>NC_045596.1:73948229-75235511 GCF_009762305.2 Zalophus californianus
AGATTGTGACTTGATTTTTTTTATTTGCTCAGAGTCATTGGTGTTTTATTTCAAAAGAAATATCATTTGAAGGATTACTTTGTTAGAAGATCTGATTACTAACATTTTCTAATAACATATGAATCATAGAAAATTTGTATTGAGTTTTATTAGATGAACCTGAGATACTTAAATCTTTTGCCATAATTATGAATCTTGCACCCTGCATGCCACAACAGTATTTTGAAGTACTATACTTTGCATTCTGCTTCACAAAAATAGTTGTTCTGATAAATTCCTTTTTGCTAGATGCTGTCATGTCCGTCTTTTTAATACCCTCCTTGTTCATTATAAGTGCCATTAGCCATACTGCCTAATGAAAGGTACGTCATATCAAGTCTGATTACTGCTCTAATGTTTTCCAGGCGTGCTTGGTGATGAGCCTGGCATATGAAACAATTTCCTACAGTAATAAAACTAATTAAAGTAGGCAGTCATCCACATACCACTTTCTAATGAATTATAATAAGCTCATTAATCTCAACTACTCTTACTCCAAAAAATGCATTGGTAGGACCTGTATGTAAGGGTAAAATTCTCAGCCTTAAATATGTACAACTATTACAGAATCAAAGAAGACTTTGTGAATTTAAGTTTAAAAATTACAAATTGCTAATCAATGCTTTAAATGAAATGTATAGCTTCTAAACTCTGCCCAGATTACTTATTGGCAAGATCCCTTTCTATTTGAATTCTTCTATAATTGATTTAACAAAGAAAAAATGATTCATTTTATAATAATAATAACTCTTCAGCACCTTGAAGACTAGGATTGAATGAACCAACTCTGTATTTTTATTTAGAGATCATATGAGAACGATTAATTGAGTACTTGAGATCAAGTGAAAAACACAGCCTGTTTCCTCTCCAGAGTGAGCTAGAGTATCTGCTCAAAATGTCAAAACATAATAATAATTATTTTTGGTTAACTCTTCTTCAAATTTGTGAGGTGCCCAGTGAAACATTTATTATTCCATTCAGTTACAAATAGTTTGGCAATGTGGATTATTGTTCTGGAGATAATTTTACTGTCAAGGAGATAAGGTTGTTAAATGTAGCACATGGAGAAACAATTTCGGAACTACAAATGTGAATAGTAAGAAAAAATATTTTTCAAGATGGGGGGTTTATTCTATCTTCATTATAATTTGGTGTTTTAAAAATGTAGCAGTTTCCATTTTGAAACTCATTACTACTATGACACACATATGAACTTCTCCCTTAAGAAGTTAATTATAAATATGTACATCTTAAAATTGATACAGAATGTTTGTAATGGGTTAACTGCAAATAGGCATATTTTAATGTATGGAATTAACATTTAAAATTGTTATTTTCATTTATGAATTTTTAGCTAATATTTCGTAGTTTTGTTTTTGTTTTTTTTTAGAGAAAATGAGGTTGGATATTCTGTGCAGAGTATTTCTTTTATAAAGTCTGACCTTTGTAGGTAGAGGTGTAGTGAAACTGTCCCTGAGTAAAATGTCTCCCAATCTGGGATCAGCTATAACTGTGGTGGCTAGTTGCCACTGTATGTGATGATGAGTTGGTTCCATGCTTGAACAACAATCAGGAGAAGGGCTTTTGGTACAGATTCTTCCATTATCTAGCTGCATGATCTTGAGAAAGTAATTTACACAGTGTCTAATTCAGTATATTCATGTGTAAGGTATGGGGATTAGGCTAGAGAAGTGCATTCTGAAGTGTCAGAAGTGCCTCTGATAGTAAATGTGGTGTTTCAAATAATTTTTTAGAAGATTTTATTTATTTATTTTAGAAAGAGAGAAAGCCCACGAGCAGGGGGATGTGTAGAGGGGGAGGGGGAGGGAGAGAATCCCAAGCAGACCCCACACTGAGCATGGAGATCCTGGGGCTCGATTTCACCACACTGAGATCAGGACCCAAGCCAAAACCAAGAACTGGTCACTCAAATGACTGAGCCACCCAGGTGCTCCTCTTGTAATTTTTTAATATAATAATTTAAAATATTTTATGAAGTGAAACAATTTCCCTTTCTAATTTCAGTTCAATTCTCCTGAAATCAAGGAGATAGGTTTTCTGTTGTATGTCCTTAGTATTTTTCTAGCACTCATGTTTTTGACAGAACTGGTGGATCTCCTTATAGTTTCTAAGACCCAAGAGACATGCTGCTGAGCAGAAGAATGTGGCATGTCAGTCATATTAAGAGAAGTGAATTTCTTGAAAGTTATCTCAAAGATAATAGAAAATTAAATAAGAATGTTAGGAAAATTTTCAGAGCTCCAGTTGACCTTGTTTTGAACAGAAACCCCTGTTTGAAAAAAACTTGCTCTGGTTAGTAGATCTAATTAGTAATACCTGTTAAGAGCTAGCTGTACCTTGAATAAACTTTGGTAATATGCTTTCATGTTAATAGGAAACATGACTCATCATCATAACATCCAACATTTATGAAATGTTAATACTAATATTTATTGAGTGATTAGAAGTCAGGCAGTCCTTCTAAATGATTTACATGTATTAACACATATTAGTCTTCATCACTCATTTTAATGTTTATGGCAACCATATAAATTAAGCAGCAATATTATTCTCATTTTTCATGTGAGGAAACTGAAGTACTCGGATATTAAGGAATTTTAGAAAGGTCCAAAACTGCCAGGTTGGTGAAAACATGGAGGTTTGGGAAGAGTGGCCTCTGTACAACTTCCCACCTACCTTGCCCTGTGCATCCTTCTGATCTGGCTCTTCCTGAATTATAGCCTTTTATAATGAACTGGTAGTCTAGTTTGCACAGTTTTTCCTGTGCCCCTTGTTTGGTGAGAGTTGCAAAGATAAATGAATGTGGTTGAATCAGAACATGAGAAGACTGTGATGAGCGATGCCTGGAGACTCTTTCATTTGGAAAAGCTACGGGGAATCCCTTCAGTAAATTTGAAACAGGTAACAAATATATTTTAGAAACTAAACCAAACCAAGAAGACATTGATGTAAGGCAAGAGCTACTGAAATTCCACTCTACTTACTATTCACCCAACTTAATGGCTATTTGTGTGAATCTTTAGAAGACTTGACTAATCTGGTGGTAAAGTAATTTTCTGAAGTTGAGAACAAAAATGTACCATTGCCAGAGTTTCCTGAACACCCTTTCCAAGAAAAACATCTTAAACAACTTTACAAAATAGTACCCATGAAGGATATTAGGAATCTTTATGTGACATTTCGCATACCTGACCTTCAGAAATACTACAAATCAAATCCTGGCCATTATCTTAGTCATCTCATTGGGCATGAAGGTCCTGGAATTCTGTTATCAGATCTCAAAGGGCTGAGTAGATACTCTTGTTGGTGGGCAGAAGGAAAGAGCCTCCAGGTTTTATGTTTGTTGTTGTTGTTGTTTTTTTTATCATTAATGTGGACTTGACTGAGGAAGGATTATTGCATGTTGAAGATATAATTTTGCACATGTTTCAATACATTCAGAAGTTATGTGCAGAAGGACCTTAAGAATGGGTTTTCCAAGAGTTCTAGGGCTTGAATGCTGTTGAGTTTTGGTTTAAAGATAAAGAGAGGCCATGAGCTATACTTCTAAGATTGCAGGAATATTGCATTATTATTGCCTAGAAGTACTCACAGCTGAATATTTACTGGAAGAATTTAGAACTGCCTTAATAAAGATGGTTCTGGATAAACTCAGACCAGAAAATACGTGGGTTGCAATAGCTTCCAAGTCTTGAAGGAAAAATCGATCGCACGGAAAAGTGGTACAGAACCCAGTACAAGTGAGAAGCTGTACCAGACAAAGTCATTAAGAAATGGCAAAATGCTGACCTGAATGGGAAATTTAAACTTCCAATGAAGAATGAATCTATTCCTACGAATTTTGAGATTTTTATCATTAGAAAAGGAAGCGGCACTGTACCCTTCTCTTATTAAGGATACAGCTATGAGCAAACTCTGGCTCAAACAAGATGGTAAGTTTTTCTTGCCAGAGGCTTGTCTCAACTTCTTTTTTGGCCCATTTGCTTATGTGGACCCCTTGCACCCTAACATGGCCTATTTGTACCTTGAGCTCCTCAAATCCCCAAAGACTCTCTCAACAAATATGCATATGCAGCAGAACTAGGAGGCTTGAGCTATGACCTCCAAAATACCATCTATGGGATGCATCTGTCAGTGAAAGGTTATGATGACAAGGAGCCAATTTTGCTAAAGAGAATTATTGAGAAAATGGCTACATTTGAGATTAATGAAAAAAGATTTAAAATTATCAAAGAGGCATATATGTGCTCTCCTAACAATTTCCAAGTTGAACAGCCTCACCAGCACACCATGTCCTACCTCCCCTTGCTGATGACTGAAGTGGCCTGGACTAAAGATGAATTAAAAGAAGCTCTGGATGATGTCACCCTTAAGGCCTTCATACCTCAGCTCCTGCCATGGCTGCACACTGAAGCCCTTCTCCATGGAAACATAACAAAGCAGGCTGCACTAGGAATTATGCAGATGGTTGAACACATCGTTACTGAACATGCTCATATGAATCCTCTCCTTCTAAGTCAGCTGGTTCGGTATGGAGAAGTTCAGCTTCATACATTCAGAGGATGGTTTGTTTATCAGCATAGGAATGAAGTTCACAATAACTGTGGCATTGAGATATACCACCAGACAGACATGCAGAGCATCTCAAGAGAATATATTTCTAGAGTTCTTCTATCAGATCATCTGTGAACCTTGCTTCTTCAACACCCTGTGCACCAGGGAGCAGTTGGGCTTATCATTTTCAGTGGGCCATGTCAAGCCAATGGCATGCAGGGCTTGCGATTCATCATCCAATCAGAAAAGCCACCTCACTACCTAGAATGGAAAGCAGAGTGGAAGCTTTCTTAATAACCATGGAGAAGTCCTTAGAGGACATAACAGAAGAGGCTTTTCAAAAACACATTCAAGCATTAGCAATTCATTGACTAGACAAACCAAAGAAACTATCTGCAGAGTATGCTACATATTGGGGTAAATCATCTTCCAGCAATACAGTTTTGACAGAGAAAATACAGAAGTAGTTTTAAAGACATTTAAATTTTAATTTAAAGACACCTACTAAGGAAGATATCATCAAATTCTACAAGGAAATGTTGGCAGTAGATGCCGCAAGGAGACATAAGTTATCCGTCCATGTTCTTGCCAGGGAAATGGATTCTTATCCTGTGGTTGGAGAGTTCCCATGTCAAAATGCTATAAATTTGTCAAAAGCACCAGCCTTGGCACAACCTGAAGTGATTCAGAACATGACAGAGTTCAAGCATGGTTTGCCACTGTTTCCCCTTGTGAAACCACATACTAACTTCATGGCTGCAAAACTCTGAAGATTCCTCAAGGGTGGGAAAGTGGAAGTGGATGCATCCCTGAGTCTTCCAGCGGCTAGGAAAACAGCTTTGGCCACTTTAATAGTTTCTGGTTCACAATTAGAGAGACAAACAGGAAAGAAAAAAAAAAAAAAGAAAAGAAAAGAAATTGTCAAATGTCATGTAGAAATATTAAAAATCCAAAATAATTAAATTACAAAAAAAAGAAAGGTCAGACACTTAGTAAATGATACAGGTTTTTGATTTTGTACCTCACATATTTCTATTTCTTAATTTTCTTCCTCTTGCCACACCCAATAAGCCTTAGTTAACTTAGTCCTCTCAGTTCCCAACTGGAAGCTTGTTTCTTTGAACACTATATTCCCAGTGACTGGCACATGGTAGGCACTTAAAAAGTATTTGTTGAAAAAAGTATGAATGGATTAATTAATAACTCTCTGCCATAATAGACAATTTAAAAAGTGTCTCTACACATAACCTGTTGGACTCGAAGACCTCACTCTTAGCACTTCCTTCCCCCTCCCTTACTGAGTTTTCTCCTGATTATTTGTCACTATTTCTTTTATTCATCTTGGGTAATTTGGAACCAGGACAGTTGCTCTGATATCAGATGTATAGGTTCAGGGGTGCCTGGGTGGCTCAGTCGGTTAAGCATCTGCCTTCGGCTCAGGTCATGATCCGGGGATCCTAGGATTGAACCCCGTGTCAGGCTTAAGCAGGAAGCCTGCTTCTCCCTCTCACCCTGCTGCTCCCCCTGCTTGTGCTCTCTCTCTCTGTCAAATAAATAATTAAAAAAAAAAAGAATGCATAGGTTCAAATGAAAACTCTATTACATACTTTGTCCAACTTAAGTGTGTGACACTGAAAGATGTATTTAAGCCTCTCTTAGTTTCAGTTTTCTTATCTGTTCAACATAGATATTAATATCTACTTATCAGAATTATTGTACCAACTAAATTAAATGTGTTTGAAGCACCTAAGAATGTTTGGCATATTGTAGATGTTTTATAGCATCATATTGAAATATCAAGACATTGGAGCCAAATAGACCTAATACTATTACAGGGTAGTTCTAGTGGACTGAGTACATTATTTACACATTTAAAGCATTAGTTTTTCAATGACTAATCATAACATACAAGTTCCTAACTCGGGGTTATTGTAAGGGTTAAATGAGACAATGTATCCAGAGTGCCTGACATACAATTAAAATAATTGTTAGCTGCTTCTTTTAGTAATAATTCTCCTTTCCTTTAAATGTTTTCTTATTCTGTTGGTTTAATATCTTGAGGGGAAAAAAGGAAGACAATCTACTGTCTCGTGATTGAATACATTTATTAGACTATTTTCATATAGTTTTCTCTAAAGTATGAGCATCATTTTTTGCTTAATAACAGTATAACTCAAATTATATTATCTTGAACACTGTTCTGCTTAAAGTTACTACTGTAGGAAGTAGGAAATTCAGGTCTAACAAAAGTTAATTTGTTGAATCTGTATTTTACAGACCACTGGCAATTGGAAGACTATGATAGGGAGAAGATTTATATTGTATCTCTGTATTCATAAGTTCCTGAATAGAAAGAAACTTAATTCAAGCATTTGAAAAATACATTGGAGAAGATTAATTTGAAAGTAGAATGTGCATGAGTGCATGGATACATGTATCTCTTGTTGGATGATTGTAAGTAAACCTTGCTGTAAAAATATCTGAGAAGCAAAATTTATTGTAATCGGATTCTCCATTAAAGGCCAGTATATTATTAGAAATACATTCTTGTAGAAAAACAAACCAAACAACACACAAACAAATTTAAAAAACCAAACTATTATTTTATTTACAAAACCAACACCCCAGCGATTACATATTGTTTCCGACATTCTGTCTTATGTTTGGGGAGGGAACACTCTTAGGCGAGGAAACCAATGAACTTCATGTAGGATACCACATATAAGCTAGAGGGAGCCCTGCATTCCTCAAGATTCCTGTTCCTTTAGAAATGGGGTTAGAAGTTCTTGGTTGACTTTTAAAAACTCTTTATTAAACCACAGTGAATTAATTCATAATTATGTATATTTAAAACAAGTGCATTAATACCTGGTGAAAGCTATTTCAGACAGTAGTTGAGCGTTTTCTCAGAAGACTTAGGGACAAAATTTATAATTCAGGTCCGCTACCATCAACTCAGAAATGCTGTTACCTATTTCCTCTAGCATTGTAGTAGCCTCCTAATTGGCATCCTCACTTCCTTTCTTACAACTTTATCCTCCCCCTTTTTTTTTTTTATCAATCATTCTTCCAGGTTTAGGCAAATATGTCATATCCCTGCTAAAATCCCTTGTCCTTGAGATAAAGTCTAAAAACCTTCATTCCCCTTGTTCTTAATATAAAGTCTAAGAAGCACTCATGATATGGCTGATTTTACAGCATTGTCAAGTGTCATTCTGTCCCTTTGAGTTTCATACTTCATCGGTACTAGGTGTCTTTTATTTCCTTGAACTTTCTGTGTTCCCTTTTATCATAGTCAAGGTATATTTTATTTTTATTTACCACAACAAAATTATAATCATCTTTCCCAGATCTCAACTTAAACATTACTTAATCAGAAAAGACTGGAGTGGTAATTATCTTCCATAACATCATCATACTTTAGAATTCTGTTCTTTGCACTAAAGACTATAAGCATTCTTTTTCCGTCTTGTTTGCTGCGGTATTCTCAGACCCTTGTCAAATGGCTAACATTTAATATTCCCTTATTTCTAAATATCCTATGGAATGAAAGATATTTAAAGTAATGAGTTATAAGAGTGCAAAATGATGTGAGACTTTCCCTACAGGTTATTTATATAGCCTTACAAGGTCAAGATTCTTACCTCATTGTTCTTCTCCCCATGGAGACAGTCTTCCTTGATATAGAACCTGCCAGCTAAAAAAAATGCCTGATACTCCCTTGAAGCTTGAGCTTGGTTGTGTGGCCCAATCTTGGCCAATGGACCAGAGGGAAAAGTATGCCTTTGATGAAAACAATACTTTTGAGAGGAAAAACTGTGCTTCCCACTATTAAATCCAATTTGATCAAGAGCATGCTTTTTGGCTTTGTATTTCCCTGCCTACAACTACAAAGGGTCAAATCCAAGAACTAATGCCTACCCTTTGAGGGTGAGTGAAACTAACATAGAAAGTATCATGGCCTTTGATTATGTTTTTATGATGCTGAATAAACCTGGAACCACTTATCCGTGATTATCTTGTTTATGAGATAATAATTATCTTTTCTGTTTAAGCTACTTTTAAATGGCTATCTTTTATTATTCTTAAAAGCACCTTAATTAATAAAGTTGCGCTCAGGACTTGACTTTCCCTGAGTCCCTCTTATGTAGTTAATGACTGTCACCTGTTGGGGTTGGGAAGACTACGTTGTCTACTACTCAGGGAGGAAAAGCTTCTCGAATCTTTGGAATCTTTTCTTTCCAAAAAGGGGATGGTCAGGAATCCCCAAAAAGTAAGCCCAAACCTCAGTATCCTTTTGTACTTCCCATCTAAATGATTTCTAAGAATATTTCAGGTTCATTAATAACCCTCAAAATAATTCAAGCAAAATGCTGAGATAGTAGAAGTGCAAATATAGTCATTTTTTAAAGTATCATATGATCTCACTGATATGAGGAATTCTTAATCTCAGGAAACAAACTGAGGGTTACTGGAGTAGTGGGGGATGGGAGGGAGGGGGTGACTGGGGAGGGTATGTGCTATGGTGAGCGCTGTGAATTGTGTAAGACTGATGAATCACAGACCTGTGCCTCTGAAACAAATAATACATTATATGTTAGTCATTTGTTTTTATTGCTCTTACAGTCTACATTCCCTAGGAAAATCTGAAAACTTTCCCTGCCCAATGTCAAATGGGTACCAGGGGTTAAGGAGGCCCAGATTATCCACCAGCACTTTATTTATTCAAAAGTTGAAAATGTGAGTCAGTAGAGAAAGGAGTTTTTCCGTCCACTTAACTGTATCTGAAAGGAAAAGGGTCAGAGGACAGTAGGCTTCTACATGTTTCTTATATTCATTCAAATGATTCTCCTAAAATAACATTGAACTTACGGAGATTCTATAAGCAAGACTAATGATCAGGAAGATTCCTCACCCAGGAATACTCCCTTTTTACTTCATTAACATACTTTGTAAAGGTAACTTAAATTCACTGAAGTATCAACATTTCTAAGTATGTGTGATCTTCAAGAAATCTTGAACTCTTGGAATCTAGAATAGAAAGAGTATTTCTCAGAACACTGTTTATTATCTATAGAACCAGACACTGACCTCAACTTAGAAATTAGTCATTCATCAAACATGTGGTGTATAAACCTCCTTTGTAATGTATGTGTGACTGTGGAATGTTGGCTACTGGGGTTTCTCTGCGCCACTCTGCTCTCCTATAAAATCTCAGCAATACCACCTAATTCATAGGGTTTCTGTAAAATCACATTTAATGAAATGATGGATATAATGCCCATGGAACTAAGTAGGCAGTCTTCCCTTATTTTAGCAAAAGTTAAATTTGGAGGATTTTTTTCTGATAAAATATGGAATATTAAAATTAGTTGAACTGTTTGACTTCCTAATGAAGCTAAAAACAATAAGAGGTTTTGTAAAAAATTTTTCTGTGTTCATTAAAAACTATCTTTGTATGTATTAGGCAATCTTGGCTTTAGCTCTCCGGAAAAATAAAAATGACTGCACTTTTCTCAGTTTTCTATAGCTGTTGTCTGTAAGTATGAAATCATGGGTTTTGTTATTGAAATATTTGACAGCGTTTTGTTTTAGCTCTTTTGATAACTTTTGTGTTTGCCTTGAGCAAGTCACTTATCTTTTCTATTTCTATTTTCTATTTCAATTTACTTATGAAAGATAGAATAATGATTGTGATGTACCTTACAAAAAACTTAAAATAATATTGAGAGAATGGTGAAAACCAAAGCAGTGTGTTAAATGCCAGATATGGCAACAAAAATAAGAGAAAGAATACTTCTATTATAGAGTATTCTCCTAGATGGCTTTAATGCTGCGAAAGGCAGTAAAATTATTTCCTGATAAATACTTTTTTGAGCATTAAGACATGAATTGTCCAGGATTAAATATATACATATACCTCCAGAGTACTGATTATACAGCACATTTCCTGTCCTGCCTTCATTGAACTGATAACTAGAATACCACCAGGAGGCAGCTACTGGCATCATTAATGGAATATATTTGTGGGCAAAATATCTTTTCTTAAAGAATTTCTGGACTAATCTAAGGAAATCAAAATCCATTTTAACTTCAAGTTTCAGCCTATTTTTTTTCTACTATGGCACTAACGGCGCATAAGATAGTAGATGATTTGCCTATCCATCCATTCATTTCATTGATACTGAACTCTGTGAAAGCTACTGGACTACATGATTTGTGATGTGCAAAGATAAAATATGGTTTCTATCCTCAAAGAACTTACATATAATAGGGAAATAAATATGCATAAATAACTTGGGGCACCTGGGTGGCTCAGTCGTTAAGCATCTGCCTTTGGCTCAGGTCATGATCCCAGGGTCCTGGGATTGAGCCCCACATCAGGCTCCCTGCTTGGCAGGGAGTCTGCTTCTCCCTCTTCCTCTCCCCCTGCCTGTGTTGCTCCTCTCACTGTCTCTCTCTCTGTCAAATAAATAAATAAAATCTTTAAAAAAATAAAAAAATACATATACATAAATAACTCAATTAAGGTTATCTTCCTTAGTGTTGCAACAAAGGCAAGGAGAGCAACTCTGAGACATATGAAGAATTCTAACCAGATAGAAAGACCTGAATTAAGGCAGTGGTGATGGGAAATGAAGAAAGGGAATGAGTTAAGGAAATTTTGGAGTGAGAAAAGGGATTGTTTTTCAGTTGGTTTTAGAATGTGAGAAGATAAATCCTGGATAGGGACTTGTGGTTTAAATTCCTGTAGGTAAGGGGCTTGGAAGTCATCACTTCTGTTTTTTACAAACAACAAAAGCTGAACAAACTGAAAATCAACAACTTTTCTTGGGCTATTCGAAGAAATAAGGCCACAGAGCAAATCACCACCACAGACAAATATAGAGAATCACTGCCGAAATCAATTTACATGGAACAGAGGCCACTACAGCTATATACTGGTAGGAACACTTAAATTGTAATTTTGATGAATTACTGGAAGCTATGTGTAGACTAGGTTGACAGTATGAAACTCCTGGGGGCCACATTCTTAAGGGGGGATCCACACTTAAATGAATCTTACCTCTGAAATTCCCACCAGATTCTCATGGGGAAGAACCAAAATAAAGTCCTCTTGTGTTTTGGCAGAGAAGCAGAAAAATAACTCTTTGAAATATGCCCAGGGCCTTTTCTTTAACAAAGGCCTGCTCTCTAGGCAGAAGTTTTATGTCATCTGTGAGAGAGAAGGGCAATTAACCAATTCCAGCCCTCTCTACCCTTCCTGTCTGACCTGAGGAGGGAGAATAAAGTTAAGAAAGACTTGTGAAGGTCACAATCATCCCAGAAATACACGCCTGCTAAAAAACTGATAATAATAAGATTATAGAATACCACCCCCCCCAACTCCTTACAATTACATCAACAATGTTCCAGTATACAGTGGCTTATAGCTGAAAGAACTGCAAGGTGCAGACTCTATTAGGAGCTGTTCTTAGAGTAGCTCATAGAATAGGCAGCAGAGGAGACAAAAGTAAGGACGGTCAAGGAATTTGAGGCCTCTGGGACCTACAGTTACAGCAAATACTAAACACAGCCCAACTTTTAGCAAGATTAACATAAAAATTCACACTATTTACTTCAGTTATTATTTAATACATCACCTCCAGCTTTCTAAAAAATTTCAAGGCATGGTAAAAGATAGGAAAAAAAAGAAGAAGAAACAAAGTAAGCAGCAGAACTATACTGATATAAACAGAGATTTTGAAATGATCACACAGGGAATTTGAAAATTCTAATTAGTATGTTAAGGGCAGTAATGGAAAAACAGTAAACAGCATGCAAGAACAAATGGGCAATGTAAGCCGAGAAATGGAAACTCTAAAAATCAAAATGAAATGCTAGAAATTGACATAAATGAAAAATGCCTTTGATGGACTCAATAGTAGATTAGACACTGCCAAGGAAGGAATCAGTGAGCTTGAAGATATGTCAAATGAAACACAAAAAGAGAAAGGAATGGAAATAAAATAACAGAATATCTGAGAACTCGGAGATAATTTCAGAGTATAACGTGCACAATTAGAGTACTAGAAGAAAAGAGAGAGAATGAAGCAGAAGGAATGTTTAAATAGTGGCCAAAACCTTCTCAAAATAAATGGCAGACATTAAATCACAGGTTCATGGAACTCAGAGAATTCCAAGCAAGAAGTATAAAAACTCTACACCTCTACATAACATATTGAAGCTGCAGAAAGCCAAAGACAGAGACAAAATCTTGAAAGAATCCAGAGAAAGAAAATATCTTACCTCTAGAGAGAAAAAGAGAGGGAGAGAAAGAAAGAATTACAATGGACATCTCATCATCAGAAACCACGCCAGCAAGATAATGGGGTGAAATAAGTGCTAAAAGAAGTCAAGGATTAATCAAGTTTCTTGATCAAGTTATAGGAGAAGTGATGTTATTCTGAGACCAGAATTATAGGAGAAATTATATGTTGCCCTTCAGGGTGAAGATTTTAGATGTGAAAGTTTGAGTCTGACACACCTGGAACGTAACAAGTAGCAAATCTCCAGGAAGCAGAAATTTGGCACATGATTTCAGAAGACTGGGGAGGAGGGAATGGGGATTGATAATAAATCTGGAACTGTTAGTTTATAGGTAATTGCTAATACAATAAGTTGTTGAGGTAAAACATTTAAGGGGAGATGGATGAGGTCTTCAGATAGAAGCCTGAAGAGTATTAACTTTCAAAGAACAAAGTGAAATGAAAAATATTAAGGAGTTTGAAAAGTATCTGAGGACAAAATGTGCACAAGTCCAGGAGGAAGAGAGATTTTTAAAAAGGGATTTTTGTATTGCCAAGTCTAAAGCATAGATCAGTCTGAGGACCAGAAAAAATGTTTTTACTTAACACTGATGAGAGCAATTTTAATTAAGTGACTGGAGTGCCAGTTTTCAGAGGCAAGGAGCTTGAATGATTATTTATTCATGGCAAAATTGCAAGTGAGGATGGGTTCTTTAAGTGTAGGTGCTCTTCCAAGAATCTCTTAATCAAAGGAAGAGAAAGTCAGGATAGAAGTTAGGAGAGACAAAGTATTTGTTGTTGTTTGTTGTTACGTTTGTCTTAGGAAAGGTAGAAAGTTAATTCAGTTTAAGGACTAACAGAACTAATAGAGAATATCTAAGCTAAAAGTTACTACAAGTTAGAGGGCTTCTCTCTTATACCAGTATTGTGAATATTAGTGAACAAGTGTTTAACCTTTCCCGTACTACTCATGATCTTATATAAAACTAACTCTGACTAATTCATGGAAAACCTATCCTTTTCCCCATCATCCTGGATGATGGAAATGTTTGCTATATAAGGCCAGTTTATGGCACATTGTGATTATAAGAAGCAAAATTATACCTGTTGTCCTAAATCCTTTTGTTTGTTTTACATTTTCTAATAATCATTTCTTTTCAACTGATTTTCAACAGCACTCTGTTCCAAAGAGTGAGATTAGAAAAATGAAAAAAAAGATAGATTCCAACTCACACCTGCAATTGAGTCTCATAAACCTAGCAGGGTAAATTGGGGGGAAGAAGAGACTGTAAATCTTTTAAATACTCCCCAGATGATATAGGTAAAGTCTTCATTCACCCGCTGTTGAAAACTACCTATCTAGTTTGCTACCCATGTACTTTGCTATTGGCTTCCTTTAAAAAATAGGTTTTCTTTTCTTTCTGTGCCTTTTCTTTCCTTTTCTTTTCCTATCTTATTTTTTTTCTTATTATGTTATAATCCTGTGACTTGACTGGCTCTCTACTTAGGATGTTAGGCATTGCACAGCTGGACAAAATTGAAGTAGCAATAGAAGAACAGAAATCATATTTAAATTCATAGTCAAAGTGAACAGAAAGGTCTATTACTTTCAATATAATACCATGAAAGTGCAAATCTTTCAATGTGACAAGTTTAGAATAAAGACCTCAAGAATTACAACTACAGTTTCTGTATTCAAGCAAAATAACTTGACAATTATTGACAGAAATAAGGTACCAGTCACCTTTAAATATATTGCTTCCTAAATAAATCTCAGTCCAATGCCATTTAAAACTGTATGTTCAAGTTGTACACGTTCATAAGTTGTCATTTATTTTCCTTATCATCTTAACATTTTAATAGATTTACAGTAACATCTTTTTGAACAGTTTTTGTATACTTTCTTAAGCTTGATTAACAAAACACTTACTACTTTCTTATGTATAAAGAGTACTTAGTATCAGAAGGATTCAAAGACACCACTCTTTCCCTACAGGTGTTTATAATTTAGCTTTTTTACTCCATGTTTTTGATGTCTAGTAAATAGTCACATAGTTTTAACTTTGTGGTGCTGGAGGAGGGTATTTATATAAATTTTTTTAAGTTACCTTTTCTCTATTCACTAAAAAGAATTCGCATCTGGGGGGGTACTTGGGTAGCTCAGTCAGTTAAGTGTCTGCCTTGGGCTCAAGTCACAATCTCAAGGTCCTGGGTTCCAGCCCTGGGTAGGGCTCCCTGTTCAGTGGGGAGTCTGCTTCTCCTTTTCCTCTGCCCCTCCCCCCCCACTCCTGAGTGTTCACTCTCTCTCTCTTTCTCTCTCAAATAAATTCAGAACAAAATCTAAAATAATAATAATAATTTGGGTCTTAAGTTCTTTTCCTCTTTACCCTCTGATGGAGGACTTCCTTATCAGACACATTATCAAGAGTTCTTATGATTCAGAATCAGAAGGGAAGTTGGGCTGGAAGAAGGACACGTGGTTACCTAAGCAAGGGCTGTAGGACACTTGGGAGAACTGCTGAAGTGTCTCTGGGAAACTGATAGAAGAGAATAGTATAATAATAAAAATTATTGTGAACTATATGTTCTAGTTATTATGTTCAAGACATGCAAATGAGGATCTCTGGTTGTTTTGAATTTCTTTTTTGGTCCTGGAATATTTTCGCTTGAATATACTGTTATTTTGAGACTATACCATGTGTGCCATAGATTCAGCAGGTTACATGATTGCTAAATATCTTTGAATAAATTTTTAGGTTTAGTTTAAAATGAGGTTTAAATTTTAAAAGTATATTTTTCAGCTTACTATGTAGACTCTGTAACCAGCCTTTCTCGAAGTTGCATATTTCATTGGATAGATTTACCATCATTTAATAACAGTTCTTTAATTATTGCATACTTATGGTTGCCTTTAATATTTTGACATTATAATAATGGATATCTATGGTATGGCCACTGATTTTCAGTCATCAGAGGTTTCTTTTCTTTTCTTTTCTTTCCTTTCCTTTTTTTTAAATTTTTCTTTTCAACCAGCAGGGCTCAGATGGCATGAGGTTGGGTATGAGTATGAGGGCATTCATTTACATTTCCCCCCATGCCTGAAGGTGACATTATTCTTACCACATTTTATTATATGTGAAAAGGAATTATATGTGAAAAGAAATCAGTATGCGAACGAATTCACATACTGATTAGTGGTCAAAGCAAATTTGACTTTGATGAGACTAACTTGTCTAAAACATTTTGATCGTTTTGATCAGTGTCAAGTTACAAGAATGTGGTAGTGGCTGCCCTAACATTCTGCACAAAAGTCCACAACAATAAACCCTGGTGTTCTGTTGAATGATTGAGTGTGACTAAAGGCAAAACTGCTGCTACAGATGCATGCTTCTTACTTGCCCAAGAATCAAGTAGTGACTAAATATCCAAAGATAAAAGTGCTTTATGTTTATAACCTGAAGGAATAAACAACTACTGTTATCTTAGGTATACTAATAGACCCTCCATTTTATTTAATATTACCCTATGTTAGAAATAAGAATGAGTATTTGGAGAGCTTTGAAGGTAAGAGACATGGTAGAGAAAGGTCATGGTTTATGTACTCTCTTTTTTCCATCCTTTTCTACTTCTTTTGCTGATTTGCTAATTATTGAAAAATCATATATAAACTCAATTACTTATATATAATCTATAAGAAGGTATAGCAGTTGAAAATTACATTGTTGTCTATGTATTGGTTTCCTAGGGATACTATACAAAGTACCACCAACTGTGTAGCTTAACCAACAGAAATGTATTGTCTCAGTTCTGAAAGCTAGAATTCTGAGACCAAAGTGTCATTAAGACTGTGCTCCCTTTGATGGTGCTAGGGAAGAATCTGTCCCAGGTCTCTCTCCTAGTTTCTGGTAGTTCCTTGGTTTGTGACAACATTAACTCCAGTCTTTACACGGTGTTCTCCTCGTGTACATTTCTCTGTGTCCAAATTTCTCCTTTGTATAGACATCAGTCATATTGGACTAGGGGCTTACCCTAGTTCTAGTACTCTCTTCATTTTAACCAATTACATCCGCAGTGACTCCATTTCCAAACAAGGTCATGTTCTGAGGTTCTAGGGGTTAGTACTTTAGCATATGAATTTTGAGGGAACACATTCAATTCTTAGTCTATTACATAGTTAACGTTATTTATTTATTTATTTACTTATTTACTTATTTTTATTTTTTAAATGTAATGAAATATTGTTTTTATTTTTTATTATGTTAAATTAGCCATCATTAGTTTTTGATGTAGTGTTCAATGATTCATTACTTGCGTATAACACCCAGAGCTCATCATAACACGTGCCCTCCTTAATAGCCATCACCCGGCTACCCCAGCAATTGCACTACTATGTATTTACCCCAAAGATACAGATGTAGTGAAAAGAAGGGGCACATGCACCCCAGTGTTCATAGCAGCAATGTCCACGATAGCCAAACTGTGGAAGGAGCCGAGATGCCCTTCAACAGATGAATGGATAAAGAAGATGTGGAATATATATATATATATATATATATATACACACACACACAATGGAATATTACTCAGCCATCAGTTAAAGTTATTTGGAAAGAGGATCCTTTATCATTGAAGCACTATCAACAAAAGATTATTTCATTTCCTTATGTTCATGGATACTTCTCTGCCTACTGGAAGTTCATACCTCCTTGCATGTAGTGGATCTCATCTCTTAACACTTGAAGGATTTCCTTCCCTCAGTTATTCCTTCTCTCCCTTGTATTTCTAACTGCTCCCTCCTTACTGAATCATTTTTATCAATCTTTAAACCTGTTCAAGCTTTTCCGTCTGAAACACACACACACACACACACACACACACACACACACACACACACACACACACACACAGACACCATCTCAATCCTAACAGGTCCTGGAAGGAGCTTGTATTTTGATAATTATGTAGTTGGTAACTCCTTACTTCTACATCTTCAGTTTACTTCTGAGCTGCTGTAATCTGGATCCTACTTCTAACATGCCACCTGGAACTGCTTTGTTGAAGTCAACAATGACTTACTATTTGATAAGCACTACTTTACTTTATCTCTGTTGCATCTAACATCATGGATCTTACTCTCTTTCTTAAAGTTATTTCCTGCCTTGACTATCATGACACCATGCTTTCCTTGTTCTCAAACTGTTCGTTTTCAGTCATTTTTTTGTTTTGTGTTTCCACCGTCACTTCTTGTCTTTCAACTGTTAGATTTTTCACTACATCAATATTCTAATGATTCCCAAATCTCCACAGCCTGACCAGACGTCTCTCTTCTGAGCCCATGCCTATATCAACAGTCCATACTATATTTCTTCAGCTGGATGTTAACAAGAATCACAAATTAAACTCATTGTGTTTTCTTCATCTTAAATTCCTCCACCTCTAATTAGGTTTGCTATCAACAAGAATGAACAACACTTGCATTCACCCCATACATTTCCCAGATACTTTATATCATCCTTGACTCTTTCCTTCCTCATTTTTCCCTCCTGTGCCTCCCATATCTGGAAGAGCCCACCTTCTAAATATCTTTCAAATCCACTCCCACAGCCCCATCTTAGTTTAAATACTAATAATTTCTTACCTGGATCATTAAACCAGCCTCCTATCTCTGGTCTTTATCCCATCCAGCCCATCCTCCTTGCTGTCCCTGCAGTAAGCTGCATAAACTTAAATCTGATTATACCGTTACATGGATTAAAATTCTTTTTTTTTTAAGATTTTTTTATTTATTTGAGAGAGAGAATGACAGATAGAAAGCACAAGAGGGAAGAGGGTCAGAGGGAGAAGCAGACTCCCCGCTGAGCAGGAAGCCCGATGTGGGAGTCGATCCTGGGACTCCAGGATCATGACCTGAGCCGAAGGCAGTCGCTTAACCAACTGAGCCACCCAGGCACCCTAAAATTCTTTATTGATACATCAAAGCCTTCTGAATGAACCAACTTACTACTGTGGTACAAATGACTTTCATGATTTGGTTCTCAATTGTGTCTCCTTGTCGATACCTCTCCATACCATTATACTAAGATACTTGTTCCCTGAGCTCTTACAATGGTTTCTTTTACTTTAGGAATTCTCATCATCCTGCATTTGCTTAGAAAATGCTTTCCTTTCTTTGATCATTTACTAATTCTTCTGACCATTGAGATTCTGGTTAGATACTTTTTTTCTCAAGAAAGCTTTCTCGGGCGCCTGGGTGGCTCAGTTGGTTAAGCGACTGCCTTCAGCTCAGGTCATGATCCTGGAGTCCTGGGATCGAGTCCCGCATCGGGCTCCCTGCTTGGCGAGGAGCCTGCTTCTCCCTCTGACCCTCTCTCCTCTCATGTACTCTCTCTCTCATTCTCGCTCTCTCAGATAAATAAATCTTTAAGAAAAAGAAAAAGAAAGCTTTCTCTCTCTTAACTTTAGTCTCTGTATTTGTGTATGCAATTTGGTGACTTAAAAGACACTTGTAAGTCTTTCGTCAGAGTGTCACAAAGCTGAAATTAAGGGGTCATCAGCTGTCCTCATCAGGAGCCTCAGGGTGTTTTTCCAGCCTATCCCTGATTTTGGAAGAATTCACTTCCTTGGTTGAAGGTTTGAGGTCCCATTTCTTTGCTGGCTGTTTCTCTTATCTCCTTATGATCCCTTCTCACACAGCCCTTTCAATCCTCAAAATATCAATAGTGAGTAAAATCCTTACCATGCTTGGAATATATCTGACTTTTGCTTCATATGACTGGATTAGGCCCACACAGATATCTCCCTATTTTAAAGTCAACTGTACTATAGAACGCAATGTAATCACTGGAGTGATACCATATTCATAGATTCTGGAGATGAGGGCAGGACAAGTTTGGAGTTGCTGTTTTAGACATTCTACCTACCATGCCTCATTATGGTGGTTTCCCTTATGTGTATGTGAGTGAATCACTGTGGGAAAAAATATATATACATGATTCCCATTTTATGAGGGAAATTGAGGCTCTCCAAAGTAGTGCAGACTACTACTGAGAGACACTGGTTTTGTGTTAATGCAGACTTGGGTTTATTTCAGTCATGTTTTTAGTTCTATGGTATAGGAAAGTTGTTAAAACATTGAAAAATGTGGTTAATACCACCTCACTGGTAAAAAAAAAAAAAAATGTGACTATCCATGACAATGTATGCAAAACATTTATTATTTCAGAATTTCAATAAATTGTACTTTTGTTATCAGTAATTGATTTGTGCAAGGTCACATAGCTGAACTGTGACACAACACTCAGATGCAATCTTGTCTGTCCCAAAGAAGAGACAGCAACAAAAAACATTGCTAGATTTGTAGGTTTTTTTCCTTTATTAGATAATAGTTTTTAGGATAGTTCAGTGTTGTTTAATGATAATGTAAAACTTCTCAGTACTCTTTAACTTAATTTATAGAATCTTTAAGCCAAACATTTGGTTTTATAATGGAAGTTAATTATATAGTTGGGCAGAGTATTCAGATATTCACTAGGTAAGCAACCATTCAAAAGTATATCTATTTCATAATTGAAAAAGTTACTTATTCCAAATTCATGTATATGCCATCTTAAAAGACTCCTGCTTTACAATGTACTTATAATGAGTAGTTGAATTTACTACTATGTATGCTGTTGCTATCCATTAGTGCTCTAAAAAGAACAAAGCATGACCTTTTTTCCTTTCCTTACTGTCTAATACTGGTTTATGTTTTGTAGTTGTGAGCTGTAGCATCAGCTAATATTCATTGCTTTTTTGCAGCTTACTTTTGTGACCTCCCAGACTGCCTGAAACCACTGCTTAAATTGAGTCACATTATCCATGATTTCTGTGTAGCACAATATTGAGCTTTCTGCTTTTTCTCCTCACCAGAATTCTACAATTAGGGTAGAATCTTCGAAAAACATCCCTAAAGCATTACTTAATCTGTATTCTTCATTATTGTCACAGTTCAGCACCCTATAAGACAGAATACTACACATTTTTTCAGGATCTGCTAATATTAGGCATGTTTTTCCTCTCTGATTTTTACTCTATTAAAATATAAAACTAGAAGGGCTTTTTTCTCCTTTTATTATGCAAACAATGCATATATATTGCCAAGCAGTGCCCAATATTCACATTGCCCTTCCTGTCTGTCTGAGGGTGGCATAAATGTCCAGGGCCCAAGAGCTGGCTCAACTCCCTTGTCCCAGGTGAATGGCAAAAGTGTGCCCACTACCTGCAGCCAGACTTGCCAGCATTATTTTTTATGAGATTTAATTTTATTTATTTATTTATTTATTTTGATGGAGAGACAACACACTGATACTCAGATCTCTGTTACTTACACCTCCCAATAAGAGAAGGCTAGGAAGTTGCTCTCAGGCTACAGAGTTAACAGTAAACTCCAGCTCTAGGGGAACTTATGTAATGGCAAACAGCATGGGGTTAGCTAGATTTCCAGGGCTCCCTGAGGATTGGTTAACTTGAATAATTTTAGGAGCTCTGGGGAATACAAGGGGCTATCCCTAATCGCCTGATACCTGGTTTGGTAGGGCTGGTACATAATGGCCCTAAAGTGTGAGGGCCCAATAAGGGAAGTATTTGGAATGTGGACTTAATTAGTTGTTCAAGAAGGGGATCTAACTGGCCTCCGACCAAGGCCTCAAAACTGGGTCAGGATAGTATTTTAAACAAAACAAAAATAAAACAACTGTGTTAACACACCTCTAGGTGGGGAATGGGATATGTTTGATGTCTTTAATTGCTTTTCCTTCTCAGAAACTAAACTTGAAGTTATGTTCAGACATAATTCTCTTACTTCATTAAGGGATAAGAGGTCCCCTATTTCTTATTTAAAGCATGACGAAAAGCATGCGGTGCCTGGCTGGCTCAGTTGGAGCATGCAACTCTTGACCTCAGGTTCATGAGTTCAAGCCCCATGCTGGGCATGGAGCCTATTTAAGAAATAATAATAATTAAAAAATAAAATAAAATAAAAAATGAAAGGGAAGCAAGCATGACTTCATAACAAAAAGGAATGTTTAACAGGGTATTTCTAACCATTTCATTTTTCTTTCTTGTAAAATCTGTATTGTGGGAAGAGCTGCAATCATTTACCTTATTTAAAAAATACAGGTATAATGTGACAGTTTTATCTGTCTTCTGTGAGGAAAATAAAACGCTGGTATCAGAGAATCTTAAGATCTCCTAAGAATATTTTTTCCCCAAGAATTTTTTATCAAGCAAGTTCAGTGGGGCAGTATAAATTAATATTATCACTTGTTGCCTTTCTTTGTTGACAAGCTCATTGTTGATGAGTTTATAAGCCATTTATATCTTAAGTAGAGTTTATAATTGATTTTGATGAAACACATGGGTTTAGGAGATCAGAAAACTAATTTGCTATGCTTACTAATTCATTCTATGACCCTAGGAAATTTGTTTTCATCCTTATGCCTACAAAATAAAATCATTTTAAGAAGTCTTTGGATTGGGCGCCTGGTTGGCTCAGTTGGTTAAGTGACTGCTTTTGGCTCAGGTCATGATCCTGGAGTCCTGGGATCGAGTCCCATGTTGGGCTCCCTGCTTGGCGGGGAGTCTGCTGCTTCCTCTGACCCTCCCCCCTCTCATGCTCTATCTCTCTTTCATTCTGTTTCTCTAATAAATAAATAAAATCTTTTTTTTTTTTTAAAAGAAGGCTTTGGAAAATGAAATACAGATGTTTGTTTTTTTTAAATTTTACTTTTAACCACTCCCCCCCCCAAAAAAAATCCTGGGTGAAACAAATAACAAAATAGTGAAAACTTTGAGTAAATATTTTTATAAGGATCATAACTTAGATTAACATGTTCTGTTCACTTACTGTATAGAAAAAAAATAAGGTAAAGTACATTAAAAGAGTTATGCAACCCAAGTTTTTCTTATTAACATAAGAAAGTGAATCTAAGAGCATTCTAACAACTTGGAAATGACAAGCCCATAGTCTCATGGAACTGTTTTAACATCCTAGCAGATTTCTCAGTGAGGCTACTGTTTTTAATGATTCCAGAAAATGTAGGAATACAATAAATTTTGTTGAGAGGTTAATGAAAACATCCTAAGGGTCTTAGTATTATTATTAATGGTTTCCTTTTGTTTGACCTTTGCTACAGTTGCTTTTTCTGCTTCATTTTTATGCCTAAAGCTTTTACTTATCCTAGAAATGTACCATTTTGCCCAATAACTGGTCAAGAAATATTTTGATAGTAAAAAGAAATTATATACATAAAAATGTTTTACAAATTATAAAGCCCCTATCCTATACAAATATCAGGTATTGTTATCATTGAGTGATAAAGATCAGTAAGAAGTCTTAATATTTCCTAAGAGTAACACTTGCAAATGAAAAGATTATGCTGATATCCATGCTCTGATTGTTTGAAAATCACGGCCAATATACCATTGTGTCAAGGGATAATGCTGTTTCCTGATTTGATCTATATGCTAAAAATATATATTTATAAGATTCACTTTATAAGAACACCTATTATGCCTTTTTTATTTTTATATTTCTATAAAAATATTTAGAGAAAAACACTGTAAATCAATGAAATGTTATGTCATCTCATAAGTGAATGTACAAAGTCAAATCTGGAATATTTTTTAATTGAATGTAAAAAGAAATTTTTTCATCATGAAGCATTAATACTGAAATGATTTATTTTTTTCAATTATTTTAAACTAAATAATAAAGAATTAGAATGGTGTTTTTATTCACTTTGTTTTTTTTTTTTTTAAGATTTTATTTACCTGTGAGAGAGAGAGAGAGAGAAAGCACGAGAGCGGGGAGGGTCAGAGGGAGAAGCAGACTCCTGGCTGAGTGTGGAGCCTGATGCAGGGCTTGATGTGGGGCTTGATTCTGGGACTCCAGGATCATTATCTGAGCCAAAGACAGACACTTAACTGACTGAGCCACCCAGGCACCCTGACTTTGTTTTCAGTATTCAAAAAGGAGTTCCTCTTATGCTCCTGTGAGGTAACTATATGCCTACACTGCTTTATTTCTCTAGTTGCTCAGGTTTTGCAGATAGCATGCTACTTTAAAGTTCAATTAACGTAAGAATTATATAAGGTCAGTTCTTTAGGTAGAGCTGCAAAGTACTATTGTCAATTTTTATACATTTTTGTGTTTTCTAACCTCTGCCCTGCTGTGCTCTCCTACCAGATTCCTATTTCTTTCTTTTTCTACTTGTTCATAACATTCTGTCCTTCTTTTCTCTGATAGAGTTGTCTCTTTCCTTTATTTTTAAAAATCTTTTGACTTTTTTGTTTACAAGAATGAGGAAATAACTTGTAAATCATAAAGTAAAGCCCTCCAGAGGTCTATAAGTAGAAAGAATCATGATGACTCAATACCATTTTTGACATGTGTTTGTAACTAGTAGCCCAGAATTACAGTAATAATTTTACCTGCAGAATTATGTGGAGGTATGTGAGTTAAAAATTATGTGATTTTTTAACCTATATTTCCAATTTCAGCATAAGATCATTTTCAAAATGATTTACAGAATCTACTTGCCTTTTTTTGGCACTTGATTTCTGTTTATATAGTAGTCTGAAACAATGAGTTGTTTCTAAATTAGGCAAAAATAAATTATGGAATATATGGGACTGAGGTCAGCTAACTGAATTTGGGACAAATTACCCTAATATCTGTGTATCTGGCTCTAACTTTCCAACTTTATCAAATAAAAGTACAAGAATAAGATAATTTGGAAACTGTTTTTATATCTGTATGTCTGATTCTCTAGTAACTTACACAATGAGAACATAAATCTTCCTTTCATGCATGAAATGAGCTATTTGACAATTGCAGTATTTAAACTATAACTTAAATCACAAAAATCATAAATTAAATCACAAAATATTTTATTTCAAAACTAGCTGCATACATTTTTTACAACTATAATGAGTCATAATTTATACTAATTCTAATTATAATAATTTGGAGTTTGTCCACATGTGCTGTGGTGTTTGTAACAAATCATCCCCAAAATTAATGGCTTAAAGTAATAATTTTAATTGCTCACAGTTTTGTAGGTCAGGAATTTGGGAATAATTCAACTTAGGCAGTTATGGTGAGATATTGGTGTGGGCTTTGGTCACCTGAAAGCTCCACTGGGCTAAATGTGCAAGATGGCTCACTCTCATGGCTGGCAGTTGAAGCTGGGTATCCACTCACAGCTCATAGGGGGTTGTCAACAGAAGTCCCTGTGGTTTTACTTTTCAGCATGGCTGTTGGGTTCCTTCTGCAAGGGAATGACCTGAGAAAGGAGCGTTCTAAGAGACCAGTTGTGGAAGCTGAAAGGCCTTTTCTTATCTAGTCCTGGAAGTAATGTAGAGTTCATTCCATGGTATCCTATTGTGCAAACAATAAAACTAGCCTAGATCCAAGGAGAGAGCATTGGCCTCCATCTTTCAGTGGGAATAGTAGCAAAAGATTTGTAGCCATCTTTAATCTACCACACTATAAATTCCATATTTATAAATAATTATTGAATTTAGAAGTAATAGAATTTAATTTAAAAAAACAGACTTGAATTTTCATCCTAAAATTAATTATGCTTGAATGAGAAAAAGAAAATGTCATAATTATTAAAATGTATAGTTTCCTATCAATGAACAATATACATTTAAATAAGCAGAAGCTTAGTCTGACTCTTGGTTTCAACTCAGGTCATGATCTCAGGGTTGTGAGACTGAGCCCCACATCAGGCTCCAAGTGAGCTGGGAGTCTGCTTAAGACTCTCTCTCTCCCTCTGCCTCTCCCTGCTGCACTCTCTCGCTCTCTAAATTAAATCTTTCTTTTTTAAGATTTTAACTTATTTATTTGACAGAGAGAGACATAGCGAGAGAAAGAACACAAGCAGGGGGAATGGGAGAGGGAGAAGCAGGCTTCCCACTGAGCAGGGAGCCCGATGCGGGGCTCGATCCCAGGACCCTGGGATCATGACCTGAGCCGAAGGCAGACGCCTAATGACTGAGCTGCCCAGGCGCCCCTAAATAAGTCTTTCAATAAGCACAAGTTTAAGTTTGTTTCATTAGCCTACAGGTTAATGGAATAATCTTTTTTTTTAAGATTTTATTTATTTATTTGAGAGAAAGAGCAAGCAGGAGCAAGAGGGGAGGAGCAGAATCCCTGCTGAGCAGGAAGCCCTATGTGGGTCTCAATCCCAGGACCCTAGGATCATGACCTGAACCAAAGGCAGATGCTTAACTGACCGAGCCACCCAGGCGCCCAGTTAATGGAATAATCTAATTTGAAAAATCAAGAATATTAAAATCCAGTTAATTCTATACATCAATATTATTTCTTTTTTTTTTTTTAAGATTTTATTTATTTGAGAGAGAGAGAGCACATGAGAGGGGATAGGGTCAGAGGGAGAAGCAGACTCTTTGCTGAGCAGGGAGCCCGATGCGGGACTAGGACTCGATCCAGGGACTCCAGGATCATGACCTGAGCCGAAGGCAGTCGCTTAACCAACTGAGCCACCCAGATGCCCCAATATTATTTCTAATTCAATAGATCATCCTGCCAAATATATCCTAGAAATTTGCAAACATAGTGAGAATATTGAGGGAATATTGCTCTTGCTCTTCGGCTAAGAGTGTTCAAAGGATTTTATTTTATGTGTTAGACAACTACTTCTGTGAATATTGACACATGTATATGTAACAACTAAAAATGAAACTAGATAATTAAAATTCATTTGCACAGTCATTTTATAAAAAGTCTTGGCTTCTGATGACATAATAAATATTTAAGGTGTTATCCCATAAGTAAATGCAAATGATATATTATCACCTGTCTAATTTAAAACTGTGAGATTATGGACTTCTTGAAAAAGTTCCCCAGGAACAAAATCAGAGAATTGTATAAAGTGAGCATATTTTTGGAAAACCAATTTTTTTTTTTTACAATTCCTATTAGTCACAATATAGGTGAATCTTCCATTTTAAATTAATTAATCAACAAAATAATTAGTATACAAAAATATTGTTGATAATTAATCTACAAAAAACAATTGTATTAGATTCAGACAGATGCGGAGATCTTCTTTTAGTAAAGGACTCAGTGCCCAGCTACAAATCCTGTGGTTAGCTGATTGCCTCCTGCTGTTAGCTCATGCCTTAAGGGCCTGCCTCTTCTTTCTAGCTGAAGTCAGTCTCATCTGTGGATGATCTGAGACAATGAATAAGTAACAGCAGCTGAGATCTAGTTATTCTTGAGACAGCCCCCAGTCAATGACTGAACAGGGAGCGATATAAGAGCCTGCCCACTTTCCCTCTACATATGATTCTTCTAAGAGGCGTTCTTGGCGCTGGAGCTCTTCATTTGGCTGACAGGATATGTCAGGTATGATTCTTGGTCCGACTATCTCCCTACCCAAATCTGATTTTTCTTTTCTTTTAACATCAGTTTACTCTCTAATAAACCATTTGCACCCTTAACTCCACTTCAGTATTTGTTTCCTGGAGAACTCACCTGTGACATTTTATTTTATGAGAAGACTTAATTTTTCTTAAGTGAGATATTATGCAAGACTTTAGGAATATAAGTATTAGTACAATGTAGTGTTTCCCATCAGGTAGTTTATGGTCTGCTGTTATCTTCAACCTCCACAGAAAGTTTCTAGCACAGAGCCACAGGTCTAGTTAATTGAAAGCCCAACAATTTGATCCTAGATCTCTGATTCTAAGACGCATGATTATTCTCTTACCTACCTCTTAAGTTTGCTATATTTTTCCCTTTACATTGTGGAGCAGGCTAAGCATTCTTGCCATTAATATTTAAAATCTATGAAAATAAATATTAAAAACAATGAGTGTAAACTCCATGAAAACATGATTTAGGGAAGAAATAGGCCTACTGCAAAAGGAAAGGTACAGAGATAATTAGCATCTCCCAGCCAAGCTGGTTCCAAACAACTGAAAGATATTTGTAAGTTAAAATCATATGTTTGGTATTGCTTAGTTTAGAGGAAATAGAAATTATTAACACCATGAAAGCCAAAATAAACAAATATTCTGTTTTTTTCTAAGCCATTAGCTATTGTGTTCCTTGTCAGTTCAGCTAGGTTAACAGATTCAGAAAAAGTGGTAATTCTCCTAATGTTTATATTACTTATTTGGTGATTTTTATGGGAAGGAAAGGTGGATTTGAGCTTATGCACATCAGTTACAGTGTTTGGTGCTAATGAAATAATCTATCTACTAAAGTGGAGGGGGAAAAAAAGAGTCCAAAGAGGCAGGGGAATAAGCAAACAACATGTGAAGTATTAATATTGCATGACATAGGATTTAGATGCTATGGAGCACGTCCTTACTCTCAAGGGATATCTTACTCAGCCAACAAGGGGAAGCTCTCTAGTGGAATAAGGAGCAATGTTTGAAATGCCTCAAAAAGCATAAGAAATTGTGAGGAATAGAGAGGCACTGTGGGTCGAAGACTGTATAATCCAGTCTCGTGTATGTGTAAAGCAAGGATGCATAAAAACCTCTCGTGTTTCGGTTCTATAGGAATGAGTAAAGGTTGTAAGAAAGTTGGAAATGAAAAGCTTTGAAGCTCCAGAAATAAGCGAGTAGCAGATAATGAAAGGCACTCTACACTATGCTAAAGAGTGTTGCCTTCTTTATTTTCCTGAAGGAGGTGATTAGCTGTTAAGTAAGGGATGTAATTTATCCCCATTTAGCAAAATATCTCTGGCAGATTGGGAATGTGATAGAAAAGCAGTTTAGAAACTTACTGCATTAAGCCAGGAAAGAAGCAATGAGTACCTAGAATAAGTTAATGAGGATAAAGAGTGGGTCCAAGAAATATCAAGGAAATAGAGATGAAAGAGTTTGGTATCTGATTTGGTTCAGAGCGAATAAAAACAGAGTATAGGATGGCTTCCTCGTTGTTTTTAGGAACTAGGAAGATGTGAGAAGTAAGTAAAAGTGAAGGTTTCAGGTAGAGAGAAATGATAAGATGAAGGTTGCCCTGAAATGTCTATGGGACAATGTGAGTATATGCTCAATAAGTAGTTTTATTTATGGGTTGAAGCTTAGAAGATGGAAGAGTCTAGATTAAGTATTTGTATCTGAGCATTACCTGCACACAATAATATAGGCCCTAGATGTGGATGTACTGTGTACAGAGGCTGTAGCTGAGCATACTTGCCCAGTGAGAAGATTAAATGCCCAAAGACAGAGCTCTAGGGAAAGGGACAAATACTAGAGAGACATCGTTGAAGACTGTAACATGGTAACTGGTTTGGGAATTAATATTTAATTATAGCAGGGGAACAAATGGCAGATAAAAGTATCTTTTTTTATTTTATTTTTTGTTATGTTAATCACCATACATTATATCATTAGTTTTTTTTTTATTATGCTATGTTAATCACCATACAATACATCATTAGTTTTTGATGTGGTGATCCATGATCCGTTGTTTGCGTATAACACCCAGTGCTCCATGCAGAACGTGCCCTCCTTAATACCCATCACCAGGCTAGCCCATCCCCCCACCCCCCTCCCCTCTAGAGCCCTCAGTTTGTTTCTGAGAGTCCGTAGTCTCTTGTGATTCGTCTCCTGCTCTGATTCCCCCCCCTTCATTTTTCCCTTCCTGCTTTTTTTTTTTTTTTTAACATATAATGCATTATTTTTTTCAGAGGTACAGGTCTGTGATTCAACAGTCTTACACAATTCACAGTGCTCACCATAGCATATACCCTCCCCAATGTCTGTCCCCCAGCCACCCCATCCCTGCCACCCCCCAGCACTCCAACAACCCTCAGTTTGTTTCTTGAGTATAGCCATTTTTCTACTCACTATGTTTGCACAAGAACAGGAGGAAAGAATTTAGGATAATTCACTGGTTTCTGTCATGGGCAACAAAATGGACAAATGGATATCAAAGAAAATGACTGATTAAAAAAAACATACGTGGGTATATTATATAGAATAATATCTTCAGATATAGTAGCTTATTTATTTTGCAACTTAGAATGTATTATGAAAAATATCACACTGTAGAGAAAATTTCAGTTTCATTAGTCATATGCAATTATCTGCCACTGTGTGAAGCTGACTTTCCTTATCGAGAGCAAAGTGAAAGGGCTAAGCCTATTCTGTCTCTTTGATGTTTTTATAGGATATAATGAAAGATGAATGCTCACTGCTGAAGCTGCAGCTGAAAGAGCGGGATGAACTCATTTCCCAACTTCAGGAAGAGCTGGTAAGTGATAAAAATACTTGGCCCACAAGTAGTGCAAGGTTATTTGCTATAAACCCTCCAACAACTTCTTTGTTAACAATATTATTATTTATAAACTGTTAGTGCTTCCGTTGGATTCATTATCAATTTTATAGTCCTATAGCAATGATGATTTGAAAATCTGAAAAATAGATTAGTCTATCATATATATTGAACTTTGTATAATTCCAAAACAGGTCACTGAACCAAGGTTAGATGTTTTAGTTGTATTTCTCAAAAATTGTAAAGACTGAGGCTGTATTTTATTTTGTAAAGTGTGTGATTTAACTTCAGACTTCCCTACCTAGAGATATAAGCATGTAATATGAGGCAAAGGACTCAAAAATCTTAAACAGAAACATTTTAATTTTTATTTTCACAAAGCTACCAAAAATGTATTACCTTATGAGATTTTTATTTATATAATATCTATATTATATAAAATATAGATAAATATAAATATAGATATAGATAAATATAGATAAAAATATACAAAATAGATATAAAATATAGATACAAAATAGATATAAAATATAGATACAAAATATAAAATATAGATACAAAATCTAAAATATAGATACAAAATAGATATAAAATATCTATATTATATAAAGTATATGGACATACGTATCTAAATACATATGGATACATAGTATCTATATCATATAAAAGTTACACAAAATATTAAATGTTTATAGTTGATGTTTTCCGGGTGTTTTTAAAATTTGATGTCATAAAAAAATGTCTTAAGTTAAACTTTTATAACCTGAAAACATACTTGGTAGGTAACAAGAATAGCAGTGTGCATTATTTTTCTATCAACTGTATTTTGCAATAAAATTTACTGAGTTTAATAAAGAATCTGTAAAATAAGAATGAAAAAGGAATGAAAAGAATTTTTTAAAAATTTTTTATTATGTTAATCATCATGCATTACATCATTAGTTTTTGATGTAGTGTTCCGTGATTCATTGTTTGTGCATAACACCCAGTGCTCCATGCAGAATGTGCCCTCTTTAATACCCATCACCAGGCTAACCCATCCCCCCACCCCCTCCCCTCTAGAACCCTCAGTTTGTTTCTCAGAGTCTATCATCTCTCATGGTTCGTCTCCCCCTCCGACTTACCAATAAAATGAAAAAATATTACACAATAAGAGAGCCTAACTCATTATCAAGATCAAAAAACAAATCCTAGTCAATAGTGTTCTTTATGATGATGTCAGAGTTAACTACATTAACAATGATATATTACATAATTATTTGATACAATTAAATGACAAAACAGATTTTATAGACCATCAAGCTTCTGAGAGTTCATAACATATTAGTGAGAGCAGACAAACTTAGAGCATATTTTATTGGTTCTTGGCAGTGGACAGTGTTTTTACTGAAATTTGACCTTTAGACTGTGTTATGATTGCATTGATGCCGATTATTGGCTTCATGAGCATATTGTTGCTTTAGAAAACCTATCAACCAGTACTTAAAATAGTAATAGTACTATAGACAAAAGGAACATGTGTTACATTAGTGGGAATAGCTTTCTGTAAATAATTGATTTATTATAAACTTTATTATGCTAGGAGAATATTTCTATATTTAATATAACTATAGATATGTGATCAAGCTTTGTTTATGTGGCAGCAAAAAATCTGCATTGAATAAAAATCATGTAGATTAATATTAAAGGATGCATAGAATCACCAGTTTTAACACAACAGAAAATCTACCATTCACTTTGTCAGAGAATGCTTATTTTCGGAGGATTAACTCAGAAAGAAGTATTCATTTCTCCCCCCAACACTAGTTGTGTCAGATTTAAAACATAGCACATACAAGACATCAGACCTTCATTTGTTGAATGAAATTTAGAAAGGAAATGATTACTTTGAAAGCCAATATTACATAGTTCAACTCTTAAAGCAGTTTAGTATCCCTTTCTCCAAGAAAGAAAGTCTTCTGTTTGCTGATTTAGTAAAATGACATTCAAGGGTTTTGTTTCTGTTTTTGTTTTATTTTCTATTTTTCTTTTTAACCTGAATGACCCAAAATGACTAATTAGCCTCCAACATTTCGCAGGAAACAATCAAGGTCTTATTTCCATTTTTGTTCTATGTAGTTTGCATAAGCATCTTGGATATTTAAACAGGAAAATGTTAACTTTTGAAAACAAAGTTGGTTTTATTAAAGAGGACTATAGCTAAAGAAGAAAGTGTATAAGTGATTTGAGGATTTAAGGAAGAAGAGACATTGCTAAAAAGAAAAAGGCATCACTAAAACTGGATTTGGAGCATATAGGAGGGGTACAACCCCATAAAAGCAATGTAACCCACTTGGATCCATTAAAATTAAGTCGTAGCACTTTTGATCCCGATAACAAATAACTTGTGACGTTTTGACAAAGTGGATGTTAAGCTGCACCTTTATACATTACCTACCTAAATTTGAAGATTTTAAAACATTTTAGAAACCAGTTTAGCTGGACCCTCTTATAATACATTATACTAGATCTGTAATTTGGAGCTAGTTTAGTTCTCTCTTGTTTATCTTGGGTTTTTCATTTCTTGACCACTGCTATTATAAGAATTTTATATACCTTCTAAATCAAATTTTGATATAATTATATCAAGAAAGGATTTATTTCCAACTTAATAAGCTTATTTTTTGTATGATTGTTTACTTATTCAGCCTCATTTTGGTAGTTTCAGGAGTATTAAGTAAGTTGGAGCAGTGTGGGGTTGGTGCAAAAGAAAGGTTTTTAAATGCAAGTTTTGGGTTATTATCTTTAGATCAGGGTTTTCCAACAGCAGCACTCTTGACATTTGGTACCAGATTATTGCTTGTTGTAAGTTCTGTGCAGGTGTACAGCAGTGTCCATGCCCTCTAGCCTCTCTCCCTTAGTACCTTCCACACATTGCCAGTTATCCAGAGGGGCAAAATTTCCCACAGTTGAGAACCATTGCTTGAGGGTTATTAGATTATAGTCCCCAGTAAAATTGTATGTTATAGGATGAGTGTCTGTTGATAGCCAGTTTAAATGAAGTAAAAAGTTCTGTAGAATAGATGGGCTTCTTTGTCTATTCATAAATAGTTCTTTGCATGGTATTTTAGGCTGCTAGGCTGCCATACAAAACACCATCTACCTTGAAATATGAAGGATATTGCTATGGATTGAATTGTGTCCTCCCAAAGTTAATATGTTGAAGACATAACCCATGGTGGGAGGGGGGTGCTCTTGTCTCTGCCTCTTCTTATAAGGGCACTAATCCCACCATAAGGCCCTACATTTATGATCTCACCTAACACCTCCCCAAATTCCCACCCCCAAATACCATCACATCAGGGGGTTAGGAGTTCAATGTGAATTTGGGGGGACACGGTCATTTAGTCTGTAAGGGAAGTAAGGGTATCAGAGGTCTTATGGAATTGTACCCCTTCACTACAACTCCTTAATAATAGTGGTTGTGATTTTACTATTTTTGCTATCACAGTTATCTTGTAAGATTCTAATTGGCAAGAAGTCACATCTGAGGATAAAAATCAAACCAAAAACCTGGACAAGATTATTGCTAAAGACTGCTAGGAGTTACTGGTTCAGAGTAGGAAATGAGATGAAAACCTGTGACATGAATGAGAATTATTCAACATCTTCTTAATAAGGATATTAGCTGAAGGCATGGAAAAGAACCAACTTTCAGAGTCAGAAATGATAGGAAGTCTTTTCTTTTTAATAATTAAAACTTGGATTTATACTTAAATATAAGCTTGTGCTTATTGTGTATGTAGAATATATTTAACTTTTTGTGTATTAGAAATAGAACTCTCTGACCAGAGCAAAATTTTAGGGATTTCATGAATTTACTTTAAGGTTTTTAATGCATTGGTATAGATTTAGACCAAAAATCTAAACATAATGGCTTAAAGTAAGAATGCTCAATCAGAATCAATATAACAGTTACTTAAATTATTTTTAACTTTACGTTTAACTTTGACTATTCGTGACATAAAGCAGAGAAATATTTTTCCGACGTATGAGAAAGTTTGAGTCTTTTTCTCAGCTATTAAGTGAAGGTCATGTTGAAGATTGCAGTGTAATTTTATTGCTGGTATAAAACTGAGGGACATTGTAAATACTGCCTTCTTGTTCCTAAAATAAACCTGAGTGATTTATCATAAACATTGGTGGTGAAGTGTGTAGCCTTGTGTTTTGGTGGGGGGTAAGGGGTGTACAGGTATTTTCTGGTAAATGATTATTAATCTTGTAAATGGCTTCAGAAATTTTATAAATGATTTCACAGTATGGATGAAAAGTGTGCCCTATAGGATTTCAGAAATTGAAGAAAATGGGTTTGGTATTAATAGATTGATTCAAAATATTTTTAAAGAAGTTGGAGTTGACTTAAAAGTAAAAATAACTTTTGTTGGACCTAAGACTGTAAATAGTAAAATTTAATTGCCCTAACTAGGATCAGTACACCATACTATGTATTTACTATTGTTTTACCAGTAATTTAAATGCCTATTCCTTTGTCAAAAATGAATGTATATGGTAATCACTCTAGAAAAGGTGAGTTGTCAGCAATTTGATTCTAAACTTTATAATTTCTACTATTTTACTCTTCCCTTTGGTTGGAACTTTCATTTTGTAGCTGATCTGAGTAAAAAAGCATCAGATACAGCTTTTTACAGTATATTTCTTTTTAAAAGCATGTTTCTACTTAAAAGGTCAGTTTAAATGAATAACCCAAAAATAAGATTTCAGCCAAAAAGCTTATGAACTGTCTGAAAATAAATATACTTTAAAACATCCCTTATTAAGAAAAAGGCCAAATAAAAATACCTCCTATGTTTGCTTTCATAATCTATTTTACCACATAACATTGATACTTGTCAGAATGTAGTGAAAGCTATTTGTTACCTTAGTCACCACATGTTTCTAAGCTAAAGAGTAAGGGGATGCACTGACTGTGAAGCATTTAAAAAAAAAGCCACCTGCATTTCCCATAGGTCAGTTGTAAAACCCCTCCCTGAAAGATGTTTCGTTTTCTTGTGGGTCTGAATCCTAATTTAGTAACTTCAGGTTAAGATGTTTACATTTTACACACTTTACAATTTCAGTCAGCACATTATTACTCATCTCTTAATAAACATTGTATTTTTAAAGGAAGGTTAATTGGGAGAAGTTCCAGTTGAGGAGAACTCTGTACAGATATTAACAATTCAGAATCGGCAAGCTTTAAATTCAATTTGTGTTCCTAACCCCTGTAGTACTACATATTAATGTATTCAATAAATTCAAAATACAAAATGAAAGCATGGGACGCCTGGGTGGCTCAGTCATTAAGCTTCTGCCTTCGACTCAGGTCATGATCCCAGGGTCCTGGATTGAGCCCCGCATCAGGTTCCCTGCTCCGCGGGAAGCCTGCTTCTCCCTCTCCCACTCCCCCTGCTTGTGTTCCCTATCTCCGTGCTCTCTCTGTCAAATAAATAAATAAAATATTTTTAAAAAATGAAAAGCATATATAAAGATGAAAGAATGAATCTTGCATTACTTCAGTTCTGTCTTTTGATGTAACCATTTGGAGTATTTTTATTTAAGATGTAAACATATAGAGAAAGAACTGCAAGATCTATATTTTGGGGGTAATACCTAAATTTTAGTTCATCATTTTACTGAATTTAATAGCCAATTCTGAACTTCTTAATTTTAAATTGCATATTTCATTTTAATGTCTTAAAACTAATGCACTAACCAAAAAAGTTGCATTAAGGCATGATTTAATATTTGCTTAAATTATACCTTCTGCAGAATCTTAATAAACAAATAGTTTATTAAAACTTACTACTTCTTGGCATGATTACATTTACAAAGATGAGTATGATAACCTTGTAATTAGCTGTGTTTCTTTTCTGACCATCACTAAATCTCATTTTATGTCATTATTTAAAGTAAGTTTTTCTTCTAGAAATGGGCTTTTACAAATGATCTCTGTTCTAGGTATCCAATATGGTAGATACATAACTGAGTTTTGAACACTTCCTCCTGCCATGTAAAGACTAACTTGAAAACCAGATAACATAAGAGAAGTTAAAATCAATATATATATATATATATATCTGTGTGTGTTATTAAACCTTTTTTCCTCACTGAAAGCAAATATTGAAAATTCTTACTTGAATGCAAGTAAACATAAACAATCATTTTTCTCCGCCTCTTAAAATCCCATTTACTTTATTTAAATGTAAACCAAGCTCTCAGCTCATTTGTTAATATTTGAATAGCAAAGTATGGAGCTGCATAAAAGGCACTTGTAGAACTGATGAATTTTGAAAAATTGAAGGCAATTGAAGAACTGAAAGTAAAGCATTATGTATAATCAGGTTACTATGCATAATAAAGGGGGAGCTAAAAATAAGACTCTAAGAAATACATACAGCTAAATAGCACTTTATCAAGAATCTGAAGAGAATAATTTTGATTTGGTTTAAAACATATTCAGAATTCAAATTGAATAAAATTGTATGTCCTTGAAGCTTTAGTAACAGAATAATTCCTGCTTGATAAGAGAAACATGCTTTTTGCATGAAAATCATATCCTGCATCCATCTTAAAAGTAATTCCCCACTTGCTCTACATTCTATTATAACTTAGGGTATTATTTCATACCAGTCATTTTAAGATAGACGATTACAGGCCCGTGGGTGATTTACATAAGAACAGACAGCTATAAGTACTTTCAAATCCTCTTTCTTTCTCATATTTAGGAAACATTAGGCACAGAAAATAGATTAGGTATACTTAAACATTATTAAAGTGTCAGGCTACTTTCCTTGTTTTTTTTTTTTTCCCCACCCCCCCAGGTGAATTAATTGCATATATCCAGAAATGGCTTATCGCAGCAGTAATTACATTCCTCCTCAGGTCTGTGAGATAGATGTACAGTGTGCATGAGGCAATATCCTATGATACATAATGGGGATTAGCCTCCAGTTCCTTACTCCAGTACCCTGATGAAGAGCTGACAAAAAGATACAATCTTTAATATTCTACTGCACTTGCCTTGGCAATAGTACATATTTATTTAAGTCTTTATCATGAAGTGTTGTCATATTGTATGGCATGGATATAGGGAAATAATTGTGCTATAATTTAAATGCTAGTGTGAAGGCGTTTGATACCTTTAAGGTATAAATATGCTTTAAAAGCAGCAGCCAGCCATACTATGGCCAAATTAAGCATGTAGCAGAAATTCATCTATAAAGTTGGGTATTTTGTATATTTTTCATTTATAAGGTATGTCATAAAATTTAGTGGTTTCTCTGCATTTTTATTTCTTTTATCATACCAATCAAGATTTCAGTGCATAGAATCACCTACCAAATAAAACTATTTAATCAACAGGAATAGAGATAGCTGAAGACTTAGGATTAGGGAAAAGACTTAGAATTTAGAGGGGCAGGGGGTGGGGGTTGGCATACAAATTGTGAATTACTAGCGGAGTTAACATGCAAAATGAGACTATATATGTTGTATGTGTGTACATGTTTATATGTGTGTATAAATATATAAAACATAACATAATGTTCTACCTCACAATAGATTATCTTTAAGTATTTGAAAGCCAGGCTGAGCTAGGGACTTCGCAGCAAGGGTTAACAAGATGAAGTGGAGTATAGTCTCTGTTAAGGAGCCAACATTCAAATGAGACAGGAATAAACAGTTCATTTTAATAACAGTCATTATTTACTGAGCTCTTATTCTTTGGCAAGTGCTCTGGTGAATGCTTTTGGTTTATTATTGACTTTACTTTTTATAACAAAATCGAGAAGTATGTATTTTTACTTCCGGTTCATCTATAATCAAGTAGATATTCGGAGGGATTAGCTGATTTGTTCAAGTCTGCATAATAAGTGATAGAGTTAGGATTTGCAGCTAAGTCAGCTTGACTCCATGAACATATATTTTTCTCGTAATACATCCAAATTTATAAATTACAAAGCCGTGAGGTTAGCTTTATACCATAGTTCTCATTTGCAATAGATCAATATCATAATAAAAAAAGTAACATTTGTTTATTGATTGATTAGCCTGGTAGTACCAGTCAGGCTTGGGTGGTCAGGGCAGCTGATTGTATGATACAAAACAGGAAAACTTTATTAGAGCAGTGACCTGAAGCAACTTCTCACAGCCTTAGAGATGAGTACAGTGGCTTTCCTCGGGGCTCCAGACATCACAGGCACATTTAATGTCCTTTCTGTTACCATGTCCTTTTTATGGACACCTCTTGGAGCTGAGTGAGGATACTATAGAAGTCCATTTTTTAAAAAGCACTTGTAAAATCATGATTTAGCATCAGAGCGATGAAGAGATTGAGACAAATCTAAGTATTTTACCTAAAAGCTAAGAAAATAAATGTTTTTTAATGATCGTAAATATCTCTGTCTACCTTCTGCATGTGAATACAATATCTCCATATTCACACATGTGTATTTCATATTGCCAATAAATCCACCAAAGTCTGTCAAATACAGACTGAGGGAATTGTCAAAAGTGAGGAAAACCACTAATCCAAACAAACATCAGCAACTATCTGATATCATCTGACAATTATTTTACTCATTTGATGAACAAAACATGAATGACTGGGCTAGAAATTTCTTTAATAATTTAGCACCATCTCAATTCTCAACTATTTGCTCTATAACTAGGACTGTTTTAAGTTCTGTAAGGAATATAAAGGAAGTTTCTATAGGGGAGAAGAACCTTTCCCTTCACCTCTAGGTTCTTTGGCTGGCCTAATAATTGACATAAAACAGATTAATAGGCAAACTTAATTTCCTGTGCTCAGGAGTCTCCCATAGACACTAAAGGCTCAAAGGCTGGCCATAGAAGCTTACATGCCATGATGAGCTAATGAAAGGGGGTAGGGGTACGGGGCTTCAAAGGATTGGAAGACCATTCACAGGAATGTAAGAGCAAATGTTTGGTAAGCAAATGTCTGTCTTGTCATGCCGGTAAGTCTTTAGTTATCTATTTAACATTAGACATACAGATAAGCTATAATTATCTTTGGTACTGATTTTCTTCCTGGTAGAGGCTTTCTATCTAAATTCTTTCAGATATTTAAAGAAGAGGTAAAAAGCTCTTCATGACTGTTAGGCCTTGATTTCCTTCACCTCAAACAATCCACACACCAAAGCGGCACATTCTGGGCAATTCAAAATTAAAACAGGCCTCATTCCAACAAGAAGCCTGAGCTTAAGTATACTTCCTGTGTGTTTCCCTATCCCATTCAAATGTGGCTTTACCTTGACTTGGCATCCTTTCCTCTCTCATTGATGAGTGCCTTAATGATGGGGCCTTGTCATCCTTCTGTGCTCAGCATCCAGCCAAGTGGGCATTCAGTAAATGTTTAAAGAAATGAATAAAATTTATATCCTAGTTCCTGCTACAACATTTGTTAAGGAAACCTTTAGAGAATAAAGCAAAATAATGTCACATTATTAAATTATATAATTTGGGAGATGAAAGATTGAAATAAAAGGAGGAAGGAGTAGTGTTGGGTTTTATTGTATAATTTAATGGAGGGGGTTCTAGGGCGCAAATAAGCCAGTGGTGGAAACATGAAACGGAATTGAAATACAAGATGGGTGCCACAGTAAACAATGAAGATAAAACATCAGAGGAAAATATAACTATTAAAGTATCTGAAGACTAGGAACTGAAATAAATTATAAACGCATAAGGAAAGGACAAAGTCAAAATTATAATCTAAAATATTCTAGGGGTGCCTGGGTGGCTCAGTTGGGTAGCGTGGACCCTTGGTTTCGGCTTGGGTCAGGATCTTAGGGTCATGGGATCGAACCCCGTGTGGGGCTCTACGCTCAGTGTGGAGTCTGCTTTTCCCTCTCCCTGCCCCCGCTTCACGCATGTGTTTTCTCTCTCTCTCGTGCTCAAATGAATTCATAAATAAAATCGTTTTTTAAAAAAATAAGATATTCTAAAAATCAAAGAAACCCCCCCAAAACAGCATTCATCAAAACAACGGAAAAATTTGCACAAATTTAGGTCATCCTTATGTAGTCTGCTTCTCACTTTCACAAGAAAACCTTTTGATGAAATAGTACAATTAGGTGGTTGTCTTAAGCTAATTTTTTAGAAAAAAATGGTCTGTAATGTGAAGAATTGGTAAAAGAAACTAGGTATGGGTAGAAAGTTAAGATAGTGGAAAAAGAACTCCAAAAGACAAGTATAAATGGAAGAGTAAAAATTTAAAATGACTAACCTATTTATGACCTATATTTGTGAAAGTACTAAAGACTGAGAAGTATAAGATAAATAAGCCTCCCTATCGTGTGTCAGTATTATGCTAGGTAATTTGCTTATGTATCTCACATCACACTCAGTTATAATTTTATATATAAGTATATATAATTTCATATATAAATATATATAATTTCATATATAAATATATATAATTTCTTTTTTTTTTTTTTAAAGATTTTATTTATTTATTTGAGAGAGAGAGAATGAGAGATAGAGAGCACGAGAGGGGGTAGGGTCAGAGGGAGAAGCAGACTCCCTGCTGAGCAGGGAGCCTGATGTGGGACTCGATCCCGGGACTCCAGGATCATGACCTGAGCCGAAGGCAGTCGCTTAACCAACTGAGCCACCCAGGCGCCCCTATAATTTCATATATAAATATATATAATTGAAGCTGACACTTGAAGATGATAAATACATTGAACAAGGTTACAGAACTACAAGATGTCATTTAAAAAAATCTATGCATATGTGAATTAAATTTGAATACGTTTGCTATGGAGAAGCAAAAAGTACGCCACTATAATGTTCCTTAAATCTAGTGATTTCTCACTGTGGCATGCACACACTGGTGGAATGTCAGGCTGAGAGGAACAAAGAAAACAGAGCCCATGACAAGCCAGGGGTTACAGGGGTTTCTGAGCTATTGAAGTTCATGGAACTGGATTGTTTTGGAATGGGAACCCCTTAAAGTTCTTATAATTCCCCAGACACAATAGCTAGTTCTCCTTTTATTAAATTCTCAGTTCCCAGTGCATTAGGCAGCTCTTTATTCATTCAGCAGCCGGCCAAGAGTAACTCAATTCAGTATTTACAGGCTCCCAGGGTTTAAGACTGCTGTACCCACCCTTCCTTTTCTTCCAGTTGCATGACTTTTGTCAATTGTCCTTGATCTGTGAGCAAACTGGTTTGGTAGCAACCAACACTAAATAACTATTAAAGTGATGGGAATTTTAATAAGAAATGTAGCAGCACAAAACACATCTAATATCAACATAATAGATATCCACATAAGTCCTCCTCTCACTGTTCTGTTTTAGTTTTTATTCATTTATTCATCCTATATTCCATTTATAATTCCCAACAACTCTGTGAATTATGTGAGTTTTGTTGTCTTTCTCAGATCATTGCAAACAGGGAAACTAAGGTTTAGCACAAATCAATGAAATTTCCTATCACCTAATGAGCAGCAGAAGAGAGACTGAGGGATGCTTTAGGGTCCTGGACATGCAAAGAGATGCCAATTTTTTTTTTTTTTTTTTTTTTTTTTTTTTTTTTTGAGATGCCAAATTTTGAAAGAGGGGAGGTTGGATAGAATCAACCAAAAATATATTTGCTTACTGATTTTTACTTCCTAGCTAATCTGACCTTTTCAATTAAATAGGCACTCTTCATAGTTCTGTCATTTTGTACACTGAAGTCTTGAACTACATAGCCTATCTTGTTATATACAATCCATCATTTAAAGAAACCACATCATTATAGAAATTTCCATGGATGAGAATCTATACATTTTTTCCCATTGTGAACTTTGTCACAATAGGCATATTTGTTTAGCAAAAATAGTCAAGCTGCTAAAAAGATGACATTATGCCTGTTATATTGCTCAAGATTGGCTACATAAGTTGTTTGAGTTGTCTCCAGTATGTTGCAAAAGGCAGACACTTGGCAAATTTAATGTCATCCATCTGATGTAATTGAACTTAAAGTTGAATGAATAATACTTCAATTCATCCTTGAAATTTTATGAACACAACTGCCATTATGTCACAGCGAATTCTGCTTCTTAAAGAAGTCTTACTATTTGCATATGTAGTAGAGGTACTTTTTACATAAAATTATAATCTTGACTATTAGGTAAACTTTATTTTAGACTAGATTTTTGAAATCTATTTTTTTTAAATGTTATCTAGTGGCAGAAGAGGAAAAAATTGTTACCCATTATTCCACTACCTCAACATAATTCTTTTGGATATATTCATGTGTTTCTCCCCGTTTTTTGTTTTTTATATATAGGTGAAATGATAATGACTATGTATTTTACACTTTAATTTTTTTTCTTAGTTATATATCAAATACATTTTATATGTTTAATTATTAAAGTAAATTCTCTATACACTATGCTATGTTCAACAGAAGTGTAGCTACCATCTGTAACGATACAACGCTATTACAGTATTATTGACTATGTTCCCTGTGCTGTGCCTTTTATTCCCATGACTTATTCCATAACTGGAGGCCTGTATCTCCACTCCCCTTCACCCATTTTGCCTCTTTCTCCACCTCATTCCCCATTGGCAACCATGTTTGTCCTGTGTACTTAAAGATCTGATTTTACTTTTTGGGTTTTTTTATGTCTATGTTTTTTATGGTTTTTCACTTGACGTGGGTAAAATCATGTGGTATTTGTCTTTCTCAGTCTGACTTATTTTACTTAGCATAACCCTCTAGATCCATCTGTGTTGTTGCAAATGGCAAGGTCCCCTATTTTTTTTATAAGATCTCCTTTTATGGCTGAATAATATTCCATTCATCTATCAATGGACACTTAAGTTGCTTCCATATCTTGGCTATTGTAAATAATGTTGTAATAAACATAAGGATGCATGTATGTTTTTGAATTAATGTTTCTTTTTTCTTTAGGTAAATAGTAGTGGAATTACTGGGTAATATAGTGTTTCTATTATTTAATTTTGTGAGGAAGCTTCATCGTGTTTTCCACAGTGGCTGTACCAATTTGCATTCCCACCAACAGTGTACAAGGGTTCCTTTTTCTCCACATCCTTGCCAGAACTTGCTATTTCTTGTCTTTTTTGAATTTAGCCAATCTAACAGTTGTCATGTGAAAGCTTATTGTGGGTTTGGTTTGCAATTCCTTGATGATAAGTGATGATCACCTTTTCATGTGTCTGTTGGCCATCTGTGTATCTTCTTTGGAAAAATGTCTCTTCATGTCCTCTGGCCATTTTTTTTTTTTTTTTGGTTTGTGTTGTATAAATTCTTTATATATTTTGGATATTAACCCCTTACTGAATATATCATTTGTGGCTATCTTCTCCCATCCAGTAGGTTGCCTTTTTGTTTTGTTGATTGTTTCCTTTACTGTGCAGAAGCTTTTTATTTTGATGTCCTGATAGTTTATTTTTGCTTTTGTTTCCCTTGCGTTAGAAAATGTTGCTCTAGAAAAATGTTGCTATAGTTGATGTCACAGAAATTACTGCCTGTGTTCTCTTTTAGGATTTTTGTGGTTTCAGGTCTCACATTTAGGTCTTTAATCTATGTTGTTTACTTTTTTTTTTAAGATTTTATTCATTTGACAAAGAGAGACACAGCAAGAGAGGGAACACAAGGAGCGGGAGGCTTCCCGTGGAACAGGGAGCGGGAGCGGGAGCGGGAGGCTTCCGGTGGAACCGGGAGCGGGAGCGGGAGGCTTCCCCTGGAACAGGGAGCGGGAGCGGGAGCGGGAGGCTTCCCCTGGAACAGGGAGCGGGAGGGGGAGCGGGGGGCTTCCCCTGGAACAGGGAGCTGGATGTGGGGCTCGATCCCAGGACCCTGGGATCATGACCTGAGCCGAAGCCAGACGCCTAATGACTGAGTCACCCAGGTGCCCCGAGTTTACTTTTGTGTATGGTGTTTGAAAGTGGTCTAGTTTCATTCTTTTACACATTGCTGTTCAATTTTACCAGCACCATTTATTGAAGAGAATGTCTTTTCCCTATTGTAAACTCTTGCCTTCTTTGTCATAGATTAATTGGCCATATAATTGTGGGTTTATTTCTGGGTTCTCTACTCTGTTCCATTGACCCATGTGTCTGTTTTTGTTCCAGTACCATACTGTTTCCATTACTATACCTTTGTAATGTATTTTGAAGTCTGGAATTATTATACTTCTAATTTTGTTCCTCTTTCTCAAGATTGCTTTGGCTATTTGAGGTCTTTTGTGGTTCCACACATATGTTAGTATTCTAGTTATGTGAAAAATGCTGTTGGTAATTTGATAGGGATTACATTGAATCTGTAGATTGCTTTGGGTAGCATGGACATTTTAACAGCATTCTTAAAATCCATGAGTGTGGAATATCTTTCCATATGTGTCATCCTTGATTTTTTTCATCAATGTTTTATAGTTTTCAGAGTACAGGTCTTGCACTTCCTTTGTTAAATATATTAAGTATTCTTTTTGGTGCAATTCTAAATGGAATTGTTTTCTTAATTTCTTTCTGCTACTCCATTATTAACGTATTGAAATGCAACAAATTTCTGTATGTTAATTTTGTACCCTGCAACTTTAGGAATTTATTTATTACTTTAGTACATTTTTTGGTAGAGTCTTTAGATTTTCTATGTATAGAATCATAAGACATCCTTTTTCACAAGCATTAGGTATTTCTGTTTAACTATATAACTTTTTTTCAAATTCTGTGGTCTAAATACATATTTACTAGTAATATTTTGTCAATTGTATGTTAAAATAAACATATATTAAATTAATCCTCTTCTTAAAACAAAAAATTTAATGACTTCATTTTTTAAGTTTTCTGTCCTTACTGTAAATGTGCAAATGAGTAGAACATCCTTCATTTTAGTTGCATGTGTTCAGCTAAAACCATAGATATGGATAAACATTTGATAATGAAAACTGTGATTTTTTTTTTCTGAGCCACAGTAAATGAACAAACTATATTTTTTTAAACTATATTTTTAAAAAATGAAACCAGTTTACTCATGTGTAATAATTTGATTCTTAGAAAACTACATTACCGAAACATGTTAATTGCTTTGAGTTGAATTCTTTTTTCTTTAAATTTTATTTTATTATATTAGTCACCATACATTACATCATTAGATTTTGATGTAGTATTCCATGATTCGTTGTTTGCGTACAGTACCCAGTGCTCCAAGCAATATGTGCCCTCCTTAATACCCATCACCGGGCTAACCCATCCCCTCACCCCCTTCCCCTCTAAAACCCTCAGTTTGTTTATCAGAGTCCATAGTCTCTCATGGTTTGATTCCCTTCCGATTCCCCCACCCTTCATTTTTTCCCTTCCTACTTTTTTTTTTTTTTTAAATATAATGTATTATTTGTTTCAGAGGTACAGGTCTGTGATTCATCAGTCTTACACAATTCACAGCACTCACCATAGCAGATTGCCTCCCCAATGTCCATTGCCCAGACACCCCATCCCTCCCACCCCCACCACTCCAGCAACCCTCAGTTTGTTTCCTGAGATTGAGTCTCGTATGGTTTGTCTCCCTCTCTGGTTTCATCTTGTTTCATTTTTTCCTCCCTTCCCCTATGATCCTCTGTCTTGTTTCTCAAATTCCTCATATCAGTGAGATCATATGATACTTGTCTTTCTCTGATTGACTTATTTTGCTTAGCATAATATTCTCTAGTTCCATTCATGGCCTTGCAAATGGCAAGATTTCGGGTTTTTTGATGGCTGCATAATATTCCAGTGTGTGTGTGTGTGTGTGTGTGTGTGTGTGTGTGTGTGTGTGTGTGTGTATACATATATATATACATATACACATCTTCTTTATCTGTTATTCTGTTGGTGGACATCTTGGCTCTTTCCATAGGTTGACTATTGTGGACATTCCTGCTATAAACATTGGGGTGCACATACCCCTTCGGATCACTACATTTGTATCTTTGGGGTGCATATTGCTGGGTCGTAGGGTAACTCTATTTTCAACTTTTTGAGGAACCTCCATACTGTTTTCCAGAGTGGCTACACCAGTTTGCATTCCCACCAACAGTGTAGGAGGGTTCCCATTTCTCTGCATCCTCGCCAACATCTGTCATTTCCTGATTTGTTAATTTTAGCCATTCTGACTGGTGGTGTGAGGTGGTATCTCATTGAGGTTTTGATTTGTATCTCCCTGATGCTGAGTGATGTTGAATACTTTTTCATTTGTCTTTTGGCCATTTGGATGTCTTCTTTGGAAAAGTGTCTGTTCATGTCTTCTGCCCATTTCTTGATTGGATCATTTGTTTTATGGGTGTTGAGTTTGATAAGCTCTTTATAGATTTTGGATACTAGGCCTTTATCTGATATGTCATTTGCAAATATTTTCTCCCATTCTGTCGGTTGTCTTTTGGTTTTGTTGACTGTTTCCTTTGTTGTGCAGAAGCTTTTTATCTTGATGAAGTCCCAATGTTCATTTTTGCCTTTGCTTCCTTTGCCTTTGGCGATGTGTGTAGGAAGAAGTTGCTGCGGCTGATGTTGAAGACATTGCTGCCTGTGTTCTCCTCTAGGATTTTGATGGACTCCTGTCTCACATTTATGTCTTTCATCCATTTTGAGTCAGTTTTTGTGTGGGGTGTAAGAAAATGGTCCAGTTTCATTCTTCTGCATGTGGCTGTCCAATTTTCCCAACACCATTTGTTGAAGAGACTGTCTTTTTTCCATTGGACATTCTTTCCTGCTTTGTCAAAGATGAGTTGACCATAGAGTTGAGGGTCCATATCTGGGCTCTCTATTCTGTTCCATTCATCTGTGTGTCTGTTTTTGTGCCAGTACCATACTGTCTTGATGATGACAGCTTTATAATAGAGCTTGAAGTCCGGAATTGTGATGCCACCGGCTTTGCTTTTCTTTTTCAACATTCCTCTGGCTATTCGGAGTCTTTTCTGGTTCCATACAAATTTTAGGATTATTTCTTTCATTTCTTTGAAAAAAATTGATGGTATTTTGATAGGGTTTGAATTAAATGTGTAGATCGCTCTAGGTAGCATAGACCTTTTCACAATATATGTTCTTCCAATCCATGAACATGGAACGTTTTTCCATTTCTTTGTGTCTTCCTCAATTTCTTTCATGAGTATTCTAGAGTTTCTGAGTACAGATTCTTTGCCTCTTTGGTTAGATTTATTCCTAGATATCTTATGGTTTTGGGTGCAATTGTAAATGGGATCGACCCCTTATTTTCTTTCTTCTGTCTTGGTGTATAGGAATGCCACTGATTTCTGTGGATTGATTTTATATCCTGCCACTTTACTGAATTCCCCTGTGAGTTCTAGCAGTTTTGGGGTGGAGTGTTTTGGGCTTTCCACATAAAGTATCATGTCATCTTCAAGGAGTGAGAGTTTGACTTCTTCTTTTCCAATTCGGATGCTTTTTATTTCTTTCTGTTGTCTGATTGCTGAGGCTAGGACTTCTAGTACTATGTTGAACAGCAGTGGTGATAGTGGACATCCCTGCTGTGTTCCTGACCTTAGGGGAAAAGCTCTCAGCTTTTCCCCATTGAGAATGATATTCGCTGTGGGTTTTTCATAGATGGCTTTTATGATATTGAGATATGTGCCCTCCATCCCTACACTGTGAAGAGTTTTAATCAAGAAAGGATGCTGTACTTTGTCAAATGCTTTTTTTTTGCATCAATTGAGAGGACCATGTGGTTCTTGTTTTTTTATTAATGTCTTGTATCATTTGATTTGAGGATGTTGAACCAACCTTGCAGCCCAGGGATAAATCCCACTTGGTCGTGGTGAATAATCCTTTTAATGTACTGTTGGATCCTATTGGCTAGTGTTTTGGTGAGAATTTTTGTATCCATGTTCATCAAGGGTATTGGTCTATAATTCTCCTTTTTGATGGGGTCTTTGTCTGGTTTGGGGATCAAGGTAATGATGGCCTCATAAAACAAGTTTGGAAGTTTTCCTTCCATTTCTATTTTTTGGAACAGTTTCAGAAGAATAAGTATTAATTCTTCTTTAAATGTTTGGTAGAATTCCCCTGGGAAGCTATTTCACCCTGGGCTTTTGTTGGGAGATTTTTGATGACTGCTTCAATTTCCTTAGTGGTTATAGGTCTGTTCAGGTTTTCTATTTCTTCCTGGTTCAGTTTTGGTAGTTTATACATTCCAAGAATGCATCCATTTCTTCCAGATTATCTAACTTGCTAGCATATAGTTGCTTATAGTATGTTCTTATAATTGTTTGTATTTCTTTGGTGTTGGTTGTGATCTCTCCTCTTTCATGCATGATTTTATTTATTTGGGTCATTTCTCTTTTTGATAAGTCTGGCCAGGGGTTTATCAATCTTATTAATTCTTTCAAAGAATCAGCTCCTAGTTTCGTTGATCTGTTCTACTATTCTTTTGGTTTCTATTTCATTGATTTCTGCTCTGATCTTTATTATTTCTCTTCTCCTGCTGGGTTTAGGGTTTATTTGCTCTTCTTTCTCCAGCTCCTTCAGGTTTAGGGTTAGGTTGTATATTTGAGATCTTTCTTGTTTCTTGAGAAAGGCTTGTATTGCTATATACAGTTGAATTCTTTTTCTTTTCACTGATCCTTCTCTTGGTGTGTATACTAATATGGCTACCAAAGGGCACTGTCTTAGAGATCCATAAAGAACAAAATTACTTTCTGAAACATGTCATATCTGTCATTAGGCAAATGAACGGTATTCTTCTTATCAGTTCCAGAGTCTGCAAACATTTTCTCTATTTTAATTTTACTCAAAAACATTTAACTACAAAAAATTTACCTAAAGGACACTAATGAGGCCAGTTTTTCCCAACACATTACAGATTTGTCCTTTGAAGAATAAATGGTGTATACTTGAGCAAAATATTATGGAACAAAGAAATTGTAACTTATTTATAGTATTCTTCCATACATAATATATTAAATTTACTTTCTGTAAATAAGACATTTTCTGTGTATTATTGGGAAGGTCCACACCTATGATAAAACTTAGTATATCTTGATGGGTATTAAAGAGGGCACATTCTGCATGGAGCACTGGGTGTTATGAACAAACAATGAATCATGGAACACTACACCAAAACAAATGATGTAATATATTGTGATTAACATAACAATAAAAAAATTAAAAAAAAAAAACTTAGTATATCTTATCCTATCCATACTACATCACTGAGGAAACAGGAAGATATTATGTACGTATTCTAGCCTTAAAGACAACAAATGCTTTATTTGGTGCTTTTCCAATAACCCAAGGGTTTAGTTCCCCTCTCTTTAGCACAAGGGCAATGTAAAGTAGTCTCTGAAGTTATGGAGACTACTGATATCCCATTCATTATGCCTATTTCTTGGGACTTGTTTTTTTTTTTGGCAATAAGAAAAGATAAGCAATTTGTGTATCCCTGTAGAGATTTCATCCAGTGCCCAGTGCATAAAACAGTGCATGAGCTATAAATGAATAAATTATTCTAAGCATACAAAATACAATCCTAATTCCTCATTTGAAATAAGCCTTTCAATAAGCTATATATGCAGCTTTATATGAATTTTTGCGTATTTTCACAATTTAAAGGATGTTCTCTCTAGGATCCATGTCAGTCGGCCCTCTTGGAAGTCACATGCCTATTTCCCTTCCTAATATTCACAGGGTGTTTATTAATAATCAGAGTAAACTTGAAAGTGAGTAATTTATTTCTTGTTAACAATCAACATGTTCAAGTCCTTAGAATTTCATAAAGGGTTCTCAGACTATAAGTTGAATATTAGTACCTCAGCAAGCTGAGTGAATTATTAATACTAAATACCATGTTGATGTTAGATGCTACTTGAATTGATAGTTTCAGTATGATCTTTATTTTACTGTTAGATTCCTAAGCTAATTAGAGTGCAGAAGAAAAAACATTAATTCCATTTTGGGATTGCTTTTAGGCATTTATCTTCAATGCAAATTAAAAACTGCAAATCTTTTAAACATTTTTTTCAACTGCTTCCAATATTTATTTTAAACTACCATTTTCATTTATACCTACCAACATTATTTTCTTAGTATTTTAATTTTACATTTTTCCAAACTAATGCAACCAATTATAGCTTTATATTTGAACTTCTAAATGCAATGATATTAGACATATTTGCCACTTCACATATAAGGCCTCTTTTATGGTGTGAAGTATTTATTACCTTGGAGTCATGAGACCACCCGCAAGACTGTAATCCCAGCTCAGTGATATGCTTAGAATCCTGTGTGTTGATACATGAAATTCTTCCCCTGAGCATATTTTATTTAAATCTGGTTGCAAAAGATTTTCTTTTTCTTTCTCCATACATCGTTGATAACATCTAATGCTTTGTCAGCAGCACCCGGAACTCTCATCAACGATGATAGTTTAGGAAAAGTGGATTTTCCCAGAGAGACCTATCCAACTAGAATATTGTTTTAATTTTGCCAAGCTGAAATAGATTATACTAGATTGTTTTAATTGTATGCAAGACATCTGGGAGAATTTTGCTGGAGTCTAGAGAATCCTACGCCATTGTGAAATATTTGCCTTATTACAGGCAACACAAGGTCTGGGACATAATGGTGTGTGTTTCCTAATTTTCTAGCGACTCCACTTTACTGAATTAAGCCTAATGCAATAATAGAGATTTTGCCTTTTCAAACTGGTACACTCGTATATGACTTAAGGATATTTCAGGATTAAGGGCAAACATTCCCATTTTGCTCATGTTTCCAACATTTGGAAATGGTTAGACATCTGTTCTGAGCTGGAGTGAGATTAGTGATATTTTTATCCATGCAAATTGTATGGTACTATTGAGTAGAAAGTCAATATAAAGTTGACAAATAAAATTTCACCCATCCTCATCCATGCCCCTCATTTCCTTACCTTCCTGATATTGGTGAACAGAAACATGATCAGTGAGCACACAGAACATGAATTTACATTAAGCTAACCTTTGGGTCTGTCATCCTGATGGAGAATTATTAGTCAAATGTCAGAAACTGCAAAAAGGTTGTTGTTTGTAACTAGGTGAGCAGACATTCTGCTGAGCCTACTCAACTCAAAAGCCCTGCTATGTGGGTCCTGTTTTCCCTTCATGGCCCTGTCTGACTTACTCCTAGATTTCCTGGCAGACAGTCTAATCCTTTTAGTCTGTCAAAATTTAAATAAGAATTTCTAAATTTTAACATAGTAATATTATATAGGGTATAGATATCCATATAGGAAAATAATATCAGCTAATATATTTTTAAAATTGAAGAATATGAGTAATTTTATAGTTAATGAGGTGTCATGGAATATTTTAATTATTAGAATAGAACACTGTAAACTTTCTGATATAATTAAATTTTTCAGTTGTGCAATAATTTATTGAAATATATAAATTAAATGAGCTATTTTCTATTAAATACCTATTTAAATATAACTTATAATTGCTTAATGATTTTCATCCTGTAAGTCACCAAGTGTCTTATATGTCTTCTGTATTTTCTAAGTTCTGTAAAAAATGTTATTACCTTTGTCCAAGAAGTCTATAATCTAAATGATGTATCTAAAAACAAAAATATAAGCAATTAATATCACCTATAATAAAATTTTTGGTTAAGCTTATAACATACCTTACAACAAACAAACGTGAGTGAGCTTTTCATAGAGCTTCCAACTGCAGGTCAGGACTGAAACAACTGAAATCCAAACATGGGATAGGGCATGGACCTGTGCCTTCTATATACCTTAGATCTTGTTTAGACTTCTATAACCAAAGACCATAGACTGGGTGGCTTATAAACAGCAAACACATATTTCTCATACTTCTGGAGACTAGAAGTCTGAGATTGCGAAGCCAGTATGGTACGGTTCTGGTAAGAGCTATCTTGAGGTTGCAGACTGCAGACTTCTAGTCATGTCGGCACATGACTGAAAGAGAGAAGCTAGCTCTCTGGCCTCCGTCTATAAGGCATTAATCCCATTCATGAGGGTTCCCCTTATATGACTTAATTACCTCCCAAGTGCCCCCCCCAAATACCATCACTAAACTTGCTGCAAGTTCATTGCTGCATCATATGGATCAAGGCCCAAAAGTGGGACCACAAAGAGAGCTAACTTGCTTCTAGAAAGCTTCTAACCCCTAGTCCAAATAAGTTTACATAGAAGGAGGAAAAAGAGGAGAAAGTCCACGTGATAAATAACATTATCTTAAAAGAGAGACTGTTAAAAGGCTGAAATTTCCAATATTTCATCCTTTTGCCTAATCTCACTGATTAGATAAGACATTTCTTTTCTGTTGTTGAAGCATAGGTAAGGAGGAAAGAACAAATACTAGAAATTCTTTTCCCATCCTCCCAGAAGTTTAGAAATTCACACTTTAAGACAGGAATACTAGAAGAAAAAGAAAATGGTGCCTCCAAAGGAAAGTATATATAAAAGATTGTTATATGAATTGTCTCTATTCTTTTATCTTACAGTCATTAGTCAATACTGATGTCTTTGAGTTAGTGGTTTGCATTGAAGTTATAATTAATGATATAATACAATATAGCAAATTGTAATAGTATAGCAATACTATGTATTATATAATACATATAAAATATGACCTATTCTGTAAAGCATCCTTTTGATTTCTGCTGCTTTAGTACCTTGAGATTTATTATTCTATTTAATCTGCTATTAAAATGAGCATCATTTATTTAGTAGAGGAGAGAATCCTTGATTTTACTAGAGAAAAAATTTAAATCTGTTCCACAAATATCTAATATTAAAAATGGGGGGGGGTCAGTGGGCGTCAGCGGCTTCAGCGGGAGTCACTGTTGGGCCCCAGCGGCAATAGGCGGCAGCAGCAAATGACTGTCAAGAGACAGTGATGACTCAGAGTTTACCAGCAAATTAAAGAAGTTGGCTGCCCAGCCGAAAGAGCCTGAGTAGACAGCAGCAGCGGCCTTTTCTGGGATCTCAAAAGACACCTACACGATGGAACATGCCCAGGGATTTGGAAAACCGGTCTGGTCCCAGGAATTCAGCTGGATAGGGATCAAACCATTCAGAACACCTCCAAACTCAACAGGAGATCGAAGAAAAGAATAGCAACAACTCTCTGAACAGAAAAGCGACCACTTTCTGGAAGGTTACCAGATGGCTTACCGCCTGGCCAGGAGCAGCCTCTGCACGTTCACCACGCTGGAGGTGGGTGCCACCAGAGGCAGTTCACGCCACCGACCTGTCCCTGGATTCGGCAGACATCTTCAGGCTGTCTGCCAAGATGAGGCAGGGCTGGGGGAGCCGCTGGAGGCCCTGTCATCACCACTGAGAAGAGAGTGCAGTTGGCTGATTCAACTTGAAGCGGAGGTCTCGTGGCCCCATGGGCAGGCTGACCTTGATGTATGTGCAGCCTTCAAGAGACGAGAGCCTGAACAGCCTTCTTCAGGAATACCAGATCTACTACTGGGAGCTGGAGTCAGAGGTATCCTCAGCCACCGTGTCCAACAATCTCAAAACCCCTTGAGCTTTATGTGCTGAGCTCCCAGCTCTGAGAAACACCGGTGCTATGAGGTCAGCCTTACGGGCTACAACATCATCGGCGAGAGAATCCGGCAGTGCGCCCGAGGAGGTGTTCCTCTGTGAGGCCAGGCAGTGCGCCCGAGGAGGTGTTCCTCCGCGAGGCCAGTCTGAAGGAGTACCCGCGTAATGAGGTCGTCTTCACCGCCTACAACATCATCGGTGAGAGCCCGGCAGTGCTCCCGAGGAGGTGTATTCAGCGAGGCCAGGCTCAGCAAGGGCTAATCAGGCTTCCTGGCTTTCGGGGAGACCCGTGCTCTCTGAACGCGACTGAGTCTAGCTCACTGTGGAAACGCAGCAAAGGCTCCTGACCAGTGTTCTTTCTCATCTCACCAGTGAGGCACTGGACTCTTGCAGCCATGATGATCAGCCTCTCATCAGAGGTTCTGTCAACACACCTAGATCTGGAGAATCAGGCTCGAACACCTGGATGTTCCCTCTCCACTGTTCTGAGTCACAATGTAGTCAGTGGCTCTGTTTGGAAGCTTTAGAATCATTATCACGCTGACCCCTAAGTTTCTGCTGCTCCTGTGCAGGAGGAGAGTCCTGTGACCCTGCTGACTCTTTGAAGTTCAGCAAAGCTGCGCCTGTGTTGTGGCCATTTTCAAGATAGATTCTTAGCCAGGATAAACCTATGCTGCTCCTACCTAGATCTCATCTCTTCCAGAAGATTGGAATTCATTTAAAGAACACCGTGTTGCAGGGCTGCATTCAATCCTACCAAAACTACCCTCCAGTTTTATATTCACTAATCATTTATCATGAGGAAAATCAAAGATAAAAGCTTTCAACATACTGACGTGCCTGCATTTCAAAATAGCCACCGTCAAGGACGCGCTGTTTCTTTCCAGTCTTCCGTTTATGTGCAATGTGTGTGTGTCCTTTGAGTCAGTGGGATCCATTCTCCCAGGAGCCCCCCCCCCCCCCAGCAAGTGGCAAGTTCATTACAGAGGGGAGGCCTGGTGAGAACATGGACACTCTCTCACCTGGCCATGCAGGAGATTTGCAGTAAGTTTGGTCGGGCACCAACCTAATGATGAAGCTTTACTGGGAGTCCCCATTTGCCACTTACCCTTCAGCATGTGCTTTCAAGATGTGAGCATTTTGAAGGCTAATGATGATTTTTTGATAGACCAGAATGTCTTCCTGATTCTTCTCTGCTTTGGTCATGTAGGAGAATTGTCCCCAACTATGACAGGTGTTGGGCCCTTCATTTCTGCCCCATCCCCATCTGAGGAAAGGGAGCCCTAAGCAAACCTCTAGGTGTAGCTGTGGTCAGAGTCAGAGAGGAATGTGGTGTCCTACATGGTGTGCACTGTGCAGATGAGGTTTACCTTTGGAAATTTGCCACTTGTATTGATTTGTGTAAGTGGGAAATGTCTTCTGGTGAAACACATGCACTCATCACACCCACATGCACAATCCTATCCCATCGACTCACAGAAACAACCCCCAACCCTCATACACACCAGCCACACCACCTAAATGACCTACTTGTTTCCAGGGACTATAGAACAGGGTTATAGGGTTATAAGTTTCTACAGGACAATCAGTTTTTCTCACTCAACCCCAGCCTCCATTCCCAGCAGGAGCCCAGAATCAGGGAAGCTCTCCAGACCAAAGGGGAGGAGAAAGCCCCACCTTGTCATCAGCTAGATTAGTCCTCAAGAGGTGACTGATCTTAGAATACGTACTTGGACCATTTCCTGTTGCCTCCTCCTACAGTTAGAGAAAGGGAAATACTGTGAGGATCACATCATCCTGTGTACACGTCTTTTGTTCTCTTGGTGATGTAAGCAAGCTAGATGGGATACATCATTGAGTTTATGATCAGAAAACTAATAAAATCACCTGCAAAAAAGGCTCCACCTTTGAATGTCAGATCTCACAAGTCCCTTTTAATCAGCAAATACAAAGTTATTTTCCACAGACAAAATTATCTCCTAGAAAATGCTCACTACCATACATTGTGTAACTAATTGGTGGTGAGGTTTGTTTGTTTGTTTTAATGCCCCTCTAAATACAGGTCAGTTAGTAGTATAAACACACAGGAAACTCTCAACACCGAGGACATTGTATATATCCTCTGGAATGTACATGCTCAGTTGTTCGTGGAAATAGAAATAAAACAATGGTTGTACTTCAGACACAGAAAATGACTTTACCATGGTGCCTGAGTTTCTCAGTTGTTTAAACGTGTGCCTTCAGCTCAGGTCATGACCCAGGGACCTGGGATGGAGCCCCAGATTGGGCTCCATGCTCAATGGGGAGCCTGCTTCTCCCTCTCCCTCTGCTACTCCCCCTGCTCACTCTCTCTCTCTCTCTCTCCTTCTCTCTCATAAAAATAAAACCTTTTAAAAAGTGAAAAAAATAAAAATAAAAATGTGTGTGAGTGGAGAAAGAGGAGAAAAGGTTGTATCTTAATTTAGAATAGGAGACAAAATAACCATTTTCTATTACAAAAGAGGTTGATTCTATAACATTAATTTCACATGGGAAATCTATAATCTTCATTTTAGAGAAATTAATTGGTAGCAGTACTATTTATGAAGTGCTATGCGCTCAAATCTTTGAAGAACTTTTCTACATTATGATCAGCCTAACATGTCTAGCCTGGAGTGTTTCACATTTTTCTAGCTTTGTGATTATATCCCCCCAACTAGGTATCTGATGAACTGAAGTAGGCAGCTCTGAATTTCAGCAAACTCAGGAGTAAGGTTTTATGTGTATTAAAAATAACAATTTAAAATGTCAATATTAAAAAATAAAATCAGTATTCAAAATGTTTCACAGTTCATATATTTTGTGTCTTCACTGACTGTAGTGCCTACATGTTCAACTTGAAGCAAATCAACAAAGTGACAACATTATTTTGCAGAAAGGGTCATCCTCATCCATGAAAACTATCCAGCCACTCACAGGTTTTTTGTTTGTTTGTTTGTTTTTTTAAGAGTGATAACTCTGTCTGCAAGACACTGAATTTCCATGGCAGTTGTGGCATTTCTCACCAGAGAGTAAATTCTTCTTTCTATTGATGAAATGGTATCTGGGTCAATAAGCAAAACAAACAAATAAACAAAAACAAACAAAAACCTGCAACCCCTTAAAAAAAAAAAAAAAGGCATCTAGAACTGACCAGTAGTACCACACCACAATGTCACTGGTACATAAATTGGATTACCTGATTCCTTACAGCACTAAAACACCTGGCCTCAGCTCTGTCCTTTTTGAGCATTTTACCTGTCTTCTAGAGACATTAGGTCAACAGCTAGAGTCAGTTGTCACTGAATGATGCGTTTCAACTTGGGAAGATAAGATCAGTGTCTAAAACCTCTGTAGCTAATGACATATGGCTTCTCAAAACTAACCTTTATTATATATGTTTGTGACTTAGTTAACTCCTTCCTAAGAACAGAAATCAGGAATGTAGTTGGGGGCAAGGGTGGGAACAAACCTAAAAATAAATCCTTAACGAAGAAATGATTTCTGCCTGTATCCCTGACATAGGCCGAGTCTGGATGCATTGTGTATTAGAACCACTCATGATCTAAATTTTATCCTTTACCCAGCTTTCTGGCTACTCCATCGAATTTTAAAAGATGGATTGACTTTTATTATAACACAAGTAATAACTATGTTATCCCTACTTTGAGGGCTGTCATGGTATTTTGGAAGTGTGTCTGGCTTTCATTTGTCTTCACAATAACCAAAACTCCTAAGTAGAAAGAATATGGTTTATCTTGCTCCTATGGCCCTTCCCGTGACTTGCCCAGTGAATGAGAATTTGGGCACAACTCACAAATAGGAACTTCCTGTATTTAATCTGCAGGACTGCTGTTTTTTGTTTTTGTTTGGTTTGGTTTTGTATTTCCTCTTTCCTGAACGTTGGCTTATTTAATAGTTTCTCTTTTTCCCCCCATTAAAAGGTAAAGCTTGGCATTAGAGAGTGCTCAGTAAATGGTGATTACTCCACTCCACTAGCCTTCATTGAACTAATTTGTTAGTCAATATAGTTTATTTTTTCTCCCCAGCTTCTTATTTAAAAGATCTTTAAACTGTATTTTAAAAGCAAAATTACAAATTTTATCTTGTTTATCAAAAAGGACGTGGAGATTAATAACATCATTAAAACTCTTGGTATTTTTCTCTGCTAGGAAAAATTAGACAAGAGATATGGGGTGTTTTGAATTAGCAAATTCTAATTAGCAAAAGTTAGAATTAGCAAAATTCTAATTTCTTGATTCCGTTACCTCTATGGCTAAGTGGAGCCATCTCTTTGCTTGTTGGAATTCGGTTGGTCTTTGCAAGAGGAATAAATAGGAAACTAGCAGGAACATGGAACCAAAGTAGGCACAGAAATGATGACCCCAGGGATGAACCAACATCTGGATTATGATACAGGAAACCAGTGTATTTTAGGTGAGCATTAGAGTCTGAAAAGGGAAGAGGAGGAGGACTGGGGTGCTGAATGCAGTGTGTTTTGGATGTACAGAGAAAAGAGACTGTGGGAAGTAGTCCGAGGTGTCTGACTGTTAAAGAGAACCATAGGAAATGAAGTAGGAAATAGCAAGGGGAAAATGGCCCCTACAGGAAAGAGACAGACACGAGGGGCCCTGTCTCCTGCTAGGGTAAGTGTAGGGATTCTTATGGGATTAGTGCACAAAGAAAATGAGTCATTCAGAGAACCCCCATGTCTAGTGTGACTACATTCTGGTTTACCTAAAACATGCCTGATCACAAAGACATTATTCCATCTTTATTAATAGTACCCTTTCCCATGTTCAAAAATGTAACAGTTTTCATAATAAATTATATGCTCAATTTTTTTTAATACCCAAGAGATGTGTATGAGGAGGCTTCTGCCTAATAGGCTGTGAAATTACTTATGTCTTCAAAAAATGACATCCTGAAGTAAGAATAAGATTTTAGGTTGGGTGAATATCTGAAGACTATTTCTAGACTTCCTAAGTTCAAGGAAATGGCATCCCTTAACATGTGAGGATAGATTCATAACTGAGTCCTTCGGAGCTGTACTAGACAGTTTAAGGCCCAATTCTCCACCATTTATTATTTGTATGACCTTGGGCATAACATCTTTGACATAACTTCTTATTTCCTCAGTTTTCTTATCTGTGGTCTAGAGGTAAAAATGGTATGTACTTCATACAGTTGTGGTGCAGATCACATAAGTCAATGAAAAGAAAAAGGTGCTTAAACAGTGTGGCTATTTTGTGCAAAGTGGTCCCCCTCTAGTTCCAGGAAATCTGCTGCCTACAGTTCTCAGGTGTTCTTTGATCTGCTGGATTAAAGTTTGTCCAAACATTAAAGGAGAAATTGGTAAAAGGTCTAACTGGTTTATTACCAATGTTGTCTAAGGCTGTCTAAAGCATTCTTCAGATGTGGAGTTTATTAACTTGCATTCATATTTTGAGGGTTTTTTAATATCATTTTGCTTTTAATATTGTAGAACATGATTTAAAATTTAAGGTTTGATCCAGTCTTAATGATCTTTTTTTTTTTTTTTGGTCATGACATCAAAATATTTTCTAGAGGACTATTTTTGTAATGTGGAAGGAACTTTTCTCATTATGCCCAACATAAAACTATTTTTTCCATACTTATTTATATTTTTCTTCATCTTTTGCTGGTTTTTGCATATGCCCTTTGTTGTATATCTATCCAAACTACTTGGTACGATTTTTTTTAAACACATCTTTTAAGTTTCTTGACAATATGAATTTATTTCAGGAGGGTGCACATTATATCCTGCTCTCTAAAAATAGAATCTATGTTTTACCATTTTTTTCATCTTATAATAATTATTGCAGTCCGTCAGGAAAGCTTAACTACATGATGAGTCTAATAGCATTGCTTAATCTCTTAAAGCTTAAAGGTAATGATATAAAATGTATTATTTTATGTGTTTAGTATTCCTAAGCCTAATCAAACCTTTCAAGATTTTGTGAATTTTTTTTAGTGCATCCTATGACCTCGTATGTTATTACATAGTAGATATTCTCCAGAATATTGTTATAAATCATGTCACCATCCCAATCTCCTTTCAGTATATTATATATATGGAGAGAGAGATGTAGCAACTGGATTTTACTAAACTAACACTATCCTTCAGAGTTCTCAAATTATGCTAACCCATGCATGTTAAAAAATAATTTCTAAGCCTAGAGCATTGACTCCTATTTAACAACAGTCTTCGGCAGTAACAACTGTTGGTATCATTGAAGACAATCCTCATTGTTAGAACTACTTTCCTCTAGTTACTTGTCCATATCAGCCTCCTTATTCGTCCTTGGACACACAAAGCATGTTCCTTTCTTTGGGTTATTTGCCTTAGCTGCCTTTTCAAAATCCAAACATTCTTCCCCCCAATTCATATGGTTACTACCTCCAGTCCTTCAAAAATTTGCTCAGATGTTACTTTCTCAAATTCCCCTACTCGACCCTATTAAAAATTTAAACCACATCATAGGCTCTGTTCCCATTACTCTACTCTTTTTTCCACAGCATCATTACCTTCTAATATGCAATAAATTTACCTATTTATATGTTTGTAGTTACTATCAGCCTACCCCTGCCAATATGGAAGTGCCAGGAAAGAGAGAGATTTGTTTCATTCACCAAAGTCTACCTAGTTTCTAGGTAAGGGGTCAACATACTTTTTTGACAGATAAATTTTTAAAGGTTAGATAATAAAAATTTAGGGCCATATAGTATGTTTCTTAGTTGAACTGTGCCACTGTGGCCTGTAAATAGCTCTAGACAATATGTAAATGATGGATGTGGCTATGTTCCAATAAATGACACTTAACCAAAACAGGCTCTAGGCCAGATTTGGCTATAGTTGGTTGATAATGTCTGGCACTATAGTAAGTGCTTAATAAGTATTTGAGGACTAAATGAAGGAAATGCATTGAAACTAAACATCTTTAAAATGTGAGTATAAATAACCTAACAAGTTTAACTCATCTTTCACACTAAAAGTGATCATCATTCATTCTCAGTTAAAATGTTTACTCAGCCCATCTAAGACAAAAGAATTCCTCATCCCATTAAAACTAATGGTAACATTAGAGTTACTAGAATCATGATGAGTAGTAAATGCTGTCCTGGGCGAGAGGATAGCAAAACCTTGAAATCAGTATTAACATTAAGTACATTGGTTAGGTTAGTGTTTAATTTCATTCCTAAACAACAGAAGTATTCAACATTTTACAAGATTGTAATTTCTATAACGTGTAATATTCCTTCTTATTTCAACTGTGAAAGTAAGAGTTTCCTATTTTTTTTTAAAGATTTATTTGGGGGGAGAGAGCGCACACTGTGGTAGGGCAGAGGGAGAAGGGGAGAGAGAATCTCAAGCAGACTCCCTGCTGAGTGCAGAGCCCCACATGGGGCTCTATCCCACAACCCTGAGATCATGACCTGAGCTGAAATTATCAGTTGGAGCTTAACCAACTGAGCCACCCGGGCACCATGAGATTTTCCTATTTCTTGAATTAGAGATAAATTTGAAATAGTGGCAGTAGACTTGTGGCTGTCATTTCCTGACCCTGGAGCATATTTCCAAGCAGCAACACACAATTTAGAATTGTTAGTGTCATAGTACTATAAGTCTGTTTAAAGGTGTTATTTATGGGGGTGCCTGAGTGGCTCAGTCATTAAGCGTCTGCCTTCGGCTCAAGTCATGATCCCGGGGTCCTGGGATCGAGCCCCATATCGGGCTCCTTGCTCCATGGGAAGCCTGCTTCTCCCTCTCACTCCCCCTGCCTGTGTTCCCTCTCTCGCTGTGTCTTTCTCTGTCAAATAAATAAATAAAATCTTTAAAAAAATAAAAAAAAGGTGTTATTTATGAGTGTTATCAATCATAAGTGTTCAACATGAAAAAAATGAAGGGCAGTAGCTTTGTCTAATCGTAGTAGAACACCATGAGTTTATTCTACAACAAACTGAAAGGTGACTCAATCACACAAAAAGGGAGAATTAGTTCATCATCTCATATATAAATGTCTTTTGCAATTCAGTGGATCATTGTTTCTGATAACCTTCAGAGGACTTTTTTATTGTCCTAGAGCTTTAAGGTGATGTGTGTTCATTCTGAATGGGGGTTTGTGTGTTTGTGTATAAACCTTCAGAACAAGAGTGAATTTGTCCATCTTAAAGAAAAACATCAATTATAGCCAAGGGGTGTGTGAAAAGTTTAGGTATATCACCCATCCTCACAGGATCTATTTGCTATCTTTGTAGTATAATTATTTATTTTTTCAATGGAAATCTGTTTTAACATTGTTATTGGGACTTGCCAATTAGAGAAGTTAATTTTGGCATTTAGATTATATCAAGATGCAGACTGACAGTTAGTCACCCTCATAAGACCATCCAGAATAATTGACCAAAGCGTGTACATTTTTGACCTGCTAAACGCTATTAAGCTTTAAGTTTTAGAAATAGTAAGGTATAAAATACAAAATAAAATGTTCAGAAGTAATTCAGTGTGATCAGACCTGAGATGAAGGAATTGATTATTTTCTATCCCAACAACAAAAGAAATGTTTATTAACTCTTTTCTCAGGTAGTTGTAGAAGGGAGTCTTTTATTATGAATAATATTATATTACATTAGATAATTTGTTTTGACAAAAATTTTGACTCCATTTTATTATATTTACATTTAAATAATATCTGACAAAATATGATTAGTATAATGAATTTGATTTTGGTTTAATCTTCTCTAACAAGGTGTCTTTATTTTGAAACTTTTTCCCACATTTGTAACATATAACTTAATTGATTACTAATATTTTCTTAACTGATATTACAGACATGTTATTTATTCATTTGTTTAATCATTAATTATTCACCAGTACTTAATGTTTACTTTGTGTCAGGACCTGGGAATCAAAAGAAAATATTTCTATATCTAAACCACTATAGTCTTGTGAGAAAGTGTGTGTGTGTGTGTGTGTGTGTGTTTCAATTCAGTGTGAGGAATGCTGGGCTGAGTATATATACAGGCTGTATGGACATGCCATCAGTGGAGCACCTAATACAGTCTGACAGTGTCCCTTTGCTTCTGATAGGTAGACCTTGACCTTTGTCGCTTAGCATCTCAGAAATCTACCTCTGGATCTTGTTCTTCCTACTTGCTACAGGTTTTTCCTTCATCTCAAAATATTTGCTTATACCACTCTTTCATTCTAGTCAGATTTTCTCTGTTAAATCCAAAATTTTAATGATTTTATTATTTCCAGCTCTCACTTCTCAATTTTTTTCTTATTGAATGCTCTCCATCTTTATACTGGAAAATTGCTGTGGCTGATCTACTAAAGAATAATATGCATTTGCTTCACCAGATTAAATCTTTATTAGCAATGATTCCTTTAGCTTTCTTTTGACATTTTAAATGTAAACTTACATATACTTTAAAAAGGATGAAAGGGGAAAAGTAGAGAGAATTCCATGAAACAATATAAAATTTTTCATTCAAACTAAACTGACGTGTACATCCAGTGTTATCTTGGGTCTTTTCACAATTATTTTTCAGATTTTGTAATTTGATTTTTTTGCTCTTCCTAGTTTCTGCCATATATGTGCAGTTTTTATTTTGATTTTTTTTTGTTTTCTCATTAAACAAAGATCTTCACTGATAAATAATGTAAGTATACATATTCCAATAGTGTATTCCTTTTTCAAACTTAGTATATGATTGTCTTATCTACTTAGGATTATCATTTGCCATTCTGATTATAAAAAGGCAGGTTTTTCTAATGCAGATTGTTATGAATTATTCTTTATGCTTGCTTCACTTGTAGTTTTTCTTATACAGTCATGAGAATTAATAACAATTGTATATTTGGTAAGTGTAAATACTGTATTAGGTAGTAGGAACTGATGGCTCAAAAGGTGAGTGCATAGCAACAATGAGGAAGCATACATCACTTCCATGTAAAAATGGCACTTAAATATTAAGTCATTTTAATTGAAATTCTAGCTGGAAGCTAAGGACAGAAAATGATCCTAAGATACAGATTTAGCAGGTTGGGACATATCTATGAAGTATAAAAGGGTAGTATAAATATATAAGTGAATTTCTTTCTTCCTGCAACCTAAAGACATAATGAACTAAATCCCTTTCTCTGTTTGACAATGTCTCAAAATTTCTAAAATAATGTGTTCTATTTATATTCTATTCGTGTTAATGTGCCAGATTATTTACAGTTATTTTGATTTACTCACAACTCATTCTTGCTACTGTGAATTAACTCCTAGCAGAAAACCTAATAATGATTGATTAATAGATCATGATATTTTATGATCATATGCATGGCTCTTCTCCATATACTTTTGAAAATTTATAAATACATTTGGAAAACATCTCAGAGGAGCAAAGTGGAGTAAGTAGCTAGGGTGAAACACAAAGGAACTCTATAAGCACCTATTTTAACCCTCAAGATGCTGCAGAATCAGAATTCTAGGTTCTTACAAGACCTTTTTTTTTTTTTTTGCCAATTATTGTGTTAATTATACTTATGGATTGTTCCCTGAGATACACAGAAGTCTCTCCAGTCTTCTAAATGATTAGAATTTTTCCCTTTAATTCAATTCAGCCCATAAAAATCTATGTACTCGTACTACATTGTCTGGGCTAGTTATGGAACTTTTTTTTCTCTGATTTGACATTTACAATCATGCCATTTACCAATTGAGCTAAATTGCTGATCAACTTTGGAGCACTGTGAATCCTAAAAACGTTTCTTTTTAAATTTTGATTGCTACTCTATATGTACAACCCATCTAGTAATTGTACATCACTATGTGGCAACCTTTCTGTTCACTAATACCATCCCTATCTCTTTGATTTGGTTATCCATTCCTTTTCCCAAAACATTCAGAAGTTTATTTTCCTTTAACGTAAATAATAAAAAAAAAAACTTTCTCAAATCCTTTGTGGAAGAATGTATCAGTGATGGTCCTGTCAATAGATAGAAATCATCATACAGTAATTGAACAGAAGTTCATATAAAGAATTGTTAACTGTATTAGTAGATTCGGGTAATGCAGTGTTAGCTAGTAACGTGGGAGAAAACTCTCAATTACAGAAATAGCAGATAGAATGGCCACTAATCCTAAGACTGAGACAAAGCGACCACAGAAGAGTATATGCACCCCCAGGCTGAGATCTGGACCTTGTGGGAGAGAACACAGCTGTAGCTCATTGAATGGCAGGGAAGTCGTTTTGGTGTTGCCCTGGCACAATTTACTATAAGTCTGCCCTCTGGTCTTTGCTGGCATTCCACCGTCTAGAGTGCTGGGGAATGCTCTTCATGGGGAGTACCTTGGTGGAGATTCTTCTATGAGATGATCTAAGCCGGTCACCGGGGAGAGCTGGCCACTGGGTAGCTGGCTGTGATGCACTCACTCTAGGCGCTGGGCAGTGTTGAGGCCGTGGTTCTACAGAGGCTGGATGCTTCAGAAGCTGCCTAAACTCTAGGAGCCTACCACACATTGTAAAAGCATGTTTGACCTAGAAGGAAGGAAATCCCTTTTCCTTCAATGACACTGTAGCACCCTCTGTAGATAAAACTTAACATCGTGCTAGCTGGCAAAAGAATATTTTGCATCCCAAACAGGCATTGAAAGGTGAACTTGGACCTGAGAGACAGTTAATTGACACCTGGCACAAAATCCTTGTCATGAACAAATAATTGTATTTTTGCTTTAATTTGGTTAGATGGAATTTTCAGAATAATCCACAAAGACTTTAGGTGCCAAAAAGAAACTTATAATCTTGATGTAGAGAAGTTCATGGATGTGATGTTTGAAGCTCTCTCCAGATTCTGGCAAATATAGTCATTTGCCCCAAGGCCAGTGATTTGAGAGAGACCCTAAGCTGGTTTCAAGATCAAATACCTGTAGTTATACTATGATTCCTGGATGGCTTTAGGCAGGAGCAGGAGATAATGCAATAGAAAGTATGAAATAAAGTCCAGGGTTTCATCCTACACAGAATCAAAACCACAGCAACAACAACTATGAACAACAACAACAAAAACAAAAAGCCCTGAGGTCCCCTTCCTGCCTCTGTTCATATTTTGCCCTTAACCGACTTCCTCTCTGTAAAGTTAACTTTTGGTGACGTAACAAAGAATGAAAGCTCATGCAAAGAATGGATGACTCTCCTATAACACCATTTCTCTATAGATGGTCATTTTTTTCTAATAGCCTTCATTGTTAAGATTGGAAAATAAAAAAAAAATCTTAGGAAAAAGAAAAGAAACTCAGTGAACCTAAGCAATGCTGCTCTAATTTGTTTTATTAATAAGTCCAAGAAAATCAGACAAGATGTAAGTGTAAACAAATCATAAATAAAAATCCAATTTAACATTTAAGCTAAGACTGAATTATCTCTGATCAATAAGTTATTGATCCATTTCAAAGGGCCACCTTGAATTTTCTTTATGGTTTGTTTTAACCTTTATATCTGAAAAACACATTTTCAGCTATATAAGCTAATACCTATAAAGATATTTCATTTCATTAAAGATTTTATGTATTAAAATGAAAGCAACTGGGAATTGAACATAATGGTTTAAATGTAGAGTATTTGCAAGAGCATGCCTATATACACTTTGGATAGTTCTGAGGAATAACACATAATATTTCTTTTTGTATTTTACTTCACATATCACAGACGTCATTCTCAACATTAGTATGACTCTTACGGTTGTTGAGGTAAAACAAATTCAGATTGGCTTAGGAAAAATGTATGTACTCATGAAATCCAAGGAAAGGTATAACAGTAAACCATGGCAAGGAAGGGAGTAAACCCATCCATCTATGAGGTATTTTTTAGTATTCGCTATTTGCACCATCTTCCAAAAGGGGAGAACCAGGAAAGTATATAGTATAGCTCCTGACCTCACCGAATTTGATGTGTTATTTACTGCAATTTGAAGAATGTGTACTGAACTCCTGAGTATATTCCAGTCACTCTTCAAGGAGCTAGAGATACAAAGATGAGTAAGATATGATCTGAATTCCTACAGAAATAGTTGACTTCTAAATATGATGGTTATGAAGCACTTCGTGGATATGTTGGGATTTAATTAGGATAGTCTTTAGTTACATGATTAGAAGATTCATATTGGGTTAATAGTCTAAACTGACTTATATGTGCAGAAGGGATGTTAGGGAATCTGAAGTACATGAATTTGGAATGCAAGGCCTGAATAAAGGTAGTGAGCTAGAAGGAAAGATTGCTTCACTCAAACTCTAAAAGGGAATATTTCAAGTGGCTGTTGCTTTGTTATCACTCAGATCGTGTCTTATAAACAATTATCCACTGTATGTATAAGGTCATTGTTTACATTGCTATTTTATTTTAGGAAAGCATGTGCTACCTACTACCAGGGAACTACAATAATTTTTGAAAAGTCCACTACACAATACTTCATCTGAGAGCGCTTCCCTGACTCTTCTTGGCTGACAGATGGCCCCAGGATGGCTTGTTCTCCTGTTCTCTAAGCCTGCTCTCTCGGGGGATGCTTCCTCTTCCACACTCAGTTATGTAGGTGAATACAGCCTCTTTACCTTACCTCTCTTCTTGCTGGCTGAAAAGGCACATTCACAACTTCCTTAACTTAAAAATTACTGATGTTTATTATGGACCTGTTCCTATCATCTCTAGGATGATTACTTTTGCTTTCATTCTCTTGATCTCACGGCGCCAGTTTGCCTTTTATCACAACTACCACTCACATGTCCTTAGTGAAGACAACAGACAAAGCATAGTTTGGGAACTCTACTACAATCTGCCAAATCAATTTATGCTTTTAATCTTAAAATTTTGGTATAAGTCTAGCTTCTGCGATAAATGTAGAGCTATTAAATATTTTGTTTATGTCACTTACTTTAGCAAGAATTAAGGCCAAAGGAAAATTCTGAAAAACAAGTTTGGTTACTATATCTTCTCATAACTGATTTCCATTGTCAACATTTTTTTTTGCATTTTTATGTAGTGTAATCATTATAAATAGGGTTCTTCAATAATTTTTACTTAAAATTATTTTTTCTGCCAGCTTTCTACCCCTGTAATGTTAGAAAAGTAATTATTTTTTTCTTGGAAATACATGCTATTTATTAGCTGATTAATATCTTTATGTTGTGGCTTCACTTTCAATTAGATGTCCATTTATTAACTCTAGATCTTAAAATGATAACCAGTTGGGAACAATTTACATAAAGGAAAAGGCAATGTCTTTGGAGTTATGAAAGCTTCAACATTTATTAGCTGTGGTATTTCCAATATTTATCTACATTTTGTGTCAATATCTTCCTCTGACATGTGAATGATATATTTATTCACTCAACATTTTTCAGCAAATGATTTATGTAGGAACTGTTAAACAACAGTGGATGCAGAGAAAAAACAAAACATTACTACATTTAAGACACTCATAACGCTACTTCTCCAATTAAAGTACATAACCTGTGCAAAATATTAACTCAGTACACATTCAACTAAATTTGGTTATTTTCTCTCTCACTTTTTAGATTTTTTCCAATGCTAATTCTAAAATGCAGCTCCTTGCTGTTTGGCGTCAACATGTTTGGTAACTTCCTTATTATATTCTGTTTGGATGAGCTAATACTGATTTCTAATTTCTAATGCATTTGGTTTACATAGAAATGTTATTGCTTCAGTTAGTACCTTGCGAGACTATTTTACAAGATAATTTAACATCTAGAAAATAATTTTTAAATTTTAAAAATTACTTTTAAATATTAAAGTTTTCAGCTTACATCCATTGATAGGTTCACTTAACATAGAAAATGATTTTGAAATTTCAAAAATGAGTGTGCCAATTAAGATGAATTGTGTGGAGAAGAAAGTATGTTTGATAAGGTTATCCATTCCTCTAGGGTAGCATGCCATGTTTCATAACATAGTATAATTATGAAGAAAAAGAAACATGCCCTAGATCTAAATGCAGTATAGGATAGAATTCTAGACAAGGAACAGAGTGTTAATATCTAACTATTTCTAACTCATAATAGTTTATTAACTTGTGACTTCATGTAATTCACTTTATCTCCTTTTCCATTTGTGAAATGGGAATAATGTTATGTCAGCATGCTTCACTGTGCTGCTGTCTCCTTGAATGTAGCTGTCCACAGTATGATCTGAACACAGCTGAAAAAAATACTCACCTTGGTAAAGGTCTTTCACAAATGCCTAAAATAAAAACGGATGCCTAAAATAGCAAAACATCCCAGGCTTTCTCAGTTTCCCAGATACACAGACACAGACTCTAAAGGCTATTTAAATTGAGTAAGACAGATTGTACATACAGACCCTTCAACTTCAGTGGTAATATATAAAAGATAAGCAGTTTCAACCTGTGTTTTCCACAAAGTGAAATTATTAGGAAGCTAAATACTTTGTATTTAGAAATGTTATTTTTGTAGCATTTCAGTTGTATAAAATAGTTATTCGTACAGTGAAATGACTTTCAAAGTGGTATCTGTAAAGGAAAATAATGCATAAAAATTGCATTTCATACTTCGAGCACCCATCTATAGTCACAGGGGCAAGAGGTGTAATTTGATATCACTATATAAATTAGAAAGATTTTATTATGGCATTTGATCTGTGTAAATACAGAATTTATATAGCTGATACATTTTTAATATATGTATTATATATATATATTAAAAATGTATCAGCTATATAAATAAATATATTTATATGTGTGTTTTTAGGAAATGATTCTGCCCCATACATTTACTTATCCTTCTTTCCTGCTGTAGAATGAAGGGAGAAAGGGAGGGAAGGAGGAAGAGCTATGAGAAATAGTAGCTGTATCAGATTGTGAGTAAAAGGCAACTGCATACAGCTCTTGAGAAATAACTGAAAGATCAAAAGCAATTTTGGAGTGTGTTCAGGATCTTCACAAAGTTGTGGCACCCACTTGACATTTATGTCTTAAATTAAAAGAAAATAAAAAATGAGTGTCTGATTTTACTAGTCTAATGTTTGAAGTGGCAGAAGTGACCAGTAGCCAGGAAAAATTCATATAATATAGTGCAAAGAATATTGGACCAGATCCAATACCATCCCTGACAGACTTTATTGCCAAATATTAAAATATGGACTATATTCCCTATGCTGTACTTTTCATCCCTGTGTCTTATTTTTATAAATGGAAGTTTATGATTATATCTCTTAATCCTGTTCACCTATTTCGCCCATTTCCCTACCCTTTTCCCTCTGGCAACCACCAGTTTGTTTTCTCTATTTGAGTCTATTTCTGTTTGGTGGTGGTGGTTTTATTCATTTGTTTTTTTAGGCTCTACATATAAGTGAAATAAAATACTTGTGTTTCTCTGAATTATTTTACTTAGCATAATACCATCTGGATCCATCCATCTTATTGTAAATGGCAAGATTTCATTCTTTTTCTTATGGCTGAGTGACATTTCAGTGTGTGTGTGTCACACTACTTTAACCATTCACCTATTGATGTATATTTAGGTTGCTTCCGGTTCTTGGCTATCGTAAACAATGATGCAATAAATTTAAGGGTGCATATATCTTTTCAAATTAGTGTTTTCATTTTCTTTAAATTAATACCCAGCAATGCAATTATTGGATAGTCTGATATTTCTATTTTTAATTTTTTGAGGAATATCCATACTTGTCTACACTGGCTACACCAATTTACATTCCCACCAAAAGTGCAGAAAGGTTCCCTTTTCTCCACATCCTCACCAACACTTGATATTTCTGACTGTTGTGAGGTGATATCACATTGTGGTTTTGATTTGTATTTCCCTGATGATTAGTGATGTTGAGTATCTTTTTATGTGTCTGTTCGCAATTTGTCTTCTTTGGAAAAAATGTCTGTTCAGGTCCTCTGCTCATTTTGAATTGGATTATTTTTTGATGTTGAATTTTGTGAGTTCTTTATATATTTTGGATATTAATCCCTTACTGGGTATAGCATTTGCAAATATCTTCTGCTGAACAAGAAGGAACTGAGGCTATACAGCAATCCCAAAGTTTATTTGGAGTTTTTAGGAATTCAAATTTGGGAGACACAGATTCAGGAGCAACTTGAAATGTGTTCCAAGCTGGCGAAGAGGAAAACAGAGTTTATAAAGGAAAACCACAGTCTTATGTAAGTTCTCTTGAAAGAATTCTGATTGTCATATGCAAAAATAACTAATGTTGGTCTGCAGAGGATAGGTTACTTGCTAGTTGCCAGGTTGGAGTTCAGTGAAGTAAGCCTCATTCTGAAAATTGTAACAGGGTGTGGCAATTTGTGGTTGGCATGTTCTAAAGTTCATGTACCATTCACATGTGGTTGTTCATAAGACCATCCTTCCCAAAGGCCTCCTGGCTTCAATTTAGGGCTCCTTGATGTTCCTAACTTCATTTCAGATCTTCTGTTCACACTTTTCTCATTCAGTAGGTTGCTTTTTCATTTCATCGATGATTGCCTGTGGTTTATAAAATCAGTGGTCTCCTGTGCTGTACAAAAACTTTTTAGTTTGCTGTAGTCCAATAGTTTATTTTGCTTTTGTTTCTCTTGCATGAGGAGACATAACCAGAAAAATGTTGCTGAGGCCAAAGTCCAAAAGATTATTTCTTTGTTTTTTTAGGGGTTTTATGGTTTCAGGACTTATATTTAGGTCTTTATTTTGACTATATTTTTGGGAATAGTGTAAAAAAGTGGTGCAGTTTCATTCTTTTACATGTGGCTGTCCAGTTTTTCCAGCACCATTTATTGAAGAGACTGTCTTTTCCTCATTGTATATTCTTGCCTCCTTTGTCATAGATTAATTGACCATATAAGCATGGGTTTATTTCTGGGTTTTCTATTCCATTGATCTATGTATCTATTTTTGTGCCAATACCATACTGTTTTGATTACCAAAGCATTGTAGTATAGATTGAAATCTGGGGTTGTGATAGCTCCAACCTGGCACACTATTTTTTTGATTCTATGGAATTTACTTAATTACTCTTTTCCTTAATCTTCTCAGGTATAATTTCAGTCTCTTGGAAAAATATGTGAAAATATAATCTTAGTCATTTTAAAATATATATATTTTTTTACTTTTCACATTGTGAAGAAAATGTTTTAGCACACAGCATAAGTACACACTTTAAAAAGCATACTGATTTGCTTATCTTTATCCCTTTATGGGGGAAAATGCTCTTTCCTCTAATGATCTTTATCATTCACTGAACACTGAAATAACATTCATGGATTTCTGAATGATGTAAATAATCAAAATTTGTATTTAATTATTTTCCTTGAGATACTTGTTTGTTTTCCTGCTATGCCAAAAAAAGTATTTCTCATAAAATTTGAATTTCAGTTCTAAATTTCTTCGTGATACTATGATTCCTATAACTATTCTTTGCAGCAGTTCTCAAATCATCTTTCCTTACCATATTATATGGTATAAATACTATTTAATTTAAAATGTAGCAGTACAAATCTTTTATTAGTTTAATATGTTGCCTTTTTAGGGTCTGTACATACTTTAGACTTGTTTACAGATTATTACACTGAATTAACTTTGGTTCTTTGTCCCTGCTGAAATGAGTGAATGTATCTTATCAATGCAGATTTATTTCAAATGTAGTTTAGCCCTTAATAAGTAATACTTTGCTAAGGTAGCTCATATTTAAAAATGTGATATATTTGTAATAAAGTAGGGTTGAATTTGAATAATGCTACTGCAAATTTGAGGCAAGAAAATGTGAAACTTCATCAGAAGTAAAGGTTTAATGCTTGAAAGAGTACTGTCAAAAAAGTGGAAAAGACAACCTATAGAATTGGGAGAAAATATTTGCAAATCATACATTTGAGAAGGACTTGTATCCAAAATGCATAAAAAATTCTCACAGTTCAGGGCGCCTGGGTGGTTCAGACAGTTAAGCATCTGCTTTCAGCTCAGGTCATGATCCTGGAGTCTTGGGATCGAGTCCCGCATCGGGCTCCCTGCTCAGCAGGGAGCCCGCTTCTCCATCTGCCTCTGCCTCTCTCCCTCTCTCTTTCTCTCTCTCTCTCTCTCTCCCCCTCTCCCTCTCTCTCCCTGCCTTTCATGAATAAATAAAATCTTAAAAAAAAAAGAATTCTCACAATTCAGTAATAAAAATTCAGGCCAATTTTAAAATGGGTAAAGGATTTGAATACACATTTCTCAATAAAAGATACACAAATGGCTAATATGTACATGAAAACAATGCTCAACGCTGAGGAAATGCAAATCAAAACCACAGTGATTCCACTTGACACCCACTAGGATGACTATAATAAAAAGGATGCACAATAACAAATATTGACAAGAATGTAGAGAAAGTAGATTCTTCATACATTGCTGGTAGAATTGTAAAATGACAAAAGTGTTTGGAAAAACTCTGGCAATTCCTCAGAACGCTAGGTATATAAAGTTAACATTTGAGCCAGTAATCTAGTTTTAGGTATATACTCAAGAGAAATGAAAATACATGTTCACCAAAATGTTCATAGCAATATTATCCACAACAGCCAGAAGAGGAAATAACCCAAGTGTCCATCAGCTGATGAACGGATATACAAATGTGGTGTATCCATGAAGCAGGAGAGCGAGGCTCTTACTGAGTCGAAGAATGTATCTCACAGACAAAGGAGAGTGAGCAAAGCTGTAGTTTTATTAAGCAGAGATACAGAAAAAGCTCTCAGGAGTGAGAGCAGTCCAACTGGGTTGCCAATGAGGGCTTTTCATCTCTGGCCTTTTATTAGGACTTTACTAGGAAACTTACTGATAGTTAGGTGGTCTGGAACTAGACATGAGCTATACATTTGTGAGAGTCTTTGTTTCTTGTGACATCTGTGATCTGTAGATATGTTTTGCTAGATCTGGTTAATCTTTACAGCTAACTTCTCCTTTTTTGGCCTGATTTTTTTTTTTTTTTTTTTTTTTTTTTTTTGGTGGTTATTTTCTCTTTTCTGTGGTTACAGTGTAATTATTAGAAAAACATTTTAACCCTATCGGTTGGGACGGGGTTCCTTAACTCTAATTTTGTCCTGTCTCAGTGTCTCTATAGTTGAAATGTCCTCAGAGCCTAGTTGGGCTAGGCTCAATCTCCCCATCTAAAGTCCCATCCTTTCCCTATTCATCCATATAAGAGGAATGTTACTGTGCCATAAAAAGGAAAGAAGTACAAATTTTAGGATTGTTTGTTCCAGCACTTTGAAAAATGTCATTGGAACTTTGATCGGGATGGCACTGAGGTTTAGATTGCTCTGAGTAACATAGACATTTTAACAGTGTTTAGTCTTCCAATCCATGAGCTTGGAATGTTTTTCCATCTTTTTGTGTCTTCATCAATTTCTTTCATGAGTTTTCTGTAGTTCCTAGAGTATAGATACTTTGCCTCTCTGGTTAGGTTTATTCCGAGGTATCTTATGTTTTTTGGTGCTATTGTAAATGGAATTGTTTCTCTAATTTCTCTTTCTACAGTTGCATTGTTAGTGTATAAGAAAGCAACTGATTTCTGTGCATTGATTTTTGTATCCTGCCACATCACTGAATTGCTGTATGAGTTCTAGTAATTTGGGGGTGGAGTCTTTTGGATTTTCCACAAAGTATCATGTCATCTGCAAAAAGGGAGAGTTTGACTTCTTCTTTGCCAATTTGAATACCTTTTATTTCTTTTTGTTGTCTGATTGCTGTTGCCAGGACTTCTGCTATGTTTGTTTGTTTGTTTTTTGAAGATTTTATTTATTTATTTTGACAGAGAGAGAGGGGGAACACAAGCAGGGGGAGTGGGAGAGGGAGAAGCAGGCTTCCCACCAAGCAGGGAACCCGATGTGGGACTTAATCCCAGGACCCCAGGATCATGACCCGAGCCGAAGGCAGACACTCAACGACTGAGCCACCCAGGCACTCCCCTACTATGTTGAACAATAGTGGCGAGAGTGGGCATCCTTGTTGTGTTCCTGATCTTAAGGGAAAGGCTCTCAGCTTTTCCCCATGGAGGATGATATTTGCTGTGGGTTTTTCACAGATGGATTTTATGAACTTGAGGAATGTTCCCTCTATCCCTATACTCTGAAGAGTTTTAATCAGGAAAGGATGTTGTATTTTGTCAAATGCTTTTTCTGCATTGAGAGGACCATATGGTTCTTCTGTCTCCTCTTATTAATGGGTTCTATCACATTTGCAAATGTTGAACCAACCTTGCATCCCAGAGATAGATCCCACTTGGTCATGGTGGATGATCCTTTTAATGTATTGTTGGGTCCTATTAGCTAGGATTTTGTTGAGAATTTTGGAATCCATATTCATCAGGGATATAGGTCTTAAATTCTCTTTTTTGATGGGGTCTTTGCCTGGTTTGGGGATTAAGATAATGCTGGCCTCATAGGATGAGTCTGGAAGCTTTCCTTCTGTTTCTATTTTTTGAAACAGCTTCAGGAGAATAGGTATATTACTTCTTTGAATGTTTGGTAGAATTCCCCGGGGAATCCATCAGGCCCTGGACTCTTGTTTTTTGGGAGGCTTTTGATCACTGCTTCAATCTCGTTACTGGTTAACAAATGTTGGAGAGGTTGTGGAGAAAGGGGAACCCTCTTACACTGTTGGTGGGAATGTAAGTTGGTACAACCACTTTAGAAAACAGTGTGGAGATTCCTCAAAAAATTAAAAATAGAGCTTACCCTATGACCCAGCAATTGCACTATTGGGTATTTACCCCAAAGACACAGATGTAGTGAAAAGAAGGGCCATATGCACCCCAATGTTCATAGAAGTAATGTCCACAATAGCCCAACTGTTGAAAGAGCTGAGATGCCCTTCAACAGATGAATGGATAAAGAAGATGCAGTCCATATATACAATGGAATATTACTCAGCCATCAGAAAGGATGAATACCCAACTTTTATATCAACATGGATGGGACTGGAGGAGATTATGCTAAGTGAAATAAGTCAAGCAGAGAAAGTCTATTATCATATGATTTCACTTATTTGTGGAACATGAATAGAATGGAGGACATTAGGAGAAGGAAGGAAAAATGAAGGGGGAGAAATCGGAGGGGGAGACGAACCATGAGAGACTGTGGACTCTGAGAAACAACCTGAGGGTTTTAGAGGGGAGGAGGGTGGGGGGAATGGGATACACTGGTAATGGGTCTTAAGGAGGGCGCGTACTGCTTGGAGCACTGGGTGTTACATGAAAACAATGAATCGTGGATCACTACATCAAAAACTAATGATGTATGGTGACTAACATAACATAATAGAGTAAAATTAAATTAACAAAAAAAGAAATGAAGTACTGATATATGCTACAACATGGATGAAACTTGAAGACAGCTAAGTGAAAGAAGGCAGACAAAAGACGGCATATATTCTGTGATTCCACTTACATGAAATATGCAGAAAAGGAAACCCATACAGGCAGAAAGATGAGTGGTCGCCAGAGGATGTTGGAGTGGGCATGGAGAATGACAGCTGATGGGTTCAGAGTGTTTCTTGGGGTGGAGAAAACGTTTTGGAATTACATAGTGGTGATGGTTGCCCAATTCTGATTATCCTAAGAACAACTGGATTATACACTTCATAAGGGTGAATTTTGTAGTAGGTGAATTATAACTTAAAATAGTGATAAAATTATTTTTTTAAATTGGAATATGTGTCAGGATATTGAGGAAACAAACAGTATCAAAGAATATAATTGGGATATTATTTAAAAAGAAATTAGATTTTCCAAAACCAGAAAAAATACAAACCTTTGAACTTTCAGATTTATTATGGATACAGAATTGTCTACTAATGATATTAGAATTTACAAAATTTGAACTAAATCAGAAATCCAAATGCTAAGCACTGAGGGATGTAGTGTGTATTTAAATCGGTCCCTGAAGATTTGTAGCTTATGATTTTAATGCATAGGTTTCGAAAGTAGTAACACAATACTATCATGTATAATGATTAATGTTCCCATGCAGATATGCACTACAGACATGCGGCTAAGAATTACTCATTTAAGTAACAGAGAGGTTATATTTTAGGTTAAAATTATCTTATAAGTGCACCCTTAAGAGGCTTTGTAGTTTTCCTATTTCAAATGCACACCTTGTAGTAAAATAGGTTGTTTAGTACTTTTGATGAATTTTGTTTGAAGTCAGAAGGTAGAACAAATTATTTAACTGTCAGGAGAAAACATAAAACATTTTTGAGGTATTATAATTCAATTAACTTGTAATTTCCAATAATCATCTTTAATTTGAATAGTTTTTTTAACTTTCTAGCACATCTTTTGAATATCTTGTCTCATTTGACCCTCACAAAATCGGTGAGATAGGATGTATAACTATCATCCCTCAATTTTTACCAAAGAGGAAACAGATAAAATGATATTAAGTGTAATATTGCATAGTTGGATGTTTATTGTAAAGCCATGATGGAAAGCACAGATATCCTAATATGCTCCATCCATTTTCCTACCCTGTTGGAATAGTATTGATGGAACAGTGGTGTTGGTGGGATGAGAGAAGGACAGGGTGATGGGAGACTTAGTGTCCTGAACAATGATTTTATAAAGAATAGACTGGGAGCAGGTAGTTCAGAAGCTAACAAGCAAAGAAATAAAAATATAAATAATTGCATAGTTAGATATAACTTCTAAGTATATTACCTTATAAAATTTCTGTTCAGTAGGATTTAGATATTAGAGATTCAAGAGGTTCTCAGCATAAAAATATGTTATCAATTAGATCATGTTACCATATGTACTTAAAAAGTGTCTGGGCTGCTGCTGTGTCCTCAAGACTAATAATTATGTAAGTTAGAAACAACATACCATATGGTTCCTCTTCCCAAATGAAAGTCAGTTACTTCTAATTAAGCATTTCAGGAAAGCATTTTGGCTATTTCCCAAATAAATTTGAATTCATTTCTTTTTAGGAATGGCAATCTAATGATGGCCCTGGTTTTTGGTGCCCCCTCTGATGCTTTATGTGACTATAAATCGAAATCTACCTTTTAAGACGACAGAATGTCACAGTGCATTGCTCTTCGTTCTACCAAGCGTGAGGCATCCCATACCATCTCAAGATGATATAATGGCACTTTTACATTACTCCAGCCATAGCGGCTTTCCCCAGTCTCCTACCTTCAAGATAGAAATTGGACAATTGTAATATGAGGACACAAAAGCTGTTGTTCCATGACTAAAGTTGCAGGATAGAGATGAGCCTCCTTCTGTGTTACGTAGTTGGGCTCCAGGAAGACACAATTACTACTCAACACATGGATGCTCTCAACAGCCTGGCCTGGTTTGCAATTGAGGCATATCAGTGTGTCTTTTCTCCCTTTTATTTACTATTAAACTGTAGATTTAGAAGATACAAACTTAACAGAATACTCCAGTAATAAGGGTCTTTTTACCTTTTAGGGAATACCTGGATGTAACACTTGTCCTCATTTTATTGTCCTTTGAAATAACTAACATTTTATTCTTGTGAGGTACAGTGAAATGTACCTGAAATGTTCCTGAAATGTCCCTACCTATCATTCACAGAAATCATTATTTCCTTCTGCCTCACCAATTCAGTAATTATTTTCTCTCCTATCAGATTATACTGTCACATACTTTTGCATCTTATTAAGTGCTAATATAAGAATAAATGTGATTGTATATTTTCCTATTATATACCCCTTTTCCTTCCTTTCCCCTCATTTTTCCCCCACAGCAAACTAAGTTTTTACTTAGACATTCTTAACAATTCAGTATAATTATAATTTTTGTTAAATGGTAGCTCTTGTGACTATCCAGAATAGTGCTTTTCATTTGAAGGTTTTAACATACCCAGTCAACAAAAAGGAAAGAAGGAATGAAAAAGGAGAAAGGAAAGGGAGGGATGGAGGAAGGGGAGGAAAAACACTTTTTTCAATCTTCATTTCCTGAAACTTGATACATACATTTTTCTCTGAGTAGCAGAATTGTAGTTGCACGGAATAATACTTTGTCATTAAAGCACCTGTGAATGCCCTTTAGCATTTAGATGACCAAGAGAATCTCCTCTGGACCAGACTTCCTGTCTTGCCCACCTCTGAGTATCATCTTTCAATGAGTTTTTCCTTTACTGTGATGATCTGTGCTAGGATATCACTTTCTTGCATCAGGGGTCTTAGTCCCCATTTTCTCCTTTGAACTTGCTTCTATTTCACCCCACTAATGTTTTGACAGGCTTGCTTGCTTCCTCCTATATTTCTCACAAACTGCTCTTTTCTTACCATATTTACTTCTTAGCTTTGATTTCAGTGTGCTTGCTTAATGCTGCCCTTCTATTTCCAGACCTTAGTGCTCAATACTTCCTTTCTATATGATTCTGTCATAAACAGATTTTTTTTAATGCAGCAATTTTTGTCAGAAAAAGTTTGATTTGGGTTTGTTGACCTTAAAAAATCAGTTATTTTACCAATGGAAATGGGTTTATTTAGGAATAGCAGAGAATTGCAATTTGGGACACAAGCTATGGCAAAAAAATTATATATGTATATATATATACACACACACACATATATATATAGACTAGTCTAACAAAAAAGGAGAACAACATAATTTTATGGAGAAGATGGAAGAAGTTGGAAGGGGTTGTTTTCAAGGCAAGTATATTGAAGAAAAGCAAGAGTTCAGGGTAATGGACGATATGTCATTGGCTGAGTTGCTGGGGTAGTCAGATTCTTATAGGGATGCTGTGTATATCTTGTTGAGGTCTGTAATTGATGGTTCTTGCCTGTTGATGATTCTTCTTTCTGGTCTGTAAATTGACAGTTCTTCCTGTAGCTGACTTCAAGTGGTACAGTGTGAGAGCTCCCCCTTCTGGTCTCCTGACTTCACTTTAGTGAGGTTTCCCTTAATTTTTTCACAAGTTCCAGGTAAATAATAGGTGCAGTAACCTTCCCTGAAAATCTGTGAAAGCAGTGATCTTTCTTTCCTAATCATTGGTGTTCTCAAAACCACGGCACAATATCTGGCCCGATAAAGGTTTGGTCAGGTGGGATACGTGTTTATGGCATGTCCAACATTCTTGTTGGCTACAGGTATTACCAGTATCTTAATACAGGCTCTGTTAAAGAAGACTTGTAATTAATGACATTTCTATGACCTGGGTTAGAATATCTAAATATTTTGGCTATCAAATATTAAGAGATACATTTTTCCATATGCCTCAAAACATTTTGAATTTCTAAGACCTTGGATTTTTGTTTTAATTTTTATCTAAGCAACAATTTCTCATTTTGATGAATCCAATATATTCTTTGTGAAATAATGAAAAAGAAATGTTACTTTATAGATATACTAATGGTAATACAGACAACTCAGTTGCCCGAGAACATAGAAGTATACTGACAGGAACAAGATAGACTTTTGTCTTCTGGTGCATGCTCAAAAACCAACTGCTTTTGCTATAGTTACGATTAAGGATAGAAAATGAGATTATATCAAAAAGTCTCTTTAGAATTTTCTTTTAGGTTATTTCAATTTGACATAGTTTTATTTTATCAGAGCTGAGCTTTTGAGCAGTGAAAAGACAATTTCACCTCCAACTGAACATTAATTCATACTAATTAGATGTTAGGAAGTCATGTGACTACAACAGCTAAGCAAACATGACATATCTGAGGAGATTTTAAAATGTGTCCCTTCAGACTCTGATGTATATGATCCTTGCTGGCAATTTGCCGTTGGTTATGGAAACACTCTTTGAAGTCCTGGTTTCTCATACACTAATCTAGGCAGCTAGTAGACATATGGTACATTAGTAATAGAGTGATGTATGTTCTCTCTTTCTAGCACCATACCTACCTCTTTGTTTTGCCTCTCTATACAACTCTCATAATCATTTCAGTATGAAAGACACTGGAGGTCATATATTTAATTAAATTTCTAGGGGGCAATTAACAACATCAGTGCAACTTTATCTTCTCATTCTCCTTTATTTTCTCATCTCCCCACATGACTTAAGTTATTACTTTCCCCTTTCTCCTTTAGCCCTCCCCCTTCTCCGTACCAATGGCTGGTGCTGCTAGCCTTATAAAAATACAGATAATTAGAAATTACTAATGTGACTAATTTGCTTTGAGAAAATATTTGAGCATGTTATAAATGAGTTAGAAGTTGAAGTAATGAAGCAAATAACAAAAGCAAAGAAGCATTAATCTTATTTTACAAAAGGTCTTTATAGTCACATCCCAGAACAGGGTGTCTGCATATGAAAGAAAATTAACATGGAAGAGCAGTGAGATTGTTTGTACAAGCATTAGTCAAAATCGGTACCCACAATTTGCAATCTAATTATCAACCCCCTACCACCTTGTCAAATACCTTTTCTTTTCCCTTTTAAGATAACCCATCAAATTTAGACTTAAATGTTAGGCTATAAGTTGAGTCTAGAGCAAAAGAAATTTCCTAATAGACGAAAAGGCTATGGGGATGCAATTTCTTAAGATGCCATAGAACTAATCCCAGTTTACATCAGATAAACACCACTCTCACTTCCCCATCTTTGTCACCTGAAACGTTTAATTAGCTGGGTTCCTTACACCTATACACCATTCCTCTTCCACTGTATTCTGTTCAGTGTCCTGTACCCCGCTCAGAAGACTTCTGATGGCTTACTATTGCCAGCCTGTGAGAGACCTAACAGGCAATTCAAAACCGAACCTCAGAATATCTTAGCAGTATTAACTCCTGCCATACAACCCTATGCGCTCATACAACAGCTCAATAATTGAGAACAAAAAAGCTGAATTAAGCATACAGTCAATAATCTTTAAAAGGCTCATAAATATTTAACTTTTAATTTAATAAACATTAAATATGGATTTTTTACTGTTACCCATAGGAATGCAAAAAAAATTGTATTCTAAATAATAATTAAAATAATTATCTTAATTTTTGAAAACTAGAGATTTCTAAATTTCTATTCGTATTTTATATTTTATTCATATATTGCAATTCTTTAAATTTTCCAAAGTTAATTTTTATATTCAATTTCTAACAGACTTAATTTGCTGCTATTTTTAGTCAGTTTGTTCATATTTGAATCATTTAGTAAGGTGCTATTTTTCAGTTGCTCTTTTCTGGGAAACTTTGGGTGGGATGTAGAGCAAAGATTACTATAGTGGTGAACAGCACTGCTTCCAAATAGATCTGTCCAAATATATCTGAGTTTGGCCTGGGCATTACTAGCAGGGTAACTCTGGCATATTACTTAAACTCCCTGAACCACATGTGGAAAACGGTGGTAATAATATGCACCATGCCTTATGTTGCAAAGGTTGAGTTAATGCATGTAGTTAATTCTCAGTATATGTCAGTTATTATCAATGATGATTATTGCTTAAGCCTAAAAATATATATATAAATATTAGACTGGGAAGGAACATGAAAATTAGAAATAGTGTTGTAATATCAAAGCAGATATAGTACTATTGAAATAGTATTGAAAAAATCAAAGGAATTCAACTCATTTTCTGTTTTTTGTTTTTTTTATAAGCATGCATTTATATGATGATTCAGAAATAGAATTAAACATTTGTCATCGGTAACTTAGGTAAATTTTGAAAAAAATTTGCTTGTACCTTTGAATGTGCAGTTAGGAAAGGAGGTGAAAGTTTAAGGTTCACTGAAGTTTGAAATGTTTAAAATATAAAGTTTATAATAACATAATTCTAGTTGGTCTCATTTTTAGAATACAGATTATAATGAGGTCATTTATATATTGGCAAGTTTTGTGTACATGTGCATGTATGTGTGAAATACATATATAGGTATTTGTGCACAGATATTTTTTAAGAGATTATTTTGCAGGTGTATTAAAAATTTTTCCAAGTGTCTGAGTGAAATAATACTCATTTTACAATATAATTCATAAGAAGGTAACTAACAGTCACTTTGGAGAATGGAAATCATAGCAATAATATTTATAGTAGCTAATATTTATTGCAGTTTTACCATGTACCAGGCATATTCCTAAAATTCTCTAATATACATAAAAATGTAATTTTTACAACAATTCTATAAAGCCTAAACTATTACTGGTACCATTTTATAGTTGAGGAAACTAAGACCAATTTGTTTTAGAAATGATATAAAAACATAGTAACTCTAATTTTTCTTAAAAATAGCCCTAAGTATACATTGATATCAGTATTTCTACAAATATGTTCTTCATATCTTCTAGATGAAAGGCTGCAAGGCACATGTAAATTATTGTATCCTACAGCCTTTTCTAAACTCAAGGAGGTATTTTTGGCAGGACTAACACTAGCCTACCAATAGCAATGAAATGAATGTTTGTCTTTATTGGAAAGTAAAGTGTGTGTTTTGAATTTTAATGAGCAAATAAAAATATTAAACTGCATAGGATAAATTAATAGCAAAGAATAGAAAGTTAGACCTAGCAAATTTTTACATTTAGATTTTCATGATGATATCACAGGATGGGTGAAGATGCTTAACTGAGCATGTCACTTCATTTGGAAGTGGCTGAGATGTTATATTAACGTGATATATACATATGCTTCCAGGTGGATATTGAGAATTATCTTCATTAAGAAAAATAATCAGGGCGCCTGGGTGGCTCAGTTGGTTAGGCAACTGCCTTCGGCTCAGGTCATGATCCTGGAGTCCCGGGATCGAGTCCCGCATCGGGCTTCCTGCTCAGCAGGGAGTCTGCTTCTCCCTCTGACCCTCTTCCCTCTCGTGCTTTCTATCTCTCATTCTCTCTCTCTCTCAAATAAATAAATAAAATCTTTAAAAAAAAAAGAAAAATAATCAAATTACCATTTATCAGTTTCTTTGGTTTTATGTTGTATCAATAGATGAAAAATTTGATCAGTATGATCCTGTGCCTGTATAACCTGAAGTGATAATTGTAGCTTCTATTGATAATTCTCTCCTGTAATTTATCAACTATTTTATGGTCATGTAGCTATCCTAATAATTATATCATGTCTTATTTTTACCTTTTAACTAGGTTGCATACCGTTGGAGTACAGAGACTATATATTTATGCCTTTGTTTTTCCCACAGGGCTTAAATAAATCCCCCGTATAGTAGATGTTCAGTAACTTTTTAATTCAAATTCTAAACAACAGTACTTGAGTGTAAACTTCTTTGTAGCTAGACCCTTATTGTTCTTCAATGCAATATAATTACTAATAACTAAAATTTTAACAAAAATTGAAACAAGATAGGGCGCCTGGGTGGCTCAGTCCGTTAAGCGTCTGCCTTTAGCTCAGGTCATGATCCCATGGTCCTGGGATCAAGTCGTACGTCAGGCTCCCTGCCTAGCGGGGGGTCTGCTTCTCCCTCTACCCCCCCCCGCCCGCTCGTGATCTCTCTCTCTCAAATAAATATTGAAAAAAAAATTAAAGCAAGATAACTATTGTTAAATATATACTGTGATTTCCAAAATCCTCAACTAGAACTCAAATTTCCTTAAAGGCTTTCATCCAACTGATATCTCTGATTTTTCATTTTTGGTGTTCAATTCATGTTAATAGCCAACCAGTGCCTTTAAAATATGTACCTTTAACATCCCAGGCAGACCTCTAATAGTAAATGATTGATATTATGTTGCTTAGGTCATTATCTTTAAAAATTTTATTACACTCTACATGACACTATGCCATTTGACCAATAATCATGTTGAATATACACACATAAACCTTACGTGCTAAAAATAGCTAAGTGAAGTGAATATACCTGCCAAAATGTATATTTATAAGTGAGTACATTTTTAAAGAAAAAAAATTGCAATGGAATTGTTACAGCAAACATTCGGGAACAAACAGCAAATACTAAACTAACAATTGGAGTGTCTGGACCTGCTTATACTGGTTCTGTTATTTTCTGTGCCCGTCATTAGTGACAGATGGCATGGGTCAGAGGCTCAGTGGGCTGTTCCCATATTTCAGACTTATCAAGATGCATTATTTAATAACAGGCTTTATTCTATTTGCAGGCAAACATTTATGTATAGCACCGTGCTACTAAGTATGTGTTAATAATTTAGTTTTCAAACTTTTCTTCTTTAATCTGTCTTCAAGGTGAAAAAGAGTGCTGGTGTAGTAAAAAGTGAATGATTACTTCATGTTTGGCTTTCTTTCCATTTTCAACTTAAAAATTAACTATGTACCTAGTCAGAGGTATTGAATAATGTTTCCTTCTACCTAAAATTGCTGTTGAAGCTTTTTTTTTTTTTTCCCCTCATACACTTCCAGTTATCTCTAGGCACAGCTTTGGGTAATATTTTAGGTTACAAAAATATTTTTTATGATATGATTACATAAATCCTTTATCTACAAACACAAATCATTCAGGGGTTTGTATTTGAAGTGTTTTTAAATAAGCATACAAAGCTAGTGGCTGTGTAGCAAACCTCTAAACTTATTTAAAATATTTCTTTTTTTCCTTATTCTTAGAAAATATGTTATGTCTTTCAACCCTAGAAGAAGTGTTTCTTTCTATAAAGAAACCCTACCATGGGTTTTCTATTTTGATACTAGTCTTATGAATGGGGCATTTGGCCAGGTCACCAAATGATCTAGATCTTACCAGCTGCTACCATTTCGCCACTACACCACAGCCCTCCCCACCTCCAGACCTTGAGAAAGTCACTTAACTTTATTAAGTACCTATTCTGCTCTTTATCTAAAAATGCCATAAAAATCAGTAAGTGCTTATAGCTGACTTTGGGTAATATTCATAGGTTGTGATTTTTTTAAAGGAAATACCTTATCATGTCTTTTTTTTTTTCTTTGCTCATCCTGTTTAGCCACTTAGAAATCCCAATACCCAACTGAAAAAAACAAAACAAAACAAAACTCTATCAGTAGATCTAGATATCTAAGTCTATTGATATAGATATATAGAGTGTTTTTTCAACATCTCGAGTTCTTTAACGATCTATGGCATGCAACAGCCTGTATCAGCTGAGCCACTTGTACAATTGTGTTGTGCATCATGTCAAACAAAGAAAAGGGGGGATAATAAATCAGTACCCTTTTGTTTTGGAGGTTATTAAATGCCTTCACTTTCATACAATGAGAAATTTGATAAACAGAATTGAGCTTCATGGTTAATGACATTTCCAAATTCTAGAATGTCTGTAAATAATGGAGTAACTTCATTATAAACAATGGAAGATAAAACAAAGAACCTCTCTCCTGACACATGAGAATAAATTACTTCACATCTCATCTATATTTAGAGAATGATGTTGAAGTCTCTTCATTTATCCTCTGATATACATTTTTGGATAAATGATGCTCTTTTTAAACCTGAAGTCCAAATGGCTTAATACAATAAAATATATAGCATTTTATAGGCCTTTTATAACACATCTTGCATGTTACTGTAGTGCAGTTACATACAATATCAATTATTCCCTGAAGTATTATGTAGTTGTAGATCATAAGCTTTTTGCTTAAATTAAACATCACAGCTGGTTGCTTTAATTTGATGCATTATGCCACAAATGTTTCAGCAGCTTGACTAAAATGAGCCATACTGCAGATTCAAAAGAAGAGCTAAGGTCAGTGCATATAAAGCCTAGTCATTTGCAAATTTTCTTTGGGCATATTAAAAAGCATTCTGTAAAATATAGTTTAATGAATGTAACCCAACAAAATATAAGAAAACAGAGTAACTATCACAATGGTGTTTTACTTAAGGAAAGCAATACTATAAATTCTTAGTCTCATGATAGTGTTTACAATAACATTTTTTTTAATCATGAATATCATGCTTTGAGAGTGGTGTTTACCTATTCCATTGTAAGGCCTTGCCGCTTCTTTCAAACTTAAAACATCACTAAATCTGCAAAGGAAGGCAGTTAGCAAAAAAAAAAAAAAAAAAAAAAAAGACCAGAATGATTGTCCTCCTGTACCCATGTAAACCCCATCTCCCCCCATTAAAAGACTAGAAAAGCTATCTTTTCACTCAATCTTTCTGCAATCCAAAAGTCTTTCGTTAAGAGGATTGATAATATCATTAAGATTATCATTCATTACAACATAAACCCAAAGCTGTTGTAACTCTAAGCATGTTCTTGTAGCCTGTAGTAATTGACCCTAAATATTATTTTTTTTTTAAAGATTTTATTTATTTATTTGAGAGAGAGAGAGAGAGAAACAGCATGAGAGGGGAGAAGGTCAGAGGGAGAAGCAGGCTCCCCCCTGAGCCAGGAGCCTGATGTGGGACTCGATCCCAGGACTCCGGGATCATGACCTGAGCCGAAGGCAGTCGCTTAACCAACTGAGCCACCCAGGCGCCCTAAATATTATTTTTAAAGCAATTCATAAGGTAAAATTATTTCATCACTTATGATCAGAAAATAGTCTCCCAAATTAGGATTCAGTAACACAACAAACATGAAAGAAATTAGTAGATTAATACTATGGTATTTCAAGATATTAAAAAAAAACTGAGTTACTTCCTTATTAATCATAAAATTAAAATATTTTAAAGCTGAATGAGAACCAAAAGATCTGAGTTCTCAACATTTATCTAACCATCATCTCTCTGTTCAGAAACATTAGTTGTCCCTAATGTGTAAGTCTCCTGTTATGACATTTGGAGCCCAATCCAGTCCCATCCATATGTCACTAAACTACACTCAGTTATGTGCTCTGACACAGCCATTGTGTGTGTGTGTGTGTCTTAGCCAATATTTAAAATAATCCTCCTCCTTTTAACATAGCTTACTTATTATCTCCTCCTAGAGTTATCCTAAATCCTTTCAACCAAAACTCTTTATTGGTGTATCCACAAAATGTTATTAAGGAATTTAAGTTACAGGATTCTTTTAGTCTATATTAGTTATTTTAACAGCAAGAGTAAGACTCCTTTTGTTCATGTATCATTCATTTCTTCTTCAGGTCTCCATTCCTCTGTGTACCCAGTTAATGTATACTGAGGTGAATTATATCATTCTAATCTAACACTTTTCTTTATATATATATATATATATATATATATATACACACACACACACACACACACACAAATTTATATATATAAAATATATGTATATATGTATATATATGTGTGTATATATATAGAAATATACATATAAATACACACAGATACATACACATTTGTATATATATGTGTGTGTCTATATGTGTACATATTTGTGTATATATATGAAATATATATATGAAATTGAGTTTCAGAGATTTTTTTTTTTAAGATTTATTTATTTTAAAGGGGAGGGGGAGAGAGTGAGCGTGAGTGGGAAAGAGAGGCAGAGGGAGAGTGAGAAGCAGACTCCCTGCCAAGCACGGAGCCTGACGAGGGGGTTCTATCCCAGGACCCTGAGATCAGGACCCGATCAATCAAGAGTTGGCCACTTAACTGACTGAGCCACCCAGGCACCCTAGAGATTGTGGTTTCTAAACAAAATAAAATAGTATTATTTCCAGGGTCAAAAATTCATTTTTGGCTCACCTTACGTAGGTACCTCATGACATAGAGTTGAAAATTGTCCTCTGCTTAAAGTTACTGATATAAGTCAGAGTTTAGAACTACAAGTTTTGAGATGCTCAACGCAGCCTTCATTGCTTTTAGGAGTAAAAAAAAAAAAATATGCCTGGACCTCCTTATCTCTTGTCTATTCAAACTGTCCTGTGAACCAATATTTCTTTGGTTGATTTCAACAGCAGTAATAATCTGCCTCACCTCACCTTGCCTGTTACCTGCAAGTAATCAATTGAAAAGAATAATCAATTGAAAAGAATAATGGCATTTACGTATAGAGAAACCCAAATGTGGTCATGTTCCTAACTTTGCATTTACCTTGTAGTTATTTTGGGATCCCTCTTAGTCCCATGCCTTTGCACAAATTAGGGATTCTCTTAAGATGTTGATCTTCCCTCAATGGAGAGGTGTTCTGGGTTTGAATCTCAGCTATGCCACTTACTAGTTCTGTGATTTTGAGTAAGATATTAAGGTCTTCTGTATCTTTGATTTCTAATGTGAAAATTAGAATGATACATAATTGTGAGAAATCAGTGAATTAGTCATTGTGAAGCATTTAGAATACCATATGCATTTCTGCTAGTTTTGGCATTTTCTTACAATTGAAATGGCCATTTCATTTCCTTCCAGACATAACCAAGAATGCTTTCCCAAAAAAAGATGCTTCTTCCACAAATCCTCGAGGACATTACCTCTAGAGATTTCACTTTGTCTCAACACAATTTTTCCCCCTGAGCATTCAGTGTGTTTGAGTATGTATCCTGTTACATAATTTCACTACCTAAAATCTTTTACTGGCATAGCATTGCAAAATCCCTGGTGTGTGGATATCCTAGTCTGAAAGAAAATATTCTCAAATTTTCATTTCCATAGACTCTTCATTGTCTAAATGAAAGGACTAGTGTGGGAACTTCAGGTCTAGAAAAGGCAATGGCTGAGGGAATTTTAGCAGTGGACAGGGGACTTCCAGATAACAATATATTACTCATCATTAAGATCAGGGCTGGTCTCTAATGTGCAACAAAAGGTACTGAGAACACAGGCTGAAGCCTCTTTGAACAGTTAACCAAGGGGGCTCCTGCAAGCACTGTTGTAAGAGACCTTGACATTAGCAGTCATTATTTGCTTTTTGGACCTCCTTAAGCACGATGGTAACAAGCTTATTCCATTTTATGTGGATTCTGATGGGGCTTTAGGAATAAACAGTACAAATGCACTTTCAAAGAAGCATTGTCATGTTCCCACAGGACACAGAAGGTATTTTAGTGGTTTTGTTATTTTAAAATTAGATATCTTAAAATCTTACATTTTATTGTGACCATATATTGTTTCTGCAATCCTGTGGGGTAGCTACTGTTTTACTAAATTTCACTGTTTCATATTTGAGTTAAAATTGTTGGCTCAAACTGAACTGATAATCTTTGATATTTACCATTTATCATTTCTACTTCCAAGAATGAATAAATGGACTTAACATTTTTTGCAATTAAAAATGAAAACTTCTGTTTATGAAATATGAGAAATATGAATAATTAAATTATTAATTACAAAATATTGAGAAAATGACTTACCTAATTTTAGTTACTATTGCATATATGATCTTTGTCAGTGTTTTAATATCCTCAGAAGCCATTTTTAATAGCCTTTCTAATATGTTCACATAGTTAGATTCTTTTATTTATTCTAAGAATTATTGTTTCATAACATATCTGGTTTGAGATTAGTATGATTTTAACATACCATTAAAGTATATCTTCACTATTAAAGCAAGCTTATAGTAATGGAATTTGTTTTTTAAAACAGTTAAGTCATTTTAGTATATTCAAGTATGATTTCTTAATCTCTAAAATTCTTACAGGGTAAGCTCTTTATAGTTCTAGGAAATAATAAAACATCATGTTTCTTAACATTTAAGTTTAAAAACTTAAGATTTATAGTTCAGTATAAAATTTTAGTCATTTAACTTTCAATCTCAATTTTATTTCTATAATGCAGTGTTTATCAAAAATACTTTCAAAGTATAGATACACACACAGGTAGAGGTTAAAACTGAACTAGAAAAAAAATAACTTGTCTATAGACTTGGGAAAAAAGAAAGAAACCCTTAAGAAGTGTAGAGATGACACTTTTTTTCCATATCATTATCCTCAATTTAAAGAGGAAAAAAAATGGCGTTTGGAGTTAAGGCCCACTCTATCTTCCCACACTTCCCCTATCTATACCAACCTTAAAATACCACTCCACTGCTGAGGAAACAGTAATCTAAATGTATTCTAAAGATTTTTATTTTATGTTGAGTAATCTCTACACCCATCATGGGGTTGGAACTCACAACCCCGAGATCCAGAGTCGCATGCTCTACCGACTGAGCTAGCCAGATGCCCCTAAATGTATCCTATGGTGATTTTTTTTGCCATGAAAAAATTCCAAATTCAATGCAGTTGTTCTTGGCATAGAAAATAAGTACTGAATTAAACTTAGAGGAATAAATTAATTTTAAAGAAGAGAAATTAGTGAACAGTGTTACAGTAAAGTTGATTAATTCCAGTATTTAAAGATTTTCTTCCAAATATGATTGCATTTATTATGTATCTGTGTGTAATCACAATTTTGTCTTTCTCAGCCCTTTATTTTATATAGCAACCAAGCAAAATGTGCATGAAAGTAGTTCATGTATAATCCATAGTCATGATAATGAGCTAAGGTCACTGACACAAATTTACCAGAGAACATTGACAAATCTGTCTGCCTGTGTAAACCTGCTCATACATCAACACATACACAGAGCCATTCAGAAACCACAGGCAAAGCATAAATTTGTGAATATAAAAATTGATATATAGCAGAACAGGGAGATTCTAAATACATTGAAGCTGTTTGCTAAATATTTCATATTGGGCATTTTTTCTGAACTTTAAAAATATATATGCTTATGGTAATATATTGATTGAACTTGCTATATCACAGGGCTGTTGTGATAATCACATGAGCTAATATGTATTGAAAATGCTTTAAAAACTAGGAATTGAGAAGAAATTGGAAAGGTTTTTTTTTAAGAATTAAAAGAACTAATTATAACTAAGCTCTATCTGCTCATTAAAGAATGCATGATTCTTATTTTATTCATTTATTCCATATCATAGAAAGCACTGAATGGCTTTTTCTAGTTTCTAAAAATCCAGCCTAACTTTAATACTGAAAATAATGAAGTTAGCCTCCCAGAATATATAGAACAGTTTTACTTAAGAATAGGATACATAATTTCTCAGGGAAGTATGTGAAAATAAAGTCTAGCCATGAATTTAAAAGAATCACACAAATAGTAGGTGATGTTTATCAAGTGCTTATTACGTATCTGACTTCTTGATATAACACCATAATGTAGTTTCTATTATCATCCCAAATTGATGAGAAAATTGAAGCCATGAGATAAAGTAACTTTCCCATCACAGTTACTCCTTAATAAAAATTATCAGGAATTATTTCAAGCATATATAAATGCTTGAGAGGTAAAGTAACCTTCCCATCACACAAATATAGTAAGTAGTAAAGTTAGAATTAGAAATCTTGCAGTCTGACCCCTGAGTTCATGGTCTTAAGAACTACCATTCTTATTTTCTTACCATGTTAGATTCAAGGATAGTTGTAGGTTGTTTTTCATTTGTTTTTTAGTAAATTTTTCAGTGTAATCAATGACAGCAGTAAGGTAGAGGAGACAACTATAAATTGTTTCCATATGTCAGTAGAGATGATGTTATTTATCAACAGTGACAAACAACAAACTTTGTATTAGAAAAAAAAAACCCACACAACTTTATTTCCAAATTATGTATGTTCACTAAAGACAGTGCATTTAAATTCAATTCCCACTAATATTGATTTGAGCACCTACCATATGCCAGGAATAGTGTAATTGGGATGCACAGAGAATGGTAAGATGGAGGAAGGAATTTTGCCTGCCCTAAGAATAAGGGATCACAAAAGGAAGAATAAGAGATAGACAAGTGAAGGAAGTCTGAGAGACTTTTCAGGCAGAATGAACAGCAAATGTGCATAGCTCTAAAATAGCCAGATATATATGGGGAACTAAAAATAATTCATTGTTAATGGAGAGAAGCGTGAGGTTCTGGTAATGGAGAGTGGCAGAGATGAAGCTGGGAAAGAGGTAGGTGCCAGTTAGCAGAGAGTCTTCTGTCACCCTATCATGGTGAAGTGCTTTGGCTTCATGCTCTGGAAACTATCTGAAGCCATTTCCTCTTTTGGGTGGGTTATACGTAAAGGCTATTGGGTGAAGTTAAACATAAAGAGATTGAAATAGTACAGAAAGCTGGCAAGGGCCTTCAAAGGACAATTGGAGAGAAGGAGAGGCATATAGGAATTATTTGGAGTTCAAACCATCAGATTGGTGACTAATTAGAAAGGAGTATAATAAGGTGACCTCTATAATATAGAAAGTGAGTAGGTGACATGTGGAGCCATTTCTAATAATCAGAAATTAGAAGGCAGAACCAGTAAGGAAAGGGAAGCTGATGTGCTCATCATGTTCATCTTTAAGTGTCTAAGAACTCTCCAGTAGCTATATCCAAATAGAGATAGACACAGATGCCTGGAGCTTAGGGGAGAGGTCGGTACAATGGACTTGGGGGTTGTAAACTCATAGGTGGTACTGAAATCCTGCAAAGGACATCAAGAGGATTTGGCATATAGTAAGTTCTCCAAAGTTATTTACTGAAAAATGAAAGCAAGGTGTAATGAGTCAAGAAAAGAACATCAAAGAATAGCACCATTTAGGGGCAAGAGGAAGCACTCATGGGGCAGAAGTGACACATATAATTTATATAAATTTTGTCTGTGGCTATAAACATATGTACTAAAATTATAAAAGAATCCAGGGAAAGTAAGCAGCAGATTACATTAGTGCTCAATTCTAGATAGGGAGGCATGGGACAGCTGTACAGAAGACTTCAGCAGTATCTCTTAATTTTATTTTATTAATAGAAATAAGCAGGAAAATACACTAAAATTTAACAAAGCAGTTTAGTAAATCTATAACATATGATACTTTTAATACATTTGTGTATCCTTGAAATACTTGCTGATAACTTTTATTCAAGAGTAACTGGAAAATGTGGAACACAATCAGTAAGCGTGAGCTACACTTTGTAAAACCTAAGCTTGAAGGTAAGAAGATGAAAGGGAGTTAGAGTGGCCTCAAGACAGGGGATTTTTTTTTTTTTTTTTAAAGACAGGAGAGACTGCAGCATTTTATAGATTGAAGAAAAGGACAGACAGAGAAGGACAGTTTTTGAAATATAGAGGATGTCTCAACAATGTAGTTGTGAAATCAAAAATGAGAAGATTCGTATCATCCTGTATGATGTTTGTCCTTCAAACTCCATTACAATAGAGCTAGAACTTTTATATTTTTAGTATATGCCTTAGCATACTAAAAGCATAAACTCATTTTGTCTAGTTCTGCATTATAATAAAGAACTAAGGGGATAATGTTGTACTTCTTAGATGACATCATTCAAGAAATTATAGTTAGACAGTCACATAATCTTTTTTTTTTCCTTCGGGGAAATTAGTGACCATGAGACTCTTTCACAAATTGCAGTGCATTTATAGTTTAAAGTATCATCACATGGTTGCGGTCCTCTCGCTAATATAATATCATCACCAAAACAACCTGGAAAAGAGCACCTGCTGAAAGAAAAGGGACAAAAACTGTGTTAAGCCAGCATATAATTTTATATTTCTAAACATTGAGGGCTGTTGAAAAGATAATATAATTGAAGTTATGGAAATATCACAGGATGGTAATGGAAAATTTATTATAATACAGAATTTCTTAATGACTTCAAGAATTAATATTCCAGGTAAAGTAAATTGCCTTTGACCTTCCCTGTATAACAACACCTACTCTGATTCTGTGTCAGAAATTTTTTTAGGATTTGCAGCATTTTAGTTGGAAGTACCTTTTAATTTTGCCAAATTCATCCCGCATTTGGAGATATGTTTCCATTTGTTCTGCAAAGATATATGGAATATTTTCCTGAGAAGTATCTTCTGCTATAAGGGCACTGTTAGTGTGTTAGAACAATAATGGAGTTGAGGAAAGGATGACAATGATAGGAGATAGTATTTGGGAAAAATCATGGTCAGTGGTAGAGATGGCATTGCAACAATCTCCTGAGTGATAGAATGTCTCTTGATGAAATACCAAAATTTTGGAATGCCTAAGACACATCATCAAGTTAGGGTAAATATGCCAAATGAGGGATAATCAGCTGCCGTTAGTGCTAATCCCATTGCCACAGATCACTTGTTCCTTATTCTTTCCATTCCTGTCCTCTCTCTGATCCTTTTATTTTCTTTTCTCAATCCTATCACAGATACCTCTGCATCTTGATGTCAGTTCACCATTTTGGGCAAGCTGCCTTGAAATCCCTCTCACCTCCTGACCCCAGCTCTCCACTGCTGTTCTCCAAAGACCTCGGCCCCTCTGCATTAGCCAAGGTCTCCCATGTGAGCTGGACAGGCTTCCTAGGCAGGTGATCGGTTTTAAAAGTGCTGGCTGCTGTTATCACAGCACTGGGATTCAAATTCCAAGGGTAGGTGTTCCCTTAACCTTTTGAGAATCTAAGCGGGAGCTATCCTTGAGAGAATTGTAACCTAAGCCAAAATAATTCATGGTACCTCCCAGCTTGCAGATGTGGCTCCTTTTAATTTCCTGTCTCTTCCTGTCTTCCGTCTCTTTTCATTCCATCTTCCAGGTGCAGTTTTCCAAGTAAGCCTCAGTGTTATCTATTGTGGGAGAAATTCATCTCACGTTCTCAAAATATAGTAATTACCGGTCTCAGAGGGCTCCCTCCTCCCCAAAAATGCCTGTCAGGTTCCATGAAGAATTTTAGACATAATTGGGGGAGAAATTTCTTTTGGCAGAACTTTAGATATTTCTGAAATGATACAGACAATTGCCTATTTATGTTAATTTGTAAGACGATCTTTATCTCTAAATTATAGTCTTTGAGATTGGTAATAACCACTAATTATTGGTAAGAATGACAATGTTAAAAATTTATCATGTACCAGATTTTCTTCTCATTGAATCCTCAAAACAAGTATATGATGCAACATATGATTATTCTCATTTTACTTACAGAAAGTTGAGATGCAAACAGGTTCATAAACTTGCCCAAAGTCACCTGATGGAACTGCTGCAGAGCTCTTGTTTACAATGAAGCTACCATTATAAATAGTATTCTTTAAAGTACTATGCCTACTCAAAAAAAAAAAAAAGTCACTATGCCTAGTCAGTTGAAACAGAGAAAACTAGGGCTGTACTGACTCATTGTTTTGCTCATGGGGTCAGAAATTTCTAAGCATTCTCCATTTGAATTATTGCTTCTGCTTGTAGATAACCAACAAGTATCACCTACATTGAAACAACTTAGAAATGAAACCAACAGTCTTATTAAATCAAAATATTTAAATAAGGATGTTAATAAAGGGGGGTTACATACACAGATATAAATATCCCTTAATGATGAGGGATATAAAACCTACAAAAATAGTTACACAGTGCAGGATATGGTGAAGATGCTCCCAGATGGAGTAGGCCTTCCCAGGTGCAGGTGACCAAGAATGGTAATTGTTGAGGATGCTGCCAACAAGAATAATGATTCTACAAGGAACAGAAACTCACCCTTTTCATTCTTAAGAAGTGGGGAGAGAGGAGGGAGAGGGTGGGGGAGAGGGATATTCTTCTGAAGCATCCCTGCCTGACTGTTCTGGAGATGCTGGTTCCTCACCCACCTTCTCACCATATGCAAGAAGTTGTGCAGAATGACTTCAATGTATTCTTATAACTGGGTAAATTGAATGTTAACTTCTTGGGCATTTTGTTGCCAAGATCAGGCCAGCTTAAAGTCCATTCTTGTACTATTTCTTTCTATTCTAGGAAAAAAAATATAAATTCATACATTCAGGAACGTCTTAAAATATTCCAAATTTCCACAATATCCAGAGAAGATATCAAGTCTAATCTGGAAGGGGGAAAAAAAGGCATGCCAATTAGGAATCAACAATGACAAGAGACTAACTAACATAGCCTTTAAAGGGACATTTGGACTTTACAATGATAAGAAAAGTAGAAATACAGTGTGGACAATGGAGAACAAATTGGAAAGAGCTAATGTAAAAACCAAATGAGAAGACAAATTAAGAGTAAATTAAGGTCATTGTCACAGGCCCTGGAGGAAACATAATTATACTGATGATAGTAAATATACAGCCAAACTTACAATTTTCTTTATTGTTCTCTTGAAAAGTCCAACTGTGTATTAAGTAATACTTATATTAGAGTTGACCTGAGAAAGTTCAACTGTAATGGCAACAAAAAAACACTATCTATACATTACTTGTATAGTATTTTAAAATGAAAGAGAAAAACAATTTTTTATCTCTAATTCATCACATTATTTCATTACTGATTTATTATACCCTTGACATTTTATATCAAGTGCCCTTTCTGATTTAGATATACTTTGAAAGGGCAAGAAATGTGTAGAAAGAGTAATAAATAAGACAATGAAAACAAATTGAGAGCAAAGAGCCTTTTTATTTTCTGAAAATACAATGGAGACATAGTTCTGACTTAGAGTTATGTTTTATATTTTACCATTAATGGTCTCTATTGCTTATCACAAGTATTAACATCTGGTACTATTTTTAAAAAAATTAGTGAAATAAAACTTTTAATGTTTATATTTTAACTAAATTTGGAAAAAAATCACTTGTAATTTTGAGGAATGCTTTAATGTTTCCGCATATATTTTCATTCAAAATTGACTTAAGTCCCTTGAAAAGGAGCTTGAGAATTCCAAGTGAAAAAAATGTGGTTTTGAAATGAATCATTTTTAAAGAGAGAACAGATGTTCTCTATTTTTTATTCAGTACAAAGTCTCTTGATATTACTATAGCATAGTAAATATTTATAACCCCATATGGAGAAATTATATAGTCCCCCTTTGCAGGGTCAGTAGTTATCATAATTTATAAATATTTTTATTTTAATTTGATTAGTAATTGTATACATAAATGTTAGAAATATTTAATAATTTAATATGATTTATATTACATAGTGTCATACATTTAAATAAGGTATACAAGTGTATATGTTTGTGCAAATACAATTTGTTTTCTCTAAAAATCCTCAAAATTAGCTCTTCCTTGTTTGAATAGGTCAAATTTGAGATAGCATAAATAAAATATGAAAGTACCTAGCTCAAAAAGGACATGTAAACAAATTTATGAATGATGCTCAAGAGTAAGCACTGAAACATGAAGAAACCCATTACAATATTTTCCTTTTTACTCAATAGCAAACTTCTAATCTCTTTAGAAGAAAAAAAAAAAGTCAAAATTGGCTTTAAGTACTCTGGAGAAGTACTGCCAAGTAATCCACAAAAATAGAGCTTCTAAAAAAATTAGGTTTGATTATTAATATAAAGTATGGGCAATGACAGTGACCTCGCACAAAGGAGGGAAGCTCTGGATTCTGTTCTTTTGTTTGCTACTTACTAGGTTTGTGAATCTGGAAAATGTATTTTACCTCTCTGAGCTTCAGATGTCCAACCTTACTTCAAGAACTAGACTCTAAAGTCTTTTCAAGATAAACTGTAGCAAGTGCAGCTACTACTCTGCTCATATTCCCTCAAATTCGTTTATCATTTGGGTGCCTGTGTGTGTACACACGCAGGATCCAGATGCATGTTTACCTTCAGCAGCCACCATCAGGCAGTCTTGTCAGTGAGCCATCCTTAGCTTTGGGATCCTAAGGCCACTTTCCTTGCAGAACAAACCTCCTTTAATCAATGACTGACCTGTGTGGCAGGATTAATAGCCCAGCTCCGTATCACTAACTACTTTGCCTTTAGATAAGGACAATTTTGAGATGAGACTTCCCTCTCAAGGGTTTTCCTGTAGGATGGAGCCAAAGCCACTAACGGAGATCTTGAAGTTGGATTTTTGGGTGGACTCCTTCCCTGTCCAGCTTTCTCACTCTCCTCGTATTTTCCTGAGAGCATTTCCTAATAAATCAATTTCACAGGAATTATCAACTCAGAGTGCATTTGTGGATACCCCCAAATAATAATCTTTTTTTAATTGAGATATAATAGATATATAACATTACAAGCAACAATATTCTGATTCATTTTTGGGGGTTTGACATTGATTTATGTGAACACTGTCTAATGTCTGGCATTAGATAATACAGATCATCTCAGAAAAATATTGCAAGAACTACTGTACCACAATTTGTACCTCAAACAAGTCAGAATAAATGTTATAAATAAGACCTATAAGGTAATTACTATATTATATAACAAACTAATGATATCATTGATATTATCAGTGATGACATAGAGATTTGGGAGTGTCCTTGTCATCTGTGAACCACCAGCAGAGATTCCTATAAATCAGATATTTCCCAAAAGCTTACCAAAAAATGGAATCTATTCTGAGAGTGAAGTGGAAAAAACAAAAAAGAAAAATGTAAATAAAGATTCAAACAAAAATGAAAATAAGTAAAAACCAAGTGAATTGGGCAAACTTACACTCGCATTTAAAAATATATCGGGCGCCTGGGTGGCTCAGTTGGTTAAGCCACTGCCTTCGGCTCAGGTCATGATCCTGGAGTCCCGGGATCGAGTCCCGCATCGGGCTCCCTGCTCGGCAGGGAGTCTGCTTCTCCCTCTGACCCTCTCCCCTCTCATGCTCTCTCTCTATCTCATTCTCTCTCTCAAATAAATGAATAAAATCTTTAAAAAAATATATAGAATTAACATAGTATGTGAGATTAAGGTTTATTTTAGAGAAAGATATTAGTAAATGACTAATGAAACATATGATTTCATGGTCAAATAAACTCAGATTGATTGTTTCCATTTATTTTAAAAATCAAAATAATACTTTTAAAATACTATTTTTGAAGTACTTGTAATAATATATAGTCTTTGAAAGTTATTTACAAAGTTTCAAAAAATACTGGTGTGTGGAAGTACTTGCATTAATGACAAAAGAAATTACCTCTGATACAGACTAATTGTGATTTTAATCAGGTGAATAAGCTCTTTGGAAGACGAAAATATTTCTGTTAATGTTAATTTTATTATGTTTTAATCTTTAATCTTGAATATAAATACATCAAAATACTATTTTTTTCCTAACAAGTAAAATAAGAAAAATGCTCACATCGCCTAATATTTTCTGTATTGCACAATTATTTGCCTTGAATTCAACCTGAGAGTGGAGCTTTTATTTGTTGAGGAGGGACACAGTTTAAAATTAACAGCATATTCACTCTTACTTTGCTTATCAATAATTCAGATATTTCTTCAAAGTTTCACAATTTGGCATATATCATTTTCACAGATCCTTGAAGAACTTAAAAGCTACCTAGACATGTGATATTACCAAGATCTATATTACACTGCTACACAGACTTCATTCTTATAAGGGCAAACTGTTCTCTTCTTCACTTGATTCATGTAACCTGTTTTATTAAAGTGTATCACCTAGCAAAGTGAAATGAAAATGTGTGGGGATTTTTTTCCTGTTAAACACAGTCTTAGATTTTAAATAAAATGATCTAAAAATATATTTCATTATTGGCCTCATGTAATCTGAAGATGAGAACTGATACAGGGCAGAGCTTCCTTTATTATTAGGCTAAGAAAGCATGATTGTCCCACTATTGTATTTTCACTAGCAGAAGAATTTTAATTATAAATTTCTCATCTTGTTTTATTTACTAGCCACCTCTTGTACTATTTTTTCTTCTTCTTCGACTATATCAGGACTATGTGTACACTGTAAAGTCACATAAAGCTTTAAGCCATCCAAAGAAGGATTTTGTTTGTATGTTTGCTTTGCTTATCGGAAATTAAGATTGCTGCCCCTACTTTGTCTGGATTTATATTTTTCAATTATATGTTTTTAATCTTTTTATTTCAGTGATTCTGTGTCTTTTTGTTTTTGCATATGACATGTTGTTGGGTCTTATTTTCATTTCTTCGATTTGTGGGTCTTTGTCCTTCATTTGGTAAGTTCAGTATATCTATTTGTTTGAATTTTTATCCAGGATTTAATTCTGCCATCTTATTTAATGTTTTTCATCCTGTACTTTCTATGCTCTTTTAATGAAATTCTATAAAATTGTCTTCTGGCATTTTGAAAGTTACATGGGCTTATTTTATTGTTTTTCTTAACTTTAAGAAACATATGAGATAACTTCTAAATCTTGAACATATCAGTGACTATACTTCCATCTTACAAAAGAAACACATCAGTACACCCCATGGCTTTTGTTCTTTCCACCTCCCCTTGTATTACTAATATCTGGAATATTACTTCTGGTAACATAGATAAGCTTTCTCTTCTCTCTCATTATTCATTTATGTATTATATTTATTTAAAATAATTTCATTATGTGTATATACTTTAGAAAATATTTTGTCCAGTTCATCGTTTATCTTTAAGGTATAGGCACTCGTCAGGAGTCTGGTAATTCATTCGGCCTGTGAGCTTACATCACCTGTGGAATATGGGCTCTTTGGTCTTGGAGAAGCTCCACAGGCCAGTCTAGGCTAGTTCCAGCTTTGTGTAAATAAGAGGTAAGCATGAGACATTCAGGCACCACCAACTAGAGTTGTCACTCTCTTTTGCAACAACCTGGCAAGAAACAACTCTAACAGGATTTCACCCCTAAATTCAACTTCTAAAGGAGTTTTGCAAGATTATATTTTACAAACGCTGAGGGTGGGATGCAGGGAAGTAAAGAACTGAAGGCCCTAAGACATCAGCCCCCACTTACTTTCATGCAGAAAGATACTTGCCCCCACACAGAATGATTTAAAATATTGCTTTTTTTTTAAGATTTTATTTATTAATTTGACAAAGAGAGACACAGAGAGGGAACACAAGCAGGGGGAGTGGGAGAGGGAGAGGCAGGCTTCCCGCTGAGCAGGGAGCCCAATGCAGGGCTCAATCCCAGGACCCTAGGATCATGACCTGAGCCGAAGGCAGACGACTGAGCCACCCTTTGTTGCTGCTGCTTCTCTTAGGTTTTGGATTGTCTCTCTTATGTCCTCAGCATTATTTTTAGAGGTGGTAACCAACAACTCCTGCAAGTTGGACGTCTTGTTGAACACATGAATTTTTGTATGCATGGATGGTAAATTTGTATCTGTATTCAGTATGCGTTATTTACCTAAAGATTTTTTATTTAGTGGTTTACAATTTTTCCCATAACTCACTTTGCCCTTTTAAATGTTTCACTTATTTTTTCATTTGCTTTTATGAATTTACATATCTAGACTTCATAGCTAGACAATGTTATTGTAGAGTTGAAAACCTGTTTATTTTACAATGAGAAAATCTCCATTTACAATGAAAAGAGGTATTCTAAAATCTGACCTTATAAATATTCCTTTGAAAGGATACTTAAATGGAGTGTGAAAATGCCAAGCATCAGCTAATAAATCTTTGTGAAGATTTTTGTTTATATGCAACTTCTAAATGCATTGATAACTCACGAATAGAAAACCTAGAGTAAATAGATAACATGTGATGCGACTCCTTAAATCTCATCCCAAATCTTGTTCTTTTGTGAATAAAATTGAATAAATATTACCTCTTTTACAGCCTAAATAATCTCCACACATTATTTGAATGGATTAAACCACTTATCTTCTTCAAACCATAATAGTAAAACCTTGGCATATGTTTGTCAGTAGGAGTATATGGCTTTATATTGAAAGTGCCAAGGCAGCAAATACTGTAAGACAATTCATACTTGCATCTATACACTTGGAATAGTCTCTCTGCGCATACTTTGTTCCTATGTTGATTTAGATATTTTGCTAAAAATGGGGCCAATATACAATACTGCAGGAAAGGTATTTAAAAGAGAGTTGAAAGTGGAGTAATACTAAAATCGTTAATAAACTTGTTTAATGAATCGTTATTCTTTAAATATTCTGACTGTATTCTTTCCTTGGCATTGGAACACCAACCAAAAAGTAAATGGTCCTTCATAATAAACTCAGTAGATGTTACCATACACAACAACATTTGGGGGTGAAAACTGTCTTTTTGAATTACTAAATTCTGTATTAAATTGTTTCATGAGAGATTGGTAACACTGCAGTGAACCCAAACCAGCTTGATCTCTCTACGAATAAATGAAGTTGCAAGATTTGCTTTGCTCAGCTCTTTCAAAAGGATAAAAATACATAAAAACATTTGCATTGTAATTGTAGGAATCAAATTAGTTTCACTTTATAGATCCAAAAAGAAGCACAATGTGTAACATCATTTACATTTTAAATCACAAGAATCTTGTGCCAAGTGAAGAAGGTGAAGTAAATGTATTTTAGGCTTTGGGTTGAAAAGAAAAGACACTTTAGAGAACTTAACAGATTCCTTGAACAGAAAATTTTGTTGTTTTGTTTTGTTTTGTTTTTCCCAGAGTTTATAGTGTCCTAGGGAGTGGTAGACCAAACATCCAGAGACCAGATCATGAAGAACCAGATAAATCATACTAAAGAGTTTTAAACTTACCTTGGATTTGTAGAAAACCAATGAAGCATGATCTGATTTGATTTTAGAAAGATCAGTTTGATGGCAATGTGGAGCATATAAGTGAAACAAAACTGGAGGAGAGAATACTGTTAAAAGGTTATTGCAGTGATTCTGGAGAAAAATTATGAGAGCCTGGAGTAAACACTGGCAGTTAAAATAGAAAGGGATACATTTGAAGTTGATTTAGGAAGATAATTTGTTGGACTTGTGATGGATGAAATTGGGATGTTAAGCATCCAGGGTGACTTCTAGAGTCTTTAGCAGGAGATTCTTTGATAATATCTTTTATTGGTACAGGGAATCCAAAAAGAAAAAAAAAATGCTAGAAGATGACAAGCTTTATTAGGAATATGCTGAAATTGTGGTACATGAAGGGTATTCAAATGGATATGTCTAGCAGGCAGATGACATATGGGATAGACAGACATTGTTCAAATAAGTTGCATAGATTTCATGAATAAAATGAATGAAAAGGGTACATATGATATTACCCTTCATAATTTTGATTGCTTATGTCATACTTTTTATTAATAGTTTTAATTCAAGTCAACTTAAGTTCTTAAGCTCTATAATCATTAGGATTTATCCTCAAGTTTAACTATGTTTCATTAACCAGTGTGAAGGAAAGTAAATATAATGGACAAAGCAGAAAATGGAAGGTTAGTGTTCATATGTCTAGTGTTATTATCCTCTGTAAATAAGCAAATATTAACTGAAATAGCATTATGTTCACTAATCTAGCCTATATATATATATATATATTTTTTTTTTAAATAGAAATTCAATGCTGGGAACATTGCTGAAAAACCGGTACATGTATTTCAAGTGTCTTTTTATAATGATCTTTTAGAACACACTTTAGCATGATCTGTAAACATGTCCATCCATACTCTTTGATTAATTTTATTCTTAGGGCACCTAGGTGGCTCAGTTCGTTAAGTGTTAGACTCTTAATTTCAGCTCAGGTCATGATTTTAGGATTGTGAGATCCAGTCCCTAGCTCAGGGGGCGTCCGCTGGAGATTTTCTCTCTCCCTCTCTCTGTGCCTCTTGCCCTACTCATGCACACATGTACATGTGCACTCTCTCTAAAATAAATCTTAAAAAAAACCTTTATTCTCACAATTTATCCTAAGGAATAATTCCAAAAAAATAGAGGTATATACAAAAATGTTTAATATATTTCTAAACTTAGTCTAAATATCCTCAAGATTCAACAAATAATGTACTATCAGCAAGCTGCAATAGTATATGTCCATTAGAGATTCACATGTAAGGAATGTAGGATAAAATTAAAAGTTTCGTTAGACCTTGAATCTTAGGAGTTTTTTTTTTTTTTTTAGCTGAGAAAATTGTTAATTGAATTTCTTTTTTTAAGATTTTAGGGGTGCCTGGGTGGCTCAGATGGTTAAGCGTCTGCCTTCGGCTCAGGTCATGATCCCAGGGTCCTGGGATCGAGCCCCGCATGGGCTCCCTGCTCAGCGAGGAGCCTGCTTCTCCCTCTCCCTCTGCCGCTTCCCCTGCTTGTATACTCTCTCTCTCTCTCTCTCTGTCAAAAATAAATAAAATCTTTTAGAAAATATTTATTTATTTGACAGAGAAAGAGCGCACAAGCAGGGGGAGCGGCAGAGGGAGAGGGAGAAGCAGGCTCCTCGCTGAGCAGGGAGCCCGATGTGGGGATGTGGGACTCAACCCCAGGACCCCAGGATCATGACCTGAGCTGAAGGCAGATGCTTAACTGACTGAGCCATCCAGGTGCCCCTCATTTCCTTTTTCATTGAACTAATTATACTTCTTGTTTTGAACCCTAAATAATATTTACATATGAAATCAAAAACTTATTTTTTCACAGTATTTATATTAAACTTGTAAACAAGAATGGAAAACATAATTATAGAACAATGCAGCTGTATCCAATGATGTAAAAATTAATAAACAAAAATTGAAAATAGAATGAGGAGAGGTAAAAACAGAATACGCATACTAAGGTTATAATGTTTCATGATTGAGGACTACTAGATAATATCTAAGTTTGACATGTCAAGAGATAGAGGTTCAAACATATCACTTAAAAAATTAGTGATAATTAGAAGGATTTAAATATTAATTATATAGCCAATGGAAATTGAAAGTTTAGAGAAAGTGGAAGATAAAGACTGCTAGTTTCTCATAATTTTTATTGAGATGTCAATGGTATCTGTGATGAATTTAAAATATAATTTACTTATTATTGTAACCTCAAAAAGAGATGAAAACAGTAAGAGTGTTTAAATCTGTAAATAGGATCAAGGTGAAAGGAGAATATTTTCACTTTTAATTTTGTGCACTTTTATATGCTTCATGTGGAGACATTTAAAAACAATGCATCTATAATATGTTGTTTTAAGAATTATTAAAAGTTGCTATTAATATTTGATATTGAAATGTTTATTGTATGAGGACAAAATATTATACAAAACAGCCACTATGATTGATGATAAATAAAGTAGATATGCATAGTAGCCAATCTGAAAGTAATACATATACACAGAATATGGTCATATGTTTTATTACTAAAATTTCATTTTTGATGTTTTATTCTTGATTTTAAACTGAAATTTTATTTTATTTTTTTAAACTGAAATTTTAAACATTAAAAAATACAGTGAACGGAACTACTAGACTGCTACTTACGATCCCACCACTATTTATTGAGTTTTTGGAAATAGACATTCTCTTTCTCTGCCTTTGGTTTTGGCTTTCTCTTTTCATTGCCTAGGTCTCTTGATTATAAATGTCAGAAAGACACTTTGGTCTGCCTCAAACTCAAATGGGAATTTATTAAAAGACTGACCCATGAAACCAAAGACAAGCCTAAGGCTGGGCCCCAGGAGCAACTATAATTAACAATTCATATAATAGTAACTTTCATTCTCTATATTCACCTCTGCTGTTCTTTGATTTTCTTCTTTCTTTCTCGGTCTCTTGACTGTACCACTGTAAACTTGACCGCTGCTTCCTCTCAAACTTATACCTTTTGATCCAAGAAAAATTAACTTATTTTTCATATTTTTATATCAATATTGCCAGAAGAGTTCTCCAGCCCAGTTTGGGAAAGGGGTCCACTTTCTGTAAAGCAGTGAACTGTGACAGATTGATCACAGTGCATTCCCTGGCAGCTCTGGCTGTAGGCATGCACTAACATGGAGGAAAATGACGTTCCCAGGAAAGAATGGATGTGTGAGGGGAGAAAGGAGGCGTTCCAGTTAGAAAAGATTGGCGTCTGCTACCATTTGAAAGTTTAATGCATTCATACAGGGATTCTTTGTGTTCTTAGCCTACTTATTAGCACTTTTTATAGCATTCGGCAACCGCTTTTATAGGACTCCTATCACCACATACGTGCTTAGATGCCTCAGTTATCTTTCTAATATGTTCAGTATGTCTGGTTCACCCTTATTCTCAAATCATTTTACTTTTTCTCCCATTCACTCCCATTTCCAATAAAACCTGCTTCTCCTGCAGTCTTCCCGAATCAGAAATGCCACCACCATCCTCCCAGTTTGCTCAGAACAGAAAGTTGGAGTCATTCTTGACTTTTTTCTTTTCCTTTACCTATAAAATAAATTACTTGCTTTTAAATCTGGCTCTTACTTGAGTCTGGAAAACATATAAGGGCTCTATCCCTCTTGCTAAAAGCATTTCTAGAAGACGACTGCAGTACCTTCAAATGACCATCTTTCATACCCTCCTTACCTCTATTTTCTTCTCCATGTAGCAGCCAGAATGATGTTGGCTAAATACAATTGAATCGTACTGAAAATTTCTGTGGTTCCCACTGAACTCAATATAAAAGTCAATGCTCAGCTGACCTACAGTTATCTGATGGCAGTATATAGGCCTCTTGCTCACCAAGTTCTGGTCACACTGTACTTTTTTCAATTTCTTTGACAAATGCCTACATTGCCCCCTCGTCCCCAACTCCCTGAGCTTTTTCCAATCTCTTTCTGAAGTAATCCTCTGCTTATTCCCTGCATGTGTCCTTGTCCCATAGACTTAACCTGAAGTTAAATTTCCTCAGTAAGGCCCACTTTATCATCATGTATAATTAAAGGGTTTCTTCCATGTTATTCTCTCTCTTAACAGCTCCTTGCTTCCCTTATATCACTAAGCAATATTTGTAGCTTTATGCCCGTTGGCATGTTTCCTTATTGAAACCCTCTCTCCCCTATGAACTCTACCTAGTGAAACAGCCCAGAAACAGTATTTTGTTTACCACTTCCAACGTGAAGAGAGAGGTTGGTGTTTAGCATTCCACACACACCACCCTCTTGAGAGAGCCTGTCCCCTTCAGCTACTGCACACTTAGCACAGTTGTGTCTTATTCAGGGGTTGCGTTCTGAAGTGGCTCCCAGTGAGCAATTGGCAAGAAAATTTCATAGAAATAGTTTTCTTGGCAAATATAAAATACACAAAATAATATAAAACAAAATAAAATTGTATTGTACCTGTAACTACAGAGAAAAAAGAGTGAGCTCATAGTTGAATTTGTGTAGTTAAATGTACTATAATTACTGGTGGGTGAATTAATAAATTATAGGTACTAATTAAATATTTGGAATCAGTTAAGTCCAGCTTTAAATGCCTCTGCCTATTACTTCTTTTTTAAAGATGAATAAACAGACATCCAAAGCCACTAAACAAGTCCTCTAGTCACACGTAATCCCTTCAGATTCTGTTTTACTAGATTTTGCAGTTTAGATATACGTCTGTGGGGTTTTATTTATTTATTTTACTTTTGCTTATGAGTGTGCTGAAGGAAATCTGAAGGATAATGCGTTTTCTGGTGTTCAGAATTTCTTTAGTTTGCCAGTAAAGTTTGATCTGTGTCTGCAATTTGTCTGGTGAAGTTTGATTCATGGCCTCCATTGTTTTCTAGCTGATTGTCAACCTGTAATGCTGTGCTGATTCTGCAAGTCTTTAGTGATCTTCTTCTTGTCTCCCTTATGCATCAGCATATTGTTGTTAATGAATGACTGCCTTGAAGACTTTTATGTCACTTCTCAGTTTAAAAAAATTTATATACATTAAAATTAAATCAATATCATAAAATGCTCACAGTCCCCTGAAGCAAATCTTTTCTTCAAAACAGGAATCTTATTTTTAAACCATAATGACACAATGGGCAGGGTATTATATCCTGACCTTCCTGAATAAAAATATCAAGCAAGAAAAAGCTAGAACAGTCTTTTCCATACATTCAAGATGTCAATCAATATTGCTGGTAGGTTCCTGTTTTTCGTGATACAGGGCTTGCTTTTTTATTTTTTTGTTTTTGTTTTTTGTAGTAACAATTTTCAAGGTTGAATTAAGGTTCTATGGTTCTGTGGGCAACACTACTATGATTCTGCTAGAACTTACCAATAACTAATTGAAACTCCATTTTTCCAAATTGTGTGTGTGTGGGGGGGTGGGTGTGTTTTGGAGGCTTAAAAATGGCAATAAGCAACATCCTTCTGTGTCCTCCTAAATTCAGAACTAACTGCAAAGTAGAAGATTCAGAGAAATTGACTTAAAATGTCATCCAAACCTGGATTGAAATGTAGCCATATAAGTTTCCAGGACATTCTTATCTGAAGTGACCCACTGAAGTTGCTGACACAAATGGGAAAATTGCAGACTTCTATCACAGGGCAGGAGTCTGTAAGCTCATGTCTGGACAAGCTGAGATTCCATCTTGTGGACAGGCCATGCCAGTAAGAAATAGAACAGGTTTGTTTATTCCAAGATCACCTACCAGTTAATAAATGAAGAGGAGAGAGTGAGAAGTAGAACTTCTAGCAGAAGGAACCTTCTGCAATTATGGGCCATATTTGTGGAATGTCAGGGAAATGGAGGGTCTCCTGACAAATAGAAGGTCTGTGTTATAGACCAGGATATTGTTAATGAGGGAATGTTTGGGACTTGATATATCAAAAAATTCTCCTGGGCCCTATTTCCTATTGAAGACACTTCTGCATTCATTTTTTTCCCATAATTATCTTCACTGGAAGAATCACCTTATTAATTTCTCACTCAAAATATATAATTCGGGCAAGGATGAGGATGGAGTACATAAGCTTTTCCTGGAAAAAAAAAAATCCTGGGGCACCTGGGTGGCTCAGACGGTTAAGTGTCCAACTCGTGATTTCAGCTCACTGCATGATCTCATGGGTCATGGGATCGAGCCCTGTGTTGGGTTCCCCGCTCAGGGGGGAGTTTGCTTGAGATTCTCTCTCTCCCTCTGCCCCTTCCCCCACGTGTATTCTCACGCTCTCTCAAATAATCTTTAAAGAAAATCCTAATCTATTCATGAAAATATTTCTCACTTGATGTTACATCATCACATCCTCAGACACATGTTAGATTTGTACCAATTCACTTCTCACTTTTGTGTCTCTGCTTCCTTTCTTCTTTTCTTTTGTACAGCCTAAAATTACTAGAATAATCCCTTTGTTCATATATCACTTTCAAGCCGTCCCTACTTAAATTTATGTACCATACAAATGCCAGAAATTTTACTGGACTTGTCATGTCACTAATATTAAATTCCCTAAAGCAAATGCTTTTGCAGTATGTCAGTTTTTCCAGCTGGTTTCTGATGAATCCTCTCAAACCTCATGTATCATCTTTCATTCTCCTACTTCATTTATTCAGAAAAGTATCAAACCTAGAATGTGCCAAAAACTACATTAGGTTGTGTGGAGTCAATATGGCTCTAAATAGACACGATCCTTGCTGTGAGGAACTTACATGCTAGTGCAGAAGACAGACAAGATACAGGCAAACAGTCAAATAAAAGAACTGACAGTTGAAATGAGAGGTGGTCAGTAAAAAGAGACTCACCTGGAGGTGGGAGTCTACTTCAGAGATCATAGCTCTAAGCAGTAACACCTTAATATGAAGAGTCCAGATGGAGGAAATAGCATGTTAAAAGTTCAAGTGCAAGGGGCGCCTGGGTGGCTCAGTCATTAAGCGTCTGCCTCGGCTCAGGTCATGATCCCAGTGTCCTGGGATTGAGCCCCGCATCGGGCTCCCTGCTCCGTGGGAAGCCTGCTTCTCCCTCTCCCACTCTCCCTGCTTGTGTTCCCTCTCTCACTGTCTCTCTCTCTCTCTCTCTCTCTGTCAAATAAATAAATAAATTCTTTAAAAAAAAAAAAAAGTTCAAGTGCAAAAACTTTTGCTCCACTCAGGCAACTGCAAGATGATGAGTAGGAGTCATTTTTGCAGTGGGAAGATTGGTAGGAGATAAAATTAGCATAATGAATAGGGGCCAGGAGGGGCAGGAGCTGTACATCATGATAAAGGTTTACTCTTTATTATATAGACTAGAACTATTTGATAGAAATACAAAACAAGCAATAAATTGTAGTCATTTATGCAATTTAGTATTTCAAATACATTTTATTTAACTTATATCTAAAATGGTATCACTTAAGATGTAATAAACATAAAATTATGAGATACTAATGGGTTTTTTTTGTACTAAGTCCTCAAAATCTGGTGTGTATTTTACACTCACCACACGTCTCAGTTTGGACTAGCCACATTTCAAGTGCTCATTTGCCACATGTGACTGGGGGCTGCCCTACTGGAATGGGATATTAACAGGTTTTAAGCAGGAGAACGAACTGCATTAGCAAATCACTTTGGAGTGGAGAAAGTATGGGTGAAGACAGGAATACCAGTTGAGAGGCTTTATTAAGCTTTTATTTCCTTTGGCTGCTATAACAAAGTATGACAGATTGGCTGACTTAAAACAACGGAAATTTATTTTCTGTCTGTTTTGGAGACTAGAAGTCTAGGGTCAAGGTGTTAGCAAGACCATGTTCCCTCTGAAAGCTCTAGGGAAGTATCCTTCATTGCCTCTTCGAGCTCCTTAGTGGTTGCTGGCAGTCCTTGTTGCTTGACTTATAGATGCATCACTCGAATCTCTGCTTCTGTCTTCATGTGGCCTTTTGTAGATCTGTGTCACTGTGTCCAGATATCCCTCTTCTTAAAAGGACACCAGTCATGTTGTATTTTTTTAAAGATTTGTTTAATTATTTGAGAGAGAAAGAAAGAAGAGAGCATGACAGGGTGAGGGGGAGAGGCAGAGGGAGAAGGAGATTCCCCACTGAACAGGGAGCAAAATGCAGGACTCCATCCCAGGAACCAAAGGCAGATGCTTAACCAACTGAGCCACTCAGGTGCCTAGTCATATTGTAGTTATGATTCATCCTAATCCAGTATAACCTCATTTTAACTGGATGGCGTCTGCAGAGATGCTATTACCAAATAAAGTCACATTCACAAGTTTCAGGCAGACATGAATTTTTTGGGGACACTAGTCAACCCAATAGAGAGGCTAATGGAGTAAAAGTGGTAGCTTTTGCACACTGGGCACAGATCTATGCTCCATTTCCCATTTCCTTGCTTGTCCTTAGGTAGTGGATCCAGAGTAGTGATACTAGCTAGAAAAGGAAGAAATAAGTGTGAAATGGATTTCAGAAATGTAATTAGCAGATATCTTGAATGTGGAGAGGCCAACCCCAAACAATCTGGCTGATCTTTCTCAGTCACAACTTCTCTCATAACTTTCCTGATAAGTCACTAAATGCCTACTACTTTTATCCCAGGAAATTTGTTTTCCTAGCTTCTAAAGGCGTCTAACTCAAAGACCTCTCCTTCAAGTCCCTTTTTATGAGGACTTTCTTAATTAGCTCCACCTTAGTGAGAAGAGTATTAAACTAGAAGAAATGAAGTAGCCTGTCATATGCATAAAAGAATTCAAATATATATTTGTTTAATCCCCCATTACTGAAACTATACTGGCATTTATATACAGTACAACATGTTGTTTGAAAGAAACAATCTGAAAACCAGAGGAGTGTTGTTAGAATTGAAACAAAGCATCATTCAGTTCTTACTGGGGGGAAAAAATCCATATGCTTTCTATCTGGGATATTGAATATAGTTATTTGGGTACAAATATTCCCAGTGATTTCAATCTCCAAAAATATAAATTCCCAATTTACATATTTGATGTATCTTCTTAAATGAAGTAACCTAAACTCTTAAATCTGGGTATATTTTCAGTTTGTATAATCTCTCATGGGTAATGAACTCCATAAATATAAAATATGCTGTGTAATGTTGTGTAATCTTACTGAAAAAAATTACTTCCAACGCAGTCTCAAAGTGGTGGATTGTGGAGGATGTCATACAGTTTCCTAGTTTAGGTATAAAATAACTATAAATGTTATTTAGGTATTTGTTTTAATGATTTACTGGATATATCCTCCTCCTGTTTGGCTTTACATTTTTTGGCCCACTTTTTAAAGTATATAAACATAAAATAACCCTCCTATCCTTTTACCCTTTTCTGCAACTTTTTCATACTTTGTTTTTCCTGAGGTGTGGTGATAAAAAAAAAAAAAAGAATCTAGTAATAAGAAAGCTGCTAACAGTTGTGAGATTCTGGGCAAGAACATAACTGTGGGGGCTCACAGAATGTAAATCTAAATATTAAAATTCTAAATTAGGATTTAAAAACTGTTGAATAAAATATGTTCGACCTTCCCATCTTAACAAATATACTTTTCTAATGACTTGGAAAGTCATGTTCCAACCAATTATAACTTTTTGGACTCCATAGCATCCTGTGCAGCACTGTGGCAAAGTGGGGAGCCAGTCCGACCTCAGCTTAACTTAGCACCTTACTACCCTAGGTTCTGTCCCTCATGGCCTTATGAGCATATGTGTGATTGACCCAGTGAACACCAGGCTCTACACTGTCCCATGGCCACACCTTGGGTGACCCTCAGGAGGACCTGGTCATGTCCCGAACTGGGCAGTGAATTCCAGGGTTCTGGAATAGGGTGGGAAGGGAAATATGGCCTTCGTTTGTGACACTTCCCTTATCCCTGCAGAATACCCTCCTCACAGGCAGAAACATGGTGAGAGAACAGCCAGAGCACAGTACTCTAATGCAAATATCTCTTACCTAATCTGCAGGACAATATTGACCAAGAGAGCCATTTAAGTACATAGCTAATACTCTTCTTCTAAATTCCAATACCTGTTAGCGAAGTTGGGTAATGAGTACATAGGGACTCTTTGTGTTATTCTCCCTTTTTGTTATATGTTAGCAATTTTCCATAACAGAAAATAAGAAAATAATACATTTTAATGTCATCTTGATAGTTCCAAGAAATTGTATGTTTTGTGTAAGGAGGTTTGGTTTGCGTGGTCACTGTTGTGCTTGTTTCTAATTCTACTGATGCCTTCACGGATACGCTCTCATTAAAGGTGGGTGAAAATAATCAATGTGATCTCTATTAGATAGCCTTTGCATTTCTGAGCTCATATTTGGACTTGGCATTACTAAGCAATCCCAGTGATTTTCCCTTAGTTTTTTGCTTCTGTTGTATATAAATAATCATTTATTACTGACATTGAAGTCCATTAATAAGATGATCAAATTCTTTTTGATCTGCCTAATTTCTCGTTTAAACTGGACTCAGAACACTTTGTGAATTTTCTTGTGTTGAATTACATTACCTTTCAATTTTATTTTATTATTTTATTTTATTTTGTTTTTTATTTAATCTCTATACCAAACATGGCGCTCAAATTCATAACCCCGAAATCAAGAGTCACATGTTCTGACTGAGCCAGCCAGGCTCCTCTTACTTCTCAATTTTTAAAAAAGTTAGTTTCTCTTGAGGTGCCTGGCAGGCTCAGTCAATACAGAATAAGACTCTTGATTCTGGGGTCATGACTTCAAGCCCCACATTGGGTGAAATTAGCTTTTCTCCTCATTTCAATACTATTTCTCTTTTCATAAACTGAACCTGTAGATCCATGACTTAGGATCTGGATTCAGGATTACACTATTTCAGGCAGTCTTTGTGTTTATTTATTTATTTATTTTTAAGATTTTCCTTTTTCTGATTCAAACCTATTCTTTGGGTATATGTCTGTGTGTGTGCCTGCATGTGAGTTTTGGATGATACAGAGGCTTTTGTGTTTTTCCCTTTAATCTCCGGGTATATGTTCATATAGTAGTGCTGTAATCACTATTACCATATATTTTGTATTTCAGCTCTTAATTTCATTAATAAGTGCAGTTTTTTTATTATAGATTCTAAAGCTATGTGTAAGCCCTCATGTTCTTTTTTTTTAAATTCATTTCCTTTTCATCTCGAATTCACAGTATTCTGTGTAGGTAATTAAACTTATAATTTAATATAAGTTGGAGTTGTTTCTTGGGATTATCAAATATTTTCTTTTCACCTTTACTGCACTTAGTTTTACATGCATAAATTTTTTAACAGCTCTAATAGATGAAAATAGTATCTAAGGTAGAAATAAATTATGTAGAATAATAAACTGCTGGATGTTAAAATATTCATAATTATTTTATTAATCAGGAGTATCTAATAATGTAATTAAATAATGTAATTAAAACATATTCTAAAATAAGGATAAATAACTGCCAGTCCTTTAACTCTCCTAGCCACTTGAGGTTTCATTTTCAAATGAAATTGAAATTTCATTGTCAGTTGTTAGCTTTGTTATGGTTTTGTCTCTCTCCCTGTTTTTTTTTTTTTGTTTGTTTGTTTTAACCACATTTCCTCCTCTTAAGTGCATCCTAAAATGACATGTGCTTTACTGGTACACACATGAAAGTGCAAAAATTTACATATATCAGTGGTAACTGTTATGTTTTTTATGCTCAAGCATTTAATAAATATGTTCTTGATTACTAAAATTAAATTTAAGAATTTTTAAAGAAACTAGAAACTAATCATTTTATATGGACAACATATGTTTTGGAAGCAGAGTCTATGACTACCCAGTGCATAAAACATAAACATACTTACACACACCAGAAAACATTCTAATAGCTTAAGCAGAATTAATTTTAGATTACTTTGCTTGAACTGATTGATAATATCATTGCTATCATAAGAATTTCATGCCTTTCAAATTTAGTTTTTATTTCAGTTTGCTTTTGCACATTTTCCTTCCAATTTTTTGTTATAAGTTTATATTAACTTTATCATCTTATTCCTAACTTATGTTTCAAAATGCATTGCTGGTGGGGCACCTGGGTGGCTCTGTCGTTGGGCGTCTGCCTTCGGCTCAGGTCATGATCCTGGCATCCTGGGATCGAGCCCCGCATCAGGCTCTATGCTCGGTGGGAAGCCTGCTTCCCCCTCTCCCACTCCCCCTGCTTGTGTTCCTGCTCTCGCTGTCTCTGTTAAATAAATAAATACTTTTAAAAAATGCATTGCTGGCATTGCATATTTCTAGTTATGGGTATTCTACGGAATCTCAGCTTTTATAGGAAATAAAGATTCCTAAGCAACCTCAAATTGTTTTCACAGCAAAGAAAAAATGACTTAATAGAGTCTGCAGGAGAATATATACAGGATGAACATAAAAACACAGTTGTATTATTGGTATTATTGCATTTGGTATGCAATATGCAATATGCAAGCAGCAATACTGCTTGAAGGTTTTTTCAGAGTCAGAATATCTTTATAGAAAGGACATCAGGGTTTGGAGACGAGAGTTTTCCTCTGGGGCGTTCCACTTACTAGCTTGTGTGACCTTTAGCGACTGATTTCAGTTTACTAAGTATCAATTTCCTGCTTTAGAAAAGGACACAGACTTGGGGCGCCTGGGTGGCTCAGTCGGTTAAGCGTCTGCCTTCGGCTCAGGTCCTGATCTCAGGGTCCTGGGATCGAGCCCCGCATCGGGCTCCCTGCTCTGCGGGAAGCCTGCTTCTCCCTCTCCCACTCCCCCTGCTTGTGTTCCCTCTCTCACTGTGTCTCTGTCAAATAAATAAATAAAATCTTAAAAAAAGACACAGATATTGTATGTTCTTGAGAGGATTCACATATATTACATGGTATGGTGCCTGGTGTGTAATTACATGCTATAAATATCATCTATTATTGTTAGTAATAGCTGTTGTAGTAAAGATTACAGAAGGAGAGGGAATGTGAATATAAATAAATATTCTTGGCAAGTTTGTAAATTATATACATTTTCTTTGATTTATATGCATTTATTTATGACAGCTATTATACAGATGTTATTAAATTACTCTTAATGTCAGATAAAATTATTTGGAAACTTGTGGAGAAAAACCATCTTGTATATTTTTCATATAGCAATGTTTATAATATTTAAAACCTCCACATATTCAGGACCAAGATCAGGCAGAAATGTAAAATAACACCAAATATAAATGATGAAATTTCTCTTTCTCATCCCATAATTTACTCATATATATGTGTATATCTCTATCTATCTATATAGTTGTTTGTTTTTTACAGAATCTGCTAGTCTTTTTTCTTTGTGTTTATTCTAAGAATACATAGGTTTTATTAATCTTAAATGAGAAAAAAAAGGTTTGTTTTGTTAAGAAGTATTGATACTGTCATTCCTTGGAATGGAAAATGTAAAAACAAATAGATACTTTGTCAGAGGTATAGATTTATTTATAAAACTTATCTACCAGAAGTTGAGTTGTTTCAGTTCTCCTCTATCCCTCTGGGAGAGGTTAGAAGAAGAAATTACAATGTTTATATAGGAAAATACCAAAAGAGAGACACATTAAATCACATGTGTAAATGAATTCTATACTTTCTGGCACAGACCGGATTTAGCACTCTAGTCCTACTCCTCACTATTGTCCCTTTCACAGTCTCCCCTTAGGCAAGTTTGAACTAGTAGCTGTTTCTGTATATCTTTGTCAGGGTCTCTCCAACTTCTAAATATTTGCAAATGTTCTTGTCTAAGAAACGGCCCTTATCCCTTCCACTCCTAGTTGGCTTATAATAATTAATTTTTCTAGTTTTAGCTGGGGTGTCAGTAGCTTCTGCATTTCAATTATTTAACTCTCCTATATGCCTCCAGCCATCTCTGTAGTCCTTTTACTTTATGTATTGAATAATAATTTTTTTAATATCTCTGCCTTTCACAGTGGAAGTTTCTTTATAAAAGGGGCTAAACCTTTTTTTTTTAAATTGAGATATGGATTTTTTTTTTCCCTAGTATAGTTGACACACAATATTATATTAGTCTCGGGCTTACAACTTAGTGATTTAACAAGTTTATACATTAGGAGGGGTATGCCTTTTTTTTTTCCCCCTTTATGTCCCTTGTACCATAATATGCATTTAATAAAAGTTATAGTTGAATTAAGGAATATAATATATTTGCATCATGAAGGTGAAATGTCTGTCTCTCTATACTGAAATCAATAATTTAAATAAAAACTTTTCTTAAATCAGCATGAAATAAAAATATATGATGCTTTATTTCTAGTCTTCTAATATATGTATTTATATAGCTAATACTGATTCATTTTTATATAAATAATTATTAGCAAACTCACCATCTAATAATAGCTATTTTTATGGTCTATTTTCTATGTAATACTCTTTTTTATCTCATGTTAAATTTATTAATTCATAAATAGCCATCAGTCTTGCAGAAATGCAAAAGCGCCATGGAGAATTATCTTCCAAAACCTGTAGAGACTTTATTTAATCTTCTAAGTGTATGTTACAGAAATTTATCAGAAACTTTCATATATTTTCTTCCTACTATTACACTAAACAAAATATTTGATCCTTAAGTATATCCACCTAAGTCTATTAGAAAGTTGTATTTTACTCCCCACTTTTGAATATAGCATACAAGTGCATAAGTAACAAATAATTCAAATATGACATATTTGTTGTTGTGAAAATGCCTGCAAATGGAAGTGGCAATGAATTCCATTAGAAATGCCTTTCTTTTTTCTTAATTTCTGAAAGTATTCTTGATGTACGTTTTGTTTTGCCTTGATTAGGCTGTTGGTTATTGAAGGTGTTTGAAATTTTTTATCATAAATTGAATTTTCTAAGTCTTATAATTCAGACCAATGAACCAGAGTTTAGCAGTCTTTCCCACTCCTATCTTCAGGATGGGAGGCCTTGAAAATAGAACTGTGAGCAAACCATAATGGAAGCATTTGCTGTCTTTCCTCCTTGCTTTTTGCATTAGTGCATAGTCTCTAATTCATGTGCAAATGTTCATATATCTAGAGATTTATAACAAAACTTGCTTTTCCAATGCTTATTCCTCCAACCTTTTTCAAAAACAGATAAATTTTTCTAAACAGCCCTTCAATGATAGCAAACTTTATTGCTTCCTTTGCTTATTACTACTTCTCCCTGCTCTTTTTCCTCAGCCCAATATAAGTCTAAATAAACACAACTTGTTACTTCTCATTTTAAATTGAGTTTGCAAAATGTGGCCACATTTTCACTTATCCTTTTCGTACAGTTAAAATCTTACCTCACTTGCATGACATCTTTCTGAATTACCTAATCTCCATTTCATTTTGGTATGAATAGCAGCACTAGAAGTTTTGTGATAGGGCAAGTTAGAAGGTTTGAGACATTAATAGTCCATAATGTTTTTTTTTATTATTTCAATAAGCCATATAAATATGTTTGCCTAAATTATGTATGTAGTTTGTTAACTCTGATTACATGCAAATCTCAGGCAGAATTAAGGGCAAGAGGGGATGGACAGGGGAAGGAAGTGGAAGGGAAGGTAGAGGAGGGGAGAGGAGGAAAGTGTTCTTAGTGAGGTTCGTGATGACTATCGTCCCTTCTTGGAAAAAAGATGAATTAAATCAGCTTTAATCGTTAACATATTCAACTATTTTACTGAGCATTCAACTTTAAAACAAAAGAAATTATCCTTTTTTAAAAAGTTGTATTAGTGGTCTTCATGTATTGACATATAGAATTTTCTGTAATTGTTTTTTTAACATTTATTTAAATTCAGTTAATTAATATATAATGTATTATTGGTTTCAGAGGTACAGGCCTGTGATTCATCCGTCTTATATAATACCAGGTGCTCATTACATCACATGCCTTACTTAATGTCCATCACCCAGTTACCCCATCCTTCCACCCCCCTCCCTTCCAGCAACCCTCAGAAAGTAAGTTAAGTAAAGCAGAATCTAGTAGAATCACATGAACTTACTTGGAAAATTTGTCAAGATTTCTAAATTATATTATTCTCATTAAAAATGGGTGATAATGGTAGTAAAAACCCCAAGATGAGGTATGATCATGTAAATACAGTATTTTGAGATGTGCCAGGCACACAATAAGCACACTGCATGGTAACTAAGCTCAAGATCGTCTTTTAAGTGACACATCTAGGAATGAGAATAGAAGTCCCCAACCAGAAGCTCAATCAAATTAGTAGGCCAGAATAAGTGCATTTGCATTTGAGATATGAACTCCCAAACTTCCTTCATGTATTACTTCCCTTACCTAGTTATGACAGAATTTGATTAAGTGTCAAATATCATATAGATTCCTAAATGTGGAGATTTCAGGGAAGGATTAAGAAGAAAAAAATGAAATTAAAAAGAAACTAGATGAAATCCACTGAGTAGTATTGTGTTCTGGATTTTAAAGGTAAATATTCTGAAACTAGAACAAGAAAATCCCACCAATTCAATTTACAAAACAGCCAACAGGAAACCCAGGATAAGCATTTGGTCTTGGATTTAAGCAATCCTGGCTCTCTCGTGTTCAACTGCAGTTCTACCTCAGTGGTTTCTGTACTAACAGACTCCAAAGGTAGAGTACTTATGACTAGAAAATTAAAGTTATGAATATTTAAGCTGATATGCAAAGCACCAACAGAGCAAAGTATACATGCAGATAATCATGAATTATACACTAATCAAATTTTAATAAGCGGGGGACATTAGTGTAGAAACACATGACTTACCAACGTGTTGTTTCCTTTTTCTTTTTTTTTTTTTTTCATTTTGCAGGAAAAAGTCCAGCATTTACAGAAGGCTTTTGCTTCCAGAGTAGATAAATCCACACAGACTGAACTTCTAGGCTATGATGTAAGTAGCTATATAAAACCATTTTTATCTTCTTTATTGGTATTCAGACCTCCACAGCTTATTTACCTCTGTTGCTGTGTCCATGCATTGATTTAATAGGATTTAGTGGCTCGCCATTCATCTTTTGCTCTTAAATAATCCCCAAATACCTTCTGGAAGTGAAAAAGATAATTACAGGCACCAACTAGCATACCAATGTCTTATTTTTTTTTTTTTAAGCTAACATCCCTCATATAGTCTTTTGAATTAGTGAATTTGCAGACATGTGGAAGATACATATTAGAATACTAGGACAATTTACTTTTAGGAGAGTACTAATTTATTTATTAACAGTTTAATAAAGTTATGTTCACAATCACCAAGGGCCAGGCACATCATTTTTACATTCTGATACATACAGGAAACACAACTTTGCAGAGAAATTTACAATACTATTTTAGCTTTTGGGCTTCAGTGCAAGCTTCAGAAAGTAATTTAATTGAAAGTTAGCATTTTTTTCTTAGTGTGAAATACTTGTTGAATTGTCAAAATAGGATTGTAAAACATGTGTTGATACAAGATTGCTTCTAATAACACTGGATGATTTTGGATAACTTTGATTTAAATGCCTATCTTTTCTTAAATGAAGCTATAAGATTTTCGCTTTGCCTAAGTTGATGACTTTAAACTTCCTTTTGGTGAAAATATAAAGGAATTATCTTGTTTATCCTGCATCTAACATTTGTTAGAACTCCCTCTTCTATTTAAAAACATTAATATTATTTTTAGCACTTTATTAACAAGTAAGATTAGAAAAGATGCTTTTAAGGTGTTTCATGAGGGTGTATAATAATAAAATGTAAGTTTATCTGCATGTCCTCATTATATTAAATAACATAAATATGAATGTTATTTTTATGTTGCCTTGCAAATTATGTTGTTATATTTAACTAAATGCCACTTGTCTCTATTAGGAAGTAAGCTAAAGTTTTGAATTCCAGCACAAATTGTCTTCAGCTACTTATATATGTTCTTTTTAAATTTAAAAACATTAGAAGCTATGCTTTTCTTTTGAATTTTTCTGTTATATTCATTTTATGTTTATTATAGATACCTAAATATTCTAGATATGAATATTGTGACTACTTCTTGCTTGAATACCAGTGTTATATATGATTTAAATGGTGTTAATGTTTCCTATTTTAAAATAGAAATGATTTCTAAGTTCAAGCAGGATTTACCACAAGTATTTTAATTTTATCTCTTCTGAAGGTTTTTTTTTTCCCATTTAAAGTTTTTTGATATGTATTATTTGTATATCAGTACCTAGGTTATAAACTCAGTATGTATTTTACAAATAATAACCTATATCTTTTTAAATCTGCAAGCCAGTTGTCCAATAAGACAAATAAATTAATAGTTTCCATTAAATCATATTCAAACATAACACAATTATAAGTTAACTTATTCACTACCACATGGTCTTTGTGGAAGTCTAGTTATTAAAAGTAATGTATTCTTCAGCAAGGGAAGAGGAAAACACGTATATATTGGGACTCAAATATTCCACTTTACTCAATACGGAAATGATGCTTGGGAAACTCAGTTCCAAATTTCTAAAGGACCGTATATAAAGATAGAATGTGAGATCTATAGCAGTATTAGTGACTGCAAGTGAGAAACAGTTGCTAAGAGATGAATGGTTCCTGTGGGGTAGATAATTAAATTGTGTCTTGTGTATTTGCCTCTCTATGCCCCATCATGTTCTTGTTTCTATGAGCTTTGTTATATCAATATTACAATTTCTCTAAACATTTAAATAAAAATTTAAAATAGAGCCATGAACATAGGTAATCCTTATTAAATCTTCATTGTTCCTAGCTTCTTTTCATATCTGACAGTGAAAATTCATTGTATTTTACTGGGTTGAATTAAGGCTAAGAATAATAATTTCTTGGTATTGACTCCTTTCAGGATCCCTTTGTATAAGTGTTTGGTATGACTTAGGTAGTTATTAGCATACATTAATAATCTGTTCTAAAGATTTCATATTTTACATTTCCTGGTGGTAGATTCTAGGATATAATCATTAGAATCAGAAAGGAATTATCAAAGATACGCATATAGAACCTCATGGCACTAACTGGATGTTACTGTCATAATAGGCTTTGGGGCATTTTGTATGGAAAACATTGGGGAGGGAAATATTTTTAAAAAGCAAGTTAGAAATAGGTAAAGCATTTTAAATGTGATAAATTGTGTGACTATTGGGAATATATGACTTATCAACAGTGTATTTTTATTTTCTGTGACTGGGATATATTTTCTCTACTTTTCAATATCTAGTCATAAATTTTTCACTTTTTCCATATGCAATAAGAATAATTGATTATCCTTTGACTTATAACATTTGCTCACATTTTTATCAGGAAATAATCTGACATTTTGTTTTTTCATCAATATATATTCACATATATACTATAGCTACTTAACAATTTGCAATAGTATTTGTCAGAGAAGATATGAAAAATCTTGTAGAAATCTTGTACATTATGAATGATACTTATACTCTCTTGCTTGCTTTCTAAAGCTGTCAATATTAGCCACAAATTGTTCTTTACAGATCAGTATGGATCATGTTTCAATGACATGAATGTCAGAATAGAAGAGACTACCAGTATCTGCTAATATAATATTCTTGGGAAGATAGTTGTTACTACACATTTTGCTTAAAATAGGAAATAGAATCCTTGAAAGATGTGAATTATAATGAAAACCATTAAAAGAAATTTCTGAAAATCCTCTACAGTGAGTAAGTTCAAAGATTCATATAATAAACTATTTCTATCTTGTAATAGATTTATCAGGAGACTTGAAACTAATGCTAGTGTACAGTATGCTTTGATTTCTAATGCACAGGACAAAGATGATTTAAAAATAAATTCAGAGTGTCTCAGCAAAGGCCTATAAACACAATAGTTCTTGTGATGATGAGGGAGATTGTTAAATAATTGATGAATGTGTCTTCAATAATCGATGCCAGTTTAACCGCTTTCACCTTACTCTGTCTACACTGACTTAGTTTATTGAAAGATCAAAAATACTTTCTTAGGTGTCACTTGTGTTATTAAAACAGGATAGAAGATGAATATAGTCAAGTAACAATGTTGCCAATTGCAAGATTACACTAAGAGGTAGAGATTTTTCTGATTACATTAATTATATAAATAAATGCTTCAGCATAGAATGTAAGCTATCTGTAAATGTAGTTTGAACTCATGCAAATAACATTTTTGGTTTAAATAATTGGGAAGGAATAGCCAAAATGCAGTGAAGATTTTATATTCTAACACGGCAAGAATTCAGGTGCTTTTTTTAATTTGGCATCTATATGGAGAGGTTTTTTTTTTTTTTTAACTTCCTTTTGATGTTCTACAGAAGGTTATCTTTTTAAAATATAGTTGATTTACTTTAAGTGTAAATTTTCTTTTCATTTAGTGCCTGAACTTAGAACAATCAGAGTCTCTAGAGGAGTCTACCTTTAATCAGCATATATTTTTTCTATATTTTATATTTAATAAGTATTAGTCTCGAACTTGCAATTTTTTGTTCATATTTCTTTAAGAGTTTTGACGTTATCAAGTATTTCGTCAAATTTATTAATTACTGTTAGTCTTAATATCATTAATGGTTTTCATTTGGCTACTTGAAACTGAATTGGCATCACACATATTTTGAGTCATGGGTGAGTGAAGCATAACTCAGTTTAGAAAAGTATGATCATACCACTATATATTTTTCAAAATTTTAACATAGTTTCTAAATGATGGGATTTGCTTTATAAATGAAGTTTTCTACTTATATGCTAGGGAAATAATACTAGTTGCATGATGAATACACATTTTGAAGGAAAAACTCAATGCAGTTTTCTGTGTATTCTCAATCTATACTTTTCTTATATTTAATTTTGGAGGCCCTCCTAATATACTTAATAGTGTACAGGAAATTCTAACAAATATGAGAATAGCTCATCATGTAAAGAGTAAGAATGATTAGGGGATTTTTTTTTTTTTTAAAGATTTTATTTGAGAGAGAGAGAGACAGAACACGAATGGGGAGGCGAGGGAGAAGCAGACTCACCACTGAGCAGGGTCCTGGGATCATGACAGCTGAAGGCAGATGCTTAACTGACTGCGCCACCGAGGTGCCCCAAGAATGATTAGTTTTTACCATAATTGTTTTATTAGCTATTATAAAGAGCAAGAGAGTATTTTGTGTTATTCAACTATATTATGTCAGCCTATGGATTAAGCCTAATTGTAAGAATTGACTAATTATCAATTAGGCTTTCTAGTTCAGTCGCTAATAATCCTAGTTTGTTAAAGCTATCTATTTTTGATCCATCCATTGCTGTTGTTTTTCATAACTTCAGTGCTTCTGATCATGTCAGGGTGCCCCAGCATTTAGCAGATGAGTGCCTTCTCCCTATATACTTCATTTATATTTATTTACATCAAGTATTTCTGTTTGTTTTTATAAATTTAAATAAAATCAAAGTTTAAAAATGATATATTCCAAGTTTTCTTTTGAACTACAGTTTTTCATATTACATAAAGATAAGTTTCAGACAAAATCATTGCTTAAAAACATAAGATATATGATCAACTGCTGTAGGTACTTACTAATACTTAGTGGAAGAATCACAGCTTATCCCGTGGTGAAGTTTTAAGGGTATCATTTTTGAAAATCCATACATGCATTTATTCAACAAATACTAAATGCCCCATGGAAGCCAGGCTCTGTCCTAGGTACTTAGGATACATCCTTTAATCAAACCACAAATATTCCCTATGGAGCCTGCATTTTTTGACAGCATACTTATAACATATAAGGAGAGTATATAGTATGTCAGAAGGTGCTAGGTGCAATATAAAAAGGAAAAATAGCACAGGGAAAGGGTAATTGTTTTTTTTTTAAGATTTTATTTATTTATTTGAGAGAGAGAGAATGAGAGACAGAGAGCACGAGACGGAAGAGGGTCAGAGGGAGCAGCAGACTCCCTGCTGAGCAGGGAGCCCGATGTGGGACTCAATCCCGGGACTCCAGGATCATGACCCGAGCTGAAAGCGGTCGCTTAACCAACTGAGCCACCCAGGTGCCCAGGGTAATTGTGAATGTAGGGGTGAGGGTAAAGACTATGATCAAAAATTTTAAACAGGGTGATCTAGGCCGGTCTGAGGGTGAGATGTGAGGCTTGAAGGTGGTGAGGTAAAAATCACATTTAGTCAGGGGTGCCTGGGTGGCTGAGGTGGTTAAGTGTCTGCCTTCAGCTCAGGTCATGATCCCAGGGTTCTGTGATCGAGCCCTGCATCCGGCTCCCTGATCAGCGGGGAGCCTGCCTCTCCCTCTGCCTGCCACTCCCCCTGCTTGTGCCGTCTCTCGCTGACAAATAAATAAATAAAATAAAATCTTTTTAAAAAATCCCATTTAGTCAGAAATCCTTTTGTGATGTGCTCCTTGAACACCCCTGAAAGACCCTCAGTCAGTAAGAACAAATTGCTTTATCTTTGCAGCAGTCCTGGGTAAGAATAGTTGGCTTCATTTGTAGGCCATGTGGTATGAAAAAATGCATTCTATACCATTATACCCTAGAATCAGACCCCATGCATCAAGAGACTCACACTAGGGGAACAGAGACCACCTGTGGAAATAGCCTACTCAGGCTCCTCCTATCATATCCACTTAGCAGAAGCACTGAGAAGAAAGCTAGGTCCTATCAGCCACACCATGTAAATTACATTCACTTTTCCTTCCTTTTTTTGCATAGGCTCTGTCTGCCTCCTCCTCTCAACCTTCTCCCAGCTCAGGAAGAGTTGAATTTAAATACTTTAAATATATAATTAGACTTCATTGTATATCAGCACATCCCATTATTCAGAGGTGTACCACTAAAGCCAACAAATGTAAAAATCACTCAATAGTTACTCGGTGAAAAAATAAATGAATAGATTAACTAAAAGACTCTCATGTTATTTTTATAATCCTAAAGATCTAAAAGAAATCAGTATACATTGTTTTATTAACAAATACAGAAGTGCATATTGTTCTACATTATTTTATATCATTTTGTTACATCTAACAAATGTTTCAAAGTGGCCACTTTGTGCCTTTTAGAACAAAGCATTAAATGCAGATCAGTGTAGATAACCAGTGATTTTTAAAACATGAGTGCCAACATGCAGTTTCCTTTATAATATTGCATTGAATGCTTCCTTCTAAAATCCTGAATTTTTATCTAGGAGCTAGATCATTCCTGGAATGCCTCCAGGTCTTTATTTCAGCTTTGACTGCACAGAATCAGTATGACTTAACTGATAATCCTTTTGTTAAGAGAATTTATAGTTGAAATCCTTTCGGGAAAAATAGCAAGGATAGGTGTTTAAAAAAAAAAAGCTCTTGTAATTGTAAAAATATTCATCAAAATGAAACAATGAAAGAACACATAGACATACAAATTTTATATATCTTCTGTGGGGAGGAAAAATAAATTTCCCTCTATTCTTCTGGTTTCTTGGCTGAGACCTACCTGTAAAAACAAATAAACAGGAGAAAAACAAGTTTAGTGACATGTATACCCCCAGCATAAATGGGAAATACCCAGAAAAACTGAGTAACTCCCTGAAATGGTCCACGTCACCATCTTAAATACAACCTCCAGCTAAAGACAAAAGATGATGCTGCAGGGTTGGGGTCATAGGAGAGACCAGTTATGGGAGAATACCAGGAAAAGCATAGTAAACAAGGGTAAAACTGTTATGCAGATTTAAGACTGTCTTCTCCATTGAAAAGAGTTTCTAGAGATTGAGAGTTATCCTCTTCTTCCTGGTCCAGAGAGACCTTTACAAGTGAGGATTTCCATTATACATGTAACTTTCTTTTATAAAACAGTAACTTGTATTCCATTTTCCAAGCTTCTCCTGTGTCTGTGTTTTTTAAAAATACCCAGCTAAAGATAATTCATATGCTAAAGAGGCATATTCTGGGTAGCATATATTTGTTCTCCTCCAATTAGTAATAATAATTATAATATTTGCTGAAAAATATGTTCATTTAGTAATAATGTTGATAAAAAAGAAAAGTTGATACTTGTTGAAAATTTCTTTCAACCCTCATCACCTTCTATCTCATATATCACCACCTCTATAGGAAATCTAGATTTAATTACAAAATTTCTAAGCATTTTCTTGGACAACTTTAGAAGTCATTTTAGAATTTTCCAGCGTGCTAAGTGTGTATTGCATGACAGGAAGTCCTGTCTGAAGGAATTTTTACCACCCTGTGGAAGAAAATACAATGTATACACTAAGGGTATATTTCAGTGACTATTTGTGATAAATTATGTAATTGCAGTTATTCATCATAATTGTCAGGGAGCCTTCTTGCTCAACTATAGAACCCAGCAGTTAATTTCTTACTACATTTTCTTGTGGCACTGACAGTGACTGGAACATTCTAACTGCCAGACCAGAAAAGCCCTAGTAGCAATGGAATACTTAGAACACGCCCTTTTCTGCCCATGATCATGTACTGAACACGCAGTGATCCCTTATTCATGATGACGTGCTCTCTGCCTGCTCTCTTGCACTACCCTCCCAACCTCTCCTTATAAAACTCTAGGTGTCCCTCTTCTTGGCTGTTGGGTTGATTGTTAAGGCTTGAGCCTACCACCTGCCCTGGCTACAGGCACCAAAAATAAATCTTCCCCTTTCTCTTTTCCAGATTCTCCTCTCTTGAGTTATGGGCTTCTCTTGTGATGAGTTTATTCAGCAGCCATGTTCGCAAACCCAGCCAAGAGCTAAGCTTTCGATTTATCTACCCCCCCCAGCTATTCCCTGGGATGGAGCAGTTGGCCAGGATAGTGCACCAGGGCTTGCCCATTTATTTCCTAAGTTAGGGGTTGTGGTAGATCATTTGGTAACATAATTTATATTAATTTAAGTTCTAAGACTTTGCTCAGGTACTTGGTCAACATATATCTTTCTAGATTCATATTAACTCATGTCTAAGGAAAATACTGCTTTCCTTTAATGTGGTCTACAATCAAGAAAAATATGGAAAAGCAAATTTACTATTTAAATATTTACAAGTGTATTGAAACTATACACACACACACACACACACACACACACACACACACACTGACACACATAGAAGCACACAGTCTCTGAACACACAACTGCATGATATAGGTACAAAACAGAATCTACTTTTATTGACTATTTGTACTTATTATAGAAGTTAAGATTAGATGCAAATATATTAATTTTTGCATATAATAATTTACAGAAATCCTACTGTACACTAATACAGTGTTTAAAATGGTTATTTGTAGTTTAATATTAAATCATATTTATACAACTGTTTGTTACCTAACTTTATTAGTATGAATTAATATTAAAGTATTTTCTTTTAAAGGTAAAAGTCACATTGACTATCTAGAAACATTACTTTTTCAAGAGGCAGAAATCATAAAACTATATATTCTAGACTGAAACAATAATGACAAATTTTGCCATACCATAGTTATGACAGTGTTGTTGGGTTTTTGGTTTTTTTTTTTTTTTCTTCACTACACTACCTGATGGCTATTCTATCTTGTCATACAGTTGAGCCTTTGTTTCATTAGGCTATCAGATTTAATTAATTTATTTTTTCCTTTAGTTTTCTTGTGTGATTTACTATTCTCTGACAACCATCCTACTTGTTACTTGATTGAGCAGCACAAAAGGATAATATCTGTAAAGATCATTAGCCCTCATAATGGTCTTGCTCTATCAAAAAGTTTCTCGAACACTTGACTCATGATGCTTTGGGACTTGAGAATACCTAGTGTGTATATTGGGGTTGGGGGAGCCAGTGATGGGGGGGAAGGAGTAATTTTTCCTTTATCTTTCTAATTTCTTGGCTGAGACCTCTGTAATAAAAGAGAGATTAACAAGTTAAATAATATGTATACCTCCTATATACACAGGAGATACCTAGGAAAATTAAGTTGACTCCTGAAATGGCCCAAGTAATTATCTTAAATACCATCTCCAGGTAAAGACAAAAGAAAGATGGGGGTTGGAGAAGCCAGTTGTGGAAGATTACCGAGAAGAACACAGTGAACAAGAGCGAGGTTGTTATGCAGATTTAAGTCTATGCCTTCTCTCTTGATTAGAGTTTCTAGAGATTTGGTCATCACCTTTTCCTAGTACAGAAAGAGAGATACCCTTTCAAATGGAGATTTCCCTTACAAGTATAAATGACGTTTACAAAAGGTAACTTCTACTTGGTTTTGAGAGCTATCCTTGTGTCTGCAGCCTCTTAAGAATAACCAGTTCAAGTTATGCCAAAGAAGCATATTTGGGGGTGGCAAATTGTGCTTCCCTTCAATTTCACCTTGAAACTTCCCCAAGAAGTTTCACAATCCAGAACCTGAGTTGATAGATTATTCCGTTATTCCATTGAACCCATGTCTAAGTCCTGAAAATCGGTCAGTTCAATTAGACTGCTATGTCTCATTTTAAGAGGTCTTGTAGATGGGCTTGTAGATGGGCTCCCAAAGTTAGTCCCATATTGTGCTAGCATTTCTATGGAAAAAGATAAACAGAGTTTAACAGTTAGCACAAACTATAACACAGTTTGTGAGACCAGGGGGGGCAGCCAATCAAGATTTCTATATGTCAGGTTCAAATCATCTTTCAAAGTTTGAATATCTGTGATGTTGTCAGGTGGTCAGGTGAACTTTCTGAGTGGCTGACATATCCGCAGGGACAGAAGGTTGTCCATATGAGCTGTTGTGATTTCTCTTAAAGAGTTTATATCAAGTTGTTCACATTCAGTTTGCAGAGCTTTGGGAAAAGGGCAGTTTTGATTCCCAGTCATTTCAAGTTAGAAGGGTGGGGGAAAACCAGAAATTAGTTTGGAGAGTTATAGTGAGATATTTGAGGAAAACTGTTAGAATTCAGGATCTGGTCCAATTTACAGGTAGAAAACAAAATTTCTAAGACTGTAAACTGGACTAGAATCTAATATCCACAAAGGTATACTACTGAAATGTTATTTTCTCTATAATCACCCTCATTTTTACCAAAGATAATCACAGTAGGACTAATTTATTTGCAAAACAAGTTTAGTCTTATTAAACTTGATTATTTACATAAGTGCTGGAAGAATAATGATTGAATATATAGGTTCTTTTTAGGTCTACTTTTCTGGAACTTTTGTAGGGAATTTTAGATTGAACTTTTAAAAGCCTTGAGGCTAAGAAGTCAAGCCAAGGACTCACCATCAGACTTTGCCTGTAGTACCTAGTGTTTTCGGTTAATTTCTCTCTTCTTGAGGTCCCAAAGATAACGTATGGTTTCTGCACCTTCCAGAAAGTGACTTTCTTTTACTCATCTGGTAAGACTGCTGGGATCCCTGTAAGCAGTACCATGCTGCTTTTGCAAAGAGTTTTATTGGCTCCATAAAGTGAAACTTAGTTCCTTGAAGCTGTTTGGTCATGTTTAATTCTATGTATATTCTCAAATAGGACATTCCATTCAAAGCTTTAGTAATACAACCAATGTGTCCAGTTGTGGAAGCACATTCTAAGAACAGATTCTGCTTAAACTTATGCATATAAATATATTGCCATGAAAATAAGAATAATCACTAAGAGTTTCAAATTCTAGAGGGATCAGATAGGGAAAAAAAGTAATTGTTTCATCTCTGTTCACAAGGGCATACTTTACCAAATTGCTATAATTCATACTTAGCTTAATGGAAAAGAGAAGTTTCCTTAAATCTAGAAAAAGCAAAGCATTAAAGAATCACAATGTTTCAAACAAAGTCATAAGTATTTTCAGTTTCATGAGTTTATTCAGCTCCATGTTACTTTTGTTCTACTTGGTTTTCTGTTGGTTCTGGAAATTTTTACCCAGTTCCGTTTTGTCTTGAAATGATCAGAGACCTTCCAGAGTACCTGTTAGAGTCCTTCCCTTCCCTTTTCCTTTTCTTTTCCTTTTTTTTAAAGATTTTATTTATTTATTAGAGCACCAGCAGGGGGAGGGGCAGAGGGAGAAGCAGACTCCCCTCTGACATGGGGCTCCATCCCAGGACTTCAGGATCATGACCTGAGCCAAAGGCAGATGCTTAACCAACTGAGCCATCCAGCCACCCCTGTCGGAGTCCTTTTCTTGAATAATCTGTGAGGATTAAGCACTTTTGCAAAAGCATAGAATAAAACAATAATTATCTGTAAATGACAGAACACTTAAAAATAGCCATGGTTAAAGTTCTGATGAGAGTACATTGCAATGTAATTGACAAAGAAATTTGGCTATTTCCATGACATGCTTTTTAAGGTAGTAAGTATAATTACAAATGAAAACTTTATACCAGAACATACCAAATTTCTAGAAATTTCATACAACTTCTGGAACACTAATATTAACAACATATATCCATTCAAATGAAATCTAAGAAGGTTTAGCATCACTAATTTGGCAACGCTTCCCGTGTAACTTAGCATAGTAAATAAGCCTAACTAGCTTAAGATCTCTTTTTCCAAGGAGAGAGAATAATTCTTTTAACATGCTCCAAAGACCTTCTGAAACATCTCAAAGTTAGTTCTAGGTCAAAAGGACTCCATTTAGAGTTTGATTTGGGGAGGTCTGTCAAAAATATCAAAAAGTTTTAGCGCATGACTAAATAGGATCACAGATCATTATGAAACAATACTTTATTTAACCAAAGTGACAAACATTGTTTAAAGGCAAATACAGAAGCATACATAGTTGTGAGCAAAGTTTCACTCTTTTTAATACTAAGAAGATTCAGTTTCCTTAAGCAATCAAAGATCTGATAAAGACAAATGCAGTAGAGGAAATTATTTTGAACTCTTTGCTTTCTAGTCAGATTGATGTGGGAAACAAAGGCAAAAGAAAAATTAAATTTCCTTACTACTTAAAACCATTGACATGTCCTTGAAACAGGCAGAGTGACATTCCTCAGTCAACTTGCCTGATAACTATAGTATAATCACAGGAAGGAAGAATCTTAGCCACCAGGCAAGGTTCTTGTGAGTGGGGTTGTGAATGTCCACTGATTTTTCTGCTGTCTAAATTTGGTAGTTTCTTATGAAAGTGCAGGTTAAAAAAAAAAAAAAAACTTCATATCTTCATCTTGTTGAGGGAGTCCATAATGCAAGCCATTATACTTCTTTTGTCTTCCTTTCAATTTGGTTTTTCATAGAAACCAATAATTCTGTAGAAAAATAACTCTCTAATATTTTTTTCAAATATAGGAGTTTTTTGGGTTTTATTTTTTGTTTTTAGTTCAAAGTATCCATCATTTGACCATTAACAAGAAGGATCTTATATTAATCTCAATAGCAGCTCAAAGCAATAAATGCTTTTTATGGGTTAACAATGATTTCAAGAGGCATCCCAAAGGGAGGTGCAAAGATGCAGCCCTTAAGAGATCCAGAGAATTTACTTTCAAAGTTAGCCTAGGAAAACAAAGACTTGTGTTATCATCACAGGTGATAAGAATGAGACTGTGGGATGCCTCCAGTCATAGACTAAATCTGTGACACCAAGCAGATGCTACTGGAATGGGACTTTTCTAGCACAAATGAGATTATGAAGGTTGAGACTACAAAGGCCCCTTATGGAATAGGATCCTTTATAATAAACTCCCCTGAGAGCTGGCATAGTTGGACAAAGAGAATACTCCTTCTGGGATCCATTAGCCTATTGGGTTGTATGCCAGATGCGTGTGGACACATTCATTTTCCAGGTGACAGAGACCAAACAATGTTCTCACTGTTCACAAAGCCAAACTCTTATGACCTAGAACAAGACAAAAGGAAAATCTCTTCTAGGCTATGTTTCTTTTTATGACAAATGACACAAAAGACAGACACCAAAAACAAACAAAAACAATGGCCATCTCTGGGAGAAAAGAGGATCAACAGAAAACAAGATTACTCATAACAAGAATCTTTACCAAAGTCACTATACCTAAGGAACTAGTTCACACAAATATTTTCTCCTGTTAATCTAAATTTGGAAAAGAAGGGATAAGAATTTTTAATCTTCTCTTAACCAGGTACGACAGGAAGAGATACCTGGGAGAGCTGACTTGTAAGAATTCTTATCCTTTGCCATTTTCTGCCATTTTTCCAGGATCCCATCCGCAGACTCCAGAGCAAGTATGGTGCCTCAACAGATCCCTACCGGGGTCACCAAACTGTAGCAGAGGAAAAATAATTTCTCCTCTAACCTCCCAGGTTCTTGACTGAAACCACCTCTATAATAAAAGACAGATTAACAGGAAGAAAACAAGTTTACATAACATACACCTCCTGTATACATGTGAGATACCCAGGAAAACAGTAATTTCCCAAAATGGCCAGGCCACCACCTTACATACCATCTCCAGCTAAAGACAAAACAAGGATATTGGAGGTTATGAGAGATTACCGGGAAGAACACAGTAAACAAGGGTAAAGTTGTCACACAGATTTAGGTCTGTGCCTTCTCCATGGATGAGTTTCCAGAGATTTGGTCATCTTCGTCTTCCTAGTATGGAGAGGGTCACACCCTTACAAGTAGAGATTTTTCCTTATAAATGTAAATATCTTTTACAAAAGGATAACTTTTACTTGGTTTTCAGAATTTTTCCTGTGTTTGTAATTTCTTAAACATAACCAGCTCAAGATAATGCTTAAGCCAAAAAGGCATATTTTGGGGTGGCAAATTCTCCTTTTCTCTAGCTTTGATCTTCTTCCAGTGAAAGAACTGGGTAATGATTTCAGGGAGAAAAGGCATTAAACTATTATTTTATTAGTGTTTCAAAATAAAGACATAAAAACTGTTTTTATAACTTATAGAGAGCTAAAGAAAACAGTTCCATAAATGTTTGACTTTGTACCAAAGAGGCAAAGGAATAGGAATTTTCAGGATATTGAATTACAGAAAGTTTCCTAAAAGAGAGCCACATGTAACATTAACCTCATGCTCTGTGAAGAAAGAGTACCAGGAAATTATACTCATGTGATGCTACATTGTTAAAATGGTAATTAGAATTTTAAATGTATAAAGCTGAATTACTGTGGAGACAATTTATACAGAAGAGTGTAATTTACGATTCAGAGTACTTAAAAGTCATAGTTTTTTACATATCAGAATTACTTCAGATTTGTCATATATTATGATTTTTTGCTTATAAATTGATTATGGATTTGGATTTAATCCATCAAATTAAAGGAAAATTTACTTAAGGTACAGTCTAATATAGAATAATTTTCAGAAAGAAAAATACTCTAAACAGGTTGAGTATTTTCTTGAATGGAAAACTATAACCTAAAAATTGATAAATTGTTCATTTTTTAAGCTTAAGAAAAGACTAATATAGAATTGGAAATAGTGTTTTTCAACTTTTTAGAGTACAAAAAACACTCAATGTTGTTCCAGAAATGCTCCTTAAAGAGTCTTTTTTAATTTATGCGGAAGTTGCCACAAACTCTGAGTTTGAAAGGATTAATTTTTCTTCTTTGAGGGAGCATCAGTAATGACTCATTTCACCATAAGAAATACGAATCTAAAAGGAACTTAATGTGAATCATAAAAATATACAAAAATTACTTGGTGTGAGTATATGTATTTTCCACTCTTTTAAAAGCTTTCCTCCATTTTGATTTTCTAGTATGTTAAATATATAAACACTGAACCACTATCTATAAATATACTACACGTACATAAGCATATATATTTTGGCATTTCAAATATAATGGACATTAGCCTACTCTAATTGTTACTGAAACCCAAGTTTAGCTGCCTGTCATAGCTGGAAAGGCCAAAACTCAAAAGAGTATTGATTGAAAAGGAATATGAGCTTTATTCAGAAGGCTGACCAACTGGGGAGAAAGTGATCTCTTGTCCAAAGGCCAACTCCAAAGTTTCTGCCTGGCCTAGGGATTTTTTAAAGGGGTTCAGGGCCATTAATCAGTAAAGGGGGTGCAGTGGTCAGTAATATTTCTTGATTATGTGCAGACACATGGTGCCAGCTACACACATTATCTCAGTCCTCAGGGGTTATACAAAGGGGTCTGGTTCCTTAGTGCCTGGGGCATGTGCAAGGAGGTCTGGTTTCTGTTTTGGTCTGATGTGAAGTGCTCTGTTCTTTCTCCAAAAAAATGCGTGATCTGTAGACATACGAAGAAAGGTTTGTTAATCAATCACACAGGCTAAGGTTGTTTAAAGTTGAAAGACTACTAGGTTTGCAGGAGGGGCCAAGATGACTTCTGTTCCTCACGGTCAGTTTTATGATTTCATATCTATGGGATTAGGAGCAAAGGTCCTTCTTCTGTAGCTACTTCCTGCTGATTGAGAATGATTTAGGGATTTTGAAGTGGAAAACTTTTACAGTGTGGAGGATCTTGTTTCTGGCATTTCCACTGTAGGGAATAGTAAGGGCATCTCTAAGCCAGTATGAATAGTGCAAGTTCCTCCTTGACAGGTACAAAAAGTCAAACAACCACCAAAGGGAAAGAAAACAAGAAATGCAGTAATGTTTAATAGGGTATATTTCCATTTGGAAGGAATTGAAGTTAGCCAACTGCTAAAAGGATCTAGAACTAGGGCATCTGTAGCAGTGACTTGGTTATTTAAATCTTTCATGGCTTCAATTACATTTTTTGAGAAATGTGAATATGCAACATTTTGTCTTAGTGAAAACACATGTCACTCTTTGGCTGCTGTCAAGATATCTAGGGCTATTTGGTTTGGGCAGGCCACTTTTCAGATCTATGGACGGCTGCATGCCAGGTTTGGTTAAATGCTTGGCTAAGACCTTTACTCATAATTTTACATTGATAGAGGTGGCTACTGGGACAAATATGGCCAAAGGGGGGGAAAATATCAAGAAGCCCTCTTTGCCCAGTATCTAGCTTTAACAATATCCTAATTATGAGGGATCACTGACAAGTGGGAGAAGACTTGTTTGGGGATATAGACATCGCCAAGTGCATCCTCTATCCAACCATAAGGAAACTGGGACCATCTGCTATTTCCACAAGTCCATAGCTAACCCCATGGAGAGAGTACACTCCAGGTTGGCTCCATAAAGTCAGCCTTTGTTCCTTAAGGCTGTCTGGTCATATCTGAGTCTGTTTGTCTCTCAAATAATGACATTCCAGTCATAGCCTTGGCAATATAACCAAAGTGTCCTGTAACAAGGGGAAGAGATTCTTATTGAACTTATGCAAATATAATTGCCATAAAAGAAAGAGTACACATGGAGAGTTTCTGATTTCTGGAGGGTTCAGGTAGGAGAAAATAAAGTGTTTCAATTTCTTCAGAAAGGAATATTTTATCGTATTCTGTAAGTCATAGATATCTTAAGAGAAAGTGTCCTTCATCTAGAAGAACAAACATTAAAGAACCAAAAATGTTTCAAGTAAGTCATAAAAACTGTAATCATCTTTCTCAATTCAATTAGTCCCAAATTAACTAATTTTGGTCTTTTGAATGTAGCTTTTCCATTGGTTCTGGAAATTCATACCCAGTTTAGTTTTATGATCTTGAAGATATCAGAAATGTGTATTTTTTTAAAAGTCCTTTTCTGTATGGTGACTAACTTAACATAATAATTTTAAAAAAAGTCCTTTTCATGAGTCTCCTTGAAGATGAAACACATTCTTCAAGAGCATCAGAACAATAACTATAAATAACAAAAGATTAAAAATGGACATGGTTAAAGATCTGATGAGAGTTCATTTAATGCAGTTGCCAAAAAAAAAAAAATCCAGTTATTCCTGTGACATGCAACATTTCAATAATTAGAATTTCAAGTGATGACCTTATATGAGGACATATTAAAACTTTAAGAATTTCATGTATTTCTGGAACAATTATGGCATTTACCCATACAGTATAACCTAAGACTTATCATCATTTGTTTGACAGTGCTTCCCAAGTAACTTAACATACCAAATTAACAAGCCCAGTTTGTCAGAAGAATTTAATTATTTAGAATTCAGATCTTGGGAAGTTTGTTAAAAACTTCCGAAAGTTAGGGCGCCTGGGTGGCTCAGTCGTTAAGCGTCTGCCTTCAGCTCAGGTCATGATCTCAGGGTCCTGGGATTGAGCCCCACATCGGGCTCCCTGCTCCGCGGGAAGCCTGCTTCTCCCTCTCCCACTCCGCCTGCTTGTGTTCCCTCTCTCACTGTGTCTCTGTCAAATAAATAAATAAAATCTTAAAAAAAAAACCCTCAAAGTTATAAAGTACATTCCTAAATAGGATTACACATCATTATAAAATTCAGTATTACCTGTTTAACCAAGGTGGTGATAAGAGATTTTGCAAAAGGTTATATGGTTCCTAACAAAAGTTAGCTTCTTTAATATTGAGAAGCTTCAGTTCTCTTAAGTAATCAAAGACACGATGAAGACAAAACTTAGAAATTTTGGTTTTCTGGGCAGATAAAGAAAAGAAAACAAACTTTGTTTACAATTTCTTATCAAGAGCAGACCAGCAGTCCAAAAAAACTTTATCTTTTTAACAGAAAGAAAAGCGGAATTTCAGTCTTACACTAGTGTATTTTTAAAACTCATTAATTCCAATCTTAGTCCTGACCACACTTAATTTTTTTTCCCCAAGATTTCCCTTCAGAAACTTTCTACAACTTTCCTTTTACATTCAGATTGTGTCTTAAGCCCACTGTCTCTAAATAACTAGTCTCATTTTAGGACAAAATTACTTTCTTTTTTCCCCCTGAACAAAGATGTATTCCCATTCCTTATATCTTTCTTATCAAAAACACATCTTACTTTTCTTGTCTACAGTGTTGCTTACCTTATCATTTCTAGCCATCTCAGTTACATTTATCAGAATTTTAACTCTTAGAAACTTTAGTCTCCAGTAAAAACTAAGTAGTAACCAATTGTGAACTGTTACAGCACAGTTCTTTAGACTGGAAATTTATGAATACATTTTCAGACTTTCAGATTTTTAGAAACACGGTGGTTATCTTTTTTTTTCCCCAGAGTACAACCTGCAATAATAAAGTATAAAGCATGTTTAGCAATAGACCCAAGTATCCTCAGTTCTCTGTAAGAAGAAGCCACAAACAAACCTACATTCAGTAATCAATGCTTTAGTATTCTTATTTGGAAAAGACTTAGTTATCTACTGAATTTAACCCAATTTATCATTTAACTTAGGAATACTTGGATGTTTCAGGTTACAAAGATTTTGAAAACTGTAAGCCTTATTCAACCTACTTGTTCTTAACAATTACCCATGAAAACCACTATGAGGCCGGGAAAATTAACCATCATTTTAAGTCATCTCTTTGCTGACAAACTAACAGAGACAACAAGAATTTAGTAAATACAGGTAGAACAAAGCTGATTATCTGTATCATATTCAGTGTTGATAACTCCAATAACATGTCTGTTTTAACTAAACCAATAATTAGCCTTGAATCAGGCTTAGTATTGAATATGTTGTACCTGTGTCCACTAAAAAGTCAATCAGTTTGTTCCCCATTGGGAATTTTTACCTGCGGGGAAATCTGAAGTGGCTGGTTTAAGTCCAGGGGAACTCCTGGATCCCTTCGTGTTGATTTGGGAGGTGCCTCAGTTTGAACCTCATAAGGAGGTGGCTCGGCAGAAGTCAATGGCACCTGAGGCGCCAAGGATGGTATAGGAGCCAGCCATGTGGGTCACTCCCATGGTGGTCCAGCAATCAGAAGGTGGAGGCAGAGGCCAGGAGTGCTGCCAGAAAGGCTGGAGGTAGATTCAGAATTTGGACTAATCTTTCCTTAATGTCTCTTGCCACTCCCTCCTGCAAAACAGGTTTCTTTAACTCTCTGTGCCATTTATTTAAAATATGTCTTGGGGCACCTGGGTGGCTCAGTCGTTCAGCGTCTGCCTTCGGCGCAGGTCATGATCCCAGGGTTCTGGGATTGAGCCCCACGTCTGGCTCCCTGCTCCGCGGGAAGTCTGCTTCTCCCTCTCGCACTCCCCCTGCTTGTGTTCCCTCTCTTGCTCTCTCTCTCTCAAATAAATAAAAATTAAAAGATCTTAAAAAAATAAAATGTCTTGCTGGACTTTCTTTGGGAATAGAAGGAGTATCTCCCATATTCCTAGGCAAAAGTTCAGAAAGAGCATAGGAGAAACAAAACTATGACTAAACGAAGCCCAGAGAAACTCTGTTAGAATTTGTTCTTCCCCAAAAGTTGGGGGCTTCACTGACAGAACCAAATGCCTTCCTAGACAAGCTAAGAGAGCAAAAAACCCCTATTTGGAGACAAACTGAAGGAAAAAATCCAAGAGAGCCATTCAGTGGTCATCATTCCTCTGAGCTTTAACATAATGGCAAGGTGCTGTTACAATAAAAATCATCTTTTAATCATGGATTTCTGGCTGTATTCCATCCACTTATTGAGAATCCAGCCCAGTGGGCTGTTTGGTGGGACAGAGATGGAACCTCCCATTATACACAAATTTAGCACAATATAGCCCACACATACGCACCAAAACAGATCTATTCCAAATTCCAAATAAATCCGTGGTTATTAAGTCCCTTTTGGTTTCTCTCCAAAGCCGTGCCTTCCTAATGGGAAAAGCATGGGCAACGGAACAGAAGCGCACGGTGCTTCACAAATGAGAAACTTGCATCATTGTGTACTCCATTGGATTTACCTGGTCCAGAGCTCATCAGCTTGCCCCAAATGCTCCTTTCCTTTTCACTCAAACCAAAAGCAAACCCGGCAGTTAGCTGTAGTTGGGAATCAGCTGGGAGTTTCCCCAAGACAGAAACAGTCTCAGCGGCTGCGGCCGATTCCCTCTGGCGTCCTCCCAAAGCCGACTAGCCCTGAGCAGCTAACTGATCTGTGATCATCCAGGGTACTAGCTCAGCAAACAAATGAGTAAACCCTGGCACGCTGCTGGGCCAACGACTTCATCCGCCCAACTGCAGATGAGCCCTGGCACTGCCACAGCCAACCGCTCTGCCTTGGGATTCCCAGGGGAACTGGATGCCACAGGGGTGCTGGCTCGCCAAAATTTGTTACCAAAACCCAAGGGCAATGTCATCTCTGGAAAGGCCAAAACTCAAGAGTGTGATTGGAGAGGAATATGAGCTTTATTTAAGGAGGCTGGCCATCTGGGGAAAAGGTGAACTCTTGTCCAAAGGCCAACTTCAAGGTTTCTGCCTGGTCTATGGACTTTTAAAGGGGTTTAGGTCCGTTAATCAGTAAAGGGGATGCAGTGGTCTGCAATATTTCTTGATGGTGTGCAGACCCGCTGGTGCCAGCTATGGACATTATCTCAGCCCTCAGAGGTTGTGCAAGGGGGTCTGGTTTCTGTTTTGCAATGTGCAGAAGTGCTCTGCTCTTTTCCCTTCTAGGAAAGAATGCATGATCTATGATATACAAAGAATGGCTAGTTAATCATACGGGCTAAGGGTATTTGCCAAAGCTTAAAGATGACTAGGTTGGCCCAAGGGCCTGAAGCAGTTTCATAATAATGTTTTTTACTTACTAATTTAAGTGACTGGATATCATTCTATCATAGGAACATTTTAAACATTTTTCACGTTTCTTTTTAATTCTTCTTTCCCTTTTAAAGAACAGCATTTACATATGGAACAATTTCCTATCAAGGGGAATTTTGAAAAATCAAAATTGTATATGGTTTTATCCTCCACTCAGCGATGCTATTTCTAGAAATCTACCCTGAACATACACATTTACATATACCACAAAACATTTCCATAATGCTGAGCCACCCAGGTGCCCCAAGAAAAAAATATTTTAAGGTGATTTGGACCGAATCCTGGTTGCACTTCCTTAGTTGGCTATAGCCTAAGGACCAAGAGAACTACAAAAAATATAAAAATGGACTCAGTAGTAAAATTATACTACTATTATAATAATTTTGAAGCTGTTTTATGTATATAAGATTCAACTGTTTAAAGCAAATGTTACTAGTTACCCAAGGTATTGCAAGATGAGAGAAAATAAGTATAATAATGAAAATATAAGTTAAAGAACCCTGTAATGTAATATTTAAATAGAAACTATCAACATGAACTCATAAATTACTATAGAATATTTCTTAGCTCTGCCTACTGAGAGTCTAGAGCAAGTCAGAAACATCTAACCTGAGACAATTCAAGCTTAAAGGCCTACCTTTCAATATATAGGAAACACAGGCATGGATGGATATGTAAAACAAGCTGCAGGTCAACTATCAGAAAAATTCCAAATGTGCAGTATTCTGACAAAACTGACATGGTAGCCTTAAAAAATAAAGTGCCATTAAATATTGGGGGTTTGTCCTAATTAAAGAGACCAAAGAGAAATCATGACAAACTCAGTTACTGAATCCACGTGGTAGTTATGCTATGCAGGTGTTAATGGTACTAGTTTTTCTATTTTTCTGTATGCTTAGAAGTTTTTCCAGTAAGGGGAAAGGCTAATCCAGTTTTAAAAAATCTGAATTAAGATTCTGGGTGCCTGGGTGGCTCAGTCTATTAAGCATCCAACTCTTGACCTCAGCTCAGGTCTTGATCTCAGGATCGTGAGTTCAAGCCCCACATTAGGCTCCATGCTGGGCATGGAGTCAAATAAATCAATAGGTAGGTAGGTAGGTAGATAGATCATAGAGAGAGAGAAAGAGAGAAAGAGAGAAAGAAAGAGAGAGAGAGAGAGAGAGAGAGAGAGAGAGAGAGAGAGAGAAAGAAGAAAGAAAGAAAAGAAAGAAAGAAAGAAGAAAGAAAGAAAGAAAGAAGAAAAGAAGAGAGAGAGAGAAGAGAGAGAAGAGAGAAAGAAAGAAAGAAGAGAAAGAAAGAAGAAAAAAAAGAAAAAGAAGAAAGAAAGAAAGAAAGGGAGAGAGAGGAAAGAGAGAAAGAAAGGATTTATGACATTACACGGAGATGTGAAACATGGTCCAGTACTGAATCTTGGGTTGTTAGGTTGAGTAGTAACAGCAATAGTAGTATTTAGTAGTAGTGTTTGAAGGGCATTTGAGGAAATTTGATTAAGGCTAACTAACAAATTAAAACTATTGACATAGAAAGTTAGAAGCCATTAACTGGGAAAACTAAGCAGAAAGTCCAATAACTTAAACAGAACGTATAGTATGGTTTCATTTTGGTTAAAAAATGAAAATATACAAAAGTTGACGTGATCATCTCTGGTAGGAATATGACATTTTCTTATTTCTACTTACCTTTTTTGGTCATGTTTTACAATGAATATATGTGCCTTTATGATAATTTGTAATTTCATTGTATAAATATATTTTATAACTAATAATTTAATAAGTATTTTAAAACAAATTCTGCAACACCACTATAATGAAGACAAAATTATGTTTGTACAATGTATTTAACTTCAAGTATTACCTCCATACAAAATAAATTGGAAGTTTTTGGGGAACCGAAGTAGCAAAATACTTTGTTCTTCAGTATAATTATTAAAATATTAAATATTGGAGGGTTTTTCCCAAATTTGACAATATATTGAATTCATCATATTTTAAAGCCTAAAATGATTAATCTATTTTGTAAATGATTGTCTTACTTTACAATATCTCCAGAGTGGTTAATCATAAAAAAAGAATTGCATCTTTTGAGTTTTTATTTTTCTTACAGAGTAGTCATGGGGAAACATTTATCCTCATTAGTTGAGTTTTCGTATTTCCTTGCAGTCCTCTCCATGTTCCAGTTGCTAAAAATGACAGAGAAATACTGGGGCTTTTTGTCCTCGCCACATGATGAGGACAACAATATTGTAAGCTTTTATGGCAAGAGAAATGTTATTATCGTATATTTTAGAATCATTTGTGTCTCTGAACATATTCAACCTATTAAAATACTTTTTCCTTTCATTTTACTAACTTTTTAGAATATTGAAAGGTAGATCTGGGTTAGAACTTTATTATAAATATGAATGTTAGGAGGCTTAAAATGCACTGGAAAACAGAATTCCAGGTTTATGAAATACAAAAAATAACGCTATATTCCCTGTCATTTCCCATTCACTCAACCAGCTTTTGGGGAACAGGTACTGAAATGTTTGTTAGTCTTGATGATTCTGCACTTTTTTTTTAACATGTTTCGTTGGCAGACGTGTATCTACGTCTGTGTTCGACATGTGCTTGTAGTCCTGTGGTTCATCTCAACTTATGCCACCCTTTCTCATTTATACTGTCATTTAAAAAATAAAAATAATAAACGGTACCCCAGGCACTGAGATTGTAGCAGTGAACAGGAGATAGACAAATGTTAAAAAACAAAATTCAGTAGAGTAAATCTGAAGATCTAATTGGCTTTATTCAGTGATTCATTAACCAAGCAGTATCCCATCTACCAAAGAGAATAGAATTCCTGAAGAGCTGTACGAAGAGAAGGCTTTTATAGGCTGAATGGGAAGTGGTGCACAAGGAAGTTTTAGCTAAAGAAAAGAAAGAACATATTGGGCAAGGTCACCTTCCCTTGGGGGGGAATGGCAAGGGGTCTTGTCTTGCAGACGATCTCACTAATGCAGATCAGGACGTTCCAGAGTGATCTGTTGAAAATTCCACTCTTGGGGGAGGCTAAAGCTGAAATTAAGTTTGCTACTAAGTTCTAGTGGAACTTAGGAAAAGTGACTCCATTTGGGGGCCTGTTGTTAAATTTCTTCATAAACCTCATATTCTAGTGATGAAGATAGACAATACATTAGAAATTATAGAAATAAGGGTCATGATGTAAATAAGCAAAAAGACAAGATTAAGAGTTGAATCAGGTGAAGAGGAGAGTTTATGTCTGGAAAAGACTTAATCACGGAAGACCTTTCTGAGTGTGTTGTCTTTGAGCTGCAATCTGAGTGAAGGTCAGTTCACAAAACTGAAACAAGCATCTTGACATGGGGGAAATCAGAATTTGGAAAACAGTCACCTTCCAATACTGCTTGCTGCTTCAAGACTTCCTCAGTTTGGTTTTCATCTTGTCTTCCTACTTACAGGCTCTACACATTCTAGTCTATACAGCATCACAAATAAATCTGCAAAACAAACAAAAACCACACCTCCCCCCCCTTACATTGTGTTGTATTTCTACTTTAAAGCTCTCTCTCTTAATGATTCACTAAGGCTTAAAAGATAAAATTCCCTTTCCTCAAGCCCGCACTCAAAGCTGCTGAAATTATACTCTTCCCTATTTATGTTGCAAACATAAACATTTTATTCCACTTAAACTGTACCAACACAAATTGCTGTTTCTTGCCTCCATTGTTTGGGGTTTTTAACCATTTTATCTGAAATACCCTTTCCCCTGTAATATATCTCTCTTTTCCAGCCTTGGTCCAATTTCATACCCTTAATTTGACTACCCAAACTGGGGGTTGATGGGGTTTTTGGAATATAGGAGAGGTTTGGTGGGGTGAGGTCCAGAGCCGATGACAGAGAAAGAATTCTTGAGATGTCTTTGGTGTAGAATGGTGGTTTATTAAAGCACAGTAACAGGACCCAGGGGCAGAAAGAGCTGCAGCACTGGAGTCTTCAGTGGTGATTATTTATATACTCAAGAGTTGGGGGAAGTAAGGAAAAGGGAGGTTTCAAAAGAACTTTCATGTGCTAAAGAGGACCTGCCCTCAAGATACCTGCAGCCTTGCTGTTGTGAAGTTAAGGTTGTTTTCCCCTCTAGCAAGGTATTAACATTTAGTTGGGAGATTCCTGGAGGAATGTCACACATGTCCCACCCAAGATGGGGGGGGGAGGGGGAGGTTGCAGGGTATCAAGTTTATGCTTTGTCTTCAGCTACCCTTCTTGCTCCCTCATCAGGGGTGATTTCTCTATCTGTAGAATTAATGTCAGCAGTTATCAGTCCTATATAACTTACTATCCTGTAGTAGTTAGTTAATGTATCTCATCAGTTTTATATATTGACATACAGCCTATCTTGTCATATGTCAGTCAGTCTTGTAGTATGGTTTATCTTTTTTATATTCATTTATATCCAACTAAGTTCCACATTCCTTAGGGGCAAGTATATTCTATACTTCTTGGATTGTGTATTTCTTTTTATACATACTATTTACACAATAGTTTCTTTTTTTTTTCTTTTTTGAAGGTGGAGGATTATGAAATGTTCTAATTTCTATCACTTAAAACTATAATAAAGTGTAGAGGTTAAGAAAATAGTAATAATTGCGGCATATGGAATTCTGTTGGAATTTTGTGTTTAGGACCTTGGGTGGTGACTATGCTTTAGAAATATATCAGGAGAAACATGTGAGATTTACCTATTACTTAATTACCTAATTTTCTTTAAGTCATTTTACTTGAGAAATACATAAAAGAAAAAGTTGTGTAAAACTTTTTTTTTTTTACTCATGAAACCAAAGGAAATCATAAAATTTTGCCAATTAATCTTCCCTCTTTTTACCTTGTGTAAAATGTATTTAATTGGATGTTGGAAACCTGTAAGCAATACTAATAAATATCAATAAATTTTAATAGGAATTTTGACTTAGAAAATCACAAATAAAAGTTGTCGGTCTATGTTTTTTAAGTGTTTATATGTTTTAAATCTTCATATGAAATAAAATTTCATTTCATTTCATTAATTTGATGTCATTCATTTATTTACTTTTGTTTTCTTCTTTTCAAGGCCCTGTGGAATCCTACATGCACTGAAGGTTTATTTAAACCAGTACATATTTCAACCTAGGTGAAATCATTTGACCATAAGCAATGTATCACCAATCTGTGACATGTTAAATATTAAATAAAACCAACTTTCCATCATTCCATATGTTAGCTGTTTCCCAGAGTATTTAATAGAGAAATGTTTCCATTCCAAATATTTCACACTTTCTGCATTTGTACACAATTGCACAAAAAACTGATAGATGAAGATTGAACTCACATATTCCTACTTTATTCTTATTGTATTTTGACAGCAACAACAACAAAAGACCTATTTAAAAATTATCTCTATATGCAAGCTATTTCTCAATGTAACATTCCACTTGGCGGTACACATTTTTTGTTCAACCTTGTCATTCATATCCTTTGTCTCTGTGGTAATAGTCTTCATTTAATTTCACCACATATTCTATGCACATTAGGTAAGTTTGAAGACAGTGCTAGTTTCTCCCATCCGAGGGGGACAATTCCTAGTGAAGAACTAAATTATCTGTTTCTCTTGTATTGAGATCAAAAGATGAAAGCAGTATGTCTTCAAATGAAATAAATAATGAAGAGTCTTATTCCAACTACAGAAAATTAAAAACCTCTATTTATATCTCCAAACATGTAAAGAAAGTTTACTGGATACTGACTGACCTCCTATTAAGGGAAGTTTCTTGAGTGTGTCATGAAAGAACACTTGTCTCCTGGATTTGGCATTGCTGCCTGATTTCTGTGCATCCCTGTTTATTGCCTTTCTATAATAGCTCACTTTATTAAATGGCCAAGTGGCAACAGGGCACTCTTGAATGTTGTAGTTTATTGCAAGGGTAAGTAGCACAGCCCAGAAGTGGTTCAGTGCTGTGGGCAGGGTGCAAGGGCAACAGAAGAGAGTCACAGAGCTAAGGAGAAGAAAGCTTTTATGGAGTTCTCTATATTTTGCAAACAGGCAATGAAATCATTGTAATTGTAGTAACAGTCAGATACATGTTATAAAATTTCTTAAATTATTCAAGTCATTATGTAATATAATATGAATGATCAAATGCTGGGTTTAAACCATGGTGTTAAAATAAACTTATAAATGTATTTATTTACATGAAAACATTGTGTGTGTCCTTATTGATTTTGCCCCTTAATGCATCCTTTTACAACCTAATATACACAATTTTTTTGTTTCTCTAACAGTTTTCTATAGTTTATTTTGTAAACCTATTCTTATCTCTCCCTTTTTATGGTCTTATTTTATATTTGAAATCTTTCAATGTAGATAAGGTAGAAAACTCCACCACCTACAATAAAGCACCCACCTGGTAAAGATTTTTATCAATGTGAATGGTCAGTATCATTTTAAAGAAGAAGAAAATTTAATTAACAATATTTTGACTAAGATGCAAAGAAAAAAACGTGTATTATTAACTAGATTAAGTCAATAAAGAAAGGTGCTTTTTTTCTTAAAAACAATGTAGCAGAAACTGTCAATACAGACAAAAAAACCCACTTACCTCAAATGGTACAATTTCAAGATTGTTTTTTTTAACATCAGTGAGACGTTCCAGTGCCGCTTCCTTGGAAACCATCTCACTCTCACTCGCTTTTTTTTTTTTTTTTTTAAATGGAACTTGGGCAGAATATGTATCAATGAACATGTTTACAGGTTAATAATTTTACTTTCATGGGGAAATGTATTCAGACTTTCTCACATGTTTATTGTATAATTTTGCCGTTTAACTATTAAAATATATTTATTTGATTAATTTGAAAGTGAATTTAAAAAATTAATGGCGGTATTGTCATTGTCTTTAGAAACATGTACAAGAACCATTGTAATTGCTGTATTGTATTCCGGGGTGTTACAAAGCAAGGTTGGTAGTTGACAGTAGGCATCGGAGTATATCTGACAGTTGCAAATAATGCAACTTCAGTGTTTTTTGCCAGAAGGAAGCATTATGTTTTACTAGGATTCCTGTGTGTTTCTCTGAAATACTCTAACAGTCACTAACTCAAAATAAGAGAATATTTATTTTCCTAAAAAGGAAAGTGGGATTTGAAGAGGTTAAGTGCCTTTTCTCAAGTTCGTGTAACTTTTATGAGAATATCAAAGTCCTAGATTGTGCTCAGTGTTCCATATCAAAGTCAGGATTTTTATTTTTCTGATTTCAGAATACTGATTGCATGACGGCAAAACTCAATACAAACTATAATCTGGATTATACACATATATAGATAATTGTATATTGTGTATATATTACATGTTATTAAAGATTGAATTTCTCTGAAATCTGCATTATGGATTAGGGATAATTGTGATGATAACGCTTTACTGTGTGAATACCTAAGATGTACAACCTATGAGCCAAGGAAATAATTTTATAATAGAATTATTCATTCAAATAGAAGTGCTTGGAAGGGAAACTATGGCCACTTTTGCTAGGTACCTTAATGATTATTAACACATGTTATCTATATTTTAAATCATGAAAATTTAATTTGCCATGCTCCATAATACATGCATGTTAAGTGTTTTTATTTATTCACATTGAAAAATATGGGCAGCTTATTCCCAGTTAGATTTTTGACATATAGTTGTGTTTTTATTTTTTAATGACAAGCCTAAAATAAGTGTATGTTGTTATACACCTAAGATTTTGTTATAAAACACATAACTTCCTTGCTAAAGTTTTCGAAATGGTATCATTTTTCATAATTTCCTAAATTTGATATTGTTTTAAATGGCTGTTAATTTGAAAACAAACTGTACTTTCTTTTCCATATTTAACTTGCTGCTAGAGGTGGGAATGTCCAAATTTAACAAAGAGATGCTCATAATGTTGCTGTATTTTGTGCTTATTTGTCCTTATAGGAAATCCAAATATAGTTCTGTGCGGTCTTAACATACATTTTTTTTTCTTGAAATATAGTTGATACACAATGTTACATTAGTTTCAGGTGTACAACTTTGTGATTCAGCAACTCTATATGTTATGCTCTGCTCACCACAGTTGTAGCTACCATCTGTCACCATACAGTGCTATGATAATACCATTGACTATTTCCTTATTCCAGTGACATATTCAATCCAAAACTGACAGAGTGTATCTCCCACTGCCCTTTACCCATTTTGTCCTTCCCCCAACCCCCTCCCCTCTCGTAACCATCAGTTTTCTGTATTTATGGGTCTGTTTCTGCTTTTTGTTTGTTTATTCATTTGTTTTGTTTTACAGAGTCCACATATAAGTGAAATTATTTGGTATTTGACTTTCTTTGTCTGACCTATTTCATTTACCATAATATGCTCCAGGTCTATCCATGTTGTCACAAATAGCAAGATCTCATTCTTTTTTATGGCTGAGAAATGTTCCTGTGTGTGTGTGTGTGTGTGTGTGTATGTAGCACATCTTCGTTCTCCATGCAGCGACACCGGGTTGCTTCTGTATCTTGGCTGTTGTAAACAATTCTGCAGTAAACATAGGGGTGCGTATGTCTTTTTGAATTAATGTTTTTGTTTTCTTTGGGTAAATAACCAGTAGTGTGATTGCTGGATCCTAGGGTAGATCTATTTTTATTTTACTTTAATTTCAGCATGGTTAACATACTGCTATAGTAGTTTCAGGTATAAACTTCTATTTTTAACTTTTTGAGGAACCTCCATACTATTTTCTATAGTGGCTGAACCAATATACATTCCCACCAACAATGCATGAGTGTTCCTCTTTCTACAGTCTTCACCAACACTTGTAATTTCTTGTCTTTTTGACTTTAGCCACTCTGGGAATGTAAGGTGATATCTCATTGTGGTTTTGATTTGAATTTCCCTGATGATTAGTGATGTTGAGCATCTTTTCATGTATCTGTTGGCCATCTGTATGTTTCCTTTGGAAAATGTCAAGTCCTCTGACTATTTTTTAATTGGATTATTTGGGTTTTTTTGGTGTTGAGTTGTTTAAGTTCTTTATAGAGTATGGATAATTAACCTCTTATTGCCTGTATCACTTATGAAAATCTTCTACCACTGAGTAGATTACCTTTTCATTTTGTTGATGGTTTCTTTTGCTGTGCAAAAGCTTTTTATTTTGATGTAGTCGCAATAGTTCATTTTTACTTTTGTTTCTCTTGCTTGAGGAAACATATCCAGAAAAATGTTTGAATGGCTGATGTCCAGGAAACTATTGCCTGTGTTTCTTCTAGGAGTTTTATGTTTTTACGTCTCATATTTAGGTCTCTAATATATTTTTAAAGATTTTATATATTTAACAGAGAGAGACACGGAGAGAGAAGGAACACAAGCAGGGGGAGTGGGAGAGGGAGAAGCAGGCTTCCCTCCAAGCAAGGAGCCCGATGTGGGGCTCGATCCCAGGACTCGGGGATCATGACCGGAGCTGAAGGCAGACACTTAACTGAGCCGCACAGGCGCCCCTAGGTCTCTAATTGATTTTGAGTTTATTTTATTTACTTTAAGATTTTATTTTTAAATAGTATCCACGCCCAGTGTGGGGCTCTAACTCAAAACCCCGAGATCAAGATTTGCATGCTCTATTGACTGAGCCAGTCATGCAACCCCATTTTGGGTTTATTTTTGTGTGTGATGTAAGAAAGTGGTTCAGTTTCTTCATTTGCATGTAGCTGTCCAGTTTTTTCAGCATCAGTTATTGAAGAGACTGTCTTTTTCTATTGTTTATTCTTATCTCCTTTGTTGTAGACTAATTGACCATCTAAGCCTGGTTTTATCTCTGGGCTCTCTATTCTGTTTTGTTGATTAATGTGTCTGTTTTTGTGCCAGTACCATACTGTTTTGATTATTACAGCTGTGTAGTATATCTTGAAATCTGGAATTGTGATATCTCCAGTTTTGTTCTTCTTTTTCAGGATTGTTTTGGCTATTCAAGGTTTGTGTGGTTTCTTACATGTATTAGGATTATTCTACTTCTGTGAAAAATGCTGTTGGTATTTGATTACATTGAACTGTAAGATTGCTTTGGTTAGTATAGACATCCTAACATTATTAATTCTTCCAATCCATGAGAATGGTATATCTTTTCATTTTGTTTTTATGTGATCTTCAGTTGCTTTCATCAGGATTTTATAATTTTCAGAGTATAGGTCTTTCACCTCCTTGGTTGGGTTTATTCTAGGTAATTTATTCTCTGTGCTGCAATTCTAAATGGAATTGTTTTCTATAACTCTCTTTCTTTTACTTTGTTGTTAGTGTATAGATATGCAGCTGATTTCTGTGTATTTATTTTGTGCCCTGCAACTTTACTCATTTCATTTATTATTTCTAGTAGGTTTTTTGTGTAGTCTTACAGTTTTGTATGTATAGTATCATGTCATCTGCAACTGGTGACAGTTTAACTTTTCCTTACCAGTGTGGATGCCTTTTAGTTCTTTTGGTTGTCTGATTGCTGTGGCTAGGACTTCTAATACTATGTGAATAAAAATGGTAGGAGTGGACATCCTGGTCTTGTTTCTGATCATAGAGAAAAATTTCTCAGCTTCTCGCCATTGAGTATGAGATTAGCTGAGTGGTTTTTACATAATGGCTTTCATTATGTTGACTTGTGTTCCCTCTAAATCCATTTTATTGAGAGTTTTTAATCATGACTGGATGTTGAATTTTGTCTAATGCTTTTTCTTCATCTACTGAGATGATCATATGATTTTCATCCTTCATTTTGGTGATGCAGTGAATCATGTTAATTGATTTGCAAATATTGAATTATCCTTGCATCCCTGGAATAAATCCTATTTGATCATGGTGAATGAATTTTTTTATGTATTGTTGAATGTGATTTGCCAATATTTTGTTGAGGATTTTTTCAACAAATCCTCAACAAAATATTGGTATGAGAGTTTTGGTATGAGAGTAATGCTGACCTCATAGAATGTATTGGGAAGTTTTTCTCCTTCCAGTTTTTGGAATAGTTTGAGGAGAAATAGTTATTGACTCTTCTTTAAATGTTTGGTAGAATTCACCTGTGAATCCATCTGGTCTTAGACTTTTGTTGGTAGTTTTTTGATGACCACGTCCATTTCATTACTAGTAATTCGTCTGTTCAGATTTTCTATTTCTTCCTGATTTAGGTTTGGAAGATTGTGTATTTATAGTAATTTTTCCATTTCTTCTAATTTGTTTAATTTTGTGGTGTGTAACTTTTCACTGTATTCTCAAAATCCTTTATATTTCTAATGGTGTCAGTTGTTACTTCTCTTTTATTTCTGATTTTATTTATTTGAGTTCTTTCTCTTTTTTTTCTTAATGAGTCTGGCTAAATGTTTGTCTGTTTTGTTTATTCAAGTTTTATTGATCATTCATTCATTTCTTCTCTGCTCTTTATTATTCCCTTTCTTCTATTCTTGGGTTTTTTTTTTTTTTTCTTCTTTTAGTTCCTTCATATTACATTATTAACTTGAAAGTTTTCTCACTTTTTGAGGTAGGCCTCTATTACTAAAAATACCCTCTTAGAACTGCTTTTGCTGCATTCCAAAGATTTTGGAACATTGTGTTTTTATTTTCATTTGTTACCATGTATTCTTTTTATTTCTTCCCGATTTCTTTGTTGACCTCTTGGTTGTTTAGTATCATGTTGTTTAGCTTCTACATGTTTGTGTTTTTTCCAGTTTATTTTTGTTGTTGTTGTTGTTTGTTTTTCCCTTCTTATTGATTTCTTGATTTTATGTCATTGTGGCTGGAAAAGATGTGACTTTCATCTTCTTAAATTTATTGAGACTTTTTTATGTGGCCTAACATGTAATCTATTTGGAAAATGTTCTTTGTGCACTTGAAAAGAATGTGTATTCTGCTTTTTGGGGTGGAATGATCTGTACATATCTGTTAAGTCCATCTGGTCTGATGTGTCATTCAAATACACTGTTTCCTTATTGATTTTCTGTCTGGATTATATATGCATTGATGTAAGTCGGGTGTTAAAACCCCATGTATAGTTGTCCCTTGTGAAGATGATATATGCCTGGTGACTTTGGCTCACTGGCCAGAGTTGTGATTGGCATGGGCTGGTATACCAAGGCACTCTGTGCTGGGGCTGCCCTGGTTTCTTGGCCAGAGCTGAAGTGGGCATGAGATGAGGCAGTCTCTGGGATCTCTGTGTAGAAGATACCCTGGCAGGACAGCCAAAGCTGAGGTAAGCATGGACCAAAATGGTCCCTGGGATCTCAGTGCAGTGGGAGCCTGGTAGGATAACTGAAGCAGAAGTATTCGCAGTCTTTGGTGTCCAAGGTTGCTCAGTGCAGGGGACACATTGGTGAGGCATCTGGAGCCAAAGTAGGTGTGAACCAGGAGGTCCTAGAGCACTCCATGCTAGGGGGCCCTAGCAAGCTGTCTGGATCTGGATCTAAAGTAGTGCAGGCCTGGAGTCGTTCATAGTGCTCTGCAACTGTGTCACCTTGGTGATGCTGGAGCTGTAGTGAATGCTGGAAAAGGGTGTCCCTGTGTCTGCCACACTGGGGCTGCCTTGGTGGGACAGCTGGGCCTGGTGTGGTCCGGGGACCCAGGGCTGACAGAGGTGGTAGGCCAGCTAGAGTGCCCAGACCATACTCTTGTCCATACTATCAAGGTGAAGGGGGAACATAAACCATGGTGCTTACCAGGTCCCCCAACCCAGAAAGAGTTCCAACAGTCCCCCCACCCCCATTTGGCATGGGTCTGGAATTAGTTCCTCTATATTCTAGCTGGTTTTTTTGTTTGTTTGTTTTTTTAACACTACGTGTTTTGTTTGTTTGTTTTTCTGTGCCCCGGGGTGCGTGGGGCTGGTGTGGGCTAGGGCCCTGGGTATTGCTAGGTGGCAGCTGAGTATGGTGCCTGGACCCTGCTCCCATCTGCACTATCAAGGTATATGACGAAGGTAAGCCATAATGTTCCAGCAGCTTCCCCTCTATTTGGTGGAGTTCGAGGGCTGCATATTTTATATACTAGTTGCTCTTCTAAACTATGGCCTTTTTTCTGTGCCCCAGGGCAGACAAATCTGTTCCAGTCCCCTCAGTAATATCCCTCCTTACTACATTTCAGAGGGTTGCAGGTGGGAGTTTCCTTACTTACCATGTCTTTCTCTCTCCTGCCATTCTCTGTGTGGTTTTTGTTGTACACAAGCTGTTCAGTCAGCCCTCAGTTCTTCAGGAGGAATTGCTCTATAAATAGGTATAGATTTGGTGTGTCTGTGGAGAAAGTGAGTTCAGGGTCTTCTTGTGTTGCCATCTTATACCTCTTAACATCTTATGCATGATTACTATTTCTAAAAAAAAAAGATCTGTCTGGGTGCTTTTTTTGGTAACAGTAATTACCATTATGATACACTGGTAACTTAAAAAAAACTATAGCAAACTTATATTTTCAGACCTATGAAAATTCATTTGCTGTGACTGAAACAATGATAGATTGACATGTATATCCTCCATTGAAAAGAGTTGTTATTTTTTGTATTACTAAACATTAAGAACTGTTAGAATGTTCTAAGCCTTCCAAGTGATGTCTGTTAGATATCTGAATTTATGTAATATGTTTATAACATTAATTGTATTAGAGAAGAGTAGGATAGGCTGTAAAATAAGGGGAAAAGACCAAGATGTAAGCATCTTCCTTATTTTTTACCTCAAACCAGACATTTTGAGTATATTTATTGGATATAGTCTTCTATTTTGTGAATACTTTTCTCTGCTTGTCTGTTTTCCTCTGTGAATGCTGTGTGTTGTTACACATATAGGAAATGATGAACAAGAGGCTCAAATGATAAAGTATTTTCTGGTGACTGTTTCTAGTGTCTGAAAGATAATCATTGAATGTTTATTTTATAAACATCATGGTTCAGTTATACACACATGCATATATGAAATGAGGAACCCCTTATTTTAAAGTTATCTTTTTAAAAAAGGAACTTGATAAGATGAAGGCAATGTGTAGGTTGCATAAGCATTTCTCAGGAAGAAGGGAAAAGCTTTCTGAGTCCAGGGAACATCAATGATGAATGCTAAGTGGATTCTGATGGAAGAAAGCAATTATTGCAGCAATAGTAAAATCAGTGTAAAATCTTTTCTCTAAGATATTTTTTTAAGTTTTTATTTATTCTTTATGTATGCATGTATTTAAGACTCAGGGGATGGAAGAAATATTCTCTCCCCACATAAGGAAAAATAGCTAATAACTTAAATTTTGATAAACAGTCTGGAAGATTTGTGTACTAATAAATTTTGAATATAATGATCATGGAGAGTGAATAAATGTGTCAAGTTCTACTCAATTTCTTCATGGAAGTTTCTTCTTCATAGGGCTGGCAAGATTTCTGACCTGGAAAGGTATTAATTTCTACCTTTTTCCACTAAGGATAGCAGAGCAAACTTGAAAGAACAAGTAACTTCACTTAGAAATAAATTTTCTACACAAATTTTAATTTTCTTTACCTCATGGTTTGTATATGTTTTAAGAAGTTATTGTGTCATTGTAGATTTAGGGTTCAATTTCTATTTTAATACAGTTTTATACAATTTTATGATTTTATGTTGTTTGAGATCTCTGTCATCTGGCTGCCATTTGTTTGTAGCCACATGAATTTTAAGAATAGGACCCTGAAAATAAATGACAAGTCTCTTGAAAACTACCCCATACATTTCAGTAATGCAAATACAATACAAACATTTATATATGTAAACAAATACTAAATATTGTTTTTCTAATGCTTTGTTACCAGAATGTAGCTTTAGAAACCTTAAAAAACTTTTTTTATTAATTTGTTAAAAAAAAATAAAAAGCATCTAGTAGAATGTCATGTAGATTTTATACATTAGAAACATCATTGGTTTTTAATGAAAAAGAATATTCAATATCTGATAAGCTAACACAAAGGATCAGATTCTCCAATTAGACTCACACAAATTATAGATCTTACCTAATTTCAAGCTTTACTAATAATTTCAAAGGTTTTGGCAATCAAGTGCAGATGACAGAGGGACAGATCTAGGATATTGAGGGCAGCTCTTCAAACTCTTTCATCCTGCACTGAACACCTACTCTCTGGTCCAGATTAGTAGATCAGATATCCAAGTGAGGTTTTTGTGGAGTTACTTATATGGCAGAAAGAATGTTTCATCCATGAAACATCTTCATTTTATATTTCAACAATGCCATTTTTCAAAGGGAGCCATGTTCATAAACCCATAGATTTTTAAGTTTTTTAAATCAATCCTTAGTCAGGGACAGCTATTAAAATTTCTATAGTTAAGGGTCCTCCTCCTAGCAAGTATTATTAGTTTATTTTCTTAGAGATCCCGTTTTTATGTCCATATCAGACAGTTACCTCCCTTCCTCTCCTTCCCTGGAGAAAAGTCAGCTGCTTTAATTCCTCCTTGTCACCTGTTCTATTTCCACCATTTACTGAGAAGGATACTTGGTTGGAATGGATGGTAAACCCAGTCTCCTGGATTTTTCATTTCTCTTTAACTGTTAAAAAAAAAAAATGCTTTTTAAGAAAAAGTTTATCTGACTGAGATTGCAGTTATTTTTGGTTTTCTGTGTTTTGAAAGTTCCAAAGCACAGTTCGAGGCAAGAGATAGAAGACTGCTTCACTTTTCTTGGAGGTTATCTCTTTGTTTCCTTTTATTTTTCACTTAAGGCAAACTTTCAGGAATTGCAATATTTGAAAGTCAAGAATTTCATGATTGGAGGAAAAAAAGTAAAATTCCTTTAAAAAGATAACATTGTGTGTTAACTATACTCAAAAAAAAAAAAAAAAACCACCAAAACCAAAAATAACTTTGAAAAAAGTTTTCTGGATATATGGTATAATATACTACATAAGAGAAGGGCCAGTTATTTAGCTTCATATATCATATTTAAAATTATAAATATTCACTTGTTTTATTGTTTGGTTCCATTTGCTATTTATACAAAATTACTCCTACTAGAGCAATGATTAGAATAGAGTATATGCTTTCTTTGTTTTCTTCTTCCAGTTATACTATATATACTTTATTATATATTTTACTGAATATAAAATACCTGGTCTTAAGATATTTTGGACATCAGCTTATTTCTGTAAAATGTCTATTCTTTTTATACTTCATTTCCCCCACTTTGTGTGTATCAAAAGTATAGTAGAAAAATTCCCATAAGAGAAAACACATATAAGAAAAACTGAATCTAACATTTGCAGCCTGATTTGTATGCTCTCCTGCTGTTTCACAAACAGACTGTGTAATTTCTACCCTCAAGTCTTAGTGCCTTTACTCACATCAGTCCCTTAACCAGTGGACCTATTTCTTATCTCTTGCTTGTTCATATGAAGAGGAAAACAAGTTCCATATTCCCCATTCCACCCCAACATATTACCTGGCTTCTTTATGTATAATTGAACTCCATCTTCTTTAAAGCACTCTGTAGTTGATTAATGGCTAACATTTTTGGCTCTTACTATATGTCAGGTGCTGTTCTAGAGGCTTTACATATTTTAAATAATTTAATCCTCACAAAAGTTTATGAGCTTGCTACTCTTAACACCTTTTGCCAGCAAAAAAACTGGAAATATAGGGAAATTAGGTAACTTGCCCAAATCACACTACTAAAAAGCTGCCAGGCTGCATTTAAGCATAGGTCCTCTGGACCCAGAGCCTGCGCTTTAAAGCCCACTTCTCTGTAAACTTGTAGGTGATTCATGGAATACTTGAATTTATCTGTGGTTATTTCATGGGTGCCACTCTTATCACCCCAACCGAGGTATTAGCTCTTTAAAATTAAGAACATGTAAAGGATTTATCAATTCTCTTTAAAGATGGTGGAGGGGTGAGGAATGGTTAGAGATAATTTAATTCAACCTCCTTGCTTTACAGATTTACTGAAGTAACTTAACAGAAAATGGATTCAAAAGTTCACTTTTTTGTCCAAAATCATGACAAAAAATTTATTGGAGCATAGACTGAAGTGCTATTTTGTTGTTTGTTTCTTTTTTGGTTTTTGTTTTGTGTTATTTTGTTTTAGAGAGCAAAGACAGGCCAGCCAACACTCAGAATTGAAATATAATCCTCATGGACCTACGACAGGATACTAAAGAGAGGAGTATTCATATTCTTTGTTCCATAAGGTTGAACAAGTATCTAGACTTCTGAGAGCTGGATGTCAGTAGGCTTTTAACTGTTTTCAAGGTAGCAAAAGTGTTGGAAAGCCATATCAAGGACTGAAAAACTGAAGGGGTCAAAGCTGCCTCCCAACTGCAGTATTAGTTTTCAGAATCTTAGTCCACATACTTCTATTACTCATGCCATGTGTAGGTATGCTGCTCTCACAGGGAACGTGCTGGGACGACTCATACCAGGGTAAAATAAGTATTTTCCAAATGATGATAGTTATAGTATTGGTGTCACTGCTCTCATACTCACTCCTTATCCAAATTAGAAGAAATAGGGGCACCTGCGTGGTTAAGGTTAAGCATCTACCTTCTGCTCAGGTCATGATCCCATGTTCCTGGGATCAAGCCAGAGTTGGGCTCCTTGCTCAGTGGGGAGCCTGCTTCTCCCTCGGCCACTCACCCCTGCTCATTCTCTCTCTCTCTCTCTCTCTCTCTCTCTCTCGCTCTCTCTGTTAAATAAATAAATAAAATCTTTAAAAAATTAGAAATAACATTATAGGGGCACCTGGGTGGCTCAGTTGTTAAGCGTCTGCCTTCGGCTCAGGTCATGAGCCCAGGGTCCCGGGATAGAGCCCCACATCGGGCTCTCTGCTCCAGCGGGAAGCCTGCTTCTCCCTCTCCCATTCCCCCTGCTTGTGTTCCCTCTCTTGCTGTGTCTCTCTCTGTCAAATAAATAAAATCTTAAAAAAAAATGTTAAAAAAACATATTTTGTGTTCTCAACATTTTATTCACATTTATACTTTTTAAATACTTATACAGGATGAAAAGAAAATTTTTAGTACTAGAAGTACTTTCAGCCTCTGTTTTACTGTCACAATATCAAATCTTATAATAGGATTTTAACTACACAAATTATAAAAAGATACCAATTCCATTGCTCGGTCAATAATTAATTTTCCAAGTTTTAAAACATAGATTTTGATATTCATAAGCAATTTTTATGCATTATTAATGTCAAAGCAAAAATGAAACCATCAAATCAATAAACAGTAATTAACAACAGTGTATTGTGCATATAAGATAGAGTCTGTACACTGAGAGCCTCAAAATTCAAATACTGCTGTGTAGCTCAGTGGCATGAAGTTATAGAATGACTTAAAAGTGAAAATGAACTTGTTTACCTTTTTACAAGGATTGGTTATTACAATAGGAGTTTCCAGATTGGTTGAGTATTTTATACCATTTTTAGGAAGGTGACTTAAGTTTCTTTTATAATTGTCAAAGGCATTTACAAGAAATGACCTAGGTTAAATTTCACTCATGTTTATGAAATAAGATAGATTTTGTTCTGCTTATGTGGCTTAAATGATTTTGTCTGCTCAGGGAATTCTCAAGTCTAGTTTCTATTTTATTTAATTTAAAAAAAAAAGGTAGAGTTAGGTGAAATACTTAGAATATTGGGTTGAGTATAAGTTTGATTTGTCAACCAAACTTTTCTAAGATATCATGATTTGCATGAATTGACATTATTTTTAAAATATTATTTAGGAAATGTTTATTAACTTACAATGTGTTGGGCCCTGGGGCATAAAACCATATAACACCACATACCAACCAATCACAAACTAGTAGAGACTGTCGGAATACATAGGAATAGTCATAATGTCTTTTGGTGTTATTATCATAACAAAAATGTCCAATGTGTGATGTGATAATTTCAGATAATTTGAGATCTTCTATCAGCTTATTGATTTTTAGGATTATTTTACAGATTTTTTTTAAAGATTTTATTTGACAGAGAGAGACACAGCAAGAGAGGGAACACAAGCAGGGGGAGTGGGAGAGGGAGAAGCAGGCTTCCCGCGGAGGAGGGAGCCCGATGCGAGGCTCGATCCCAGGACCCTGGATCATGACCTGAGCGGAAGGCAGATGCTGAACGACTGAGCCACCCAAGCGCCCCTATTTTACAGATTTTTATAGAGGGAGAGAAATGCTAACTTATGAAGTACCTCTGAGTATCAGGACACAGGCACACCTAGTGCTTTTCAATATGTTCTGCTTACTTTTCTATATTCTTTATATTTCTATATGCAAGAAACACATTTCATATCTGTTTATATGAGCAATGATGTTTAACCCTTTTAGTCCCATCAAATATTTAAAAATGACTTCAAGTTTAAATAAGAATAAAGCAATCATAAATTAGGACCGAATGAGATAAAAAGCACATTAAATAAGTAAATATTAAACTTGAAAGAATATCATATTCCAAACTGGCAAAATATGGTAACTACTAAAAAGCAGAAAACATTGTGGTAAAGAGAAAAAGGATGTGGTCATGATTATTATCACTGGGTGTCAGAGGCAGCACTATCAGTACCCAAATGATAGTTAAAATATCTTCCTGTAAATTATATGTTTAGTTCTCGTGTGATATATTCAGAAAAACAATTCAGTACAATGTAATAAATGCCATGCATTTCATACATTCGTTTATTTGACAAAATACGTAATGAGGATGTTCTGTGCCAGTACCTATGTAGGTGTTGGCAATACACAGTAAACAAAACAACTGTAATTTCCACTCTATGGCATTTTCATCTTATTTCAGGCCCCATAACAACTAAGTGGCAGGCCCTTGTCATTATTCCTACTCTACGGACAAAACCATGGAGGTTTAGAGAAGATAAATAACTGGCCTGATTTCACAATAAGTACTAAGTATCCCCCCATATTAGGCTGACAGTAGAGACTAAGCCCATTATCATCACACCACAACCCTCTCCAACAGGTACAGTGTTGGAAGAGTAATTACCTGAAAAGTGCAAAAAGGTAGAATGATGCTTTTGTTTCACTGAGAGACCATTTGCTAGGCTCCCCACTAACAGTATATTAAAAAAAAAATGAAAAGGACAAAGACAATAGACATTTTTGATAACATTTTGTTGTATTATGTCCTGGATTAATGCCTCAAAGATTTAGTTTGAATTTCCTTTTATCATAGTGTATTAACATTTCTGAGCAATCACACTGAGGTTATATATCTATATATCTATCTATATTTTTTTTTCCTGAGACTAACTTAACGTGATGGAGACTAAAATGTATTTTTATGATCAATTACATCTGCTGGTAAAGACCCTAATGAACAAAACTGAATTATGGTGCTGCATTCTAATATCATAACCTACTAATCAAATCTAGAAATTTAAAAAAGGAAAACCTGTTAAGTTACCACAGCTCTAGCCATCTGATTCAGAAAGGCAAGGTAGAAGTCATCTCTGTTCTTTGTATAAGCTTTTGTAAAACCGTAGAGCAAGGGGCATATTTATAGCCCTTTAACAAGCATGCATGGTAATTAAAAACAGCGAGGTTTCTGCCTGCATAGCCTGGCTCTTGGGTATGGAGAAAACTGCTTTTAGCTGACTCCAAGGTACTCTTGAAAGCAGTGTGATTGCACCATGGAGTCTCTGTTTGTTTATCCTACATGTAATTGAAACAGAGCTGACATGCTACTCTAGTGCTCTCTTCTGCCCTACTCTCTTATGGAACCATATGTTCCATTTCCAAGTTTCAGAAATATGGTTAGCATTGTTCATCACAAACAAGTATGAGATCTCTCATTATCATTGACTTCCATTCAGTAATCATTTATTGGGTATCTCGCCTGCACCCAGGATAGGCACTTCTGTAAGCAGAGTTAGAGGGAGTATAAAATCAGAAATTTCGCTCAGGATTGATATAGATTAATGGGATGAATTATAAATGTCATCTTACTAATAAGTCCCTGAGTGTGATTTCATAGGAACGTTGACATCATGAGTGCTAATGGCTCACCACTTCACTTCAAAGGGTTAATGTACTAATGTCTCATCTCTCAATTGTTCTAGAGTTGTTTACTTAGTAAGTATGAAAGGAAATGACAGTGTGACCCTTAACACTTAACTTCCGGTCTAGCACTCTTGTCGAAGAGGTAATAAAATTTACTTTAAAAAAAAATTGTTTTTTATTTGAGAGAGAGAGCATGAGTTGGGGAGGGGCAGAGGGACAAGCAGACTCCCAGCTGAGCACAGAGCCCTACTCAGGGCTCCATTCCATGACCTGAGATCATGACCTGAGCTGAAATCAAGAGTTGGATGCTTAACCTACCGAGCCACCCAGGCACCCCTAAAGTGTACTTTTGTAAAAAGTACTCAGTAATTAAAAAGTTCTTCAAGGAATTCTGTTGAGAAGAGAGATCTTTGGGCCAAAAGGGGGAGGGGGATGCCCTTTTTTCAATAGAGAAAGTTATAGAAAGTAAAGGATATTTTTAGTTATTTTTCTTCCTTTTATAAAATAAGGAAGAGTACTGAAGGTGGGGGTAAAGTGTTCTTCTCTGTAACTTTTCATAAAATCTACTGGCAACGTATTCTATAGAAGGTTTACAAGGTTTGTTAGAAGTCAAATACAATTTTAAAAAGTAAGAAACATATTTTGTTAATATTAATGAGAGGTTATAAAAAGCCACATTTTTATTAACTCTTGGCATGTCCTGCAAAGAGAAATAGAATTTGATATCTGGCTTCTACAGGCACATTTAGAGGCTTTTAGTGAGCGTGGATAATTGTAATTTTTATTCTGAATGCTTTCTAAATTTGTTATTTTGGTTTTTAATATTGCAAGTAGAAGCTAGATTTTCTAAGGAGGAAATAGTGAAGTTATTATTACGCACAAACTCTAATGTTTAAGCTAACTTTTTCAGTCATAGTAGTCTAACTCTCTAGGGATTCTCTGGATGTTAATTTTACACACACACACACACACACACACACCCCTTTCTCTTCTCACTTTACTCTCATGAGTAGGGATAAAATATAACTGTCCCTTTCTCATGGAATATTAAGAAAAACTACAACTTAAGTCACATTTCAGGAAAATTCACTAGTAAAAGATTTTCATGGACGCATAGATCAATCAGAGATGATTAAAGGCATTTCATTTTTGTTGATTCCATATGAAGGCATTTGTTAAGTGTTCATAAAAGTGGTAGAGCAAATACATGAAAAGAAAATATTAAGTCAAACTAAGAGAGGAGAGCCAGGAAAAGAAATCTCTAGGTAATCCATGTTAATCTTTTTTATTACCCCATTTAGAGCAGTGATACTCAATTAGAAGCAATTCTGTACACACCACATTCCCTACCCTTCCCAGGGACACTGGGCAATGTCTGGAGATATTTTTGACTGCCGCAACTGGGAGATACTACTGTCATCTAGTGGGTAGAGGCCAAGGATGCTGCTTAATATTCCCACAGTGCACAAGAGAGCTCCCCTCAACAAAGAATTATCCAGCCTTACATGTCAATAGAACCAAGGCCAAGAAACCCTGCTCTAGATGGTAGTTATTAACACTGAAATCGATTGGTAACTAAGATGTTTTTTAGCACTTCTCAGGAAAAAACGAAGGGCCTTGTTCACTCTCACATAGTGTTACTTTCTACCTGAGGAGGCACCATAAAGTCATACTCCTAGACACTTCCTTCTCTAATTTCCCTTCTTACAACTGACTCAGAATTGAGGTTCTCTTAGTTCAAAGTAGCCTGTATTCTCCAGGGTTACCTCTGAACGGTTCTTTTTCCATCCCATCACTTTCTTAGGACAATGTTTGAGTTAAGGTCTCTAGGGGAATAAATTTTGGTTACAGACTGTTTTTCCATGTGCTTCTACCTGCCCCTTTTAGGCTCCAGAATATCATATACATATTGCATTCTAGAAAAACACCCTTGAGACACACACAGAATTCTAATAAGAATTCTGTTTTAAGTATTTTTTCAAAGCTCTAAATTCAGGGACCATGGGAAGCAATTATTTAAATCATGTTATTTTAATATTTTCCTTCTTAGAGCTATCCCCTAGTATCTTGTTTTATATGTTATTTTTCTGTATAAAGAATTTTCATGTGTAACTTCATATTGCATATTGACATCCATATGTGTTATATTCATATATTATTTTTATCATCTAGTTAACTCTTGTTATAGTTCCAAAACAAAAAAAATTGGTATATTAGTGATAAACTTTTTATATAAACCAGAAATTAAAATACTTGAAATAAAATTAATCATCTTATAAAATCAAGGAAAACATATTTTCCAGTTTAATTTTAGGAATGCAATTCTCACTTAAAATAGTGTTTCAGTATTTTTGTAATTTTAAAAATAGATTTATAGAATTAAAATATTCTTTTCAATGATTTTTTTCCTACTAGTAATAACCACTCAGTAAATATTCATTGAGCATTTATTGACATGGCATTGCACAAATTATCCAGCCTAGAAATATTTCAAAATATATTCATATTTAAATAATAATTGAAGTTAAATAGATAATGAAGGTAAGGAAAGGAATAGACTGCATTTCACCTGCATCCATTTTGAGACACACACACACACACACACACATACATTCATACATATATATGTTTAAAAATTATAAATCAATATTTTTTTCTTTTATGGATCAATTTGAGATATATATACGTGTATGTATATATATATGTACAACACACATACATACACATTCATACATACATATGTTTAATATAGTTACAAATCAGTATTTTTTTCTTTTATGGATAGGTGTATGTATTTACACTTAAGTATGCCAGTTTTTTGTAGGTAAATGCATATAGAGATTTGTATTGACTCACTTTTTTTTTTTTGGTTCTTCACTGAATAATCCATAGTACATTTCAGTGAATTATTTAGACCTATAAACCTTCAAATAAAAAGCAACATCCATAAAGGAAAAAGAAAATCTGTTATCTTTAAGTCCACAGCACTTTTCTAGTAATCTCCTTAGCAATATGAGAGTTCTTTAGGATTGTCCTAACAGAGGAGGTTCTTAGTTTTTTCTTTAATTGCATTTTATGCTGCTTCTCAGAAAAGTCATGTATGCACCCCCTATAAAGTTAGTCAATTAGTGAAAAGCTTGTTGATTTTTATTGATCACTACTTCCTCTAAGTCATGAATTTTATAACTCTTCCTTTTAGTGATGCATTTTATAGACCCATTTGAAAGCATATCCTTCCTATAATATTTTACTTATTATTTATTTCATATGTGACTGCCTGAAATAAAATATTTATCTTGTATTTGTAGTGTAAAATGTACTTTGCATGCTTCAAAAAGAGAAGATTTTAGAGGACTGATAACACTTCTATAGTCTTTCTCTCAAAACCACATTTTATCATAATTAGGACGTTTTAGTAAACATTTTAATTTTATTAAATTGCAACAGTAAGTTAGCCAATTTTATAATTTATGCAATTTTTAATTTATACTTAGAGTTTACATAATAGCTCACTGAGATTTATCTTATGAAAGATGATTATATTTGTATAACACAAGAAGTTGAAAGAATTCTTAACGTAGTTCTCATTCCAAGTATCTCATAAAATTGGTAATGTTAGTTTAATATCATTCCATGTTAGTTCACGCAGATAGTGCTTCCAGCTTCTACTTAGTGTGGGACTGAATGGAAAACAAAAAATGCACAGGTAGTCTCAGTCTCTGTGAATGTTTGTAATCCTAGCAAAGCAAGTTTCACCTAATGAAATGTGAAGACATTTGTAGTCTGTTATGATTAGTTACTGCAGATGAATGGCAACAGTCTATTTATTTAAAAATGAAGAATGATTACTAAGTCATAAAGTGGTTGTTGAAAGTACTATTTTATAGAGTGGACCAGTGACTAAAACGGCAGTGTCAATCAGAACAAACATTTCTGTGAAAGAATTTTTAGCATGGACTGAAGAGTAAAGAGGTACACGCGTGCGCGCGCCTGCGCACGCACACACACAGGCGCACACACAAACACACACAGATAGGGGGTAGGGTGAGAGACAGAGAAAGGCCTCGAAAGATATATACCAGTATTTCACTGTTGTTTATCTGTTAGTGTTAGGACTATGTGATTACTCTCTTTTAATTTTTGGCCAAAAATTTTTTCCATAACGAACACCTGTGTTTTATGATAATGGAATGAAATTTATTTTTAAAATAAAATGTGAAGATGAACAAGTTTGATAACATAAAAAGTTAAATGTGTTGTGTCCATTACAATCATCATGTAGCTGTTGATCTTTTCCCCAATCTCTAAGTCACCTTAATTCTCAACAGATCAGCTAGAGGGCTACTACTCAGGACCCCTCCAGTGACGGCCAGTGTCACAGTGAGTGAAATGTGAAGCCCGAACAGAGTTTGAGCCACCTACCACCCCCACCCCATTCACTTCTCTAAACTCTTTGACTTCCTTCTCCACCTCTGGCAGCCCAGGGATTTTGCTTCTCTTATCCCTCTGCCAGGAATTATCTTTCACCTGATACTTTCATGCTCAGTACTTCATCTGTTAGAGCTTCTCATGGCCTAAATAATTCTGTAAATATCCAGCTCATATTATTTCCCTCTCTTAATTTTTCTCTTCAGCACTAGTCCCCATCTAACATGTTAGTATTTTAAGTATTTATTCCTTTTCTCCCCATTTGAATGTAAACTCAAAGAAGATAGGAATTTTAATCTTTTTTTTTCTTCCATTGCTTTACCCTTGAATTTAGAAGAGAAGCTGGTCACAAGTTGACACTCACTAAGTGTCCTATGTATAAGGGATGCCAAAGGCTTGCAAGCACAAAGCTGATGTCACTTTTCAGAAGTGTCACACTTGTGGGTTTTCTTTTTTTTTTTTTTTAAGATTTTATTTGTGAGAGACAACGAGTAGTGGAGGAGCAGAAGGAGGAGGAGAAGCAGACTCTGCTGAGCACAGAGCCCAATGTGGGGCTTGATGCCACGACCCTGAGATCAGGACCTGAGCCAAAATCAAGAGTCCGACACTTAACCAACTGAGCCACCCAGGCGCCTCACACTTGTGTTGGTTTGAATGGTACAAAATCTGGAAAATCACTCCTAAGAGATTGCAGCAGGCAAGCATTAGCCCACAGAATAAGGCAAATTGACAGAAGGAAATTAAACCAACAAATGTAGGGGCGCCTGGGGGGCTCTGTTGGTTAAGCATTTGCCTTTAGCTCAAGTCATGATCCCAGGGTCCTGCGATCGAGCCCTACACCGGGCTCCCTGCTCTTGGGAAAACTGTCTCTCCCTCTCTCCCTCTGCCTCTCTCTCTCCCTCTGCTTCTCTCTCTCCCTTTGCCTCTCCCCCAGCTTGTGTACTCACTGTCTCTCTCACTCACTCTCTCAAGCAAATAGTATTTTTAAACCAACAAATGTAGACCTCCTGCAACTCCAAATCACATTAAATCCAAGTCTCAACAGTAAGCACTCTCTCACAATGATTCCTAATCTTTTCATGTTGTAGTAAATGATATTTGAATAGCATATTGAGGTTAATAAACAAAGCTATTTGTAGCCAGAAGATATTGCCCCAAGACATAACACTCTGTTGGTATCTCATCACACTGTATAAAATGTAAAGTATAAAATATAAATGTATAAATATAAAATCCTCTATCATCAATAGCCAAATTATGGAAAGATCCCAAATGTCCATCAACTGGTGAATAGCTAAAGAAGATGTGGTGTGTATATATGTGTGTGTACACACACACACATATATACACACAATGGAATATTACTCAGTCATCAAAAAGAATGGAATCTTGCTATTTACAACAACGTGGATGGAACAAGAGTGCATTATGCTAAGCAAAGTAAGTGAGGGAAAGACAAATATTGTGTGATTTCACTTATATGTGCAATTTAAGAAACGAAACAGATGAATATAGGGAAAGGGAAGGAAAAATAAAATAAGGTAAAAACAGGGAGGCAAACCATAAGAAACACAGAGGGCACTTGTTGGGATAAGCACTGGGTGTTACATGTAAGTGATGAATCACTACATTTTACTCCTGAAACCAGTACTACACTGTATGTTAACCAACCTGAATGATTGAATGATTGAATGAATAATAAAATCTAACTTACTCTATTGTAACTTCCTTTCCAACTTCAAAAGCAGACCTTATTCCTCTTGCCCTCATGATGGCCTCACTTTTTTTTTATTAAAGTATAGCTGACATACAATATTACATTAGTTTCAGGTATGTAACAGAGTGATTTAACAATTATGCACATTATGAGATGTTCACACAGTCAGTATAGTTGCCATCAGTTGCCTTACAAATTTATTACAGTATTATTGATTATATTTCTTATGGTGTGCTTTCCATTCCTATGAATTACTTATTTTAAAACTGAACATTTGTACATCTTAATCCCCTTCACTTATTTTGCCCATCCATCAGCCCTCTTTCCTTCTGGTAATCGCCAGTTTGTTCTCTATTTGTTTTCTTTTTGTTTGTTTTTTAGGTTCCATAAATAAGTGCGATCATATGTTATTTGTCTTTCTGAGTTAGTTCACTGCTAGTAATACCCGTTAGGTACTTTCATGTTGTAATAGATGGTAAGATTTTATTCCTTTTTATGTCTGAATAATATTCCATTGTATGTATATGTATATATATCATCTTTATTCATGTATTAGTGAGAACTTAGGTTGTTTTCCATATCTTGGCTATTGTAAACAATGCTGCAATAAACACAGGGGTGCATATACCTTTTCAAATTAGTGTTCTTGCTTTCTTTGGGTAAATACCCAGAAATGAAGTTAATGGATCATATGGTAACTCTGAGTGTAAAAAGAAAAAGGTGCAGTTTCATTCTTTTGAGTGTTGCTAGTCTAGTTTTTGCAACACCATTTGTTGAAGAGATTGTCTTTTCTCCATTGTAAATCCTTGCTTTCTTTGTAATAGATTAATTGACCATATGAGCAGGGGTTTATTTCTGGGCTTTCTATACTATTCTACTAATCTGTCTATTTTGGTGCCAATATGATCTATTTTGATTATTGTATCTTTGAAGTAGTTTGAAATCTGGGTTTGTAATACCTCCAGCTTTGTTCTTTTTTTCTCAATTTTGCTTTGGCTATTCAGGGTCTTTTGTGGTCCATACAAATTTTAGAACTATGTGTTCTAGTTCTGTGAAAACTACTATTGGTATTTTGATAGAGATTGCATTGAATCTGTAGATTGCTTTGGGCAGTATGAACATTTTAACAATATTCTTCCATTCCATGAGCACAGTATATCTTTTCATTTATTTGTGACATCTTTGATTTATTTTAGCAATGTCTTGTAGTTGACAAAGTATGGTCTTTTACATCCATGATTAAATTTATTCCTAGGTATTTTATTCTTTCTAATGCCACTGTAAGTGGGATTGTTTTCTTAATTTCTCTTTCTGCTAGTTCTCTATTAGTGTATAAAAAATGTGACAAATTTCTGTGTATTAATTTTATATCCTGCAACTTTAATGAATTCATTTATTCTAATAGGGTTTTTTTGTGGAAACTTTACAGTTATATATATATATATATATATAAAACTACATATGTAGAACTATATATATATGTATGTATGTGTAATATAATGTCATCTGCAAATAATGACAGTTTAACTTCTTTACCAATTTGAATGCCTTTTATTCATTTTTGTTCTTGTATGATGGCTATGCATAGGACTTCCAGTACTATGTTGAATGAAAGTGGCAAGAGTTGGTATCCGAGTCCTGTTCCTGATCTTAGAGAAAACGGTTTCAGCTATTCACCATTGTGTAGGATCTTAGCTGTGGGTTCATCATATATAACCTTTATTTCGTTGAGGCATGTTCCTTCTTAACTTATTTGTTGAGTGTTTTTATTGTAAATGAATATTAAATTTTATCAAATGGTTTTTCTGCATCTCTTGAGATGAACATATGATTTTTACCCTTCATTTTGTTAATGTGGTGTATCACATTGTTTTATGTATGGATATTGAACTATATCGTTGCATCCCTGGAATAAGTCTTGCTTGTTCATGATAAATAATCCTCTAAATGAATTATTGAATTTGGTTTCCTATTATTTTGCTATTATATTGTATGTATGTTTATCAGGGATATTGGCCTGCAATTTTTTTTTGAGTCTTTGCTTTGTGTTGGTAATTCTGACTTCATAAATTGAATTTGGCAGCATTTCTTGCTCTTCCATTTTTTGGAATAGTATGAGAATAGGTATTAACTCTCATTTGGATATTTGGTAGAATTCACCTGTGAAGCCATCTGGTCCTGAATTTTTGTATGTTAGTTTTCAATTACCAGTTCAATATTGTTACTGGTAACGAGTCTATTCAGATTTCCTATTTCTTCCTGACTCAGTTTTAGAAAATTTTGTATTTCTAAAAATGTACCCACTTCTTATAGTTTGTTGGCATACAATTTTTAGTAGTAGTCTCTTGGGATCCTTTGTATTCCTGTAGCATCAGTTGTAACTTCTCTTTCATTTCTGAGTTTGCGTCCTTTCTCTTATTTTCTTGATGAATCTGGCTAAAGGTTTATTAATTTTATTTATATTTTCAGAGGACCAACTCTTAGTTTCATTGATCTTTTGTATTATTTTTCTAGTCTCTATTTTATTTTATTTTTGCTCTGATTTTTTTTTTCCTTTCATTGACTTTGAGCTTTATTAGTTCTTCTTTTTGTAGTCTCTTTAGGTGTAAGTTGAGATTGTTTGAGATTTTTCTTTTGTCTTGAGGTAGGTCTATATTGCTTTAGAACTGCTTTTGCTGTGTTTCAAAGATTTTGAACTATTTTGTTTCCATTTTCATTTGTCTCTGTATTTTTATTTTTTCTAGCTTTTTTTAATTGTAATTTCTAGTTTCATATCATTGTGATTGGAAAAAATGCTTGATATGATTTTAAGTCTTCTTAAATTTACTGAGGCTTGTTTTGTGGCCTAACATGTGATCTATCCTGGAGAATGTTCCATATGCACCTGAAAAAAATGTGTATTGGGGCACCTAGGTGTCTCAGTTGGTTAAGCATCCAACTCTTGGTTTCAGCTCAGGTCATGATCTCAGGGTTGTGGGATCAAGCCCTGCATCTAGCTCTGTGCTGTATGCAGGGCCTGCTTAGGATTCTGTCTCTCTTGCTCTGTTCTCCCCACCCCCCCCCCAAAAAAAAGAATGTGGATTCTGCTGTTTTGGGGATGCCATGTTCTGTATATATCTATGAAGCCCATATAGTCTAACGTGTCATTCAAAGCAACTGTTTCCTTACCGATTTTCAGTCTAGATGATCTATCCATTGAGGTAAATGGAATATTAAAGTCCTCTATTATTATTATTATTATTATATTGTCAATTACTCCATTTATATCTGTTAATATTTGCTTTATACATTTAAGAGCTCATGTGTTGAGTGCATAGATATTTAAAATGGTTACAGGGACACTTGGGTGGCTCAGTCGGTTAAGCATCTGCCTTCGGCTCAGGTCGTGATCCCAGGGTCCTGGGATTGAGGCCCGCATCAGGCTCCTTGCTCAGCGGGGAGCCTGCTTCTCCCTCTGCTTGTGCTCTCTCTCTGACAAATGAATAAAATCTTTTAAAAAATAAAATGGTTACATACTTTTGTGGATTGATCCCTTTATCATTATGTAATGCCTTTTTTTGTCTTTCTTTATAGTCTTTGTTTTAAAGTCTATTTTGTCTGATCTAAGTATTGGAACCCCAGCTTTTATCTTTTTCCATTTCCGTGGAATATCTTTTCCATCCCTTTACTTTCAGTCTGTATGTGTCTTTAGGTTTGAAGTGAGTCTCTGACAGGCAGTGTATAGTGGGTCTTGTTTTTTTATCCATTCAGTTACTCTGTCTTTTGATTGGAGCATTTAGTCCCTTTACACTTAATTATCGATAGGTATGTACTGTAGACCCTTGAACAACACTGGAGTTAGGGGCACCAAAGCTCTATGCAGTAGAAAATCTACATATAACTTTGGACTCTCCAAAAACTTAGCTACTAATATCTTACTGTTAACCAGAAGCCTTGCTTATAACCTAAATAGTTGATTTACTCATACTTGTATGTTATGTGTATTATATACCACATTCTTACAATAAAGTAAGCTTGAGAAAATAAAGTGTTATTAGGAAAATCGTAAGGAAGAGAAAATATATTTATAGTCCTGTACTGTATTTATTGGAAAAAATCTGCATATAAGTGGACCTGTGCAGTTCAAATATGTGTTGTTCAAGGGTCGGCTCATAATATTGGCATTTTGTCAATTGTTTTATGGTTGTTTTTGTAGTTCTTGTGGTTCTTTTCTTCTATGCTCTCTTCCCTTGTGATTTGATGACTTTCTTTAGTGTTATGTTTGGAGTCCTTTGTCTTTATATTTTGTGTATCTATTATAGGGTTTTGGTTGGGGTCACCCTGTGGTTCATATATAACATCCTGTGTATATAGCACTCTCTTATCAAGTTGATGTTTGCATAAGTTCAAATATTTTTTTTAAAGATTTTATTTATTTGTCAAAGAGAAGAGAGAGCGAGCACAAGCAGTGGGAGCAGCAGGGAGAGGGAGAAGCTTACTTCCTGCTGAGCAGGGAGCCTGATGTGGGACTCGATCCCAGGACCCTGGGATCATGACCTGAGCTGAAGGCAGACACTTAATCAACTGAGCCAACCAGGCATCCCAGTTGAAATACATTCTTAAGTGCCCTACATTTTTTACTCTTTCACTCCATACTTTATGTATATGGTGTCATATTTTACAATTTTTCATTTTATGTGTCTCTTAATTTTTATAGATATAATTGATTTTACTGTTTTTGTTTTTTAACCTTCAGACTAGCTTTATAAGTGATAGATCTATCTTTTAACAGTGATTTTTTTTTTTTTTAATAATTTTCTTCTAGCTATGACCTTTCTTTTTCTGCTTGAAGCAGTTCCTTGAACATTTCTTGTAAGGGTGGTTTTGGGATGATGAACTCCTTTAACTTTGCTTTGGAAAACTTTATTTCTCCTTCAACTCTGAATGATAACCTTACCAGGTAGAGTATTCTTGGTTGTAGTTATTATCTGTTCAGCATTTTGAATATAACATGCCACTGTCTTCTGGCCTTTAAAGTTTCTGGTAAGATATTAGCTGATAGCCTTATGGGATTTCCCTTATATGTAACTTTTTGCTTTTCTCTTGCACTTTTAAGATTCTCTTTAATTTTTGCCATTTTTTAAAAAGAATGTGTATATTTATTTATTTTAGAGAGTGTGTGTGAGTGTGGGGGGAGGGGCAGAGGGAAAAAATCTAGAGAAGACTCTCCACTGAGCATGGAGCCTGACATGGGGCTCACTCTCACAACTCATGAGATCATGACCTGAGCTGAAACCAAGAGTTGGATGCTTCACTGAGTGAGTCACCCGGGCACCCTGAAGTTTGGCATTTTTATTTTGTGTCTTGGTGTGGTTTTCTGTGATTCCTAGACTTGGATATTTTCCTTCCCCAGGTTAGGGAAGTTTTTAGCTATTATTTCCTCAAATAAGTTTTCTACCCTTTTATCTCTTTTCCTTCTGGCACACCTATAATGTGAATGCTAGTGTGCTTGATATTGTCCCAAAGGTTCCTTAACCTACCTTCATTTTTTAAAATACTTTTTCTTTTTGCTGTTCAGCTTGAGTGATTTCCATGACCATATCTGCCAGGTCACTTATCTATTCTTTTTGCATTCTCTAATCTGCTATTGATTACCTTTAGTGGATTTTTCATTTCAGTGGTTGTATTCTTCAGCTCTGATTAGTTCTTTTTTATATTTTCTTTCTCTTTGTTGAAGTTTTCACTGAGTTCATCTACTCTCCTCTCAAGTCTGGGTGGCATCTTTATGACCATGTCTTTGAACTCTTTATCACGTGGATTGCTTATCTTTGTATTATTTAGTTCTTTGAGGTTTTTTTTTGTTTTTTGTTTTTAATTACTGTTTTGTCTGTCTCCTCATTTTGTCAGACTCCTTCTGTTTGGTTTTATATGTTAGGTAGGTTAGCTATGTTTCCTGATCTTGAAAGGAGTAGTGTAGGAGGTGTCCTGTGGGGCCCAGTGGCACAATCACTTCTGGTCACTGCAATCAGACACTCCAGGGGTGCCCTCTGTGTGGGCTACATGCTTCCTCCTGTTGTGACTGGCCTGGGACCGCTGTTGGTGCACTGTTGGGAGGTTCTGGCCCCCAGCCCAGGTGTCTGGAGTGACTGGCTCACAGTACTCTAGTCACACTGACAGACAGGGCCGGCCCCAACGTGGTGGGCTGCGAGGCCTGGCTATGACTACTGCAGGAGTGTTGGTGGGTGGGGTTATCTCCCAGCACAGCTGGCTGAGAGGCCATAGAGAAACTAATTTGTAGCAATCTTCATTATGTTTCTTTCTTATGGAGAGAAACAGGTAAATAAGCAAGTACCCTACATTATAAGAAGTGCCATGCTATTGGCTTATGCATGCATTTCCTGGGAAGCATGAATTTAGAACTCCATCTGATGAAGGCAAATTGAGGGCAAATCTAAAAAAAGAATAGCAGTTTGCCTGATGAACAGGAGAGAGAAAGTTAATTGCAGGCACATGAAATAGCGAAGACACAGAGGAGAGAACATGGAGAATGACAAAAATTTTTGGAACAACTAGAGGAATTACTGGTATAGATGACCAAAAAGTTAAGGTTTAGATTTTTTGATTAGCAATGTCCCCTGGTGGAGAAGCCTCATTTGAGTCCCTTTTTGGGTAACACCCAACCTAACAGAACATTACATATTGACAGGCAAAATGGTCAGGGACTAGGACCTCTGCCTTGGGTCCTGAAGATAATAAATTAATTTAAACTTGCACCTGCAGGGAGCTTGAAAAGTCATATTCATTCAGTTGGGAAAAATAGAGAATAATGTATTACACTAGAAAGAGGCACTTTCAGCTACTTGAGAGAGCTTCTAAATTAGCTAGGAGACCTATAAACGCCAGTGCCTAATTAAGAGCACCTGTTGGACATTTTTGTGGAATTATTTTGGAGATATTTAGAAAATGTGTTTATAGTTGGCATCAGGTTTTATTTAATGTTTAAGACCTCTGAATTTTCTCTGAATTAGAAACATTGTTTTGTTTTTTTTTGTTTTTTTTTTGCGAAAATCTATTATCCTTTACAATCCACATGGTCATGGGCAAAGTAACTGCTCATTAAAGTAACTGTCAGCCGCTGCCATACCAGCTTGTTGTGGTAAGATCCAGCTCTCTGCTGGGTTTCCTCCTGTCTCTTTCTAAGTTCTGCAAGGAGCTAAAAAAAAAAAAAAAAAAAGACACAAAAAATTTTAAAACCCCCAGCAGAGTAACAGGTCTTCACCCTTCAAAATGCTATGGATATTGGCTATATCTCATGTGGTCTCCCTTCTTACCACGTAGGTAAGATCTGCTGTCTGATAACAGTAGCTGGCATGTCCCTGCTTGAATTTCTAGGAAAACTCTTTATTTATTTATTTATTTATTTACTTACTTACTTACTTACTTACTTACTATTTCCTGCACTGGCATCTGGGAAGGCTATGAGTTGTGTGGGAGGGGATTCTGCACTGCAGTCTAGTCGGTTGGTTGTGGCCTATTTGCCAGTCTTAGAAGCAGGCCTCTGTCCTTCTGTCCCAAATTGTGTTTGGATTATTAAAGTACACTTTTCAAAGAGCTAAAAACATGCTCACACAAATATGAAATGAATACCTATCAAAGATTTTGTTCAACAGGGTAATTAATTACATAGTTAGATGGTAAAAATGTTTCCAAAGGGGCACCTGGGTGGCCCAGCTGGTTAAGCAACCGACTCTTGATTTTGGCTCAGGTCATGATCTCAGGGTCATGAGATCCCTATCAGGCTCTGTGCTGGGGGTAGAACCTGCTTAAGATTTTCTCTCTTCTCTCTCTGCCCCTCCCCTGCTCTCTCTCTCTCTCTCTCAAAAAAAAAAAAAAAAATAAAAGTTTCAACAAAGACATTAGAATAAGATTGCAGGTTTATCTGTTCATCAGGCAGAAATTTGCATCTCTACTGTAAATTGTATAAGGTAACATCTGTTTCTACTGAATTATAAAATAGCTTCACCAATAGGACGTGAGTGTATCATGCTATATCATAGTACTTACAGTGAAAGAACGCCCAGTAATCTCGTTTCCAGCATTTATATTGTATTTCTGAAGCTATGTCTTCAAACAGTCCCCTGAAGTTTTTGAGGAATATGGACTGTTAGATATTTAGCTCTTTGTTTAGAGTTATGTTAACAGTTGAAATTGGCTTTGTCTGTTATTGTTATTTTGCTTATTTCCTGTGTTCCCCAGTTTCATTTTCTTTTCTTTTCTCCTAAGTATCCTTGGTGCTAATCCTGACAATAACAAAGACATACCTCAGACCCAAATGACCAACTCTGATGGCCTCCATCAGATACACAGTAGGTTCTCAGAGAGATTCTGAGAAATACACTGTACCATACCTGCCGTTACTCGAACACTTTGTCTATTTGCTAGGCATTTTATTCATCTCTTTGCCATAATCTGCATAATAAACTCCCCCAAACCCAATGTCAAAAAGTGTTTATTTCTTCATTCATGGGACTGTGGTTTGGCTGTGGCTGTATTGGCTTCTACTGGGATTTACTGGATTTGATTCTGGGCTGAGATTGTTTGTTGCCTCGTTCTCCTTGGACTGGCAGCCATCTAAGGTATAGTCTTCTTGTACTAGATTATTAAAGGGCATACATATGTCAAACTGCATTATCATTGCATCATGTTTGATACTATCCCTTTAACCAAAGCAAGTTGCAGGGCAAGCCCCAATACCGAAGGAGCAGGAAGTATACTTTGCCCCCAGTGGGAACAGAGGGAAATTAATATTTGATTAACAAAAACCCAAGCTATTGCAGACCTGCATTTTATAAGACATATATTCCCAGTATACCAATTCCTAGGTAGTGTATCTTAGCTAAGATAAGCATCCGCTAGGATGAACATTGCACCAAAGGAAAAAAAAAAAAAACTTTTAAGATTCTAGGTGGATACATAGAGGTTAACAGTAACGATTGTTTTATTTCTTCAGCACTTATTCCATGACAGGCACTTGGTCAAATGTTGGGATCCATTTTCTCTGATGCTAAAAAGTAACCCACCAAGTAAATTTTTATAGATAAAGAAACCGAGACTCAGGAAGGGTAAATTGTCCTTAGTTCACACCATTAGTAAGCGGCAGACGTGACCTGTCCTTTTTATTTATAACCTACTCATGCCAGGCATTGTACTAAATGACTTCTAGGTCTTGCACCTTTTAATTATTTTAAAAATAGTACCCCCACTTGTTATGAGGAAACTGGGCTTAATAGGATTGACTAGCATGCCAAAGATGAATTAGACACCATTACGTAGGACTTCAATATATAATCCATGATTAGATGCAGGGGTAGACCTCACTTCCATGTCTCGGGCTTTTCTTTTTGTTTCTGATAGCAATCAGTTTTGTTTGCCTCCCTCATTCAATCCATATCAGAACCTTAAATCATAGTAACTCTCTTTGTGCCTGTGACCTTTGAGCTCTTTACCTTAACTTTGCCATTTGATACCGACCCTTTGTACTCTGGACCTCACTTCCACTGTGCTATGTCTGCTTCACATTAATAACCTAGTTCAGACTGTTGGTCATACCTTTTACTTCAGCATTAGATTTGCCTATGCTTGTCTCCGAATTGTGCTCCAGCATGACAGCTCTGGAAAAATGGCCTAAATCCCATTACTTGAAGCTAAGAAAATAGCTTTCCTTTGTAAAAATTGGACATTCAATGCTGTGAGTTAGAATAGAAAGATACCTGAAATTATATTTCACAGGGAATGTCTATTCACATTACTTCATGAATCATTCATTCTTTTAAAAAAATTCATTTAATGCTTTTATATGCAGAACACAGAGAAGCACAGTTCAGGAATTCAGAGATGAGAAGTAGGTATTACTCTGAAATGAATTCACCTATTAAGAAAATTATACTCCTAGCAAAACTATAGTAAAATCAAACACATTCTAGCCTTTGCATCCCTCCTTTTCCTATAGTATAGATATTTGATCCCTCATCTCCCCATTCTGGTATCCTGTCAGTCATTATTTGTTGCTCATTTCTGTTCTACCCAGTTTCATTAGGCTCCGTAACACCCTCTACTGAAACCATAATTGCATCTTAACTCTTAAACCACTTCGGACTGACGTAGATAGTAGATTTGTGTGATTTGAACCCCTCTCAGCCTACTTTGAGTCTAGGTGAATTAATATTGTCTTCCTCCTTTGCCATCTTTCTCTGCCCTAATTCCTCACTGCTAACCAGTGGGCTTTCATTTTGATTCAGTGTCAGAGCTCCACTTGACCTTTGGTAATAGAGCTGCTGTATTTAGAATCCTGACTTTTTTTTTGTAAAGTAGGATCCACGCCCAACATGGGGCTTATACTTAAGACCCTGAGATCAAAAGTCACAGGCTCTACTGACTGAGCCAGCTAGGTGTACCTAGCATTCTGACTCTTGACTCCTTGATACAAGAGCCAGACTATGTTTCTATTCTTTATTATCAGACAAGACTGGGTCTAGAGGTTTCCATAAAGTTGCAAAATACTAATTTAGCACTTTAACATAATTTAGCCACTGCTCTAAGTGCTTTACAAATACTGTGAGGGAGTTGACTTCAAAATCACATTTATTAGATTTTTCATTTAAATTGTAAGTTAAAAAGTTTACACTCATAAATATTAAAATCAAACATGGGCATTCATTGAATTGTTGCTCAACATAGTAGAAAAATATTGCAATTACAGAAGATTAGAATACGTATAATAGGCTTTAGTATCAATATAATATAGAATTATCTTAAATAGTTTATTTGTCTGAATTGAAAGCAGATAATTGATTCCTGAAGTTAATTAATTTGATTCGATCTTTTTTCTTCATTAACGTGATGGCACTAACAAGAAAAATAAATAAGATCAGAAAAGACTCAGTAAACGTGATGATTAGATAATCTCATTTCAGGAAAAAACATTGTTTAAAGTCCTTGTTGATTGAGTACTTTTCTGTGCTAATGCAAATTTTCATTCACTTCTCACAATCCTATGAGAAAAGCTTTGTCCCCATTTGAGAAGAAGCTGGGATTTAGAGTGGTTCAGTAATTTGCCCGCAGTAACACAGCCAGTAAGTAGTGGAGCCGGGAATAAGCCGCAAGTCTTTCTAAATCACTGGGCATTCTGCACCATTTACATTCCCTCCATCTCTCATTTATGGTGCCAGTGTAAAACAATCTCTTCCCGTGATAAAAGATTAAAAAAAAAAAAAAAAAGAACAGTAGTAAGATATGTGAGTATGAGACATGGGAGATGGTAAAATTATTGATCTTTGTCATAAAGCTGAAAAAATAGCTTTTGCCAAATCATGGGCAAAACCCTGAATGAGAACTTATTATTCCTTCTGCGTTTAACGTGCTATTTAAACAAAACAATGAAATAATACTATTTTGACTGCATTGCCTTACTATCTAACTAGGGATATTTTTAATCTAAATTTAATTTGACAGTAAAATAAAGGAGCTGTTGAAACTATGAATATTTATATGCCCTAAGCTTGCTTCTCAGAATGCACCTTAGTGGGTTACATAGCTAATACTTTTAACTAAATATAACCATATTACATCTGGGATAAATGTAGGGCTTTGTAATAGGCGTTTGAAATCTGTAATGTCCAACCAACCAATGTATAGTAATCTACACTACAGATGACAAAATAATAAGTAATGGCAAAAGGCAAGATATCTTGGGGTCTTCAATTTCTAGATAGTATTATGGGCATAACAGGATTGTTTTTCCTTATTCACTGTAAACAGAGTCTGCGTGTTTTTAATATAGGCTATTTTAAAATTCATTTATTTGCTTTTGGATAATGAAAAATTCCACTAGTCACTGAAGGCAGTTTATTAGCATTAATGATAATTCAACCAGAGTAGCATGAAAGGAATAAATGATAAATGAATTTAGGTAATTATATATTATTCTATTTTAGAGGAGGAAAAATCATCTTTTAAATCTGAATACTTTTTTTATAAAATGATAAATCATATTGGATTTTAATATATTGCTAATCAGATATTTTTCATTTAAAGTATATATTTTTATGTTATCATTATTGGGTATTTATAGTTTTATTGAAAAGCTCTTACCAATATATTTTCATACATTCTGTTTAAAGGCATTTGTATAAACTAACATTGACTTTAAAATTATAAAATAAATTTGACCTAAAGATCTATTGAATAGCATCTTGAATCTCTGATGATGTGATCAAACAGAACACTGAAAGTAGGTCCCCTGAGTACCAGAATTTTCAGTCTGTGATTATGGAATTTGATATATAGATGATAGGTAGATTTAGACATAGACAGATAAAGTATTTTTTGTATCTGTAATGGACTGAATTGTGCCCCCCCCCCATATGTTGGAGTCCTAACTCCCTGTACCTTAGAACATGATGCTATTTGGAGTTTGGGTCTTTAAAGGGGTAGTTAAGGTTAAATAAAGTCACTTAAATGAAGGTGGGCTCTACTCCAATGTAACTGCTGTCCTCATAAGAAGGGGGAGAAACACCAGGGACGTATCTGAATAGAGCAAAGGTTATGTGAGGGCATAGCAAGAATGTAGCCATCTGTAAGCCAAAGAGAGAAGCCTCAGGGGGAAACCAAACTAAGCAACACGTTGATCTTGGACCTCTAGCCTCCAGAACTGTTAGAAAATAAGTTTGTATCATGTAAGCCACCAGTCTGTGGTATTTTGTTACGGCAGTCCTAGCAAACTAATACAAGATCTTACCATCTATAGAAAGATTCAAATAAAGTATCTCAGGAGGGATTCAGAAAGGAAGTACTGTCAAATATTTTATTTTTATTCCTTTCCTCTTTTTTTTTAAAGATTTTATTTATTTCTTTTGACAGATAGACACATCAAGAGAGGGAACACAAGCAGGGGGAGAGGGAGAGGGATAAGCAGGCTTCCTGCGGAGCAGAGAGCTCGATGTGGGGCTCCATCCCAGGACGCTGGGATCATGACCTGAGCAGAAGGTAGACGCTTAATGACTGAGCCACCCCGGTGCCCCTCCTCCTCCTTTTTTTTTTTTTTTTTGATAAAGATTTCATGTAGGCCATTTATTAACTGTCTGAGCTTAAATTTCTCATTTAACTCCCCATGTATTGGTAACTTCATTATAAAAAGTCAGTAGTTTATCTCTGAAATTAGTTTATTTTGCTCTAAAATTTTCTATTTCTGGTATTACAAATGTAAGTATATAAAAGGCAGTTAACCTGAGGAAAATATTTGCCACTGGTTTGGGCAGGTAGAGTTAAGAGCTTATATTAAAATATAAGGCACATTATTAAGAAAGGTATTAATAATAAAATTAATAAATTGGAAAAGAGAATGAATGTATAGTTTAAGAAAAACAAATTTAAATACAACTGATGAGGGATGTCTGGGTGGCTCATTTGGTTAAGCATCTGACTCTTGATTTTGGCTCAGGTTGTGATCTCAGGGTTGTGAGAGGCCTATGGACTCCGTGCTCAGTGGGGAGTCTGCTTGAGATTCTTTCCCTCTGTCCCTCCCCGTGCTTGCATGAACTCTGTCTCTCTTTCAAGTAAATAAATACATCTTTAAAAATAAGTAAATATAACTGATGAAACAAGCAAACAGAAAAAAGAAAACAAAAAAATGTTCAGTCACCAAAATGCAAATAAAACAAGGTTTTATTTTTTTGTACACAAAACTTAAAAGGGTTTAAAATTATGTCATCTAATTTATTTGTAGATCATATGATATTTATTGTTATTGTAAGAGTAATTAGCAATATTTTGTTAAGTAATTGGGCAGTAAAAATCAGGAAGAGTATTCACAGCTTTCAATCCAGTAACTGTATTTCTGGAAATCTATCTTAAAATATAAACCAAAATAGTATAAACACATTAAAAGTAAAATTGATTGTAGCATTATTTGCAATAGTAAAAATAAGAATCCAAGGATAAAATAATAATTGAATATTTAAATAAAGTATGTTATGGTAATTTTTCAAATAAATAAAAATGAAGCAGATGCACCAAGGAAAATATTGCTGGGGAATTTATACTATTATTTTATCAGTAGTTGTGGGTGATAAAAATGAGTGATTATCTTCTCCATAAGCTTTTAAACATTTTCAAGTTTTCTATGATGATTCCTTATTGTGGCATACACGATTTGCTATCCAAAACTGTTTTTCAGAGTGCCTGGGTGGCTCAGTCGTTAAGTGTCTGCCTTTGGCTCAGGTCATGATCCTGGGGTCCTGGGATCCAGCCCCACATCAGGCTCCCTGCTCCATGGGAAGCCTGCTTCTTCCTCTCCCACTCCCCCTGCTTGTGTTCCCTCTCTCGCTGTGTCTCTGTCAAATAAATAAATAAAATCTTTTTTAAAATATCAAACAATTTTTCATTTCTTCCTAACAAAACCCTGAGTTTTTTAGACAGACATTATACTCAGCTAAAAATCTTAATTTATAGCATCCCATGAAGATAATGGTGTCATGAGACAGTTGTGCCTAAAAGAAGCAGAAGAGATTGAGTGAGTGTTCCAAGAAATTTCTCTGAAATGGGTTAGTCTTTTATGGCAGCCACGGTTTGTTCTCTGTCCTTCCCCTTTTCGTGCCGGGACTGAAAATGCAGTACTGGAGATTAAACAAACTTGTGACCCCAAGACCACAAATAGGAAGCTAAAATTCCATGCTAAGAGAAGCTTCGCAGAAAGACAGAACGCATCCGAATTTCTGATACCATTTTGGAGACTCTTTCAGCCCTGAGCTACGTACCTCCAAACTTAAGGAACAAAAATTAAATCCCTAATCTGTTTAAGCCATTATTTACATCTTCTGAAACTTGCAGCTAAAAGCAATCCCTGACACATTTGTGTATGTATTACATATATAAATACATATATTAATTATTTCATATAATTGTATATATTTAAACTGATGGTACTGTTCCTATATAACTGTAAATTACATACATATAAATTGAATATATATTTGCAATATGTATGTGTATATATATATATGCATATATAAATGAATAGGAATATACTGAACAGAGAAAGAACTAGATAGATGCATATATATGAATGAGTGTGTGTATATATATATATATATACACACATACACACGTATATATGCAGTTTTTTCCTCTGTTCAGCATACTTATTTACATATATATATATATGCATGTGTTTCTATATATAATTCTCTGTCTAGGGTACTCTTAGTCATTCTTCAAGATTTAGCTCTAAGTTATTTCCTCTAGGAAGTATCCTCATTCTGCTTTCTTATAACTGGGATGTACCCCTATTATAACATGTATCCAGAATGTCTATTTTTTTTCTTTTTCATCACTTCATTAAATATGCAATTAATTAATATACTTATAACAATCTAATTTAGATTCAGCATTTAGTGCTGAATTTCTTAACATGGCTTCCCAATGGGAAAAATAATAATTCCTTAGACTGAAGAAAAATGAGTCAGAGTGAGATTGTAATTTTGATCTCCAAGTTAGCTTGGTGATGAGGATCTGTAAACTGTAATTCATTTTTTTCTTTTTGTTTATGTTGTTAGATGATATTCCTTGGGGAAATGTGAAGTTTACATATTTTATATGCATGATTTATATAGAAGTCAATGATGGAAGTTGTTTATGTGATAGTCTTTAGAAAGCTTGTATGATAAACTTCTGTTCTCAAAAGACTTTACTTCAAAAACAGTTCTCTGAATTGTTTCCCATTTTATAAGGAAATTTTGCTGTAACAACATATGATTTAAATATTATAGGGGCACCTGGGTGTCTCAGTTAGTTAAGCATCTGGCTTTGGCTTAGGTCCTGATCTCAGGGTTGTGGGTTTGAGCCCCATGTCGGGCTCCCTGCTCAGAGGGGAGCCTGCTTCTCCCTCTCCCTCTGTCTCTCCCCCAGCTTGTGCTCTCTCTCTCAAATAAATAAATTCTTTAAAAATAAATAAATAAATATTATAAACATCAAAGACAAGGTTGTTTCCATGATTACATTAAATGTTAGATAGAATTATGAGTATATTCTGGAAGAGAATAAAACATCAAACTACTTTTAAGGATACTAAAACAGTTACTATTCTTGCTATCTTCCTAAGTAAGTTATAATTCCTAATGTGAAGTGAGTAATTGTAAACTGTTTTATTTATATATATATATGTGTGTGTGTACACATAAATATTTAAAATTTGTATCTTTGAAAGCACAAATTGGATACCTGTACATTTATCAAATTATGCTGTTTTATTTATTCATCAATGGTTTATTGAAGATTTATCACATATTGAATAGAACAGATAAGGTCCTGTTCTCATGGAGCTTATATATCTACTAACATTTTATATTTTTACTTATGTGGCATCTCTCTTTTTTAATGCCTTTTTTAAATTTTAATTCCAATATTGTTAACATACAGTGTTATATTAGTTTTAGGTATACAATGTAGTGATTCAGCAATTCCACACATTGTGATAAGTATGCTCTTTAATCCCCATCACATGTTTTCCCTCTCCCCTCTGTTAACCATCAGTTTGTTCTCTACAGTTACGAGTTTGTTTCTTGGTTTGTGTCTCCCTCTTTTTCATATTTTATATTTTAAATGCAATGTATTTCTCTATACGCCTTTTTAGATGTTAAGAAAAATGTCTCCAAATTTGTTCATTTGGTGTGTGGCTTATTCAACTTGTTTATTTATTTGTTCATTCTGTAAATATTGGTTATCAAATAAGAGCTAAGTATGTGGTAGTTGCTAAGGCTGTTCACAAGGACACTTGAGATTACACTTTTCTGCCCTCTGCCATGTGACTTATTTGGCTAACAAATACTGGTTAGGAGTTGTGACTTCTGTCACTTCTTAGTAGATTTAAAAGTCAAAGTGATCCTGGAAGACCTGGCAAATGGTACCTCCATTTAGTTCGTGTGACTGAGTGACCATGTTGAGTAGAGCTGCACCCCTGATTCACATTGCCTGTAGAATGAAGTGAAAGGTATTTTTACTGTGTTAGGCCATGAAACATTAGGGTTGTTTTTGTTAATGAGACATGACATATGCTGATTGATACAGCATCATTCTAGGTGCTGGAGATAAAGTAATGAGCAAAGCAGATGAAATCCCTGCCTACATGGAGATTACCTTCAAGCAGTAAAATGAATTACTAAAAATAACAATGATAAATTGATACATAATATGAAAAGTGCAACAAAAATAAAACTTAGTAAGGACATAAAGAATGGCAGTAGATGCTCTTTTAGATAAAATGGTCAGAAAAATCCTTTCTGCAGAGGCGATACTTGATCAGAGCCCTGACTTAAAGGAAGTCAAGAGGCCCTGGCGAATGTGTGGCAACTGTATTGTGAAAGGTTGAACACCTGGGTTCTAAAACCAAACTGTGTGGTAAAGGCCTGAGCCCACCAGTCACTAGCTCTTGTAAGTATCTGGAGAAACAATGAGCTGTGGAGGTTCTGAGGCAAAAGAGTGCTCTGTGTGAACAGCATAGAACCCAACATGCCTGCAAAGGACTGAGCGAAGGGGAGACTTATAGGAGTGAACATTGAAAGGTTGTGTGAGTACACAGATCAAGTAAGGCCTTGTGGACCTTGATAATAAGTAAGAGAGGAACATTTTGAACAAAAGAAGATGATATGACCTATGATTTATGAGATCACTTTGAATTTTTGGCAAAAACTAAACTAGAGGGGCAAGAGTGGGAGCAGGGAAACCAGGGAAGTTGCTTTTGCAGTACTGGATAGTTGTGATAAAGGCAACACAAAGCATCAAAATACGAATATTTAGAGATGAAGCCAGCAGGATTTACTCTGACATTGTGGTTATGAGATGAAGGGATTATGGCAGGGACAGGGAGAAACAAGAAGGGGAGGAGGGGATGTAAAGAGCAATTAGGGAGAAGTCCTGGAGACATGCATTAGTGGAAGGACTCCTGGACCAAATAAAATGAGAAGTGAAATCTCATTCTGAATTCCAGAGCAGGTGTGACTGTAACACTCTCTCAGTTTTTCTTTCTTTACAATGAGCATTATGTGAGATTCATGGAGTGCAGACTGCTGATACACTGCCCACATTCCCTTGGTAAGTTACTATTGCTCTGTTTGTAGCTCCAACTCCGAGTCAGCACCTTTGCCTGAGAGCATTACAGGTAAATTCTAAGTGCCAGGGAATTCGTTCCCTCTGGGGGAAGCTCTCAAACAATTATTTACAGAAGCTGGCGGTAAATAACCCAGTTTCTTAACCCCTTGAGCAGAATAAGTCTGAGGTACAGGTTCATCATTGGCATCTAGAGTTGCCTGGTGGAATTAAGCTTCAATTGTCCGGATTGGTAACATGTTTGATCCTGTACCCTCTATATGTTTGCTTTTCTTCCCTGCTTCACCTGTCCATTCCCTGATGTTATTTCCTATTATCAGCCTCCCAAATAAACAATGGTACTCAAATCCTTTTCTCAGGATCTGCCTCTAGTAAAGTTCAAATTAAGACCGTTCATACATAGATAAAAATTTGTTGAGTATTTTCTAAAATAAAACCTATGGGTTTTACATAGTGAGAGTGAGTCAACATTGATGGTTCTTAGGTGCAATATGGCAAACATTTATCAAACTTGATCCTCAAAGCACCATATAATATTGTAGTCGGTAGCTGCTAGAAGAGGAAGTAACTCAATATGATTGAAATATGATGAGGGCAATGGTTTTTTTTTTCTCTCTTTATTGATGAATCCCAAAACCCCGGAAGAGTCCTGGTCATATACAAGCATTCAATGAGTATTTTCAAGGAACACTTAAATGAATAACAATTCACCTCCATCTGGTAAGGATGTTGCTTTTGATGGGGAACTCAGATGCAAAAGGATAATTACCTGAGCTATAAAGGAAAAAGGAACTTTTAGGAGAGCTCAACAGAAGTAATCTCAGCATTCAGTGGGACAGCACGTACAAGACCACCTCAATTTTGTGGGTATTATAAGCATATTTTAAAGATACATTAACTAAATCTCAGAGAAGTAAAACAATTTATTCACTGTCCCAAAACTGATAAATAAGAGACTAGATTTGAGCTCACACTTGTCCCTGTCTCTCTTCACCTTAGCATAATCTTGAAAATGGGCCAAGTTTAGGCACTTATGCTCTAGAGAGACTGGATATAAGCCCAGGTTTTTTTTGTTTCGTTTTGTTTTTTTAAACAGAGACTTCTCTTTTTTTAAATGCATGCCTTAGTCAGCTCTGGCTGCTATACAAAATATCATAAACTGAATGACTTAAACAAACATTTATTTCTCATAATTCTGGAGGCAGGGAAGAGCAATGGCACTTATTCCATCATGGGGGCTTCGTGACCTCATCTAAACCTAATTACCTCCAATAGGCCCCACCTCCAAATACCATATTGGGGATTAGGGCTTCAATGTATAAATTTGTGGGAGGGCATTAAACAGTCTATATCAATTAGCATAAATTCACAGGATAGTGTCAATATTACTTCTCAGGCATAATTGGGTATTTTAATCGAGCCTTAATATGGAACCGGAATGAGAAATATATTATGAAATGCTAGACTAGATCCAGTGCAGAAGTGGAAGGAGGATGGCTAACACTTCCTCTTTCATATTTTTTCTTTTTATTATTTTTAACTTATTTTTTAAAAAATTCCGGTATAATTAACATAGTGTTATATTAGTTTCAGGTGTATAATATAGTGATTCAACAATTCTATATATTACCCAGTGCTCATTGCAATAAGTATCCCCTAAAGCCCCATCACCTATTTCACACATCCCTGCACTCACCTCTCCTCTGGTAACCACCAGTTTGTTCTCTGTATTTAACAGTCTGTTTTTTTGTTTGTCTCTTTTTCCTTTATTCATGTGTTTTGTTTTTAATTCCACATATGCATGAAATCATATGGTATTTGTTTTTCTCTGACTTATGTCACTTAGCATTATCTCCTCTGCATACATCCATGTTGTTGCAATTGGCAAGATTTCATTCTTTTTCACGGTCAAGTAATATTCTCAGTAATATGTATATGTGTATATCTTTATCCATTCATCTATCAGTGGACACTTGGGTTGTTTCCGTATCTTGGTTATTGTAAATAATGTAATAAATACAGGCATGCATATATCTTTTTGAGTTAGTGTTTTCATATTCTTTGGGTAAATACCCAGTAGTGGAACTAGTAAATGATATGGTATTTTACTTTTAAGTTTTTGAGGAACCTCCATACAGTTTTCCACAGTGGCTACACCAGGCTGCATTCCCACCAATAATGCACAAGGGTTCTGTTTACTCCAAATCATTGCCAACACTTGTTTCTTATGTTTTTGATCTTAGCCTTTCTGACAGGTATGAGGTGATACCTCACTGTGGTTTTGATTTACATTTCTTTGATGATGAGTGATGTTGAGCATCTTTCCGTGTGACTCTTGGCCATCTGTATGTCTTCTTTGGAGAAATGTCTGTTCATGTCTTTGACCATTTTTTAATTAAATTATTTGTTATTTAGGTGTTGAGTGTTTAAGTACTCTATATTTTTTAGATACTACCCCTTTATCAAATATATCATTTGCAGTGTCTTCTCCCATTCAGTGGCTGCCTTTTTGTTTTGTTGATTATTTCCTTTGCTGGGAAAAAGCTTTTTTTATTTTGATGCCATCTCAATAGTTTATTTTTGCTTTTGCTTCCCTTGCTTTAGGAGACATCTAGAAAAATGTTGCTATGGCTGATGTCAGAGAAATTACTGCCCATGCCCTCTTTAAGGATTTTTATGGTTTTGGGTCTCACATTTAGTCTCTAATTCATTTTGAGTTTTTGTGTATGGGGTAAGAAAATGGTCCAGTTTTCTTCTGTTGCATGTAGCTGTCCAGTTTTCTTAAAAACATTTATTGAAGAGACTGTCTTCCCCATTTCATATTCTTGCCTCATTTGACATTGATTGATCATATAACTGTGGGTTTACTTCTAGGCTCTCTATTCTGTTGATCTATGTGTCTGTTTTTGTGCAAGTACCATACTCTCTTGATTACTATAGCTTTGTAGTATGTCTTGAAATTTGGGATTGTGATACCTCCAGCTTTGTTCTTTTTTCAAGATTGCTTTGGTTATTCCAGGTCTTTTGTGGTTCCATACAAATTTTAGGATTATTTGTTCTAGTTCTGTGAAAAATTCTGTTGGTATTTTGTTAGGGGTTGCATTAAGTCTATACATTGCTTTGGGTAATATGGGCATTTTAACAATATTTGTTCTCCCAGTCCATGAGCGTGGTATATCTTTCCATTTGTTTGTGCCATCTCCAATTTCTTACATCAGTGTTTTATAGTTTTCAGAGTTATTGGTCTTTCACCTCTTTGGTTAAGTTTATTCCTGGGTATTATTTTTGGTTCAATTATAATGGGATTGTTTTCTTAATTTCTCTTTCTGTTACTTCATTATTAGTGTATAGAAAGGCAATAATTTCTATATATTGATTTTGTATCCTGTGACCTTACTGAATTCATATATTAGTTCTAGAAGTATTTTGGTGGAGTCTTTAGGGCTTTCTATCTAGAGTATCATGTCATCTGCAGATAATGAAAGTTTTCAGTTCTTCCTTCCCAACTTGGTTGCCTTTTATTTCTTTTTGTTATGTGATTGATGAGTCGAGGATTTCCAGTACTATAGTGAATAAAAGTGGTGAGAGTAAACGTTCTTGTCTTGTTCCTGACCTTAGGGGAAAAGCTCTCAGTTTTTCACCATTGAGTATGATGTTCACTGTTTTACATATATGGTTTTTCATATATGGCCTTTATTATGTTGAGCTATGTTCCTTTTATCCCTACTTTGTTGAGGGTTTTTATCATGAATGGACATTGTACTTTGTCAGGTGCCTTTTCTGCATCTACTGAAATAATCAAATGTTTTTTATCCTTTTTCTTATTGATGTGATGTACTGGATGTACTGGAAATTCTCGACACATCAATCACATAACAAAAAGAAATAAAAGGCAACCAAATTGGCAAGGAAGAACTAAAACTTTCATTATCTGCAGATGACATGATACTCTAGATAGAAAACCCTAAAGACTCCACCAAAATACTACTAGAACTAATATATGAATTCAGTAAGGTCACAGGATACAAAATCAATATATAGAAATTTGTTGCCTTTCTATACACTAATAATGAAGTAACAGAAAGAGAAATTAAGAAAACAATCCCGTTATAATTGAACCAAAAATAATACCCAGGAATAAACTTAACGAAAGAGGTGAAAGACCAATAACCCCTCTTACATCTGAGAAATAAATCCCGCTTCATCATGGTGAATGATTTTTTTAATGCATTGTTGGATTCAGTTTGCTAATATTTTCTTGAGGATTTTTTTGCATCTATGTTCATCAGTGATACTGGCTTTAGTTTTTTTTGTTTTGTTTTGTTTTTGTTTTTGTTTTTTTTTGTAGTGTCTTTATCCGATTTGGGGTCAGGGTTAATGCTGGCCTTGTAAAATGAACATGGTATCTTTCTTTCCTCTTCTATTTTTGGAATAGCTTGAGAAGAGGTATTAACTCTTCTTTAAATGTTTGGTAGAATTCCCCTGTGACACCATCTGGTCTTGGACTTTTGTTTGTTGGGAGTTTTTTGATTAATGACTCAATTTCATTGCTGGTGATTGGTCTGTTCAAATTTTCTATTTCTTCCTGATTCAGTTTTGGGAGATTATATATTTCTAGGAATTTGTCCATTTATTCTCGGTTGTTCAATTTGTTGGCATATAATTTTTCATAATATTTTCTTATAATTCTTTGTATTTCTGTGGTGTCAGTTGTTATTTCTCCTCTTTCATTTTTTTTTTTTATTTTGTTTGAGTTCGTTCTCTTCCTCTCTCTTTTTAATGAGTATAGCTGAAAGTTTATCAATTTTGTTGATCTTTTCAAAGAACCAGCTCCTGGTTTCATTGATCTGTTCTATTGTTTTTTGTTTGTTTTTGTTGCTGTCATTTGAATTTCATTTATTTCTTCTCTAATCTTTATTATCTCTTTCTAGTGGTTTGGGGTTTTGTTGGTTCTTTTCCTAGCTCTTTTAGGTGTAAGGTTAGGTTGATTATTTGAGAATTTCTTCTTGCTTCTTGCGATAGGTCTGTATTGCTATAAACTTCCCTTTTAGAACAGCTTTTGCTATATCCCAAAGATTTTGGATTATGGCATTTTCATTTTCATTTCTCTCCATGTACTTTTTAATTTCCTCTTTGATTTCTTTGTTGACTCATTTATTGTTTAGTACCATGATATTTAACCTTCATGCATTTGTGTATTTTCCAGAATTTTTTTCTTGTGGTTAATTTCTAGTTTTATAGTGTTTAGATCCGAAAAGATGCATGGAATGACTTTGATCTCTTTGAATTTGTTGAGACTTGTTTTGTGGCCTATTATGTGGAGAATGTTCCATATGCACTTGAATGTGCATGTTCTGCTTTAGGATGGAATATACTGAATATATGTGTTAAATACATCTGGTCCAATGTGTCATTGAAAACCACTGTTTTCTTGTTGATTTTCTGCTTGAATGGTCTATTCATTGATGTAAGTGGGGTGTTAAAGTCCCCTAGTATTATTGTATTACTATCCATTATTTCCTTTATGTTTGTTATTAGCTGCTTTATGTATTTGGGTGCTTCCATGTTGGGGGCATAAATATTTACAATTGTTATATATTCTTGTTCGAGTGTTCTCTTTAAGATTATATACTGTTGTTTGTCTCTCGTTATAGTCTGTTTCAAAGTCGATTTTATCTGATATAAGTATTGCTACCCTGGCTTTCTCTTTGCCTCCATTTGCATGATAAATGCTTCTCCATCCCTTCACTTTCAATCTGCATGTGTCTTTAGGTCTGAAATAAATCTCTTATAGGTAGCATACAGATGGGTATTGCTTTTGTATACATTCTGTCACCTTATGTGTTTTGATTCAACTGTTTACTTCATTTATGTTCAAAGTAATTATTGATTGGTTATCCTTCATTGCCATTTTGTTTCTTGTTTTATATTTTTATAGTTCTCCGTTTCTTTTTTCTCTTCCTTGCTTCTCTCTTGATTAGTTGCCTTTCTTTAGTGATATACTTGGATTCCTTTCTCTTTACTTTTTTCATATTTGTGGTTACCATTAGGTTTGTATATAACATTTTCTGCCTATAGCAGTCCATATTAACTTGATTGTCACTTAAGTTTGAACCCATTCTTTACTGCTCTCCTCTCATGTTTTAGATATATGGTTTCATACTTTATATTCTTTAATTTTGTGAGTCCCTTGACTAACTTTTATAGATATGTGTTTACTGCTTTTGTGCTTTCTACTTTTCTTATTCTTAATGTTCTTTCTTTTCCACTCAAAGAGTCCCCTTTACCATTTCTCGTAGGGCTGGCTTAATGTTGATGAATTCCCTTAACTTTTTCTTTTTTGAATCTGGGCACCTATCTTTCCCTCTATTCTGAGTCATAGCTTTGTTGGATACAGTATTCCTGGCTGAAGATTTTTTTTTCTTTCAGCACTTTGACTATATCACCCCACTTTCTTCTGCCCTGCAAAGTTTCTGTTGATAAATCAGCTGATAGCCTTATGAAGTTTCCCCTATATATAACTGTATTCCTTTCTATTGCTGCTTTTAAAAATTCTCTCTTTATCACTTCTTTTTGCCATTGTAATTACCATGTGTCTTTGTGTGGGCCATTTTGGGTTGATTTTGTTGGGGGCTGTTTGTGACTCCTGGATCTGGATTTCTGTCCAGATTTGGGAAGTTTTCAGCTATTATATCTTCAAATAAATTTTCTGCCCCATTTTCTTTTCTCCTTTTGGGATCCCTGTAATGCAGATGTTATTACGTGATGGTGTCATTGAATTACCTTAATCTATTATATCTTCAAATAAATTTTTTGCCCCATTCTCTTTTCTCCTTTTGGGATCCCTGTAATGCAGATGTTATTACGTGATGGTGTCATTGAATTACCTTATACTATTCTCATTTTTTATTTATTCTTTCCTCTCACCTGTTCAGTTTGATTCCTTCCCATTACTCTGTCCTCCAAGTCACTTTCATTCTTCTACTCCTGTTAGTCTACTATTTATTACCCCTAGTGAGTTTTTTTTTAATATCAGTCATCAATTTCTTCTACTCTGATTAGTTTTTTTGTTGTTGTTTTGTTTTCTATTCCTTAATTGAGGGACTCACTGAAATTTTCAACTCTTTCAAGTTTAGTGAGTATCTTTCTGACCATCATTTTAAATTCTGTCTCAGGCATATTGCTTAGCTGCATTTTGTTTAGGTCTCTTGCTGTGATTTTTGTCCTGTCCTTTCAATTGGGACATATTCTTCTGTCTCCTAATTTTGCCTAGCTCTCTGTGGTCCTAGTAACCCTAAGGTCCCTAGCCGGTCACAGTAAAACAATCCATGAGGCATCTGAAGATGACGTTGGTGAGGATGTGCAGATACCGCCACTTGGGGAATTTGTTAGAAAAAAATGTAAAAGCCCATTGTCAGTATTTCTTTTTTTAAGTAGGCTCCATGAAGCCCAATGTGGGGCTTGAACTCACAACCCTGAGATCAAGACCTGAGCTGAGAGCAAGAGTCGGGTGCTTAACTGACTGAGCCACCCAGGCTCCCCTGTGGCTGGTATTTCTTAAATTTGTGCATATGCATGGTCTGGAACACAACAGCAATGCACTCACCTGTGTATTGAAATAAAAGTAAAGATTTCTCATATGAAAAAACAAAACTAAAAACAAAATGAAGAAAGACTGTGTCCTTGCCCATGCAGAAGAGACAAAGAGCCATGCAGTCCGGCTTGGAATTGAGCCCCAAACACTCAATATGAGGGACTGGAAACCTCCCTAGAGTGAGTTGGGCCCAAACTGGTACTTGCAAGGCCCTATCAGTTCAAGATAGGGGTGTAATAAAGCAGGAATGGAGCACATAAGAATTTGTAAGGAACACGCATGTGTTATTGCTTTGTTCCCGGAATAAAGTAAGCCCATTCTGTTGAAAATCATCAATATAGAATTGATCTGAAGCACTTACAAGTAATAGAAATGCCCATGTTTTCTGTCATAACAATAAAATAAATACTAGTGGAATATGATTTGGGAAGAAAAAAAAAATCTGTTTCTATGTGTTAGGAAGCTATGCCTCCTGCTCTTGAAAGTGGTGACCTTATGAAGAAGAGGTCCTGTGGTGCCCTGCAAAGCAGTGTCCCCTATTCACTAGAACCTAACACTTCAGCAGTATCTCCTACGTACTTTACATGTGCCCTGCTATTTTGGTTGACTCGTGTTGCCCTCACTATAGTCATCTGCAAAAGTTCTGTTTGCCTATTGTGGGCAGGGTTTGGTCCCTGTGTTGTTAGTTGGCCAGTATGGGGCTGCCTTGAGCTTGAGTTGGTTCAGACCAGGCATTTTCCAGATCTGTGGTTGCACTGAACTGCAGAGCGCTCTCCCTGTGTTGTTCCCTGAGTGGCTTTTTTGAGTGAGTGGGGCGTGCAGTCAGACCAGATGTCTGCCCCTAGGCTACTTCTGGAGCCATGGTGGAGCTGGTGTGTGTGTGGTTATCTTCCCTTCTCCCCAGGGCAGGAGTCATTTTGGAATAGTGCTGTCCTGTCAGGTCTGCTTATATAATGCCATGCTTGTGGTGCTGCTTTGGATGGTTTCCTGCTGAAGATGGGTGTATAGGGGAGGTCTGCAGGAGAAGACAGGAGCAGGGTGTGCTGTTAGCAAGATAGATGGAGAGTGTTGGCACTGTTTCCTGCAGGTGTCCCTGTATCTAGGCTGGGGGTAAAGGAGGGAAATCTCATCTGTCAGCTCTTTTATTTTGGTGAAGTCTCCTAAAGATCCCTGCCCATCCTGTCTGTGCATGTCCTGAGATTAGTAAATAAATCTTCTTGTATACCCCGGCCTTTTTCTATTCTTTTTTTAAATTTTTTTAAGATTGATTGATTGATTGATTGATTAGAGAGAGAGAGGGCATGAGTGGGTGGGGGGGGGAGACAGAGGGAGAGAAAGAGAGAGCATCTCAAGCAGACTCTGAGCTGAAATCAAGAGTCAGACACTCAACCAACTGAGCCACCCAGGCACCCCTACCCCAGGCCTTTTTCAAACTATTGCTTCTCTGCTGTATCCCAGTGGGGTGGTTTTTTATGCTGTCTCTTTAAGGGTGGGAACTCAGTTTCCAGTTGCCCACAAGCTTTCCCAGAGGTAAACCCACTGATTTTTAAAGTTCCACGTGGTAAGCCCCACTTACTGTAAGAACTCACAAAGTTAAGCCTCTCTGGTTTTCAAAGCCAAATGTTATAGGGATTTATCTTCCCAGTGAAGGTTCCTCATGCCTGTGGTGCCTGTTGTAGGGTCTGTCTTTCTCCCTTCTCCACACTTGTGGGGCATCTCCCTCCCACAGATAGTCTTGCAGGCCACTTTGATTCCCAACCATTGTCTTGCCCTTTCTACTATTTTCACTGTGGACTCTTCCTTATGTTTAGCTGTGGAGAGTCTGTTCTGCCAGTCTTTGGGTTATTTTCTAGGTTATTTATATGGATGTGGGTGTTAGTTTATTTGTGGGACAAGGTGAGCTTAGGATCTTCCTACTCTGCCATCTTACTTGGATGTCCTCTGCTTCCTCATATTTTAACAAATAAATGGTAACACATAAAAAGTCCTGTGAAATATGAAAAATTATAGCATACTTAAATAAAAGTGACTGAAGTAAACAATTATCAAGAAAGAAGGTAAAATTCAACAGGTGTTTCCACAAAGGAGAAAATAAGGTTATTCCTTTGAACCTAAGATGCTGGAAAGAGCAAGAAATAATCTTCTTTTATAAGACTTTATGAAAGTTCCTGAGGCTTGAGACCCTAGAGCCAAAACAAAACAAAGCAGAGCAGAAAAACAAAAAATGGGCAGAGTCCTTAGAAGCAGATCAGTGGACTTACACTCACTTGCATCCTCAGGCTGAGAACATAATTCATACTCACAGGAGCGCATCTAAGTGCATCTCCTCAGGTCTTCCAGGACCTCAAACAACCGCTCTGTCCTCAGTCTCTTTTGTTTCCCCGCAGGCAGCATGACTTACACTATGCATATTCATTCTACACCTGCCTCTAGCACAGGGACCCAAGCACATTCTTTCATGAACCACTATCATAACCTTTTAATAGTTGGGAGTATTTTAAAATAAAAGCAAGGACGAAGTAGAGATTTTTTGAGCCCTTGGATAATATCAGTTAAGGTATCAAGTTTTTATAGAGGACATCTCATGTCATTTGAAAAATATTTACATATCATTTTCTTTGTCTAAAAAACGTTTCTGTAACTCTAATTTCCATAGTCTAATCTTAGTTTTTCCTCTTTACATACTACAAAAATTGTTCTTATAATGCTTTTATTTTGTGAACTTCGTTGTAAGTAATTTGAACAGAAAACTGAATATATGACCTCAAACATCTGTCACTGAAATTCTCTGATCCTCTGCCTAACTCTTTTCTGAACTCCCTTCAGAATTGCTCATTATTAGAAATACCTGAAATGTCTTGTTTTAACCCTGTTTACTGATAGTACTGAACTTCAGGGACCCTAGTATCACAAGGTTTTGGTGTATTCAAGCAAGACTAACAATCCAAAGGAATTTAAGAAAAGAAATAACCAAAAGAATTTAAAGCAAGAAATAACTTACAAATATCACAAAACAAAATAAGCACTAAAGGGAAGGAAATAGAGATTGTGTATTTGAGCTATTAGACATTCTTTTATCACATACTTAGTCTTTAATATGTTAGTTAAATAAAACTTAACACCCAGGCATTTTTCTCCAGTATATATTTCATCTTACAATTTATTGTCCTTTTTCCTTAGTGGATCATCTATGATACTTATTTGCCTAAGTATCACACAGTTTGGCACATAATCACACACTGTTTATATGATTCTCTAAATGCTTGTCTCCTTGGGAGATTACAGGTAATTAAATTTGCTAAAGTACTCTCTTTCTTTCTTTCTTTCTTTCTTTCTCTCTTTCTTTCTCTCTTTCTTTCTCTCTTTCTCTTTCTCTCTTTCTGTCTTTCTTTCTTTCCTTCCTTCTTTCTTTCTTTCTTTCTTTCTCTCTCTCTCTCTCTCTCTCTCTCTCTCTCTCTCTCTCTCTCTCTCTCTTCTTTCTTTCTTTCTTTCTTTCTTTCTTTCTTTCTTTCTTTCTTTCTTTCTTTCTTTCTTTTTTCTTTCTTTCTTTCTTTCTTTCTTCAGCTACAGTACTCAAGTAACCATTATCATACTTCTCATTTTAACCAATAGTTCTGGGCACAATGCCTGTTCATAATAAATTCCCTAATATTGTTGGAGTTAATGAATAAATGGATAAGTGCTGACTGATTTGAATTAAAATAAAATGCATGCTGGAGAAGGCACTGCTGGTAGAAATCAATGGAACTATTGTTGTTGCCTAAACTGCTTACATGCCATTCATCCTTAGATGTATATCATTAAGAAAGTGCTAGGTGGCAAGTATTGTTAAGTGTTTTTCTTATATCATCTCATTTAATCCTCACAATAACCCTAAGGGAATAATTCATCATAGATCCTTTATTTCACTTGATAGAAAAGTCAAATAAAATTGGCTTAAACAACAAAGGGGTTATGGCATAACTTCATTCTGGGCCCACATGGTCAAGGATAAGTCTGTATTATCTGTATAGTCTGTATTATCTGTATAAGCTCTGTATTATCTAGATAGGCTCCTTATAGTGGCTTTATGTAGCTTCAGATTCTCCCCTCTGGTTGCAAGATGATTATAGTTATAGATAAAACAACTTCACACATTCAAAACATTGGAAATGTATGAAGCCTTCATTCTAGGAAGTCTCAGCAAATGTCTTTTCAGATGAGCTATATACCCATCCTGAATTAATCACTGTAAACCATAGCATGGAATATGTGACTGATTTCAGCTCCTCAGTATCTCCTGGAATGGACTGATGTCAGATGACTTGGACTCATGTAGACAAAGTATACATGTCAGGGGTGGGGGTGAAGATTGACAGGAATATAAAAGTATATTCATGAAAGAACATAGGAATGGAGACTAGAATGCAAAATGAAAGAAAACCACTATGTCCAGTACCTCTGTTTTAAAGTTAAGGAAACAAGGGCTCAAAGGATTTATGTCATTTTTCCAAGATCATGCAGCTAATACTGGCAGAAGTGCAATTCAAAATCAAGTCTGTCTCCAACACCAATATATTACATGACCCCCCCTTAAATATTTATTACTGTCCTTAACTCTGCATTCTGCCATCACAAAAGTGCTTCTAAAGTCTCCTGCCAATGAAAGAGTATCCAGTGGACTATGAGTACTAGAAATAAATATATTTCCTTTTAATAATACAACTTTATTTTGAATGACATCTCTCCTGCTATTCATCTCTATTTAAATAATAAAATTATCATTCACTAATTTTTCTTCCAGGAGCTAATTCCCACCCTTTTATATTTTAGGAAGATGCTGATTGGAGGAAAAAAAAATGTAGAGAAAAGAGAAGAGAATTATTTGTCTAAGCAGCAGTGACAGAAAATTGGTAGAAGCCATGGGGCACCTGGGTGGCTCAGTCATTTGGGCCTCTGACTCTTGATTTCAGCTCAGGTCATGATCTCAGAGTCATGGGATGAAGCCCCACATTGGGCTCTGTGCTGTGCGTGGAGCCTCCTTAGATTCTCTGCCCCTCACCCCATCTGCTTGAGTGTGCGCTATCTCTAAATAAAATTAAATTTAAAAAAATTGATAGGAGCCATATTTATGACAGAATGTATTAGAGCATTAACCAATATATTCAATGTAGGATTTTTTTTTTTTTTTTACTTGATAATTTTTGTGATGAGTCTACCTTAAGTGAAAGTTTAAGGTAAAGGAAATCAGTCAGCCTATTCTGGGGAATATTATTTTTCACTGTGATATTCCATAACTACAAAACTATTCACTGACTGTGTAGGTGAATACATGAATTGAATTGATTAGAATACTTGTAAAAACAAAACAAAACAAAACAAAAAACCTCATGAAACTAAATCAGTTTAATTTTAGACATGTTAAATATATCTTAATATTTATAATTTGAAGAGCATATATTCAGGCCATTTTCCCTAAGGTGAGATTTGTTAAATCTGAAGGTGTTTCCTTTGTCTGCTTTCTCCTAATTCCAAAGAGAATTTTTAGATCAAGTTTTGATAACTTTTTGGAGTCCTGCTTTCTTTGTAATTTTCTCTCACCTTTTATGAGGAACATTGCTTCACTGATAGGTTTTTTGTTGCTGTTTTTTTGTTTATAAAGGAGAGAAGGTGCAGAGGGAGAGGGAAAGATAGAATCTTAAGCAGGCTCCATGCCCAGCACAAAGCTCATAGTGGGGCTTGATCTCAGGACCCTGAGATCATGACTTGAGCTGAAATCAAGAGTCAGAAGCTTAATCAACTGAGCCACTTAGGCACCCTGCTTTGTTGATGTTTCTTATCCAAGATTAAATTGACTAGTTTTAATCTCAATGTTTTTAACGTATTTTTAAGGCTAAAGTTTATAAACAGTTCTATTTGAGAAGAAGAGTAAGTTGGGACAAGTTAGTCTAAAAATCTCAATGTCTTCAATTTTATAATTTAATTTAAAATACTAATTATTTCTAAAACAAGAACATTAAAGAAAACATAGAGTATGTATATGAACATGTGTTTAAATATTTTATGCACCTGGATCTGTTAGAAAATCCCTCAATCAAGGAAGCCTGCAGAGCCAAGGAAAGCATAGAGGAGGAGGTAGAGGTCATCAGACCTAGAGAGAGGGGCCCAGCTAGACACCAAATCACAAGGACTAATACATATCCTAAAATTTTAGAAACTGAGTCAACCATCAAGTTTGGGTTGGTCTTGGATAAAAACCTGACCATAGAGGGACTAGCCTTCTGTGACATGGAAAGCGTTACAGACTGAATATTGTATTAGCTCAAGCAGAATGCTGTTAACAAGTACCTAAAAATATGGGAGCAGCTTAGGAACTGGGTAAAGCATAGAGGCTGAAGGAGTTTTGAGGTGCATGCTAGGGATAAGCTAGATTGCTGTGAAGTGTGTGTAAGTAGAAATACAGAGGTTAAAGGTCATTCTGGTGATGTCTCAGAAATGACAAACATACTATTGCCAATAGAGAAAAGGCAATTCACGCATGTTATAAAGGGTCAAAGAATTTGGCTGAATTGTGTTCTTGTATTTTGTGGAAGATAAGATGATGAAATTGGATAGTTAACTCAAGAAATTTCTAAGCAAAATGTTAAAGGTGCAGCCTAGATTCTCCTGATTGTTTATAGCAAAATGCAAAGGAAGAGAGATGAAATGAGAGAAACTGTTACACAAAAAGGAGCCAGAACTAAAGATTTGGACAACTCTCACCTTCTCCGTATTGTGTTTTATGGAGAGCAGTTTCTAAGAATGCAAAGTGTGGCTGGACTACCACTTAATAAAGACATCATGAGGTTATATGAGCAGAAACTGACAGTTTGAACTGAAGTAGTAGGAGATGAACAAAATGAAAGAAGCCTATCAGACTTAGATTCTATAGGATCAGACAGTAGAGCTACCTGGCTGTGAACATGTCATCCTTAAAGAAAAAGGAAGAATGACACCAAGGCAATTCATAGATCTGAAGGGCTGCCCAAGGGACATGGCTGGTTCCTACTGGTTTCAAAGGATAGAGCCTCTCTTTTTGGTGTGGCAGTATGCAACCAACCAGTTCCTGAGGGGCAAAGGCAAAGCCCATTGCTCAAGGGGTAACCTGCCCCACAGAGCTGAAGGTGCAATGCTTCCACACAGAACCATGAGGGATAAGGCTGCCATCCCAGTGGGCCTGGAGGGCATAGTAAAGATGTTTATTCTTGAGCCTTAGGATTTAATGGAGTTTGCCCTAAGTTTAGATTTACTTGTCTGCACTAATCTAGACTTGTCTAGTTTAGACTTATCTTTCACCCCTTTCTTCTTCCCAATTTCTTTCATTTGCAGCAGGAATGTCTCTCCTATGTCTCCCCTATCATATTTTAGAAGCACTTGTATGGTTTCACAGGTTCACAGCTGGAGAGGAATTTTGCCTCAGGATAAACCTTACCTCAAGTCTCATTCATACCTGATTTAGATAATAGATGAGACTTGGGCTTTAGGCTTTAGAGTTGATGTTAGATTGCACTGAAACTTTGGCTCCTGGGATGGGATGAGTATATTTTACATGAGAGATGGGCATGGATTTTGGGGGACAAGGGTAGAATATTATGGACTGAATGTGACTATATACCCAAATTCGTATATTGAAGCCCCAATTTGAAGTGTGACTGTATTTGGAGTAAGAAAGGAAAGTTAAATGAGGTCCTATAAGTGGGACCCTAATTTGATAGGATTAGTGTTCTCAGAAGAAGAGATATCAGAGATCTTTCTCTCTTAACCGCCATGTGAGGACACTAAAAGCCAGGAAGAGAATTCTCACTGGAACCCCACCAGACTGGCACCCTAAACTCAGACTTCTAGGCTCTGAACTATGAGAAAATAAATATCTGTTGTTTAAGCACCCCTAACATGTGGTATTTTCTTATACCAGCCTGAAAAGAGTAATGCAGGAAGGATGGCTAAATTTAAATGGCAAAAGAAAAATCACAAATCACTGGCATAATTTTATTTACAATTTCAATAACACTATAAAATATCTGTCAAAGCCCCCAAATTAAGACCCCCATGGAAACTTGTGGATCACAGAAGTCTGTATTTATTAAACTTGCTGAGTAAGGGATAGTGTTCATATTTGCAGAGGTAAAGTTAAGAAGAATCATACAGAGTTTGTGGGGCTGGGATTAGTATCAGGGTAGTTTCAGTTTAGATGCTTGTTAATGAGGTCTGGGGAAGGACTGATGAGAATTTGTAAGCTAAGTGAGTTGATGAAACTGTCCATGGTCTTATATTAGAGCACATGAACCCATGCTATTTATGGAGTTAATCATTAAATAAGTTTGTGGTTATAATCAGGAAAATATATATGTGAATGAGCTGGCATTAAAACAGTTGAGGCTTGAGGAAGATGGTGGAAGAGTAAGGGGACCCATGTTTCATCTGGTCCCTTGAATTCAGCTAGTTATCAAATCATTCTGAACACCTGTGAATTCAACCTGAGATCTAAGAGAAGAATTATTGCAGTTCTACAAATAGAAAAGAGACCACTTTTTGCAAGAAGTATGAAAAGCTGTCAGGAAACAAAAGCCACATAGAGCAACCAGAAGCAGCTTACACTGAGTCTGGCCCCCTGGCAAGGGGTGGTGCAACTCTGCCCAGGCAAAAACACCCAAGAATCAGTGCAACAGGCCCATCCCCTAGAAGACCAGCAGGAACATCAGGGAAATACCAAGTTTATGGATCACTCAGAACTGAAAAACTCCTGCATTAAGGGAATATAATATATAGAATTCGAGGTTTTTTCTCATGAGTCTTTAGTCTGTTTAAAATTTATTTTTCTTTTTTCTTCATTATCCTTTTCAACTAGTTTCTTATTTTATCAACTCTTTGTTTTTAAGTCTTTTTAATTGTCATTTTTACATTTACATTTTATAGATATGTTCTTCATTTTTGGCTTCTTTTGAATATATATATATTCTTTCTTGACAATTTTGGGATTTAGTGTCTTCTGACAAACCGACCAAAATACCTCAGGACCAAGTAGATCACCCTGTTTTGCTCACCTGTGAGTTATATTTTCTTTGGTTTCTGACTTCTTCGGATTTGTCTGGTGTGTATTTCCCTGGGATCATGGTTGATATTTTTGATATTATTCTCTCTTTCATCCATTCTTCTCTGGACAAAATGAGTAAAAGGAGAAATTCACAGCAAAAGAAAGAACCAGAGGTAATACTGTCTGCCATAGATCTAATCTGATAAAGATAAAATCCTGAAAGTAGCTTGAGACAAGAGGTCCTTAACGTACAGGGAGGAGCATTAGACTGGCAGAAGACCTTTCCACAGAGACCTGGCTGGTAGGCCAGAAAGGGCTGGCATGATATAGTTAGGGCACTAAATGAGAAAAACAGGCATCCAAGAATACTTTATCCAGCAAGGCTGTCAGGTAGAATGGAAGGAGAGATAAAGAGCTTTGAGGACAAACAGAAACTAAAAGAATTTGTGATCACTAAACCAGCCTTGCAAGAAATATTAAAGGGGATCCTGTAAGCAAAGAGAGAGCCCAAAAGTAACATAGACCAGAAAGAAACAAAGACAATCTACGGAAACAGGACCTTTACAGGAAATACGGTGGCCCTAAATTCATTTTTTCAATAGTTACTCTGAATGTAAATGGGCTAAATGCCCCAATCAAAAGACCCAGGGTATCAGATTGGATAAAAAAGCAAGACCCATCCATATGTTGTCTACAAAAGACTCATTTTAGACCCAAAGACACCTCCAGATTGAAAGTGAGGGGATGAAAAACCATTTATAATGCTAATGGACATCAAAAGAAAGCTGGGTTAGCAATCCTTATATCAGACAAATTAGATTTTAAACCAAAGACTGTAGTAAGGAATGAAGAGGAGCACTGCATCATACTTTAAGGGTCTAGCCAACAAGAAGTTCTAACAATTCTAAATATTTATTTAGAATTAAATAAATTCTAAATAAATTAAAATTAAATTCTAAATATTTATTTAGAATTAAATTTTCCCTTCTAACTTGGGAGCAGCCAATTTTATAAACCAATTAATAACAAAAATAAAGAAACACATTGATAATAATACAATAATAGTAGTGGATTTTAACACCCCACTCAGTGCAATGGACAGATCATCTAAGCGGAAGATCAACAAGGAAACAAGGGCTTTGAATGACACATTGGACCAGATAGATTTGGCAGATATATTCAGAGCATTCCATCCTAAAGAAACACAATACACATTCTTCCTGAGTTCACATGGAACATTATCCAGAATAGAGCACATCCTGGGTCACAAATCAGGTCTCAACTGGTAACCAAAGATTGGGATTATTCCCTGCATATTTTTAGACCATGGTGCTTTGAAACTTCAATTCAATCACAAGAGGAAATTTGGAAGGAACTCAAATATTTGGAGGTTAAAGAGCATCCTCCTAAAGAATGAATGGGTCAAGCAGGAAATTAAAGAAGAATAAAAAAATTCATGGAAACAAATGAAAATGAAAATACAACTGTTCAAAACCTTTGAGATGCAGCAAACACAGTCCTAAGAGGAAGTACATAGCAATACAAGCCTTTCTCAAAAAGTTAGAAAGTCTCAAATACAAAAGCTAACTTTAAACCTAAAGGAGCTGGAGAAAGAACAACAAATAAAGCATAAACCAAGTAGGTGAAGAGGAATAATAAAGATTAGAGCAGAAATCAATGAAATAGAAACCAAAAGAACAGTAGAACGGATCAATGAGACTAGAAGCTGGTTCTTTGAAAGAATTAATAAGATCTATAAACCCCTAACCAGACTTATCAAAAAGAAAAGAGAAAGGACCCAAATTAATAAAATCATGAATGAAAGAGGAGATACAACCAACACCAAGGAAATACAGTTTTAAGAACATATTATGAGGAACTATAGGCCAACAAATTAGGCAATCTGGAAGAAATGGATGTATTCCTAGAGATGTATCAACTACCAAAACTGAAACAGGAAGAAATAGAAAAACTGAACAGACCCATAACCAGCAAGGAAATTGAAGCAGTAATCAAAAATCTTCCAAGGAACAAGAGTCCGGGGCTGGATGGCTTCCCAGGGGAATTCTACCAAACATTTAAAGAAGAACTAATACCTATTATTCTGAAGCTGTTTCAAAAATAGAAATGAAAGGAAAACTTCCAAATCCTTTCTGTGAGTCCAGCATTACCTTGATCCCCAAACCAGACAAAGACCACCAAAAAGGAGAATTACAGACCAATATCCCTGATGAACATAGATGCCAAAATTCTCACCAAGATACTAGTCAATAGAATCCAACAGTACATTAAAAGGATTATTCACCACGACCAAGTGGTATTTATTCCTGGGCTGCAGGGGTGGTTCAACACCCCACAAATCAATCAATGTGGTACATTGCATTAATGAAAGGACAAGAACCATATGATCCTCTCAATTGATGCAGAAAAAGCATTTGACAAAATACAGCATCCTTTCTTGTTTAAAACTCTCCACATTGTAGGGATAGAGGGAACATACGTGAACATCATAAAAGCCATAAAACGAAAAGCCCACGCTCTCAGTGGGAAAAACTGAGAGCTTTTCCCCTAAGGTCAGGAACACAACAGGGACGTCTACTCTCATCACTGTTGTTCAACATAGTACTAGAAGTCCTAGCCTCAGCAATCAGACAAAAAAAAAAAAAAAAAAAGAAAGAAAAGAAAAGGCATTTAAATTGGCAAAGAAGAAGTCAAACTCTCACTCTTTGCAGATGACATGATCCTTTATGTGGATAACCCAAAGACTCCTCCCCAAAATTACTAGAACTCATACGGCTTTTCAGCAATGTGACAGGATATAAAATCAATGCATATAAGTCCATTGCATTTGTATACACTAACAATGAGACAGAAGAAAGAAATTAAGGAGTCAACCCCATTTACAGTTGCACCAAAAACTATAAGATATGTAAGAATAAACCTAACCAAAGAGGTAAAGGATCTGTCCTCTAAAAACTACAGAACACTTATGAAAGAAATTGAGAAAGACACAGAAAATGGAAAAACATTCCATGCTCATGGATTGGAAGAACAAATATTGTTAGAATGTCTATGCTTCCTAGAGCAATCTATACATTCATTGCAATCCTTATCAAAATACCATTGACATTTTTCACAGAACTGGAAGAAACAATACTGAAATTTGTATGGAACCAGAAAAGACCCCAAATAGCCAAACGAATGTTGAGAAAGAAAACCAAAGTTGTTGGCATCACAATGTCGGACTTCAAGCTCTATTACAAAGCTGTAATCATCAAGACAGTATGGTACTGGCACAAAAACAGACACATAGCTCAATGGAACAGAATAGAGAACCTAGAAATGGACCCTCAACTCTATAGTCAACTAATCTTCAACAAAGCAGGAAAGAATGTCCAATGGAGAAAAGACAGTCTCTTCAATAAACGGTGCTGGGAAAAATGGACAGCCACATGCAGAAAAATGACACTGGACCATTTTTTTACACCATACACAAAGATAAACTCTAAATGGATAAAAACCCTAAATGTGAGCAGGATTCCATCAAAATCCTTGAAGAGAGCACAGGCAGCAACCTCTTTGACATCGGCCACAGCAACTTCTTGCTAGACATGTCTCCAAAGGCAAGGGATACAAAGGCAAAAATGAACTATTGGGACTTTATCAAGATAAAAAGCTTTTGCACAGCAAAGGAAACAGTCAACAAACCAAAAGGCAATCTTTGGAATGGGAGAAGATATTTCCAAATGACTATCAGGTAAAGGCCTGTATCCAAGATCTAGAAAGAACTTATCAAACTCAACACCCAAAAACCAATTAATCCAGTCAAGAAATGAGCAGAAGACATGAACAGTAATTTCTCCAAATACATATAAATTACAAACGGACACATGAAAAAAATGGTCAACATCAGTTGGTGTCAGGGATATATAAATCAAAACCACAATGAGATACTACCTCACACCAGTCAGAATGGCTAAAATTAACAAGACAGGAAACAAATGTTGGCCAGCATGTGGAGAAAGCAGAACCCTCCTACACTGTTGGTGGGAATGCAAGCTGGTACAGTTACTCTGGAAAATAGTATGGAGATTCCTCAAGAAGTCAAAAACAGAGCTACCCTACGACCCAGCAATTGCACTACTAGGTATTGACCCCAGAGATACAGATGTAGTGATCCACAGGGGCAACTTCACCCCAATGTTCATAGCAGCAATGTCCACAACAGCCAAACTGTGGTAAGAGCCTAGATGTCCATTGCCAGATGAATGGATAAAGAAGATGTGAGATACACACACACACACACGCACACAATGGAATATCAGCCATCAGAAAAATTAATACCATTTACATCAATATGGATGGAACTGGTGGGTATTATGCTGAGCGAAATAAGTCATTCAGATTAAGACAATTATATGGTTTCACTCATATTTGGAATATAAGAAACAGTGCAGAGGATCATAGGGGAAGGGAGGGAAAACTGGGAAGTCATCAGAGAAGGAGAAAAACCATCAGAGACTCTTAATTCTAGGAAAGAAACTGAGGGTTGCTGGAGGGGATATGGGTGGGGGATGGGGTTATTGGGTGATGGGCATTGGGGAGGGCACATGATGTGATGAGCACTGATGAATTATTTGAACTCTACATCTGGAATTAATGATGTACTATATGGTGGCTAATTGAATTTAAATTAAAAAAATAGAAAAACAAACAGTTTAGGCTTTAGATAGTTTTTCTGTCAGGACATGGTTTGTACAGTTTATCCATGTTGCAAGTCATAGTAGAATTTTTTGGGTTGTCTTTCATTTCTCATCTGATACTCAGAATAGTGTCTTCCCTTTTCAATTTACTCTTTATCCACAGCCCTTTCATATCATTTGACTAGATCTTTTAACCTCTTGATTTAAGTATTTTATAGTTCACCTAAAAGTCAAGCTAAACTATTATATTATTTTCCCCCAATTTTATTGAGATATAATTGACATATAATGTGTAAATTTAAGGTATACGAGATGTTGACTTCATACACATATATTGCAAAATGTTTACCATCATAAGCTTAGCTAATATGTCCAACATGTCACATAATTAGCATTTCTTTTTTTGTGGTGAAAATAGTTAAGATCTACTGTTTTAGCATCTTTCAAGCTAATAATATACTATTAGTAACTATAACCATGTACATGAGATCTACAGGACTTATTCATCTTATGATTAGATATTTGTATCCTTTGACCAGTATCTTCCCATTTCCCCCATACCCTAGCCTCTGGTAATCATCATTCTATTCTCTCTTTCTATGAGTTAGGTTTCTATAGATTCCACATATAGGTCATATCATACAGTATCTATCTTTCTCTGACTTATTTCACTTAGCATAATACCTTTAAAGTCCACCCACGTTGCAAATAGCAGGATTTTTTTCTTTCTTGTAGTTGAATAATATACCATTGTGTGTGTGTGTGTGTGTGTGTGTGTGTGTGTATGTGTATATATGTACATATACATGTGTATACACATATATGTATATATGTGTGCATATATGTTTATATATGTGTCTACACACATACATATATATATATATATATATCACATCTGCTTTATCCATTCACCCTTTGACAGACACTTAGCTTATTTCTGTATCTTGCTCTTTTGAATAATGCTGCAATGAACATGGGAGTGCAGGTATCTCTTCAAGATCCTGTTTTAATTTCTTTTGGATATATATTCCAGAAGTGGAATTGCTGGATCATAAGGTAGTTTTATTTTTGATTTTATAAGGGACCTCCATACTGTTTTCCATAGTGGTACCAATTTACATTCCTACCGACAGTGCACAAAGTTTCCCTTTTCTTCACATCCTCACCGACACTTACTTCTTTTGATGATAACTATTGTAAGAGGTGATTCCTCATTGTGGTTCTGATTTATATTTCCCTGATGATTAGTGATGTTGAGTGCTTTTTCATGTACTTGATGGCTATTGAGGTCTTCTTTGGAAAAATGTTTATAGACCATCATATTCTTCATTGCAGTTGCTTAGGATTCTTATCTGTTCTAGACTTCCTTTTCCTATAGACTTTAACTAAGCACTTTTTTCACCTGGTTAAAAAAATACAATTGTATACATCCTGATTAAATCCTCTGGAATGTAACTTCCCTCAGTATTTCGAGATTTTCAAATATTGGGCAGTTTCTTAAATATATGCTTCTTATACCAAGGTATTAGTATGCAAGACTCTTAAGAGTGCTAGATAATTTAGGATAAAAATAATTGAATTCTTATCTGTAAATTAAGTACATATTTGTTGCATAAAATTATGGTTTTTTAAATCATTGGAACTAGACTTAAAATTATGTTTGCTTAGATTACAACAGGGTGCTTTGTCCCATAGATCTTTGGGGATGCAAATTCATTCTCTTTTGCTATTAGACTCCAGAGGAGAAGTTTGATAAGTACCATATAGCAGAATCATTATTAATAAATAGAGCCTAATTTATTTACATGATTTTATAAGGTTTAATATTTTTTAGTGTTTGAAATGTTCATAGTTTCATAGTTTTCATAGGCCAAGTCATTATTTTATTTGACATATTAGAAAAGGGGTATCTGGCATGAAATTGGAGCTAAAATGCACACTTTGATAGGTTGGAATAAATAAGTACAAACTTAGAAGTCTTTGTCTTGACATTTTCATTAGCTAATATGACATGTCGTTGACATTTTTTTCCTTTATCCTACCAGTTTACCTTACTCAGGAGTCCTATCTTCCTGCAATGCCAAAGGAAATTTTGATTATGTTATAATAAATCAGTTATTACTGATATTAGTCATCATATTTTTATCTGATAGAAAAAAATGGCAAAATGATATTTCTAAAATTATCACTGTATTATTGGGGGAGTACCAGTGATATTTATACTTAATATTTGTTTTTAAAAAATGTAAGCTATAAATATTTATAATATGTGATAGATTTGTTTCATTTCCGTCATTGCAACTCTCACATATTTCCATTTGAGGCTGATACTTTAACTATAAATTTTAAGCTTTCAAAAAGAATGGGAAATTAGAAGCCATAATAACAAATAAGCAACTTAATGAGATTCTGCTCCTAAATTTGGCATAAGTCAACAGCTTGCTTTTGTTTTGTTTTGTTTTCTTGAAAGCAAACAAAGCAACAGCTGTGGCTAGACACAGCATCTCTAAGTTAGAAAATGAAATATTGAACACTGGGATGAAATATGAAATTCATACTTTATAAGTTTACTAAGGCTTCCATTTAGCAATCCATGAGGTCAGATCTCAGAAGTTCCTACAGTTTGCTAAGGTTTTTAACACTTTTAGGTTTACTGTTTTTAGGCAGATCCTGAAATTCTGAGAATATGAAATCATCTCTATAACCAATGTGTGTGTGTGTGTGCATGCACACACACACTCTTAACAGTTGTCGTCCAGTCTCCTCTTGAATATTTCAGCAAAAGTAAACCTAGAACTCTTCAGTATGGAACAGCTTGAATTGCCTGGAAATATAGTCAATATGGATATTTGTGAATGTTGGCCATTTATGTGTCCTTCATCTAAATGATGAAGTGCTCTGGGATATAATATTTTAAAGCAAAAAAAAAAAGGATCTGTTTATCTCCATTCAAAATGCACTCTATCTCTGACAGAGCATTTGAAAAGATGGAGAAACTAGCTCGGGACAGTAGAGGCCGTGTAGCGTTGCCGTTACTCTGAGGAGAGAACAGTTGGTAGAGGGGTGCAAAAATGCAGAGCAATAAAACCTTTAACTTGGAGAAGCAAAACCACACTCCAAGGAAGCAGCAGCAGTACTCCCAGCAGCAACAGCAGCAGCCACCACCACCACCACCACCACCACCACCAATACCTGCAAATGGGCAACAAGCCAGCAGCCAAAATGAAGGCTTGACTATTGATCTGAAGAATTTTAGGAAACCAGGAGAGAAGACCTTCACCCAACGTAGCCGGCTCTTTGCGGGCAATCTTCCTCCTGACATCACTGAGGAGGAGATCAGGAAACTATTTGAGAAATATGGAAGGCAGGCGAAGTCTTCATTCATAAGGACAAGGGCTTTGGTTTTATCCACTTGGAAACACGAACCCTAGCGGAGATTGCCAAAGTAGAACTGGACAACATGCCACTCCGTAGAAAGCAGCTGTGTGTGAGCTTTGCCTGCCATAGTGCATCCCTTACAGTCTGAAACCTTCCTCAGTACGTTTCCAATGAACAGCTGGAGGAAGCCTTTTCGGTGTTTGGCCAGGTGGAAAGGGCTGTAGTCATCATGAATGATCGAGGAAGGCCCTCAGGAAAAGGCATTGTTGAATTCTCAGGGGAGCCAGCTGCTCGGAAAGCTCTGGACAGGTGCAGTGAAGGTTCCTTCCTGCTAACCACATTTCCTCGGCCTGTGACTGTGGAGCCCATGGACCAGTTGGATGATGAAGAGGGACTTCCAGAGAACCTGGTTATAAAGAACCAGCAATTTCACAAGGAGCAAGAGTAGCCACCCAGATTTGCACAGCCTGGCTCCTTTGAGTATGAGTATGCCATGTGCTGGAAGGCACTCATTGAGATGGAGAAGCAGCAGCAGGACCAAGTGGACCATAACATCAAGGAAGCTCGTGAGGAGATGGAGATGGAGGCTGCTCGCCATGAGCACCAGGTCATGCTAATGAGACAGGATTTGATGAGACATCAAGAAGAACTTCAGAGGATGGAAGAGCTGCACAACCAAGAGGTGCAAAAATGAAAGCAACTGGAGCTCAGGCAGGAGGAGGAATGCAGGAGCCATGAGGAAGAGATGCAGGGGCAACAGGAAGAAATGACGTGGCGACAGCAGGAAGGATTCAAGGGAACATTCCCTGATGCAAGAGAACAGGAGATACGGATGGGCCAGATGGCTATGGGAAGTGCTATAGGCATCAACAACAGAGGTGCCATGTCCCCTGCTCTAGTGTCAGCAGGTACCCCAGCTCTTCCAGGACCTGCCACTATGATGCCAGATGGAACCCCACCAACAACTGAATGCTTTGGCCAAGCTGCTACAATGGAAGGAATTGGGGCAATTGGTGGAACCCCTCCTGCATTCAACCATGCAGCTCCTGGAGCTGAATTTGCTCCAAACAAATGTCACCGATACTAATAAGAATTTCAATGTCTAGTTTCCCAAAAACCCTTAAAAGAAGGACCCTTTTTGGACCAGCCAGAATTCTGCCCTGGAAAAGTGTTAGGGATTCCTCCCAATAGTTAGGACTTCCTTGCCTGTACTACTCTGAAGGAGTTTGCTGGAGGCTGAGGGCAAGGGAAGGGCGATATTTAACAAATCAGTTCTGTGTGGTATATCTTTTAACTAATTGATTTTGTGTGGTGCATTCCTGAAGTCTCATGTGATTGTTGAGGGCCTGGGGGGGTGGGAACCATGGCAAAATGAACCCAGTTAGAGCCCCTACTAATCTTGATCATTCCATTCTTTGTCCATCCTGTTCTATTTGGTGTCTCATTATACCCTCCAAACCCCAGAGACACTGCCACATACACCACATTAACAAGCATCCCCCAATGACCTTAGCCCCATTGCTCCATTCACTCGCAGGTGGCAGTTCAGGCAAATGTCCACAGAGGTCACAGACAACATACATACGGTTCTGTTATATCCCATATATTACCCCTTCATGTCCTAAGGAAGACATTTTCTCTTAGAGATTTTCATTTTAGTGTATCTTAAAAAAAAAAAAAAATCTTGTGTTAAGTTGCCTCCATCTTTTTTTCTTGGGTTAGAACAACCCAGGAATGGCCTTTTTGTGTCTATGATGTTGCTGTTCACAGCTTTTCTTGACAGGCCTTGTACAATCTTGGGGACAGGGTTGCTGTGTGCTGAAGGTTGGACAGTAGCTCTGAGTCTTGCCTATCTTAGGTAGTTAGGCTGTGCATTTTTTTATTAGTGTACTATGTTTGATTTGTCCCTGATATCTTTAGAGTTTTTCTGAGAAATGGAGCAGTAATACAGCATCAACTTATTAAAATACATTTTAAGCCTTTAAAAAAAAAAAAGAAAAGATGGAGAAACTAAGCTGTCTGGAAGACTGTGAGAATTGTAGGTTGATTTTGAATTGTGAGCTACTGAGTAGATTTTTAATCTAAAGATAAATGAAAGACTAAATATAATGAAGAAATAATGTCTTAGAGTAAGATGAGTGAGGTTCCTTTTGAAGTGAAGCAGAAAGAATTACTAGCAGTTCCAGATGCATAAGACTAAAATGGAGATATTCCCTGTCTTAAATTTATGGCAATTGTTTTTAATCTCTATGTTGGAGTCTCAGATGTTTGAAGTGTTAGAAGCTCCCCAGGTGATTCTAATCTCTAGCTGTATTGAAAACCACCAAACTGGAAAAATAGGTCTTCCATTTGCCAGGAAAGAGAACGAGAAAGAGCTGAGATAGGGAGTAGAGAAAGCAAAGAATGGGAGAGAGAAAGAGGTTGGTGGGAGGGTGATAATCTGGAAACATATAAAGCATTAATATCAGAAATCTTATGGCTCTAGCAGTTGGTTATTGATTCCTCAGAACTTTAAGTGGCTTGGAATGCCTGGAAAAAAGTCTTGTCCCTGAGATTTTTAGACCCAGATGAGATCTTGAAGCATGAAGTGGCTTTAAGATTGTGGGACAGATGAAATCATCATCTCAAAAGATATCTGTGTTCCCATGCTCATTGCAGCATTATTAAATTATTCACAGTAACCAAGGTATGGAAACAACCTAAGTGTCAATGAATGAACAGATCAAGAAAACGTGATATCTATATTATTATCTATCTATAATGTTATTATTCAGCATTAAAGAGAAGGAAATCCAGAGATCTCTGACAACATGAATGAAGGTGGAGGGCATTATGCTAAGTGAAATAAGCCAAATAGAGAAAGACAAATACTGTGCAGTTCACTCACGTATATGTGGAATCAAAACAAACAAACAAAAAACAGAAGCTGAACTCCTAGAAATAGAAGAAAAGTATTTTCCAGGATAGGGGGGTGAGGGGAATTAGGGAGAAGGTGGTAAAAAGTGCAGACTTTCAGTTATAAGATAAATAATGTCTGAGGACCTAATGTATAACATGGTGATATAGTTAACACTGCATTGTGTAATTGAACTTTACTAGAAGAGTAGAATTAAATGTTCTCACCAAAAAAAAAAAAAAAAAAAGGTAAGTATGTGAGATGATTGATGTAATTGATGTATTAACTAGATGGGTGGAATCCTTTTACTGTGTATACATATATGAAACCACATTGTACACATCAGTTATTTTATTTGTCAGTAATACCTCAGTAAAGCTAAAAAGAAAAGATTGTGAGACATTATGAAATGGATCCTTAGTTATACTATTCCTGTTGCAGACTGAATGTATGAATTAGTCCTTTTTAAAAAATTAAGCAGCTCTACAATGTAGATCAAAGAATACTTGCAGATGGAGAGTACAATGTGGTATTTCCCAAGTTTCTGGGAAATAGTTGCAGCTACAAGATATAGGAACACCACCCTGACAAGGACCTGAACTCTGTACCCCATAGGCATCAATGATATGAATTGCACTCACTGGGTCAAAATGAACCACACAGTAACACATATTCTTATTAAAATATGTGTGTAACCAAACACAATATTTCAAACTCAGTTTGGCCATTGCAGGGAATAGAAACATAACTTTCTTGATCTGGATATTATATAGCTCTTAATGCCGCCAAAGATTTCATTAATATTTCTGGCTGCTTTGTCAAGCTCTGTAATCATTTTGAGCTTGCAGTGAATACTCCTCACCCCTTGGGGAGTGTTTCCGGAAAGCACATCCGGGTTGCTCCTATTTCAGCATCAGGTGAAATACTTTCTGCAAGTTCAGATTCTTGGACTCAGATACTCAGAATCTTGGAGGGTAGGGCTCCAGTATATACAAGTACTATACACTCCTTAGGTCTTTGTAACGTACTGTGCTTGAGAACAGTTCTTATGTTCCACTGGAAAAGTTGGAAAGGCTCTTACCACCTATAAATATGTAGATTTGAGATGAATTTGGTATTTATGGGAAATAGTAAGAAAATTAATCAAAACTTGTAGTTGAGTCTGAGACTAATTAGTGTAAGTGTTGTGGCAGGAAAGAACAAAAGAACAAATTGAGAGGCTTTACTTAGATCCAGAAGAATAATCCACTTTGGAAAACAAATATAAAGCAGGTATCATGACATATAGAAAAGAAAAATAACCAATAGTCAGAAAGTCAAATTTAAGAGCAGGGAAATATTTTAAGATAGTGACGGCACTGCATTTTGTGCCGCTACAGAAAAAGACAGGATCAAAGACAATTATTTCCAGTAATTCATGGACCCAGTCTTGTTCCCAATGTTTTGCAAATCTAATACAAATCTAGGATTAAGCCCCATTCCCATATTCAAGAGCTACTTAATTTAAAAATTTAAATAATCAATTTTCACAATTTACCTACACTATAGATCAGTTTCTTTTTTTAAAAAAATATTTTTATTGAGTTGTAATTGACATCGAACATTATATTAGTTTCAGAAGTATGACTTAATGATTCAATAATTGTATATTTAAAAAATGATCACCATAATAAGTCTAGTTAACATCTGTTATCATACGTAATTTTTTCCTTGTGATAACTTTTTTCACATTTATTAATTTTGTTATTTTAATTCCAGTATAGTTAACATACAGCGTCATATTAGTTTCAGGTGTACAATATAGTGATGCAACATTCTACACATTACTCCGTGCTTGTGATAAGAACTTTTAATATGTCTTCTCTGAGTAACTTTCAGTTAAATATAGTATACTAACTATAGTTACCATTCTGTACATTACACCCCTGTGACATTTATTTTCTAACTAGAAGTTTGTATCTTCTGAGTCCCTTCATGGATTTCACTCCCTGCCTCCCACCCACACTCTGGCAGCTACCAATCTATTCTCTGTATCTATGAGCTTGGGGAGGTTATTTTTTTAGTTTTTAGTTTTTTTAGAGTCCACATATAAGTTAGTAGATCAGTGTTTCTTAAACTTTACTGTGATCAGATCACAATTGCAGAATCCCAGACTCCACAATCAGGCACAAATTTTTTTTTTACATTTTTGAAGGGCCCAGGAATCTGCCTTTTTAAACAATCACTCAGGTGGCTTTGTGAGGAAGTGGTCTATACATTGAACATTCCTCTTGATTCCGTCCTCTTGTCTCTTCCAGGATATTCCTCCTTTAAGGTTTTCCCTTTCTAATTGAATCTATAACTTCTCTATTGCCTTGGCTTCTTCTCAGTATGAGTATGTTTAAGAAACTTGCATCATAAGATCATTTCCTTTTAAACTTGTGTTAGTTTCCTAGAGTTGCCATAACAAATTACTCACAAACTGGGTGGCTTAAAACCACAGAAATTTATCTTCTCACAGTTCTGGAGCCTAGAAGTCTGAAACCAAGATACTGGAAGGCCATGCTTCTTCTGAAGCCTCTAGGGAAGGATTTTTTCCTTGCCTCTTCCAGCTTCTGGTAGCCTCAGGCATCCTTTCATTTGCAGCATAACTCCAATCTCTGCCTCAGTCTTCAGATGGATATCTTGTCCTCCCTTTATGTCTACATGTATCTGTGTCTTTACATGGTGTTCTCTCTTCTGCATTTCTAGTCATTTTGGGCTAGGTCCCACCCTAATACAGTATGACCTCATCGTAACCCAATTACATCTGCAAAGATCTTATTCCCAAATACGGTCACATGTGTATGAATCTCACTTTAATGTATGATTTCAACTGCTGGCTATACACACGCGTCACATAAGTATGCATGTGACCTTATTTGGGAATAAGATCTTTGCAGATGTAATCAGGTTAGGAGTTAGGACGTGAACAATTCTCTTGGGGGACATAATTCAACCCATAATGAAACCATATGTTACAATCTACTTTTTTCCCCATCTCTCTCCTTTCTTCAGCTAAGATTCTGGAACCAATAGTCTACACTCATCAGTATCACTTCTTTGTCACCACCTGTAATCTGGCTTTGAACCCCACTAGTCCACTGAAACTGTGTTTTCTGGAGTAATTTTTGAACTATTCACTGACAAATCTGAAGGGCACTTGTTAGTTCTTGTCTTGATAGATTTTCTGTACTCCAGATTATTGAGCATTCTCTTCCTAAAGCTCCTGCTATTTGAATAAACCTAAATCAACATGGTTACATACCACTTTTAGTTTCACTTTGGTAGATCCATATAGCCATGAAGAAAGCTATAATAAAAGTAAATCTTAGATAATATTATACCACACATGCAGGTTATTTTAATTGAACTCCAGAAACACTAGCACAAAAACAGTTCCCTGAAATTTGTGCCACTCACCAGGGGAGCTTACTGCTCTTTGTCCTTTCAGTGCTCCAACAACCACTTTGCATGTTAGGTTTACATGTAGCAGATGCACCAAAAGGCAGAATTGTATACTTTGGATACATGTATCCTATCACACTGCCTATACAATACCATTCAAAATTAAATAATAGAAACGTTATAATATAACTGTAACCTTGTTTTCTTCCCACATCTAAGAACACTGCCCTTTTCCTTCAGTGATCCTTTTACCCATTTTATTAGTTATGTATTGCTGAGTAATGACATTACAACTATTTTAGTAGCTTAAAACAATATGCATTTATTATCTCACCGTTTCTGTGGATCAGGAGTCCACGTATGACTTAGCTGTGTCTTCTTAGAGACTTGCAAGGCTGTGATCAAGGTGATTATCAAAAATGTGTTTACATATGAGGTTCAACTGAGGAAGGATCCACTTAAAAATTCAGATTATTGGCAGAATTCAATTCCTTGCAGTTTCAAAGCTGAAGTTCTCAATTCCTTGTTGGCTGTTAGCTGGAAGCCACCTTCAGCAACTAGAGGTCACTTGTGTTTTGTTTTGTTTTGTTTCTTTATATTGTTTTAAGTTTATTTAGTTAGGTAATCTCTACACCCAACGTGAGGCTCAGACTCATGACCCTGAGATCAAGAGTCGTGTGCTCTTATGGTAGAGCCGACCAGGCGCCCCTAGCGATCACTTGTAATTGCACACCGCGTGATGTTCCCCAACATGACCACTTGCTTTTTCAAAGCCAGTAAGAGAAAGAAATTCAGCAAGATGAATGCTATAATCTTATATAGTCACATAATCATATGTAGACCATTATGTCCATTCCATTCATTGTTACAAGCAAGTCCTAAGTCCCTTTCACACTTAAGGAGTGGGACTCCACGTAGGCATGAACACCAGAAAGTGAGCATCATGGGAGCCATCTTTTATGTTTTCAGTCTTCTCACATTTAGTCTTCCCACTCTAACTATTCTGCTTAGGTAATCTCACCTTCATATATGACTTCAAACTGCTAGCTATATATTGTTTGTTCCAAAATCTATATCCCTGCCTAAATATCTCTCCTATGATCTCAAACCACATTGTCAGCTCCCTTCCCTTAGATATTTTTTATGGGAATGTAGAAATTTCTATGTATAAAACAATACCAATCTTTTTTCCTTTCTCTCCAAATTTTTCTTCCCTCTTTTTGCCATCTTAGATGATGACACATCCTACATAGAGTGCATGTGGATCACAAACCTGAGACTGATTTGTATGTCTGGGGTGGAAGCCAAACATCAGTTAATGTGGCAAAGTCATTTATTCAAGGTTACATATTAAGCAGAACTGAGATTAAAACCAGGTCTGTATAACTGTAAAGCTCATGGTCTTGACTAATATGTTGTACATATGCTTTCCAGCTAGTCATGTTTACTGCTCAAATTGTTATCACTTTGAGTATGTTGTTTGTGGTGATTTATTAATCCACTGTGGTAGGATTACAAATCAGATCATCTATTCCCACCAGACTGTATTTTTTTTCATTTTGCTCAGTATCCTTACATATTCCATTTTATGACTGATGGCTATTCTAAATTCAGTTATTATCAAGCATTGTATACTACTTACCACAATATTCTAGACACAGAACAGAAGCATGCCATCTGACATGCTGCCCATTCTGCACTTTGATCCACAACTTTTAACCACAACTCTTTGCATTTTACAAACATGAATTCCCAAAACATCCCATGAGGTAAATGAATATTTATTATCTCCATTTTACAGGTGCATAAAGTTAGACATAGACTAATTAAGTAAGTTTTTCAAGGACAGAGAGTGAGTTGATTAGAAAATCAAGGTTAGCATTGAACATTGCAGATTCTTCTTTCTAATGGGTGGTGTCTTAAGTTGGTTTCACTATACATTGTTGGAAATATTTATTTTCAGCTTTCATGATATATCCTCCATTAGTTTTTGGACATTCCCCAGAAGAATTCACAGTAAGTTGTTATTCAGCCCTTAGATAGGTATGCAGTTTGTGTCTATTGGCTTCTGTGAGAGATGCAAAAATGAAGCTGAAGAAAGAATTTAGCCCACAGTAATTATATCTTCCTGTAGAGATTCTGGTAATTATGTTTGGAGATTTCTTCACTATATAATTTAAAGGTTTTTATTTTGTAATATAGCTCTAATTTAGCCTATAGAAGTAACTAGCTAATTAAGCTGAGATTACTTTCTACTCACAGCCAACATTTAGAACATAATCAGTTGTTATTACAAAATTGTTTAAAGTTACATTACTATTTATGAATATGAACTCAAACCAAAATTCATAGCGTAATAACATAATTAAGAAAAACTGTATTATTTAAGTGTATTGCCATTCAAGAAACCAAATTAAAACTATATGTTCTCCATTTCACCAGTGGTAGATCTTTAGACTCATAAAAGATTCTTAGTTGATTTGTAACCTCTTCCATCTGGCTCTTAAAAAAATACATTTTTTTCTGGTTCTTTTTCTATTCTTAATTTTTTTAAATGTAAAAATGATCGAAGAACAATATACATACATATATATAGTGCATTACCTCTGCATATAATTTGTTCCGATTTTGAGATTTTGTTGCATCTAAATATGAATTTAGATGAATGATCAAGATCATTGTGACTGAAATGATCTTTTAGGAAGTCCAACAATACTATAAATAAGAAAAAAATAAATTAACATATGAAAGGGAATTTGTTTAAGGTTAAATAGCATTTTATTTTCATCTACATGTGTCATTTCAATCACTGAGCATATGCACTAATAGAAGATTTCTTGGTAATATGAAAAAATCTCTTTTGCAGATGTGTATCTTAGAAAGGTAGGCATTAAATATAAATCTTTGTAATGAATAATGTTTTTAATCAGGGGCTCTTCAACTTTCTGTTTCACATGCTCCTACAGAGAATTGGTTGCAACTGTTTCAGAATATCTTAACAAATTTGTGGGGTTATACAATTTAAATGTTACCTTCCTAAGACAGCTGCTCCATTAATAGTTAGGTGAGTAGATGATACTTCAATTTATTTCCTATTTCTGAAGGCTTTCCACTTATTTGCATGTACCAGAGGGCCTTGTCTCGAGGAAGAAAATAAAAACAAATTTAATCAGTACAACTGGCAGTGTGACTATTTTGGATTCTAATTAAATAGCCAAGGGAGAATTATATGACTTTCATCAGTTAGACTAAAACTTCAATCATTATACCAGTAGAAATCCTCTTGCTGATTTACCAAACTCCTCAACACCAGATTTCACCCCAACTTTCCTCCCTTCCTCTACTATCCTAAACCATCAGTAAAAACACAAACATGTTTATTTGCTAAAATTTTTGTCATTTCAAAATATTATATACATGGAATTGTATATCATATAATCTTCTGAAACTGGCTTTTTTTCCCCCTTCAGGATAATCCCTTGAAGAATAATCCAAAATGTATGTATCAATAATTTGTTCCTTTTTTACAGAATAGTATTCCATGGTGCTTATGTGCCACAGTTGTTTAACCATTCACTTGTTGAGGGGACATTTGGGCTGTCCTCTGGTTTTAAATATAAATAAAACTGTGAAATTCATGTACAAATTTTTGTGTCAACTGGTTCCTTTCCCTGGAATAAATCCCCAAGAGTACAATCACTGGGTTGTATGGAATATTAGTTTCCTTCTGCTACTCTAGAAAACTATACCATAGGTTTAGTGGCTTAAACAGTGAACAATTTGTTATCTTACAGTTGTGGAGGTTAGAAATCTCACTGGCCTAAAATCCAGGTGACTGCAGAGCTATGTTCCTTTTGAAAGCTCTACGGAACAATCTACGTCCCAGCTTTTCCAGATTCAAGGCTGTCCACTTTCCCTGATCATGGGCCCCTTCCTCCATCTTCAAAGGCAGTGGTGTAGCATCTTCAAATCTTTCTCCCAGGTACCACTACCTCTATTTCTGCCAAGGCAGATTCTGATTGCCCTGCCTTTTTTTTTTTTTTTCCTTTTTTGTTTTCCTTATGAGGACCTTTGTGAACACATTGGATCCACCTGGATAATTCAATTGACTCTTCCCATCTCAAAATGCTTAACTTAGTCATGCTTTCAAAGTCCTTTTTGCCAAGTAAAATAACATGTTCACAGGTTCTGAGGATTGGATATAGATACCTCTTATTGGGGAGAGAACAGGTTGGCATTATTCCACCTGCAATATATGGTAAGTGCATGTTTGTTTTTATGAGAACTGTTATGTGTGTGGTGATGTTCTCCGGTGGACTGGGGAGACCTCCTAGCCCTGAAGCCTCTGCCCAGCCCATCCCTAGGGACATAGCCAGAGGACTTTTAGTCTCATCCCAAGAAAAGAATTCAAGGACAGACCAGACAGTGGTTTAGTGATGCAAGTTAAGATTTTATTAGAGAAAATGAGAGTACACTCTCGAGATGTGAGAGCAGGCAGAGAACTCAAAGGAAAGCTGCACACAGAGTTTGGGTCTTCCTTTATTTTTATTTTTAGATTTTATTTATTTATTTGACAGAGAAAGACACAGCGAGAGAGGGAACACAAGCAGGGGGAGTGGGAGAAGGAGAAGCAGGCCTCCCACTGAGCAGGGAGCCCGATGTGGGGCTCGATCCCAGGACCCTGGGACCATGACCTGAGCCGAAGGCAGACGCCTAACGACTGAGCCACCCAGGCGCCCTTGGGTCTTCCTTTTATTGATAGTTGTTAACTAAAAGATGGAATATTTATTATTTGGGAAGGGGATTCTTTGGGAGCATGGTTTCATGCTTTTTCTCCTTAACTTGGTCAGGGTCTCCAACCTTCTTTGTCTTGGGCCTGTCTGGTTTGATCTGGTTTCTTGTGGCCTAGTTGTGGAATGCTGCCAGGGCAGGTTCCGAACTTTCCTAATAATGGGCTTGATTCCCCCCTTTGTTGGTCTCCAAGCATCTTTTTAAAGCCTAACTGCTTACTCCAAGAGTGATATCTCATGTGGTTTAATTTACATTTCCCCTGATGATTGCTGTTGAACGTCTTATCAAGTGTTTCTTTGCCATTGGTAAAATCTTTGCTAAATGTCTGTTCACTCCTTTGCCTGTGTCTACTGGATTATTTGGGTTTTATACTGCTGAGTTTTGAGTATTCTTTATATATTCTAGATAGTAGTCCTTAGGCAGCTATGTGGTTTGTAAGTTTTTTATTCCAGTTTGTAGCTTGTCTTATCTCTTCACGTGGACTCTCATGGAGCAAAAGTTATTTATTTTGAAGAGCCATAAAACTTATGACTTACTAAATTATTCTTGCTAATTCTTAAAGCCTTTATATTTCAGGAGAAATTTTTATTTTATTTTATTCTATTCTATTCTATTTTAATTCCAGTTAATCGGGAAGAGTATTAAAGGAATTATAGGATAATTGACAAATCATATTCATAAATAGCTGCATTGAAATAAGTAAGACCCCACATATTAATCACTTTACTCTTGGGCATTGTTACATGCACTATGACTGCTTGATTTTTCTGTAACTCTCTTGTCACATATTAGAGGTACCATATAATTTCTCTTGTTAAATAAAAAACATGACACTTTTTTTTTTTTTAAAGATTTTATTTATTTACTTGAGAGAGAGAGAAAGCACATGAGAGGGGGGAGGGTCAGAGGGAGAAACAGACTCCCTGCCGAGCAGGGAGCCCGATGCGGGACTCGATCCTGGGACTCCAGGATCATGACCTGAGCTGAAGGCGGTCGCCCAACCAACTGAGCCACCCAGGCGCCCAAAACATGACACTTGATTTACTGCCAGAATTGATCAGTTTACAAAAAATCTGGGCTATGTATATATTTCCTTTAGATTTATTTTTTCCTTGGCAATCAAATAATTATAGTTAACTTTAGAAAACAAATGAATTGTGGGGTAAGAGCTTCTGAAAAATACCAGTATGTGTTAAAAGAACATCATAGGACTTATATTTCTTCTTCTGTGACAATATAATGTGTATTCACTCCTTTCCAATGGTTTGCAATAAAGAAACATATGCAATAAAGTGAATAAAATGGAAATAGAAAACAAAGATTTTGGAAGGAACATGAGGTTGGTTAATTTGAGTTATTTATATTTTGTGACTTTTAGCTTCCTGAAATTCATCTCACACACGCAAGCACACTCAAACACTAATAAATGTATGTGAGGAATATATATATATATGTATATATATATAACTTGCATAATTCTTACCCAAATGAGGGAAGCATTTGTGTTCCTGAAAAGAAGCAAAGATTTCCCTCTTGCTAAACTGCTTAAGGAAATTTCTCCCTTGGAAATTTTATGAAGGGTACACCCGAAAAAAAATAAGGTATAGTTTTATAATGAACACAGAAATGATTTTTCATTTGAATATTTCTTACAATGATGCCTGATCAAAGCTGAGGGTTTAACATCAAAGTGCAGTTCTGAAAAGGCATTTATGCTGACGTGTTCTTAGTATTTAGCTGAAAATAATATCCTCATTATAATTTCTCCAATTAAATATTTGTTTATTAAGGATAAAAATGTGCTGGGGCACCTGGGTGGCTCAGTGGGTTAAGCATCTGCCTTCGGCTCAGGTCATGGTCCTGGAGTCCCTGGATCAAGCCCCAGCCCCATGTCCATGTTGGGCTCCCTTGCTCAGTGAGCAGTCTGCTTCTCCTTCTTCCTCTGCCCCTTCCCTCGCCCCTGATCTCTCTTGCTCACTCTCTCTCTTTCAAATAAATAAATAAAATCTTAAAAGATAAAAATGTGCTTTAATCTTCTATTTAAACACTCCATTAAAAAAATTTTCTATTTAAATACTTTAAATCTTCTATTTAAATATCCCTTTGGAGGGATCATTCTTAATGCATATTGAAGATAAATCTTATATGATTTAGTGTCTTGGAGTAAATATTACTTTAAGTATTTTTTGAAGATCAGAATTATTTCACAAAACTACTTCTGGAAGTAATATTTAAATAAATAAAATTCCAAAAAAGAATGACATTGAGGTTGAGATAAACAAGGGATAATTTTTAATAATTCCATTGAAGTAAAGAGTTATATGAATGAATTCTAATTTAAGTGAATTCATTTTGGTCTTGACATTATCAAAGTCCTGACACTAAAATATATGTTTTAGGATGTTTTCTTTGGTACAGATTAGGAGGTTTAGGAGATTCCTGTATAATTCCTTGCAGTACATACAATAAGGGAAATATTGATCATTTAGTTTGCTGTTTAACCCAAATGGCTTTGTTCTTTTTTTTTTTTAAGATTTTATTTATTTATTTGACAGAGAGAGAGACACAGCGAGAGCAGGAACACAGCAGGGAGAGTGGGAGAGGGAGAAGCAGGCTTCCTGCTGAGCAGGGAGCTCGATCCGAGGACCCTAGGATCATGACCTGAGCTGAAGGCAGACACTTAACAACTGAGCCACCCAGGCGCCCCCCAAGTGGCTTTGTTCTAATTCTGTCAATCTTGTAAAATATTAGGGCCTTCTTCAAGTATGAATATGATCTTTATTAATCTAAAGAAATTCTACAAATATGAATCTTTTGAGTGGTTAATGTTATAAAAGGATCAAATCTAAGGAAAACTCAATTTGATTCAGAAGAGAAACCTAGTCTATTTTTCCTTATTTTCTGATGATAGAGGAAAAATTCAATTTAGTCTAGATTATTGCATTTGGATCTCACATTAACTTTTACCATTTCTGATGAATTAAAAAGAATTGTGTTCTTTTGATAACAAGAATTTTATTTACTCAGATTATTCACCTATTCCAGAATTAGAATCTTGGATATTGAATAAAAAAATATATAAGATTATATCTTAATGAACAGTTACTCTGTTTTTTCATGAATTTTTCTCTTTCAGTCAAAAGCATTTTACACCAGTTTATTTCCATAGTTTAAGTCATCAGCAAAAAGTGAGAAATCATATTTACTTTTTTGTTATATAATTTCTTTTTCTTTCTTTTTTCTTTCTCTTCTTTTCTTTCTTTCTTTCTTTCTTTCTTTCTTTCTTTCTTTCTTTCTTTTCTTTCTTTTCTTTCTTTCTTTCTTCTTTCTTCTTCTTCTCCTTCCTTCCTTCCTTCCTTCCTTCCTTCCTTCCTTCCTTCCTTTCTTTCTTTCTTTCTTTGCTTTCTTTCTTTCTTTCTTTTCTTCTTTCTTTCCTTCCTTCCTTCCTTCCTTCCTTCCTTCCTTCCTTCCTTCCTTCCTTCCTTCCTGAGAGAGAGCATGTGCAGATGCACATGAGTTGGGGTGGGGAGGGGCAGAGGGAGAGAATCATAAGCAGGCTCCATGCTCATCACAGAGCCAGACGTGAGGCTTGATCTCATGACCCTGAGATCATGACCTGAGCTGAAATCAAGAGTTGGTTGTTTCACTGACTGAGCCAACCAGGCACCCCTGTTATATACATTTGGTCAGATTATTTCCCAGTTAAAATCCTTAATGACTCTCCACTATTCTTAGGATAGGAATCTTTCTCCTTAATAATGTTATCAAGCCCTCCATAATCTCACTATGCCACTTCTTTGGCATCATTTCCTGCCATAGCTCTATAGTATGCTAAACTGTTGCTCTACCATTTTTGTTTGTTTTTCTGCTAAATTTAATACCATAGTGTTTCAGACCTCTGAGTTTTTTTCTCAAGCTGCCCCTACCTTTGCCTGGTACATTATCTCCTATTCCTTATCTTTGTGTGGACCAATTCTTACCCTACAGTTGTAAATTTAAATGTTACTCCAGGAGATCTTGATTTCTGAGACTGCGCTGGATATCATACCGTGTGTTCTTATAGCATACTACCTCTATGATTATGCTTACCCCACATTATTGTGACAATGACTTATTTGACTGTTTTAATTGACTTTTCCCTTCTATACTGTCCTGTGTAGAAGATCATGTCTAACTCTTCATCTCCTTTATGTAGTATAACGTTTGACAGAGCCTCTCAGTAAATGGTTATTAATAAATTACTAGGATACTCTAAGTTCAAAAATGATATGATAATGGATATTTTATCTTTACTATTCAAAATTTCAGTTTATGAAATATGCCATTTTATGATGCTCCATTTTAATATTCACTTCCATTTTTAGGACAAGGTCCTTGCTTTTGCCTCTGTAAATAAACCTATTTATAAATTGATTTATAAAATATGTATTTTTGGCCTGTGTCTCTTATCTAAAATACTCTACATTGGCTACTTTCAGATTTGAAACTTAATAGTCATGGGTTTTATGTAAAACTATTTAGAATTTATTTTTGTTATTATTTAGTTTTACATTACAAAAGACATAATCATGGCATATTGAGTTGGAAAACACAAATGATTTTAGCTTACTTTATGAGAATTCCTCATTGGAGTTTACCGTAGTGGTTGCAAAATCTGATAATGTCAAGAGAATGGAAAGGCAATATTATCAGCTTTGTACTGGTTTTTGAAAGTCCACATCATGATTAAAGGACAAATAAGGCAAACTTATGCCTCTAGTTATGTGTAATCATGTACACACCTAGCCTTTCTTCTTTTTCATAAACAGATTTGCATCTGTTGCTTACAGCCAGAGGGAATAATCAATAATGATGAATAGTATTGTTATGTAACTCACTCAGAAGAGGCATATTACATGGACTTTAGAAGTGATTTACATGAAAATCCCCTCTGAAATGCCACAGAAGTCATTGATGAATGGGATCCTTAGAGCATAGTACATGGCAGACTACTTTAGAGAGCATAATGGTTTTGCCCATAAGTAAATCCGTAAATCTTTGTCATTACATGCTATTTCTTTAAGGTTGCTCTCCAGTCATGGACAGCGGTGAACAAATATGGTACATTCACCTACTTGTTTCGAAAAACAAAGAATATATAATTTCAAACTGATGCTAGCTTTCAAAAGTAGAATTTGGCATCGATTTTAATTGAAAGTTTCATAGAGCTAGTATTTATCAAGGATGAGAAATATAATGTGCCTACAATCTCTTTGAGGCAAAAAAAAAAAAAAGGAATAAGAAAGTCAAGTTTAAAACTTACCAGAAAAAAATCACTTTGAAAATAAATGCTTACTTAAGAAATAGTTCTATCTGTGCTTGGAATTCACATTTAAATCTGCATATAAAAGTAGAAGTAATATAACCTCAATAGCATGGATGTTGGTGTAGACCCACAAGGCTTGCAAAGTTGTATGTACTTATTTCTTGAAGGATATATAGGCTTTGCTAACTGTTTCCTAAGTAACTTCAATAAACGTGTTACTCATTGAAAGTATATACCTTGGCAACTTTACAAGAACAAGAAAATACTAGGAAATTTGGAGTTTGTACATATAACCAAATATATTTGGCTTTATATCATGTCTATTTCCCAATTTGTCATTAGGAATAAATATCTAAGGTGCTTATATTTTGTTTCTGTTTTGTCTATTTTTTTCTTCTTTCTACTTGGAAACTGAAACTCAAGGACCTTGAGACTTACAGAGATGTGATCTAGTGGTACCTGGGTGGCTGAGCCAGTTTAAGCATCTGACTCTTGATTTTGGCTCAGGTTATGATCTCAGGGTCATGAGATTGAGCCCCATGCTGGGCTCGCCACTCAGTGGGACATCTGCTTTAGAGTTCCTCCTTCTCCCTCTCCCTCTGCCCCTCCCCCCAGTCTCACACTGTCCCTCTCTCTCACATGAATAAATATTTAAAAAAGTGATCTATTATATACTATATCATATGGAAAGATTAAACCATTCCTGTTAAGTAACCCAGACTTCTTGCTACAATATTTTACATTGTTTAAAAAAATGAAATACTTTGAAGTTAATGTCTTAAAGAAATGTTCCTACAGGGAACACCTTTCCATTAAGAAATGTGCCCACAAGAAACAGCTGACTTTTGAAATTAAATATATATATGAATAAGGAAGAATTGGCAAGGTTTGCTTTTAAAAATACAATCACCAGTCTTAGACTGATTATATAAATCATAAACATTTCAAACTGATCCTTAGTAACTAAATAAAAAAAAATTTACTAATTGTAATGACAGTGTATATATTTCCAATCTAATTGTTCAGTGCACATATTTTTGTGAAAAACATGGTGGGTCTTCCCTTTTTATTCAAAAACACATTTTTGTGTATTTTCAATAGAAACAATTTATAATTTCCTCTTAATGAATTTTATTTGGATTGTTTCAGTTACTCAACACTTAAATATTGACCATCAAGTATGTCCTACATACTGTAAAAGACACAGGAGCAAATGATGTATAGTAGGTCTCTTCTGAACCGTACCCACAAATTCAGTATAATGAAATGTTTCAAGTGGTGGGAGCAATGGTAATACTCTATAAGGCAAACTTCAAAGTTGATGGGGTTTTAAAGATCTCACATGAATGATTGATTCATTTGGTTTCAGTTAATCTCTGTGAGCACACCACAGATTCAAAGAGAAATACAACATATAGAAGTAAGGGATGTTTCAAATGGTTAAATTTCTCTATATCTTGTACTTGTGAGAACTCTCGAAATCAGTATATACTGGGTCACTTAATCCAATGCTTCTCAAAGTGTGATCCACAAAATCTATATTGCTAGTACAGAGTAAGTATAGAAGTAAAAGTAAGGTATTTACAAACATTTGTAGATATTTGATAGAGTAATTTTATGTCCGTTGAATCTAACAGAAAAAAAAGGGTTTCCATTTTGTATATTTTTGTTTTGATTTTATTTCTAGAATTGATTGATGTTGTGTTTTCCAGAACATTGATGTGTGACAGATTGAAGTTTTTAAAAAAATATTCTTCACTATAGACCATCTGAGCATCATAGATTTATTTAATTTGTAAATAAGAACTCTAATGAGAAATTAAAGGAAGCTTTGTCATTTATTAGTTGGATTCAATAAAATCTGTAAATACTAAAATCCTTTGTTTGTTAAACCCTATCAAAATTTGCACAAAGGAGGTTTCTTAATTCTTAAGTATTGTCCAGTGATAACCCTCAAGAGAAAAAAAAAGAAATGAGATACCTGACATACTTCAATTCTGTTATCCAAAATAACAGAAATAAGAGTTGTACTTCTCTTTTTTATTTATAGTTGGAGACATAATGCAAACTTGTAGACAGTTGAAAATAGAATTTATTAGTAGCTCTCTTTTATCCAAATTAGCACACAGTCATATAAGGAAGCTCATGTTAGAAGAGCACAATTGTGTTTTTGTCAGTGTAATATTTTATGAAGAAATCTGTTATATTAATATATAAGTATATTAAATATTCTATATATTTACATATTTAAGAGTAAAAATTTCAAGATGAAATGTTGCTAGATAGCTGTTACAGTTTTTATAAATGCCTTTGCAGGAACATGTGCATTCTGAAAATCTTGTAGCCTTGATCTAATAGAAACAAATATTTTTAGAACTAGTTTGTCTCATATAATTTTTGTTTTCTATGGTGTCTAGCCTGGAAGTTAAAAAAATAGAAAGACTAATAGTTGAAGAAACAGTATTCCTCTATCTGTTCCTCAATTTCTCTTAAGGAATCTTCAGCTTTTTAAAGTCACCTTCTTATTTCTGAGAGAATCTCATATATGCTTAAAAATTCATGTGATATTTTTCATTTTCACTCATTCATTCATTTTTGGGTTTCAACTCTGACACTTTGAGATGTAGATGCTGAGGCTTCAGGAACTCTGAAAAGCCAGGAATTCCATTATTGCTGCTGCCTCTGGGACTGATGCCGGTCACACGTCTTGTCAGCACTGGCTGGTCATTCTGTGGCAAAGCGGAGCCTCTCTGAAACTTCTCTCCTCTGCAAGAACTAGCACACTGTGCCAAAAACAGCAGGGTATTTTCAGAGATGATTATACAAGAGAAACACACAGTACTCTTACCGAAAATGAGCAATCTTTTTCTCCAACAGTCCTGTCATATTGTCGCTACAATGGACCCCAAACTCTATTTTCTGCTTCTGGCAGCTTATTGTGTTAAATCAGTTTCTTCAAGTTTTTAATTTTACTGCGTGGGTGTGTGCATGATTATGTGTGTGTGGGGGGGGATCGTGCGTGCATGATTTTGTGTGTGTGTTTGGTTTTGATTTTGTTTGCCTGCTTTGTCTTTCTAGGAACCCAGCGTGGTTTCATTGAGGATAAGGCTAGGGGAAGAGATAGGAACAATCTGAATAACAACCCTGACAGAATCCTTTGCTGGAGTGATTACAATCCAAGTCTGTGCTTTGACTTTTTTTTTTTTTTAATGTTATGTTAGTCACCATACAGTACATCATTAGTTTTTGATGTAGTGTTCCATGATTCATTGTTGGCATATAATACTCAGTGCTCCATGTAGTACGTGCCCTCCTTTATACCCATCACCCAGCTAACCCATCCCCCACCCCTCCCCTCTAAAACCCTGTTTGTTTCTCAGAGTCCATAGGCTGTCATGGTTCATCTCTCCCTCTGATTTCCCCCCTTCATTTTCCCTTCCTTCTCCTAATGTCCTCCGTGCTATTCCTCATGTTCCACAAATAAGTGAAACCATATGATAATTGACTTTCTCTGCTTGACTTATTTCACTTCGCATAATCTCCTCCAGTCCCATCCATGTTGATGTAAAAGTTGGGTATTCATCCTTCCTGATGGCTGGGTAATATTCCATTGTATATATGGCCCACATCTTCTTTATCCATTCATCTGTTGAAGGGCATCTCGGCTCTTTCCACAGTTTGGTTATGAACACTGGGGTGCATGTGGCCCTTCTTTTCACTACATCTGTGTCTTTGGGATAAATACCCAGTAGTGCAATTGCTGGGTCATAGGATAGCTCTATTTTTAATTTTTTGAGGAAACTCCACACTGTTTTCCAAAGTGACCGTACCAACTTGCATTCCCACCAACAGTGTAAGAAGGTTCCCCTTTCTCCACAACCACTCCAACATTTGTTGTTTCTTGCCTTGTCAATTTTTGCCATTCTAACTGGTGTAAGGTGGTCTCTCAGTGTGGTTTTGATTTGAATTTCCCTGATGGCTATTGATGATGAACACTTTTTCATGTGTCCATTAGCCATTTGTATGTCTTCTTTTGAGAAGTATCTGTTCATGTCCTCTGCCCATTTTTTGACTTGATGATTTGTTTTTTGGGTATTGAGTTTTAGAAGTTCTTTATAGATCAGCCCTTTATCTATAGTATCATTTGCAAAAATCTTCTCCCATTCCATGGGTTGCCTCTGTTTTGTTGACTGTGTCCTTTGCTGTGCAGAAGCTTTTTATCTTGATGAAGTCCCAAAAGTTCATTTTTGCTTTTGTTTCCCTTGCCTTTGGAGACAGGTCTTGAAAGAAGTTGCTGTGGCTGATGTCGAAAAGGTTACTGCCTATGTTCTCCTTTAGGATTTTGATGGATTCCTGTCTCATATTGAGGTCTTTCATCCATTTTGAGTTTATCTTTGTGTATGGTGTTAGAGAATGGTCGAGTTTCATTCTTCTGTATATAGCTGTCCAATTTTCCCAGCACCATTTATTGAAGAGACTGTCTTTTTCCATTGCATATTTTTTCCTGCTTTGTCAAAGATTATTTGACCATAGAGTTAAGGGTCCATATCTGGGCTCTCTATTCTGTTCCATTGGTGTATGTGTCTGTTTTTGTGCCAGTACCATGCTGTCTTGGTGATCGCGGCTTTGTAATAGAGCTCAGAATTAGGCAACATGATGCCCCCAGCTTTGTTTTTCTTTTTCAAACTTTTCCTTGGCAATTCAGGATCTTTTCTGATTCCATACAAATTTTAGGATATTTTGTTCCAGCACATTGAAAAATGCCATTGGAATTTTGATCAGGATGGCATTGAAGGTATAGATTGCTCTGGGTAGCACAGACATTTTAACAATGTTTATTCTTCCGATCCATGAGCATGGAATGTTTTTCCATCTTTTTGTGTCTTCTTCAATTTCTTTCATGAGAGTTCTGTAGTTCCTAGAGTATAGATCCTTTACCTCTTTGGTTAGGTTTATTCCGAGGTATTTTACGGTTTTTGGTGCTATTGTAAATGGAAGCAATTCTCTAATTTCTCTTTCTACAGTTACATTGTTAATGTATAAGAAAGCAACTGATTTCTGTGCATTGATTTTGTATCCTGCTACATCACTGAATTTCTGTATGAGTTCTAGTAATTTGGGGATGGAATCTTTTGGATTTTCCACCTAAAGTATCATATCATCTGTGAAGAGAGAGAGTTTGACTTCTTCTTTGCCAATTTGAATACCTTTATATATTTATTTTGTTGTTGTTGTTGTCTGATTGGTGTTGCTGGACTTCTAGTACTATGTTGAACAATAGTGGCAAGAGTGGGCATCCTTGTCGTGTTCCTGATCTTAAGGGAAATGCTCTCAGCTTTTCCACATTGAGAATGATATTCACTGTGGGGTTTTTACAGATGGATTTTATGAACTTGAGGAATGTTCCCGCTATCCCTACACTCTGAAGAGTTTTAATCAGGAAAGGATGTTGTATTTTGTCAAATGCTTTTTCTGCATCAATTGAGAGGACCATATGGTTCTTCTCCTTCCTCTTATTAATGTGTTCTATCACACTGATTGATTTGAGAATGTTGAACCACCCTTGCATCCCGAGGATAAATCCCACTTTGTCGTGGTGGATGATCCTTTTAATGTATTGTTGGATCCTATTAGCTAGGATTTGTTGAGGATTTTGGAATCCATATTCATCAGGGATATCAGTCTGAAATTCTCCTTTTTGATGGGGGTCTTTGCCTGGTTTGGGGATTAAGGTAATGCTGGCCTCATAGAATGAGTCTGGAAGCTTTCCTTCTGTTTCTATTTTTTTGAAACAGCTTCAGGAGAATAGAGTAGGTATTATTTCTTCTTTGAATGTTTGGTAGAATTCCCCAGGGAATCCATCAGGCCCTGGACTGTTGTTTTTTTGGGAAGTTTTTGATTACTGCTTCAATCTCGTTACTGGTTAATAGTCTATTCAGGTTGTCTGCTGCTTTCTGTTTCAGTCTTGGCAGCTTATAGGTTTCCCGGAAGGCATCCATTCTTCCAGGTTGCTTAATTTATTCACATATACTTGTTGATAATAATTTCTAATAATTGTTTCTATTTCCTTGGTGTTAATCGTGATCTGTCCCTGTTCATCATAATTTTATTAATTTGGGTCCTTTCTCTTTTCTTTTGGATAAGTCTGGCCGGTGGCTTATCAATCTTATTAATTCTTTCAAAGAACCAGCTTTTAGTTTCGCTGATCTGCTCTACTGTATTTCTGGTTTCCAATTCATTGATCTCTGCTCTAACCTTAATTATTTCTCTTCTAATGCATGGCTTAGGCATCGTTTGTTGCTTTTTCTCTAGTTCTTTAAGGTGTAAAGTTAGTTGGTAAATTCGGCATTTTTCTTTTTCTTTCTTTTTTTTTTTTTTGAGTGAGGCTTGGAGGGCTATGTAATTCCCCCTTAGGAACGCCTTTGCAGTATCCCATAGGTTTTGGACCAAGATGTTTTTGTTCTCATTGGTTTCCATGAATTGTTTAAGTTCTTTGATTTCCTGGCTGACCCAACCATTCTTAAGCAGAGTGGTCTTTAGCTTCCAAGTGTTTAAAGTTCTTCCAATTTTTTTCTTCTGATTGAGTTCCAGTTTTAAAGCATTATGGTCTGAGAAAATGCAGGGAACAATTTAGTATTGGTTGAGACCTGATTTGTGACCCAGTATGTGCTCTGGAGAAAGTTCCGTGTGCGCTCAAGAAGAATGAGTTTTCTGTTGTTTTAGGGTGGAATGTTCTGTATATATCTGTGAGGTCCATTTGGTCCTCTGTGTCATTCAAAGCTCTTGTTTCTTTGTTGAATTTCTGCTTAGATGATCTGTCTATTGCTGAGAGTGGAGTATTGAGGTCTTCTACAATTAATGTATTATTATTGATATGACTCTTTATTTTGGTTAACAGTTGGCTTATGTAGTTGGCTGCTCCCATGTTGGGGGCGTAGATATTTACAATTGTTAGATCTTCTTGTTGGATAGACCCTTTAAGAATGATATGATGTCTTTCTGTGTCTCTAACTACAGTCTTTTTTTTTTTTAATCTGATTTGTCTGATGTAAGAATTTCTATCCCAGCTTTCTTTTGAGGTCCGCTGGCATGGAAGATGGATCTTCAGCCCTTCACTTTCAGTCTGGATGTACCTTTAGGTTCAAAACGAGTCTTTTGTAGACAGCATGTGGATGGGTTCTGTCTTTTTATCTAATTTGCAACCCTGTGACGCTTTTTGGGAACAGTTAGGCCCTTCACGTTGAGAGTGATTATTGAAAGATACGAATTTATTGTCATCATGTTGCCTGTGAAGTCCTTGTTTCTATAGATTGTCTCTATAAATTTCTGTTCTATATCACTCTTGGGGTCTTTCTTCTTTTATAGAACCCCCCTTAATATTTCTTGCAGGGCTGGCTTAGTGCTCACATATTCTTTCAGTTTCTGCCAGTCTTGGAAGCTCTGCATCTCTCCATCCATTCTTAATGACAGCCTTGCCAGATAAAGTATTCTTGGCTGCATGTTCTTCTCATTTAGTACCCTGAATATGTCTTACCAGCCCTTTCTGGCTTGCCAGGTCTCTGTGGATAGGTCTGATGTTATTCTGATGTTCCTCCCTCTATATGTAAGGAATCTCTTCCCCCTAACTGCCTTAAGATGGTTTCCCTTATTTCTAAGATTTGCGAGTTTTACTATTACATGCTGGGGTATTGGTCTGTTCTCCTTCATCTTGGGAGGGGTCCTCTCTACCTCTACTTCTAGGACACAAATTTTTGTTTCCTTCCCCAGATTAGGGAAGTTCTCAGCTACTCATTGCTCAAATATATCTTCTTGTCCTCTCTCTCTCCACCTGCTCAGGGATTCCAATAATTCTGACATTGGAACGTTTCATGGCGTCACTTATTTCTCTAATTCTGTTTTCATGGATTTTAAGCTGTTTCTCCCAAGCCTCCTTTTTTCTTTTCTATCAGTTTGTCTTCTAGTTCACTAATTTGTTCTTCTGCCTTGTTTACCCTAGCTGTTAAGAGTATCTAGATTAGATGGGATCTCATTGATAGCATTTTTAAGTTCTGCCAGTTCAGCTTTCATTTCTGCCCTTAGATACTCTATGTTGCCATTATTCAATTTCTCCATTCTAGCTATCATCTTCATAACTGTTACCCTGAAGTCTATTCTGACATCTTGCTTATATTGATATCCATTAGGTTCTGCAGGGGAGGCCATTATCTCTGGGTCTTTTCTTTGTTGGGAGTTCCTCCTTCTAGTCATTCTGTTGAGTTGTGGTTGATGGGATGTTCAGTCAAAAATATCAACCCCAATCCAGGCAAGGTACACTCTGTGAAATTTTGGAGCAATCGGAAGCCACCACCAAAAAAACCCAGGCAAAATGAAACCCAAGAATAAGATTTATGAAGTACAAAATAAAAACAAACAAACAAAACCCACACAACTCCCCCCCCAAAACTGACAAAAAAAGAAAAAACAAACAACAAAAAAAGAAATGGGAGGGTGCAGGGACGGTGGCTATAATTCCTCTATGTGGGCAAGGTAGAGTGTTTCAGCTCTTCCTGGGTGTATTTTGTTCTCTTGGTTAGAGAACAGTACTTCCCAGAGATACAGGGAAATTAAAACTGCTATATATATGTATATAATGGTAGTATTGAGTAGGGAAAAAAGGACTACTTTGAAGCTTATATCTATATATATAAAAGGAAAAAAAGTTTATGTTTGAAAAAGTTCAAGTTAAAAAGTTACTATGGAATATGTTGTATCAAACGTCTGGTTGAAATGATAAGTAGGTAAAAAAAAAAAACAACAACAGAAGAAGCATGAGAAATCATTAAAAAAAGAGAGAAAAGTTGTATCTAAGAAATACACAGGCTGTGAGGCAACACCAGGAGCTTAATATACTAATTTTCCCCTGGTGTTGGGGTTTTACAGTTTTATGGGGACCCTGGAGTTGTTTTCCTCTTGTTCTTCCAGCTTGTCTTCTGGGGGAGGGGCCTGTCGCCTTGTTTTTCAGTCAATTCTGCATGGGCGGTGTTGCCCTGCCCCCTATCAAGAGGCTCCCCTAGTGGAAACCGGTTTTGGGGATTTTGTTCCCGCCTTTTTGGAGGGTCAGAGCAAGGGAAAAGTTGGCACCCAGACCTCTGCCCTACAGGCGAGAAGCCACAGTCCTGCATCTCTGAATCCTCCAGAACACAGTCCTCCCCTCTGAAAGCCCCACTGAAAACCGCAGGCTCCCACAGGCAGTGCGTGCCCCCAGCTATCACCTCAGTGGTGGACCCCGGTCCCCCTTTTCTCTGCCCACTGTGCCACCAAAACCAGGAGCAATCCTGGGCTGGGCAAACCAGGCTGCGGTGGGACTGGTGGCCGCTCCACGTCTGTGGGCACAATTCCAAGCCAGGGCTTCTCTGTGCAGGCAGTGGCTGCCTCCAGCCCCATTCCATGGACTCAGGTCCGAGTGGGGCCTCCCCGGCACCCGCAGCAGTGGTGGCTGCTCCAGTCCGTGCTGGGTCCTCTCTGATGCGGGTGGTGGGCAGTGGCTGGCGGCTCTGCGGCCACCTGGTCCCAGCGTTTGCCTCTTAAACTCCTGTGGTCTGTTTGAGCACTGTTATCAGTCCCTCCCCAACCCTGAGCCACTGCTCATTCAGGGGACCACTTGAAATGGAGTCCCGTACCCCTCCGCCATCTTGCCTCAGATCCTGTGCTTTGACTTTTAACGGTTTACTTTTATGCTTGGGTTAACCGGTCTTGGAAGACCAGATGCATTCTGCATTTTAGGGCATTTAGAGATTAGAGAGATTATGGAATTGTTAACATTTCAATCATTGCTTAGAGAATCAGTTGCTACTGGGATGTATGTGACATCTTAACCTTGCTTTATACGTCATAATACATACATATTAAGTCAAAGGTCATCATAAATTTTGCTGTTGCTCTCTTTCCCATCTATGTCCCTGTAGTCTCCCCTCACCTCTAACTCTGACCCGCCACCATGTCCATTGTTAGTGACCTGCTGTGGTTTCTCCTTACTGAAGAAAGATAAAGTAAGCTCAAGTATTTGACCTTAATGAATTAAAGCTTGAAAATAGCTTAAATTGAAAATCATGTTTTATGTCATTACAAAAAAAAAAATACCTTTACTGTGTTTTTCACTGTGCCAGTAAATTTGTGACATTCCTTGAACTATGTTCTTGTTGTCCTGGTGATATTCGTGGTCTCATGGTTCATCATTGTGGTAAACTCACTCTGAAATATGTGATTAGAAATGCAGATTAAATCATGGGATGTTCCAAATCCTTGAAGACTTTTTTTCCCTCTATGACAAGAAAATAAAATCTTTGGTTGTACATACACAGAATACTAGATTGAACCGATTTGATTATTCTTCAATTAAACTTCACTATGTACCATTTTAGCACTTACTCTGTTAAGTACTTCCTGAGTTAATAGCTTAGTGTAAAGTTTAAAAAGCTATTAAGCAGATTTAAACAATCTTGTTTAAAGGAAGCAGCCATGTTTTTGCACATCATTAGCTGAAATGTATTAATAAAAGATATGGCTTATTAGGCATTAAGGATGATAAACTACAGGTCTTCACTGTGCCAGGAAACATCCAGGGTTGGCATGAAGCCTGTGGGCAAATTATAGTTTTGAATAAAATTTAAAATACTGTAATACTCTCTCAATTTCTAAAGCAAAATTATGATTGAGAGATCACTTTCTCTTAGTTTATTTCTAGAACAGAAGTATCTAAACAAATGCTAGTAGTAATTATCCATGTAAAACTGTGCTAAGATTTGATAAAATAGAAGATGCCTCATTAAATCTACATTTCAGATTAACAAAAATAATTTTAGTTTAAGTATGTCCCAAGTATTAAATGAAATTTATTTATACAAAAAAAATATATCTTAAATTGAGATTTAACTGGTGTCCTTGATTTTTATTTGCTAAATCTATAACCCTAAATGAGGAACTAAGGAAGATAATCAATCACAAAAGTAATAACTAATGAACCTAGTTAATTAGCTTAGTTAATTCTCAACTTTCTTCATTAAGAAAATAGAATTGTCTCCAAGATATCATAGTTGGTCATGGCATATTCCGGAAAAAAAAAAAAGGCATGTTTAAATGCCTTTTTGCTCTCATACTAGTAGATCAGTAAAGACACTACAGACATACCTTGGAGATATTGTGAGTTCAGTTCCAGACCACTGTGCAATATATATATATATATATATATATATATATATATATATATATATATATATATAAAATATTTTTTTTCTTTTTTTTTCTGGTGGAGGGTTTAGCCTTGACATTGATGGCGGCTGACTGTTCAGGATGGTTGTTGCTGAAGGTTGGGGTGGCTATAGCAATTTCTTAAAATAAGATGTCAAATGAATTTTGGTGCATTAATAGACTCTTCCTTTCACAAATGACTTCTCTGGAGCATGCGATGCTGTTTGATAACGTTTTACCCATAGTGGAACTTTCAGAATTGGAGTCAGTCCTCTCAAACCCTACAGCTGCTTTATCAATTAAGTGTATGTAATATTCCAAATCCTTTGTTGTCATTTCAGCAATCTTAATAGCATCTTCACCAGGAGTAAATCCCATCTCAAGAAACTGCTTTCTTTGCTCATCTGTAAGAGGAAACTCCTTATCCATTAAAGTTCTATCATGAGATGCAGCAGTTCAGTTACATTTTCAGGCTCCACTTCTATCCCTTGTTCTCTTGCTATTTACAACACATTTTCAGTTGCTTCCCCTACTGAAGGTCCTGGATCCCTCAATCCATGCGGGTCGGAAGCCACTTCTTCCAAATTCCTATTAATGATGATATTTTTACCTCTTTCTATGAATGATTAATGTTTGTAATAGCATCTAGGATGATGAATACTTGCCAAAAGGTTTTCAACTGAATTTGTCCGTATCCATCATAGACAGATATAGTTATCTCTGGTAGCTAGAGCCTTATGAAATATATATTTTTTAAATAACAAGACTTGAAAGTTGAAATTACTCCTTGATCCATGGTCTGTAGAATGGATCTTTGTTAGCAGCCATGGAAACATCATTATTCTTCATGTACATCTCTATCAGAACTCAGGTGACCAGGGCATTGTCAATGAGCAGTCATATTTTAAAAGGGATCTTTTTTGTTTGTTTTTTCCTGGGCATAGTTCTCAACAGTGAGCTTGAAATATTCAGTAAGCCATGTTGTTAACAGATGCGCTGCCATTCCAGGCTTTGTTGTTCCATTTATAGAGCACAGGCAAAGTAGATTTAGCCAATACTTAAAAGCCATAGGATTTTTGGAACCGTAAATGAGCTTTGGATTCAACTTAAGGTCATCAGCTGTATTAGTCCCTAATAAGAGAGTCTGACTATCCTCTGAAGCTTTGAAGGCAGGCAGTGACCTTTCTTCTCTAGCTATGAAAGTCCTACATGGCATCTTCTTCCAATATTAAACTGTATCATGTACATTAAAAATCTATTGTTTAGTGTAGCCACCTTCATTAATTATTTTAGCTAGTTCTTCAGGGTAACTTGCTGCAGCTTCTGAATCAGCACTTGCTGATTTACCTTGTGCTTTGATATTATGGAGATGGCTTCTTGGCTCAAACTTCATAAACCAACTTCTGTTAACTTCAAACTTTTTTCTGTAGCTTCCTCACCTCTTTCAGGATTCAGAGAATTTAAGAGATCTAGGGTCTTGCTCTAGATCAGGGTTTAGCTTAAGGGAATGTTATGACTGGTTTGACCATCCATCCAGACCACTTAAACTCTCTCCATATCAGCAATAAAGCTGTTTCACTTTCTTATCATACATGTGTTCTCTGACATAGCACTTTTAATTTCCTTCAAGTACTTTTCTTTTGCATTCACAACTTAGCTATTTGGTGCAAGAAGCCTAGCTTTTGGCCTACATCAGCTTTCCACATGCCTTTCTCACTGAGGTCAACTATTTTGCTTTTGATTTATTTGTTTTTTAAAAGATTTTATTAATTTGAGACAGAGTGAGAGAGCACAAGGCTGACAGAGGGAGAGGGAGAAGCAGGCTCCTCACTGAGCAGGGATCCTGACATGGGGCTCGATCCCAGGACCCTGGGATCATGACCTGAGCCAAAGGCAGATGCTTAACCGACTGAACCACCCAGGTGCCCCTTGCTTTTGATTTAAAGTGAAGGCCTGCAAGTCTTCCTTTCCCTTGACCACTTCAAGACAATTGCAGGGTTATTAATTGACCTAATTTCAATATTGTTGTGTTTCAAAGAATAGGGAGGCCCGACGAGAAGTGAGACAGGAACAGTCAGTCACTGCAGCAGTCAGCACACACATTTATCAGTTAGCCTCACTATCTTCTATGAGTGCAGTTCATAGTACCCCAAGTAATTACAGTGCTACACTGATCACAGATGACCATAAAGATATAATAATAATGCAAAATTTGATATATTGTAAGAAATACTGAAATGTGACACAGAGACATAAAGTGAGCAAATGCTGTCACCAGAAACTTTCAATTTGTAAAAAATGCAATACCTGTGAGGTTCAGTAAAGCAAAGAGCAGGGGTGCCTGGGTGGCTCAGTTGATTAAGCCTCTGCCTTTGGCTCAGGTCATGATCCCAGGCTTCTGGGATCGAGCCCTGCGTCAGGCTGTATATCTCTTTGAAAGGATTCGTTTCTTGCTAACCTGATGTAGTGAAATACCTTTTATGTGTGTGATATATGTAGCTTGAGGTGTCTATCCTGTGCATAGCCCCCTTCTTTACCTTGAAGGTAGGATAAGCTTACATGGTAATGTTACAGCATTTATATCTCTTCCCCTTCTCCCCTCCAAACACACTATTCTCATTTAGCCACTACTGGTGGATTAGGGTGCATATCTAATTTAGTTGGGACACATTGCCCTATGAATTCTGAATTGGAATAATGTGAGCTACAGTCGATGTTCTTTGGAAGCAAAACTGAGACTGAAGAGCCCTGGCAGTAGTTAAAACACATATGGCAAAACCACATATGAACCAAAATTGTGGAGAAGCAGAAAGAAATGCATTGTCGGGTGTCGCTTGAACATCTTCTGTGTAATTCTGCTGAATATATTCTGGTCATTGTAATTCTATTCATTCTAGTTAGAACATGAAGACAGAAAAAAGACGGGGAAGTAAAGGAAACTATACATGTAAAAATTCAGATGCATAACAATATTGATTTATTAAACACTGTAATTGTAATTGGACATATTTTATATTTGTAATCACTAACAAAACATTCCACTTCCATGTTTCTATAGCTACGATTTAATAATAGTACTATAATAATAATACTGTTGACATTAAATATATACTAGGTATGTTTATCAGCATGAGGGGCTTTTCTTAAAGTTTCAGGGAGGAAAGTATTTCTAGGTTAGCATAATTTGCTACTGGTGTAAAAATAACTCAAAGGATGCGTCCTAATGACATTACACCAGACACTGTTTACTAACAAAAATAGAATAGTTTTGTAATCTGCACACAGCAATATGTAATACTTACCAAGCATGTCAGTAAGTAATAATTTGAACAAAAAGGAGCATGAATATTAGCAATACAATCTTAGTGGGTCACATAATCCTCCACTAATATACAAAAGTAATCTACTTGTTTCTTTGGCTTGTTAACAGTTTGCTGATTATTCATGTGTCCAGAAAAAAATTAATGCTTGAAGCCCTAAACCTGGAGAATATAATGAGCATGGCTCCCCATGGATCTGAAAAAATTAGATTGTTGGTCTGAGACAGATGCAGCTATAACCAGAGGGATGCTTTTGCATTCTCATCACAGTGTAGCAGAAACATAACTTAGAAGCTTTAATACATATTAGTAGTATATTCAAGACAATTATAAGCACAAAAAACAAAAATAAAAATTCAGGAGAAAAATGAAGTCAGTACTAGAAGCTCTGCTAAAGACAGTAACAGTCGCATGGTAATTCCATAATTAACTTTAGTATATGAACTGGAATAAAATCTTATGTAAATGCACTAGAAACACATTCAAAACAAGGTCAGGAAAAGGAATACACAGTGATCCTTTCCACAGTATAAAGCAATGAAATGGCCATGAATCTGTTAGTCTTAGTTTTCCTATTTCTTTTTCTTAAGTAGATTCGTATTTGTCCTCTCAAAGAGTAATTATTAGCTTAGGATTTTATTTGATCCATCTCACTAGTTTTAGTAAAATATTTATCATAGAAGGCTTTTTTTTACATAAAAATGTAAAAAGTGCTGAAGATACTTAAGAAAATCATATACCAAAGGCAAAACTGTGCTCCAAGAGATTCTTAAACATTATTTTAAAACAAGTAAATACTAGATATTAAAGGTAAGCCACTCAGATGCTTTGAGAAGCAAGAAGGAGAGGGATCTCTATTTACTGAGTATTTGTTACATACTAGTGGTATGTTCTAAGGTCCTTAAAGCAATCCTCTAAGTTACAGGTGTATAGCCTTAAGGGAATACATGACTTGTCCAAAGTCACAAACTAATAATCAGAAAAAGGCAGAGTTAGAGCATTTCAGCCAGCTATTTAATAGTTGTATAACCTTAGGTAAGTTAACTTAATCTCTATTTGCCTCAGTTTCCTATTCTATAAAATAAAAATAACAATTGTACCTATCACAGTGGGTTAAATCAATTAATAAATATAAAGTACTTAGAACGGTAATAGTACATAATGAGTTCTATTTAAGGGTTTAGGTCTATAGCTCCATGTTTGTTTTACCACAGCATAAACAAACTAGACGTGGAATTCCCATTTCCAACAAGGCGCAAACATCTGTATCACTCAAACATTATAGTTTTATATAGATTTACTTACTGTCTTCTGGGAGAATCTTGGCCATTAATTCCATCAAGTAAAAAATAATGAATACAAAAGTCGTAAGTGCTATAATAATAATTATTAATCCTATCTGTTTTTTGTTTTTTGTTTTTGTTTTTTTTTAAAGATTTTATTTATTTATTCATGAGAGACAGAGAGAGAGAGAGAGAGAGAGAGAGAGGCAGAGGGAGAAGCAGGCTCCCAAGGAGCAGGGAGCCCGATGTGGGACTCGATCCCAGGACTCTGGGATCATGACCTGAGCCGAAGGCAGATGCTTAACCATCTGAGCCACCCAGATGCCCTCCTATCTGTTTTTTGAACACTAAATATATAAGCCAATAAGTGTGCAAAGCAATGTGCTGGCAACACAAAGAAAATGATAGAACAGGGGATTTAAGTCTGTGAATTAAAAAAAAAACAGCTTATTAAAGGCACATTACCAATATATTAAGAGAATACAAAGAAGTTTTTATAATTAGTTGGAGAGCTGAGATACCAACACTGTCCAGTTGGACATTTGGCAATGATGGAAATATTCTTTACCTCCTCCATCCAGTGAGGGGGGGGCACAGCCAAATATAGCTACTGAGCACTAGAAATGTTGGTATTGTGGTATTGTGACCCACATTTTGTATCTTGATATATTTTAATTATTTAAATTTAAATAACAATGTGGCTGCTAGAGAGGGAGAGCCAATGCCATTCTGGGGTCTGAGAGAGTTGCGGAGGAGGGACTCATGAAAGAGATCCTTGGTCATTCATTTCTGTGTAAGGAAGTGACCTTCTGAACCTAAAAAAGGAAAGACAATTAGCATACTGGATAAATGAAAACAAAAATAAGGATTTGTAAAATTCTCAAACTAATAGTCTTTGGTCCATGTTGGGTATATTGAAAGTGGAAAATTTACGTAAAAACCTCACTTTTAGCTTCTCTGAAAAAAAAATAGGACTATTTGGAGCAAATTAACCCTTCTGAGGCATTTTTTTCCTTCCATCCTGAAAGTCTACTTTATGATTCCTCATTATTCTGTTAGATATATTTCTGTTTTTATTGTATCTGTTTGGCACAGTTGTTTATAAGAATTGTTTAATCAAGGTCCTACCTTCTTTTCTCAGAAAGGCTAGTTAGTTTCCGAGTGTTGACTAATCAGCCATCTCATAAATATGTGCCTTGGCTTTTGGACAAAATGAGAAGTGTAAGTGTGTGTTTCTACTGAAAAAAGTAAAGCTGCAGATCTCTTTAACTTGGTTCATTATTGTAATCTTTTATAGACAGTGCACAAAATAAGTGGGACTATTACAGATGTCACTGCGTGAATGAGCTTGACTCTGTCATAAAATGTGTGATTAATTTTTCACATAACTGTTTACAACCCTAAGCTGTACAAGTATATTGTTATCATGGAATAAATTCTTCCTCTAACACAGTGCCCTAAAATACTCTATTTTTCCTACATGGATCGCCCTTTACTCCTAAACAGTAGTTTATGTACCGAGTCCACTGTAGCACCAGGAAAGACTTGTGTTTGACAACAAATATTTAGTTAATAAATGCATTTTATTTTCAAAATGTTTATTCCTTCTGATTGCAGAAGGATTTGCAACTGCTTATTCAATAAGTGCTCCCTGGAATTTAGCAATAATTCCTATAAAATATATAATAAATGGCAAAGTTCTTGTATTTAAAAAACTCACAAATTTCATGTTGTTTGGTTTAACTATATCTTTCTACGAGGTTTTTAAAAATCTAGAGGTGTCAAAGTTTTTTTGACCACTTCTTGTTTTGGATAATGTTAGCCCTATGTTTTTCATTAGGATTACTCAGTTTTCTGAGAATTAAATCTTCCTTTTGAGTTATATAAATTCTGTAATGATTTAAGGATTTAAAAAATCACAGATTGTTTATAGTATTTTTAAACGATTACATTACAGCAAAGATGCATTTTGATAATGTATAGTATCAAGTAAATGAAATGAATCATTAAAACATACAAATCTATGCTTTAAAAATTTATCTCTTACCACAAATTCATCCTTGTGTCACATCGATCTTTTTTCTAATATTATTTAATCTTGATAAATGTATTCTAAGTAACACTGATTATTTCTGAATCATAAATATTGTAGATGTTTTGTCTTCTCAGTTAGTTTTGATGTCATTCTCCTACAATTTATACATTATATTCTAGAACAGTATTTGTTATGAAGCAATTGCCTAATGATAGAAAAAAAGAAAACGTGCTATTTTTGTATAACTCCTTATCTCATTTTAATACTATAATTCATTACCTAGCCTTTATTTATATTGTTTACATTGTTAAAAGTTTCTTCAAAGACCTTTGCCTTGTAAGTGAATATTTTAATGTGCATTTTCAATTATTGACAGTATTTTTGATAGGTCAGGCTATGCTAATAATGTCTAACCCAACTATATTCTATAAGGCTAGAAAAAAGCATTCAAGGAACATTTGGGCATCATTTGTACTCTCAGTAATAGTCTGGTGAAGATAAGAAAAAGAGAAAAAGAAAACTAAACATATTGCAGTGGCTAAGGTAGCATAAGCAACACACGAAAATACCAGAACAAAGGAAAGATTCATCTTGCTTTTAAAGCACAGGAAGGTTTTGAAGGCAAGAGCCATTTGTATTAAATTTTGAATAACAAATAGGAATTCAATAGATAAGAAAGGCTTATAGACCAAGAAGGTAGATTAGAATTCACTTCTGGATGTCTTAAATAATACCTGGATATTTTTGCATGAAATAGAGACATACTGAAGATTTTTAGTTTATAGGAACATGGAAAGAACATGGATTATGTTTCTTAATTGTTAAGAACTACTCATACTTTAGCATAGAGTTACCTGGAAGGCATTTTGAAACACAGATTGTCTTAATTCCTAGCGTTTCTTATTGGTTTGTAACCTCCTGGGGAGCTTCCCAGGTGTATTCAGAAACCAGCCCCCAAAGGCAGAGGGGCAGGGAGAGACTGAAGAAAGAGGAAGGCCACTTCACACTGGTGGATGGCAGGTTTAATAAAGAAAGAAACTGGGGCACCTGGGTGGCTCTGTCTGTTAAGTGTCTGCCTTTGGCTCAGGTCATGATCCTGGGGTTCTGGAATCTCTGTGTCAGACTCCCTGCTCAGTAGGGAGCCAGCTTCTCCTTCTCCCTCTGCCCCACCCCCAACTCATGCTTACTCGCTCGCTCTCAAATAAATAAAATCTTAAAAAAAAAGAAAGAAACTTACTTAGGAGGCTTGTCTTAGGTAGTCACAAGACAAGTAGATTTCTGGACCTGCTGGCCAAATCTTTAAACTTTAGATAAAGGCCTTAACTGGATTCAGTCACATAAACTATCCAGATAGTCTCACCACCACGTTCTATCTCAAGGCTGTGTCCTTTGGGCAGTTTCTGAGAGTGGGGAAGGCAAGAGGATGTCATAGTCCAGGGACAGGGTATGTGTTAGGGAGTCTCCAAGTGCCCTGGTCCAACCAGGATTCACATCTTCTCAATGACTTCTCCTAATAGTTTCTAATTCAGTAAGTCTTGAGTAAGGCCTAAGAATTTGATTTTTTAACTAGTTCCTGGATGATGTTGATGCAGGTGGCTTGGAACCAAACTTGGTAAACCAATTGTGTAGGTAAAATTTCCTGTAGTAATTCCTCCTGTCTCCCAGGAAAGAGAGCCTTTCCTATATTGAACTTTTTTTTTTTTTTTTTAGCAGCAAACTTGCAATATATATTGAAACTCTCCCTGAGAGACAAACCCTAGAAGAAAACACAAACAATACGCAAAATTAAACTTTTAATTAAGTAAATGGTATAGAGTAAGTAATGATCAAAACTATACTACTCTACCTGTATCAGTTAGAGCTCTAGCAGGAAACAGAACTCATGCAGATGGTTTAGATAAGGAGTTTTTAATGAAGAGATAGCTACACAAATATGGCCACAGTTGAGGCAGCTGGAAACCAATGACACCCCTGGATACCAAAGAGAAAGTGGAAATAGTGTTACCAAAGTCCATAGAAAGCTGGAGCCGTGAGCAGAGAATGGCTGCTGGAATGGAGTTGGAGTTTTCTTGGAGGGATGAAGCCACTGTCAGAGAAATACTGAAGCAGGGGAGGAGGTAGAAAGATATACGCCAACATCTCCTTCCCTTTGTACTTTGGTCTCCCGTTGGTGCCTCCTTTTGGCTGAAACCAACCTGTAGCCAGTATGTGAGAGTATCCTGCAGGGAGACAGCCAGTGTGATCACTGGGGGGTGGGAGACAGATAAATTCCCAGAAGGCTGCAGATTGAAAGTGAGGGACCTGATTCTCCCTTCCCTCTTGTTAATTGCATTCTATGCCTTCATGTTTGGGGAGCAACAGGCTAAGCATCAAGCAGCATGGAGATGAGATGAGTAGTCTAATTGCTTACTTACTAGAGACTTAGAAGTGTTTTTAGAACCTCTTTATCAATTGGGCAAAGTTCAAATACTCCTAGTGTAAGTGCTCATAACTCAGAAATGCAATTAAAAGCCTGTTGTTTGCTATGAATATAAGGAAATAAATGAGTGTCCAATTCAAGCTGCACAGGGACAATTTACTTTCTTCCTGAGTTGACTTCTAAGGCCCTGAGACTGTTAAATATAAATACCAACAAGGCAGTGAGAGCTTAGTTGTCCCACCATCAAAGAGGAAGCACCTTTTAGAATTGGCTTAAATACCTGAAGGTAGTTCAGTGTGATAAATACCAGCATTATTTCATAATTCTCAGTCACAAACAGGAGATTGCCTTTATTGCCTTAATTATTTTAGGATCCTTTCCTATAGTGTCTCCAGAATTTCTGAAGCAAACGCCGAGGCAGAGTTCATTGCCTGGTAACAGCAGTAGGACAATGCTTGACATTCACGATGATGGAAGGATCCCGACTATCTTCTTAGCCTTGAGTCATATGGCATTTCTATATGTGTCCTAGCTATAAGGCAAAGCAAGTAAATCAGTTTACACCAAAAATGTCACATGTTTAACTCATTCTGTGTTTTTGCTCATGCAATTAGTTTGCTGCAACCACCTTTTATTATTCTGCTTGTTAAAATATGTAAAGTTTCATATCAAATACTTGTTTTTCTATGAATTCTTCCTTTTTTCTTCCAGTGTGAAGCTTGAATACCCAAAGCACAATGTGTTACGTTTAAGCCACTTTTATCCCACCTTATATTATGGTTAAAAATAACTAAACATCTTATATCTTAATTTGAAGCACTTTTTACCATTTTCTGCAGTGATTTATAGAGAAATAGTTTGTATGGGCCTTAAACATGGAATATCTGAATAGCTGTATGAATTTCTATCTAACTCACTTTTTTAGAGTCATTTTATCTCTCCTGTCTCATCTGTAAAATAATTATCTAACTTCAGAGTATTAAGGTGAGATTCAAATAAATAAATGATGAAAATCAGCAAATGGAAGAGTAGACTATAAATAGTTCAATTACTTTTATTTTTAGTATCTTTTACATAGTAGGAAACCAGAAAGCTTGTACTAAACTGAACAAAATTGAAAGTTCATAGAAAACTATACTGGAATTACAAATGCTTAATTATCCTGACAACATAAAGAGTAAGAGACAAGGGAATAATATCTCAACATTTTCTTCATGATTACAAAGCCAAGACAAAACACATATGCATGTATGTGCAGGTAGGAATATATGTGAAGCTTGTCTCAAGAAGGCTTTAAAAATTTTTTAAAGATAAGAAATACCTAAGTGTATCAACAGAATAGTAAGACAAAGGAGGTGAGGCAGCAAGGTCACAATAAAATCAGGAATGGAAAGTGACATAAAGTCCGCATCCAGTTAGTGTACTGCAAATATGCCACGCAGCCTCACCATTTTGGAATTAGGCCAGGAGATTAGTTCTCAACATTCTAGAACCTGAAACAAAATTTATTTTAGGTGTAGGACCCCCCCCCAAATATTATGAGAGTCAAACATAAGGGGAAAAAAGATGAATTGGTTAAGTAAGAGAAGCATAACTATTTCTATAGTCCAAAGAAAGAATTCATCCTTTAGCCTTTTTAAGAAAATGATGAATCTTAATGTGGAGAACAATGGCATTCTTCAAGTAAATATACAATGCTGTTGGATATTTCTCTCCATCATAGTGGGGGGCACCATGGTCTAGCTCTGTAAGCCTAGACCACAGGGATCATTATCATTGAGATAAGTGATTTTCTCAGGGTGACAATGAAAAGACATAATTTAATATCCCCAAGAAAAAGAGACTGTATTTTTCAGAAAATCCACCATAAATTTTCTTGCTTTAAACTGAGCTTTTGATGACTACTGTCAAGGGGTTAATGTGATGGCAAGTACCCTTTTTCTGAACTAAGGCCATTTAACAGTCAATCAAGCAGGGGCTACAGTTGATAGGCTCTGACAGATGTGTAAGTTAAAGGCTATCATATCTCTTAAAATCAAGTGGGAAGGTTGATCTCAATACAGGTTAAGAAGGAATTCTGTAAATATCTGGAAAAATTAATCTGAAACTGTTAATAGAATTACCTCTGTGGAGTGAGATAATTTTTAAGATGGAAGGGGGTATAGCATGTTTTCCTTTTTATTTACATAGTTCATACCAATATATATTTTTTATAGTTCAATACATTGTTATTTGAAAAGTATTCTAGAATCCCACAGCAATTCAAAACTAAGAATAAAGTAGTAAGAAATTCTGGGTTCTTTATATAACCAACTTAATGTCTGATGAGGGATTCGTGTTCTCAGCCATAAATCAGTGGTTCCCAAACTATTGATTACAACTCACAAGTAGACTGCCACAAAATAAGTGTTCAATGATAAATATATTTTGGAAATGCAACCTACATAGCATCCTCTTGGTATTTCACAATACGTATGACTATATTAAACCTTTGAAATCTTGTATTAAGGAATCATTTTGGACTTTAACCCACAATGGTTGGAAGTGGGCAGGGCACCCCTTCTAAGGGGCACCTGAAAATATGTGTAGGTAAAGGTGATGTTTGGTTGTCACAAGACTGGGTGGACATGATGAATATTTAGTGATCTGGGACCAGGCTTGCTAAAAATACTACAATATATAAGACAATTTTCATAAAACAAAGATGTCAAAGTGTTTAAAATACCAAATTTTCCTCATTAACAAATGACATTTTTAGCAAGCTGATTTGACATGAAACAGTATTTTGTAGCATTCTTATCACATAAAGTAGAATGGTGATTCTTCTGGAATTTATATTTTAGTTTAAAGCCATAGATTCCAACATATATATCTCCCTTCTTGATATTCTACTTGGTTGTCTTAAAGATGTCTCAAAAGTTAATATGTCTAAAATACACATGACAGATTTCAACTCCCCACCAACATTTCCACTTACCCAAATCAGAATATTTTTCATCATGGTAATGGAATTACAAGTCATTCATTTGTTCAAGACAGAAACGATAAGCCTAAATTTCTGTTAAACCTATAGCCTCTTTAGTCCATTCCACCTGCAAAATATATTTGACTCTTTATTTCAAAAACTATGCAAGATAAAAAACTGAAGTGAGGGTATAATGTAAAACATAAAACCAGAAATATTAAAAATAGAGATATATTTTCTTTAAAGGGGAAGAAAAACTTAGGAGTGAAAAATTAGTTAGAAAAATAGAGCCCCCAGTTTAAAGAAATGGAGAATGAACTAGAGATGGAAAATAAAGAGTTGACTGTACTACTAGAACAGCCACCCAAGTTGGTGTTGCCTCTGCAACTTCTTTCCAACCCCTCCTCCAGTCCGCAAAGCCTGTGTATTCACATGCGCACACACACACACACACACACACACACATGCACACACACACACACATGCACACGTACACACACACTCCTTTGCGCAGAACCGGGCTACTGGCCTCCTCTGTGATCTACAGATTTAGAATCATCTGATGAACAGGAGTCATCAGAAAACCTTTGCCCTGCCTTGTCCTGCTTAGAAATTTCAGATGTAGCTAGTGGAAACTAAACTTTGGGGACTAGGAGTAACAGCCATCTATCTGCTGAACATTTTTATTTACTTTTAATTGTGTTCCAACGTCACCATTGTTTTAACACCTATCTTAATTACCTTATCTTTCTATTTTTTCTTTTTCTTCTTCCAGCCTGCTTTCCAATTTCTTTCTTTAAAAAAAAATCTATTTTAACACTTCTGTGATTCTTTGCTGTATTTCCTATGGAAATGAAATGAAAGAGGATTCAAGGAGGATTTGTATACATAATTTAGAATGTTTGTATTTAAGTACTTTAATCTTTCCCTTTATTTTTTAAAATGTACTTAATAGAAATAAAAGTTACCGTTTTCCCCAACTTCATTGAGATATAATTGACATAACATTGTGTAAGTTTAAGGTATACAATGTGTTGATTTGATACATTTATATATTGCAAAATGATCACCACCATAGCATTAGCTAACACCTCCATCAATCTCCTAGAAACTTTGAAGTATATAATATGGTAGTATTAGCTCTAATCACCATACTGTACATTAGATCTCCCAAACTTGTTAAACCTATAACTGGAGGATTGTACCCTTTGACTGATATCTTCCAATTTCCCCCATCCCCAGCCCCTGGTTGGTAACCACTACTTTACTTTATTTCTTTGTGTTTGATATTTTTAAGATTCTATATTTAAGTAACATATAGTATTTTTAAAAGTTATTTTTAATAAATAATAACTGAATATATTTATTGATTTATTTGACAGAGACACACAGTGAGAGAGGGAACACAAGCAGGGGGAGTGGGAGAGGGAGAAGCAGGCTTCCCGCCGAGCAGGGAGCCCAATGCAGGGCTCGATCCCAGCACCCTGGGATCACGACCCGAACTGAAGGCAGACGCTTAACGCCTGAGCCACCGAGGCACCCCAATAACTGAATATATTTAAAGAGAAAGTTTAGAATGTTATTTTTAACAATGAATCCATTTTTGTAAAATATACATATACACACACACACACACACACACACACACACACAGTAGCCATATCTCTGACGAGTGAAAGTGTAAATTTTTTTTTCTTAAGCCACTTGTATACATATTTACAACTAAATTAAAAAAATAAATATATCTCAGTGTTTTAGTTTATTTGCTACCTGACAACTATATCATAGAGATGACATCAGTTGAAAGGTACTCCATTTATGTTTTCCAGCCAGGCTAAGAGGGGCAATTGCAAGTATTGACACACAGAATTCATTTCCTCTATGTGCATGAGCAGTACAGATTGTCCTTGTTAAATGTCTGAAGTTTATTACTGGTGTAAGAAATTTCCATTACATTTGATTTACACTAAAGAAATATATAGTAAAGAAATGAAACATTGCTCACTTGAATCTCGAAAAATGAAAGATGACCTGTTTCCTGAGGTACTTGTAAAGAATATACATCGGAAGGAGACTGTATTAAGTGAGAGGTTCACAACAGTAGCTAATGTTCCTTAGCCAAGAGTACAAATATTCACTTAGCAGGTTAAAAAAAAACACAAAACCTGAAGTGAATAGAGTAAAATTATTAAAAATATACCCTTGATTCCAGAGGTAGTTGAAATAACTTGTTATCCTTATTAAGTGTGATGAATAAAGACCAAAATATTACAAACAACAATTACTTGTAATTGAATAAAGATGATTATATATTCTTGACTTGATTTTCCACCATTGTTGGATTAGCAAACATAAGACAAATTTATCCTTGCATATTTTTCCTTATTTTATTCTAAGTTCATTGTATAGATTCTATCTGATATCTCTGTGTTGAAATACCAATATGAAGTGAAAATGCAGATATCATAGGAGTAATGCTTCATTAAGGGAATGCAGAGAAAGATGGGATTTCCATATATATTTCTGTGGTCAGGAAGAGGGTAGTGAGACCAAAACTGGTGCTGGTCAGAAATCAACTTGAAATGTTAGGTCAATCAGTGATTTCTAAATGGTCTAATTTTAGGAACACGTATAGCTTTTTTAAAAAAATGCTAATTTCTTAGTTCCACATTAGAATCCTTTCCATATCCTTTAAGGACAAAATGCGATCCAGTTTTGTGCAAAAGTTATTCTAGTATATGACCTGTTTTTCTTTACTATGTGTTCTGGCCATTTCTCTAATATCAGCACATTGTTTACCTTGTCCTTTCTAATAGCTGTCCAATAGCCCATTGTATAGAAATAGTAAAATTGTTTCACTGTTCCCTTATTCTTAGGAATTTAGGCTATTTACATTTGGTTACTGTTTCTTTTTAAAATGGTTCAGGGGCTCTTGGCTGCTCAGTCAAAAGAGCATGTGATTCTTGATCTTGGGGTCATGAATTCAAGCCCCATGTTGGGTGTATGTAGAGATTAATAATAAAAAAAACAACTTTAAAATGGTGTAAAAATGTGTGTTTGTGTATATATACATATAAACATACACACACATATGTATACATGTGTATAGAATTGTATACATATGTAATGTTTATATATACGCTTGAGTAATTGTATCTGCACAGAAAATTCTTAAACAGAATTATAAATGTGTACATGTATGTATATATATATATAATATGTATATATATAATTTATGTCTATACACACAGTCACACATGTGCATTTAAGCAATTATCTCTACAAGGATTTATCTCTAATTTAAGTAGAATTACTGTGCTGAAGATTATGTATACATTTTTTTTTTTTGAGAGAGAATGAGAGACAGCACGAGAGGGAAGAGGGTCAGAGGGAGAAGCAGACTCCCTGCTGAGCAGGGAGCCCGATGCAGGACTCCATCCCGGGACTCCAGGATCATGACCTGAGCGGAAAGCAGTAGCTTAACCAACTGAGCCACCCAGGCGCCCGGATTATGTATACTTTAAATTTTGTGAACTATTTATGTAGTTGAATTATATAGTTGAATTACTTTGTTTTCTATGTTTGTTGTCATGCATCCAAAGAACTGTTTCACTCCAAGATTAAACAAAAAAGACACTGTAGTTTTCATGGCTTCAGCTTTTATGTTTGAGTCTTTGATGCAGGAATGAGAGTAATACAAATTTGCAGTGAGAAAAGGCTTAAAGAATTAAATATTACTTGCTCATGATCATGGGTCTGTGGTTATCTTAGGACAATAGTAGACATAAAGACTGTGTGAGAATATCTTAAGGAAAAAAAAAAAAAACATTAAAAAAATAGCATCGGGCACCTGGGTGGCTCAGATGGTTAAGTGTCTGCCTTCAGCTCGGGTCATGATCCCAGGGTCCTGGGATGGAGTCCCGTATGGGGCTCCCTGCTCCTTGGGAGCCTGCTTCTCCCTCTGCTTCTCTCTCTCTCTCTCTCCCTCTCTCTCTCCTCCTCTGTCTCTCATGAATAAATAAATAAAATATTTTAAAAAAATAGTATCATTAAGGGGCGCCTGGGTGGCTCAGTCGGTTAAGTGTCTGCCTTTGGCTCAGGTCATGAGCCCAGGGTCCTGGGATCGAGTCCCCCGTTGGGCTCCCTACTCAGTGGGGAGCCTGCTTCTCCCTCTGCCCCTGCTTGTACTCTCTCTCTCTCTCTCTCTCTCGCTATCTCTCTTTCTCTCTCTCTGTCAAATAAATAAATAAAATCTTTAAAAAAATAGTAGCATTAATACTTCATATGGTGGAGACATTTCAGTTAGTCATTTATTTTTAGTCCTTTAATCAAAAGAAAGTTTGTCTTTTTATAATTATTAATTTTGAGGCATAGTTAATACACTAATACTCAACAATGTTCAATGAAGAGCCAAATGAACTGACAATTTGAATCACCATAAATGGTGTCCTGCACTACACACTATACTGAATGTGAATTATGGGGAAGTATGTAACCCAAATCTATCTAAAATATTAAAATTTAGAATCCGAAGAAGGAAAACGCATCCTAAGGGTCAGGGAGGATAATAGTGTTTGAAACAGAAGTGTGATACAATTTAATTGGGTTTATTGGTAGGGCATTTAGAGGGCAAGACCTGATAGCTTAGTCAAATAGAATGAAAAAGCCCAGTTTTGGGGTATATATCCAGTAGTGTAATTGCTGGGTCATAGGGTAGATCTATTTTAAATTTTTTGAGGAACCTCCACACTGTTTTCCAAAGTGGCTATACCAACTTGCATTCCCACCAATGGTGTAAGAGTGTTCCCCATTCTCCACAACCTCTCCAACATTTGTTGTTTCTTGCCTTGTCAATTGTGTGGGATTGGGGATGAGTTAGCCTGGTGATGGGTATTAAGGAGGGCATGTACTGCATGGAGCACTGGGTGTTATATGCAAACAATGAATCATGGACCACTACATCAAAGACTAATGATGTACTGTATGGTGACTAACGTAACATAATAGTAAAAAAACAAAACAAAACAGTTTTTTGAACAGGAAGCAAAACATGTTCAGAACAAACTCATGTATCATGTTGGAAGAAACAGAATTCATAGAAGGATAGGACCTTAGGAACCCAAGATGGAGCCAGATTCCAGAGAGCTTTTCATTGCTTCTTTTGTGTTTTCTGGTGGGGAGTTCCTAAAGATATTTGAATAGGTGAGAGACATACTTAAAAATACTACTTGAAGGAATTTCATCTGGTACCAGAGTATCAAAAGGACAAGGGGTGAGGAGAGGGATCAGGAAGGCAATGGAATTTGTTATAGAATTTTACTTTCCATGATATAATTAATCCATGCTGTGTGTCTGAGGTGCTCATTTCTACCTTAGAAGATTTTCATGCTTATTATTTGAATTTCATTTAAAGAGTTGTTTAATCCTTTGTGTCCCACAAATTATAAATTCTGGTCAGTCTTAGAAATGATAAATTATGTGAGAAGTTCTTGTTCTATATTAGTTTTTTTTTTCTTTTTTTCTGTAGCATTGCTTTGAGGGTTATACGGGAGAAAGAAACTCTGAAGAACATTTTCTTCATTTTTGATACTTAGTGCTAACTCTGGAAAGACACGCATCACTTGGAGATAATTAGAATCAAGGAATCCCCATGACTTTGTGCAACAGATCCCCAGATATGGACCATGCCATCACTTGCAGTCCTTGAGTTTGACATGACAGCTACCAGGTGTTATAGGCTTACTTGTTTTTTTAAAGTAAAAGAAAGAAAACAAGAGTAAGCACCTTTGCAAATGAGGCAGAACAGATTCTGCCAACATAAAATGCCTGGCATCCATTTCAACAAAGTACATTCCAGCTGTTTTAACTAAGGACCAGACAACCTGTTTCTGTACATGTGTATTATAATGTTCCCAGACCTTTAGTTCTCAAAAATCACTCACAGGCGCCTCAGGTATTGGAGAAGCTGTGTGGATTCTTGGCAACCTTCTGAGGATGAGCAGATACTGTTTGATTGAAATTTTCACATGTAAGGTCCATTTCTTCATTCTTTCTTTATGAGTAAATGTGATTCTGAAACTATCAGGGAGCTTCCTTCTCCTGTGTTAACTGACCTTTTTCATTCAGTTATAAAATATAAACTGGAAGAAAGAAAAAGACATTGCCTTAATTTTCATGGTAATTTTTGTTTACTTTAGCAAACATACTTATTTGTAAAGGTAAAAAGAGATGTCTCCTTATTTGGTTCATCAGTGTTTGCTTTGCGCATGCATTAATGAAGGTAGAAAATAACCTCAGTCTTTCACTAGTACTCAGTATGTCCAACTTTCATCTAAAATACGTCCCTCTTTCTGTTTTTAGTAAATGTTACCATTACCCAGTCAATTGTTTTTGCAAGAAAGTTGCATAAAAGGGAAAACTTAGTCACCTGAAAAAGAACAAAGACAATTGTACCATCAGATTTCTCATGAGAAAACTAGATTCTAGAAGACAGTGGACGAGATAGTTAAAGCTCTGGGGGAATATTAAAATTAAACTAGAATTCTAACCCAGATAAACTATCAATGTGAGAGTATAATAAAGATACTTTTATACATACAAAGGCCCAGGACATGCAAAACACTTTTACTAAGGAAATTCATAGTAAAAGAAAGATGGAACCGAGAAATAGGAGGGTATGTGGTCTGGGAAACAGTGAAACTACTATTGACATAGTAGTCACAACAGTGACTATAGAGCAGGAAATAAAATCCCAGCAAATTTTTGGCTTTACAGTGAACAAAATTTTCATGATCATATTTTTCTGTAACTCATAATTAATTCATAGACAAATGAACAAGGACTTGACTATGGTTTATCTGGGCCTAGATATCTGATCCTGTGGTTTCTGACCTTCCCTTCATCCCGTCCTCATGTTATACGATGCTTTCCATAGCCCAATACACTTCGGTTGAGGTTGGCTTATTGGTCTCTTAGACACACCAGGATCTTCTCTACTGCAGGGCCTTTATACAAGCTTTTCTGTCAGCCTAGAATTACCATTCCTCTTCTCCCAACCTACTTCTAATCTCTTTCAGATTTCTAGGATAAACCTGCCCTAATTCCCTTCAGCAAGTTAGATCCACCTGTGCCTCTCCTTCTTAAGCATCTGACATATAAGTGTTCAAGAAGTCTTTGTTCATTATATGAATAAGTGCTATTTTTCTTGCATAAAATTCTCCACTTGAAATGCTATTTTCCATCTCTTCATTAAAGACTATCTATCATTTATACATTTGCTTAGGTGACATCTCTATTCTGCAATCTTCAGTGTCTTGCTCAGAAAAGAACTCGTTAGCTCTACTTTTGATTTGTAGCATGTGCTACCTTGTGTTATTCTTTATTGGCCATATATAAATTGTGAGCAGGGGAGGCAGAGAGCTGGTTCAGTAAAATCCCTGATTTAAAATTTAAGAAAAGTAAACATAGTTGCTAAAGTAGTTTTTCTTATTGACAGTTCTTATTTTGAGAATATGCTTTTAATTAAATTTACCTAATTTATAAAAAAATAAAAATTGCTTTTTGTTTGATATAACCCAGAATGTTTAGAAAAGATTTGACAACCTTTTGTAGATATCACATATTTTAACAATTGGGTTTCTCTTTTCAAAATAGGGAGATTGCTTGCATAGAGATTTTTCAAAATCTCTTAAAAATACAAAATCTATTTCATTTTTATTCATACAAAGGGTGAAATCAAAATGGCATTATTATGGCAGTATTTGGTGCCTCTCTATTGTGGACTCCTCCATAGTATCCAAAATTATGGAGTTCTTTGATAGATATCTTTCCTTTAAAAAAAATTGTATCCATTATACAATTAGATAAGAAAGTAACTTACAACTTTGGGCTGTATTAAAAACAGACATTTGTGGAGAGATGACTAGCATACTCTACTTACATGTATTTTTGTTTATTTTAAAGTACTCTTGATTATTTTTATAGTAAAATGTTGATTTTGTCACCCTTGAGTATTTACAAATAGTCTCTTAAATGTATAAAATGTAATGTTCTGTGTATGTATGTTTTTCTATTTTTTTATTAGCAAATGGTGTATTATTAGTGTCAGAGGTAGATGTCAGTGATTCATCAGTCTTATATAACACCCAGTGCTCATTACATCACATGCCCTCCTTTAATGCCCATCACCCAGTTACCCCATCCCCTCAGCCCCCTCCCCTCCAGCAACCCTCATTTTGTTTCCTAAGATTAAGAGTCTCTTATGGTTTGTCTCCTTCTCTGGTTTCATCTTGTTTTATTTTTTCATCTCTTCCCCTATGATCCTCTATTTTGTTCCTTAAATTCCACATTTCAGTGAGATCATATGATAATTGACTTTCTCTGATTGACTTATTTCACTCAGCATAATACCCTCTAGTTCCATCCACATTGTTGAAAATGGCAAGATTTCTGTTTTTCTATTTTTATAAAATTATTACACATTCTACTACTTTGATATTGAGCCTTTTTTAGTAATTATCTTAAATTTAAAAAATTTAAGCTGTAATTATTTAATCAGAATTGTTTTTCCACTTTTCATTGATGTCTTTCGAAGCACTATTTACTTTTTGTTTTTTTATTGTGTTTTCTTTTCTTAGTAAGATTCAAATCTAAAAATCATGTTCTTAAGGCCATACAAGAGTGTCATTTCTTTTACATAACTCCAATATGTTTCTACCAGATCACCTCCGTTTTGTAGCTATCACACTGGAACATGTAGCTTTCAAAGTTGTGCAGTACCAGAAGAGAAACATTATATTTTTAACGGTAAAATTATGTATCACTCCCATCCTGACACTGTTGACCAGAACTCAGTCACATGACATCAGTAAACTACAGGGGAGGGCACCTGGGTGGCTCAGTTGGTTAAGCAACTGCCTTCAGCTCAGGTCATGATCCTGGAGTCCCAGGATTGGGTCCCGCTTTGGGCTTCCTGCTCAGCGGGGAGTCTGCTTCTCCCTCTCCCATTCCCCCCTCTTGTGCTCTCTCTCTCTTTCACTCTGTCTCTCAAATAAATAAAATCTTAAAAAAAAATAAACTACAAGAGATGCTGGAAAATGTAGGAAAGCAAAAGACTTAATAATCTTCCAGACCATTGAACAGTGAAGTGAGAGTTGCATGAAATGATTTTTTGCTTTTAGTTTATTTTTTAAGTTCCTGTTTGATATTAAACAAATATATACTTATATGTTAACCTCAAAATTATTTCTCCCTAGCACCTATTTATTTAAATATAAATGTAAAAAGAAAAATACAAAACCCTGAAAAATAATGTTCTAGTAGTCCTCTAACCCAAAATAACCAAACTATATAACTTGACTCAGTTTGCTCAAAAAAACAATCATAAGGGGTGGAGCAAGATGGCGGAGGGGTAGAAGATCTGGATGTCGTCTGGTCTCAGGAATTCAGCTGAATAAGGATCAAACCATTCTGAACACCTACGAACTCAACAGGAGATCGAAGAAAAGAATAGCAACAACTCTCTGAACAGAAAATCGACCACTTACTGGAAGGTAGGACGTGCGGAGAAGTGAATCCGAGGCGATATTCGGGAGGATAGACAGCGGGGGAGGGGGCCTCTGTCGGCCGCTTCTGACAAGTGATAGAGCAGCGGAGCACAAAATTGGAACTTTTAGAAGTCAGCTCCACTGAGGGACATCGCTCCAGTGGCTAAGCGGAAGGTGGAACCCTCGCGGGACAGTGTGGTCTCAGGACCCTCGGGGTCACAAAAAGACGGGGGTGCCTGAGTGTGGCAGAGCTCCCAGGTATCAGAACGGGGAAGCTGGCTGCAGAGACAGAGCAGAGGCGCCAGCTCTCAGCTCAGGGTGGCCATAAACTGTGATTGGCGAAACAGTCGGGCCACTGCTCCTCCAGCAGGGACCCAACAAGCGGCAGATCCGGGGAGACTCCCCTTCCTCCCCCGGGAGGAGCGGTGTGGGAGTGCACCACAGGGATCTGCTGGGTTTGGAGACTCCACACGGGGTCGGGTGCCAGACATAGAAATGCTGGATCACAGGCCGGGTGAGCACGGAGTGCGGCCGGAGACCAGGGAGACAGGAGTGACTGACTGCTTTTCTCTGGGGGCACACTGAGGAGCGGGGCCCCGAGTTCTCAGCTCCTCCAGGTGGAGATTGGGAGGCCACCATTTTCACTATCGTCCTCCATAGCTGTCCCGAGAGCTTGCAGGGAACAAAAGCTCCCAAGAGCAAACTGAGCAGATTGCTTAGCCCCGACAGACAAGGGTGGGGCAATTCTGCCTCCAACAAAGACATTTCGGAACCATGGCAACAGGCCCCTCCCCCAGAAGATCAGCACAAACAGCCACCCAAGACCAAGTTTACCGATCAATGAGAACAGGAGAACTCCAGCCCTAGGGGAATACTTCACATAGAATTCATGGCTTTTTTACCATGATTTATTAGTCTTTCAAAGTTAATTTTTTAACTGTTTTTTTTTTAATTTTTCTTTTTCCCTTTTTCAACCAACATCTTATCAATCCCTTTTTTTAAAAAACATTTTTATTTTTCATTTTTAGAGTCATATTCTATCCCTTCATAGTAGTTACCCCTATTTTTGGCATATATATAAGTTGTTCTGTCTTTAAAATTTTGAGATACAGTTTCTTCTAACAGATCAAAATATACCCTAAATCACTAGTGTATGGCTTTGTTCTAGTCTCCTGCCTGATCACATTCTCTCCTTTTTTTTTTCTTTTTCCTTTCTTTAAATCTTCTTTCTTTTTTCAAACAACTTCTTATCAATTCCTTTTATAAAATCTTTTATAATTTTCATCTTTACAGTCATATTCCATCCCTTCATTGTATCAACCCTTATTTTGTACATATAGAAATCTTTCTTTCTTTAAAATTTTAGGAGGCACTTTCTTCTAACAGACCAAAATACACCCAAATTCTAGTGTGTGGCACTGATCTATGCACTAGCCTGATCATATTTGATCATATTCTGGTTTTTTTTTTTGCTTTGTTCTGTTTTTGTTTGTTTTTATCTTTTTCTTTTTTTTTTTCTTTTTTCTTTCTTTCCCTTTCTTTTTGCCTGGTTTCAGGTCTTTTCTGATTTGTTTAGAGTATATTTTCTGGGGACGTTGTTAACCTGTTAGCATTTTGTTCTCTCATTCATCTATTCTCCTCTGGACAAAATGAGAAGATGAAAAAAATCACCTCTGCAAAAAGAACAAGAGGTGGTACCATCTGACAGGGACCTACTCAATACGGACATTAGTATGGTCTCAGACCTAGAGTTCAGAATCATGATTTTAAAGATACTAGCTGGGCTTGAAAAAAGCATGGAAGTTATTAGAGAAAGGCTTCCTGGAGAAATAAAAGAACTAAAATCTAACCAAGTCGAAATCAAAAAGACTATTCATGAGGTGCAATCAAAAATGGGGCACTAACTGCTAGGATAAATGAGGCATAAGAGAGAATTAGCGATATAGAAGACCAAATGATAGAAAATAAAGAAGCTGAGAAAAAGAGAGATAAACAACTACTGGATCACGAGGGCAGAATTTGAGAGATAAGCGATACGATAAGACAAAACAACATTAGAATAATTGGGATCCCAGAAGAAGAAGAAAGAGAGAGAGGGGCAGAAAGTATATTGGAGCAAATTATAGCAGAGAACTTCCCTAATGTGGGGAAGGAAACAGGCATCAAAATCCAGGAGGCACAGAGAACCCCTCTCAAAATCAATAAAAATAGGTCAACACCCCAACATCTACTAGTAAAACTTACAAGTCTCAAAGAGAAAATCTTGAAAGCAGCTCTGGAGAAGAGATATGTAACCTATAATGGTAGAAACATTAGATTGGCAACAGACCTATCCACAGAGACCTGGCAGGCCAGAAAGGACTGGGGTGATATCTTCAGAGCACTAAAAGAGAAAAATATGCAGCCAAGAATACTATATCCAGCTAGGCTGTCATTCAAAATAGAAGGAGAGATAAAAAGCTTCCAGGACAGCAAAAACTAAAGGAATTTGCAAACACGAAACCAGCCCTCCAAGAAATATTGAAAGGGGTCCTCCAAGCAAAGAGAGAGCCTAAAAGCAGCATAGACCAGAAAGGAACACAGACAATATACAGTAACAGTCACCTTACAGGCAATACAATGGCACTAAATTCATATCTTTCAATAATTACCCTGAATGTAAATGGGCTCAATGCCCCAATCAAAAGACACAGGCTATCAGATTGGATTAAAAAACAAGACCCATCAATATGCTGTCAGCAAGAGACTCATTTTAGACCCAAAGACACCCCCAGATTGAAAGTAAGGGGGTGGAAACACATTTACCATGCTAATGGACACCAAAAGAAAGCTGGGGTGGCAATCCTTATATCAGACAAATTAGATTTTAAAACAAAGACTGTAATAAGAGATGAGGAAGGACACTATATCCTACTTAAAGGGTCTATCCAACAAGAAGATCTAACAATTGTAAATATCTATGCCCCTAACATGGGAGCAGCCAATTATATAAGGCAGTTAATAACAAAAGCAAAGAAACACATTGACAACAATACAATAATAGTGGGGGACTTTAACACCCCCCTGACTGAAATGGACAGATCATCTAAGTAAAAGATCAACAAGGAAATAAGGACTTTAAATGACACACTGGACCAAATGGACTTCACAGACATATTCAGAACATCCCATCCCAAAGCAACGGAATACACATTCTTCTCTAGTGCCCATGGAACATTCTCCAGAATAGATCACATCCTAGGTCACAAATCAGGTCTCAACTGGTACCAAAAGACTGGGATCATTCCCTGCATATTTTCAGACCACAATGCTTTGAAACTAGAACTCAATCACAAGAGGAAAGTCGGAAAGAACTCAAATACATGGAGGCTAAAGAGCATCCTATTAAAGAATGAATGGTTCAACCAGGAAATTAAGAATTAAAAAAAAATTCATGGAAACCAATGAAAATGAAAACACAACTGTTCAAAATCTTCGGGATACAGCAAAGGCAGTCCTAAGAGGAAAGCATATAGCAATGCAAGCCTTTCTCAAGAAACAAGAAAGGTCTCAAATACACAACCTAACTCTACACCTAAAGGAGCTGGAGAAAGAACAGTAAATAAAGCCTAAACCCATCAGGAGAAGAGAAATAATAAAGATCAGAGCAGAAATCAATGAAATGGAAACCAAAAGAACAGTAGAACAGATCAACGAAACTAGGAGCTGGTTCTTTGAAAGAATTAACAAGATTGATAAACCCCTGGCCAGACTTATCAAAAAGAAAAGAGAAATGACCCAAATCAACAAAACCATGAATGAAAGAGGAGAGATCACAACCAACACCAAAGAAATATAAACAATTATAAGAACATATTATGAACAACTCTATGCCAGCAAATTAGATAACCTGGAAGAAATGGATGCATTCCTAGAGATGTATCAACTATCAAAATTGAACCAGGAAGAAATAGAGAACCTGAACAGACCTATAACCATTAAGGAAATTGAAGCAGTCATCAAAAATCTCCCAACAAACAAAAGCCCAGGGCCAGATGGCTTCCCAGGGGAATTCTACCAAACATTTAAATAAGAATTAATACCTATTCTCCTGAAACTGTTCCAAAAAATAGAAATGGAAGGAAAACCTCCAAACTTATTTTATGAGGCCACCATTACCTTGATCCCAAAACCAGACAAAGACCCCATCAAAAAGGAGAATTACAGACCAATATCCTTGATGAACATGGATGCAAAAATTCTCACCAGAATACTAGCCAATAGGATCCAATAGTACATTAAAAGGATTATTCACCATGACCAAGTGGGATTTATCCCTGGGCTGCGAGGTTGGTTCAACATCCGCAAATCAGTCAATGTGATAGAATATATTAACCAAAGAAAGAACAAGAATCATATGATCCTCTCAATAGATGCAGAAAAAGCATTTGACAAAGTACAGCATCCTTTCTTGATCAAAACTCTTCAGAGTATAGGGATAGAGGGTACATGCCTCAATATCATAAAAGCCATCTACGAAAAACCCACAGTGAATATCATTCTCAATGGGGAAAAGCTGAGAGCTTTCCCCCTAAAGTCAGGAACGCGGCAGGGATGTCCACTATCACTACTGCTATTCAACATAGTAATAGAAGTCTTAGCCACGGCAATGAGATGACAAAAAGAAATCAAAGGCATCCAAATCGGCAAAGAAGAAGTCAAACTCTCACTCTTTGCGGATGATATGATACTGTATGTGGAAAACCCAAAAGACTCCACCCCAAAACTGCTAGAACTCATACAGGAATTCAGTAAAGTGGCAGGATATAAAATCAATGCACAGAAATCAGTGGCATTCCTATACACCAACAATAAGACAGAAGAGAGACAAATTAAGGAGTCGATCCCATTTACAATAGCACCCAAAACCATAAGATACCTAGGAATAAATCTAACCAAAGAGGCAAAGGATCTGTACTCAGAAAACTATAAAATACTCATGAAAGAAATTGAGGAAGACACAAAGAAATGGAAAAACGTTCCATGCTCATGGATTGGAAGAACAAACATTGTGACGATGTCAATGCTACCTAGAGCAATCTACACATTCAGTGCAATCCCCATCAAAATACCATCCACTTTTTTCAAAGAAATGGAACAAATAATCCTAACATCTGTATAGAACCAGAAGGGACCCCAAATAGCCAGAGGAATGTTGAAAAAGAAAAGCAAAGCTGGCAGCATCACAATTCCGGACTTCCAGCTCTATTACAAAGCTGTCATCATCAAGACAGTATGGTACTGGCACAAAAACAGGCACTTAGATCAGTGGAACAGAATAGAGAGCCCAGAAATGGACCCTCCACTCTATGGTCAACTCACCTTTGACAAAGCAAGAAAGAATGTCCCATGGAAAAATGACAGTCTCTTCAACAAATGGTGTTGGGAAAATTGGACAGCCACATGCAGAAGAATGAAACTGGACCATTTCCTTACACCACACACAAAAATAGACTCAAAATGGTTGAAAGACCTAAATGTGAGACAGGAGTCCATCAAAATCCTAAAGGAGAACACAGGCAGCAACCTCTTCGATCTCAGCTGCAGCAACTTCTTCCTAGAAACGTCGCCAAAGGCAAGGGAAGCGAGGGCAAAATGAACTATTGGGATTTCATCAAGATAAAAAGCTTTTGCACAGCAAAAGAAACAGTCCACAAAACCAAAAGACAACCGACAGAATGGGAGAAAATATTTGCAAAAGACATATCAGATAAAGGGCTAGTATCTAAAATCTATAAAGAACCTATCAAACTCAACACCCAAAGAACAAATAATCCAATCAAGAAATGGGCAGAAGACATGAACAGATATTTTTCCAAAGAAGACATCCAAATGGCCAACAGACACATGAAAACGTGCTCACCATCGCTCGGCATCAGGGAAATCCAAATCAAAACCTCCATGAGATACCTCCTCACACCAGTCAGAATGGGTAAATTTAATAAGTCAGGAAACGACAGATGTTGGCGGAGATGCGGAGAAAGGGGAACCTTCCTACACTGTTGGTGGGAATGCAAGCTGGTGCAGGCACTCTGGAAAACAGTATGGAGGTTCCTCAAAAAGTTGAAAATAGAGCTACCATACAATCCAGCAATTGCACTACTGGGTATTTACCACAAAGATACAAATGTAGGGATCTGAAGGGGTACGTGCGCCCCAATATTTATAGCAGCAGTGTCCACAATAGCCAAACTGTGGAAAGAGGCAAGATGTCCATCGACAGATGAATGGATAAAGAAGAAGTGGTATATATACCCAATGGAATATTATGCAGCCATCAAAAGGAGTGAGATCTTGCCATTTGCAACAACATGGACGGAACTGGAGGGTGTTATGCTGAGTGAAATAAGTCAATCAGAGAAAGACATGTATCATATGACCTCACTGATATGAGGAATTCTTAATCTCAGGAAACAAACTGAAGTTTGCTGGAGTGTTGGGGGGTTGGGAGGGATGGGGTGGCTGGGTGATAGACATTGGGGAGGGTATGTGCTATGGTGAGTGCTGTGAATTGTGCAAGACTGTTGAATCACAGATCTGTACCTCTGAGACAAATAATGCAATATATGTTAAGAAAAAAAAAGAAGATAGATAGCAGGAGGGGAAGAATGAAGGAGAGTAAATCGGAGGGGGAGACAAACCATGAGAGACGATGGACTCTGAGAAACAAACTGAGGGTTCTAGAGGGGAGGGGGGTGGGGGAATGGGTTAGCCTGGTGATAGGTATTAAAGAGAGCACGTTCTGCGTGGAGCCCTGGCTGTTATGCACAAACAATGAATCATGGAACACTACATCAAAAACTAATGATGTATGATGATTAACATAACAATAAAAATTTAAAGATAAAAAAAATCATAAGCACAGATTGTTTCAAATGTCCTATTTCTCCTTCCACATATTTCTGACTTCCCGCCATTTGGAGCCCATCTCTGATTGTACCTAATTGTTAGCTTGACCCCACTCCTGTTCCTCAATACTTAGTATGAACATTTAGATTTCCTTTCTGTGAAGCTGAGTTTGGTTTACTACTGAGATTATGGGCAGAAGCTTCAGCTTTAGATGGAAAACTGCCATCCAATTCTAATCCCTCAGAGGCCATTTTTAGACATACAGTGGTGTCCAGTGAAAGAGGCAATTAGGCTTGTATTGTGTAAATAGCCAAAATTTATTCAAGCCATACATGACTTTTTTTTTTTTAGAAAATAAGCTCAAATCGTTAGGAATCTTAAAGTGTTATAAGGTAATACACATCATATGTTCTTACTTCAGTTTATCTAAATCAAACTTCTAGCAAGCAATGTGTATGTGTTAATTTCTACTTATGAACAGTAAGCACTAATTTTTGCCCTTTTGGGGTAAATTTATTATTTTACAAGCTCTTATCTCAAAAAATGCCTTATAAAGAAAGGTTCATTGACCCCTGACTGAAAAATCACTCATATAAAACTTTATTAATGGTATAATGGCAAATATTTGCTGTGTACCTATTAAAGAGAATTTATATTTCCATGAATATTAATTTCCTTTTAATTAATTGAGGTAACTACCAAAATGATTTAGCAGAAAAGTAGATGGCAGTGATTAAACCATGTTATGTATATCAAATAGGCATTATGTATAATTCCAATAACAACATTCAAATTTCCCTCCCTCTATTCCTTTTCTTCAAACATTTAAAAATATATTTGTCTTTGTTGTTTTTTGTTCCTCAATTTGCTGTAACTTGCAGAAACAAAATTAAAAAGCTTTTAATTTAGGAAAAATATATGGTATTCAACTATCAAAAGCTGTTTCTTTTTATAAAGGTGTTTCAAAAATAACTTAAATATAATGCAATTAAAATATAGTTTGCATTATTTGGTGGAAGACAGTCTCTATTTTCATAGATAGGCTATTATGATAAAGGGATTATAATGAATTTCATGTGTACAATTGTACATAATAATCTAATGTCCCTCAGAAGAGCATGATTATATGCTTTTTCACTTTTATGTTGGGGAAATGACTTTCAGAAATCCTAATCATGATGAAATCCTTCTGCACTTCCAAAATTTACTGGCAGTCCAAAATAGACTCATTTGTGAAATGAGCTTATATTGGTGGAGCATCATTTCTTCATAGTAATTATGCCAAAAATCTCTAAAATGAGTTTCATGTACAGACTGCACAATGGTTATAGGAAGATCAAACTATAGGATTCCTTATAACTCTCCATGAGTTCATCCTATGCTTAATGATCCATTACTGGCATAATAAGGGCTTAAACAAAAACTATTGATAATCAAACTCTAATAAAATGCTAAAGTCTGGGATATTTAAGTCTCTTAATATATTAAAGGATAATTTTAAAAGGTTCACAATTGACCTTAGAGGTACAGAATAAAGACATGGACATCTTAATAGCTTTTCTTAGTATTAGCTAGGAGTAACTGTCATTAATATTGGCCCATTTAATAAACAAATTTTTAAATGAGAGAGAAGGTCAAAACAATATATTTGTTCATCAGAAGACATTAACTATCCAGGCTTCAACCAAGAGAAAAGCACCATGAATTCTAGAAACAATAATCGTAGTCATAGTAAGTGCATCTGGGAATAATACAGCTAATTGGTTATGTTTCGTGCACCAGTTTGAGACCTTTATATGGCATATCCCATGAATTTTTATGAATGATGAAATAAAAAATTAGAGGGGTTAAATAACTTACCCACTGTCACAACACAAATAAATGATGAAATCAGGAATTTAGTCCTGCCTGTCTGATGTCAGAGCCTGAACTTAGTAGGAGCTAATGGGGAGAGGAAAACAAACAAAAAGAAAAGGTTTTCTTTCCTTTTTTAAAGACATTATGATAACTTTCTTGGTGGTATTTTTCCTTTCTTAGCTATGTTAATTTTTAATGCATAAAGGGCCAGATTAAACAAACAGAAAGTAATCTCAGGCCTGGGGAGGAGAAGTATAAATTGGCTAGACAACAAAAATCAAATTATCTCATTCTTTGTGGGTAAGGCAAATTAACCACATCTCTACCCTAAAGACCTGCACTGAATCTCGGCAATGAGAGGTGTCCATTCTTGGTAGATGAATAATAAGTATTAATTTCATGAAATTTGATGAAATATTTATCTTAAAGATACAGAAAAAAAGAAATACTATTTCATCTGTAATTTAAGAAGTATTTTCCAATTGGCATCTGGGTGGCTCAGTTGGTTAAGCATCTGACTCTTGGTTTTGGCTCAGGTCCTGATCTCAGGGTCATGGGATCAAGCCCCACATTGGGCTCCATGCTCAGTGCGGAGTCTGCTTGTCCCTCTCCCTCTCCTTCTCCCCCTGCTCACCCTCTTTCTTATATATATATATTTTCCCCAATTCTATATTTATACCATAACGTGATGATTTTTAATGGTTAGGATGCAGAATCAGTTAAGAGAAATCTGGACATTGACCTAAACTACTACTCATTCACTCTTTGACAATTCATAATTTAGCTCACCTCTTTGAGCTAAAATATCTGTCCTCCTTTGTAAAATGATTCTTTTAATTCCTGTCTTAACCTACTTCCTAGTCATGTTTTCACAATGGGATATTTTATATGCACACATTTATATGTACGTGTATATACATATATAATTATATATTATAATATGTATTATGTAATATGTACATAATTAAAGATAAATGCACTAAACCATTTAATAACCTAATATATCTTTGTATAAATTAACTTCATTTAAAATAGCAGAAAGGGAAGTGGGTGGGGAAATGGGGTAACTGGGTGATGGGCATTAAGGAAGACGTGATGTAATGAGCACTGGGTGTTATTTGCAACTAATAAATCACTGAACATTATACCAAAAACTAATGATGTGCTATACATTGGCTAATTGCATTTAAATTAAAAAAATAGTTCTTACAATGAAGTAATGCCTTTCACCACCACAGACCTATTGATTAGTAGTATAATTTGGTACTCATACAAACTAAGATGACAAATGTACAAAGACACATGCTTAACAAAGTCACTTTGCCAGTCTAGTTTGCTCCATTTAGCACGGCAGTGAAAGAAGCCTAAAGAACTCTGGAAAAGTTTGAAAGGCAAAGCAGCAGAGACTACACCAGATACCAACATAACTTGTAATTTATCTTCTGAGATTCTGTATTTCTTTCTGAATTCCTCTTGGTTTCACAGCACAGAGGACTGTTAGCCTCTTTTTTTTTCAAGGTTCTAGGTCTCCTTTTGGAACAGCTATCTCCCTGAAAATAAATAAGAAATTTGAAATACCCCTTGCACCATTACTATTTCATTCCTTTTGTATGATAGTATTTTCAAACAGGAGGAAAAGCATGAGCTTTGTCTTGATGATATTCTAGCTCTCCTCTTTTTGGAATTTTATGCCAGATAGGGGTAATCCTTTTTAGAGTACATGTCAAATGTTAGACTTATAAATAAACAGAATATGTCAGGATTTAGAAGTGTTATTTTACACATACATTACACGCATTTCTATTTGTTTTGAGAATAGAGGTGCTTGGAAAAATATATTTGAAACATGGAAGACAGACAGTAGATTAATGTCCATCATATGCAAAGAGGTCTTAACAAATGCCAAGAAGGGGAAAAAAAAATGCCAAGAAGGAGACAAAGTACCCAATGTAAATCATATGAAAGGCAAATCAAAGGAAACACATTTGAATGGAAAATAAATATGAGAAGAAATTCAGACTTACTAATGGTCAGAATGTAATAATAATGAGTTAATACTCAATAACCCTTAAATTTGCAAAAAAAAAAATTAAAAACATAATATCAATTATGCTTAGGACAGAAAAAAATGAAAATATTGCTGGTGGAAAAGTGAATTTTCAGAACCATTTTTCATTTTTATTGATGTATAATTGACATAAAATTGTAAGATATTTAAAGTGTACATTAAGGTGATTTGATAAATGTGTACATTATAACATATACATCTAGTAATGTATATTTTTAGTTCACACATCACTTTATTAGAACATTTAACATTTTGGTGACAACACTTTTATAATTTTTTAATTTGAATATAGTTGACATATGGTGTTACATTAGTTTCAGGTGTACAACATAGTGATTCAGCTTCTCTATAAGTTATGCTATGCTAAATTACTATCTGTCACCATACGTCTCTATAATTATATCATTGACCATATTCCATTTGCTGTATCTCCCACCCCCCGTCACCCATTTTTGCTCATCCCCCACTCGCTTCCCTCTGACAACCATCAGATTATTCTCTAGATTTATATGTCGGATTCTGTTACTTGTTTGTTTATTCCTTTGTTTTTAGATTCCACATATGAGTGAAATCATATAGTATGTGCCTTTCTCTTTCTTATTTCCCTTAGAATAATACCATCTAGGCCCATCCATGTTGTCACAAATGGTAAGATCTCATCCTTTTTTATGGCTAAGTAATATTCCATTGTATCTTATATACTACATCTTTTTAATCATACATCTATCAATGCACGCTTGGGTTGCTTTTACATCTTGGCTATTGTAAATAATGCTGCAATAAACATAGGAGTGCATGTATCTTTTTAAATTGGTGTTTTTGTTTTCCTTGGGTAAATACCTGGTAGTGGAATTATTGCATCATATGGCGTTTCCATTTTATTTTTTTTGAGGAGCTTCCCTACTGTTTTCCACAGTGGCTGTACCAATTTACATTTTCATCACTTCATGACCATTTTTTTCTCCACATCCTCTCCAACACTTGTTATTTCTTGTCTTTTGATGATCTCATTGTGGTTTTGATTTGCATCTCCTTGTTGATGACTAGTGATGTTGAGCATCTTTTCATGTATCTGTTGGCTATCTGTGTGTTTCCTTAGAAAAAATGTCTATTCAGGTCTTATGCCCATTTTTTAATCAGTTTTGTTTTGTTTTGTTTTGGTGTTGTGTAAGTTCCTTAAATAATTTGGATATGAACCCCTTGTCAGTTATATCATTTGCAAATATATTCTCCCATTCAGTGGACTACCTTTTTGTTTTGTTGATGGTTTTCTTTGCTGTATGGTTTATTTTGATGTAGTCCCAATAGTTTAGTTTTGCTTTGTTTCCCTTGCTTAAGAAGTCATATCCAGAAAAATGTTGCCACAGCTAATGTCAGAAAAATTAATACCTGTGTTCTCTTCCAGGATTTTTATGGTTTGAAGTCTCACAGTTAGATCTTTAATCCATTTTGAGTTTACTTTTGTGTATGGTGTAAGAAAGTGGTCCAGTTTCATTCTTTTGCATGTAGTTGTCCAGTTTTTCCCAACACCATTTGTTGAAGAGACTGTGTTTCCCCCCATTGCATATTCTTGCCTCCTTGCTGAAGATTGACTATATAAATGTGGGTTTATTTCTGAGCTCTCTAGTCTGTTCTACTGACCTATGTGTCTATTTTTGTGCCAGTACCATACTGTTTTGATTACTACAGCTTTGTAGTCTATCTTGAAATCTGGGAGTGTGATTCCTACAGTTTTGTTCTTTCTCAGAATTGCTTTGGCTCTTGGGGGTCTTTTGTGACACTATACAAATTTTAGGATTATTTGTTCTAGTTCCGTGAAAACAATTCATTTAATTTGTTGGTGAGAATTTTAAAAACATTTTTAAAATATCAGTTAAAATTAAAATATATTTACTCTTTGACCCAGCAATCTGCTTCTCACAGTCCATCACACAGATATAAAACCACCAGTGTTTAATGATATATGTACAATCCTACATTTGCAACATAATTGATAGTAGCAAAAACACTAAAATGGATTGATGGGTAATAGCTGGATAAATTGTAGTGCATTTATACTATGGGATATCATACAGCCTTGGAAGGAAGGAAGGAGGATAGGAAGGAAGGTGGTTTTCTGAAGAATATACATTTTTGAATAAGAGATTGTGTACATTTCCAAGGTAATATTGCTTGATTTTTTCCATCTGAGGACTTTCAAGTGAATATTTTGATTTGTGCATTGTATTATACATGTTGCTTTATTCTGTGCAAATATTGAAAGATTAGTTTTTACATATTTGAGACACAGTTAAACAATTTTTTCATAGTAGTAATACAGTGATTCTATCTTGTAAATTAATACTATAATTGGATAATCACATTTAAAAATCTACCTCAGTAAGAGCATCAGTTCATAGGAAAAGACCTAAAATTCTATTTTCTTCATACTTCATCTGAAAGTATGAACCAATTTTAAAAAGTTATTTTCTGTGAGCAAATACAAGATAATTATTTCATATAACCTTTTGATATTGTCAGCGAAGACAGGTTTTAGGAGTTTTTAGGATAAAACAAAATACTCTTGATATACTTGCAATTGTGAGAAATACGTTTTTTTTAAATAGATCAGGAATATCATGTCTACTTTTAACAATTTATATATTATCATTGTTATGAAATAAACATCTTAAAAGATGAACATGGCACAGTTGACTAAAATATTTTTTACCACTCTCCACCTATCTTACTGGATCATCTTTAAAGACTGGGTACTGGGGATTCCAAGAGAGAAATTAAATGCTGATAAAATGAGTACCGTAATTATTCACATTTTCCACGGGAAAACCTTCATTTTGGTCATACTAAGTCTTTATAATATAAAAGTACCTAAAGAATGCTAAAACAAGGAGTTATATAAACTAAAATCTGAAGAATAAAACTTTTTAAAAATATTTTAATAGTCATAGCTCATAATATACAATGTATATTTAATGCTGCAGTTAAGATTTCACACACAATTCTGAACCTTGTTAATTATAAACTGTTTGGAAGTTATCATGAGGCATGCTTTTTTATGCCCCCAAATCAAATTTTAAAATATGTATATTCTATATGTACTTAAAGTTTTTGATTAAGCATCCTCACTTAAATATTAGAATTTCATTTATAACGTATACTTCTCTATTTCCAAAAAACAATTAAAATAGCATAAACATATTTTGTAGTGATATATGTTAAAGCTTGTTAGAAATCCAGAAAGTGTAGCAAGCATTATAAACACACTAATCCTCAGTGTCCAGAATAAACATGCTAGCTATTCAAAGGAAATAAATGTTTTCAAGTGATTTAATTTTAAATCATGTAATGATATAGATAATAAACATAAAAGCAATGAATAAATGCAGGCACACATTTGTTAGGCTCCTGACAATGCACCAGTTCCTCAAAGTAATTGACAGTCTTTGCCACCGTGTGAAATGCTTATATAAACTTTCAATTAAAAAGAAGACTCTACAGTAAGCTTAAACTTGATAAAAATATTTCTGCAAGGGTATGAGCTACTGAGCTCTAGATACATAATGCTTGATTCAAATAGATTATAATAGCTAAAGGAATAGATGTAAAGTATGTCGTTGGGATATTTTCCTTTATATAGTTTCAGCCGGACTTTTTTTTTAAGTTTTTATTTATTTGTCAGAAAGAGAGAGAGAGAGAGCACAAGCAGGGGGAGTGGCAGGCAGAGGGAGAAGCAGGCTCCCTGCTGAGCAAAGAGCCTGATACAGGACTTGATCCCAGGACCCTGGGAAAATGACCTGAGCCAAAGGCAGCAGAATTTTAAATAAGCTGGAGAGCAAATGAGTCAAAGTTAAGATCTTTAGTTATAGCCTCACACGCATATGTTATATTCACCTGGATACTACACAAGTGGGTGTTAGGCAAGTAGGTAGGTATTCTAACCATGATGGAGAGGCTCAAAAAGTACCTCTTCATTAGGGTAATTCAAGGTTCAACTCAACATTAGAGGCCATCTTTTTCTCCAATATTAAAATGTCTTTATTTTTGAAATGCTACTATTATATCTACATGACTAATATATGTAAGCTCCTTGGCTATTTGGGAAGAAAAAAAAGATAAAAGGTATAGACCTGGTTTTCTCATTGGATACACCTGGAAAACATCTTAAGTTCATGATAATTAATAGGTAATCTGTGTTCACTCTTTAATGGTAACTTCTATGGATCTTTATTTGATCCTTGTATATTACCTAGAAGTTAAAACAAGGTAGCTTCCACAAATAAAGGAATACTTTATTTCCTGCTATTGACCATTTGAGGATCTGAAATCATTTTCCTAGACACTTGGGTAGCATGGGTGTAGAAGACTTTAGAGATAATTTTTTTTCCTGCTTTCAACTATCTTTTTTAGAGTTTTTGTGTAAATTCCAGTTAGTTAGGGGCACCTGGGTGGCACAGTCAGTTGAGCGTCTGACTTTGTTTCAGCTCAGGTTGTGATCTTAGTGTCATGAGATCGAGCCCCCCACACAGGGATTCTTTCTCCCTCTCCCTCTGCTCCTGCTGCTTGTGCTCTCTCCCTCTCTCTCTCTAAAATAAGGAAATCTTAAAAAAAATTTTTCAGTTAACATACAGTGTTATATTAGTTTCAGGTGTACAATATAGTGATTCAACACTTCCATACAACACCCAGTGTTCATCACATAGGTACACCCCTTAATCTCTATCACCTATTTAATCTATCCCCCCACCCACTTCCCCTCTGGTAAACCTCTGTTTAGAGATAACATTTGAAATAAAGGAATTCTTGTGTCATTTCACATAAATCTTTATCTCTATCTCTCTATATTCATCTTTTTTTTCCATTTGTGTATCTATAGATAAAGGTAGAGCTAGAAAGATAGCTAATATGATATTGCAAGAATGGCTTTCCATATGAATAAATGATAAAAATAGTGATTTAATACACTCTATTCAAGACAGTATTAGAAAATATAATTTTGATTGTCAAGCCTTTGATGTTCCTTTAAATGCCTGAGATTACATCTTTACTATAATAGGGCATGATTTTTAAAATGTATGAAACTAAATAAGATGGGAATAGCTTGTTTACATATAAAGCTAAAAGTATTTAAAGTATATTAAATTGGTGGTTGAGCTCTGTAGGTGTTCTCCTCTGGCAAGATTGTTTAGCATATATAAATCATTAAAATAATGGAAAATAACCCAAGCTCAAGTGGAATTGGAATGACTATTTAACAAGATAGTTTTAAAAGTAGTTTGAGAATAAAATTAGAAAAACAAAAATGCCCTTGAACAAACCATAATCTTTTGGAAAAAGTTATTTTCCAAATGTGCAAATGACTAAGAATTATGAAGTCCCATAAGTTATGATGGACAAAATTTCTCCACACACCTGCTGTCACTACCAGCAACAGGGCAACTCCAATTTAGCTTTGTTAGATTTAGATATATAGAAAAGGAGTGGAAAGCAATTATAAAAGGGATCTTCCTCCATGTATTTGCTGCCTACAAGAGACTCACTTTAAGCCTAAAGACACCCTGCAGATTGAAAGTGAGGAGATGGGGAACGACCTATCATGCTAATGGATGTCAAAAGAAAGCCAGAGTAGTCATACTTACATCAGACAAACTAGATTTTAAAGACTGTAACAAGAGATGAAGGGTATTATATTAAAATTAAGGGGTCTATCCATCAAGAAGACCTAACAATTGTAAATATTTATGCCCCAACTTGGGAGCACCCAAATATATAATCAATAATAAACATAAAGGAACTCATTGATAATAATACAGTAGTAGTAGGGGACTTTAATACCCCACTTACATCAATGGACAGATCATCTAAGCAGAAAATCAACAAGGAAACATTGGCTCTGAATGACACACTGGACTGGATAGACTTAATAGATACATTCAGAACATTTCATCCTAAAGCAGAATACGCATTCTTTTCAAATGCACATGGAACATTCTCCAGAACAGATCACACACTGGGTCACAAATCAGCCCTCAACAAGTACAAAAGGATTGAGATCATACCATGAATATTTTCAGACCACAACGCTATGAAATGTGAAGTCAACCATAAGAAAAAAATTGGAAAGACCTCAAATACATGGAGGTTAAAGAACATTCTACTGAAGAATGAATGGATTAGCTAGGAAATTAAAGAAGATATTAAAAAAAAATAGAAGCCAATGAAAATGAAAATATGACAGTCCAAAACCTTTGGGATGCAGCAAAGGCAGTCCTAAGAGGGAAGTACATAGCAATACAGGCCTAACTCAAGAAGCAAGAAAAATCCCAACACACAACCTAACTTTACACCTAAAGGAGATAGAAAAGGAACAGCAAATAAAGCCTAAAGGCAGCAGCAGCAGGAAAATTATTGATAAAGATTAGAGCAGAAATAAATGATATAGAAAAAATAACAACAACAACAACAAAACCCCACAGTAGAACAGATTAATGAAACTAAGAGCTGGTTCTTCAAAAGATTTAATAAAATTGAAAAACCCTTAGCCAGACTTATCAAAAGGAAAAGAGAAAGGACCCAAATAGATAAAATCATGAATGAAAGAGGAGAGATCACAACCAATACCACAGAAATAAAAACTATGAGAATACTATGAAAAATTATATGAAACAAACTGGGCAATCTGGAAGAAATGGAAAAATTCCTAGAAACTTACAAACTACCAGAACTAAAATAGGAAGAAATACAAAATTTTAACAGACCCATAACCAGCAAAGAAATTAAATCAGTAGTCAAAATCTCCCAACAAACAAAGTCCTGGGCCAGATGGCTTCCCAGGGGAATTTTACCAGACATTTAAAGAAGAGTTAATATCTATTCTTCTCAAATTGTTCCAAAAGATAGAAATGGAAGGAAAACTTCCAAACTCATCCTATGAAGCCAGTATTACCTTGATTCCAAAACCAGAAAAAGACCCCACTAGAATGGGAGAATTACAGGCCAATATCCCTGATGAACATGGGTGCAAAAATCCTCAATAAAATACTAGCAAATCAAATTTCAACATTAAAATAATTATTCACCACAGTGGGATTTATTCCTGAACTACAGGGATGGTTTCAATATTTGCAAATCAATCAACATGATATACCACATTAATAAAAAAAAAAAGGATGAGAAACATATGTTTCTCTCAATAGATGCAGAAAAAGCATTTGACAAAATACAGCATCCATTCTTGATAAAACCCTCAACAAAGTAGGATTAGATGGAACATATCTCAACATCATAAAAGTCATATATGAAAGACCCACAGCTAATATCATCCTCAATAGGGAAAAACTGAGAACCTTTCCCTATGGTCAGGAACAAGACAAGGATGTCTACCCTCATCATTACTATTTAACATAGTACTGGAAGTCTTAGCCTCAGCAATGAGACAACAAAAAGCAATAAAAGGCATCCAGTCAAGGAAGAAATCAAACTTTCACCGCTTGCAGACATGATACTCTATATAGAAAACCTAAAAGACTCCACCAAAACATTGCTAGAACCAATACATGAATTTAGCAAAGTTGCAGGATATAAAATCAATGTGAAGTTATCTGTTGTATTTCTATACACCAATAATAAAGCAGCAGAAAAAGAATCAAGGAATTAATCCCATTTCAATTGCACCAAAACCAATAAGATAGCTAGGAATAAACCTAACTAAAGATGTAAAAGATCTATACTCCGAAAACCATAGACAGTTATGAAAGAAATTGAAGAGGACACAAAGAAATGGAAAAGCCCCCCATGTTCATGCATGGGAAGAGCAAATATTGTTACAATGTCTATAGTACCCAATGCAATCTACACATTTAATGCAATCCCTATCAAAATATCACCAGCATTTTTCACAGAGCTAGAACAAACAATCCTAAAATTTGTATGGAACCACAAAAGACCCCAAATAGCCAAAGCAATCCTGAAAAAGAAAAACAAGACTGGAGACATTACAACTCTGAATTTCAAGCTATATTACAAAGCTGTAATCATCAAGACAGTATGATACTGGCATAAAAACAGAGACATAGATCAATGGAACAGAATAGAGAACACAGAAATGGACCCACAAGTGTATGGTCAACTAATATTCAACAAAGCAGGAAAGAATACCCAATGGAAAAAAAGTCTCTTCAACAAATGGTGCTAGGAAAACTGGAAAGCAATATGCAAAAGGATGAAACTGGACCAATTTCTTACACCATACACAAAAATAGATTCAAAATGGATGAAAGACCTAAATGTGAGACAGGAAACCATCAAAATTCTAGTGGAGAATATAGGCAGAAACCTCTTTGATCTCGTCCATAGTAACTTCTTACTAGACACCGCTCTAGAGGCAAGGGAAACAAAAACACAAATGAACTATTGGGACTTCATCAAGATAAAAAGTTTCTGCACAGTAAAGAAAACAATCAACTAAAACTAAAAGGCAGCCTACAGAATAGGAGAAGATATTTACAAATGACATATCTGGTAAAGGGTTAGAATGCAAAATCTATAAAAAAACTTATTAAACTCATACCCAAAACACAATAATCCAGTTAAGAAATGGGCAGAAGACATGAATAGACATTTTTCCAAAGAAGACATATCGATGGCTAACAGACACATGAAAAGATGCTCAACATCACTGATCATCAGGGAAATACAAATCAAAACCACAATGAGATACCATCTCACACCAGTCAGGATGGCTAAAGTCAACAACACAGGAAACAACAGGTGTTGGTAAGGATGCAGAGAAAGGGGAACCATCTTGCACTGTTGGTGGGAATGCAAACTGGTACAGCCCCTCTGGAGAACAGTTTAGAGATTCCTCAAAAAGTTAAAAATAGAACTACCCTATGATGCTGCAATTGAACTACCAGGTATTTACCCAAAGGATACAAAAATAGAGATTCGAAGGGGTACTTGCACCCTGAAGTTTATAGCAGCATTATCAACAAGCCAAAATATGGAGAGAGCCCAAATGTCCGCCAACTGATGAATGGATAAAGAAGATGTGTTACACACACACACACACACACACACACACACACACACACACAGTGGAATATTACCTAGTTATCAAAAAGAATGAACTCTGCCATTTGCAATGGCATAGATGGAGCTAGAGTATATTATGCTAAGTGAGGTAAGTCAGCCTGTAAAAGACAAATACCATATGATTTCACTCATATGTGGAATTTAAGAAAGGAAACAGATGAACATATGGGAAGGGGGAAAAACAAGAGGGAAGCAAACCATAAGAGACTCTCTTTCTTTTTTTTTTCTGGTTTATGAAAGTAAGTTTATTACAGAGGTGAGATAACACCTCCACTTGGCACCCTTATCCATATTGTTCAGGAAGATTTCCTCCACGAAGCACCTGATTAAATGCTTGATATTGCTCTTATAAAAGCAGTTTCCTTTCTGGACCATGCAGAGATTAGGTTATAGACTGAACCATGAAATTTGATTCTTTTTTTTTTTAATCCTAATATGCACAAATCTAAACTTTAGGCTTTCCTGGGCATGGACTTCATTTGTTCAGGATAATTATTTCTCCATGATATAGACATGTACAGATGTACAGATCATTTACCTATACAGCCCTATAGAAATAACAATAAATAATGGCAAAAGATGATTATTGAAAAACATTCAGCTTTTTAAAAATGCAAATGAAAATTTTGTCTCAGTAACAAACAAATGGCAGTGAATTCCAAATATGAGTTTTGTAACACATTGAAGTGACTTTTTTTAATTTTTAATTTTTAAAAATTTAAATTCAATTAATTAACATATAATGTATTATTGGTTTCAGAGGTAGAGGTCAGTGATTCATCAGTCTTATATAATACCCAGTGCTCATTACAACACCAGCCCTCCTTAATGTCCATCACCCAGTTACCCCATCCCCCCCCAGCAACCCTCAGTTTGTTTCCTATAATTAAGAGCAAATCATAACAGACTCTTAACAAAAGAGAACAAATTGAGGGTTGATGGAGGGAGGTGGGTGGGCGATGGCTAGATGGCTGATGGGTATTAAAGAGAGCACTTGTTATGATGAGCACTGGGCATTGTATGTAAGTGATGAATCACTGAATTCTACTCCAGAAGCCAATATTGCATTGTATGTTAACTAACTAAAATTGAAATACAAAAATAATAAAAGGGATCTTTGTAAAACTTGCTATCCCACTTTCGAATGAAAATTCCATGCAGTGATCACAGTTTTGGTGAATGATGACAAGAAATTATATCACAAATATGGATATTTCCCAAACCGAGGAACTCTACTCAGGTCCTAGGCTGACTTCATCTGTTTTTTGCCTTTCCTTGTCTAAGTCCCAGAGAGTTGGTCCATTTGCCTCTCTCTTTGTAGCAACCACCAGATACTTTTTAAGATGCCATCCTGAACTAACAGATCTCCAGAGGATGCAGTATTCCTAACTTCTTCTGTTCTTTTTAAATTGAGAGTTTTTAATTGCCAGTAACACCAGGAGAATGGAAAGGAGGCTTAACATAATCGGAAAATAATTGGGCAGTTACAAAGTTATAACAACAAACATTTACAGAAATACTTGTTTCTAGTCTTTATTGAAAGGTAAATGGAGTTTGAAGGCTAAAGGCTGTTGTTTCTACTTCCCTTTATGTTTGTGTTAGTTAATTCTTTGGTCTTGCTCAAAGAACAAGCCTACCTACTCTCTGGATTGTGATATCACAGAACTACATGAACTTTAAGGGTAGACAGTTTGAGGTTGAGAGACTATCAGTATGAGAGTGACTATAAAATGACTGTCATTTTATTCAATCAATATTACAAGATGATCACCATGTATGTGTATGAATTTATATATTTTTCCCTTTTGTCTGGCTCTTCAAAACAACCCTATGCAAATAATTTAGCAGGTAAACTGAGTGCCATACATTCTATGTAAGTTTACTATCACCATCCATTAAATAAATGGCCAAGGTGGCATTCATGTCAAGTCTGTCTGATTATAACATCCTCATGTCCTTTCTGCTTCATGTAAAATACAAGGTTCTTGAAATTCTCTTACCCTTCGCAAGCCTAGGCTATTCTCTCTTGTATTACTTTCTCTTATGCAGCTATCATGATCTGTGCTGAAACAAATATCTCTCATTTGCGGATGAGTTATTACTTTTTTAAATATATAATAATACTTGTTTTAGGCCAGCCTTCCAATCTTGTATCCTCATTCTTATTCACACAAATACTACTTCAGCACTCTTTTCCAGAAGTCACATTCTCTGAGAATTATTCTTTTCTCTGACCCACTAGCTGTAGAAAGCACATTTTTCTCCATCCTTTTGGGAAGCCTCCTTTGCTCCAGACCTTAGAAAGCCTAAGTTTAACGTCTTAGTTTATGAAACACTGTTAAGTAAGTATGATTTTCCCCATCTTGTAGACAAGAAAACAGAAGCTTATGAGGCATAAAGAACTTGTTCAGGGTTATGTATCTCCTAAGTGGAGGATCTGGGAATTGCACTGTCTATATTTAATCAGTTTGCAATATTGCTTTCCCCCAATGAAGAATTGATAAGGTTGATTTATCATAATCTGTGTCCTATTTTACAGCAATTCTCATGGTTATTTTTCCTCCAAATACGGGATACCAAATATATTCCCTATCTAAAAATAAGAAATGTTTACTATTAGTAGAAAGTGATATGTGGTTTTTTAAAGAAAAATATTGTAAAATTTGAAAAAAATATTATATTTCTTTGGTAATATTTTAATATTGTCCAACAACTCTGGGAACACTTTTATTCCATGTCATGTCCTAATTTGGTTTATATTATCTATAAATTATCCATAGCAGTTCCCTAAAACTTACCAGTTCTTGAATTTGCTTGTACATAATGAAAAAAATAATTTTTGTAGGGAACCAAGTCACTTGAAGTAGAATGTGTGTGTGTAATGAGAGATTTGATTTGTGTTCATTTTTTGAGGTCATGTGCATATATCTCCAAAGTACCAATCCTAGCTTTGAAGACTAAATATCTTTCCATTATGGTAATGATTTAATAATAATTTTAGTAGTTTGAATAAAAAGGTCTGAGTACAAAATACGATTGATAAGATGTAAGTATGTTCCTTGTTTTTAAAATGAAAGCAACATAGCAGGAATTGTATTAGCAAGATAGATGTGGAGTAAACTCAAGTTAATAACTAAAGCCAACAAAAAACACCAAAAAGAAGAATTTATGAATTTATAGTTTAATTAGAGGTCTATCAGTCATTGTTTCATTTTTTTGTGACTGCTTTTCAGTTTTTAGAAAACTAATTCTACCTAGTATGAGTCTATATTTGGCAAGTTTTTTGTTCAGACATTTATAGGCAATACGGCCAGTACTAAATTAAAACATGTTTGTGAGCTTTAGGACAATCATGACTTTTGAAAAAGCCTGTATTACAGATCTCTTAAAACCTCCTCATTGGTCTGAGGAGTGACAGGCTCACACAGACCCCTCTATCACTGCTGAAATGCCAACAAAAATAGTAATTGCTTTTTTCTCTAGGATCAATTTTCTTGCCATAGTTCAGCATGCTGAACAATCATTCATTTAGTCTTTTGGTTGTGGTTCTTTGACAAACTCCTTTTTTATCCCTTGGCTGGAGTCAGTGTTTAATTCTGGAGAATTTACTAACATTTTGGGAGTTCTGAAACTTTTCTCTTTTTATTCAGTATCTTCAAAATTCTTCATAAATGTTGTAATAATAATAGAAAGTATTCAATCAGCTATTATTTTGTTAAAACCAATATCATTTCATGCAATTTGGTTAAGGAGCATTGGGCATTATCAAGTGTAGATAAGTAAAAGATAAACAGTATTTATTGGGAAATAATGAGAATTATTACCCTAATAAACAAAATCCAACTGGCTAGTTACTTCCTAAAACGTATTTTTTTATACTTTACTCATGGCCAAATTAGGATAATTTAAGTAGAAGAATGCATTTTTTAAAGCTACAAAGATGAAATGCAAACTTGACATTAGAATTTATGTTTCTGTTGGAAAATTCCCCGAAGCACGCTCTTTTAAAATGTCATTGAATAAGTTTTTAACCTCTTAGGCTTTTCCACTACCAAGTAGTTCTACTTGATTTCTTCTTGCGTCTCATATCAGATGCAAGCTTGCATTTCTTCTTCAGGCCTGGTTAGTTGCTCTGTTTTCTCACATCTGGTTTTCTGTACCCAACCTCAGCGCTGTAGCCTGTGTCCTCCTCCAAATACCTAATGTGTTTCCTAATTAAGTTAAAGTTAAATGGAATTGGTGATGGTGTTAGTATTTATCTATGCCAGCAGCTGGTGCACTTACAAGAAAACATTCACCTTTATTTACTGACCATAATTTTTCATAGCAATTTTTTCACATATTGTCCCTCAGGGACTTCGTCTTTCTCTTGTAAATTAATTGTGAATATGTTTTGAAATACTTAATTTTCATAAAATGTCCAGTTATATTGCTGGTAGTCACCATAAAAAAATGGTTGTTTCCTGAATTCTATGTGAAAAACAATACCCACCATGTATTTTAGTTTGCATAGGCATGATGCTTAGTGAGAGTGAGCTTAAATCTGATTACTGTTTTTTTGTGTGTGCATACTCCTAAATTATGACTTTAAAATTTATTTTATAGCTTGCAATGCACAGTGACAAAACATTCTCTCATTAGATATTCATAATAAGCCTCTTCTGTCCTTAGGGCATATAGCTAATGAAAAAGAAAATATTGTGAGGTTAAATGGCTTGTGCATGGCTGTATCAGTTCAGATACTTTCAGCTGCAAAGAACAAAAACCTAATTCAAAGTTGCATAAATAATAAAGAAATGTATTATTCACATGAAAGAGAAGGCAAGTTTCAAGGCCAACTTAATCCAATGGCTCCAACTCTAGATCCACTCCCCTGGGATATTTTTGCATAATTTATTTTTTTGTGTTCATTAGACTGGGAATGAAATAACTAGAGGAAATACTGGTTTCAGGTATCTCTGAGGAAATGTCCAGCCAGGAAAGAGACTGACTTTCTGTGGCTGATTTGAAATTAAATACAAATTTGCCAGAAGCTATAATAAGTTTCATTTCCAACTTTGATCTCATGCTCACTTCTGATCTAATTCATGTTGACAGAGGTGTGTCATTCACTAATAATTTCTTGTATTATTTTTACTTCATAATGATTAGGGCAGTAAATAAATATTTGGGTGTGCAATTTACTGTTTAATTTCAACTGTGGTAGAATGTAAGTGGGTGGGGTTTGTAAGTCTATTGTTTCTCACTGTAGCAAAGCATAACCAAGTCCCTTGAATGTTGTAGGTATTTGATAAATATTTGGTTATTAAGCTAATAAAAATTGAGGGGAGTTCTTCTGATTACTTCTGTATGGCACTTAGTATTTTATTTAGGTGGAGTAGGGACTGTAGGCCATCAATTCTTCCTGGGGGCAAAATTGGCTATGGGAAATATTTTAGCTATTACTGCTGTCATGCAAGGATCTTAGGACATTTCTTTACTCTTTCTCTCTAGTCTTTTCCTGTCATTGTGACATACAAATGTACCATATATACTCATTAACAAAACAAGGTTGCAAAAATCATCTCACATCTGTTTTTCAAATTAACCGCAATTAGCAGAAGTTCATTAACTCTTGGTTAAACTTTGCCTTCCTTTTAATTATATAGAGTTTCTAGACCCAAAAGGCATCGAATTTGATTTCCTTACCCAAATGGAAGACCTATTAGAATTCTTCCTTGCTTCTGTGCCATTGATTCTGCTGTTTTGTGGTGCCACTTTTTGATGCCCAGGTACATACAGTCTAAGAGATCCATAATGTTGCCTTGCTGATTTGGCTCACTTTGTCCCTCCAGGATGATGATATGCAGCTTCAGGACTTATCTCTGACAAAAGTTTCTCAGACTTGATCTTCTAATATTGCATCTCTTGCTGCTCACCTACTTCGGTGACTACATGGCCATCTCTCTGGCACCAGGTGGCCCTGGGTGCTGATTTGGAATGTACATAAGTATGCCACATCAAAAAGACTAGTCCCTTCTCTTCAGCTGACCCATATCTAAAAATCAAGCAGATTCTTATAATCATTTTAGTCCTTATTACATGAGGAATCTATGTATAGCTGTTTCTCCTCAATTCATACAAGAGCAAACTGGACTCACCATTTAGAGACATTCTATCTTCAATAATGTCAAGACGATTTTTTTTTACCTGTTTCCCAAAGAAGAAAAACAAATTACAATCTGTAGTAGAATTTTCCACACTATTAAGTACCTCTTGTTTTGTTTTTCGATACACACTGACTGATGTAGATTGGCAAGGGCATCTTGAAAAGCAAAATCCCAGGAGCAAGCAATGATTTCATTAGACCTGGTTTAGTACTGTATTAGACTATATAGAGATGTCAAATAATATTCACATTTATATTATGAAAAATATGTTACTTTTGAAATGAAAAACTAGTATCTAGCTATGAGATGAGTAGTTACATTCAAATAAAATAGAAAATTATGACGTTTTATGTTCCAAACAAAAGCAGAGGAATAGGAAATGTTGTTATACAAGAGGAGTTGTGTTACATGTACTCTGATGGATACTCAGTAGCCATGTGGACACATCACAACATCTCAAAGTCTTGACTGCTTCATCAGCAAATTTGGGATAATAATTATACCTACTCTATAAGGTGGAACACAGGATTAAATAAGATAAAACATGCAATTCACTTAGCAGCTTAATACCTGGCTCACAATAAATACTTAATAAAGGTTATTACTATTATCATTATAATTCTCTAACACATGTATCTGGAGATTAAAATAAAGAGATCCTTATATGTACCTCCTGTATATCCTTATGCTATCAAACTATTTTTACTTGAATTATATGCTTTCAGGAGGCTTGCTGATACATTAAAAAATAATCATTATTTAGAATTTATTTTCTTACTCTAGTAGCTGTTATTTATCTTGATTCCTTTTCATTTCTCTGAACCTTCCTTGTTTTCCCCAAAGTGAAGTGACAGGCCAGTATAATTCTAAACTTGCCTGGAGAGATCAGAATTGAATGGAACTATAACATCTTCCTGATTCTTTTTCCAGGTTTAAGCCTTAAGCCTGGAATTAGGAAAGAAATCCCAATTAAATATTGTAATCTTGAACTGTATTACAAACAATTTAACTTATTTTATCTTCTCAGCATCTGTACAACAATGGCAGGAAGGTTTTATTATCCCATTTTTGCATAGTCAGAATTATTTCCCAATGAGGCTAAATGATTTCCCTAAGGATTCATGTCTGAGAAATGGCTGGATGGTAACTTGATCATAAAGCCCAGTGATGTTTTCTTTCTACTGCATTATTTCTCCATTATCTTTCAAAACACAACTTAATCTTTTAAAAATTATTTTACTTTTCTTTCACTTTCCCATCTCTTAACCAGGCAAAGCCATGCTTAAACTATGCTATTTTGTGAGGATATAGAAATTGCTAATAGAAGAACAAAGTGTTAGGAGACATAAGGGGATGGTTAGTTTTTTTGTGTAACACTTGGTTATTCATCTGCTATTGGAAGTGGTTGGAAGAAGTTTGTCAAGAGAAGTAACAAGATGGTATACAAGTAGTTCCTTTCTGTATCATGAGTCCCAAGAACATCTACGTGTTTGGAAGCTCACTAAAAGGATCTCTCCCATTACTCAGGCACAGTTGTACTTACTGCTGTGGTTTATATTGCAGTGAAAGGATTAGCAAGAGAAGACACATTGGGCTGAGTCTGGAGGAATCCATGCACAGGATTTAGAAAGTCCTCCCTCAGGGACTGCTACAGAGAATACACTGAATACATTCCTTCCTTCAGTAGTTTAATGAGCAACACATAGGTAGTGTTTCTGCCCAGGAAAGCCTGCCATAGATTCAGCTCAAGGTCTTTGGTGGAAACTGGTTATATAGGCTTTCTATGCCTGTGTGATCAGCCACAATTATAGAAATTCCAGGTTCCCACAAGAAAAGCAGATGTTCACCATAAATCAGGCTGATAATAGGGAATTCAGTGCCCCAGGCAAACATAGCAGCCTCAATGGTATAGGGAACTTCAAAAGCCAAGTTCCTTGATGCCAGCTCTGCAAGTGGATCCTTCTCAAGAGTAATATTTAGACCTGCTATGTTAACTCTCTCTGGACCAAATAACACCAGTAGTCTTCTGTTGTTGTAGGAGAAACCGAATAGTCTAAGCCCACATTTTCAAATTTTTCTTCAGAATTTCACCTACATTATGAAGAAGGTGCAGATCAGGATGGTTGAGTATGACTTAGGAACACACATTTATTAAGGTCTATTGCCTGTCCTATGCAGCACATTAAAAAAAAGTACAGTGCTTTTATAAATTCAAGGGCATAGAGGTTGAGGGAGATGCAAATGGGGATTTCTTTTTTCTTTCTTTTTTTTTTTTTAAATTTATTTGTCAGAGAGAAAGCACACAAGCAGGGAGAACAGCAGAGACAGAGGGAGAAGCAGGCTCCCCGTTGAGCAAGGAGCCTGATGCGGGGCTTGATCCCAGGACCATGGGATCATGACCTGAGCCAAAGGCAGATGCTTAACCGACTGAGCCACCCAGACATCCTGCAGATGGGGATTTAACATATGGAACAGACCATGGCAAATGCTGTAATAAGTGTTCAAAAGATTAAGGAAGTATAAGGAAAGGAAATATGATTTTCCTTTAAGAAGATCTAAGAAAACTCCAGGAGATAGTGACATTTGAGCTCTGTTATCCTTAAAGATTTCTATAGCAAAGATAATACCAGGACATTCTTGTTATGGGGAATAAACACAGGAAGCTGTGAATGAGTACTTTGATGTACTACAGTGTGACACAATAATATACATCATTATATAATAATAAAAGTTATTATATTCATATACTATTAATATTGATATCATATCACTTATAAATGAGGTCAGAAGATGAAAAATTGCAAGTGTTTTGAATTCCATGCCAAAAGGATTGGTTTACTCATTTTCTATCATAAAATGAGAGTCATCCCATTGGCTGTGAAGCAGCAAATTATTTCCCACAATATTGGAAAATAATGACAGCTCTTATGTTCATGTTTATCATTTAGGAAATTCCAATGGTTTTAGGAGCTGTGTGCCAGGAACTCTTCATGAACACCAAAATGTATTTTTTATTATAAATCACAATCTTAACAAGTTGTTTATTTTTAGTGCTCCATATGGTTTTTATTTTCATAATTACCTATAAAATAAAGAACAATAAAATTTAGTAAGACTTGATCTGATTGTTGATCTGTTATGTTTAAAAAAATTTCTTGAAGAAGTGAATTACATTTATTAAGAAATATTTCCATTTTGTTGGACTGAGATTATCTTAAATATACATATATATGTAGAACTTATAAAAAAATTCATCCAATCATACAGAAAATTTTATATTAATCTTTTTAAAACTCATATTTGAATATGGCTTCTTACATTAATATGATTGAGTTAAATATTAGTGTAATACTGAGAGATACAATATGTAGTAATTTATTCTAAATGTTAGATGCTAAGTGTATGTATAAAAATGAAATTAAGGTGTCTTATTAGTGTATTAAGCCTTATTCATCCACTTTAATTAAAATTATCTTCTGATTTTATACCCTATTTGTAGTATTTTTTGTTTTCCTGCCAAGTTTTGTTTGTTTCTTTTTATCTGAGATGAGATGTGTTTGGGACAGTATTAGAAATAATTCAGAAGTAAGTTATAAAGAGACCACTTTGTTGAGGACATTATTTATATGAACTATTTTCAAAACTATCATAGAGCCACCAAAATGGGTCACATTCTACAAATGATAGATTTGGGTTTTTGAAACAAATGTTACATATTTTCCTCCTTAAAAACCACACCATTCTGAGAAAGAACTAATTATCTTAAGCCTCAGAGTCAACTGTTGCCAAATGGTCTCACAGTTAGCAACAGAAGAGAAATGAAGCACAGAGCAGTAAACCTTGGGGATTCACCTGGCCTCCTTTGCAGCCAAGATTGTTCCTATGGTGTCAGATGACAATTAAAAGAACCTGAAATTGAAGGTGACTCAAAAAAGGGCAAACTGAAAAGTGTAACTCTCGCAACCAGGTCATCCATATCACAGTAAAAGAATAACCAAAACATAGTGAAAGAATAAAAGAAGATCATTTTAAAAGGCAGAGGTGAATTGGTAATTATCTGGAGAAGTAGAACAAACACTGGTATCACGTATACTATGGACTTTCACTAATGCACTGTATAATCTTGAGGAGTCAGATTCTCTAGGACTAGTTTCCTTACAAATAAAATTAAAAAAAAAAAGAGGAGCTAAATAATTTCTTAAGCTGTTTTTTTAATGCTAATACTCTGTAAATTTTATGTAAAATTACACATTTACAAAATATTTTAATGTAAGCACCATAAGAAATATATCTTGTCTTATATTGACCCAGCACATTAAATAGGGCCTGGCATATAGTAGGCACTCAACACAGTATTGATTGAATGAATGAATGAGCCGGAGAACAAAAGTGAGGAGTCAGGGGGTTGGTTAAATGACTGTTGGCAGAAGGATAGCATATGCTAACACAAAAGTTGGTTCATAAAGCCTGTCTTTCCCTTCCTCTTGAAGGTAAACTGCACTCTTGGTGATGGTGGGACAGGGTTGATAAAAGGGAGTCCTAGGGAATTTCAGTTTCTCACAGGTTTGCAGGCTCCTGGTTGGAAAAGCTACAAAGTACTTTGAAGTCCTTAAGACTAAAGAATACCATTTCTGACCACTTCTTTGTCATACAAATAACCCTTGACCTTCTAGCTGTGGTCAGATTGCCTAACATTTCCATGGCTACACTTTCAAGTTGAATAAATCAGAGAACAAACAGTATTACTGGAGTTAATACAAGGTATTTAATTTCAAAATATATCATCCCAGCTGGTACATCCTGACTTAACTTTGCCAAATGTAGTCATAGAATTTATTTAATTAGTCTTTTCTTACTCTTACAAATCACTGCCCTGGTTTCAATGGAAATCTGATTATTGCAAATTGCGTACTTAAAGCATCACCTGACTTTTGGAAAGATGTTATTATCAGATTGGTAGGATAAAAATATGCCCCAAACAGTTGTAACATTCTCTTCTTAATGTTCATAGATTTCCAAGAGCGATCCAATTTCCAGAAGTTCATGATGCAAATGCAGTTAAATTAGAGTATAGGGAAATGGAAATTGTCATTTTATTTTCAGGTAGGCCTTTGAGTTTGAGAGGACATTAAATTACATTATGCAGCATTGATCTGTCAAAGTTATGTAACATTGATCTGTCAGATGAAAATTTAAGCCACGGTGCAATTTCTGACTTACCGTCTGAGTCTACACATTTGTTTTTCTGTTCTGTTTTCCTAGAAATTAGTAATGACCGAAATAAACACACTTAATAAAGTAAGCTTTCCAGCAGTAGATTTTGACATAGTCTGATTTATTTGTTTAATATTGAGTGTTCAATAGAGCTGATCAGATGATGCAGAGTGGTACATAATGAATACTATATTTAAAAGTGGAAACTTCAAGTGGATATGCTGAAAGCTATGCCAATTTATAAGGTAATAATTATTAAAAATAAAAAATATCTACAGCAAAGTTTAAATAATGCACTCACACTGGCACTGGTTACTTGTATAGTATTTTGGAGTGCTCTTAGAAGAGTTAAGGGAGATTTTTAAAGAAAAGCACTGAGACACTATAAAGGCAAAGACTACAACTATTGATACGGTTGTTGAAATTGATTAGGTAACAAAACTCAAATATTAAAATGGAGAGGTTTTTGTTTTGTTTTCTTTTAAAGATTTTATTCATTTGAAAGAGAGAGGCAGAGACAGAGGACAAGTGGGGGAGAGGAAGCAGACTCCCCACCGAGCAGGGAGCCCCAATGCAGGGCTCCATCCCAGGACCCACGAGATCATGACCTGAGCCACAGGCAGATGCTTAACTGACAGAGCCACCCAGGCGCCCCTAAAATGGAGAGGTTTAAACCTTAATTTTCTAAAAGAAAAAAAAAAAATCTCAGTATTTTAGAACTTAAAGAGACTAGTCCAATTTTCTAATTTTCCGGAAAAAGAAATGTGATATCAGAGGCTTATATAATTTGCCCAAGGTCAGTGAAAGAAATGAACCAATTTATTCAATTCATTTTTCTTCAGAATGAATTTAAATTGCAAATATTAGAGGCTATATGTTAATACCATGTTTGTAAAAAGGAGTTAATAAATATCAATTTTATAAGAGGTGTAGAGGCTTATTCATTTTGTTCAATCAATAAATATTTGTTTAGCACCTACTAAGTGCCAGATCCTATTCTAAGTACTGGGGATGTAAAGTTTTATAAGAAAGACATGTTGCTCGGGCGCCTGGGTGGCTCAGTTGGTTAAGAAAGACATGTTGCTTACAGTCATGAACCTTCCGTTCTGGTGAGAGGAAATAGTCTACAAAATAATAAAAGTATTTTTTTCGTGGTAGGTTTCAAGCAGAAAATTAAAATTGAGTGATATGACAGCAAGAAACTTGATATCTATTTTAGATTCAGTGTTCAAGGGAGGCCTCAGACACAATAAATTTAATCTGAGATTTGAACGGCAAGGAGATAACCCTATGAGGATTGTGGGGGAAGATCATTACAAGAAGGGAACAGTTCGTATAAAAACTCTAACGTAGGAGAGATTCAGATTTTGAGAAATGTTGAGAGTAAATTTGTGATCATAAATTTAAACACAACACTGTTTTTCTCCAACATATAGTTAGAAGGGGTAGTTACATTTTATGTAGATGTTATCCAGAGTTTAGCCTTTCTAGGTACAGCAGAAGAAAGGATCCAGAAAGTTGAAAGGTTTTTATGTCAAGTCAGCTGATAATCATGGACCTTGGACTCTAAACTGAACAAGAAGGAAATTAGAGGGAAACTGAACGAGAATGTAGTAGGCTCAACTGATTGAAGATCTCTGTGAGTTTGGAGAATTTTTGGATGAAAAGTTTAGCTTAATAGTTAAGATGCGCCCCAAAACATTTGAGCATTTGTTAGTTGTTAAAAACAGCAACTCTAAATGTCATCTGCAAGGCATTATTAGCAATACAAAATCAAAGAATGCTTTAGGAAAGATAATGAACCATCTTTAAAATGTATCAGTAATGTGCTTTAGGCCCTTCTTGTGGAAAGTTAGCATTTAAAGTAGAAAACCTACGTTCGAAGTATTTACTTATGTATCTTTGGGCAGATTCTTTTAACTATATGGACTAATGGTTCTCATTATAAGAATGATGGTCCTTTTGGTCTTTCAAAGCCAATGTATTCAAGAGTCCCTTAAACTTCACTAGGTAAAATACCTGAAGTTACCCAAAGCTCTGTGTACAAGTATGGGTGAACAAATGTGTTAGACCATTTCCCTCCCCCAGGAGGGAAATGTGCCTCATTTTCTATAAGGTTCCTTCCAGAAATGACATAGCTAAAGAGAGTAAAAGGCAGAGAAGAATGAGAAAAACCATCCGTTGAAAAGATGGCAACTTCAGAATATGTAGCGTATAGACATCACTGTACCTGAAATCTCGAACCTCCTGAAAGAGTGAGTTAGAGAAAGCTGCTTTTTATGACTTTTATCAATGATAAAGAAATAGTTTTTATTTGATAACAGAATAAAAGTATGATGGATTATTTAGTTTGAAACTATTTTAATAGCTAAAATAATTCTCAGCCCCATATGATCAGAACTTGCACGCAAATTTTCCTGTCCCTATAAACCTTGGGAATTAGGAGTCTTAGGGTGTGCTTTCTAGAACATTTGTTTGCTTAGCTAAAACAAACAAATATAGAATAAATGATGGGGCACCTGGGTGGCTCAGTCAGTTGAGCACCTGACTCTTGGTTTTGGCTCAGGTCATGATCCCAAGGTCATTAGATAAAGCCCTGTATCTGTCTCTGTGCTCAGTGTAGAGTCTGCTTAAGATTCTTCTTCCCTCTGCCCCCCTCCCCTGCTCTCTCTCTCATAAATAAGTAAATCTTTTAAAAAAATATTTTTAAAAATTTATTTTTGCATGTGTGTGCATGAGAGAGAGAGAGAGAGAGAGAGAGAGAGAGAGAGAACAAGCACGAGCCGGGGGGAGGGGCAGAGGGAGAAGCAGACTTCCCGCTGAGCAGGGAGCCCAATGCAGGACTTGATCCCCAGGACCCCAGGATCATGACCTGAGTTGAAGGCAGACGCTTAACCAACTAAGCCACTCAGGTGCCCATAAATAAGTAAATCTTAAAAAAAAAATAAATAAAAGACATAACCTATTTCACTTATAACGTATGCAAGCCACAGTATTCAATATAAGATCTGAAAAGCAAGTAATTAACAGAAGAAACACTCCACACATTTCGTTGTTTTTGCAAACCAAATAAATGCGTGTGGGTATCATATTGTTAATTGCCTCTTGACATTTTTTTAAGTGCCTAAAAATTTGCCCTTGAAAAATTTAGTAACATAAGATCAAAAGAAGCAGTTAAAAAATTTCTCTACACAGGGGCACCTGGGTGGCTCAGTCGTTAAATGTCTGCCTTCGGCTCAGGTGGTGATCCTAGGGTCCTGGGATCGAGCCCCGCATTGGGCTTCCGGCTTGGCGGGAAGCCTGCTTCTCCCTCCCCCACTCGCCCTGCTTGTGTTCCATCTCAAGCTGTCTCTCTTTCTGTCAAATAAATAAATAAAATCTTTAAAAGAAAATTCTCCACACAGATCTTGCTTTGGTAGAATTCAATTGAACCCTGTCATTGCTTTCTGCACTCCAAATCTGATAGTGGAAGAATAATTCTTTAAATATATTATCTTGTCATATAAATGGAAGCAGGAATCCAATGCACTATTTTTTTAGTGAAATAATAAAGTAATATTACATCTATGGACACACACTCACATGTAAATATGTTAACACAAAGTAATATAATCACTAGATTTTTTTAAATATTTTATTTATTTATTTGAGAGAGAGAAAGAAAAAGAGAATGAGACAGCACAAGCAAGAGGAGTGGCAGGCAGAGGTTAGAGGGAGTCCCATGTGAGGCTCTGATCCCAGAACCCTGGAATCATGACCTGAGCCAAAGGCAGATGCTTAAACGGCTGAGCCACCAAATCACAGATTTTAAACTTTATGAGGATAAAATTATTGTCTGTTTTTTTCAGGCGTATTTTCCCAGAGTCTAGAAGAGAGTCTGGCATATAGTCGATGTTCACACACAAGTAACCCACACGGTCATTGTGTGGTGTTGTCAAAAGATCTGTGATAAGAAAATGCTGAAACCTTAAAATTTTAAAATTATAAATAAAATTTTTAATTTTTGTTGATTTAACTTTAATAGGAATAAAGGAATTTATTTTATGTGATAGATCACTAAAGCCAGTACCACTTACACAATTTACAAATATAAACTAATATAGTACAGATTGAGTTGGAACTCTTTAGATACATGGTTGAATAGAAAAGTAAATACTCCATTCATTCCACAAACATTTAACATTTACCATGCTCCATGCACTGTTTGGGCAACTGGGATAAATTAGAAAACATAATAACAAAAGCCCCTATCTTTGTGTCACTTAATTTCTAATGTGGAAAGATAGATAATACATGATAATAAATTTATACAGTATGTTAACAGGTTTTAAGTGTTCCTGGAGGTGAAATAGAGAGTAAACTATAATATTAAATAGGGTTATAAAAGTAGGCCTCAGTAGACCTCACTGAGAAGGTAAAATGTAAACAAAGACTAGACGCCGTTGGAATTGGTCTTGCAGACATCTAGGTGAGGGGCATTCCAGATGGGATGAGCACCTAGTTCAAAAACCAAGGTAGAGAAGAATGTCTGCTGTTGTCCAAGGACTATCAAGAGAACCAGATTCTTTAATGGAATGATGGGAATGGGGATTAAGAAGAGATGGGAAGTGATAGATAGATGATAGATAGATAGATAACCTTATGTTAACTATCAATCCTCTCTTTTGAACTACTTCACTACATTCTTTTTTTATGTTTCATGGTTAAGAATGTAAAAGGCAGCTTAGTAGACAGATGAATGATTCAATTAGCTTAGTGTAACGAGAATAATTTTTCAGATATTTAACGATGCCACATTCCACACATTAAGTACTAATCATGCCCATATCTGTTTAAATTCACAGTCAGACTGATGTTTACCACCGTGAGAGAATTCTAAAGCAGTCTGCCTTTCATTGACAGTATTTAGGGTTACTTGTTTTCTGAAACTATGTCTTTCCTATTTAAGAATTCGATTAACAAATAGAGGTTGTCAGATATAATATTATATAAAGTCTTAGCAGAGGTTATATGTTGTTGATTTGTCTCATATATGAAATGGAAGGACACCTTCTTTTCCATTAACGACCACCAAGCTATGAACATCAGAAACACTGGAAATACTCCATTTTTAGGGCAAACTTCATCATATCTAAGTTCATAAAATATGAGGACCCGAGTCCTTGGAGCAGAAGAAATTTAACTTATGTGCTATACCAAGATGAGCACTGCTAGAATGCTGGAGGCATGAAAATGCTATCCTTGTTTAATCTTTTAGTTAGCCTAGAGCAACGATAATCACAGACAAACCCTATGAAATGTTATTTATGCCCACATAGTTACATTAATTTTCTTTTAATCTTTGTCTGCCCCAGGAAATACTTCAATTGAATATTACATTTCTTTCCAAGAAATCAGGAACCCTGGAATCCAATCTCATTTACTTTAACTTTTTTTTTCCTACAGTTATTGCCAAAACCTAAATAAATTCAGAACCAAGAATTTATCTTGGATTTACTTCTCCAGGATGTAAAAATGACATGGTTTAAGTGAACTTTAATATAATTCCAAAATTAGGCTTACTTATCTAATGGGCTACTTAGTTATTCATTTATTAAACATATATTTATTTAATTCACAATTTAATTCATCTCAATTCACATAAAACATAAAGTTATAGTTACTCATGGAGGTAGTATGTGTAGTGAGGGGCATAAGAAATTTTGTAATCATATATTCTGGGTTCAGTACTAAACTCTACCTCCTTCTAGCTGTGGATCCTTAGATAAATTAATTAAGCTCTCTGCCTCAATTAATCTATGACAAAAATGGGAATTAATAATGGCAGTTGCAATATATAATTGTGAGGAATAAGTTACTGTGAGGAATACAAAAAGGTCATTCTAGTAAGAATTCAATACATTCATACATGTTATATGCATATGTGTACATTTAAAAATATCCTGTGGTGTAGTTACATTATTACTTAGGAAATATGGGATGATTTTCCATTTTTAAAATGTCAGAACTTTAGCTGTGAAAAATGGTGAAGTCCCTGAAAATAATGACATATCTTGGCTTTTGAAAAGGGAGATGAGGAGCAATTCGAAGCAGCCAGTGAATGGATTACAGATATAATGGGCATAAAGTTTCAAAGATGACTAGAATGACTAACTTTGAAAAGGAAAAAGGAAAACAAAGTTTAACACATTTTGACACTTGCTTGTTTTTAGTTTTAGGATAGATTTTAGCCCGTATCCCAATAACTCTGTAAAATTTCAAACAGGTGCCCTACAAATCTCTGACTTAAAATTTCCAAGTAGTATTAGAAAATATGTTTCCAATATAGGGCTAAAAGAGGAATAAAGGAATTATGAAGTTTTTTTAAACTATGTTCATTAACTTTAAAGGAAGACTGGACATTATATGCAAGAGTGGATTCTTGCAGTTTTTAAGTAGGTTCAGCAACCTTGGGAAAGTTTCTGAATTTCTAAGTCTATTCTGCAAACCTATGACTAGTCACAAATCTCAATACTGCCACTTACAAAATGAATCCTAAATAAGGCTAAGGTTAGGAATCCATATATACAACTGAAGATTTTTTATCAGCAGTGTAATTGAAACTTGACACTGAATTTCAAGTCCGTGCAGCAAACTGATAGATGAAAAAGCAGATATCCAAATTAAGAAAACCTGAATTTAGGAACCAGATAAGGTTGACGGTGTATCAAGTTGTGTTCAAATTCACAGGAATTTCTTTACTTCTCGAGTAGTTTCATCAGTCTCACTGAGAAGCCATACAAGATGGAAAGATCTTAGCAAGATCTAAGAAGTCCTAGCAAGAACCTGTAAGAGAACCAATCTGCCTGTCTTAAAATTAAATCAGTGTAGATATTAGATTTTAAAGTTCACCAGAGATCACCCAGTACAATTCTTATATCTTTCCACCCCCACAGCATTTTCTTGGTGGGCAAACCAAAATCTTTAGTTAACATTGTCCTCATCTTCCAAAATGTGATTTTCTCCTTAAAATGATGTCCCTGTTTAAGAAGAATGTAGTCGTAGAAGCCAAGAGTCCAGAAGTGTTTATTCACACTCCAGTCATTCTTTGGAGCCGTATGCCATAGCTGCAAAATGAAGCTAACAATGGCAAGAATTAAGGTGGCACATCTTATTTTGTCTAAAGAAATCAGTTCCCAAACAGAGCAGAACAACTGCAAGGTCACTGTGGGAAAAACAATTTGGTTGGGATATATAATAAAGTTATTGTTAAGAATTGACTCAGGTAAAACACTTAGAGCAGTGCTTGGCACATAGAGAACACCCCCAAAATACTCATTATTTTTATAACTGTACTAATAGTCTTTCATTTGGATAATATCAAAAAGCAGCAACATCTTAAGCTACTTATAAAAATTAGTACATATTAGGGTTAACTAGGGACTAGGCACAGAGCTGTGCTTTATGTGGAGTCTCTCATTTATTCCTACAAATTTTCTCAGTTCTACAGCGGTGGAACCTGAGACATAAAATGCTTAAGAATTACTCCAAAAGCTTTACAGCTTTTAAGACAATGATTTATAATAGAGCTACTAAAGCAATTTGGTAAAAGAAAGATAGTCCTGGATTCAGGACCCGCTGACCAGAGTTCGGGCCCTGAATCTGCCACTGATAAAGTTTGGTTCCCTGCTACAAGCCACCTCATCTGTCAAATGAAAAGGTTGAACTACCAGTTAAAGTTTCTTCTAGCTCTTTCTTATTCCTCCACCATACCTGAGGCTACATGTGAAAATTTACAGTTATTTGTGTAGTTTTATTATTTATTTATTTATTTATTTAGATTTTAATTATTTATTTATTTGACAGAGTGAGAGAACACAAGCAGGCAGAGCAGCAGACAGAGGCAGAGGGAGAAGCAGGCTTCCCAATGAGCGGAGAGCCCGATGCGGGGCTCAATCCCAGGACCTTGGGATCATGACCTGAGCCAAAGGCAGACACTTAACCGACTGAGCCACCCAGGCACCCTATTGATGTCATTTAAAAATTAATTTTGTTTTCATTTAGTTAAATTATAACTACTTTCTACATGTAAGGGAAATCATCACAAATCGTCACAGTACCGGAAAGGAAGTTTCCACTTCCTCTGTTCATTCTATAGTTTTCCATACTGGAAAAGCAAGTCAACTGAAGAGAAGGGTATTGAATACTATATTTCTGACTTTTTGCTTATAAGGAGGCAAGGGAAATCTTTATGACATGAACAATTCGGAAAGAGTTTGTAATCATTATAAAGGAGAATCTCTCCCCACTATATATATTTTAGACAAAGATAACCTCATACCATAGGATAGTTACTGGGGTGTTTATGCAGACATCTGAATGCTGTTCTGCAAGACAAATTTGGGTAGGAAACTTTTTTTTTTTTTGGTAATAGATTTTCAACCTTAATGCCTTACTAAACTATATTAATTTAGCACACTGTAGAACATTTGCTTTGTTTTGTTTTGTTTTGTTTTTACCTACAATGTATAACATTTTGGTTTGATTTCATGTGCTTAATTTTTATCAACAGAAAGAGTTTATAGTCTCTAGTGAGAACATCTGTATAGTGAGGGAAATACATTTTGCTCACTTATATCAGCCAGAGTATTTTTAATTATGATTTTCTCAAGACATGTTAAATAAGTATTATATCTGGACTGTTTAAGAATAATGAAGTGGGTTTTTGTATCAATGAAAATTTTGTAAATCTTAATTTTAAGTCAACCAGTATACATATATATTTGTGTGTGTGCTGTTCTTGTCTACTTCAAGTCTTCCTGAGAGCAAGATTAACTCAGTGAGTAGCGTTAAAACGTTCATTTCTTTTTGACTTATTTCGATATATATTTTGGTGGAGATTATGCAAAATATGAAAATGCCAAGTATTTTTTCATTTAAAAATGTGAAAATTGTGTGGTATCTAGCTGAGTGAGCACAAAGAAGGAGCTTGGGTTCTTTGAGATTAATATTTCTTTTGAACATAATTCCTTTTCTTGAATGTTATTGCTTAGTTAGTTGGGGGAATCTTATGGTCTGTTCTTCCAAAGCATTGACTAATTTACTGACAGTAAGAGTCAGCAAAAATCAAGACTGATGTAGTTTTCCTCATAGAAGCTGGAAGTCACGGTCTGTACTTCCCTTAAAAGCTTTCCCCGCTCAAGCTACCTGATTTTCTGAGTTAACAGCTTAGTCTTACTTTGGTACTCAGACCAATTTCTGTCATCCCTTAGGGCTTACCATCTCCCAGATCATACCTCCAGAATTCTTAGCGAGTCTCATTATGCCCTAGATCATTTGACTTCTCAACATTGAGACACAATCTTGCTTGAGGCCCTGTTAGTATGAGGAGAATCCTTTCAGATCATTATTCCTTGCCCATATGGCTCCACATTCTTGGCATCAAATTCTCTGACTCAGTTCTTCAATCTTAAGATCAGCCTTTCAATAATTCAGTGCTTAAATTATGACCAAGCTTTCTACATAGTTTACATAATATCCCATATCTATGCTGGCAAGCTTACCCTCCAGCCCCTGTTCCATTCAAACAAGTGTGCTTTTTCTTAAAGTTCTGAAATCCAGCTCCTCTCAATCACTACATCCTTGAAGAATCTTCATGACCCCTACATGAGTTCCATGTTATAATAAATTTGTGTTCTTATGTATGGAACACATTAAACATTTTTGACTACTGTGAATTTAAAGAAACTTGATTAAGGATGAATGGATTAACTTGGTATCTAGCCTCTTAAAATATTGGATTAAGTTTTGCTTTTTGGTACATTCTAGCTCTATATTCAGATCATATAATTTAAATTTTGTAAGCTTCGATTTTCCCCTTTGAAAAAGTAAGTTTAAAATACATACCTTGACTTCTGCTTCTATTCATGAAGGAGTAATGGCTATATGACTTGCCTTCTTGCTGTAATAGAAAATTGGACAAAACATGTAATACAGTTCTCACACATTAAAAAAATAGAGAAGCACTGTAATGCCTGAGATAAGGGAAACAAATCAAGAGCACCTATAATACCTGGATTTCTGCCTGGAGGCAATATTTGGACCATGGTGTGTGGAGGGACAGCTGGGAGAGAACTTCAGGGTCTTTGAGGAGACAAATATCTGAATTTGGAGAGAACAAGACAAGCAGAATTTGTGGAGCAGATTACCAAAAAGGAGGGAAATACACAGAGAAAGAATTCTAGAAATCTGTATCAGTGTAACCCTGAGAATTCTGAGTAGTGATCTTTTTACAAATGTAGAATGGAATTTCACAAGGCCAGGTGAAAAACTGCCAGAAAGGAATAATTGACAGAGAACTTTAAGCAAATGAATTCCCAGAGCTTTCACTCTTCTGGAAATCTTCATGGGGTATTCCATAGGGAGCACAAAGGGTCAAGCTTTAGTAATAGGGAGGAATCACTCTAACCAGTCCTTGAGACCCATCCTAAAAATTTTTAAAAAACAAGCATCAGAGGGATCAGTTAGACCCACAAGTAAATTAACCATCGGCTAGAATCAATTTTAACTCCTTCTAAGGTAATAAAATCTAGCACTAAACAAAATGAACATCACAATGTCTGGCACTAAACAAACTGAACATCACAATGTCTGGCAACCAGTTAAAAAGTCACTGGACATGGAAGAAATAGGAAAATATGACTCATACTCAGGAGAAAATTTCGTCAATAGAAACCCACCTGGAAATGATAGATGATAGAATTAAAGACAAGAAGTTCATTTATTGAGAGAGAGAGAATGGTAGAGAGGGAGGAAGGTCAGAGGGAGAAGCAGACTCGAGCCTGATGCGGGACTCGATCCTGGGACTCCAGGATCATGACCTGAGCTGAAGGCAGTCGCTTAACCAACTGAGCCACTCAGGCACCCCCAAAAACAAGAAGTTCAAAACACTATTAAAAATATAAATATGGGGGCACCTGGCTGGCTTAGTGGGGTAAACCTCTGACTCTTGATTTCAGCTCACATCATAATCTCAGGGTCATGAGATTGAGCCCCATGTCTGGCCCTGCACTCAGCATGGAGTCTGCTCGAGATTCTCTCTTCCTCTGCCTGTCCCCTCATGCACACGTGAGGGCTTTCTGTCTCTCAAAATATATAAAATCTTTAAAAATATATAGAAATGAAAACTAAGATATCTGAAATAAAAATTCACTAAATGAGACAAATAGAAGATTAGAAGAAAATATCAATGAACTTGAAGGTATAGTGATAGAAAATACACAAAGTGAGAGTCTCAAGAGAAGAGACTTTAAAACAGTTAAGTGTCAGCAGCTGATGAAACTCTAACAAGCCATTTAAGAACACTTAATTTGAGTACCAGAATTAGATGGCAGGGGAAGTAAGAAACTGAAAAATTGTGGCAATTTTTCCCAAAAATTTTATGAAAGCAATAGCTACCTCAAAATGTGGTCATAAGTACCAAATGAGAAAATGTGCAGAAAACACTTTTTACTTGTGCTTAGTCAATATGAACATTCTCATTGTTTATTGTTTATAAATATGTTCCAGATATTTTGCATTCTTCAAATAAAAGGCATAAAACAGGGACATTTTGTTCAAATTAGTCTTCTATTTAGACACATTATATATGTAATAATGATAATAAAAATTAGAGTAAGAGGAGGAAGAACAAAAAGATAATTATTATTTTGGGATATACTGTGGCTGGTCCTTTAAGTGCTATATACATATTACTCATTCGATCTTCATAGAAACCTTACGGCATAGCCATGATATTATTTTTTGAGCACAAAAAAATGAGGTTGAGAGATATTATAATTTGTTAGCCTGTAGAAGAAGATGGTAAACTGGAGATTTAAACCCATATCAGTCTGAATTCAAAATCATATCATTATACTGTTTCCCATATTCTAAGAGTTATGAGCGTGAATGCCTCTTTAGAATTTATTTTTAACCTACACTGCCAGGTTTAAGAAATGTTCTGATATTTTGTTTTATATCTTTTTCTATATGAACTTTAGGCTTTTCAAGATCGTATTCTGTAAATGTAGGTAATTTTCTACACTCAGAAATCAGGCTGTCATTTATTTACAAGAATAACTGGTTTGCCAAATTGATTCTAGGGCCATTTCTAGAGTCAACAGAGTAATAGTCTGTTTTTACAAGTAAAATGGACTTATTTAATATCTGTGTTAATGTGTGTCTGTCTACACAATTCAAGAACTGAATTTTACATATGAAGAAATAGAATTTTAAAAACTTTTTATAAACATTGTAAACATAGATGCTGTCACCAAATGAAAAAATATACCTAATGAGTAAGGTATCACACTTCCAATGTGCTGCTTAACAAAACCATGAAACAGCAATCTTTCTTAAATTCCAAAACATAAAACTATAAACGCAATATGTAAGTCTAGCATATCTTTCTTGTAGGCCAATTTTCTCACCAAATGTGTTGGTGATAATGTAGAATATACAGTTGGGGTTGTGTGCTCTTCAGTTTTCATCAGAAATAGAGAAATAGTTTGACTTAATCAAAATTCTTAATGATTATAAAATGGTTAAAACCATTTTTTCTAAAGCTAAATCAAATAATTTAGAGGCATGTGAAAATATTTATGATAAAGATAAATTCCAGTATTTATTTGAATTTTTTTCAGTTTTTCCCCTGATAGTGTTTCTAAAAGAAAGGGAAAAAAAATGAAATGTAGATATAGACTAAAGTAGAAGAGTATGTGAGTCCTCATTTATGTCTGTCTTTGGTATTTTAAAAACTTAATCTCAATTTTCAAAAACTCTACCAAAGTAAGCATTTGCTTAAAGAGTAAGTCCAAACGCCTTCTCTTTACACACCTCACAATTTGGTCATTTTTATAACCTTATTTCCCCCTCACTCCTTTATCCACTCCTTTGTGCCCACTTCACCAAGTATGCCAGTTAATCCACTCTCATCTTTCCTAGACCTTTCAAAGAGGTACTTCTCAAACTATTACATGCCTATGAATCACCTGGAAAGTGTGTTAAAATGTATATTCTTGCTCAGTGTGTCCTGGGTAGGGTCTGACAGTCTGCATTTATTAAAATAATAAGCAATTTTCATTAAGGCATAATTGACATATAACAGTTACAAGTGTACAACATAATGATCCCAATATTTGTGTACGCTGCAAAATGATCACAATAAGTCTCGTTGACACTCAACACCATATATTTGCCATTTTTTTTCTTGTGATGAGGACTCTTAAGATTTACTCTCTTACCAATTTTAAATATGCAGTACAGTATTATTAACTATAGTCACCATGATGTATGTTACGTCCTCATGGATAGTCTGCATTTCTAGTGAGTTCCCAGGTGATATGACATATCGGGTACCACACTTTGAGTAGCCAGGTTTTTAGAGTATTGTATGCAATAGGTACTCCTCCGCAGCCTCGAAGACTGTTAGATGTGATCGCCTCTGTGACCTCTATGTGAATGCCCATTCCCAGGCTGAATGAGCTTCTCCCATCTTATGCTCACAGAAAGTCCTATATGTACTACTTCAATTTTAGACAGTACCTTTTAGATTGTGGTTTCACCAAGAGACAGGCAATCACTGCTAAAACAAATGCTTGCATTTTATTATTTTATTACTTTTATTTTATTATTATTTTGTTTTTACCTATGATCTTAGGATTTAGCAAGAAATGCTTTGGTAGCACATTTGAAGACTTACTCAGATATAGCTATTGGCATATGTGTGAGATAGTCATCTATATATAAATCTTCCTTGTTAAGAGAATTATTTTATTTCAAAATGTTTGCACTACTAAATTACTAAGTATTAGTTACTTCTTTGTCAGCAATAATATATTTTGTATTTTTTTTTCTTTCAGGGTTTGAACTTGAAAAGACTGGAGGCAGTACAAGGAGGGAGAGAGGTAAGAAAGTCAAGGGAGAGGGAGAAGGAAGAAGAGAAAGTGCTTATAGGTGTTGCAGTGATATGGTGGGTGATGGTGACTGATGATGATAATGGTGATGAGAATGTGTGGAGAGGAATTTTGTGTACATATATCCCATTCACTCTGGTTAAAGCACATTTTACACATTTATGTAAATGTATTATTTGTTCTTATTTCTCTGAAACTAGAGAAAGTACTGTTTCTCTGGTTTTAGGTAAAGATTGTTTCTGTTAAAATGGATTTTTGCAGCAGCAGGACCCCCTAGATGGGGCAGCAGGCCTTCTTAAACCAACATCACAAGGCTATATTTAAAATGTTTTACTGAGAAATTAGCAATATTCTAACAATGCAAACATTTTATGACATTTGGGATTCTTTGCTCTCCTATCCAAGGCCATTGGCATATGCTAGAGAGTTGGCATGCATTATTTGATAGTGTAAAGTTGCTTTGGTAAGACTAGCAATTTTAAAACTTTCTCTAATTATTGTTTATCTCAGATGCTTTATAAAGAGGGGAACTTTAAATAGTATCAAACACAATACTGTATCATGCACATTATATATATTATGATTTTCTAATTATAATCTAATGGGCAGACTTAACTTCGATTAAAATTCTTTCCATGCTAATGTGTGTAAATGCTATATTGTGATTAGGATTGTTGGGGGTGGGGTGGAATGTAATATTTAATTCTGTAAATCAGTATTTTCTTGTTGCCCAAAGGGTAAGTTTATTTTAGAATGATATTTATTTAATAATTTTTTTGGTAAAAGTGAAACTATTTTCTTTTACAAAATGAGACAATAAATATTACTCCCTCCCCACTGTGGCCTCTCTTTCTGTAAAACAGATTTCTTCTGTATTGAGTTACAAAGTATTTTCCCCTTCTTTCTTTGCTGTTTTAATTTCCAGTTGTGTCTTCTTAGTATTTGGCATTTTAGATCCTAATAAACTTGTTATTTAGGGCCTCTTTCCTATTTATTTGCTGTTTCCACCCAATAATCTATTCCTTTTGAAGGACACATAATAATTGGCTCACATTGGCAGAAGAGCTGGAGAAAATGAAATGTAGATAAGTCTTCAGATATTTTTCATGTTGTAGGAAAGCAAGGTAATAGGGATATGGTCATTTGTAAAGAGATAGTGGGGGTGGGGGTGCGTAAGGAAGACCTCAGAACCATTTAGTTTTGGGAGGGTAACTACTTTCATCCAGACATGACCAAAATGGATCTACTTAGAAAAAGAACTTAGCTCATCGCTTCTTCAGGGGAAAGTTCACACCCAAGGAGTACTGCCACAATTTATTTCTGCTCATTCAGTGCCTTTAAGGAAATAGAATTTGGAGTTACCCAGCTTCTCCCTGTTGTCTCCTAGTCCAATAGTAACTATGTTAAATCCGTATGCCCATATAATGGCATTGCTAAATGATAGTGAAATTCTTCATTTGTTTTATCAAGCTTTTGTGGTTTTTATGTTATTTTTAAAAGCCAAATGACTGGGTTTTATTGATAAGAGTTACTGTTTAATTTTATTGCTTTTTCTTTTCACTTTCTCCAACTTTGTTTTTATTAGAAATGCACTTATGGGTAAAGAACATGTTGATAATGTGTTTTAAATTATTATTTTTTCTTAAAACTATTTTATGATTTATGTGAAGGTCAAAATTTTAATGATCTACAATATACATCTGCATAAAGGGGACAACATGATTTGGGTCTCTCCCTGAGGTTAGTGGAGTGATTGTGAAGAAGGTAAGTTCATCAGATCAGTGAGAGCCCGGTATTGTCTTTGACACTTGACACTACCAATCCAGAATATAAACTAAATAGTGACTATTAAAATTCAAAACAACCACTCACTTGATCTCTGTGCAACACTGGATTACATGGGCATATTTCTATTTAACCTAACACTCACCTTAGTTTTCCCCATGTTTATAAAACCCTATATATTCTATGGTAAGAAACTTTGGAAGAGTATCAGACAATTAGGTGAAATATGTTGTGAACACTGTTCTGGCAAGTCTCAGGGGTAGGTGATCTATAAACAAAGAGTGTAATGACTATGTTAAAAGCCTCCTGATCTCTCTTGTTTACAAAATGCCACATATCTTTCTGATTCCTCTTTACTGTGTTCTGTTATGTGTGCTTTACAGTGATGTATAGTATACTTCCGACTATGTTAATTTGAAATGTGTGGATTTAGAAAATTCTTACTCAAAGCCTTCTCTTAGAATTCTTTATCCTAATGCTATTGTGATTGATTAAGACTTAATGGCAATGATTACTTCTTAAGATGAATTAATTTGTCTTAGTTTAAATGACAGATAATATTCCCACTAGGTGTTGATGGATGTAATACCTAGGGCCTGTTACCAAATATTTATAAGAAGGTTTAAGACATGTTGTTTAAAATGTTCTATTACTTATTTGAGATAATGACAATGGTTAGAGCATGCATGGAAAATTGAAGCAGGCAGTAATATGCTATTTAGCTAAGTGGTAAACACTATTAAAAAGCTAATTGCTAGACAGGAAGGCCACATTTAAACTATGTGCTATATAAAAATATAAATTAAGAAGTGATTAAAATATAAACTACTTTTCTGAAAGAAATGGAGATGGGTAGCACCTAAATCACTTGTATTATTGTGAAATATTTGAAAATAGATATCAGTTCGATAAAAAAAAGTTACATGAGTATTTTTGCATATTTAAACATGTACACTGTGTCTAAATCGAGTGGGCTAATCATAATAGTTGTTTGAAAAGGGAGATTAGTGGAATGTTGTACAAAGTGTGATTATTTAACCAGGATTTCTACCTGATTGTAAATGAACTTCCTGCCTCCAGTGAGATCTTATAACTCAGAGAAAAGCCTCAGTGAAAATCATTTTTAAATTGGAGCCTTAAAAGGGAGAAAAATTAAAGAATAAGATAAATGATACTCTAGATTTCAAAATAATTTATCTACCTGGGATATTAGTACAAATATTATTTCATGTGTAACAAAATAAAAATCACCTTTGATTTTTCTTTCCATATATAATTTAATTAGAATTATTAAACAGATTGTTTTAGACCTAGGTTATTGCTTATGTTAGGAAAACTCAATATTACTTCTCCTAGGTCCAACAGACTTCTGGAGAGAGTTGTTTTTTAACAGAATAAAAGAAGGTAAATAGGTGAGCTCTAAGGATTGAACTAAACTTGAAGAAAGTGTATTGTTCTTGGAAATAAGAACAGCAAAGAATAGCAAAAAGTATGGAAGTTCCATTGTTCTCTTAAAATCTAATATTTTGTATAATTTTGAAATTATAGAAAATAACTACTTTTGTAGCTCTATTTATCAACTAACAAATCTTTATTAAGAAACAGATCTTGATTACCAGTTATCTTTAATATTTTTTTCTGCAAAACTGTCTTCCATTAACATGTTTTCTTTATTGTTCAATATTCAGAATAGACTGAAAGTTTCTACTTTTGTTCAATATCAGCTATCCCATTCTTGGTTGCTGTAGAGTTTGGTAGAATGAGAAATTCTTTTATATCCTCAGTGATAGCACAGTTTGGGGAAGGAAATATATATTGGCTAATATTGTATTGTTTTTTAAGATATAAAAGCTGAGATGAAAACTCTTCCTTTTATAGCTAGTTATTCAGTGTTCAGTGCTTACAGTTTGCTGCTCGGATGTAACTGATTTACAATTTGATTTTGAGATGAAGAGACCTTTAAGAACTCAGTAAGAAATAAAATATTCCCTTTTTTCCCCTTCTCAGAATTGACAGACAATAAAGGAGGTGAAAGATCTTTGTGCTTATAAATCAACATTTAATTGAAAAAGTTACACGAGGCCATAATATTTATTCCTGTTTCAAAAGGTGGTTGAAATGATAAAATGAGTTAATATGTACATAGCTCTTTGCATGGTGCCTGCCACATAGGAAGCACCCAATAAATGGTAACAATTACCATTATTATTTTTCATATTATCTGATCTTCCCATCATTTATTGTTCTGTCAGAGACAGAGTGTCATGTTGTTGGAATATTTTACTCTCTACATGAACTAGCCTACTCCATGGGAATCAAAAATATTCAAGGCCTAGCCTGACACTTAAAGGATTTTATATTCTAAATTGGTTCTGAGATGACAAATTACAAATAGGACAACAAAGTCTACTTGGAATCCATTGTTTAGCCTTAGAAATTCTTTTTTTTTTTTGAACCTCAGTAAGTCTTAATTTCATATTTTATAGATAAGAGAAAAATGAATTTATGTTTTCCACTCAGCATTGTTTGCAGGGAGAAATGCATAAGGCCTGTAAATTTTAGAAGCTATTTTTCATATCACCTCTATTTTCTGAGTGAAAATTCCAATTTGAAGGTCTCTTCTATGGTTGTAGACTGTTGACATTCCAAGAAACTATCCAAAAGAAACCTGTTGATTAAGCATAACTAAACTTACTAGATCCACTTCAGTAAGAAAGAAAACATCCTTAGTAGTACCTCAGATGAAGAAAAAAATCAAAAAGAGGTACACGCCATTTAATTTTTTTCACTTTCTTTTGGATATATTTGATTAGCTAGATTAGATATTCCTTGAGTATCTGACAGTGACAAACAGTATTTCCCAAGAGAAGTAGGAAAAAATAAAGTGGGAGGAAAGGAGAGAAGTGACAGGAAGCCAGCTTCCGCAGGTGTGAAATGAAGTTTCCCCAAATTGACTCTGTAATTTCAGATTGTACTGGATGGAATTATGCCAGTTAGAAACATATGCATGAGTTAAAATATCAAGTAATCGGGGCGCCTGGGTGGCTCAGTTGGTTAAGCAACTGCCTTCGGCTCAGGTCATGATCCTGGAGTCCCGGGATCGAGTCCCACATCGGGCTTCCTGCTCAGCGGGGAGTCTGCTTCTCCCTCTGACCCTCTTCCCTCTCATGCTCTCTATCTCTCATTCTCTCTCTCTCAAATAAATAAATAAATAAATAAAATATCAAGTAATCAGGAATTTGACCTAGAGGTCCAAATAGATTGAGAAGACCACATGAAAATTTTTCCAGGGCAACTTCCTGATTTAAGAACCTGGACTCAGCCCAGTTGGGGAACCTAACAAACCCTCTAACTCTAAGCAAAATTAAACTAAGTAGAACCAACAAAGATAAGACTGAAGAAAGTACTTATAAAATTTGGAAAGGATACTCAAGAGCTTTGTCTAAGGGAAAGCAGTATGTCAAAACCTTCGAAACTCATGAATACTTGTAGCTAGACTCTTCTTATTGACTCACAAAGGAAAGTCATGAAAACAAATTACAGGTAGTGCTGTAAGTACAAGAGCTAGTGTTTTCATTTAGGGTAAAACCTTCCAAATTTGATTAGATAAGCAAAGGATTATGAAAAAACATTCTCATTTCTAGGAGGCAGAAACTGTGTATGGGAGGTTGACAAAAAGAACTCAAAGGTTAGACACAATGCAGGGTTTACCTCATTGTTGCTGTGAGACTTCAGTGGCCTTGGAGGATCATGTTTCAAGTAGAGGAGGTTGTCAGGTTGCATGGGGATTTCAGTGAGACTGCTATAATTTTTGACTCTTGACCTACCAAAACACCATAAAGAAACAAATCTTTTGATCAAGCAAAACTGTTAGATCTACTGCAATTAAAAAGAACACTATATTGACAGAGTTTTAGTAGGTCTCTAAATAGGGAAATTAGGAGGTTATGGAGAATGGGAAATGTGGAGGATATTTAAAAAGTGGTAAGGTCCAGGCAGGATGATTTAAAGGCAAGTCTTATAAAGCAATGTAACAGGTAGAGACTAGGCAGAGTTTATGACATGATAGCTTTGCATCGATGTGCACAATAGGTAAGATAAATGAAGGTTCTGATTTTAGGGTTCATGAATGGAACATATTTTCTGGGTTAAATGCAACATATTTTCTTTGTTTATGAGTCTTTGTTTTCAAAAATATTTGGATATTTGTAAAGATTTATAATTTTAAAGTGGTTTTTACAAAGAGATGAGAACTAAGAAGGATTATAGTTCAAGGATTTTGACTTTCTGATTAATATAAATTTAGATACCTGTTTTTATAAGGAAGATATATTGTTTTTAGACTCAGGTAAATCCTGGGGATATCTTCAGTTGAAAAGATAAAAACAAGTTATGTTTTTTTTCCACTGCCTTATGTATTTTTTGGAAAGTATATTCTTAAACTCGGGGATTTTTTTTTTTTGCATTGTTGTTTTTATTTTACATGTAAGTGAATCTGCAGTTATTTCTTGACCTTTACTTATGTCATTGATACAAAAGAAATATTCTACTCCAGATGGTCTAATTTAGTCAGGCTGCTTTCATCAGGGAAGTTTTTATTCATATATAAATGAAGAGATCACTTAATGATTCCTTTCTTAGTTTCAAATAGAAGCCAATTGCCACCTCAAAAATATACAGAAGAAAACAAACATTTTTTTATACTTAATTGTAACTTAGTAAGAGAATATCTTTTCTGTTTCAATTTATATTTTCATGTAGAACAAATAATCCCCACATAAATGTCCAATTGCTTTTGCTGACTAATGTATTAAAATCCTGTAAACCTACAAGAACCCACTGCTTCTCTTCTCTGGATAGCTCCATGGCCTTCCTTTTCTCTACTTGGAAGTAGATCCCAAAATCTCTTCCCATTCTTTGGTTGTCCCTTCAGGTGAGGACAGTTTTTGACATTATGTCTACTTTCTGATTACATCGTGTGCTGAAATCTGTCACTTTACCACAGTTCTCTGGACATTGATACTCAGCTTAATGGAATGGAGCACTCCTGATCAGTTCCATTGTTGTCCTTTAATTATATCCCAGGACCTACCTCAGTTCTTAATCTGTGATCACCACATTGTTACTTAGTATGTAATCTAAAATTTTTAAGTAAGATTACCTAATAACAGAATCATATATTTAGGATTCTTTAGCTTCTAAGAAACTTTGTACTCTTAAAATGTTATATGAACAACTGTTTTAATTAGATGAAAAATGTAAAGAGTAGAGAATTTCAGACTCATGTGAATGATAGTTGTGTTCAAAATAATAGCTTTAAGTAAAATTGCTATAACACACTCTATTAGTTTGCTAAGGCCACTAGAGCAAAGTAGCATAGACTAGGTAGCTTTGACAATAGAAAATTTCTCACAGATATAGAGCTAGAAGTCCAAGATCAAGGTGTTGGCAGATTTGGATTCATCTGAGACTTCTTAGCTTGCAAATGGCATGGTCCTTATATGGTTTTTCCTCGGGGTGTTCACATACCCCACTGTTTTTTTGTGTGTGCCCAAATTTCCTCTTATAAAGACACTAATCATACTGGTTTAGGCCAACCCTAATGGCCTCATGTTACTTTAATTACCTCCATAATGGCCTATCTTCAAATTGTCACATCACTGATGATAAACACATGATCTGGATGTTCTCCTTAACACTGTGGTCGTAAGGGAAGATACACGTTAAGTGACTCTTTTGGAATGGAGGGTGAGCCACCATTTTCATCTTCTTGCATTATTTTTCAGTCAGTAAGAGTTGGGTTAGGAAAATATAAATGTATCTGCAACAAGTAGTTTGTGCAATTTTCCTCTTGACTGGGGCTGTCCTCTTACTTAGTTCCTGATTATCATTGCAAAGTTATCTTCTCAATTATCCCTCTTCTCTAAATCTATTACATCTGGAGTCAGGAGGGGGGCTTATCTTTCAGTGATTAAAAGTAATATATCCTGTAAGGGGAGACAAATGTTGGCAATATAGTAAATTAAAAGTTTTCTATCCAGATATTACTGATTCAGTGTATATCTGATCCATTGTATTTCTTAAACCAAATCGTTGCTGATATGTGAATGCTGAACATTAGCATGACCTGTACTTCTCTCTTAAAAGCTAAAGGGAGGGGGATTAGACAATATTCTGCCTGGGAAAATTTGCAATACACTTGCTTGTTCATTTCTGCACGGCATTAGGGGTAGACAATCACAAATAGAGCCTAGAGGAATATCCTCCAAAACAGTTGAGAGAAAGTAAAGGCTTATGGGAGTTTCTATTCTTATTTGTAGGTACTCAAAAATATTAGATTCAAAATGAGTAAATCAATAATATTTAGAAATTTTAAATCTAATCATGAGTATTGTCCTATGCTTGGTTTCGTAAAAATCACTTGAAATACAGAATTATTTATTCAAGTAAAAATTACTTGAAATACTGAGCGCCTGGGTGGCTCAGTGAGCTAAGCATCTGCCTTCAGCTCAGGTCATGATCTCGGGGTCCTGGGATCGAGCCCCACATCCAGCTCCCTGCTCAGCAGGGAGTCTGCTTCTCCCTCTCCCTCTTCTACTCCCCCTGCTTATGCACATGCGTTCTTTCTCTCCCTCCCAAATAAATATTAAAAAAAAAAAGAAATACAGATTTACTTAATATTCTAACAGTCTGAATTCTAGAAATTAAACATATTTGTTGAAGCATGTGGAATCAATTTTAACATTCTGTATATGCTGCATATAACCTTTTGGCTACCTTTTACCAAAAATGGAAAAATGGTTTATTTTGTCTTCCTTGCTTCCAATTGTGGCCTATCAAAGATGTTTTGCTTTCTCCTCTAACCAGTTATATTCAATAACGTATTTACTCTAGTTTACTCTCTGGAAGTAAAGGTCACAAGGAATGCTGAGAGTAAGTGACACCAAGTACAAAAATGCTAAAAGTGGACAGAGGTCAAAAGCATCAGGGAAAGCAAATAATCTTCCAAATTTGCCTTGAAAAAGATATTGCTAATCTTAATAAATAACTTTTGATGAAATAAAACAGGTGAGAGCCATGTTGAAAATAGTTCAAGAGTTGGCAACAAGGAAAGGAATGTGAAAAGCATTTAAAAGAACAGTAAGTGCTGCCTGGAGAACATGGTAACTTTAGTATTCATTTCCAGAGAATGGAGTAATTCATAGATGCTCTTGTATAGACCTCAGACAATTTGAGATCAAAGAAAACTGCAAACAGCTTAGATGTTAATGGAGTTTCAATAGGATCATAAAATAATTTATAAGATTTTATATAGGGCGCCTGGGTGGCTCAGTTGGTTAAGCGACTGCCTTCGGCTCAGGTCATGATCCTGGAGTCCCGGAATCGAGTCCCGCATCAGGCTGCCTGCTCAGCGGGGAGCCTGCTTCTCCCTCTGACCCTCTTCCCTCTTGTGCTCTCTATCTCTCATTCTCTCTCTCTCAAATAAATAAATAAAATCTTTAAAAAAAGATTTTATATATATTTTGTAGACAAAGACATCTATGGCACAAAAATTCATTAAATTTTCTCTAAACAAGAAATGACTATATAATAAGAGGCAGTGTAGGAGAGTAGGCTTTTTAGAGAACACATATTTTAGAGCTTCCAATACCAGTCCTGCCCTTTGTCAGCAATGTGATGTTGAGCAACTTGCATAACCTTCCTGTATGTCAGTTTCTTCACTTTAAAATTAAAATTTGTAGCTGTAACTTACCTCATGGAATTGTTATGCATAAAGAAAATAAGACTGCAATATGAAAAATAATGAACTCAATGTCTGGTGCCAATAAAAATACCCAATATGGAAGGTTTTTTTTAATACTGTTATTGTTTGTTATTGTCACTGTAACTTTGAATTAATAAAGACAGTAGACATTCCACTCTCTGAGTATAAAGCCACCTACTCAGCACCACATCTCAGGTGGAATGTTACCTATTCAAGGAAAAACTTCTCAGGGATCCCCACTTGCAAAAGTACAATTGCAATTCCTAGTTCTATTATGTTATGTTTATCATATTACATTGTGACTCTTTGTCTCTCCACCAGTGTGTCAGATAGAGTTCCTAGAGATAGGGTATTATTCAGCTTGCACTTATAAAACTTTGTATCATTCCTGGGATATAGTAAAGCACCCAATAAATATTTGTTGAGTTGAATATTGTTCCTTTTTAGAATCACTGAGAGTTGGGTTTAGGACATCTATGCTAGTTCCTTTCTGTATTGATCACTCATTTATTCCTTTTGATTTACATGTACTTAATTTATATAGTTTGGTTTCTTTTATAAATATTAAAATTAATAAGTATATTACATTTCATTTATTCCCATTATATTCTACTTAAAGAAATAGATGCTGATAATGGTTGATTACAGTTTAGGTGAATTGGAGGTATAGAAACTTGAAATTGTGAGAAAAATAAATATTTATAAAGCTTCAATTGTGGGGAAATTTTTAATGTAGTTGACTTTTTTTTAATTTGCCAAGTTTCATAATTTCAAAGCTGTTGATCCAAGTGAGTTTTAAAATATGTTTAATGCTCTTGTATGCTGGGGCTAATTCAGGTATTTAAATTATCCATTCTCCTTTGTCAGGATTACATTATGCGAGGTCTTCAGGCACTCACCCTTTTCATCTAATATGACCATCCTGAACTGTAATTCCCTTTTGTAACAATAAGGCTGATTCAGGTGCAGAGAGGATTAACTGATTGCCAAAAGTTAAATAATGCATACAAATTCAGTACATAGATTTTGAAATGACATGGTTAAATGGTATTTAAACTAATCTGTAATAATTAAGGAAGGATGCTCTGTAAAATGATACATGAAGTGTTATATGAATGTGAAGAACAAGAGATTGAGATTAACATGGAGAAAATATTAGTCTTGGGGCAATAAAATTAATTGACAGAATGGGTATTTTTAAAATAATTTTTACTAATGTGATAAGAAATTAAAAAGTAAGAAAATAATTTGAATTTTAAAAATAAAATAGAGTTTATATATATTTTAGGGAGCCGCAAATTTGTAGGTATTTAACTGACAAAATAGCATGAATAATTCTTTTTCAGCCTGACAGCACTGCAAGTGTAGAGTTAATACCCTAAATTCGTGAGGTAGTCTGTAATAGGAAAACATTACATCTGCTGGGCTCTTTTCCCAGAAAATCAGTGAAGAAAGAACTACACGTATCAGGATAGAGGGAAAAAAAGAAAGAAAAAAGATGACAGTAAAACAAAACAAAACAAAAAAATGGAAAGAAAACTAGATGGTCAGATTTAATGGGATAAGTAGAAAAGCTGTACATTTTATATGCAGTCAAATAAAATTTCCCCTAACTTAGGAAGGACTACACTCAAAGCATAGACCAGAGTTTTCAGTTATGAGAGGAAAATTCAAATACAACTTATTTCATGAAACTGTGAGGAAAGAACTTTATAACTGTGCTTTTAAACCTTAAGTTGAGCTTAAATATATTTTGAAAAGTTATGTTCTGGTATAACTGAAATACTCCTATCACCAACTTACTTCCAAATCCATTTGGCAGTCTAAGCATGTGTCTATAACTTACTAAGAGATTGTTCTGAACAAATTAAGGGTGAATCCAATTCCTATTTGGGGCCTACTTATTAAATTATGATGTTGCTTAAAATCCTGATCCTGTCTCTTAGCCCTCTCTTCCTCTTGACATATTTTTCCTAAGTAACCACATTCACTCTTGGTGGCTGTAACCTGGACTATTTGCTGATGGTTCCTACGTCTCTATCTCCAGCTCAAGTCTCTCTCCAGACCTGTGTGTCTGTTCACTTATTGGATATTTTTACCTAAATATTCTTTAAGTTTATAGATATGTACAAACAATGAATTCATCATTATCTTTATTCTTCCCTCTCCCATAAGCTAGTTTCTTCTGCTCTGTTTTCTAATGGCACTTAATTACATGATTTCTTGACAATCTCCCATCCCAGGAAATATAGAACCAACCTCATTTCTTCTTTCTCCTTAATGTCCCACATCCTCAAGGTCATTATGCAGTCTCCCCTCTACTTCAGATATCTCTTTCAGTTATATTTTCTCATGTCTAGCCCATTTCCATTGAAGGAATTTGGATCTTCATCACCTCTCAAGGGAAATACTCTAATAACCTCCTAACTGGTTTTCTAGCTTCTATGTTCTCCCATCTCCATTTTACACTCTACACTGTTGCCTGAATATTATGAGACTTCCTTGCTAAAGAATGTTACTATTTTCCTGTCACACAATGATAAGGGCTAAACTCCTTAGCACATAAACCAAGTCTTAGCCTTAACTTACTATTTTGGAAATCTCCAAATTTCCACCGTTTCTTCTTCAATACAATACAATACCCAATACAAATGGTATCTCCTTTGGCGAACTGAGTTACCCATTCTATAGTATATTCGCACTTTTTCGTATTGCTATGGTAGAAATAATTACATTTTGTATAGTACTTGGCTAACATATGCATGATCCGCTAAAGCCAGAGCTTCTGTGAAGTAGGTGTTGTCTTTTACATCTTTGAAATCTTCAGAACTTGACTTAAGAGCCTGGAACACAGGAGATATTTAATAAGTATTCGCTGATGAAATGAATGCATGATGAGTCGGAAGACAGGCGTTACAAGGGTGACCTTCTTGAGTTTTGCAAGAGTTACCACTAGATGTCACTAGCACATTTCCAATAGCAATTTCTGAGGCAAGGAGACCTAACATTTATTAAGCACCTACTATGTGGCAATCCCTTTCTAATAATTTTGAGAAGTAGGTGTCTCCATTACAAACTTACCTTAGAAACAGATGCTTAGAACGATAAAAAGAGTATACAGCTAGTATTAGGTACAGGTGGGATTAAAATCTATCTTTATTGACAAATTAAGCTATTACTGGGCTGGATACTTCTTAAGACCCTTTAAGTTAAAAGACAGTGACTTTGCTTCACTGATAAGTTTTCCTGAATATAAAACAATCATTCAGAAAAATCTTTTTAAATCAAATGTAAAGATACAGGTTTTGAACAATTACAGGTAGATTTCTAATATATTACTATTTTTTCCAAATAGCATTTGAAAATTGAAATCTACTGTATAAAACCTCATTTCTTATTTTAGTTCTATAGGAAGAACAGAAAAAGGTATTATCTGTAATTTGTATCATCCTTATTTAGTTTCCAGAAAAATTCAGTGGCCCCTTCTTTATTATCTATATTTTTAAGTCTTGCCATCTATGATATTTCAAAATATAGGACAAATTATTTTAGCGTTACATGGTTCTAAATTTTATTAGATATCAGATAGCAAAACACTAGCATTATAAAATCCCAGTAAATATTTGATTTTCCTCTTGATATACCCAGTAATCAAGATTTTCTTCTAAACATTATTACTATGCTAAAGAAAGATGCATGCAACTATATGTATGAGTATGTATGTATTTAAAAGTACAAATTAGGGGGTGTCTGGGTGTCTGAGTCAGTTAAGCATCTCCCTTTGGCCCAGGTTTCCTGGAGTCCTGGGATGGAGCCAGTATTGGGCTCCCTGCTCACGGGAAGTCTGCTTCTCCCTCTCCCTCTGCCTCTCCTCATGCACTCTCTCTCACTCCCTCTCTCTCAAATAAATGAACAAAACCTTTTAAAAAATAAATAAGAGTACAAATGAGAAAATGTTAATTAACAATATATTTGTTTCTCTTCTTATTTGTAGTAATCTGTTTATGATAGAAGTAACAATTGTAGTTATAGCGAATAATCTTAAAGTTTCTTTTAAACTGGATAACTTCATAGAAAACGACAGCATTGAGTAGAAAATAAACTTTTATGGATAAATATCTTTTTAAACATCTCCAAAGAATGCCTTCTGTTTCCATGAACAAAAGCTTCATTCATAATTATATTCCAGTGTTCTTTCTGTTTTGCATAATATTGCAGCTTTCTCATTGATGTAAGTGTTAGACTATGTCATTTCGAAGATGAGCATTACGATCAACTCTTTCCAATAGATTTTGTAGAAGATGTTTTCTGTAGTGAAATTCAGGTAAATTGTTCAAATTTAGAAACTTTGATAGCATAGCCTCATTTCCTCCACAGTCTAGGTAAGGAAAATATGCTTTAGGATTCTCAATGAATGTGCCAGTCAGTGTTTAAAAGACAACTTAAATTTCCTTCTTCAAAAAAGATGGAAAGAAGTGAATTATTGAAGTTGTAATCTGCAGTTTTGATAGTCATGTATAAAAGGGGGCAGATGTTCTTTTCTGCTAAATCATTCCCATAATACACTTACCCTGTATTCAGAGATGAATATGCTTACTGCCAAGCCTTGGCTGAAGGTTTCAGGGAAATGTTGATTAAACTCCATTGGAGAATAAAGTAGAGAAGAAAATTAGTCATTCAGAATGTAGTGCTGTGGTGTTCCGCCTTTTCTTAGCCTTTCCCGTCCTACCAACTTTGACTCATGGTAGTAAGCTTAAAATGAACCATTATTTTAAACATATTCTCAATCAAAATTTGTATATATAATATAGTGGCCAATATCAAATCCATGAGAACATTCATTTTTCACTCATATTTATGGAATTTTCATAGCCTCTAACTATATTTTTGAGATGTTAAAAAGAGAATAAAATAAGAGTTAATGAACAAATTCAAAATACAGTTTCTATAATCAAAATGAATGGTTCGTTAAGTCAGTTTTTCAAACTGGAGGTAACTCTAGATTGCTGGCTAATAAGTCATTTGAACTGATTATGAATAGATAGAAAAAAACAACTTTATGAATATTTACTATTACACAGATTACTAGGACTGTCTTCAAAGTCTATAGAGATACATAAATTAATAGTTAATTGGTATATGGTAGGTGGGTGGATGAATAGATGTGTTCATACATGGGGCATATTGTGTAATTTACATTTGTAAATATATGTGTGTATAGCATATTTTAAAAAAATAATTTCTAGTTAGTATATGATGAAAAAATTAGTTAAGAGGATATGTTAGGGACTGGGAAAATTTAGAAAAGTAGAGAGTTTCCAAATTTAATAATGTCTTAAATAATCTGGTTTCACCTCCATAATTTTAAAGATTTTTAAGTAAAACTGACTTGTACAAGTGAACTTACGTGAGGACTAAAGCAATTTAAATATGGCCTAATATAAGGGATATTAATTATAAGAAATATATTGAAATGGGGAAGCCATTTACATGATTTAATAACTATTTGCATCATAATGACTTGTGTATAATATTCAGCGTTCAATGGCAATACCAGTTTTCATCCATTAATTCAGGATTTACTAAATTCTTGTTATAATCAAAGAACTCTATTTAAGTTAAATAAATTTTGAACATGATACTTGATTACAGTGAAGTACAGTTGAAGCGAAATTTGGCTTTGGCTTGGAGGTAATTGAATGAGGCATAGATTTCAGAAGAGACAGATTTCCTCTATGTGATTATCTACTTATTCTTATATCGAAACATGGTGATGATGAAAATTGAAAGACAGTGAGGGCAGGGTTAATATGAAAGATGATTTGACACATCTTAGAAACAAATTCAGTGTTATTTGAAAGGAACAAACAAAGGGCCAACCAACTATTTGGCAAATGTAAGGAAGCTCAGAGGAAAGCTAAACTATGGGATGATAGTTTAGTTTTAAAATTTATTTATTTATTTATTTTTAAGATAAAGTGAGTATTTATACTCACTGCTTGGTTAATGAGAGGAATCTCTCAGGAGACAGAATAATTTGGGGGACAATGCTAGAAGTCATCTTCGGTCTGTGGATAGTTGAATCCAGTAGGGAAATTGAGATCTTCCAGGTGTAGAGAAAAATAACCAGATCATCCAGCTTGACTAGGGAGAGAAACCTGAGATAGAGATGAAAAATAACAATCAGAAATAAACGAACAAACAAATACCAGGATGGTGTAGTGATCAGGGGTAAAGTTTGAGGAGGAAAGAATGAGTACCTCAGAAACATCTGCTTGCTTTTTTGTATTCTAAATAGATAAATCTCTCTGTCCCTCCTTCTCTTCCCGCATATTCTGACTTGGGCCGTTCAGAAATGGGTGTTTAATAAAAGTGTTGATGTTCTAATTTGAATATTTGGGCTTTTTAAGCTAAATTCTGCATATGTAGTATATCAAGTGTTTCTGCATATGTAGTATATAAAGTATATAAAGTTTGTCCTCCTGTGGAGACTTTAACGTCTCTCCTTACCTCCACCCTCCACCCACCCTGGAGATTTATATTATCATTGAGCTCAGTAATGCAAATTAATACTTGAACCTTTTTCCTGCTATTGCCAATTTGATGATTGGTTTCATGATAGCAAAATAATAATAAAAAATGATTTATTTTTGTTTCTAGTTCACATTCCTGGATATTAATAACATTATTAATATAGATCAAAGATTTGTCAATGTTCTGCCACTTCCAACAAAGTCTATTATTAAAAATCTATCTGCTGTGTCAGCTGAAGAAGTTGTTAGCTAAGAGAAAAGTGTTCCATATTTTCTCCTGTTTATAGTAGAACGGTATGGCTATTAATTAGTTTTATCATTTAATGACAGGTGACACAGCGTATGAATAAACTGAAGATATTTCATGTGGGTTATGTGCTGAATCTACAATAATTGAGTGAAAATTTCTTTCCCTCATTTTCAGAATATACATTATTAATTTTAGTATCTAATCATAAATACTGGATTTTGAGCCAAAGTATATTTACTCATTTATTCAACTTTTAGGTAAATTTATACCAAGATTTTTAAAATACAATCTTTAAAAAGGAAAGTTGCTTTTTTAAGATTTTATTTATTTATTTGAGAGAGAGAGATAGCAAGAGAGAGCACAAGCAAGAGGGTGGGGGTGGAGACGGATGCAGAGCTAGATCCCAGGACCCTGGGATCATGACCTGCACCGAAGGCAGATGACTTAACCAACTGAGGCACCCAGGCACCCCCAAAGTTTTTTTTTTAAGTAGTTAATTTATGCTAACAATATAGTTACTTTTAATTATTGAGAAAATTTTAGCTAGAGTATCTATTTACTTTTTCATAGTTTCTTCCCCAAAGCTATCACTTATGTTAGATATTTTTAAGAATTTAACTTTCTGGGCAAAAATAAGTTCTCTCAAAAAAGAAACTATGTGCAGTTCACTTTTAGGGCACAAAACTAACATCTAGAGGAGATCAAACTAACTGAATGAGTAACCAAAGTCTTTTTTTCCCCCCCACATTTTGCACTCTGACGGGTAACATAACCCACAAGTGTTTTATTTTCTCTTATACACTTTTAGGATAGAATGTAGACTTGTTGCATACATTATATTTATATTGTAGCTGGTAAAAGCAGGTATATTTGAAATGTGAAATGTTTCCAAACCTACTTTTAGTTAAAACTAAAATACATGTATAATTTTTTCTGATATTTATTTAAAGCTATAATAAAAAGAAAACTACTCTTTACTTTTATTCTTAGCCTTTTATAATCTCTTGTATCCCTGTTTTTTTTGTTTTTTTTTTTTTGGTCACTCATTTAAATATGGAGTATTCTTTCTTCTCAAAACTATTGGAGAAACTTATCTGGAAAATAATTAAGATTATGCTACCTAAAATAATTACTATTTGATTTGTTTTGATACCCACAAATAGATCATTTATTTCATCATGATTCACCATATATATAATATTATTACTCCAAATCACTTTATGTGTAGAAAGTCATTTTAGGCAGAAGATTTTCTCGAATTTCAGAAAGAATGAAGAAGAAATTACTTGTGTGGTTTATTTCTTCCCCCAAATTTTTGAAGTTATTTTGTAACATTTTTAAAACATCCCATTTTAGTATTTGGAGTGGAATTTGGATTCTGAGAGACCAATCCTGATTCAGGAATATATGCATTCTTTAAAACTAATTATAACAAATGAGTTCTGATTGTTAAAATTTGGATTCAAAAGTCAAAAGTGAATACTAATGGGTCCCTGGAGACTGAGTCTCAACCTGATTTCTGTCAACTTTACAGACTTGTAGTTACAGAAAATTGTTGACCGAACTTAAGATAATTGACTATGGACACTCATTTGTTGAGCTTAATGGTCGACATTTCTTTGCAGGTAGATAACTCGTTACTGGTGTATATTTCAGGAATTTAGTGTGTTTTTTTTTTTTTCAGAGATTTCCACATATTTTGCCACTCAGTAATGTACAACGATATGAAAATGTCAACCATATTTTCTCTTATTTAAAGATGATTCTCAAAAGATTCTTATTTTTAAAATGACACAAGCAAAACTAGAAGGAGAAACCATATCAAATATAATCTGGAGCAAGTGATAAACATGACCCATCACTGTGTAAATATGAATCATATTCCTTTGGGAGAGTTTTTGCTCTTATTCCAAAGAGATAACCATACATTTAACTCGTACCAGGAAGGTCAAAGACAAATATTTTTTTCTCTGTGTCAGACCCTGACTTAGCATATATATTAGGAAAAAGAGCATATATAAAAGGTATAAGATCTGACCACATTATCCTTCTCCCCTAGGGGCACATAGTCACCAAATACAGGCCTGATCTGGACATGTGAGAAAATTTTAACTTGAAGGAAGACTGTAGTATTCATTACCATCTTAGAATGGACAATTTTAATATTTAAAAAAAACTAAATGTGAGCAGAAAGGGAGACAAACCATAAGAGACTCTTAATCTCAGGAAACAAACTGAGGGTTGCTGGAGTAGAGGGGGGTGGGAGGGATGGGGTGGCTGGGTGATAGACATTGGGGAGGGTATGTGCTATGGTGAGCACTGTGAATTGTGTAAGACTGTTGAATCACAGACCTGTACCTCTGAAACAAATAATACATTATATGTTAATTAAAAATAAATAAATAAATAAATATGCACAAAAATTCTTGAGACCTGGCTAAACTCTCATACAGGGCAGGCAGCTTCTCCACTGAATAAATATTAGCAGAAGAGTGGGATCAAATTATAGTTGGGCCTTTATTATGATATAATTATGCTTGTTAAATGCTATCTTTTTAGTAAAAGCAAGTATATTTTATTTTAGCTATTTTACTATATCTATGCCAATGAATACATCCATGAATTTTATGAACAAATTGATTTGCTTTCAAATAGCATAGTTTTCATTAAATATTTCATTTTGTCTCATTACTCACTTTGCAGTTTGATTAGATTCATTACAGCACTGCTACTTAAAATATTTTTCATTCAAAGAATTGCTCATGATAAAAAATACAAAAGAAATCAGTAAAATATTTACCAAAATACTTTAATTCTTTGTTGTAATCTAAATGCCTTTCTAGGAATCGGAACTGTGACAGAAATGAATGTAATTTTACTAATAAATGTAGGAACTTATTTAATATGAGATATTAATCTTTGTATGCAGCAATTAAAACATTTAAATGTCTCATGTTACAGTATAAAGGCAGGAAGCCTAGAGTCTGACACAGAGTCTGCAAAAACTAGGCACCCGCTCAATACTTCTTAATTTTGTCAGTCTTAACTTTGACTCTGGGCAACCTGCTTAATCTCTCAGTGACTCATTTTTCTTATCACTAAATGCATTTGTGTGATATTCTTTCTTTCAGAATAACTATATAGTGTCCCTAGTTCTATTCCTTTGCAATAGCTTTTGTATTAGTTGAAGGGAGTTAAAATTTAGGTGTTTAATTTTATCACTGTACAGTTTACAAAAGGAGAATACCTGAGAATTTGCTGTATATAACAGAAAGATTTATGTATTTATGAAATTAAAGTCAGTGTTTTGGAGCTAACATTGATATAGTGTCAACCTAATTTAATTAAACCCGGAACTAGTGTGTTGGCTTTTGTTTATCTGATTATATGCCATTATAAAGAGTTCATATTCACTGTGAACAGAACACACTGGCAGATTAAGTGCAATAACAGAACTGCTTTGTATGATGGTGCCCATCTGTTCCCTGACTACTGTGAATTTCATTCCTGGAATATTTTACTAAAATATAATATTTATATTATGCTAAAGTAAAGTTAATGCATCTTTTTTTTCTGACGCATACATTGTATACTAATTGTTAATGCATTTTCCCTTTCTAAATGTTATTAAACTCTAATGGAATATTACTGCCTTCAAAAAATTCAGATATTGTCCTTAATCCTCATCAGAAGAGACATACATCTATGCAACTGAAAATACAATATAAATATAACAGTATAAGAAAAAATGCAGTGTTTGTTTTAAAAGCTGTCTGGCTTAAAAAAATGTTGCATATTTTTCCTGTGAGACTCATTCTACTGAACTGAATATATCATTTATCATACCTACGTGTTTTCACTCATGCAACTGTTATTCTGCTCAAAATGCGGTCCATTTGTCCTTTTCACCTCAATATTTCCCTACTGGCTGACTCTGAGGGATGCTTTCAGGTTGATGCAAGCACCACCATTGTCCCTTGTCTCACTCAGACTGACCTAGCTGCTGTTCATCTATTCTCTCACTCTACTACACTCTTGTCTCAGTCATGGCACATACCAAAATATATAAAAATTCCTGATTTGGCTCATTGTCTTTTCATAATTTGACAAACTCTTTCAATTCAGGACCTGTGTCTTACTCATTTTTATATCCTAGCACCTAGAACAATCTTTGCCATAGAAGTAGATACTCATTTAATGTATGTGAAAGGATGAACAAATAAGCCAACATAGATTTCCATGGCTGGTTTACCTTGTCTCAGTAGCCAGATTTGGGAAATGTCGCATGAACTTTAGCATCACGAGCTGAGAGTCAAAGTCTTTCCTAAATGGATTTAAAGTTTATGAAATCAAAATTTGATCTACCTTAAACTTTTTCACTGACTTAACTTGAACAAAAGAGCAGCCTTCTTTTATGGTTAACCTAATTCTGTTATCCTCCTTTGAACTACTTTCTCTACATGTTACTTGTTTTAAGGGAAAGCAAGGTTAATATATTTTTAAAACTTCATGGAAAGTAAGTCCTATGTGAATTAAAAGTGAACATAGAAATATTCAATTTGAGCTAAATTCTCTCTAAAATAAACTTATAATTTTATTTCTTCTATACTTTCAAACTATTACATGGGATTAAACTTTACTTCTATTTCAAATAATATATTGAATTAGTACATATTTTTGAAATGTACAATTTTATTATAAATTTAAATTGTTTAAATTAGTATAATTTTTAAATAATGCATTGTATCAGGAGTTATGAAATAATTATTACTTATTTTATATAAGTAATACATGCTATATTTTAATTTCTATATTGTTTGCATGAAACATCATGTGAAATAATGTATATTGGGAAAAATTCTCATTAAAAATAGTTTATACATGGAAGCTTGCTTTGCAATAAAATCTAACATTATTCCTGCTAAGAAAAACAACATATCTTGGCAATTTTATTGTTATTAGTGTTATAAATATTACATATCAGGAGTTCCTACAGTAAAAAGTATTACTTATGCAGCATTACAGAACCATACATACCCTGCATTGAAAATATGTAGTTTATGAAAATTCATATTTGTATAGCAAATTAAGAAGTATCTGCTTAACAAGAGGATTTTTTGCTTTAGAATCTATTTCCTACCTAACTAGCTTCCCTAGTGCCTGTAAATTTAAGAAAAATGTCTTAAACAAAAATTTCAGAAATTCATCTGTTACATCATACAGATGTATGGTTAAACATAGCCTAGGGGATTCATCCAGAATGGATCTATTTTATCGTTATGAATTAGAAAAAGGGAATGTATTTCAAGTTATAACCTAGAGAAATGAGAACTTTTGCACATAATTGTAAAATTAAACTGCATACATAGATTTTTTTTAAAGTCTACTTAACCAGACATGAGAATTAGCTCTTTTTATTTTATTTTTTAAAATTTTTATTTAAATGCAATTTAGTTAACATATACTGTATTACTAGTTTCAGGAGGAAGGATTAGCTCTTTTTAAAACATATTTTAATTTCAGAGATCCAATAAGCCACAAGAGGCCTAATGAAAGTCTGAATTTAAGCCTGGAAAATATGAAATGAATCTTCTCCTTTCATGTAAATTTTAGATAGTAAATAGACTGTGAAGGTATATTCCAATATTAGACACTTGGTATATACCTATTTATTTTGATCATGGAGGAAAAATTTATGGATAAATTAGAGTGAGATCTCTGGCTATTTTTCTATTGGAAAATAAAATTTCCATACATTAATGTCTTAAAACTACTTTTTTCTAATAAGAAAAGCAATGCAAGTTTATCGTCATGAGTTTAGGAAGTACATGTAAACAAAATGAATAAAATAAATATATCTGTAAAATGCATCCAAAAATGCCTCTGTTAACCCTCCAACAAGTAGGAGACTACTCTCTATTTTCCTTTTTTACTTACACAAGAAAATTTAGAAGATGAAATATACCCAAACCCCCAAAACACATGAATGATTTAATCACTGTCCACATTTCAGTGTTCTTTCTTCTGAATATTTTCCTATTTTTCCATTAGTCTATTTTTGTATTAGGGCCCCAAAATATTTGTATTTTTATATTTTATAAGGATAAGAATTTCTAAACATGTCAGTTTCCACATTCAACTAGCAAAAATATTTTAGTAGCTGTTACCAAAAAATATCTTAGACAATCATAGGAGAAAAATAGGAAAAGTTTGCAAGCATGAGATTACAAAGCTGTAGGGTAAAATGGAATATATGCCACTTTATTTATTAGGAGATAGTCATATTGTGGAATGATACAGTACTTTTAAAGTTATTTCACATATTGAGTTATAGACCAGACAAGGTGAGAATGGACATTTTCATATGAATTTTATTGAAGAATGGCTGAAACAATTGAGATTAAAACAACTGTTCTGTCACAAGTTTGGGATTATCAGATATGCTATACCTATTTACAAACTATGTAACACTATGTACTTCACAGCAAAGTATGTGACACCAATATGAATGCTCGTAAAGTAAAAAATAAATCTGATATTGAAGATATAGTGCCTGTATACAAAAACTTGAAGTGGACAAAATAGGTTTTTCAGGATATATTTTTGTTGTCACTCAGGAGGAAAATAGAGTCAGGAAAGCAAGAATGTCTAGGAAGATGCCTTACAACAAAGACCATTTATCCTCAGTTTGGAAAGAGCTCTTTGTAATTGACTTAGTCCTTGCTCTGCCATCATCCCCCGAGAGCAACAAGTTGAACCATGTGTCATCTCATATAAAGTACAGTCAGAGGGATGTGGTTGCCCAAAAAGCTACACTGGTTTCAAATCAGAATCTGCAAGTAATTCACAAATCCCTATGATTTCACTCTGAAATTACCAAGGGCACTTTATGGATAAAATAAGTCCAGGTAATATATGAGATAGAATTGAGAAATCCTGAAAAATATGAATTTAATCATTTCTATTCGAGTCCCTCCTTCTCCTATTTCAAAACAGGTTTCTGTAACCATCTTGACCATGTGCCAAATAATCGGCCTCCCCTTGTTTGTCATTCTGCTGCAGGTGCATTTCCTCAGAAAGGCCATGAGCTTAAGCATTATCATTCACACAGAGATCAATTTCTTTTGACAGCAAAGTGTTGCAGGCACAAATTTGCATTTGCAGTGTGGTAATTTTTAAAAATTCTACAAATTGGAGATTTTGAGGGCCCCTGCTTCTTCTTTTAGTACCTTTTATACTTATTGCTCCTAAAACAAACAAAAACCTCTGCTCATGTCTTTTATTAGGCATTATATAGTTGAATTTATTTTATAAAATTATTTTGAAGTTAATAAACTATTTCCCAGTTCAAGGTAGTTCTGCCCCATGAATGATGACCAAGGATGTACTTGACTGGTCATGGTTAATCAAAGAATTAGACAAATTTATATTCATTCAAACAAATAGTTACTGCATATCTACTAGGTATAAGATATTGTTATAGATGCAGAAGAATATAGATGTGCCTCAGATGTCAACAGTCATATTGCTTTTGGGCACATATAAGGTCACATTAACATAAATGCTCAAATTTCCCAGTAGGAATTACAACACTCCCAGACCCTTAGCCCTTCTGAAAAGTGCCCCAATAAAATATTTCTGGCAGGCCCCAGAGAGTCTAAGTGTCCAACCATGTGTCCAATCCTGCTGTTTCTGTTACTATTTTCCCACCTGAAGTCATGGTCCTCTTCTATGTCTGTCATCCGGGCTTTGCTGCAAGAATGATGTTCAGTGTCATCTTCCACTTAAATCTGCTTTGACCCAGTCCCACACATTTCACCTAAATCACTTCCTTCAATTTCTGCCTCTCTAACCTTTCCCCCTGTGGCGTCAACAAAAACAAACACAAACCAACCAAATTCATTCCATCTTTTTATAATCCTTAGTGGTTCCTTTATTTCATTAGGCTATTATATTCAATTCTATTCTCTCTTTCAAGATAAAAACATATCTGTACATTTTACAAAGATAAATAGATGTAAACTTCAACATTTCATTTGTCACTGCCTGAATTTTCCTTAGGCTTAATTGAAGCCGCTCCCACTAAACAAAAAGAATTTATACTTTAGTGGTCTAACTGGCAGAGTTACTAGATGCAAGCATGATGTGATTCTTAAAGTAAAACATAAATAACTTGCTTTGGAGATTAAAAAAAAAAAGTAAGCAGCAAACGTTTAGTTCTAATCCTAAGGGTCAAATAAGATTTGGCATTGGAGATAATATGGAAATTGAGGATGGAAGAATGAGTCAGATTTTAGGTTAATTAGGAGAGGGGAAAGTGGAGTGGCAAGCATTGTTCACTCACAGTACAAAGGACACAAAGAAGTAAAAGTGCCACAGCTCCAAATTTCTAAATGTTCCCTGAATGGCAGGCTAAGGGGAAAACAGTCATGTGTAGATTGAGTTACAGTAGAGCCAGATTGTGATAATTTAAGGTGCTTTGAATTCTATACCAAACATTGTGAATTTTCTCAAATGGGTAATTAGAGATATCATCAGGAATTCTGAATAGAATAAAGTATTTATGCTTCAAGTAATAGAGGAAGGCCTGACTAAAAGAAAAATTAGGACATTTATTAACTCACATAACAAGGAGTTGTAGAGACAAAGTGGATCCGGGGTAATGAATTCAATCATTCAGGGAAAGCATGACTTCAACTCCACTTCTTTGCAATTCTTTCCCCTCATTATTTCTGTGTGGCTGAATTAATTTCAAGCATCACATTCTCAAATCAACAGTGTCCACAGGTAAATGTTAAAGCTTTTATTCATTTTCAGGTTTTTTGGTAAAGACTTTGCCTAGAAATTTTACCCAGTAGATTTCTTCTGTGTTGATAGCCAAATCCTTCCATAAGCCTCTTTAGAAAATGATCACTAATTATGTGAATGGAATTACCAACTCCGAGGTGACATATGATTCCCAGATTCCTCAGAATATGAGATACCCAATATTGGAACAAAATCAGGGTTGTATTAGCAAGGAAGAAATTGGAAGAATGATAGATAACTAAGTATGACAAGGAAATAAAAAGATGAAATTCTGCATTTTAGACACCTAACTATGGAAGTAGAGTTTGGGATAAGAGGGTGTAAAGACAAGAAGCAAAGAAATCACAAGCATTTAATGCAATAATGATGTAAGAGATAATGGAAATTTAAGGCATTAAACCAAAATAAAATTGAACAGAGAGATTGGTTAAATAATTTCATCAAGATAAACAGCTTTTGCACAGCAAAAGAAACAGTTGACAAAACTAAAAGACAACCTACAGAATGGGAGAATATACTTGCAAATGTCTTATCAGATAAAGGGCAATATCCAAAATCTATAAAGAATTTATCAAACTCGGGGCACCTGGGTGGCTCAGGCATTAAGCGGCTGCCTTTGGCTCAGGTCATGATCCCACAGTCCTGGGATCGAGCCCCGCATCCGGCTCCCTGCTCGGCGGGAAGCCTGCTGCTTCCTCTCCCACTCCCCCTGCTGTGTTCTCTCTCTCGCTGTCTCTCTCTGTCAAATAAATAAATAAAATCTTTAAAAAAAAAAAGAACTTATCAAACTCAACACCCTAAAACCAAATAATCCAGCCAAGAAATGGGCAGAAGACATGAACAAACATTTCTCCAAAGAAGACATCCAAATGGCCAACAGACACATGAAAAAATGCTCAACATCATTCGGCATCAGGGAAATACAAATTAAAACCACAATGGGATACCACCTCACACCAGTCAGAATGGCTAAAATTAAGTCAGGAAATGATAGATGTTAGTGAGGATGTGGAAAAAGGGGAACCCTCTTACACTGTTGGTGGGAATGCATACTGGTATAGCTACTCTGGAAAACAGTATGGAGGTTCCTCAAAAACTTAAAAATAGAACTACCCTATGACCCAGCAATTGCACCACTAGGTATTTATCCAAAGGATACAAACATAGTGATTTAACGGAGCACCTGCACCCCAATGTTTATAACAGCAATGTCCACAATAGTCAAACTATGGAACGAGCCCAGATGTCTATCGACAGATGAATGGATAAAGAAGATGTGGTATATATATATATACACAATGGAATATTACTCAGCCATTAAAAAAAATGAAATCTTGCCATTTGCAATGACGTGGATAGAACTAGAGGGTATTATGCTAAGCAAAATAAGTCAATCAGAGGAAGACAATTATATGATCTCACAGATGTGTGGAATTTAAGAAATAAAACAGAAGATCATAGGGGAAGAGAAGAAAAAATAAAACAAGATGAAATCAGAGAGGGAGATAAACCATAAGAAACTCAATCTTAGGGAAAAAAACAGGGTTGCTGGAGGGAAGGGAGGTGGGGGATGGGATAAGTGGGTGATAGACATTAAGACGGGCATGTGTTGTAATGAGCACTGGGTATTATATAAGACTGACGAATCACTGACTTCTACCTCTGAAACCAATAATACATTATATATTAATTAATTGAATTTAAATTTAAAAAGGGAAAAAAAAGCTAGTAGGGCTTGGGACAGGACAGGAGGTTGCCAACATGATAGGACTGGTGGCTGTACTGGCAGTCACCAAGATATGAGAGTAGACCCAGTGGAACCAGATAGAATACCATGAATTTGTATGTGATAAGTTCTGTGAAGTCAACTTGCTGACAGAATGTAACAATCTTAAGAATAGGCTATGCATCCCAAATGCCAAATCTGACTGACTAGGATGGGTCCATAGTACTGCTAAGGTTTCCAAGGCTGAGTCAACAGAAATGAGTGCTAGGATCAATTAGCAATGTCTGTCATGGGTATGGAGAAGAGAAATGACAACATGTATGCCAAAGATCTGTAACCTCATTATCCTAAGATTAAAAACAAAGAACTGTGTTTCATAACATCAAAAAGAAAAAAAGAAAAGGAGGGCCCTTGAAGTAATGAGCACTGTGTATAATATGCAACTGATGAATCACTAAACTCTATCTCTGAAACTGATTTAAAAAAAAAAAGAATTTCAAATGAAATACAGACATCACCAATGGTTTCTTCTATGTGAAGTGTGAGGGAAAGACAAAAGATAACTCCAGGGTTGAAAATGGAAATTTAGGGGGGCACCTGGGTGGCTCAGTCAGTTGAGTGTCTGCCTTCGGCTCAGGTCATGATCCTGGGGTCCTGGGACTGAGTCCCACATTGGGGTCCCTGCTCGGCGGGGAGTCTGCCCCTCTCTGGTGCTTTCTCTCTCTCTCTCTCTCTCTCTCTCTCTCAAATAAATAAATACAATCTTAAAAAAAAGAAAATGGAAATTTAGGGATAACTGAGCTGATAAAGAAAACTAGAGTAGAACAGAGAGAAATGGTTACTATTCACATAGTAATGTGCTGATCTCTACTTTGAGAAAATGAATGATGAGTCCATTCTCTTCTATTTATGTGGAGAAATACAGCTAGAGCATGTACTAATCAAGAATTTTTAAGTTCTGGACATTAAGTTTTCCCATAGAAGTTAATTTACCCTTCAAATTCAATTCAAGAAACATTTTATGAATAATACATATTTTTTATTATGTTCAGTTAGCCACCATATAGTACATCATTAGTTTTTGATGTAGTATTCAATGATTCAATAGTTGCATATAACACCTAGTGCTCATCACAACAAATGCCCTCCTTGATACCCATCACCAGGCTACCGCATCCCCCCCACCCCCTCCGCTCTGAAACCCTCAGTTTATTTCCCGGAGTCCATAGTCTCTCATGGTTTGTCTCCCTCTCTGATTTCTTCCCCCTTCGGTTTTCCCTCCCTTCCTCTGTGGTCTTCTGTGTTATTCCTTATGTTCCACATATGAATGAAACCATATGATAATTGTCTTTCTATTTTAATAAATGTTATTGACCATATAAATAGAGCTCTGACTCTTCTCAGGTATATAGTTTCAACATATACTTTTGAATACATATTATTTACAAAAAAAGCTAATATGATAGCAGTACCAAAAAAAAGAGAGAGAGAGAGAATGTAATTATGTCTGTGATATTTAAATTCATTTTTAATTGATTAAAAAATTATCAGAGCCTATGTCAGTAGATTTGGAAAAAAATGTTTTATAAAGAACAAACTCCAAATGGCTTATTTCTACTTATTGTTTTAAGTATATATATATTAATATTCAGCAACAAAGAATTACTGTTTCAATCAAGGCTTTATAAGTATAATTGATGAACATTCATGGTATTGTCCAACTAGAACTTATAATGCTCCCCAACCTGCATCCAAATTTCATTATATTCCACACTGTGCAACAAGATAATGAAATTGTTTTATGCTTGAAGAGGTCTTTGTCAGTTTTACAGATTTATTATGGTGATTTGCTTTTCTCCCCTTCTTGGTCCCCATGGTCATTTCTCTTTCTCTCTTTTCTTTCTCATCTTTACATTCTAATATATTTGATATAAATACATTTTTAATATATGTGATGCTGTCAACAAAATAAATTTTATATGTTTAATAATCTCAATCCATACATCTCTGATTCTTTGAAAGGCTTGCTTTGTATATGACTGAATAGCTGGTCAAAAAAACCTTGTTTATTGTAAGAGAAGCAATTACTGTCCCACTATTAGAAAGGAAATAACCAATTGTCTTTTATAAATTGCTAATGTTAATAATAACTAGTTAAATATCTGAAGATATTTAATCTTATTTAATCTTATCTGAACATAAAACAAAGTTTGAGAAATTAAATTGCTCTTTCTTTTATTTTCTTTTTTAGTTAGGCGTACCATTTAGGTTAAAACATTTTATGTCCCTAATTTTTTTCTCCAATGCTCTATCTACTTATGATACTTTGAAGTATTATAAAAAGACTTATAAACATTCACATTCTATATTTATAAAAGGAATATAAACAAAAAAATAAAAGCACATGATTCTTTTTGGTCAGTATATGTATGTGTATATATATTAGGGAAAACATAAAAACACAGTTCCTGTGAATCTGTAAAGACATTCACATTCTATATTTATAAAAGGAATAAAAACAAAAAAAGAATAAAAGCACATGATTCTTTTTGGTCTGTATATGTATGTATGTATATATATATTAGGGAAAACATAAAAACACAGTTCCTGTGAATCTGTAAAGACATTCACATTCTATATTTATAAAAGGAATAAAAACAAAAAAAGAATAAAAGCACATGATTCTTTTTGGTCTGTATATGTATGTATATATATTAGGGAAAACATAAAAACACAGTTCTTGTGAATCTGAATATTTACACATACAGTTTTAGAGAAAACAGTGTTATAGGCACACTTACTATTTTCGTTCTGAAAAATAGTAGTATGAATAATGGAATATTATCTAATATGCCACCAATATTCACATTTTCCCAACTGTCCTCAAAATGTCATTCATAGCTGTTTTTATTTTTTTTTATTTTTTCAATAGAGGATCCAATTAAAACTCATGTACTATGTTTAGTTTCCATGGTACTTTAGTCTCCCTTCATCTAGAATGTCCCCCATCCTTTTTTGTGTGTCTTCTAATGTTAGTATTTTTAAAGATTCCAACTCTAATATTGTATAGAATACTTCTCAATCTGGCTTTGTCTAATAGTTTCTTCATTGTTTGATTCAGGTTAAATATCTGTGGCAAGAATACTGTGAATACTATCAGAATATAATTTCCTGTCCTTAGAGTTACATGTTGAATTATTTAAGTGTGAAGCATTATGGTATATGCAACTACTTTCAGATAGTTCAGCAAAAGAAAAAAATTCTATATGCATATATGTATATATCTATATCTCTGTATTATCTAGAGATAATGTGAGAAAAAGAATCAGATACAGAGCAAGAGGCAAAGCAAGTGGAACAATTGGTGAATCTAGGTGAAGAGTATACCAATAATGATTGAACTAGCCTTTCAACTTTTCAGTAGGTTTGAAACATTTCAAAATAAAAAGCTAGGGAAACAATTGGGGTGAGATTGTGAAAGGCATGTGATATGGAGTTGATACACTAAATTGAGCAGCCATCCAGCCACTTGCTGGCTGTGTGATTTTGGATAAATCATTGAAAGTATCTCAGCTCCTGTGTCTCAACTTTAAAATGGAGATGAAAATACTGAATTTAGATGTTGTTTTAAAGATTAAAAAAGATAACTGATACCAGAGCTTTACACATACACATTATAGCTAGATATAGAATACCAAGACAACCTAGATTCTTTTCAGACTGCAAGCCCAGTGTATTCTAATATCTTATCGAAAGACCTGGGAAATGAATAAGCAACATATTTATCATTTTGGAAAATGACAGAAGTTCACATTTGCTTGTTGTTCTATTAGAGAAATGAATTTTGCATAGTTCAACTGACCTTGGTGACTATAAATAAAATGAAGTTCAAGGGTGAGTAGCATAGAGTTAATTAATTTAAGAAATCAATTAAAAAAACTCCACACAAACATAAGATGGATAAGGATTCTTATAGTATACAAAAGGTCATAGAGGGCATTAATGTAAACATGTGAATAATGTAGTGCTGAATCTGAATTAGGAAACCAATGCTGGGATATATAAGTGCTAATATTATAGAAATAGAGAACTCCTTCTAGCTTGAGATTGACTTCACAATTGCCCTGAAACTAGAATGAGACCTGAAGAACTGGTTCATTCATTCTATGGGTAAATATGTATGCAGCACTTTTTTTTTTTTCTTTCTAAGCCTTCTGTTAGTGTTGTAACAGATGACCATTCCTGCCTTCAAAGACCTCACAGTCAAGCGGAGCAGACCTATATAGGCAATTACAAGAGGTCTTCCTTTGGAGTAACTACTGGACTTGGGTGCTCATTTGGGGGAAGTATCTAACCATTTCTTAGAGTACTGGGAGAGTTTTGTGAAAGTAGTAATACTTAAGTTGAGATAGAACTTTTCCTTTAGATGATTTCAAATGTGAAAGGGGAAAAACAAAACTATTCCTGATCTTAAAATATATGACCTGTTAGGGACTTAAGATTCCTTCACTCTTAGTTTTTATAAGTTCCAGGTCAATAAGAAATAAGAAAGTATATGCAGAAATATTTTTTCTTTCTAATAAACTTTAGATGTGTACTTTTGTGGGGCAGAATCCCTGCTGCCTGATTTGGTTGGGGCTTAATATTTGAAACTAATTCACTAGTGTGTTGAAGCTACACATTTTCAAATAGTATTTAAAAGACTGAAGAGTCCTGGATGTTGTTATCAAAGTCAAAATTTTTGTTTTTATTCTTCCTCTTCCTCATCTTCTTTCTTTCCTTTTTAAAAAATACTAATTTGTTCCTTCTTCTCTTCTTCCCTTTCCTTCCAGCTCTCCTTGTCCTTTCCTTTCTCTTTCCTCTCCTTTCCTCCCCTTCCCTTCTTTTGAAGAAAGGTCTGATGAGCAAGGAACCATTAGAATTCAGGGTTAAGAAGTACCATGATCATCGGTGGGCCTAAGGAGTTATTGGGGTGAGGAAGCAACTGATGGCGTCAGAGATTAATTACAGAGGAAACGAACAGACATGTAAACACACTAAAGATTAATGGGCATCAATTTCTCATTGTTAGTGAAGAGGTTTACAGATATGGATATACTGAAGGCAGATCGACATCTGTTGGTTGGATTGAACGTGGAGTCATGGGTGTGAACTTTTGAGTTTTAACATATGGAAAGAAATATAGAGACAGATGTCTTTTGAGAGGTCCAAGAAGCAATGACACCCAGAGGAAATTATTTCACCAAGCATGCAGAACTTAAATACCATTCTCTACTCAAATACATAAGGGTTCTTGGAGTAACGACTGGTTATAAAGATGGGCTGTGAAAGTCCAAGATGAGCCAAGACTATCCTGTTTTACAAGACAGCATGCAAAAAATGATGGGTTATTGCCACCCCCCCCCAACATTGTAGAAGCCAACTTGAAGGATCTTGACTGAGCAAATCTGGGACAATTTGAGCTTTAAAATAAATACTAATAATAACAGATTATTACCTATTAAATAAAATAGAAACCCTTGAGTATCCCTACTGACATAAATGAATAAATATTAAACAAATGGAGGGAAGGGAAAGTTCTCCATTACAGTAGAATGACAATAAATGTAGAAGGAATTATGCATTAGAAAATCACCTTTTGGCAACCATTATAACAATAATTGATTTAGACAAATATTGTCAACAGATGCTAACTTGAAAGTTTGTTGAGAATAGAATATTTACAGTCTTAAAATAGGCCCCCTAAATACTCATTAATTACAAATGGAAAAGTGTATCTTTGCAGCAATGGTTGAAGGCATCATCTTAACCAAATGATCATTAGTAATGGGGCAGATCTACATTATTTTTTATAATACACCTAATAAAACTACAGAATCTGAAAATAATCATAAAGAAGTATCAAACCAGAACTGAGGGGTATTCAATAAACTAATTGGCCATACTCTTAAAGCATATTAAGGTCACAAAAGTAAAGGTAAGATTTAGGAACAGTTCCGGATTAAAGGAGACAAAGGATATATGACCAAAGAGCGTAATATGTTTTCTTGGATTAGAGTCTAGGCCAGAAGGAAAAAAATATCTAAAGAGGAAATTATTGGGAAAATTGTCAAAATTTGAAGAGGATATATATATTAAATGGCAGTCTAGTTGGTGGTATTGTTTTCAATGTTAATTTGCTGATTTGGATGATTGTACTGGGTTATGTAGGGAAATTCACACTAAAATTTTTAGCAATAACGGGATCTTGTATTTGCTATTTACATTCAATTGATTCTGTAAGAAATATCCACACATCCACACATATTATACACACACAGGAATGACAGAGAGACAAAAAGAGGAGGGAGGGAAAGAGGAAGAGAAGGGTGTAGGAGAAGCAGAAGCAAAAATAAATAAGATGTTTACAAGTGGGGGCCGTGGACGCTGGATGAAGGGAGTTATTTACATTATTTTTACGAATTTTCTGTAAGTTTATTAAAAAAAACCCTCCTAACTAAACTAAATTAATCTATATTTTATGGCCTTGGAAATCATGAGCATATTGGTGTAAATGTGAATTAAATGTCCAAATAATTAACTTAAATGCTGAGGTAATGATATAATGCATTATGTAGTAAGATTCCATCTTTACTGCCTATATTTCTTGGTGTTCAAAAATATGTGATATGATATTGATCATAGTGATTATTCTTAGTTCCTCAATCCATATTTTCTTGAGGATAAAATTTAATCATTTTATCTTCTAAGATCCTTCAAACCCTGATGTTTTTGAACTTTTCACCCCATTATCTACTTGTATCCCACATAAACTTCTTGCTGCAACTGCACTGAACATCCAGCATTCCACTACGACATTACCCGTCATACCTCACAAACTGTCAGTACTTTTTTTTTATCTACAACTTCTTCATCCTGTCCCCACTCATCATCCTACTTCATCCTTCTTCATCTTGCTAATTCCTACTTTCCTTCCTTCCTCCCTCCCTTCCTTCCTTCCTTCCTTTCTTTTTCTTCCTTTCTTTCTTTCTTTCTTTCTTTTTCTTTTTCTTTCTTTCTTTCTTTCTTTCTTTCTTTCTTTCTTTCTTTCTTTCTTTCTTTCTTTCTTTCTTTCTTCCTTTCTTCCTTCCTTCCTTCCTTCCTTCCTTCCTTCCTTCCTTCCTCCTTTCTTTCTCTTTCTTTCTTTCTTTTTCTCTTTCTTTCTTTCTTTCTCTTTCTTTCTTTCTTTCTTTCTTTCTTTCTTTCTTTCTTTCTTTCTTTCTTTCTTTCTTTCTTTCTTCTTTCTTTCTTTCTTTTGCTTTCTTTCTTCTTTCTTTCTTTCTTTCGATTCATTTATTTATTTGAGAGAGAGAGAGAATGGCCACATAGGAAGTGGGGGTGGGTGTAGGGAGAGGGAAAGAGAGAATCCAAACAGATTCCCTGCTGAGCAAGGAGCCTGCCTGGGGGCTTGGTCTTAGGACACTGAGATCATGACCTGAGCTGAAATCAAGATTTGGACACTTAACAGATTGAGCCACCCAGGCGTCCTTCTTACTTTACTTTAAGGCTTATTTGAAGCATCACTTCCTTCACAAGGCTTCTCTTTATTCCACCTTTTGTTTGTGTTGTTTCTTTCCCCTATGTGTCCAGCCTGTTCTTACCTCTCTAATAGCATTTATGGTCCTCTGTTTTAAATGAGTTTACTTGGCTGAGCTATTAGCAGTCTGTGAACTTCTTTTCTTTTTTATTATTATGTTATGTTAATCACCATACATTACATCATTAGTTTTTTTAAATTTTTTATTGTTATGTTAATTGCCATATATTACATCATTAGTTTTGGATGTAGTGTTCCATGATTCATTGTTTGCATATAACACCCAGTGCTCCATTCAATATGTGCCCTCCTTAATACCCATCACCAGGCTAACCCATCCCCCCCCCCCCCCTCCCCTCTAGAACCCTCAGTTTGTTTCTCAGAGTCCATCGTCTCTCATGGTTCATCTCCTCCTCCGATTCCACCCCCTTCATTTTTCCCTTCCTGCTATCTTCTTCTTTTTTTTTAAACATATACTGTATTATTTGTTTCAGAGGTACAGGTCTGTGATTCAACAGTCTTACACAATTCACAGCACTCACCATAGCACATACCTTCCCCACTGTCTATCACCCAGCCACCCCATCCCTCCCACCCCCCACCACTCCCGCAACCCTCAGTTTGTTTCCTGAGATTAAGAATTCCTCATATCAGTGAGATCATATGTTACGTGTCTTTCTCTGATTGACTTATTTCGCTCAGCATAATACCATCCAGTTCTATCCATGTCGTTGCAAATGGCAAGATTTCATTCCTTTTGATGGCTGCATAATATTCCATTGCATATCTATCTATCTATCTATCTACCCCACATCTTCTTTATCCATTCATCTGTCAATGGACTTCTTTAAAGTCTTTTATCTCAGTTTCTGAATTCAACCTTCATCTCTTCCATCTAACTCCCCCAATCTACAATAGATGCTCTAAAAATATTCCTTTCAGTACGTTACTTAATTTATAAGTATATATAAATAATAAGTCCCTCGCCATTAGAAAAATTCTCTTTTGTCTGTATTTTCTGAACATAATGTTTTATTTTTAAACTATGAGGTAGTATTACAAGGTTGCATCTAGAAAAAAAAATTTAAAGTATGTGTCTATTCCAGCATGCTCCCAGCTGAGATACCAAAGATAATAAAGAAAGATTTTATTTACTCAAAAACTATTTCTTCATTGAGTATTGTGTTTTGCTTTTACAAAATTATGGGTGAAGTTTGATTTTTATTTGTTGTCACTGTCCATGTCAAATTATACAATGTGACAAAAACTGAGGTTTCCTTTTTCCATTTTTTCCATTTTTACTGGCTATCATCCATAAAGTTGTATTGAAATACTTTGATTTTATAACTAAAAAAATTGGAATTAGGTAGTTTTCTTCCAAACTAAAAACTCAGACTAAATAGAACATTCCAAAATTCATTTTAAATGGTTATGATGCAAATGCTGATAGCAATCCTTCATCATGCATATTATTTCCTATTTGTAAAGAAGTGATAATTAACTTTCATTTTCGATATTTTATGTGACATAATTGTCACTGGAATGAATTAAGAAAGAGTTTCAATTCAGGACCCACGTTTTTAGAGAATTAGAGGTGTTTCATTGTTAGGCAACATTGTTGAGCATTCTGCTGGAGATTTTTACATTATACACAATCTTTGCAATTTGGGAAATTGTTTTTTTATTTTATTCTAGTCTATATTATGGTTGATTATTTTACTACTCTGTAACCCACGGTTTTGCATTTATTTTGGGTTTAAAGTCCATTCAAACATATTTTCTTCTATAACTGTCTTTAATAGATTGATTTCCTCTCATTACTAACAGAATCTAAATAGCCTCTACATTTGCTGATAAAACATCTCTTGGCATCTTCATAGAGTTCTAATATGTTCCAAATATTGAATTAGTAAAATTAGTAAGATTTTAGGAACAAAAAGGAGGATGGGAGGAACTTGCCCTTCCCTTTCTACTTCCTTTCATTTTTCCTCTCATCTTCCTTCTTTGTTCCTAAAATTTTACTGTTACTATTTTAGGTCTTTCATGCCATTTTATCCTCTGTTTGGCATGAACAGAACTAATCAAGATACATTTAAAAACATCAAATAAAACGCAAAACTATTTTCATTGCTAATTCCTAATTCCTTCCTTAAACGTGTATCAGTACATGTGTTTGTATTTGTGTGTGTTCTAATATGATTACTGTCCCAGGATTCAAGGAAATTGGGATTGAGTTTTAATTCTGAATAATTACCTACACGTTATTTATTTTCTTTATATTTTAGTTTCTAAAATTTCAGAATATAACTAATAAAATCTGATTCATTTTTCTCACAAAATGGTCTTATTACATTGATGACTATGAACTTATTATAAACCATAATCAGTTTTGATTGTGCACAGCAGTCATCACTTCGTTATAAATGAGTAAGATTAGGAAAGCATAATATTGGGAATTGTAAGTCCCAAATATTTGATAAATCCCCATAGTAGTCATGAGGCTAAATTTCAGAGAGGCCTCCAAAATTTCAGAGCCAAGTTCATTTGAATTCTGTATGTTCATTAAGCTTTTCCACATTAAATTGCAAATTAATAGAAGTGGTCCACAGGCAAATTCACCATGTCCAAGGTATAGTAGCAGCTATCTGATTAGGTGTCTCTTCCTTTTTTCTATCCAATTTACAAGGATCTGCATCAAGAAAAAATGTTTCACTATCTTATTAAATAAATTAAATTCAAATTAACAAAAATTTTCATCGTGTGGCGGTAGGTATTTCTACTTTGTACTATGAATCTATTCAAATATATATTCTGATTAATTGTAAGATTGTTTGAAGCACCTGCTAGGATACAAATTTAAAATTTCATTTATGCCAAATTTGTAAATCCCAAGTAATCCTGATCTTTTTTGTTTGTTTGTTTACATTTAAAAAATAAAGCAATATTTTGTAAAGCAATAGTTTTGGAAAAGAAAGTGGTTGGGTGAGATAGTGATAGGTAAAAAAAATACTGTTAAAAATGTGTCTGTATAGCTTCCTGTATATCTACCTGTTATGTGGAGAAGACCTTAGGGAAGATGGCCAGAAATACAAAAAAAAAAAAAAAAAGTTAGACTTTGGGATTACATACAAACAAATAAGGAAAATGATCCAAGCACTATTTATTTATTTATTTATTTATTTAAATTTTTATTGTTATGTTAATAACCATATATTACATCATTAGTTTTTGATGCAGTGTTCCATGATTCATTGTTTGTTCATAACACCCAGTGCTCCATGTAGAACGTGCCCTCCTCAATACCCATCACCAGGCTAACCCATCCCCCTACCCCCCTCCCCTCTAGAACCCTCAGTTTGTTTTTCAGAGTCCATCATCTCTCATGGTTCGTCTCCCCCTCTGACATACTCCCCTTTTCTTCCTCTCCTGTTATCTTCTTTTTCTTTTTTCTTAAAATATGTTGCGTTATTTGTTTCAGAAGTACAGATCTGTGATTCAACAGTCTTGCACAATTCACAGCGCTCACCATAGCACATACCCTCCCCAATGTCTATCAGCCAACCACCCCATCCCTCCCACCCCCAACCACTCCAGTAACACTCAGTTTGTTTCCTGAGATTAAGAATTCCTCATATCAGTGAGGTCATGTGATACATGTCTTTCTCTGATTGACTTATTTAACTCAGCATAACACCCTCCAGTTCCATCCACGTCGTTGCAAATGGCAAGATCTCATTCCTTTTGATGGCTGCATAATATTCCATTGTGTATATATACACATCTTCTTTATCCATTCATCTGCCGATGGGCATCTTGGCTCTTTCCACAGTTTGGCTATTGTGGACATTGCCCAAGCACTATTTATTGTTTATTTGTGCTAAACATTTGAGAAGCATTTATTTTTCTCAATTTGTGGAAGAAGGGAGTTAGAATGAGAAACTTTAAGTCATATTTCTAAGTGTTCTGTCTGAGATTTGCATTTTTTTTAGCATATATTAAACACTAAGAGTAAAAAGACAAGAGGAAGCAGAATCCAGAGAAGGGTATAAATGTATTCTTTGTAGTGCAGATCTTAGTAAGAGTGGAGTGTTGGAGTCCTGAAGTGTTCTGATTAAGAAAAGGTATCTTTCAACATGTCCAGCAAAATTCATAGAAAATATCGCAAACATTTGAGTTAACATTTAAGAGCAGAGTGGTAAGTGAAACCTAGAAAATTTATATTTGGGAAAGATATTAAACTAGAACATACCTAATGTTTAAAATAGATTTGTGGTAGGCAAGAAGAACAGTGATTAAAACTAAGGGCATCACAACTGATTCCCTGAAACCCTTTTGTATAAATTGGCCAGCTACTGTTTTTCAGCTGGTCTACTGAGACTAGTTTGCTTTACAGCTTCTTGTTTTGAAAAAAAGAGAAAGTTCTTGTTCATGAAAAAAAGTTAGCTTAGGAGAAATTACATATGCCCTGGGAATAAGTGAAATATTTCTTATTGAAGTTTGTAAAATGAAATGACTCTTACTAAGTAGTTCCTCCATAGACGCACAGAAATAGTGAAAAAGTGTGTTTATTTCTAATAAATAAATGGTTAGGTAGTGTATATTCGTATGTGAAATTTCTTTTTTAATTTAGACATTGGGCTCTTTTTCATATTAGACAAATTATTTGCCTATTTTTTTCATATTTTGAGACCCAATTTCAATGTAGGGGAGCCAGGGCTTCACACACAACACCAAGAAATTCTCAGACATAGGAGGGTGTATGAGAATTTAGCTGAATTCTGACACCATCTATCTGGAGAATCAGATTCTGTGGGTAAGGGGCTCAGTCCCACAAGACCATCCTCCACTTCAGATACAGGTTGCAGGCTCAGGTTGTTATTTGTGCTTCTGGCCAACTGACTACAAATTCTAAGTTCCAACAACCCCTTCCAAATCAAGAAGCCAATTGCAAGTTCAGGTTGTTACCTGTATATCTGATTGGCAATAAATCAGAGGTTCCCATGACTCCTTTCTCAGGTTTAATTAATTTGCTAGTATAGCTCACAGAAGTTGGGAAAACCTGTTTACTCACTAGATTACCAATTTATCACAAAAGATATTAAAGGATATGAGTCAGTAGCCAGATGAAGAGATATATTGGATGAGGTCCCAAACAAAGGAGCTTCTGTCTTCATGGAGCTTCGGGCCCAGCGTGGTAACAGTGGAAGCATTCTGGTTTCCCAATGTGGAGGCTCCTCAAACCCTCTCCTTTGGGGATTTTATGGAGGAATTATTATCTAGGCAAAACTGATTAACTCACTGGTCATTGGTGATTGATTCGACCTCCTCTCTCCTCTTTCTTCCCCAGAAATCAGGGTGTGGGACTGAAAGTTCCAACCCTCTATTCTTGGTTGGTCCTTTGGTAACCAGCCCCATCCTTAGGTGCTTTGCAAAAGTAACCTCATTAATATAAACTCAATTGGGGTTTGTTATGAATAATAAGACATTCATTTCACCTTGATGACTCTGAGGCATCTTTTCAGGAATTGAGGACTAGAGACCAAATATTATAACAAAAGATGCTCCCATAGATCTTATCACTCAGGAAACTCCAGGGTTTTGAGAGCTTGAGCCAGGAACTATGAATGAAGGCCAAATACAGGAGCAATATATTTTTGTTATCTGAATGACCAATATATGTATTTCTTATAAATCACAATATCATACTCCTTATACCACATTATTTGAAAATATAGTATAATAATGAAGAAAGGATAATAAGCAGAAAATTAAAGAATAATTTTTATTTTATTTTTAAGTTTTTAAAAGTTTTTATTTATTTGAGAGAGAGAGAGAGAGTGCATGAGATGGGGGTGCAGAGGGAGAGGGAGAAAAGGCTCCTGGCCAAGCAGAGATTCCAATGTGGGCCTCCATCCTGGGAACCTGAGATCACGACCTGAGCCGAAGGTAGATGCTTAACTGACTGATACAACCAGGTGCCCCAAGAATAACTTATTTTAGAGTAGCTTTAGAAACAACATTCAAAATACCAAATATATTTGATTTAAACTATTAACTTAGTGATATTATTTAATAATGCTCTTTTAGAACTCCAAATAATAAAATTATTTTCTAAGCTTTTATTTAGTTTTTCAGATTAGGGTGACAGTTTTATGGGGAGATGAACCATGAGAGACTATGGACTCTGAGAAACAAACTGAGGGTTCTAGAGGGGAAGGTGGTGGGGGGATGGGTTAGCCTGGTGATGGGTATTAAAGAGGGCACGTATTGAATGGAGCACTGGGTGTTATATGCAAACAATGAATCATGGAACACTACATCAAAAACTAATGATGTAATGTATGGTGATTAACATAACATAATAAAATAAAATAAAAAAAAAAACTATGCCTTGGAGGACACTTAGGTGGCTTAGTTGTTGAGCCTCTGCCTTGGGCTCAGGTCATGATCCTGGGGTCCTGGGATCAAACCCTGCCTCAGGCTCTCTGCTTGGTAGGGAGCCTGCTTCTCCCTCTCACTCCCCCTGCTTGTGTTCCCTCTCTTGCTGTCTCTCTCTCACTCTGTCAAATAATAAATAAAGTCTTAAAAAAAAAAGCTATACCTTGTGAATTACACTGTGTTTTTGGTATCAGTATATATTTAATTGTTATTACCTTCGTCTGAGTCAATCTAAAATAAATAATTACTTTTGGGATTCAAATAAGTATTAATCTACACGTTGATTTAAAGAGAGACTTTTGAACATTGCATACAATCTTCACCTTCCTTCAAGTGAAAACTATTCAGTTGGAGGGACAACATTTGTGGCAATAAAAGTTAGGGACTACAGACCACATTTTTACAATGATGGCCTCTGATGACTATACTGCATTCCCACATGATGTTCTAATGCAGCTTGTTATTGAGGAAGCCATCTAATTAAGTCCTATTTTAATCCTTCACAAAAAATACAAATGAAAATTAGAAAATGTATCATAAAATAGTTAAATATATTCATAGCAAAATGTGACATCTGCTAAGCAAGACAAAATGCTACACATAAAATACTAAAAATGTTAATTGAGGGGATATTTTAAAGTTTAACAGCTACAGTAAATTCCTAGGCAGGATACTTTCACATACAACTATTTTATTTCTTAAAACATAAATTTTCTAATACTCACTATATATTTTCTTTAGTAGAGATAGAGTTTATTTGAGGATGCAAACAAAAGTATATCTACCTAGAATTCAGGTTTGTTTTAATTGCATGTTTTACTCTTAGGGTAGCATGAGTAATATCACAGAACACAGAATTGAAAAGGTTATTATAATGTTTTTGATAATTTAAGTAAATTTATGATAGTACAATATACATAGTACAAAAATCTTTACCATAGTAACCCTTAGAGCTAATTCTTACATCAGTGATGGAACACTCTATATCTTTTGAGGCAGTCTAGTCCATTTTTATATACCTTTAATTGCTCTTGTTAAGCACAACAATTCAACTGAGTAAATTTAAAGATCAAATTGGCTTTATTCATCAGTTCATGAATTGGGCAGCATTCTATCTAGCAAATAAAAAGGATCTCTAAAGAGCTACAGCAAAGGGCAGGTTTTTAAAGGCAAAAAAGGGGCAGGAAAAGGAAGTTTATTAACGAAGAGTAGATTGTTTCAGGTTAGGTTTCTTACCTATGGGGAATGGAAACAGTCTTATTATTGTGCAATACCTCACTAGTGCCGACCAGGTAATTCCAGGTGGACTGGTTAAAGAATATATTCCTTGTATTGCTACATTCCTGGTTAGGTATTAAGTCTTGGTTTGCTGATGTGGGGCTTAGCACAAGTGACTCTGATTTTTGTCCAGTTGTTTCTTTTTAATAATCCCCTGCCCTTTAGATCAGACTTTCAACTAGGAAATGTAACCAGATATGAGGTATTAGTGCCATTTCAGCTACCACTCTATAGTTCTCACAGCCGTTTAAAAATGCATTGTGTGGTAATCAAGGTCAGGACTTTTTGCTTAATCTTTGTGATATTAACAGGCCATGACTTCAGGTTCACAATTTTTAAGTCAGTCATTCTCTTTGTTCCTTTTCTAACATACGAGTTTTAGGGAGATCATTTGCATGGTGACTAGCAGCTACGAACATGAATTTAGAGGTCTTGAGAGAATATAACACACCAGGGAGATTATTCTGATTATTATAAGCAGGATAATTTCCAATATTTTAGTGTACTTTGGAGCCATGGTCCCCAAGACCCAAAACAATCAAAATCAAATAAATCAAAGACCCAGTTGAAGGAGCCACCTTTTTAATCCAAGTGGCTTGCTGAGTGATTCTATGTTACTGAGTTTTGACTTTCACAGAAATGTTAATCCAAATGGTATATGGCCACAGCACAGGCACCGTCTTGCTCAGCTGAAAAATAAGGGCTATCTTATTACCAAGGACAACTTTGGCCAGAGAATCTAAGAATTTCTGTTGGACAGCTATTGTCTTAGCAGTGGATTCTGTAATACTTCCAAGAGTCAAGGAAAAAATTCCTTATTATAGCCTCATTTTACACTTACTCCTAGACATAAGAGCAGTCCATTTACCAAAGGAAGCTAATTTTGAATTATGAATGCCCCCTTGTAGATCCTTTCTAACTCAACAATGTAAATTCAGGGTAGTTGACCAATAAGGTGTAACAGAGACACAGTTAGATAACCTAAGAGTCATTGCCTGGCTATACACCAGCCATCCAGGCATTCATTTGCACAAAGAGAATGATCACCACCACAGGCAAAGATAAATCTTTTTGAGCACAAGCCATTTCCACTGAGATGGCACTGCTAATGGATTCATTTACAGGTATTGTTGCATTTGTTCATTCAAACCAGGGGTCAGTTAGGTTTTCTTCTAGCCTGATACAGAAGTTGTTCTAAATTCCAGAGTTTACCCCCTATTCCCAATGGCCTGGGAGGTAAAGATGATGGTGTTATATTTCCAGGTCAGAGCAGAGTAAAGGGAGGAAGGGTTTCATGTTTAGTTAAAGTAAGAAGTCTTCATCTGGCATCTTGGGAGGAAGGGGTCTACCTTGATGGCAGCTACTTATCTTCCTAATTTGATTTGGAGGTCTCTAGTTTTTGTACAGGATCAGATGTCAGGTGGAGCTTTCTTCAGCTATCATATGTGTAGTAATAATACAAGTCCCCCAAAGTTTGGCAGTCATCTGGGTAGTGTTAGAAAGCTGGTATAGTCCTGTTTCAAGGAGATTGAAGGGCAGTCCTTGTTCTTAGTGATTCCAAATCAGAAGGGTGACAGAAACTAGAATTTGGGATCCAGTCTAACTTACAGGTATGTAAGAAAATATCAAAGATGATTAACAGGATTAGAATCTAATATCTACAAAGACACAAACTTAATTTTTCTCTCTACTATTGAATCAGGAGAGCAAGATTCTTATATCATGGAGTCAAAGAATGACTCTCATGGACAAAGGAGAGTGAGTAAAGCAATAGAGTTTTATTAAGCAAGGATAGAGGAAAAGCTCTCAGGAATGAGAGTGGTCCTGACAGGTTGCCAATGTGGGCCTCCACTGACAGTCTTTTATTTAGAATTGACCAGGGAGCTTGTGGCCTTAATATTCTTTTGATTTCTTGGTTTGAGTAAGGACTGGTGATAACATTCTTTAATGGCTTACTTCTTCTTTGGAGTCTGGTTATTCTTTGTTGTTCACAAGGTGACTATCATAAAAAGACCTCACCTCTGATGTCCAGGGCAGCATTTTCTGGTTTGTTCCCTTATTTCTGGTTTCGTTATGCCCCAGCATTTCTGGGATTTCTGTGAGCCTGATCACGTAGCCCCCTACCTGTCTCTCCCTACCTATCCCTGCCTATCCCTTACTCAACGAGCCTTTGGATGTATATCGATGTGTCATATACTTGGGGGATGATTGCCAACATGTATCTTAAGGGGTAGAAATAAATGAAGTTTCCAAAGGAATTTTTATATGTTAAAGTAGACTTACAGGATCCTGGGGTTCAGGCAAGATTGCCTTTAACCCTTAGCAAAGTGTCAGCGTCTAGTCAGTTGAGTCCCTAGGGGAATGTCACTCTTCCTGTTTCAAGGACTTGTCATTGGGCTGTAAGTAGTAGGGAATTTAATAATTTTTCTTCTGGCTTTGTTTCCCAAATCACAGTTACCTCCACAGTAGAGCAAATTTGTTTGCATTAAACTTGGCCTGATTATTTACATAAGTGCAGTAAGACCAGTGATTGACCATACAGGGTCCTTTAAAGACTGCTTTGCTGGATCCTTATAAGCAAGGTACCAGGCTGATTCTTCCAAGGGGTTTTTATTAGCTCTGTAAAGTCAACCATAGTTCCTTAAGCTTATCTGGTCATAAATAAGTCTGTGCACATCTCTCTCAAATATGACATTCCAGTCAAAGCCTTGGTAATATAACCAATGTTTCGGATTGTGTCCTGTTATAGACAAAACAGATTTTTTTTTAAGATTTTATTTGTCAGAGAGAGAGAAACAGAGAAAGAGCGTCCAAGCAGGAGGGGCAGCAGGCAGAAGGAGAAGCAGCCTCCCGCTAAGCAGGGACCCTGATGTGGGACTTGATGGGACCCTGGGATCATGACCCAAGCCTAATGCAGACGCTTAACCAACTGAGCCGCTGAGGCATCCCGAGAAAACAGATTCTTACTGAACTATGTAAATAACTATTTTGCCATGAAAAGAATATTCAAGAGTTTCTGAATTCTAGAGGTATCAGGGAAGAAGGAAAAGTAAATGTTTCATCTTTGTTTACAAAGGTATGCTTTTACCAAATTGTTGTATGTCATACATAGCCTAGAGAAAAAGTTTACTTAAATATGGAAAAACAAAACATTAAGGAACAAGTAATGTTTCAAACAAGAAGTCATAAAAAATCATAATCACTCTCAGTTCATGTAGTTCTGTGTAATTAATACTTGATCTACTTGAATCCAGTTTTTTCCATTAGATCTAGAAACTCTTACCCACTTCAGTTTTCTGATCTTAAAGTTATCAGAGACTTGTGTTCTAGAGTACCTATCAGAGTCCTTTCCATGGGTCTCTTTGAAGATGAATCACTTTACAGGAACACTTTTACAAAAGCATCAGAGTAAAACAGTAACTTTTTGTCAATAATAAAGATTTAAAAATAGCCATGGTTAGAAAATCTTAAAGTTTATTACAATACAGTTGACAAGAAATTTGGTTATTTCACTGACAAACATTTTAAGATAACATACCAGGATATGTCACAGTTTTTTTACTTGTTTGACAATGTTTCCCATGTAATTTAACATGTAAAATAAGTCTAATTAGTGTAACATCTCTCTTTTTATAAGGCGAGAGAACAAGTATTTTGAGATGTTCCAGAGACCCTCTTGAATATTCCAAAGTTAGTTCGAGGTCAAAAGTACTTCATTTAGAATTTGATTCTGGGAAGTTTGTCAAAAATATCAAAAGGTTTTAAAATACTTCTTAAAATATGGTCATAGGTCGCTATGAAAGAGTTCTTGGTTATCCATTTACCCATAGTGATAGTTAAAAACATTGCAGGCAAATACAGAAAGTTAAATAGGTGTCAAAAAAACATTTATCTCTTTTAATAAAGAAAACTCATCTCTCTTAAGTAATCAAAGACCTGATGGTAAAGATAAAATAAAGCACAGAAATTTTGACAAAACACAAAAATCTTTGCTTTTTAGGCAGATTACTTAAAAACGTAAAGAAAAATCTTTTACAATTTTTCATCAAGAGCAGACTAATAGTTTGAGTAAACTTTGTCTTTTTAACAGAGGGAAAACCAGATTTTAATTTTGCACCAGCTTATTTTTGATATTAAAATTCATTTACTTAATTAAATTCGTTCTACTCTTAGGCAGCCCTGACCATGCATAAAATCCTTTTTCAGTGATCCCTTTTCTACAAACCTTCTACAACTTCCTTTTTCTTCAACAAAAATACATCTCTATTCCTCATACCTTCTTTTACTGAAAACACATCTTTCCTCTCTTGCATATGGAGAGGTTTCTCTTATTATTTCTAGTATCTTAATTACATATTATAAGTTTAACACTAAAAACCTTAATCGTCAGTGACAATAAAAAAGTTAACAATTATGAACTGTCTTTATATTAGCTTTCTGTGGCTTGAAAAACATAAAAAATACTTACAATTTTAGAAACATGATTTCTCATAGTAAATTTCTCAGTATGACACAAAATATTTTTACTTCCTCTATAAAAGGAAGGCCGAAATGGATAAACCTGTGTTCAGTAATTAATATTTCAGTATTTTATCTTATTTGGAAATGATCTGGATATTCAATGTGTTTAACTTATTGTTTAACTTGCAAAGCTTTAAGGCTTCAGGTTACCAAAAAAGATTTTGGGGGAAATGATTTAAAGAGTTTATCTACAAACTTTTTATTCTATTTATATCTATTTAGTTTACTTGTTCTTAACAATTATGTTTCAACCACCTATAGAAAGTTTATGAGACATTAGACAAAGTGAGCCATCATTCCAAGCTATTTTTCTTGCTGACAAATTTTGTGAGAGGTAACATGAACTTATTTGACTAGTGAATCCAGGTGGAGTAGTTTATGTCTGCATGATATTTAATGCTGGTAACTCTTTTTTTTTTTTTTAAGATTTTATTTATTCATTCATGAGAGACAGAGGGAGAGAGAGAGAGAGAGAGAGAGAGAGAGAGAAGCAGAGGGAGAAGCAGGCTCCCAGGGAGCAGGAGCCCGATGCGGGACTCGATCCCAGGACCCTGGGATCATGACCTGAGCCGAAGGCAGACGCTTAACCATCTGAGCCACCCAGGCGCCCAATGCTGGTAACTCTTAACACATGCCTATTATAATTAAACCACACTTAAACTAACTTTTATTTGCCAAAGATTATCCCAGATCAAGTGAACCCGATCTGGTAGTTGGTTTAATTTCTATTATATCCAAGTAGTTGGATTAATTTCTATTATATTTTGAGAAGTTTTATAGATACTTAATTCATATACGAACTTGATTTTCTTTAAGCCAATTGAATAGAATTATTTAAAAATTAATTTTGGCAATACCATCTGGTAGTAGAAAATACCACATATCTACAACACATACATATATACATAAACATACAGGCAAATGTAAACAGTAACCTTACAGCTTTCTTACACTTAAGATTTCCCATTAGTCTGGGGTGCCTGGCTGGCTCAGTTGGTTAAGCGGCAGAGTCTTGATTTCAGTTCTGCTCGTCATCGCAGGGTCCTGGGATAGAGCCCTGTGCAGGGATCCATCCAGGACTAGGGCTCCCTACTCAGCAGGGAGTCTGATCTAGGATTCTCCCTCTGCCTCTCCCCACAGCTTGAAGCTATCTCTCTTTCTCTCTCAAGTATATAAATAAATCTTGAGGAAAAAAAACAAAACAAAACGATTTCACCCAAATTCCAAACGGCATTTCCCAACCCCTTCCTTTTTGTTTTCTTTTGATAAGAATTATTTCCCTGATGTTTGTACTTTAACGTTTACATCTCAAAGGACCGGGGAGAATGCAAGTTATAAGCTTTTTAAGAGAAGCACGGGACTAGTAAAAATAAATAAATAGGTTTGGGGACTGTTAAAAAGGAGTAGGTGAACTTTGAATTGCCTATAGAGCTGCATTTCTGGTTTTGCAAAGATTTGTTAAAAAATAAATAAATAAAAAGAAAGGAAAAGGACAGTTGCTTAATTCCTCAAAGAATTGGATTGCAACTTAGTGACATCATAGGTTCATCTACCCATAAATACTTTTATAAGAGCTTTAGAAGGTTTTTCCCTTTCCTTCTGGGTATAGTTTTATTTTAGCTTAGGGAAGAAGGCCTTAAAAGAATTTCTATCAGGCTCTGCAATTTTGGCCAATTCAAATAGCCACAGAGCTATTTTGTAATTTTTAGCCAAGACAGTAAATATCTCTGGCAGTATTGAACAACTCCTTGGACTTAAGAACTATCTTAAAGAGGGTGAAAGAGATATTTTATTTTCCCTTTTTTGCTGGGTACTACAGGCAGAAATCCAGGAGAGCTGATTCTGGGGAAGAATTATTACCCTTAGCTAGTTTCTGCCGGTTTTTCTAGGATCCCATCCATGGCTGTGGTATTTACCAGAATTTGGCAAGAGCTTTCATTATTTTAAATTTTAGTTTCCCCTTCACCGTTTAATGGAATGATGTAGCAATTTAGCAGAAAATCCCTCAAGAGTCTTATTAATTCTGGGAGGGGCACATTTGGCCCCTTTGAGGATAGGTATAGGAGTATTTATAAGACCACTAACTCAGCAGACTCGTTTACAGTGCGAAGGCAATTAAGACAGAGGATTACTAGAATGCGTACTCAAATAAAGGAGAGGAAAGGGGAGCAGTAGGAATTGTGTCTGTTAAATAGTCTTGTTTTGGGTACCCCTCGTGTCTTTAATTTTTCATTGTTCTTTTGCAACAAATCTTTCAACGAAGCTATTTTCGAATTTTGAAGTCTTTTCAAGGCTCCTTCATACCTTTAAAATAGATTTCCATTGTTTGTTTAGAAGCCTTGCTTTTAAATGCACTTCCTAAGTGATCTTATCTAATTGGAACATTCCTTACAATACCCATTGTAGTTCTATGTTGTATTTCTCCTTAGGGCTACCAACAGTTTGGTAGGACCCTAGCCCAAAGGGAATTTAACCCACATTTTGGGTTCAGCCATATCTAGCCACAAATGAGGTATAACCCACATCTCTGGCTGGCCTTATTTTGATGTCCTCTACCTTATGGTTACCAAGACAAATTCTCAGGACACAAAATAAGCTTAGTAAGATTTTGCACCCCCCCCTTTTTTTTTTAACAGTTACTGGTTCTGGAACCATTGTTCTTAGACATAAAATAAGCAGAAATGCCAAAAGTTAGCATTCTTAACTCTTTAGATTTTTAAGGATCCCGTTTTTATTATTCACTTGCTTTAGCCTTATTATTTTATTAATTTCATTTTATTTCCTATTTTTTTATTTTATTTTTGTTGCTCAGAGCCAAACTAATACCTAAAAGGGATGTGCTGCTGGGTTGGGAATTATGTGCTGTTTTACCGTGTATCTCATTGCAGGGAAAATTTCTTGAGGTTGATAGGAGACCCAGGGCCAATCTAACCCATTCCATGACCAACTTATCCTAACAAGGGAATCCTTGGGCTAGGTGGTTAGTGCTCTAGCAGCGATTAAGTGCTCAGCCCATATCCAATAATTTTTGTGGCTTTTTGACTTCTAAGATTTTTATTAGCTAATAGCCTTAATCTACACAAAACAAGACATGCAAACATGTGCACCTTAACACACCAGCAGTAACCAATGGACTGGCCAAGAGAAGGCCCTGCATATACCACCAGTAATACCTACGGAATATGGGACTGGGGAAAGGATTGAACCAGCAGACCTCAATAAATGGAGACTGTGGACTGAGGGCTCCACATAAATAACTACAAACTGCCACTAATAGTTCTCATGTAGATCGTGGGACAGAATCGAGGGTTGGGATTTCGAATCAAAATGGGAATTGTGGACTGAACCACAGGCTAGGGACTCAGGTTCTAGATGAAACTCTCTGTCAGCTCAAGTGGACCTGCTAAGACCTGACTGGACAGGAAGAAGATTGGTAGCTCAACACAAAGAAACCAGAGTTCAAAACAAAGAGAAACTTATCCATGCCCTTGGAAATGGTGAGAAAGAGAGTAAACACGAAGGGCTTGTGGTGTACCATGCCTGGGTTTCTTGTTGTTCCAAATGTCGTTAGAAGTTTGCTTCAGATCCCAAATGCCACCAAATCTGCTAAACAACAAAAACTCAACTGAGTAAATATAAATATCAAACTGGTTTTATTCAATGATTCATGAATTGGGCATCATCCCATCTAGCAAATAGAAAGGCACTCTAAAGATCTACATAAAAAGGGAAGTGTAATGGCTGGGAGGGGGTGGAAAAAAGAAGTTTATTAGCAAAGAATGGATTGTTTCAGGCTTAGGTAAACCTTAGGGGATTACCTCACTAGTGCTGGCCAGGGAATTCCAGGTTGATGAATTAAAGATTACATTCCGGGAGAGGTTGAAACTGCAATTAGGTTAGGTATTGTCTTGGTTTGTGGGCTTAGCGCAAGTGACTCCATTTTGGACCTGTTGTTTCTTTTTATCACTGCTAGTTCTCTCTTCAACTGAAACTCGTTTATTCATTGATCAAAGGTTTATTAAACTTTTGAGACATTCCAGATACCATTCCAGAAGCTAGAATCCTATCAGTGAATCTGACAGACTGGGCTTTTGCCTTTGAGGAGCTTGACTTTGGTGGAAGCAGATTTTTTTTTTTTTTAATTCTTTTAACCCATATTTCTCTAAAGCCTTTTAAAGGTCAGACATTATCAAAAACAAATTTTAAAAAGATATAAATAAGCACATACATATTAAGAAATAATGACAAGGACTTTATAGAGATTTGAAATTGGGTGATGTAAGCATATAGATGCCTAATTTTTCTTTAGTATTGATTTACGTCAGGCATCATTTTAACTGCTCATTTAATCTTTTTAACTGTGCTAGGTTGTAAGTTATCATAATCCCCAATTTACAGATGAGGATATAGGGGCAAAAAGAGGTATATAACTTGCCTAAAATCATATAGCTATTAAGCAGAAAAGCTGGGATTTAAAAACTAAGTAGTTTTGTTCTAGAACTCATGTTTATTATTTAAGCTATATAGGCTTCCATTAGTCTTTGTAGCATTAAGAAGAGAGGGAGTAATCCTAGAACCTAGAGGCCTACAACAACATACCATAATTCTAAGGGCTGGTCATGGTAAATTTGAGATACCTACCAGGTATTCATTTGGAGATGTCAAGAACTTTGAAAATACGAGCCTGTATTTCTGTTGAGATAACGCAGATGAAGATATAATTTGAGAGTCACACAGATGTAGAGACGGTCAGCTTTCCTGTGACTTTCATCTAATGGTCTTAGGTTTGTCTTATGGATTGATATAGAATAAATCATCTTTCTCTTCTGCTTGCTAAGTCTTCATATATTTGAGTGTAATTATATTTCCCTTTATTCCATCAGTCTCTTGCTGAAACTTAAAAAATTGCTAAGGTAGAAAGTAGAACAGAACATTGAAGGGGAAAGAAAACCTATCAAAATTAAAGAAACAACATGTAGAGTTTGGAATGAGTGACAACTTCCATTAAAGGTCATTTATAAACTAGACCATATTTGGTTAGAAACATAGAAACTTGTGCTTAAAAACATCCTTAAAATTGAAAACTCGAGACACCTGGGTGGCTCAGTCGGTTAAGCGTCTGCCTTCGGCTCAGGTCATGATCCCAGGGTCCTGGGATCGAGTCCCACATCGGGCTCCTTGCTCAGGAGGGGCCTACTTCTCCCTCTGCCTGCCTCTGTCTCTCTGATAAATAAATAAAATCTTAAAAAATATATATTTAAAAAAATTGAAAACTCATATTAAGAAATATTTTAATATTATTAAATTATAAATATTTTAAAGTTATGTAAGAAAAACTATTTTTAAGATCCCTATCTTTTAGAAATAATACTAAATATTTATAGATGCATTTATGTAACATTTGGGACTATTTCAAAATAAAATAAAGAGTAGGTAGTTGGATATTATTTATAATATTCATGAATTGTTAATTGTTGAAGTTGGGTGATGGCCAAATAGGAGTTCATTGTACTGTTCTATGATTGCATATATTTGGAATTTACCATTATAAGAATTAAAAACAGATTGCAATACAAATAATATATTTAAGAATGAATAAATGCTATCCTTAGATGTTGTCCAGTCTGATCACCCATTATATGCTTATTCATACTCTTCAAGATTGCTGTTACGTTATTTACTCTATCCTTTACTTTCTCTAATAATGAAAAACTCCTTACTCTTTGGATTTTGGAGATTGATTTTTTTTCTGTATCATACTTGTAATCTCCCTATAATTTCACATAATTACTGTATTTGTTCAAGGCTTTTTTAGAGACATCAAAATAGTACATTTTAATTTTAGAAAAGCTTTAAGATCTTCTGAAATATTGAACAATGGTAAGGGTCCAACTGAGAGGACTAACCATAAATAAAAGCTAAACATGGAACTTCACCTTTCCGAAGCCAAATCCATAAATCTACCTGCATTTGCACACATTTTCTGTTTCCCCTCCTGTTAAATGCAAAACACGTTCCTCCTCTTGTCAAGACAGTTTCTTCACTTTTGCCCTAAATTTCATTTGCTGACACCTTTTCTGGGATATCTTTTGACTTATTACTCCATCCTTCTACATCTTCATCCTCTTCCTCTATTGACTTTTCATTAGGACATGTATCTTTAATATTGAAAAAACCTTTTTCCTCTTCTCTATATTTTTTTTCTGCATATTGATCTTCAACTTACTCTTTAATCACTTTGATCTGCCTTTAGTTTCAAACTTTTAAAAAACAGTGGACTCTTTCAAGGAAGAGTATTAGGGCCTATATTACTTGTCCTGCCATCACTCCTCTCTCCTCTAGGCCACCCTAAATTTGTAGGCCAACTACTTGCAAATATTTATCTGCAGGCTAAATCTGTCTTCTGCAACACCCAATTTGGTTGCTCTTGTTTACCTCAAAATTAACTTGATTGTCACTGAAATTTTGGTCTTTGCCCTCAAGCATGGTGCTTTTATTATAGTTGCTCCCAAATCAGTAGGTTACATAATCATCTTCATATCTTATCTATCACCAAGTCCTAGTCACATATAAAAATGTGTATCTTAAATGTATATTTAATAGCTGACTCCTTGTCATTTTCACTACTCTTAACTACCATCAGGAACAGGTTCTTATTGACTACCATACTTGAAAGAATAGGCAGAAATCCTTTCAAAATACAAATCAAATATTTCACTCACCTGCTGAAAGACCTTCAGTAACTTCCCATTTTATTTAGCATAAAATCCAAGTTAACAAAAAAAAAATTAATTTGCAGCATTAACCTTTATTTTTCCTTTAAGTTCCTTTCCAGGGAGGCTGTACCTATAATTGCCATTCATTGTTTACAATAACCAAGTAAGTTTTAATTATCAAAAACTGGCTTTGTTCGTGTCATTTATTCAATAGCTCCATTGTGTAAAGTTACCCTTACAAGAAAATAAAATTACACTAAACTTTAAAATTAACTTTCTGGTTAAAAAAACTGTGTATCTCTTTTTAATCTAGAGAGTGTTGAATTGTCAAGAAGAAATGCAAATCACTCTTAACATTTTTATTGTTAAAATAACGTTCCCCTACAGATCTTTAACTAAAAGAATAATGCCTGAGTATAGTTTTTGTCGCTAAATTTTTAGGTTAATTTTACAAATTTCAATTTAGTTGTTTTAAAATTACTTTTACTGGATTTATAGATGGATACAAGGGTAAAAAATACACAAAATATATCTAATTTAAACATGATATAAGTACAATTTTCTCCAAGTCATCATTATATAGATAAAAATTGCACAGGTAAAAACTTACATCAATACCAGCAAAAACCTATACGGGGCTTGCTATGCTAGGTACTATTCCACATATGTTACATATATTAATTTATTTAATCCTCATGCAACACTTTGAGGTAGGTATAATCCTCCTATTTTATGGATTAGGAAACTGGGGCACATGGTTAAATAACTTGCTTAAAGTAAGTGGTAAGGCAAAATTGAAGTGATGTATGTAGTTAGACTAAAATCTCTGCTCTTAACTGCTATATAACCTGCTTCTCAGTAGGATGATGGTAATGACTGTGATTATTTTCATCATCTTTATTATTTCATATACATTGGCAGTTTAATTTCTTTAATACTTTTTCATATTTCCTTTTACTGTGTTGAGGTCTCCAGTATTTTATTTCCCTAATTTTAGTCTAATATATTAGCTCCCATTTATTCTCACTCAGCAATCTTTACCTTTTGATTAAATTTTTTAATACTTAGCTTTCTTATTCCCATGCTGTTTCCTTCTACCTCCTGTGAGCTTTGCACTAGAAAATTTCCTATCACATTTCTTTATTATCCCTGGATTGAGATGTTGTTGGTCATTATATAGTCTCTATAGAGGATGATAGTAGGTCCATTTTTTAGGAAATCAGGAATCATCTTTGATCTACAACAGTTGTCAGCAAACTATAGCCAGTGGGCCAAATGTAGCTTGCTCCCTGTCTTCTGTTTTTGTATAGTCTGCAAGGTAAGAATATTTTTTTTCTCTTTTTAAAAGGCTAAAAAATAAAGAAAAAAATTTTATAACACAAAGTTATATAAAATTCAAGTTTTAGCACCTATAAATAAAATTTATTAAAACATAGACCTGCCAAAGCTTTAGCACCCATAAATAATATTTATTAAAACACAGACCTGCCCATTACAGATATTTACAAATTGTCTGTGACTACTTTCACAGTCTAGTGACAGGGAGGTTATGGCAAGCACTATGTCCCACAAAGTCTAAAATATTTACTCTCCGATTTTTTACACATAAAGTCTGTCAACCTCCAATCTAGAACCTTTTTCTTCTAATTGTGTTCACTCCTTCCTTTTACATGGAGTTCAGTCTCTGCTGGAGAGTGTTACCCAGTTAACCTACCAAACAGCTCAGACCTTGCTCCTATTCAAACTCCCTCTAATTCTTGTGTATCTTGCCTGATGGAAACATAAACCATTTTAGACAGAATAGTCCCATTTTCATCCTTGTTAATATCCTTGAGCAGCCAGAATTTTATTGTATTGTTCAGAACCAGACTTATTTTGCAGAACTTCAGTACTAATAGTCATTTTAAGAAAATATTGAGAAAGAAAATGCTTACTGTTATAGGTTGAGATTAACAAGTAATAAAATACTTTTGATTTTCCTCTTTTCACATGAGTCCAGCAGCTTTATAAGGCATTTATTTTTGTCTAATTATATACTATTATGTTGAATTTATTAGGTTTATCATCTTTCCAGTAGTGATTTTGTTTGATTTTCTGTTAGGATTTAAATATGTTATCTGATACGTAATGATAACAGATACTTGCTTTTTGTTGGTTTTGACATTCAATATGCAGAAATCTTAAACTGAACATCAAATACAATTCAATGCAACAGGTAATGGCATGCTTCATTTATATTTATATCTCCATCTATATGGTAATGTCAGGGACAGCACTTAGAGAACCTACTGCCACTTGGCTGGGTCTTGTCTTTCCAACATTTGTAACTTTTATTGCAAATGAAATGTCAAACCTGATGGCCTGAACATGGCACCCAGTCTGAGAACCCTATCTTTCCAGCATAGAGTATTCTTCTTTACAAGTAGCATAATAAGCAGTCATCATTGTTTTGGTTGTCCATGTTCCTTTTTCAAAGTCTTCTTATGTGTAGTAGAGAATAAGGCAGAGAAGATCTCCAAAAGTTATTAGAAGAAACCATTTTTTTTTCCAGACAATAGAAGGATCTTATTATTTACTTACACTGAATTCATGTTAAGTTATGGAACAGGGTTGAAAGTATTATATTCCACTTCTCAGAAAGCTGCATTTAGTAAGATGAACTGTTGATTCTGATACTTAAATCTACTGATCTTGCCATCTTTGTGAAATGAAAGAAGGATTTGTATTAGATCAGATGATATTTCATTGTTAGATTCATGGGCACCAGTGTTGAATGCTTCTCACTCAAAGCAGCAAAGGAGCAATATTTTGCACTTACAAATCATCTGAATATCTGTCAGTTAATATTAAATATGCTATCTGAAGTTGAAAATACACTGACTACTACCATATTATGCCCTCCCTTGCCTAACATGTAATGACTCTGAGAGCACCCTGCAAGGCAGTATCTTTTTGCAGCTCAGCAGGGAAGGATGGTATTAGTGGGTCCTCTTTTCAGAAAAATCAACAGTCATCTTTGCTGTAGAACTGCTGTCTTCAAATATACTCACTTTCTTCCTACTTTGCAAATTTTCCCCCCGTTTATCATTAGAGAAAATTCTGCTCCGTTATCATAATATTCTATACCACATCCTCTCTACGTTATGGCACATGGTAAAATTTTGTGTTCAGTTTACTGAAAATTGCCTGTAATATGAAATGGGAAAATTTGAAAATTTAAAATTTCTCTCTGTCTTTCTGTTACACATACACACACACACACACACACACAGGTCTTTTCAAGACTTTAGTTTTGCTAGTGTCTCAGTAAGTCCCCTCTGCACCTCAAAGTTCATTAGTGACTCCCTTATTCCTGGCTCCATGCAGTGATGTCCCACAAAGTAATAAATACGACTGAAACAATTAACAGGAGAGTCACAAGACAATTAGGACCTAGGAATTACTGGGAACAAAATTTTGCTTTAAACTTGTCTTTCCTTTCATATGTTCCCTGGGAAGCAACTTGTGCTTTCCCACTTTGGGTAATAAAGTTTCCTCTGATTAGAAGTGCCCTTTTATAACTCTGCGTGTCAAAATCTCAACCATTCTTAATGCCTATATTAAATCAGAGCCACGCCGAAAGCTTTTGACCCCAGTGAAATGGAAAACTATATTAACTCATTCTATGTTCCACATTAACTCGTGCTGTTCTCCTGTGTACTTTCATTATAACCTTCGGTAGAAAACACCTTCCAGAATTAGATAAAGGCTGATATTAAAGACGAAAAGATATTATGCCTGCTAGTAGTACACATAATCTTTTAAAATAAAGTTGGAAACTTGAAATATTAGTTACTAAGTTCACAGCTGAGAAGTATTATTTGTCCTTCAAGAGTGAGAAGGATTTCTTCCATGAATATTCTTTCTAATTGGGAGCAAATAAAACCCCTCCCATTCTTTAGTAGTTTATCAGAAAGTCTGTGCAGTAGAGAATTATTTTTGAAAAATTAAAAACTATACATATGTTAGAAGTTTTTTGTTCTGCATGGGTAAAAATATAATTTTAAATGCAACTGAGAATATTTTTGAATTCTAAAATGAATTCTAAAATTCTTAAATTCCAAAAGATTTTAAATATTATAAATTTGTAGTATATAATCATGATTTTAAGACAATTCTAAAATTTTAAGATTTTTTTAAAGCTAATTTTTTGTACTGTCAGGAGAAGAAGTAAGGCAGTCTTCAGGAATTAAACATAATAATGAAATTTGGCTGCATCTAAGTAATAAAATTATTTTGACAAGGCCGTACTGGCTTATACAAGCTTAACATACAATTTTAAAAATTTAAATCTTACTCTATAAATTATGTCATTTATGTCACTCATTTACTAACTCATTCTTTTTTTTTCCTTTCTTTTTTAAAGATTCCATTTATCCATTTGAGAGAGAGAATGACACAGAGAGAGAGAGCATGAGAGGGGGGAGGGTCAGAGGGAGAAGCAGACTCCCTGCTGAGCAGGGAGCCCAATGCGGGACTCAATCTTGGGACTCCAGGATCATGACCTGAGCCAAAGGCAGCCGCTCAACCAACTGAGCCACCCAGGCACCCTAATTCATTCTTTAATTCAGCAAATATTTATTGTGCACTGACTACACGCCAGACAAAAACTATGCTACATGCTGGTGATAAAAGTGATCAAAATAGACACGTATTTTGATATAATCAAAAGTTTATTTTAAACTGATGCTAGTTATACTAATGAGGAATATTGCCCAGAAAGTCTAATTAGCTTTCAATTTACCATGAATAAATAATTAATTGTGACATCTTATGAGCACCTGATTTAAAAAAAAATGAGTTAAGATGAGGTTTATAAAACAGGGTACCACACATACTTAATAATCATTCTAAATTATAAGTCAGTTTTTGTATACAGAACTGTCAGGGTGACATCTTATTTTCAACATTTTTTCTCTCTCCATTTTGTGGCATGTCACTAGCAGTATTTTAGGGTTGGATGAGAAAATATTTTCAGTGAAAATACAGCTTGTTTAATACATTTCTTGACATGAAACCAGTCTCATGTAAAGAGAACTTTGATTTACTGGAAATTTAATATGGAAATGTAAATTAATCCTTTCATTTCTTTGTTCTAATTCTTCATTTTTGTTGGTGTCACTTCTTCAGTTACTAGGCCAGACAGAAATAATTTTTAAAAAAACTGAAAAACATTTCCTTGTAACAAATGCCAAAATACACATGATTTTTCAACTTGCTAGTTTTCCCGAATTTTCTGTAAGACTTCATGAAGACAAGATAAAATGTTGAAGCAGAGGAAATTATATAAAATGGTGCTTATAAAAATGACAGACAATAAAATCCAAAGTGTTAAAAATACCAATATGGTATGGTAAGCTAGTTTTTACTCCCTAAGGTACAAGTATAAATATCTATAAAATAGAAATTATTTCATATATGAATATATTTTCTATTACATGTTAAATGGAACCATTTTCTAAGGCAGCTGCCAGTGCCATACAAGTTATCGGGCATGATAAAGTTACATGATTCTTGACTATGTTCAGAGGCACAACCCAGTCTGAGGACACTTGCATGCCTTGCTTGAGTAATTGACCACATGGCCCCTCTTCACTCATACGTGATTTCTGAGTACTTCCATACAAAACATACACATGTTGTAGTTTTTGCAACAGTGGGTTTCAGATCTATCTAATTCCAGGACAGACTTTTTCCCAAAACAGGCGGAATAGAAACATCTTTGCAAAGTAATCAGCTTATTATCAAATTCAAAACATGACTCTGAAGATTGCAATGAGAAAGTAACTCTGAATACGGGCATATATTGTATTAAATACATTTCATCCCTAAATATTTGCCCTTTTGTCTGATAGGAAAATATTGCTTGATATTTAAGCTACAGAATTATGCCTAGAGATCTAAAAGTTTAAGTTATTGTTTACACAGATTCAACTAATTGTTTGATGTAAATAATTACTTAGCAGGCTATATCAGCAGACATCTGTTTGCTTAATTTTAGAGAGGTTTCTCTTGAGTAGTCTAGCTTCATAAATTAATGCTGAGACTTGGCTGAGTCATAAAGTAAACAAAATAAATATTGATTGTAGTCAGAAGCCACAGAAATATTAAAAGTCACCGAATAATTTCTGAAATGGACTTTTAACAAATTGTCAGCTGATTTTCCACCTCCTCAACTTGCAACCATACAGAGTATCCTGAAATTTATGTTTTTAGAGTTTTGTCTAAACTATCACAGTACCCCAGGCCTCAAATAATTTGATTCTCTTGTACTCAATATTTCATTATAAGGAATATGACACTTCTCTGTACTATTTTTTATCTAAATTGTACATCTCATATAAAAGAGTGGAATATTTGAATGTGCTCTTCACCTGACAATAGGATGTAATAAAATAATCTAATATACATAATTATTTTGTTAACCTATGAATCATAAAACTGTCACAATGAAAAATAATAATTTTGGATAGGACAGGTTTAATGCACTTTAATATTTTTTTATTTTAACTCATTTAAGTTTTTATGATATTCTCCTTTTTGAGAAATTCAGTGTTAATCTTTGCTACTTGATACCTGATTTTTCCCCTAAAGGTATTCTCATCTTCTTTATATTGAATAAAATATAAATTCCTAGGTTCTGATATATTTTACAAGGCAATGCACCTTACATTTTTAAAACTAGCTTTTATAACGGTCCAGTGATATAAATTGATATTTTAAAAATGTCATATGTAGTAGCAATATAAGAAAATCCATGACCTTCATAATGTCATATCACATGTTATTAATAGATTTTAATTTAGAAATGGGTATTCTAGATTCTATTATCTGATTTATCTTTTTAGTGACTTGAAGAGTCAAAATAATCCAGAATATTAGGGACATACACATTGTTAAAAACAAATTTTGTTCTTCTACACAAATGGATAAGAACATATTAAACATATTGATATCCAAAAATAGATCTAAATAATACAAAAGTTAAAAAAAAGACATTTAGTTAATTCTGGCTCCAGAATGCATTTCACATATTTTAATAGCATATTTTAGTTAATATTTTTTGCCTATTTTAGTAATAAATTTAAGTTATTCAAAAAATATTGATTAAATAAAAAAGGGTAGCTGATCTACATTTTCGTTTTTGCATTGTTGATCTTCAAAATGAAATGTTCATAGAACCAACATTATACTTACTGACTGATAACTATGTTTAAAGAGGCATGTTATGGGGCACCTGGGTGGCTCAGTTGGTTAAGCATCTGCCTTTGGCTCAGGTTATGACCCCAGGGTCCTGGGATCCAGTCCCACTTTGGGCTCCCTGCTCAGGGGAGAGTCCGCTTCTGCCTCTCCCCCTCCCCCTCCCCCTCCCCACTCCTCATGCTCTCTCTCTTGCTCTCTCTCTCTGTATCAAATAAATAATAAATAAAATCTTAAAAATAAGAGAGGTATGTTAAGTAATTAGATATGAGGCTAAAATGAAAATTTTGTTAAATTTATTTTGTGACTTTAAAGCAATTGAGTAAATGTTTACCTAGATCTCTCTAGTCTCATAGGAAATGGAAGTTATTCAAGGCAAATCTCATAAATAAATACATAAAAGTGATAGTAGACTTTCAGAGGCATTCGGAGGCCTATCTACATGTCACTGCTCTCTCCAGGAAACCTGGAATTGATCTACTTTATACCTCTCTTCCTGAAAATAGGGGAGGTTATTTCTTCTACTTGAATTTTGCTTCTTCATTCCAAAAGGATAAAAAAAAGAGAGGACAAGTGGGATAATATAACTTAGTATGTGGCTACTCAGTAAACTTACACTGTATTGCCTTTTCTCCAACCAAATTTAAATGAATCAGACTAGAGAAAAAAGTAAAGCTAAAAGTACATTTTATTTTGTTACTTGTTCAATAGTCTTAAGATGGCAGTTTTTAATTATATATTTGAACAGAGTTTATTTTCGTAATTATAGATATTTATTAGAAAATAAATTAGAAAATAAGAATAAGCAAAAAAACTGCTTCTAATGCCAAATATATCCCCCGTTAACTGGGAGACAGTGATGGTTAAGAAACTGAAAGAGATGGGGCGCCTGGGTGGCTCAGCCATTAAGCATCTGCCTTCGGCTCAGGTCATGATCCCGGGGTCCTGGGATCGAGCCCCACATCGGGTTCCCTGCTCCGCGGGAAGCCTGCCTCTCCGTCTCCCACTCCCCCTGCTTGTGTTTCGTCTCTCACTGTGTCTCTCTCTGTCAAAAAAATAAAATTAAAAAAAAAAAAGAAACTGAAAGAGGAAAATACTAATGAGAATTCTCAGCATTTAAGCCACATCACTTTGAAAAATTGTTTAAAGAGGGGCACCTGGGTGGCTCAGTCGGTTAAGCATCTGCCTTTGCTCAGGTCATGATCTCAGGGTCCTGAGATCTAGCGCCCATCAGGCTCCCTGCTCAGTGGGGAGCCTGCTTCTCCCTCTCCCTCTGCCTGCCACTCCCCTTGCTTACGTTCTCTCTCTCTCTGTCAAATAAATAATTAAATCTTTAAAAAGAAAACAAAAGAAAAAATGTTTAAAGAGTTAAACTGATTCCTTAAATAACATACTTTTTCCTTTTCTGTTTTTTTTTAACATAGTTTAAAATTATGCTCTTCATATTGTAGGACATTTATATTATCATCATTACACATCTTTAATATCTCAGTATGGCATTATTGATTTATGATACAGACTTCTTTTAATGGAAGAAAATAATTATAACTCATCTCACCCCAAAAAGAGCATTTGATAAAACAAAACTTTTACCAAGATACTATACTTCATTATTTTCATAATTTGAGTTACTAAGTATGTACGTTTCAAAATTATCTTACTTTCTAAAGTTTAAAAAAAATCTCATGCTTTTGATAAAATCAGATAATCCCAATTAATTTATGTTATGGTTCCTTAAATATTCACTCATATTAAACATTTATTGAGCACCTGCTGCAAGATTGGCACCATGCTAATTTTTGCAACTAATACGTGTCTATCAGATTATTTTTACCTGTGTGGTATTAAAGATAGATTTTTAAATCTTGAGGGGATTTTCAAAATTATAGTAAAATCTGATTTCTCATTTTGAATGTAAAAAAGTAAGAAAATAACAAAGTCCTAGAGAACTTTAGTGGTTGCCCCGGTGGATTGATAAACAAACTCTCTGAAATAAGAGTAAATTATGAACAGAGATATTAAGAAATTTAGCTATTTCTGTAAAATCAAACTAAAATTTACTGGAGTTGGCAAGGAAAGGAAAATTATACATAAGAGTTGGTTTTTAATTATGAAAACAGGTTTTTCCCTAATTTGTTTAAGGTTACTATAATGGTTATCCTCAAAATTTCCCAATAGAATTACCTTAATATAGTTAACAATAGTTACAGAGAGTAAAAAATTTTTTAAATATTTTTTAACCAAGCTCAGGAAAGGAATAAATATAAATTATACTTAAAAATGCATAAATAAAAGAATATCCATCATAATTTTTCATCTGTAGTTGTTGACTAGTCTTGGCTTTGCATAAAACTTGTCACTTAGGTAAATTACTTATTTTTTAGTTTAAATAAATTGAACAAAAATTTAAAAAAACACTGGTGCCTGGGTGGCTCAGTTGGTTGGGCATCTGCCTTCAGCTTGGGGCATGATCCCAGGGACCTGGGATTGAGCCCCACATCGGCCTCTCTGCTCAGTGGGGAGTCTGCTTCTCCCTCTGCCCCTCTCCCCACTCATCCTTGTGCTCTGTCTCTCTCTTTCTGAAATAAATAAAAATCTTTAAAAACAATTTCTTTTTAAGGTTTTTATTTATTTATTTTTCAGTGAGAGAGAGAGAGAGAGCACAAGCAGGGGGGAGCGGCAGGCATAGGAGAAGCAGGCTCCCTGTGATGTAGGACTCCAGGGCCCTGGAATCATGACCTGAGCCAAAGGCAGATGCTTAACTGACTGAGTCACCCGGGCATCCCTAAAAAAAAAAATTAAAAATAAATAAAAAATGAAGATGAACATTAAAAAAATAAGTGTCCACACAGATCTGGAAATAAAACCAAAGTTAGTTTGAGTTGTAAATAACAAGTAAGGATTAGGGGCACAGTTATCAAAGGTTTGTCTTTTAATTTTGCTCTATCATTTTTAAAGGTAACATTCCTTTATGATATCTTTTAGTTGACATAGAAACATTATATATAATTTGTGTTATTGACCATTTTGTCTCTGTGTTAGAATTAACACATAATTTCTTTCAGAAGAGAATTTGTCTCTGCTAAATGGACATCTTAGTGGGAAATCCTTATAAATCATAGTGTTTTTAAATTTAAATTCAATTAATTAACGTATAGTATATTATAAGTTTCAGAGGTAGAGTTCAGTGATTTATCATTTGTATATAACACCCAGTGCTCATTACATCATGTGCTCCCCTTAATGCCCATCACCCAGTTACCCCATCCCCCCACTGCCCTCCCCTTCAGCAACCCTCAGTTTGTTTCCTACAATTAAATCTCTTATGGTTTGTCTCCCTCTCTGATTTTGTCTGTTTTATTTTTCCTGCCCTTCTGCTATGCTCCTCTGTTTCATTTCTAAAATTCCACATGAGTGAAATCTTATGATAATTATCTTTCTCTGATTGACTTATTTCACTTAGTATAATACCTTCTAGTTCCATCCACATCATTGCAAATGGCAAGATTTCAGTTTTTTTGATGGCTGAGTAATATTGTAATATTCCATTATACACACACACACACACACGCACACACACCACATATTCTTTATCCATTCATCTGTCGGACAGCTGGGCTCTTTTCACAGTTTGGCTATTGTGGATGGACATTGCTGCTATGAACATTGGGGTGCAGATGCCCCTTCGGATCAGTACATTTCTATCTTTGGGGTAAATACCTAGTAGTACAATTGCTGGGTCATAGGATAGCTCTACTTTTAACTTTTTGAGGAATCCCCATACTGTTTTCCAGAGTGGCTGTAGGAGCTTGCATTCCCACCAACAGTGTAAGATGGTTTCTCTTCCTCTGCATCCTCACCAACGTTTGTTGTTTCTGACTTGTTAATTTTAGCCATTCTGATTGGTGTGAGGTAGTATCTCATTGTGGTTTGATTTGTATTTCCCTGATGCTGAGTGATGTTGAACATTTTTTCATGTGTCTGTTGGCCACTTGTAATGTTTCTTTGGAGAAATGTCTCTTCATGTCTTCTGCCCATTTCTTGATTGGATCATTTGTTCTTTGGGTTAAACGAGTTTTCAAAAAAGGAAATTCATTCCACTCTTGCTCTGCAGTGAACTGGCTAATATGAACCTCTTCCTCTTCGTAACCACAATCCCAAACTCACTGTTGCTTAAAAACTTTTACATAGCTTGCCTGAGGCAACATGTTCAATTCTTCCATTTCTTGACCTCCTCTAACAATCTGGTAAAGGCTAATGATGCTTAGATAAAAACTCCTTAGAGAAAAACACACCTACAATGTGCACAGTGTGCCCCTGCCCCCAACCAATTGTCAGGAAGTTCACAGATTTTTCTGATTCTGAAACTGCTCCCCTAGAAACTCTAAAATCCTCTTGGGTTAGGGCAGACACACAGCTGGCACTGGTCTTCATCTTATTGGTGCTCTGTGAAATTCCTTTTATTGCATCATATTCTTGTAAGAAGCCATCAACCTTTATTGAGGTGCATTATAAGAAACAATCTCACAAAATCCATCACAGTGTTTACTATAAGGATGGTTTAGAGGGTGGTTTATTATATTAAACAGTAACTTTCTGTGAGGACATACAGAAAAACATCTCCCTGGTATCAACATCCGGAATCATTAGACTTAGGCAATTTGTTTGTTTTACCTCATGAACCCTGCAAATGATCCCTTTTCCCTCTTCCAGAAAGCTCTGTGACCCTACTTTAGCCAGGCATAGGGACTTCAGGGGGTACATATTGTATACTCATTTAATTCTTGGCACCACCTTATTTTCCTATCACTATTTTCACATTGCTTCATTTTTTAAAATTTTAATTTATTTCTATATACTATATTTTGCTTTGGAAGCTGTCCATTTTAGACAAGGAGGAATACGAATAAATAAAATACTCTGGATTTATTTTTCTCCTCCAATTTTCTTTTTCTTTTGAGGAAGGAGGAAGAAGGTCTAGAAGATTTTTATGGTTTCAGTATTTCTCTCCATTAACAACATTTTGAAGTGAAATGTCCAAGGTAAAGACATATGATTATATTCTATTATGAAATTCAAGGAAAAGATTTGTTAAAAAATAAAACAAAAATAATACTATTCGAATATCACACAGGACTGATATAAAAATGTTAACCAATCATGTATTTTCTATCTCTTAATAACAAAACCTGAGGACATGGGCTGTGATTGCAGGAAGAATGTAAATTGGACATACAGACAAGTTATTCATTTAACAAACATATTGAGTACCTACTGCAAAACAGAGCGCTGGGCTTTGTGACCATAACGATGAGTAAGACACCATCCCTGTTCTCAGTAGACCATGTGACCAGGTGGTAATGCAGGGCGGTATGAGGAGCAAGCAGAAAGTCTGTCTGGGTTTGAATCCGTATGCTTATTGCTGTATGACCTCTCTAAGCCTCTTTCTCATAGAATTATGAAGTCAAATAAACGAATGTGATGCGCTGAGAAGAAGAGGTAGTCACTATTTATTAAAATCTAGACCATTGGAACTAAGCAACAACACAACATCACTAGAGGCTGGATAGAAATGACCTAAAACAAAAAAAGTACTGAAGTGCCATATATATCAGAGACCACAGAACCTCAGAACTGATAGAAAGAACCAGACTGGCCAATTTTGTACAGGTCTGAACAGTTTACAAAGTGTTTTCACACATAGATTATTCTATTTGTTTCCCACACAGCCCCATCTTCAGAATGAAAAACTGAGTCTCAAGGAATTTGATGCCTTTAGTAATTCATACTGTGTGGCCATTAGTCCTCCTGGCTGGAAATTTAGTGCTCTTTCTATTCAGCATGAGATCTTGGGGAACATCTAGCATAACTGTCTCATTTTAAAATATTTGCTTCTTATGTGGATCAGATCAATCTCATGAAAACACAGCCCATAAAATATAAGCCCATGCCATAAAAGTTTATTGAAACAGCCATACTATTATTTTTTAAAGATTTTATTTTATTTTAGAGAGAGAGCCTGAGTGGGGGAGGGGCAAAAGAAGAGGGAGAGAGAATCTCAAGCAGATACCCCCAAATTGTATATATGGTGATTTTAGATCTATATGTGGGGTCTCTACAGTAACTTAAATATCGGGTAGTTTTTAATAGACTTTGTGGTACTTAGAAGTTAAGAGATAGCTCCTAAAACTTGCCATAGCCTTAGCTTAATAGTCAGGTCATTACAATCTTGCTTTTATAAAAAAAAATGATTTATGATTATAACTGTTTCCTATTCTTCATTTGACATAGGTAGAATCCAAGTATTTCAATATATGGTGCCCTGGATTTAAAATCAGGTTTAGAGAACATAGATCTACTTATTTTGATGCTGCTGTATTCATTCTTAATTAGGACAGGAGATGCTGAAAATTTATTTAGTGATAAAGTTAATAATTCTCCTCCTGTAGCATCTGGTCTCCAGTGGCCTGGAGTCATTGTCTAACCTGAATTTGAGAATAGTTGAGAAAGGTGTTCTTTATGACCTCATTTGAATTTTAGTCATTGATATAGCAAGTCTCTTTAAATTTATCTGGAAATTATCTGAATATCCTGGTGTCCTTGGCCCAATATTTCTGTAAATCCAAATAAAATATCTGAGGACCACAAAGAAATACAATTTGGTTATTTTTGTAAAAAATTCAATTTATAATTTGTTCCTTCACAGAGGATTATATATACACATATGTAAGCTTATGATTTATAGACATATGGATAAAAAAAATGTAAAACATAAATTGAGCATTTGCTATTTGAATTTTTAAGTTTTAATTAATAATTTATTAACACTTGAATTTAAATAAGTGGTTTTATTTATTTTTTATTTAAATTATTTTAATTATTAAAAGTATTTTAAGTATTTAGAAATATCAGATCTAGGATAACTGAATGATCTAGTCTTTACATGCAGTTATATTCTAGATATAAAATACCTAGAAATATAAATTCACTTGAAAGTGATAAATGCAAAAATTTTGTGTTCCAGATGGTTTGTTTCTGAGAGCAAGAAGATGTCATTTTAAAAACTTTATTTAACTATTTAACATCTGTTGTGTGTTCAAATTTACTACAAGGATTGAATTCATTTAAAATTTAAGTGATAGACCCTTTTCTAGGCTTTAGGTATCTTTTAGAAGCAGTTTATTTTTACCCATTCAGGGTAAATTCACTAGGGTTAGTTCACTTAGTAGCTACTTTAAATCTCTGTTCTTAGCCTCTCAGAACAGCTGCAATCCTCTTCAATATCAACTGTTAACTTTCCCAGCTAAAGTGAAAGGTATGAGACATACATTATCTCAGTTTTTGCTCCGACCATCTCACCCACTCATTGAATCTCCTTTCCTCTACTCCAGCTTCTTTATCCTGGGATACTGTGTGGGAGTGTTCCTCATAGCAGCAGAAGAACATGGTGCAAGTATTGTCCTCTTCAGTCCCGTGAGCAGGTCACTCAGTAGCCCACACAGATACCTGCTGGATGCTGCAGTACATGTCTAGTCTTGTGGACATCCCCTTGGTGCCTGCCTTCAAAATCTGGGACCTCTGCTGTCACGTTTGTTTACTAAGGTGCCTGTACTCCATGAGTCCCTTATCCTAAGCCGAGTCCCATTCATGCCCATTAGTTCAGGTAGAACGTCTGTTTCCTTCGCCACGATTGCTTAGATAGCTAGGCTGAACAGGAGGCATACCCTCAGGGAAACCCCTCCTATCTTACACAGTGATAGATACATATTGGGTTTTATCCCCAATTATCAGGTTTCTTTGGAGAATTTTAGTCACCTCAGGGACTCTAGCATCATTTTATCCCTACTCTGATCCCTTCCAAATGTCTGCAAGCTCCTTGAACACCACAGTGGCTTTTACTTTTCCCATGTGGCTACAATGTATCTTCTTATATTTCATATCTTCTATCCTTTCTATATACTGTGTCTTACAGCAAAACTATTAATAAAGACATCTAAGCCTTGCTCTTGATAGGTAAAGGGAAGCGTTTGAACTTAAGAATTCTTTTTATGCTCCACAAAGGCTGACTTTCAAGACTATGTTTTTTAAGGGCTTCAAAAAAGAATCTAAATAGAAACTCAGAGCTGAGCAACGACCTCTCTGTTTGAGACTGTACACACATACACTCCCTACAGAATTTTGAACGTCATCAGTTAAAGGGTGGGGAGCTGTAGGCCAATATAATTTACAGAAAATAAAAAGTACATTTGTTTCATGGCTTCAAAGTATCATCCCTTTTCAATGTGCATTGCTTTTCTTATTATTTTATTTTAGATATAAAGGAAGTCTTGGAATGAGATAAAACTCAGTTTGAATACTAACTCCATGGATACTCCCTCATCTGTAAGATGTCAATAACAATACTTCCCTGGTTGTTTTAAGAATTAAATGAGTTAATTAGAATAATGTCTGAAACATAATTGATGCTTTATAATGTATACTGTTGATATTACTATCAGGATAGTATTTAATATCTAGTACTCAATTGTTGCTTGATGATTAAAAGTAAAAATACAGGTAAATTCCAAGCACCATATTTGGCTTTTAGAAAGCTCTCTAAAGAAGTTAATTAGCTTTCTCCAGCTTTCCTTTTTGTTTTCAAAGCTGACTCCCTTACCTCTGCTCTATGTAACATGATTTTCTGCCTCCTAAATAGGCCTGTTGTCATTCAGTATCTATTTCTATTGTATATTCAGTTTCTCTCTTTCCATTGACTTTTCTCATGTTTAAGTCCCCTCTGTTCTAAAGAAATTGCTAATTTCTACCTCAAACTTTCTTCACTCTAGTGCCAAACTTCTTGGATACATATTGAACATGTATATTCCTTTGACTTTACCCAGCCTTTGAAAATTGTTACTAAATTTGTGGAATTTCCCTACTTTATGAATCTTGGTAAGACAGCATCTCTCACAAGAGAAGCTGAAAATGCCAGATATTCCTCCCCACCCCCACCTTTACTACTAGAGTGGGACACGTGACTCAGGCTCCATTGAACTGTTATTTGTATTTCAAGGACACAGTCATAGCTAGTCACAGTCAAGGCTGTTTTTCACAGTTTCAGGGAGACTAAGGGCCTAGGGAAATAATTACAGTGGAGTTAATGGTGTTAATCCTTTGTCCAGAGATGCTTTGGCTTGAAAGTGCAAACTTTACTATCTGGTACTGAGATGTGACAGCAGTGTGTGTCCTTGTTGGACCCTGACTATGGGGTGCATGGCCTTGAACTTGGTTATCCAGTCCTTCTTTCAATATGGATAGCTACCTAATATCCTTTAAATAAATTCCTTTTCTGTTTCACTCAGCCAGAGTTGGTCTCTATTGCTTACAACCAAGAACCCTGACAAATAAACGAGTAGCCTATTTTTGCTGCTTCATCTCCTTCCCTTCTGTTCTGCCTTTGACTCACTGCCAACTGGGATCATCTCCACGGAGGCTGGTCTCTTCTATGGCAAAGTGACCCAACTATTGCCAAATAGAGAAGCTGTACTCCTAATCCTGCCAAGACTTACTGTACTGCAGGATAACATTGATCTTGCCTTCCCACTTACTTCCTCTCCTGATTCTTTTCCTGCCCTTGACACCGGCCTTCCAGTATTATACCTTGTCTGCTTTCCATGGATTTGCATTTGAAATGTGGTTGTGCTCCCTGATTTGGCTGTTTTCTCACCATATCCCTGCATTGTTCCCTGGGAGAATTTTTTCTTCCTCCATAACCACGATTTCTCTTTGAGATCCCCCCACTTCAAATCATAAGCCATACTTTTTTTTAAATTTTAATTTTATTGAATGTCATGCCAAATATCATGCCCATATTTCAAAATGTTTGTGAAAAACTGTCTACCATGCATATACCTCAGACTCAGTATGTCCCAAATTTGACCTTCCCACCAAACCTGCCTCACCTAGGACATTCTCTGTTTTAGAGTTAATGGCATGTTAACAGTTACTGAGAATTTCCAAATGCTCCTTTCCCCCTTTCCTTTTGTCCCTATTCCTCGTTAGCAACAAAACTTGTTTCTGACCCTGAAATCTCTTTTATCACTGAGTTTTTGCCCATCCCCCTGGCAGAACCTTGGTTTGGCTCTCATATTTTAATTGCCTTCTGTTGTCTTCAATTCTGTCTTTCTTGAATCCATTCCCACATTTTTGGCAGGATTATCTTCTTAAAATACAGCTGTGATGATGTTTCTTTCCTAGTCACAAAAATCTAGTTTTTACAAAATAACATCTAAGTTATTTATCCTTAAAAATTTAACCTTAATCTTTCTAATAATGTCCAGTATGGACAGTGTCCCTGGTGTGCTGATGAAATGTATTCTCCTAAAAATGGATGTTCTAGCCCACATCTTTTGATTAAGCTGTTTTTTTCTGACTGAAATGTCATTTCCCTCATATCAACCTTTCAGAGCCTTACACATCTTTAAAAGCTGAGCTGACTTTCTACTTTTTCTAGGAGACTTCCTAAAATTATACATGTAGAATTCATATTTTCTTTTCCTATGTTCTCATATAATTTATTATCAATATTTACCTATTTTTCTTAACTATATTGTGTCTTATCTTTTCTAGAACACCCAGACACAAACTTTTACCTCAATATCATTTGTTTATTTGAATATAAATACATTTCTGTTCAGAGAATCATATACTTCTTTTCCCTGTGTGCCTTGTCTTTGCAAAAAAATTTAATCCATGCAATCATCTCCCACAGTGATCCACTTCCATGATAACTGAGTTTTCCTTAATGGAAATTAGTAATGGAAGTAGGATCCATGTTCTGTATCACTTATTCATAAGAAGTTAAAATCAACTTCCTTTTTACTCTTAATATTGTTAATATAAAGACTGATAAAGGAAAACCATTAAAAAAAAAAAGTTTTTCTCTCCCATATGGAAAGAATCTTGGACAACTTTTAGCTCTGCACTCAGTTTCAACCTCAGATAAATCATTTAATCTCCCAAGCTTAAATTTATTTGCAATAATGGCAAATGTAGAACTACTGTAAATGTTCAAAAAGATATTGTAAGCAGAAGCACCAGGAAAGCTATAAAAATGTGATATGAATAGTTGCCATTGTCACCAAAGCGTGTTGATGTGTTCCTGTCTAGGTCCCTATTTTGAACTCAGTGTCACCTCTAAGATATCAGGACCCCTATATGGGAAACAATGCCCCTCTACTTTCATATTTTCACTTTTACTCTAGAATCAGCTTCTTGGTTTATTTATTTATTTTTAGAGCCTCCTGACCTGATGTCCCTTAAGATTGTTATGATTTTGGTAATAGGGGTTTACAATTGTGTTTCAGTTTGAGTCAGTCTTGACTGACTCCACAAGAACCCGAACTCTGTGTTTCCTATTCTGATTTTAAATGAGTGCTGACTCTATTTAGCCAATATATATTAAAATGAACAATGTGAAAGGTGCTAGTAATGTAGTATAGATGATAGCTGCTTATAAAAATGAGGGATAAATCAAGCCAAAATATGATTGCAGTACAAACAAAAATTTAGTAAATGTCTATAAGAAATAAAAATAAAATTGTTAGGATTCAGAATAGAAGGAGATCAAATCTGAGGCAATAATAACAATCATAAAAACCCTTGTATAAAAGTGGTGGCATTTAGGATGGGTCTTACAAATTGAGGAAAATTTTATTGACTTTCACAAGCACTCTTAGCCAGCAAATCACATCATATAAGTGTGAAAAAAGAATATTTTTAATCAGCATTCTAAGTTTCCTTTGTTTCATTATAGCAAAGGTATGTGGTGGAAAATACACACCCACACAGATGATAGGTGTCTGCAAGTGAAATGGAATTTTACTTAATTAGCTTATGATGCATCCAATGAAGTTTCATATTTGTCAGAATAAGGTTAAATGTGCAATCTATACCCTATGTAAAGACCATGGCTTACTTGTATTCGGGGAATCCATTGGGGTCTTTACCACAGGAAAATTTCTAAGTGTTTTTGTTACCTTAAAAAAAAAGCTCGCATGCCTTATCTACAAAAGTGATTTAGTTATCTGAAAACTTATACTTGAATATCATTAAATAAAGGAAGAAAGTGATACTGAAGCTGCTATATTTCTTTATTTTCCTAATTGTAAAACTTGAAACATTTTTAAATAAATTGTTAAGTGTTGAAGTATGTGGTTTTGAGTGTCAGTAAATGGTCAGTAGCTATAATGATTTTTCCTAATAGATGTAGATTATTTGTGCTAAGGGAGCTATTAACACTGGACCCTGATGCAAATGTTTCTACTGGATACTAATACAATTTTTTTTTGAAGTGTGTGGGGAGGTGAGTTTCATTGGATGTGTTCTGGCAGAGCCAATATGGCAGATATTAAAATGTTTTTAAGATTCTAGATCTCCCCTGGGTTATAATTAAAATCTGCCTTGTGCCAAAGTCAAATGCATAAAGTACTGGTATTTTAGCAGGCACAATGCTAATTTTGAGATCTGCTAGGAGTAGGGAGGTAAACAACCTTTACTAACTTCATGGGAAATTTTAGGGGACAGTGTTGCAAGTGACATTACAGAATCTTCCTTGTGGTCTACTAGAGAATATTAATATAATCTATCAGTAACAGACGGGAGAAATTGATTTCATGGGAAGCCATATTCTGAAATGAGAAGGTGCCAAAGATTCTTTTTTTTTTTTAAAGATTTTATTTATTTATTCATGAGAGACAGAGAGAGAGAGAAGCAGAGGGAGAAGCAGGCTCCCCACAGGGAGCCCGATGTGGGACTCAATCCCAGGACCCTGGGACCATGACCTGAGCCGAAGGCAGATGCTTAACTATCTGAGCCACCCAGGTGCCTGGTGCCAAAGATTCTTATACCTACTGTGGCTTAACTATGTGCTCCGCTGCTCAAGATTTTTGTAATGCATCCATTTTAGTTGTTATTCCTTATTTACAAAAATTATAATGCTTTTAATTTTCATACTTAAGAAAAACAAATTCAAAGATGTCTCTTTTTCCTGCCTCTCACATCTTTCTATGTGGATTATTGGGTACATAGGCACCCAGAGTCTTCAGACTCAATTTTTTTCCACTCTGCAGTGTTTCACACTATTTCTCTTACAACTCAGCAATGACTTCTCCTTGCTCTTAAGACAGAGCCCTGGTTCTTTAACTAGACCTTCAAAGACTTGGCATTTCTCTTTTCCCTTGTTTCTCGCCCAGCAAGTCCAATGCAGCTGTAGGATGAATTTACCAATATTCTGAATTGACTGAATTTGTTAATTTGTCCAAAGCTTAGAAATATTCTTCCTGATTATAGTCAGTGATGTTATCAACATGAAAGATTAGGGGAAAACAAAAGTGTTCAACTATAAAGAACTAAGGTCCGGAGATTAGATTTCTTTAAAAACTATTCTTTTTATGAATTTATTCTTTGTTTTAAAAGTCTTCTTGAATATGTTCATAAATATTTTTATTAATGAATAGATCTCAAATCTTAGCTTTTTTTTTTTTCAAATCTTAGCACTTAAAGAATACTTTAGATTGGGTTGGCCTCAGATCCTTGCTGTTTAGAGGAAATTAGAGAAGAGAGAGGACACCGTCTGCTTTTGTAAAGAAACAGCAAGGCCTTGGCTGCCGGTGCCAGAATGAGTCTGAGTGGCTAAGGGTGGGAGGTTGCAAAGACACAGAAAGGGAAGACAGGCACAAGGGAAAAAGTGAAAGGTCTTGACAACCCATCCATCCAACTCTGCTAATTCCTCTAGGCATCACTATAAGCTTTATAAATGACTATAAGAAACAAGATATTGGTAAATATATAAATTTGATGAATTGATCATTTGGTGGATTGTTGCTTTCACTGAATTGCCCATTTTGTGAAGTGGCTTTTAGTGCATTGAGCCATCTGTTTTAAGGCAATCTCACTTTTCCCCTTATTATTTTAATGATACTCCCCTCCTCTGGGTTCCTCTAATTAGCATTTCCTCCTCTTTAGCAGCATTTCTAAATATATCCTATGGTCCAAAATACACTTCCTCTTACTAATCTGCAGAATGAACTGGCTTAGAAGTCTGTTCTCTGGGAGATCTTCTTTAGTCCCCCTATTGATCAAGGATCCTGGTTCAGAAAAGAAATCTCCTCTAACAATTTTACGCACAAATGGATTTATTAGAGTAATGCTAGCTCTTGAAAATGTGGAATTGGCTGAAATAGCAGACTCTTGGCTGATCTTTTAAGAACAACAGCTGAAGACAAACCAAAGAACTATACTGCTAAGGGATCTGTGTCCTCTGTCAAGATCAAGAAGCTTCATTATCAGGGAGCTGCCACTGAAGCTCCTGGCCCCAGAACCATACAACTCCTACCATGATCTGTGTCAGCAAAACATCTGCCATTTGCCCTTGCTTTCTCCTCACATAATTCATTTCTAAATCTAAGCCTTATGTGAATACATTTTGATCAGCAGGACCCATCCTAGCTTCTGGGGAGACTTGAAAATAGAGTTTTAAGCTCTCCAGCCTCTGTTTTACAGGAAGACATTCTGAAAGGGGGTTGAGAGAATCAAAAGACTATCCTAGGGGCGCCTGGGTGGCTCAGTCGTTAAGCGTCTGCCTTCGGCTCAGGTCATGGTCCCAGGGTCTTGGGATCGAGCCCCGCATCAGGCTCCCTGCTCGGCGGGGAGACTGCTTCTCCCTCTCCCTCTCCCTCATCCCCATCCTCACCCAAGATGAGGGAGAGGGAGAGGGAAAAGCACCCTCTGCTGCATTACACTCTGCCTACTTGTGTGTGCGCTCTCTCTCTCTCTCTCTCTCTCTCTCTGTCAAAAAAAAAAAAAAAAAGACTATTCTAAACTCACTCATTGTAGTGGTCCCTGGCAACACGTGGTTATTGGGCACTTAAAACGTGGCCAGTGTGCCTGAGGAACTGAATTTCTTACTTTATTTAATTTAATTTTTTATATTCAAATTTTAAAATGGAAGTAGTACAGAATACTTTTCTATTCAACATGAGTTCATTGTTTGTGGAAGACTATGTTTCACTTTAGCTGTTGCATTATATAAGATATTGCTGCTTAATCTAGTGTACATTTATAGTTTACTTCTTTAATGTGGTTACTAGAAAACTTAAAATTATATATGTGCCTTACATTACACTTCCATTCATTTCCATTGGACAGTGCTACTCTAACCCCCTAGACGGGGGCAGGTCTGACTATGCGTCCACAGAGTAGCTATATATCCCTAATCCTCATGTTTGTTTGTTTGCTTTTTTTTCATAATAATCACTGCTGTATGTATTTGATCCCCTAGCTTGTAAAATTCATAAGTGGAAATACTACATCTTTTTGGTCACCATTATTTTCCCTAGCACAATGCCCACAAAAGTAGACAATAAATTATACCAAATGAATGAATGAATAACTCTAAGAGTGGATGTTAAGAGCTAGGAATCTTCGTAGCTCAAGGTAAACCTTATGTTAGGATTTTATTATTTTTTTAATCAGTACAGCTATTACTTTAAGATGTTGAGATTAACCTTTTCATTGCATTTCATAGTTGCTTAAATTCCAAATAATAATTGAACATACCTTTTTTTACACATGATATAACTTTCTGTTAGTTTCCTTTTTAAAGAAGAGACAGAGAAGGAAAAAGAGCTTTCTGGGATTTTTCATTAGAGATGCCACACCAGTATTGTAATTTTAAAGATAGATTTCCATATAGATACAACAATGTGACATAAACCAGTGCCACCTACAGATGAGTGTCTCAGGGAGTTAAAAATAGCATTTTGCTGTTTCAATATGAGAGAAAATTTATGGTGTTAATTGTAGTACAAATGAGAGATTAAAATAGTTATTTCAACAGTGTTGCAAAGCATAAAGAGAAAAAATGATTCACTCTAATAGGAAGATTTTGTTGTTGTTTTTTTTTTTTAATGAGGAAGCCCTTTGAAAAATAATATTTCCAAATTCTTGTGCTTTAATGAAAATGGAGGAGGAGGTTATTTGTTAGAGCCTTAGGAGAGTATTGATAGAGGGAGTAAAATCTTTGTCATCCCGTATGTAAATATAGATATGAAAGAGCCACAGAAATGAAACATCACAGTGGGAGCATCAGAAATCATGGGATAAATATGGGACTACTAGGAGTATCAATTTTTTTCAAAACAATTTTTGGAAGAGGTGGGATGAAAAGAAATGTAAGTATAGGAAGTTCTCATCAGAAAATAATTGAGACCAAATTTAAAGTGAATCTACTTAAAATTATGTATCACTTAAGACTTTCAGTTTAAAAGAAATTTAACTGGAGTTTAAGCAAAAGTACATTTATTTCCTAAAAAAAAAAGGTACATTTATTTCCTGATGTAATAAAAATATTTCTGAACCAATGAATTGTCTTCTTAATATTAATTGATGAAGCAAATAAACCATCTTGCATTAAGTCACTCTAAAATAATTCAATAACAGTAAATGAGGATCTTATGTTTCAGTGAACATCACAGCAATAATCCTACAGGCAGAGTTACTTAATTAATTGGACCCATATACATTCTTTCTCCTCAGTGATATTTTCAAAATGTTTGGACAATATGTATGATTAATACCCTTGCTGTTTTATTTAATTCCTGCTGTCATTCTTTATGTGCTGTGTCTTTTTTGTTAATTTTAAATTTGCACAAGAAAATATATTTTCAAATTATTTTGTATTTAAGGAAGTTCTATATCATTGACTATTCAAATTAAGTATTTTTACAAGATTTTTTTTTGAAAGATAATCTGCACAAGGTATTTTTGTCAAGCTAATAAAATATACTTCAGAAATGTCCATATGGAATAAAAATGGAGCAAAACCATAAATAGCAAAACCATAAACATTGCAGTTGGGGTAAGTCACTTATAAATTATAAAAAAAAATAATCAAAAAGTACAATGCTTTTTAGTAAATACACTGTTCAGTAACAGGGATGGGACAAGGAAAAAAAAAAAGTGAGATTTTGGTATGTCTTCAAGCTGAGCACAATCCAGAAGCATTCCGCTTTCTATCCAAAGCCATGTCCCTCTTTTTAAATTCTCCCAAATCTAGGTGGCAGGAATAAATGAGAACAGACTTGAGGGAGGACCATACCCTTGGACTCTTCAGCATTCTTGTGAGTTAATTAAAAGCTACAGTTATATTTAGAAATTGTTGCCGATAACTCTATGCTCTAATGCTTAAGAAATAACCAATTATAGAAAATTTAAGATTTTTTTATTTTGTAATCAGTATATGATCTATCAAAAACAATTTTACTAGCTTGACATGAAACAAGTAGGGTGGATGATTTTTATAAGTTTGGAACACAGGCAATGAATAAGCATTTCACAGTCAAATGGCAATATAAAAAGTCTAGATAAGAAATTTGAACTTCTCTTTCATGACAGGTTCCTATTATATTTACATATGTACATTAATTTTACTCATAAAATATATCTGATTAAATTTAATTTAGCTAATAGACTAGTACACAGTAAATCTTACAAAGTTAATATATAGTAAACTTTAGAAAGTTATATCAGTTGTTAACCAACTACAGTTCTGATTTTATAAGATCTATTTAAGAAAACAACTTCAGGATTTTAAAAAGTATCTGATTGGCTAAATGGAGCAGAAAAGTGTTAACAAGAACAGTTTACTAGCACCATTTATTAGAAGTTTGCTATACACCTGACGTTGTCTTAAACACTATGCTTACCAGTCTCAGTGAATCTTTACAATACTCTGATGATGTAGCTACTTTCCAACATCCTTATATATAGTGGTACTCCCCAAATACTTATTTCATTTTGGATATGCCACATATTGTAAGGATCAGACTTACATATTTTTCCAGGGAGTTGCTAACCAAATCACTATTTAGTAGTACTGGATCTGGTTGGCTGAAGCCTGCATCTTGATTAAAGCACAGTGAGAATGGATCTTCCACTTTATATGTAGAAATAACTTAGAAGCTCAGCTTCTGTGAATAAATGAATTCTTGTTACGATGCTGAAGTATATTGGATACAGGGCTCAGTCACACAATCTACAACTATTTCAGATGTCAACGAGATAGATGAATTAAATGAAGTTTCTGTTGCACGTGGAAATACAAGCCGTCATTATCAATGTGAAGGTTTATATAGGCTGTAAACTCACATTTAAATTCATAGATTGCACTAGAGAGTCAATCTTGCAGTATCATACAGACTTTTTTTCACTGCATGAAATTTTATCAACTTTCCTATTAGTTGAACTATTGTTGTAAACTTCAGGTTGGTGATATGGGTCTACAGATTTGATTACCTGTGATTTATATGTTCTTAGTGTATTGATTGGTGGCATATGTATATGGGGAGAGGGTATTCTTGAATATGGTCATAAGTGCTATGATGCAGAGATTTTAATATTTCCTTCTAAATTGAACTCAGTAGATGAAGTACTTTGTTTAGGATAGTGAAATTGCATGAAGGTCATCATATCATAACAACTCACATATGAAAATAATAAAACAGCAGGTATGCTATGATTATTAACAATAGGATATTACAGTTGATCAGATCATGAATTCACAACTTTTTCCTTGTGATGAGAACTCCCTTAACAACTTCCATATATATCATGCAGCAGTGTTAACTATAGTCATCATGTTGTACATTATATCCCTAGTATTTCTTTATCTTCACAACTATTAATGAGGTATAACACCTTGCTAGAATTGACAAAATTGCTCTTCATAACTCAGGTTTCAAATTGCCCACTTCACTTCTTTTTGTTCTTCAGGACAGAGTTCCAATTACATACTAATCTTATTTTTAGCACTTTTTGTGTGTTATAAATGCACTCAATAGAACTGTGTCTAATGTAAATATTGATCTCTATTGGTGCCTTGCTTGTATTAGTTAGGATATTAGTTGGCTGTTCTAACAGGGATCCAAAATAATTATCAAAAAAAAAGGGGGGGAGGGGCAAATGGTAGGGAGAATCTGCCTACAGAGTATTCGGGCTCCATGTTTCTTTTATCTCACTCTGTCCGGCAAAGGGATTGCCTTCCTTTTCATGGTTTAAGGTGACCCTGTATCACACTCAAAGAAAATGGAAGTTGAACCACACATTTCCACTTGCCTCTTTTCATCCAAATCTTAGAGTCATGGTCACACCTGGCTGCAATGGAAGCTAGAAAATATTGCCTTTACTCTGTGTGGTTATAAGCTTCTATGAAAACACGCGGATTCCATAACTCAGAGAGGGGAGTATGGACAATGGGAAACAATGAGTAGCTTTTGCCACAATGTCAAGGACATTTCTCTATTGTCTACAGAGGCAGGACAGCGTGTTTTCTCTTGTTGTTAAAGAAGACTTCAAAGGCACAATTTCTACAAAGGGCAATGGGCCTTGCAATTTGGGGATGAACTTCAAAAAATATAATCACTAACCATGGATCCAGTAATTAAAAGAAAATGAGACTATGTTTAAAATATAATTCCTTGGTTTAACCTCCTCCCTATGTAAGCTGTAAGGCACCTGAGGTAATTAGGTATTCACAGGACATAAACAATAAACACTGAAATGAGAGTCAAAGAAAACAGGGAGATAATGCAAGGTTTCTCTCTCTCTCTTTCATTCTATATGTGTGTGTGTGTGTGTGTGTGTGTGTGTGTGTGTGTGTGTGTGTGTGTTGTACTCCACAGTTTTTCCTTTATCTATGAAGATAAACATTTTCCTGGAAAGAATGTGGATCAAGAATAATGATTTAGGTCCCCGGTATTAGGACACTGAGAAATAGTAGGCAATATCTTCTATTATAACTCTATGAAAATACATAAGAATATGGGGCAAATTCACAGACCTTTCTGCATAATCTTGGATTAGTTGAGGCTTAAAGATCCTTGATTCAGACATTGTATGAGAAATTATTTTTAGTAATCAGTGGCTCTCAAACTGAGACAATTTTTCTACCCCAGGGACATTTGGCAATATCTGGAGACTTTTGCAGCTTCCTTGGACAACAGAGAATTAGCCAGTTTAAAATGAAAATAGTGACATTGTTGAGAAATCCTCATCTAAATCATACAGCAATGTGAATTTGCTATTAGCATGGAAGAACCCATATTTTTTGGTTAGATGTAGTCTATCTGGTTGCTATGTCCATAGAGGGATTTCAATATGTATTTGTTAGGAAATTATATTTTAAGGATAATATCCTGTTAGATTTGATGAGTTAGTCAAAAAAAGGTGTGTGATTATCTGGGAGTTGAGCATTAACATAGTCATTTCACATGAACCATTTCAATATTAGCAAGATCTCTACCACATGTATGGATAAGTTTTGAAATAAATTAGTTTTAGCTTTTGATTTTGCCAATAACTAGCAAAAATATATACCTTGAGCAGTATCAATGTTTATACTCTTTTTATTTTTGCTATATTTTGCTATAACTACAGTTTACTAACTTTTATCTAATAAGGAGATAATTTTATCAAATAAAGTTTTTTTCTATATGTTTCTGAAACAAAGTCCATTTGAAAAATAAGTTAAATTTTATTATATCTAATATTTACTCTTCAGCAAATGCACAGCAATTCCTTAGTACTATACTTCTGTTCTAGGTGTTGGAGCTATAGCAATAAATTAAATGTTTTTGTGGAGTTAGATAATAGGCCTACACGCACACACACACACACACACACACACACACACACCCATACACACATATCTATATAAATACACCTATGTGTATATAAAACATATACATTGATAAAAATATATGTGTATATGCATGCATATATATGTGCATAAATATATACACACATGCATGCTATGTTAAAATATGTGTGTATATGTTCTATGCAAACTATAAAAAAAAAGATAAGTAGAAAACCAAGCGCTTATGTAGAAGAATAAAGACCTTTGTGATAAAACGATATCTGAAAAGAGACCTGATGAAAATATAAACACTTTGAATCAAGTGGCAGATTTGATCAGATTTTGATCAAGGATTAGTACTTGGTTATTTCTTTAAAGTCTATAACTTTATGACTATAAAATTACTGTCTTTGAATATAAAGTTCATTAGATCTAAGACTTTAATAGCGATTAGTGGTAAAGGATTACTGTCTAATTATATAAAATAATTTGAATAATAGGATTTGATAAATCTAAACTAGGCAGAAAACCTTATGGAAATTTTATAATAAATTAATATATGTTTAGTGCCTCTTGATGTCAAGTTATTGACAGATATAATTTTTTATAACTGATTAAATAACTAAAGATTTGAATAGAAGATAATGCGATTGTCGAAGCAAAGTTTATTATTACCTCAGTTTATAATGTGAGCCAATTTAGTAATTTGTCCTTAATCTAAAGCCTAGGAATGACCTCTGTCCTCAAGGGAGTACTTAAAAATAAATAAATACAGTAAAGAATTGTGCAGGGCACAGTGTAGACACAAACTGGAGAATATAATTCTACCTGGGGAAGCAATCAGAGACCTCTGACCTGATTTTTGAACTTATCAACAATCTTGCATTAAATCGTGAATGAGATTAACTTATACCACAGAGGACTATAAAGTATTTAATTTCAGCCTACTTTGTGATAGAAGTCCTTAGGGTTGCATTTAGATGTACCTTTTCAGGAACACCCACATTTATATATATGATACAATCCCTTTAACGGTCTTTTTATATGAAAACAGAATATAAAAATTTCAGTTGGTATATAAAAGATCTACTCTAGCTAATTACATCTCAATCCCTTAAAACTTCATGCAAGATATTAAACTTTTACTTTACACAAGGATTGTGTACAAGTACATGAACTGAAAAAAAAAATACTGCCATTTTAATCACTAACACACTCCTGTGAAATTAAGGCATTGTGCTTTCTATAAAATACATCTTTAACACATGAACATCATGAACAATATGCATTTTCCACTGAGCCCCACATCAGGCTCCCTGCCCAATGGAAAGTCTGCTTCTCCCTCTGCTGCTCCCCCTGCTTGTGCTCTCTCGCTTGCACACTCTCTCTCTCTCAAATAAATAAATAAAATCTTTACAAATGTATGCATTTTCCAATAATATACACTATTATTGTTGGAAATATATTCTTTACTAGCATTTAATATGAGGTGTTATTTTTGACAGAAATCATATTAGGAAATTATAAAATTATTATTAAAGAAAAATACTGAAATTACACCATTATTAATATTTATTTGAAAATAACATGTTTGAAAATAAAACATTTTTTATGATCTTTAAAATGAAAAGTAGCACTAAAAAGCTGATATAAAGTTATAATGTGTCTTTATATTCTTTAATCTAGCATTCTTATTCCATTAAGTTTTCCACACAGACAAATCAAAACAATGTTCATTATTGTATATAAAAATGTTTCTAAGTTACCTGTGATTTACAAGGCCATTTACTTTGAAATTGAATGTGCAGTCAAATACTTACCAATAATGAAATTTGAAGGCACTCTTAAGTTATTGAGATACTCTGAATATACTTGAGATGATTGGTAATTAAATTTTCCCTTCAATATTAAATTAAAATTAAAATCTTTAGCTGACAGTTTTTCTCATTAAAAAGCACTTAAGCCACTTACTGTGTATTGAATGTACACACACATTGTTTCAGGAAGAAATACATGATCTCAGTTATTACTAGTATTGCTTTCTTTATTTGATACATTTCAAGCATTGCTAGGAACACTTAAGACATTATGTTCAATTACAGACATTTTATGCTTCTTTAACCCGTGGTCAATAAAAATAAGTATATTTTATCTTAGTGATGTTGAAAACAGCTAGAGGCAAGAATTCTTATGAATTTCATAAAAACTGATGGTGGGGTATAGAGGGTAATGTAGTTTTACACCTAAATTTTCACTGATATTTTTCTTGTATCATAATCCCTCCTCCCTCCTCCCTCCTTCCCCCTCCCTCCCTCCTCCTTCCCTCCCTCCTTCCTTTTCTCCCTCCTTCCTTTCTTCCTTCCTTCCTTCCTTCCTTCTATTCTGTCCCTCTCTTTCTTTCAACCAACTACACTTGGATTCTCTTTATTCCTCTGTTTTGTCATTGTTAGGATCTGGAGACACAACAATATTTTTAAAGGATTATTAGGCATTCAATAATACATTCATTCAAAAAACATTTATTGAGCACAGCTTCATGCCAGGCACTGTGAAAAGTACTAGGAATAGAGCAAACACCAAGCTCAACAGGAACTCTAGCAAGAAATATAGTCTTTAAATAAAGAATAAAAGTAAAGTAACATGATATGAGAAATACAGAGAGTGAAGGGAAAATAGAGCAAAGATACCCAGCATAATCTAAGTATACAAATAAGACTTATGCTTCTGCAGAGGTTATGTTTAAACTGAAATTTAAAGGAATAGATAGATCAGTCAGGAGTGTTCTGGGGGGAAAGGAACAGTATATATGGAAAGCATGGAAGAGAGATTTGTCCATTGAAAACATTGAAGAAATTTGCTATGGCTTTGGTAGCAGCAAAACTTACTTCCTCCCTTCTAAGACTGGCTACTTACAGTGTCAGCTTTTTGCCCATCACTATCAAGTGCCTGGTAACTTTTGTCTTTGATTCTGAAAGAAAAAAAAAAAGTCATTAATAATGCTTTGAAGCAAGGGCTTCCATATTCATCAAAACAAGGCTCAGTCAACTTTGTGGTATTGAGGAAGGAAAAATACCTTTCATTTTTTCAGTTCCCTTATAACAAGGAGATCAAAACATGAACCAACATATTAACAAACTATCCTGCCAAAACATTACGTTTGTGAAGTCATGAGACATACACAAATAAAATGCATGCCCCAAGAAATGACTAAGTTTGTTTTGGTAATAGGAGTCTTGCTAAGCTTAAGCCAATTTATACTCTGAACATATCACCTAACTTGCACTTCTTGACTAAGAATCAGAATGGCGGAAAATACTACTAAAACAAGAAAATTTTTTACAAAGTTATCAATCCTGGCATCCCAGCTCGGGGGTCTAAGTAATATGAGAAATATCAAAGAACCATGTAAAAGGGCCAGAATATCACTTACCTTTAATTTATTAGTATGGCTAGGCTTCCTAACACTGATTCTTAGAATTAGGCATACTTACCTAGGAGCTGGCAAACCTGAGTTTGGGAGAACTTTCTCGCCATGGGGGAATCGACAGATCCCAAAAAGAAGAGGAATAGTGTTGAGCCATGCATAACTGGTTTACCTTTCCTAAATTTATGGCTTGTGTAATCAGCCACTTCCTCTTAGGGAAAAAGAGCAAAGGATGGAAGGAGGCCAGGAACTGCACTAATGGATGCTCCTGTATAAGGAGAAACATCACAAGTGGGAAGGAAGCATTTTCCTAGTCACAATTCTAATGCGGTTCTAGTAAATGCTAACTGATCGTTTTGGCATTAATCTGTGCCTAAAGTGACCATCTGAGAGGAAAATGAAGTAATGCTTAATCTAAGTAGATTATAAGATTTTTTTCAACATGTTAATCTGTTTCTGATAAATACTGCAATGATATGCTTAAATGAGAAAATGGAAATTTTCTAAACAGAATATTGAAATCAGTGAATGGAATATTGGGAAGATAATGAAAGAAAACATTCATGGAAATTATTTGGCAATAACTGTTCTACGCCAGGTGTAGTAACTGAATTTATTAGTTCTGGGGGATGAAAATGAGATTGGGCTATCCAAGGATAGACTGTACAGGTTGTTCCAGAATCTGGAGTCTGAAGTCCAGTAACCTAGGTGAGCCAAGCAGGCCTGAGCAGAAACAGACATAATGGCAGAACAAGGAAGAGCTAGCAGCTATAAATTAATAACAAGTGAGATGAATAAACAAAGGCACAAGGCAACGGGTCAAAGATGAAAACCCTTTGGCAGGCAAAGCCTGGGACTGAGGTACCATGTGTCACCTATTTATTCAAACAAGGTATTAAGAAAGGATACATTTTGTACCAAACCTCTTCTGGTAATGAGAATACAGCACTGAATAAAACAAAATCCCTCTGACATTCAACTTCAAGGGAATTGACTATAACATAACATAAAATAACATGGTATACTGAAGTAGAAAGTACAACAATTCAATTAAGTCAAGGTAGGTTGATGGAGAGTGGCTGGGTCTGGGTGGGGTGAGGGTGGGAGATATATGTTCCAGGTAAAGGAAATAACAACTGCACAGGTGTGAGGCAGGTCTGTGCTTGGTGTGTTCCAGGATCAAGTACTTCAAGGCCAAGGGAGAAGAAAAGGTAAGAGATGACATTGGAAGTTAGATATTGTCTATTGTAAGGAGGAATTTATAGGTCCAAGTACAAGTTTTGTCCTTTATGCAAGTTGTTATCTAAAGATCTCCCTCTTTCTCTTCTTCCTTTCCTGAACATTTCAGGCCTGGAGCCATTATATAGGGCAGAGTAAGGTGGGTATACACACTTGGAGGATAACCAAGGTGGATCAGTGCAGGTGTAAAAGCTTAAATAAGATTAAAAGACTGTCTCCATTCAAGTACTTAATAACATGGGGTATTAGAGTCCAATCCAAAGGGATGGGGGGGGTTTCCAAATGAAGCAGTGGTGCTGTGTGGTATGTTAAAGCCCAAAGTCATATGGAGGGTACAGCAGATGGGAAGGCAGATTCATTTTAAAGAGGGGGATTGATAAAATGAGTGAATATATTAAGGATAATAAGAGTCAGATTTCTGTCTACTGGAAATGGAGATACAGGTGTGACTTAATGGTTTTTAATACATACATTCATACATGCACACATATAAATTCTGTGTGTGTACATAAAAATATCTACATACATATATTTTCTATGTCCACTCAGAATGTCTGGGAGCAATAGTATCTGAATAAGAATGAGCATACCTAGCACCTAAATCTTAGCTACTAAATACCATTCTTCACCAAAAGAAACCAGGACTCATTAAAGGAATTGATTCTAGAGGTAGTCAGAGAAAGTACAAGATGAGTCCAGAATAACTTGTGACAAAAAGCAAAGAAATGCTCAAAGGATGAGGGTGGCATGTCAAAATGACACAGAAATTTGCTTGGAAGGACTACCACTTCCCAAATATGGAACAAACTAAATACTCAAATAAATGCTGTTTATGCATTATAATCCACTGAATAAATAGGAAACTATGAATCCATATTTCTATAAATAGGGATAAATCGAATGTTTGTTGAGGGATGGCATATTTAAATAGTTTTGAAGTATTTTCCCATAAAATAATAAATTAGAAGAGAAAAAGAGTATTTACTTGAAGAAGCTAATCAAATAATCAGAGTAACATCACTGGCAATGGGACAATTCGAAATTTTATATCATTATTGGTGTATAGAAATGTAACAGATTTCTGTACATTAATTTTATATCCCATTACTTTATTGATTTTGTTTTGAAGATGACACAAAGAAATGGAAAAACATTCCATGCTCCTGGATTGCAAGAACAAATATTGTTAAAATGTCTATACTACCCAAAGCAATCTACACATTTAATGAAACCCCTAGCAAAATACCAACAGCATTTTTTACAGAGCTAGAACAAGCAATCCTAAAAACTGTATGGAACCACAAAAGATCCTGAATAGCCAAAGCAAACTTGAAAAAGAAAAGCAAAGGTGGAGACATCCCAATTCTGGACCTCAAATTATATTACAAAGCTATAGTAATCAAAACACTATGGTACTAGCACAAAAGCAGACACATAGATCAATGGAACAGAATAGAAAACCCAGAAATGAACCCATAACTATATGGTCATTTCATCTTCAACAAGGCCGGGAAGAATATTCACTGGGAAAGAGTCTCTTCAACAAATGCTGTTGGGAAACTGGACAGCAACATACAGAAGAATGAAACTGGACCACTTTCTTACACCAAACACAAAAATAAATTCAAAATGGATTATAGACTTAAATGTGAGACAAGAAACCATCAAAGTCCTAGAGGATAAAATAGGCAGTAACCTCTTTGACATAAGTCATAGCAACTTCTTACTAAATACATCTCTGGAGGCAAAGGAAACAAAAGCAAAAATGAACTATCGGGACTTCATCAAGTTAAAAAGCTTCTGCATAGCAAAGGACACAATCAGCAAACCTAGAAGGTAACCTATGGGAAGGGAGGAGATATTTGCAAATGACATATCCAGTATAGGGTTAGTATCCAAAATGTGTGAAGAACTTATCCAACTCAACACCCCAAAAATGAATAATCCAATTAAAAAATGGGCAGAAGACATGAACAGACATTTTGCCAAAGAAGACATACAGATGGCCAATAGACACATGAAAAAATGCTCAATATCACTGATCATCAGGGAAATAGAAATCAAAACTACAATGAGGTGGGACACCTGGGTGGCTCAGTCAGTTAAATGTCTGCCTCCTTGCTCAGTGGGGAGCCTGCTTCTCCTCTGCCTGCTGCTCCCCCTGCTTGTGCTCTCTCTTGCTCTCTCCCTCTCTCTGACAAATAAATAAAATCTTAAAAAAAATTACGGTGAGGTATCACCTCACACCTGTCAGAATGGCTAAAATTGACAGCACAGGAAACAACAGGTGTTGGCGAGGATGTGTAGAAAGGAGAACCCTCTTGCACTATGGTGGGAATGCAAACTGGTACAACCACTGTAGAAAACAGTATGGAGGGTCCTCAAAAAGTTAAAAATAGAACCACCCTGTAATGATTCAGCAATTGCACTACTATTTACTTGAAGGATACAAAAATACTGATTCAGAGGGACACATGCACCCCAATGTTTATAGTGGCATTATCTACAATAGCCAAATTATGGAAACAGCTCAAGTGGGCATTGACTAATGAATGCATAAAAAAGAAGTGATATGTATATATAGATACACACACACACACACACTCACACACATTCACACACACACACACACACACACACACACACACACACTGGAATATTACTCAGCCATAAAAAAGAATGAAATCTTGTCTTTTGGTAAAACGAGAGAGTATTGTGCAAAATGAAATATGTCAGAGAAAGATACCATATGATTTCATTCATATGTGGAATTTAAGAAACAAAACAAATGAGCAAAGGAAAAGAAAAAAGAGAGAGAGAGGCAAACAAAGAAACAGACTTTTAACAATAGAGAACAAAGTGACGGTTATCAGAAGAGAGGTGGTTGAGGAGATGGATAAAACAGGTGATGGGGATTAGGAGTGCACTTGCTGTGATGAGCACTGGGTGTTGTATGGAAGTGTTGAATCACTATAATGTACACTTCACACTAGTATTACAGTGAATGTTAACTAACTGGAATTTAATAAAAACTTTAAAAAATCACAAATCACCTCATAGGATGCAGTTGACAGCACCTTGTTACATTTATTTATTTATTTATTTATTTATTTAGATTTTATTTATTTGGGACAGAGGGAGAGAGGGCACAAGCAGGGAGAAGGGTAAAGGGTGAGGGACAAGCAGACTCCCTGCTGAGCAGGAAGCCCAACATGGGGCTTGAACCTAGGACCCTGAGATCATGACCTGAGCCAAAGGGAGATGCTTAACTGACTTGAACCACCCAGGAGCCCAACACTGTCACTTTTATAATATTCCTCCAAAATAAGAATAATCTTAGTACAAGAAAAACATAATCTATCCCAAATATAGGGACATTCTATAAAATAACTTCAAAATCTTAAAAAAAATGTTGACATGAAAGGCAAGAAAAATCTGAGGAACTTCAATAAACTGAAGAAGATAAAAAGAAACATTACCAAATGGAATATGTTTTCCTGAACTGAATTCATTTGCTATGAACTACATTATTTGGACAATAGGTGGCACTTGACTGAAGTCTGAGGGTTAGATTGTAGTCATGTCAATGTCAGATAAATTCCTGTTATTGGTGATTGTATTGTGGTTACATAGAAAAATGCCCCCTTTTTTGTGGAAAATACATACTAAGTATTCAGATGTGATGGGCCATCAGGTTGGCCACTTATTCTAAAGTGGTTTGGTAAAAATATTACTCTTAGTATTGAACATTTTATGTAATTTTAAGTTGTTAGAAATTGAGTAAAAAAGTGCAAATTGTGATGAGCTTTTGGTGATTTTATTCGGGGGTGATATGGTATTCCTTATGTTTGAAAAGAAACATCAAGGCTGCTGTGTAGATGGTAGGGTTAAGGATGGAGAGGGGGAAGGTATTAAAAAAAAGACAAATTGAGATGCCATTTTAGTAATTTAGAGGAAGATAGTGGCAGCTTGAACTAGGGATACAGCGGAGTTGCTGGTGAGCATCAAGTGGAGTTCAGTTATTTTTTGGAATGATGACCTACGAAATTTGCTGGATGTAGAGTATGTAGGACAGACGAAAGGTATAGGATGACTTCAAGGTTAGACAAAGGTTCTTAGACCCAGATTCATTGATTGCCTTTAACCTATTCATTTTCCCCGTCTTGTGCTACAGCTCACATGTCACTGCAACAATATTCTGAAACTAATTTGAGTCACTGAGAGATAAACTAGTCATGAGTTATAGAACTATGCCATTTACAAAAGCCTCAATAAGGAAATTACTGTTTATATTAAATCAACAAGAATGTGAGAAGACATGTATAATAGTGATTGGAGTAACTACAATGCTATAATACAGAAATGGTTTTGACTTCTAACTCAGCCAATTGTAATTTTGGACAAGTTGCTTAAACTCTGGAAACTCAATGTTCTCATATGTAAAATGAGGGATGGTATCTACTTTATAGAGTTGTATAAGGATTCATTGGTAATGTAAAGTGGTTAGGATTGAGCTAAACATAGTTACAGTTACTATTAGCAATAGTAGTGGTAGAAGTTGCATTGTGTCATATATCCAAAGACTGAAGAGATTCTTTAGTTTGAAGTAAATATTAGGTTTAAAAATGTGTGGAAGGAACGTGGAAGAATCATAGCAATTGCTATCAAGGATTATCTTTGAAATTTATAACAATAGTTAGTCATGTTTTCAAATCTCTTAAATTATGCACATTTCTCATAGTTCGCTTATATCTAAAGGATGAAAAAAATATTTTAAAATGTTAATACTATGTTGGTCCAGGAAAATTGTATTCAATCATATCAGTGTATCTAATAATTTAGATACAAGCATTTAGTACAACATTCACTCTAGACAGGTGAATGTTCTTGTCGCTTAGAATAGAACATATTTCTTTCAGGCATTCCTTCCCAATCCATTTTTATATTCTCTATTTACTATGCCTAATCATTATGCTAAGGTTCGCTTGAAAACAGTTGCTCTTAATTGTAAAATTGAACTGTGCCCCATTAAGCTCTTGCCTAGCTGCTTTTGAGATCCTTGGTGGTTTGGAATGTGGGGATGCATCCACATTTTCTCTCTAATGCTATCCCTTCAGTGTTTCAGCTGCTAAGTGGTTGTAACGTATGCCTGATATAATTTCCTGATGATGGGTGCATTGTTCTCACTACTGATCTGTCAGCAGGAATGCCACCTGTATCTGAGAATTTGGGACCAGAAGGGTTGTGTATTTTATTGAAGCAAGAGGGAAAATGTAGAATTAAATAGAAAGAAGCATTCCAGTCTGTCCATTAACTTCCGATACCAAATTTTGTACCAGCTATAACATAAAAAGAAAAAGAGTAGAGATTATATGAGCTTTATAAATTAACCCACAAAGAGACTTGAAATCTTTTTGACTGTTTTTAAAAATTGCAATATTTCAACTTTTCATATGGATGCATACACATTATTCAGTATTTGTGAATGCCTGTGCTGTGCCAAGCCTTTGTGCAGGTGCTAGGGATAAGGTAGATATAGTCTCACTCTCTTATAGCCTAGAGTCTACTTTGCAGCAAAAATTTTACCATATTGGGTCTCCCAGCTTCAAAAATACTGTTATTTTATTGTGATATTAGAACAATTGGTGTTACATAAATTCTTGTTAAAACTGGGTGAAATTCTTGCTACCTATATAACCTTTGTAAATTACTTAGCCATTGTGAGTTCAAGAATGACAAATAAAAAAAGAAGTGTGCTGGTCCCCCCTATAAAATGAACACTGAATTCTAGGTAGACTTCTAGACATCCACAGGGCTTATATGAAAAGGAGAGGGGCCCTGTGAATAAATCTGATCTGGGAGTCAACCTGCACAATCAAGGCACTGTGAAGCTTGTAGGCTGGATTTATAATTTGGGTTTCACAAAACTCAATTTATTTGTTACCAAAGTCATTGCAGCAATGAGAGCATGTGGTCCTTTAAGGTCCCCTGAAGTCAGGAGCTCAAGTTTCTAAACCTGATTTTGGACTTCACACTGATTCTGTTTCTTGCTGTTGGGTTGGTGTATCATGCCATCTCTACCCTCTGGACCAACCACATTGTTACAGATTCTTTCATGCAGAAGCCCTGTTTACCACAGCACCTATTAACTTGTCTCACATAGTAGCTTTCCTGTTGCCATGGAGATGCCAGAGAGGGTTTGTTTGTTTGAGTTATAGACAGGACCTTTCTAATACTCAGCTAGATCTTATATGTGGGTTCACTGGGGGTCTTTGCGGTCAGGAAGGAACAGAAATTCCACTCTTTTATTGTTTGCCTCACAACTGTCAGCAAAAGAATACCAGAGGTATCAAAGAAAAGCATGTAACAAGACAGGAGTCAATCAGGAATGCTATATAAGCTTCTTTTTATTCAAATTATCCTAACCACCTAACCAATATATTAAAGAATAGTTATCTTCAGGTCCATAGTCTTCATTCCCATGGAGATAAAAGTGTCCATTTATGTATTTAATGAAGTCACAATACATTTTGTATGTGTGTTTTGGTTTTGGTTACATTTTTTGTTGTTGTTGTCATTTGAGATTAAGTAAAATGTAAAAGTAAAACACAATACATTTTGTATGTGTGTTTTGGTTTTGGTTACATTTTTTATTTTTTGTTGTCATTTGAGATTAATAAAAAAGTTTTGGTTACATTTTTTATTTTTTGTTGTCATTTGAGATTAAATAAAAATTAAATAAAATAAAAATACATTCCTGTATCCAGCATGCTGAGATATACCTGAGCATTCAGTTAATTTCAGTACCTTTCCTGTATAAAGTGACCATCACTCAGTAGAGTGGTTCCTACCCACCTCTATTACTCCTGAACATGTTAGCCTGTTTTATATACTCACATCCTCTAATTCCTGTTGAAATAATTTTATTTCTCTGTTTATTGTTCATTTTTCCTTACCAATTTTCACTAGAGAAGAAGTTACTTGTCTTTCATTAAAACAACTGTGATTAGAACAGTGCCTAAAAGGCAGTGTACTTACTATTTTAAATGAATAGTCAGTTTTTAAATGAAATGAGACTATCTGGTCTAGACATGATTATTTTCAAAAGAAAGTGAGAAATTTCTTTACCTACCACTTGTAGTAAGGAAGGCTTATTATAGAGGAGATATATATATATATATATATATACACACACACACATATATATGACATAAAAAGGATTATTTTATTAATTTTAAAAAGAAGTCTGTTTTCATTTCAGTCATTTCATTTAAATCCTGCTTTATTTGCAATTTCATTAACCAAGATGATCAGTTAAGTAGGACTTCATGTATATAATATAAGGGTGATTTAAATTCACAATGGAAGTACTGGAAAATCACAAGATCCTAAAATATTTTCTTGTCTGCAGAAAATGATAATTTAATAAAGTTTTAGAGGTTAAGGGGACTATTGAAATTTTTCATCATTGGTTATCAGCAACCCATTTATATATATGAAGGGTACTCAGTGTCCTTTAAATAGAATATTTAATTGGTACATCCAATTTATTATGATAAAATGTAACTTAGTGACTTGTATTTGGTGAGCCCTGTTAACTATGACTGATTTTCTAAAATTATTGTTATTCAAACACTAAAACATAGACCACTTTGAACTACGTAGTCACAGCTGACAAATAGTATTTGTATTTATATTTCCCTTGAAAAATCCCATTGGCAGTGATAAGGGAAATGTGACTCCAAAGAAAGATGTTATAAAAAAAGATGTTGTATGTTTATTAAATATTTCAGCTCTGCAGAGCCCAATAGAAATCTATGCAATTTTTAAGCTCTTCTGATAGATCACAGAGGTGGTCATTATTGTCCTGCAGATTCCTGAGATGCTAGAACTCCCTGAGGACCTGTAAACTACTTAATTCTTCTACCCCTAAGCCTATGACTTCATCCGTCCCTTTCCCTTTTATAATAAAATTGGCCTGTATTTTGAATCCCATCCTCTCTCTTCTAAAGAATTTTGCATCTTGGGTTAGCAACTTTCTCTTGAGTCCAAGTCATTCCCCCATTCTCTGCTCAAACATTTCAGTGAGATATCCACACCTAAGCTTGTTAATTGATGTGATTCTTCAGACCTGCAGGTGTTCAAGGGAACCTTCCATGTCTGCAGCCTCCAGGCCTGCCTCTGGCAGTTGGCTCTCCTATGAGTTTACCTCAGTGAGCACATAATGTTTTCTATGGGCAACATGCTGTGATTAAGTAGGGAAACACTAATCTTAACCTATGTCTTGACTATATGGCATCCTATTGTCATTCTTTATGTTCCAGAGAGGTTTTCCCTCAGTACTCTTCCCTAAACACAGGACAGGATACATTCCTGTATTATTTTCCCTGTTGATTTTTCATAGTACTTTTTACACATTGTCATTAATGTGTTAATTTATTCACTTGTCTGTTTCACCAGTCAATGAATGAAAGGGGCAAATACACACATTTGATACGCTTGACTTTCATTTCTTTTATTTTCACCTTCTTACTGTTTGGAACACACACAATATCGTTATGAAAAGGAAAAAAAAGGGAGAAATAGATTAAGGCAGGATTGCAGAAGTATGACTAAAAGTTGATAAACATAATTTTTATAAAATCTTAATATATGAGGAGTTGATATCACTGCTAGGCTTTGTAGAAATTTCATTGAGCTGTTGGGTATATCTCTCACTTCTGTGTATGTAGCAGTCTTTCCCCCCTTTTCTGAAGACAGAACCCTTTTCTTCATTTGGGACAATGCACTCTTGCCTCCAGATAAAAATGTGAATTATATTGCTTCACCTGTGTTACCATAAATGACCAAGGCTCGTTCCACAGATTATTGAATACCTCTGAGATCTATGATTGATCTAGGACTGACAGGTACACTAAGCAGACTGAATTACAATCCTTTTCTTAGTGATTGGCATGATGTTAGCACTAAATACTTTGCAAGCCTAAAGCTACTATGGGCCGTTTTGCCACCACAGGAACACCTGATTAAGAATTCAGCAAACACGGAAGGCAAAGATATGGATAGTGGAAGGAAAAAACTCCAACTCCAGATCCAATCTAAGCCTAAATACTCCTTGACTTTTCAGTTGTATGAATCAATCTTATTAGCTTAATAAGTTTTCTTAAATGTATCCCAGTGATTGCTCAAAACCCATCAAAAATATAATTTTTGATCAAATATCATTATCATCAAAACCAATATGAATCCCACCTCACAGATAGCTCTACACTGGCCAATTTTCTTTGGGCAATTAAAAGTAAATGGTAAATGTTTACACGTTGACTTTAAATAGTAATATTTATTTACGCTTTTGATGGAAAAGAAAAATAAGAATGATCCATGAGAATTTTCCTTTAGCAACATCAGCTTAGGGCAAGAGATCCCTGTTGGTTGCATGTTATTTTTATCAGGACTGCTGCTTCTAAAATAGTACAATACATTTATAAAAATTGTATAAGAATATACATTTTTACCAACTTGAATCCATTAATTTTAGTCACAAGCCTATGTTTGCCAGCATTAGTATCTGTCATTCATATCTGTCTTATAGGAAGAAATTCATATGGGTAGAAATTCATATACAGAGCAATTCCCATACTTTTGCTTGACAAATGTTTTCATTTGTTAGTAATTTTTAAGCCAAAAGAACCTTTCTTTTCATGTAAACTTACCCAGAAGCCCATGTGTAAATTTTTTACTAAAATAAATTATTATTCCAGTTAAGGCTGGGATAGTTCTGATTGAGGTGAGAGTGGTAGATCTACAGTTTGGCCTTTTATACCGCTTCACCCCTATGTCACTTTTGGGAAGAACATAGGGCTTAATGAAGCTGTTTGAAAGCCACTGGGATTTAAAAAATGTGGATCAAAGTGGAAAGGTGACAAGTATTGTACCAAGGTAGTATATTTTTTATCATCATCACATCTTTTGTTAGAGATTGTCTTGTTAAATGTCATAAATCGAGGGGCACATCTTTTATTTGTTTTGTTTTTCTAGTAACAGTTGCCTGTGGAAATGTACGCTAGTTCCTTGCATGCTGGTCTGCTCACTGAAAAGGTGGCAATGACCTGACAGATGTGACAAGGAATTTATGTTGCCTGAGTGATCACATAGTTAATAGAACATTAAAACTTTGATTCTTATGATTAGGTGATTAAGAAGAATAATTTCTTAGAAAATACTGTTTGCTAAGAGCAAGAACGCAATAGAGGTTTGGAAGAGTTGCCTTATGTGTCAAAACAAGAGTAATAATTCAGAAACATCCAAAATAAATGAAGTGAATTAGAATGGCAGATGAAAATTTCTGTTGGGAAGTAGTTTCCTGTTGAGTTAAGCAATGTGCTAGTTTCACAGCTGCCTTAGCATGTCTCTCTTTTTTATTTTTGGTCTACTTCACATTAACCCACAAGCAGTCTCCCCAAAGAATGTGCTGGAAATAAAAAGACATTGAAGAAATTACACTTTAGGTAAGAGTATTCAGTGCCTGGGAGGCTCTGTGTTGGCTAGTGGCCCTGATCAATGACAGAAGAGGTGCTAATCTGGCAAGAAACTTCTTGCCCTCTTGACTTCATTCTTCTCTTCAGTCCCTGATCCACCTTAGATTTGTTTCTTCTACAGGTCTACAGCTGCCATTCTTTTCTAACAATTAACTCATGCAGATATTAAGCCCCTGGGTGTTGATTATTATAAATGCTAACTAGGCGAGCTGTCATCACTCCCTCATCATAAACCAAGTTCCTGCATAAACTTAGATCTCTTTCTGGGCTCTCTGTCCTGATTATTGATCCTTATATCTATACTTCTAACAATACCATAATGTTTGAATTATTATAAAGCAGATAAGATAAATGAAACAGTTATGTGTTAACCTGATAGACCTCAAAAAACTTGCATAAGGGTTTATATAGCACAGTGCCTCTTAAGTAAATTCAAATTTATGCAAAGAAATATTACATATTATTTATAAATAAATACATATATAATTAAATAAGTGGTCCTCAAAGTGTAGTCTAAGAACTCCTCGAGCTGTCAAGATCTTGTTCAGAGGTCTAAGAAATCCTTCCTTTCCCATCTATGTATCTGTGCCAGACCAGGTTTTCTTGTAAGGTATTTCAAATAAGACCTCATATCACACTAGATTTAATGCAGAAATAAATATGGATCCTGCTTTCCTCTATTTAGCAGACATTAAAAATGTTTTCAAAAATGTTTAAAAAATTACTCAGCACTGTTTTCTTCTTTTTTAAAATTTTGTTTTTTAAAGATTTTATTTTTTTTATTTGACACAGAGAGAGTGATAGAGAGAAAGAGAGCACAAGCAAGGGGAGCAACAGAGGGAGAGAGAGAATCAGACTCCCTGCTGAGCAGGGAGCCCGATGCAGGGCTCGATCCCAGGACCCCGGGACCATGACCTGAGCTGAAGGCAGATGCTTAATGACTGAGTCACCCAGGCACCCCAGCACTATTTTCTTTGGGAAAATTTATTTTTCATGACAATGCTACTTATGCTAATAAGTCATGGGTTTATTATTTATTTAAGATCCATTAATAAATAAACTTTCTCAATTTAATTTCTAATATGATGAATAGAAATAACTAACATAAGGCAAAACTTCTGGGCTCCTTAATAATCTTAAATGAGTAAAGGGGTACTGGGAATAAAACATTTGAGAACTGTTGAGTTAAAAAATAAAACTGTAGACATGAAGGATACACATCAAAATCTCTGATAATGATATTTTTTTCTTTAGAAGGTGAGAATTATGGGTACTGGGAAGGAAAGTAAAAGGGAAAACTCAACCTTATCAATTTTGTTCCATTTCTTTATGAAATGATTGAAGATACAGTGACAAAATACAAATATTTGCTATTCTAACTCATTTTGGGGGGAGTTTGCTCTATTATTTTCTTGACTGTTTAATTTTTTTTCTTTTGTAATATTGGTATGAGGAATAGTTCCTTTCTCTAAAGTACTCATGACTTACATGGTATATATTCTTGTAAATATTCTTTTTCTCAAACACTCTATAGACCATCCACATGTTCCTAATGCGTGTGTACCTGGGAGGAAATGGTTCAGGAGATCATAGCACTACAGCCAACAGTAACCAATGATGATCTGTGTTCACAAGTCAATACTCTTTCCTTTTTGTTTCTTCATATTAATAATATCTTTCCTGCTTAAGGATACTCTTTTTTTTTAAAATAAGAATTCATCAGCAATATTCATTATTAAAGCAACATAAAATACTTTTCAAATAAGAATCACATTTTGTTTTCTGGTGCAGTACTCTGAAAAGATGTGAACAAAGTTGATTTTTTAGTAGCCTAGCAATAGCCTGTTGGTTTGAGTGAGATAATTTTTATCTAGAATATTATCTATATTTCAGGCAATGAAATTGTATCAGGAATCAAACTTATATGGGGCGTTTTTTGATAGTGTCTTCATGAATGTATTTTTACAAAGCTTATGATACTGTCTGATTCTGAAACATTTCAAAGGTGGGAACCAGTCATACAACATCCTTTGTTTTGGGTTACAGAGGAAAACATACCTAGCCAAGAGCATCTTAACAGAGTGAGAGCCCAGAATTGAAGTATGAAAACAGAAGTTCTTTTCTTAGGTCTTCTGCCAATGAAAAACTGTTGCTTTTGTCAAGTCTCTTAAGTTGGAAAAATCGCAAAGGCACTCTAGCTAGCTCATACAAGAAGGACTTATAGTGAAGATTCAGTAGGATGATCCCAGTAGAGATAGAAAATGAGGTAAGCTTCATGGAACTAGGATCTGGAAATGGAAATTTTTTTTAAAAAGTTAACTATATTTCTCTTTCTAGAGATTCAACTGTCTTTTGACCTCTTCCTTTCTCCATATGGTCTATTGTCTCCTCTCAGGACCACCTTCCTTTACTTGTTCACAAAATGAAATTTTTGGTTTCACATGCTTTGATGTCCATGTTACTCACCTTAGCTTTGACCAGATATGTTTTGTCCATTTAAGAGTAAGGTGACTGGGATTGTTGGGTGGCTCCCATTCTTACCATGAATCATTATATTAGAAAATAATTCATCTCTAAAATCATTGGCATGCAATGTAGATAATGATGGAGAAGGCCACATTCGAATCTACACAGTAAAACTTGTTGGATTTTCCCATTAGATACTATAGTTATCTCTCCAAAGTCTTCAGCCACCTAATTCTGGGATTCTTTTATTTTTCCTCCCTTCTGTCCACCAAACAGCTTCTAATATTCTCTCCATTTTTCGGATCTCAGCATAGCACAAAACTTCTGTTTCCTTCAAAGTACATACCACACACACACACACACACACACACACACACACAGTTAAATTAATATTGACCATGCATTATTCTTCAAATATGTCATCCTAGGATAGAGGCCAAAAAGCTGGTCTTGGTTTACTTTGACAGTTATATTCACAGAAGTTATTTGTCACTTAATTCCATTTGTTGAAGAGGTAGTACTTTGAGATGAATTTATGCTATGGATGAGCTTCTCTTGCTGCAAACAGGTCCTCAGTCTAGGGTCAATCAGTATATAAAGCATGTAGGAGAAATTGAGTGTGGCTGAAAATGAACTGATACATTCAAGGCAGATATAGGAATTTAGGTAAGTAAATTCACATCTCTAAGGATTTAAGCTACCCCCAATGATAACTTAGAATCTTAAAATTCTGTAAAATAAAAATAAATATATGGAATGACATCATTTTATTTTATATAGCATCTTATATAATCTGTCAAATGAATGTCAATCTTTTAGTAATTATGTTTTTTAGCATTTTTAAGTATTTTTGTGTAGCAATTTCTATTTTTTAATATTTTCCCATCGTAATACAGTTGATTTCTTCCAACACCTTGGTAATCGTAACATAAAGTCAATTCATCTTTATTATATATAAGACATAAGTTTTTGCTATTTTAGTAACATTTCTTTAGGTAAATGTTTATGAATTTCTTTACTGAAAACAGTTTAAGTATTGGAGTGCAAGTCCTTTGTTTGGCTGACCATTGCCTGTAATTGGGAATCTCTATCTCCATTCCTAGAACCCACAGACAGTATTGATCAAACCCCATATTTACTAAACAAATTTATAATATCAAAAACTCCAAATAAAAGGTTATATGCATTTTCTGAATACAATTAATACTTTAGTATCAGTGAAATGAAAAATTCCTAGGCATGAATTGCAAAAGAAAATAATATGTTTATCAGCTAATAAAATAATAATAACTTCATCTTTTCCCTTATTGTCACAATATTCTATTAGGTCAAATACCTATAGTTTAAACTGATCTCTAAAGTAATTACTGTCTTTTTAATCAGGTATTTTAGTCATAAACTTAAAATTATGGTTAAAAAATATTCAAGTTCACCATCAATCATTGTATATCTAGAGATGACCAAGTCATACAACACTTGAACTCACTGTATATAGGTTATAATGGTAGAAACCGCCCCTCACCAAATAGCTAGAGGACAGTGTGGTAAGTATATAGTCAGAGATACACATTATTTATAAGAGCAAATTTGGAATAAACACACTGTTTATTAATAAAAATATTGTCCAATCAGGGAATTATCAAATAAATTATAAATGAATTATTATACTTTACTGTAACTAAATATTTTGGATCTATTAAATATTATGTCTTCTAATGTGTGTACTATGAAGAAAATGCACACAATAAAGTTGTTATGAAGGAAAGACAAAATACGTTAAGTCTATATTATCTCAGTCACACACACATATATAAACAGGGAGTGAGAAAAGATGTGGGGGAAGGAAAGTATAGCAGCTTTTGTGGGCTGGTTGTTGAGATCTTGTGAGTGGGGAAGCACAGAATACTGCTCCGCAAGGCTCCAGAAACAAGGCAGCAGATGCATGAAGCACAGAGCAGAGAGCAATGTCACTACAGACTGAAGGAAAGGCTGAGAGCATAATAACAGCTGTGGTTCCAAATACGTGGATCTTGTTCCTCTGGAGTTCAACAACCATTAATTACCATCCCTGAATTCTGTAAAACCTCCCTGAATTATTAAAATGCCTTCCTTAAAAAAAAGTGCCCCTTTTACTTAAACTGGTTACATTTATTTACTATTACTTGTAGTCAAAAGAGCTTTAACTGAAGGAAAAATTTTCATTAAATAGATAAAGAATAGAAATCAATACATTTTAGGAACTTATATGCTTGTATTATACCTTTTGATACCCAAGAGTAGCTTACAGATAATTTTGCTTAATAACCTCAAACAACTCTCCTATCATAATATTTATAGTGCTATCAAATGCAGAGAGTACATTTCTAAATTCAACTCGAAAGCCAGATTGCTACTTTTCAGTTTCTAAGAAGACTGACCTTATAGAGGAAACTACCTTGAATTGCAGAACACATTCCTCGAGCATGCTGTCCAATAGAAATTTCTGTGATGATGGAAATGTTCATTCTGTGCTGTGCAATGTGGTAGTCGGTAGACATAGGTAATTACTGAGAATTTGAAAGGTATCTAGTGTGATTGGGGAGCTAATTTTTAAATTTTATTTCATTTTAATTTATGTAAAAGCAAATAGCTACATGTGGCTAGTGGCTTATATCCGCACAACCTTCAAGGGTACCTAGGAAAAGTAGAAATATAATTAATGCTACGTTAGCATTAAAAATCACAACTATCTCTTATTTTCTTGTGCACATTGGATGTCTCCTGGTTTATGAGATTTTAGCAGATACATTACAAATTGAATCTTTAAAATAATGTCTTTTTTTTTAGCTTATCATATATCTAAAAATATGGAAAACTTAGAAGAAATCCAGAGTAGGCTTCCTACTTCAAATAATATTCATCCTGGGGTGCCTGGGTGGCTCAGTCAGTTAAGCGTCTGCCTTTGGCTCAGGTCACGATCCCAACGTCCTGGGATCGAGCCCTACATCAGGCTCCCTGCTCAGCGGGGAGCCTGCTTCTCCCTCTCCCTCTGCCTGCTGCTCCCCCTGGGGGTACTCTCTCTCTCTCTCTCTCAAATAAATAAAATCTTTAAAAAAAAATAATGTCAGTCCTATTAACCAAAACAAAGCAAAAGGTAGAGAAAAAAAGACAAGTAAGCGGGAAACAGCAAGAGCATATCAAACAGTAAGCAACAGATAACAAGTGCCTACTGTTTTCTAGGGAAATAGCAATTATTTAGAAAATCACATAAATTCTGAAAACGTGTCTGAAAAGTACATTGTGGCTAGTAAACCATTGCTGTCAAATATAATTCATAAACATTTTTAGACAATCTGATCTTAAGCTGGTTAAAAAAGGACTTAGAACAAATAAAACAAATAATTATAGCTTATGATAGAAGGAACTGGATGATATTTAAAAATCAGTTATGTGCTATAATAATTATAAAGAGGGAAATATCACTCTGGCACAAGTGTACTAAAAAAGCATAAACAAAATTTAGGTAGGACCTAGATAATTGGCAAGGTGAAAAAAAAAAAAAGAGTGTGTTTAGAAGAGAAACTATAGTAGAGAATGGATACGGAGTAGATCCATAGGGCTATGCAGGTGCAGTGGTAGAAAGGTTGGACAAAGAAGATTGCAGACACTTACTGGATGGATTGAGGAGCACTGAGGAATTTAGACTTTATTGCAAAGGTGATATAAGTCCCAGAAAGTGTTACAGTTAACTCATGGATCTAAGGTTGTCCATTTAATATATGTAAACATGACTAGTATCTCTATATGGGTTTCTTAAGGATTTTCTCTTCAACTCAGACATACTCTGTTCTATAAATAATAAAAAAGTTGATTTATTAAAAAATAAAATATTGACTATAAAAATTAATGGTAAGCTACTTTTTTTTATGCTTTCCAAACAATTTTCATACTTGGAAGGAAGCCTGAAAATGCAGCCTCTTCAGATTTTGGTCAAAGTTGTTTTTTGTTTTGTTTTTTGTTTTTGTTTTGTTTTGGTGGGGGGTGGTGTTCAGATATAATGCTTTGACTGAGCTGTTCCTGAAAATAATTTTTGTACCAAATGTGAGAGAAAAAGCAAACAAAAACCTTATCTGGCTTAGAAAGCAAATGATCTAAAACATTGTGAGTTAACAGTGGTTCAGATTCACTCACATCAGTCTCCATTTATCTACCATGATGCTTATATACAGTCAACTAAATGGTAGTTTTGTTCAAAAGCATGCAGAAGTCCAAACAAAAGAGCAAATAAAATTGTAAGTGCCCTAGGAGGCAAAGAGATGAAGCCTGTGTTTTAATGTTCATTCTAAGATAAGTCTGTGACTAAATAGTAAAAACCAAAATTTAGACTTGTCCAATTGAACTTGTGTGATATTTGAAATATTTTGTGTCTGCACTATCAGTAGCTACTATTCACTTGTGACTGTTGAACATTTGAAATGTGATATGTGTTACTGAGTGACTGAATTTTTAATTTTATTTAAATTTAATTTAAATTTAAATAGTGTAGGTTATATATTTTTTCTATGTAAACATCCAATTTCTATCACATAAGCCAAAAATATCTATAATTAGGAAATCTGAAAGGCCAAGTGTAAGTCTTGAAATTAGTAGCATCATATTCCGTATACACAATAGTATCTTCCCCTTTTATTGTGTCCCATCTATGCTGAAATAATTTGGGCATTAAATATAGAGAATATTTCCCTTCTATACTCCTAGCCCATTTTTTGATTGTAACTTTTTAAAAACAATTTAGTTCCTTCAAACTATAAGGAGAGACTATAAGGAGAAAGCAAATTTAACAATAGACTTGATGTTGATGCTCAGAATTAAGAATTAAAAATATATGTATCAGACAAATATTAGAAGAGGCAATGTCAAATATCTGCATTTATTGATTGAGTTCTATTTGGATACCACTAGAAGGCTTCCCTCTTAAAAATGATGTTTATGTCAAATCAGAATATTTTTAAGCACCTATAAAATTTCTTAATATTGTAAAAATAACAATGTTTTTAGAGGTTCATATCATGATAAGATAGAATTCTTAAAATAAGATGATATCATGACAGGATTTTATCTTGAGGAAATAGATATAAACACATACATATACACACATAGTTGACCCTTGAACAACAGAGGTTTGAAATGTGTGCGTCCACTTACACATGGATCTTTTCTCAATATAGTAAAGTACTGTAAATGTATTTTCTCTTCCTTATAATTTTTTAAATAACATTTCTTTAGCTTTAAGAATATAATATATAATATATCTATAACATACAAAATTTGTGTCAATTGACTGTTTATGTCATCAGGAAGGCTTCTGGTTAACAGTGGACTCTAAGTTTTTGGGATGTCAAAAGTTATACATGGATTTTCAACTCTGCAGACGGTTGGCACCCCTAACTCCTGTGCTGCTCAAAGGTCAACTGCATAGTTTTTAAAAAAATTCAAGAGTATAAAATAAAACTCAGGTGTAATCATAATGATGTACCCTATGTGTGTTTCTTTTACTTAGATATAAAAAAACAAACAAAAAACCCCCAAAGGTTTACTTGGTATCTGCATGTCAGAGGATAAATGAAATACTCAGTTTTTAAAATATATTCTGACATAGATAACATTTTAACTAAATACTGGCAAGAACCCATGATAGAAGACATAAGGTCTGTGCCCTCTTTCTCTCAGCCATTGACATGTATGGGTATTTGTGGCCATAACCTCATATGAATTAGCTTTGAATCTCATGCATTCATGTTCAGGTCTTATAGTCAGAATATAGTTTAAATCCTAATCCTAATACTTTTAATCTACGTGATATTGGGTAAATTATGTTACATTGAATACTCAGAGAAAAATTTTGAATGAGGTTGGCAGGAGCCATGAATAATTCATTATTTTGGCAGAGTCTAAGTAGCTAGCATTCTGAGGTTTAGACACTGACGCAGCAAGCACAGAGCAAAAGGGAGATAATATATAGTCCAGATAAGGGAAATGGAAATAATTTGTAAATTGGCAGACAAAATATATGAGCAGAACAAAATCACTAAAATGAATGAATAAGGAGAGTAAAGGAGTAAATGATAAAAGATAATAGGAGATATGTTAAAGAAGTAGCCAAGGAAAATATACATGGCAGGAAATAATGGTGTCTCAGAGACAGATGTCACAAAACATATGGCAGGGTAGATTAGTTAGTTTGAAAGGATTAATCTATATACATTAATATAAGTTAATATATATATATTAGTGTACATTAATATGTACTGGTATTTATTAAGTTTGAATTTTTGGTGTATTTTTATGACATAGCCATGGTAAATCCTTGGAATTTGCAAAAGAGAAAAATTAAGGTTCAAAAAATCTAAAACTAAAATAAAAAATGTTATCCCAGCAATTTAAATTAAAGATTCTGCTATTAAATACAAATAGGTCAGATTACTACACAATTTAGTATTTGGGGGTTGGGCAGGGGGTGATGTGAATGAATAGATCTGAGTATATCTGGGCTACACTCTTAACAGAATGCTCCCTATTAGGATCATCAATGACAAATAATTTTATAGTGTAGTGATTAAGGGCAAGGATGCACTTTGAAGTAAGACTGCAAATATAACTAACACTGGCTCTGTGACTTTAAACAATTCAATATATTTTTTCTTCCTCTTCTTATTGGTGTGAAGTAGTCAGATAAATCTTAAGTCCATATGAATTGCACATCGGAGCTCACTGTTTAAATAAAACAAATCGTGTGGTCCAACAGTTTGGAGCACTACATACTCTAGATCAAGAGTATCTCAGTTGGGAATATCACTTCAACAGTTACTAGTCATGCGACATTGAGCAAATATATCTCAGCCTCAGCTACATCATCTGTAGAATGGTCATAATAATCATAATAGATATAGTTAGCACACAAATACGAGGATTAAACGAAATAATCCACATAAAACTTTTGGTAAAGTGCCTGGCATACCTGCATACTCAAAATTTACTCCCTATAATTTTATAAATTATAACTTATAAATTATTTAGTTACCCATTATTTTATCGTTGTAAATATAAACACCATTTTCATATGGACCCTCAACTTACTGATGGCTGTTTTCTACAATTGATTTTTAGTTATTTATCTAAAGCTCATAGATAAATGCTAGTTTTATTTGGTAGTTCACAGTTTTTATACCATAAAATAGTTGCAAATACCTATAATTTAAACAATAGATAATATTTAATAATAAATGAAGAAAACCAGCAAGTGCATCAGGTAGAAAATAAACAATGACAGTTAGTGATTTCTCTTAACTGGAGTCTACTTATTAACGCAGAGAAGCACTTGAAAACATTTATTTAAGTGTGTGTCTTGATTTCAATAGTGTTATGTATGTGTGTGAAGACAAAATTTCTGTTTTGCAATGAAAAGGCATTTCATAAAATATTTAGTTAAATTGCAGGCTCTCAAAATAGTACCTATGAAATTGTTTGCTTTTTATTTTTTTATTTTTTGAAATTGTTTGCTTTTTAAAAAGGTACCATATATTTAGTCAATTTTGAGAATAAATTTCAAATTGATGCCAACTCTAACTCAGTTGGTTAAGGATTATGTATTTTATAATGGGATCAGTGTGAATGAGACAGGCTGTATACATAAGTAAACAGAAAAAAATAACAAGAGAATATGTAGATTCATCATTTATTTGGTTTCTATTTTTAAGATATATTTCAGCCAGTCAGCATTTTCTTCTGTGCAGACAGTTCTGTGATTTTTTTTTTTTTTTCCAACCATGCCTGTCCCTAAACAGATGCACTCATCTGTCCACGGAACTTCCCAGCTCCTTCTCCCATAATTAAAGGATCCCTATACTGAATAGGGAAAGGAACATAAAATACTTTGAGAAAGTTGAAAAATTATCACGATTTGAGTAAATTTAGTTGGGGATTCCTGCTACTTGGTTTCTTTAAGCAAGGTATAATTTTAAATAGAATAATTATCCTTTATTCTTGAAAACTAACAGACACTTTTTAAAAAATAAATACATTCCTATTTTTTAAAAGCAAACACCTGTTTCTTTGGTTTAAAAAAAAACAGGTTTTCAAGATTGTTTACAAAGGAAACACACACACACACATATATATACACTAAAAATTTAAATATTTTCAGCTTCTTACATAAAGTATACCAATATCAAATTTACATAAGCATAGTATAAGCTGATTAAACATAACAATCTGAAAATAAATATTTTTTAAAGAAAGAGTTGTTTTTTTAAAAAAATACATTCTTTTGGAGGTATGTTCCCAGTATATATCATATATACAATCTGTTAAACAGCAAAAAGAATAAGATCATTTTTACATTTATATTACAAAAAGTATTTTCATCTTTACTAATATATTTTATTAACTAGCAGCATGGCCTATAAAAACCCTTTTCATTGTTTGATTTTTGATTGTACATTGAATAAAAATGGAATCTGCCCCCTTTACCTCATAGACAAAAAAATAAGAACAAGAAAAAAATAAATACAAATATGTGGAAAACAAAGCTGATCTGTATCAATGAACCAAAACAAATAATGAATAGGTGAGAAATGCCTTGAAAATCAAATGGTTTTTTTTTTTAAGTTTTTAACAAAGCTTATTGTTCTTTGTTAAAGATTTTCTTTTATTTATTTGTCAGAGAGAGAGAGTGAGAGAGAGCACAAGAAGGGGGAGCGGCAGGCAGAGGGAGAAGCAGGCTCCCTACTGAGCAAGGAGCCTGATGAGGGACTCGATCCCAGGACCTGGCATCATGACCTGTGGGGAAGGCAGGCACTTAACCAAATGAGCCACCTAGGCATCCTGACAATCAAATGGGGTTTATGAAGATACATTCAAGCTGGCCCAGGATGCTGATTTCAGCTAAAAGTAGCAAAGCACAGTTCTTTGATGTTTGTTCCAAGTCTTAAGCAGGAAAAATAACAATCCTTTATCTGGATCATCAGGAAGCTGAACAGGGTAGTTTTGGGAGCTTTCTATAACTGATTTGGCAACAAGAAGCCTAGGGGAATAGACTAGTGATAAGTCACATTGAGTCACCATTGGTATGGCAAACACACAACATCTGCAGTGTAAGCAACATGCAGCTGCCAATCTCTGATGGCTGAGTAAAAGTAAAGGCTAAAAGAACACATTCACACACAAAGCCCTGTGTTACCTGAAACTTCAGAATAAAATAAGAAGGATCATTGCTAGTGGGCACTACAACACTGGCCTTGGCACCTCTCTCAAAGAAACAAAATAAAAACCTGCAAAAGAGAACTCAAATAATGAAACATAAATAGAGTATTTCTAGATACATATTTTAAGTCCTAGAATTAAAAAAAAATTAATAACATAGAGAACTCTTTTGAGCATCTGGAGAAAATTGTCCAGTCATTTGAGTGTACAAAAATTATGTTAGTCTCAAACTTCTTCCTAATGGCATTCAATTTTAGAATTTTGAGGATTAATTACAAATTTCTGAAAGTTTGATCTGGTTATTTTATGCACAGCCAAACATTCATTCAAGTACTAAAGAAACAAACAAAAATTTTTGAACATTCAAAAGTGCAAAGAGATATTTCCTGTGAGCCGATAAGAAAATTCTAGAGAATAAACTTCAGCCAACCAAGTGATGGGGAAAGAAACTAAATGAAACAAATCAGAAAATGATTGGATCCTTTTTGTAGAGGAAGAATTATAATAAATATGTGATTATAGAATATTCATAAATATATGAATTCTTTAGTGAAAAAAATCATAAGCTTATAGCTTAGTGAAAAAAATCATATAGCTTATCCTTATAGGATAAGGAAGTGGGAGATAGTTCTTTTTCCATAGTCAGAATAAACAAAATGTTAGCTATAAGGTAAATACTGAGAAAAATTATATGTCTAAAGCCAAATGGATAATGGATGTAGAACAGGGTAGAATAATTGGAAATATACTGACACTAGTTGAAAATATCCTAATTGCTCATTCTATTAAAAAATTACTTCATAAGAAACAGTATTGTAGGGGCACCTGGGTGTCTCAGTTAGTTAAGAGTCTGCCTTCAGCTCAGGTCATGATCCTGGGGTCCAGTTCTTTCTTTTGGGATGAATTCCTCCATCTTGGCATTCTGTCTAGGTCTCTGCCTTCTATGTGTTAGGAAAGCCTGTTATGTTTCCTGCTCCTGAGAATAATGACTTTATAAAGTTATGTCATATACTGTCCATGGCCTTGAACTTCAGGAAGTGCCTCTGGTGTATGCTGTGGTGCTCTGCTGCCATGCTTTGGCTACTCTTTCAGGTCAATCCTCTGCAGAGTTTCTCTTTGCCTGCAGTGGGGAGTGTTTGGACCCTGGCCAGAGTGTGATGACTTTTAACTAGGTGTGCTCTAATCTGCTTGTTAAAAGAGACCTAATGCTATTTCCACTAAAGGTGAAGCTCTGCAGAACTGTATGGTCAGTAGACATGTTGCATACGGGGGAGTTTGTGCTGGTCTTCTAGGGGAGGGGCCCACTGCTCTGGTTCTTGGGTATACTTGCCCTAGAAAAGCAGCACCTTCCATGATGTGGCCTCTTCTCACCCTCTAGTTGTATATTTTGTTCTGTCAGCCCTCAGATCAATTTCTTGGGTATTCAGAATGGTTTGATTTTTTATCTAACTGTGTTCGATGAATGAGGCAAGTCTAGGACCCTCTACTACCCTGCAATCATACCTCTCTGTATACTGCATTTTTAAAGGTATTTCTCAAGCATATTCATTCCTTGCCTGTCTCTCTACCTCTCTCTTTAATATACATACATATATATGTGTATATATATATATATATATCAAATTGACAATTATACATATGTATTTTTATTGTTTTACAATGCTGTTTCTTTTTTTTTAATTTTGTTTATTTCAGCGAGAGAGAGAGAGCACACGCATGAGCAGGGGGAGGGGCAGAGGGAGAGGGAGAAGCAGACTCCCCACTGAGCAGGGAGACCGATATGGAGCAAATTATAGCTGAAAACTTCCCTAATCTGGGGAAAGAAACAGACATCCAAATACAGGAGGCACAGAAAACTCCCATCAAAATCGACAAGGTAGGCCAACACCAAGACATATCATAGTTAAAGTTGCAAAAAGAAAAAGAAAGAGAGAGAGATACAGAAAAAAATCATAAAAGCAGCAAGAGAAAAGAAGTCCCTAACTTATAAGGGAAGACAAATCAGGTTAGCAGCAGATCTCTCCACAGAAACTTGGCAGGCCAGGAGAGAGTGGCATGATATATTCAATGTGCTGAATGGGAAAATATGCAGCCAAGAATACTCTCTCCAGCAAGGCTGACGTTCAGAATAGAAGTAGAAATAAACAGTTTCCCAGACAAACAAAATTAAAGGAGTTCATAAACACTAAGCCAGCCTGGCAAGAAATATTAAAGGAGACTCTTTGAGTGGGAGAGAAAGACCAAAAACAACAAAGATTAGATAGAAGGGAAGAGAGAAAATCTCCAGAAACAATGACTTACCAGTAATACAACAGCACTGAAGTCATATATATCAATAATGACTCTGAATGTAAATGGACTGAACACTCCAATCAAAAGACATAGGGTATCAGAATGGATTAAAAAAACAAGACTCATCTGTATGCTGCCTTCAAAGGACTCATTTTAGACCTACAGACATTTACAGATTGAAAGCGGGGAGATAGAGAATCATTTATCATACTAATGGACAGCAAAGGAAAGCTGGAGTAGCCATACTTATATCAGACAAACTACATTTTAAAGCAAAGACTGTAACAAAAGATGAGGAGGAGCACTATATCATAATAAAGTAGCCTATCCAACAAAACTGAACAATTAAAGATATTTATGCCCCCAACTTTGGAGCACTCAAATATATAAATTGATTAATAACAAACATAAACTCATTGATAGCAATACAATAATAGTAGGGGACTTGAACACCCCACTTATAACAGTGGACAGGTCATCTAAGCAGAAAATCAACAAGGAAACAATAGCTTTGAATGACATACTGAACCAGAGGGACTTAACAGATATATTCAGACTATTTCATCCTGAAGCAGCAGAATACACTTTCTGTTCAAGTACACACAGGACATTCTCCAGAAGAGATCACATACTGGGTCACAAATCAGGTCTGAACAAGTACAAAAAGATTGAGATCATACCATGCATATTTTCTAACCACAATGGTATGAAACCACAAGAAAAAAATTGGCAAGACCCCAAATACATGGAGATTAAAGAACATCCTACTAAAGAATGGAAGGGTTGACCAGGAAATTAAAGAAGAAATAAAACAATACATGGAAAAAATGATAATGAAAACACAACAGTCCAATACCTTTGGGATGCAGCAAAAGAGGGAAATACATAGTATAGTAATACAGGCCTACCTCAAGAAACAAGAAAATTCTCATATACACTGAATCTTACACTTAAAGGAACTAGAAAAAGAACAGCAAATGAAGCCTAGAGCCAGCAGGAAAAGGGAAATAACAAAGATTAGAGTAGAAATAAATGATATGGAAACAAAAATACCTGTAGGAAAGGTTAATGAAACCAGGAGCTGGCTCTTTGAAAGAATTAATAAAATTGATAACCCCCTAGCCAGACTTGCCGAAAAGAAAGGAAAAAGGACCCAAATAAATAAAATTGCAGATGAGAAAGGACAGATCACAACCAACATCACAGAAATACAAACAATTATAAGAAAATATTATGAAGAATTATATACCAACAATTAGGCAATCTGGAAGAAATGGATACATTTCTAGAAACATATATACTACCAATACTGAAACAGGAAGAAATAGAAAATTTTAACAGACTGAACCAGCAAATAAATTGATTCAGGATCAAAAATCTCCCAACAAACAAAGTCCAGGACCAGAGGGCTTCCCAGGAGAATTCTACCAAACATTTAAAGAGTTAGTACCTATTCTTCTCAAAGAATTCCAAACAATGGAAATGGAAGGAAAACTTTCAAACTCATTCTATGAGGTCAGCATTATCTTGATTCCAAAACCAGACAAAGACCCCACTAAAAGAACATTAAAAGAATCATTCACTGCGATCAAGTGGGATTTATTCCTGGGCTGCAAGGGTGGTTCGATATTCACAAATCAATCAATATAATACACCACATTAATAAAAGAAAGGATAAGACACATAAGATCCCCTCAATAGAAGCAGAAAAAAACATTTGACAAAGCACAGAATCCATTCTTAATAAAAACCCTCAACAACGTAGGGATAGAGGGAATGTATCTCAACATCATAAAGACCATCTATGGAAAACCCACAGCTAATATAATCCTCAATGGGAAAAACTGAGAGCTTTTCCTGTATGTTCAGGAACAAGACAGGGATGTCCACTCTCTAAAAATTGTACCGGAAGACCTAGCCTCAGTAATCAGATAATAAAAAGAAATAAAAGACATCCAAATCGGCAAGGAAGAAGTCAAACTTTTCCTATTCACAGATGACATAATACTCTATGTAGAAAACCTGAAACACTCCACCAAAAAAATTTCTAGCACTGATACACAAGTTCAGTAAAGCAGCAGGATACAAAATCAACATACAGAAATCTGTTGCATTTCTATATAACAGTAATGAAGCAGCAGAAAGAGAAATCAGGAATTGATCCCATTTACAGTTGTACCAAATACTATAAGATACCTAGGAATAAACCTAACCAAAGAGGTAAAAGATCTATACTCTGAAAACTATAGAACAGTGATGAAAGAAATTGAAGAGGACACAAAGAAATGAGAAAACATTCCATGTTCATGGATTGGAAGAGCAAATATTGTTAAAATGTCAATAGTACCCAAAGCAATCTACACATTTAATTCAATCCCTATCAAAATAACACCAGCATTTTTCATAGGCTAGAACAAACAACACTAACATTTGTCTGTAACCCCAGAGGACCCCCAAAATAGCCAAAGTGACCTTGAAAAAGAAAAGCAAAGCTGGAGGCATCAGAATTCCAGATTTCAAGTTATTACAAAGCTGTAGTCATCAAGACAGTATGGTACTGGCACAAAAACACACATAGATCAATGGAGCAAAATAGAAAACCTGGAAATGGACCCATAAGTATATGGTCAACTAATTTTCAACAAAGCAGGAAAGAATATCCAATGGAAAAAAGACATTCTCTTCAACAAATGGTGCTTGGGAAAATTGGACAACAAGTGCAAATGAATGAAACTGGACCACTTCCTTATACTACACACAAAATTAAATTAAAAAATGGATTATAGACCTAAATGTGAGACAGGAAAGCATCAAAATCCTAGAGGAGAACACAGGCAGCAAGTAACCTATTTGACATCGTCCGTAGCAGCTTCTTATTAGCTATGTCTCCAGAGGCAAGGGAAAGAAAAGCAAAACTAAACTACTGGGAATTGATCAAGATAAAAAGCTTCTGTACAGCAAAGGAAACAACAAAACTAAAAGGCAACCTTTGAAATGGGAAAAGATATTTGCAAATGACATATCTGATAAAGGGTTAGTATACAAAATCTATAAAGAACTTATCTAACTCGACACCCAAAAAACAAATAATCTAATTAAAAAATGGGCAGAAGACATGAATAGACATTTTTCCAAAGAAGACATCCAGATGGCTAACATACACATGAAAAGATGCTCAACATCACTCATCATCAGGGGAATACAAATCAAAACTACAATGAAATATCACCTCACACCTGTCAGTATGGCTAAAATTAACAACACAGGAAACAACAGGTGTTGGCGAGGCTGTGGGGAAAGAGGACCCCTCTTACACTGTTGGTAGGAATACAAACTGGCGTGGCCACTGTGGAAATCAGTATGGAGGTTCCTCAAAAAGTTAAAAATAGAACTGCCCTATGACAGAGCAATTGCACTACTATCTATTTACCCAAAGAATACAAAAATACTAATTCGAAGGGATAAATGCACCTTGATGTTTATAGCACCATTATCAACAATGGCTAAATTATGGAAAGAGCCCAAATGCCCATCTACTGATGAATGGATAAAGAAGATGTGGTATACATATACAATGAACATTACTCAGCCATCAAAAGGAATGAAATCTTGCCATTTGCAATGACATGGATGGAGCTAGAGTGTATTATACTACACAAAACGTCAGAGAAAGACAAATACCATATGATTTCACTCATATGTGGAATTTAAGAAATGAAACAGATATACATAGGGGGACAAAAAAGGCAACAGGAAAACTATTAAACAGGCTCTTAACTATAGAGAACAAACTAAAGGTTGCTGGAGGGCAGGTGGTGGGAGGATGGGCTAGATGGGTGATGGGTATTAAGGAGGACACTTGTGATGAGCACTGGGTGTTGCATATAAGTGATGCATCACTAAATTCTACTCCTGAAGCCAATATTACACTATACGTTAACTAACTAGGGTTTAAATAAAAACTGAAATAAAAAAAGAACAAAACATAATAAATACATTATTATCACCATTTAAAAAAATGAAAAGAAAATATGGGATACATATAGGTTGTTCACTTGTGTGACCTGGTGAGGGGTGGAGAAGGTGGTGTAGATGAAATTTATTGTGGGAGGAGGATAATGACAGAGGCTGCAATCAAAAAGGAAAAAAAAAAAGATTAAGATCGCAAAGACTGCCCCCAAGAATATTTTGCATGATACAATCCAATTTATGAAATCATGTAAAGTTTTATATGTATATCTGCATCTAATTATTAAAATCATAACGATAACTGAGTAGTCAAAGTTATGACAAGCTAATACGAGCAAACAAAAAAAGCCAGCCCTCCTTATTTCAATATCAGATACTCTTTAATTTAGAGCAAATGCTTTTGGGACTTTAAAAACGGATCTTAAGTGTGTCAAAAGTTAACCAACCTCTCTTATAATTAAAAATAAATGACAGCTAAATCGAGAGAGAAATATAATTTTAGCTCAGATTATTGAACACTAAAAAGTTGGATAATTCACTGTTTTGGCAGGGGTATGGGGAATTTTTTATGGAACTTTAGATTGGTATAACTTCTATAGAGGATAATTTAATAAAATCTTTCAAAATTAAGAATGTACCACACTTCAACTCAGCAATTCTTCTAGGAGCTTACCCATCAGGTACAGCTTTTTACCTGTGAAATAATGTATATATAATAATGCTTAGTGTAGTGCTTGCAATAGAAGGAGTTTGGAAACAATCTCCGTGTCCATTGACAGAGGAATATTTCAATAAATTATGTTAACATCCATATAGTAGAATGCCCTGAATTCTTAGACCAAATCAGGTGGATCATATGTACTGATACGGAACTCTGAGATATATTAAATGCAAAAAGTACAGAAAAGTATGTAATGTGGTATCATTTTGGCAGAAAGCAAATATTAATAATACAAATATGCTTGTAATAGCCAGTAGCTCTGGGACCTGTGTAGCTAGGAAATAGGAGTAGGAAGGAAACCTATTTTTCATGGTATATATTTTATAACTACTGAATTTTATATCATGAATATGTATTAACTTAAATAAGATGATGAATGTATATGTATAAAATTTACAAGAAGAGTACTCAAAGTGTTAACAGTGGCAAGCTCTGGGGAATGGTACTCTTTGCTATTTAGGTTTCAGGAGATTGGAAAGAGACATTTATTTGTTACCATGTATCCTGTTGTGTTTGAATTTTCAAAGTAGGAGACATGTTTTTCTGATGGTTAAGCAACTGCCTTTGGCTCAGGTCATGATCCTGGAGTCCTGGGATCGAGTCCCACATCGGGCTCCCTGCTCAGCAGGGAGTCTGCTTCTCCCTCTAACCCTCTTCCCTCTCATGCTCTCTATCTCTCATTCTCTCTCTCTCAAATAAATAAATAAAATCTTAAAAAAAAAGATCTTTTATGAAAGAAAGAAAGAAGGAAGGAAGGCAGGCAGGCAGGCAGATAGTGAATTATCCTACTTCAAAACAGTGAGACCAAACTTCTCTTCTTCAAGAGAACAAACTTTTGAATGTGCCTAATTTGTGCTCACTAGTTGATCAAGCTCTCTCAGGAAGTCTTTGTTAAAGAAAACGACACTATTTTATTATTACTTTTTTAACTATGTTTTCTTAAAGATAACACCTTTGGAAGGTGAAATGAAAGACATAATGAACTAATAATTTGCAGAGTATCCTCACTAAAGGACATCTTGTTGGAATTCAAAAAGAGTTGCTGAGCATGGATTTTATTCATGTTATTCAATAGAATGCATTCTTCAATCTCTCAAGCACAAAACCTAATGCCTAATTTAAAGAAGTTTGTGTAAAATGCTGATTAGGTCATTATCAGAATATACCATCAAATGCTATTAAGGTTTTTCCTCTTTGCTAACTTTCTCTTTTACTAATGCGAAACATTGGACAATATTGTCTAATAGAAAGGTTGATAATTTGAACCTCAGCTTTTCACCTCATGTACTGAAATCAAAGTCCAGCTTATAAACTAGAGAAAGGAAAACTGTAAGCATATCTTTTGGTCTCAACAGATGGTCTGTTTAATCTATAAATTCAGTTTAATGACCAGCATGCATCATTGAATGTACATTTTAAGATTGTTTTTGTTTGTTTGTTTTAACCTTCTTCTGTTAGATGCAATATTTGACCTCTATAAATGAATTTAAAAAATAAAACCTCAAAAATAACATAACTTAGTGGAATACATTTTACACTAACATGTTCAAAATAAACTCAGTTGCCTACATTTTTAGTTATCATTTTCTTCTGTCAGGCATTCAATGAGCTTTTCTAGAAATGCAAATATATTGTTTTCTCATTTTATATTCCTAAAAATATTTTCTAACAGACAAAAAGTACAAACATTGTAGACATTATTTAAGAAGGCAATAGGAGAATGGAAAATACCTTTAATTTTCAATTATGTAAAATCCACATGTCAGAAGTACTTTGAGAATTTCAGCTTAATGTTAGTTCTGCAGTTAGGTCTCCGTTCACTCCAATCTCATCCTTCTTCTCCCATTAGCTATGATAAACAAGAATTGTAAACCTTTAAAATTCAATCTCACTATTCAACATTTACTCTGATTCTAATTTAATTCTTTAAAGATACTCATCAATTTGATTTTTTTCCTTATTCTGCCATTGCTCTAATAGATGTTTAAATTAAAAATAAATCCTGGGGTCTGAGCAGATAGCTCAATTAGAGGTTAACTAACAAAAACCAATGCTCTTAACCCCAGAGCAGAGATTGTAGAATGACCTAAAAGCCAGAAATAGTTATATTTTGGAAGAGGTAGGCTGGATTTTATCTAATTAGAAAGCATAAACTAAATTTGAACACTGTAAAATAATTTGTGGAATATGAGACTACATATACAGTTATGCAGGCATAACATGTAATTTTTGCCATTTACAAGTCCATATGGAATTTTGAGAGTTTATGGGAAGCAAATTTAAATATTTTAGTGATATTATATTTTGAGTACATCTAATCTCTCTTCTGCCATTCCATCCTTCAAATCTGTGAAAACTTTAAATGTTTTTACCTTGCATTTTCCGTTTTAAAATCTGGGTGTTCCCAGTTCCTCCAACACCCAGTTGGCATGGTTTCTAGACTTTTTATCCCGTATCTGAGAAATTATCATGTAATTAATCAATGCTCCAGTGAAATTATGGCAAATGGAATTCAACAATCGTTAGTGGTATCGTTAGTTCACAATTTTGTGGAATGAAAGGTAAAATCCTTTGAGAAGTAAAATAGACTAGTGGCTAAGAGCACAAACTCCGGAGTCAGACTGACAGGCTTTGAATTTTGGTTCCATCATATTCTGCTTTCTTAACAAAATGGAAAAACAAACAAAAATAATGCTTTTCTCATAGAGTGATGTAAAAATGAGTGACTTGATGTGAATCAAGTACTTAGAACAGTATCTAGTGCATAACAAGCCCTTATTTTTATCCTTTGTCTTGGATATTTTATCCTTAAAACCTAGGCTAAAATAATCATAGTTGAAGGGAGGTATACACTCAAATTCATATTGACTCCTGATACACTTATAATAAAAAAGCTAAAATTCTTAGCATATTTTTACATGAGTTACTGGTAAGCCAGGACTCTTATACAAGAGTTCTTGAAAATATACTGAAATTATGTGTAATTAATTCTTGATGTACTCAGAAGGAATACAGTACTTTGGATCTACATTCACTTGGAATCTTTCTGGTATTATTGTTCCAGCCTAGGTTTGATAAATACACATTCTTGAAATTGAAAAATATGGAACAGGCTAAGTTTGATTTGATTTGATCTTATTTGTCTACCACTGTTCTAGCTTTGTAATAGATTGGATTTAAATTGGGACAAAAATCAACGTATCTATTTATAGTTTAAAATAAAGGTTCATGTCCTGTACTTCTCCAAAGTAGGGCAGCCTCATTTTTTCTTAATAGGAGACCAGCCTGGTGTAGAAACTCTATTGAGGTTATTTGGGAGTAATCAGGTCAGAAGTAGAAGGCATTCTTTTGAACTCTGCATGAGTGTTCATTCATTTGTGATTTGGTAATATTTAACTATAAGAAATAATTATAACTCTGTTTTCCCTAAGTGTAGAATGATCAGAAATATTGGAAGATTGTTTCAGATGCTGCTAGATCAAAATAAAATTGCATTTTATAATGGATGAATCATAATTACTATTCAGAGGAAGATGAAAAGTTGCCATAGCAATAATTGTCCTCTTTAAGTGAGTTAGACACATTTTAAATGGCATATTAAACCAAGAATCAAAATTTTTAAAGTGGGCTGAATGTTTTCTCTAAATGATATGTAGAGGTGATGAGAATTGATGCAGTTACTCCCAAAGTAACATGCAATCTCTTACAAATATCCCACATGTAGAATTAGTAAATTTCATCTAATTTCCACTTTGCCTAAGTGGTTACTGTCTTTCAATCATATCCTCAACCTCTACAAAAAATGATTTTCACCTAATAACTTTGTGGGTAAATGTTAGCCTGTCTCTCCCTATAATTTCTTTTTCTTTCTATCTCTTACCACTATCACTTTTTTTACTATTACCATTTTGTCTTCTCCTATCTTACCATTTCTTGTTTAATCAATTCTACCTCAGGAAATTTGCTTCATATGCGAAGATAAAATCTGTTCAAGAGGCAAACTTTTTCTTTGTCAAAATCTTGAAGTAGACCATGGCACAAGCATATGGATTGTTTTCAGTGAGGAAGCTAAAGTGATATAATTATCTAAAATGGAAATGTCAGTCTCTGGCATTCAGTACTAGACTTCTAGAGTTATTTTAAACATTATGGAGTGCATAAAAATCACTTTGAGAACAGGTTACTATGCAAATACCCTAAGTGACTTTGGCTCTAACAATTTGGGAGGATCTGGCAATCTTTATTCTAAACAGGATCTCTACTGTCATCAGTCATATCCTCATCCCCTATAAAAAAAAAAATGACTTTCACGTAGTAACTTTGTGGGGAAATGTTATCCTGTTATACAGGTAGCTCTGGACCTAAGGAAAAGTGGCCTGAGAAAACCAAGCCTTTGATCTAGCTCTGGCTGGATGAGCTGGCTGTCTCATGGAATAACAACTAAGGAAATGCAGTGAATGTCTATGTGAGAGCAGGGCCTTTGGGCACGAGGGCAGAGTGTCTCTGATTCTTTAAACTCTTGGATCTTTACTGACTAGGATTATTCAGTAGTTGAGTCAGAAAGTTGGAAAACTGGGGTCATTGTGGTTCTGGAAATTGCTCTATATATTTCATAGCTATTTCTGATCTAAGGAGGTTGGGGTGATGCAAGTTTTCATCCTTACAATTAGCTAAGTATTTCACCCTTAATAATAGGATTGTTACACAACAGAAAAATGAAGCTTCTGAAGAGCATACTCCAACTGATGAGTTTAGTGAAATCCCAAACTTTGTGCATTTCCTGAATGTCTCTTCAGCCATATACATGAGGTGCCTTTTCCTGAATAGCTGGGCAATATATAACATATAAAAATGTGCCTTTTAGGAGGCTGACATGAATCACCATTGATGTGAACAAACAATGAATCCAAAGTATTTGTAATTTAGGCTGTAATCAATTTCTTGAAAGAAAAAGGGATAGAATGCTTTCATGGGGTTCTTTGTTGAGGGATATAGATTCTGCCTGAAGATGCTTTCATGTGAGAATGAGAATTAGGACTAGTCTTGTAAGCTGAAGATAAGAAGACCTCAGTCAAGAAGAAAATTAGGTTGTATTTATCTGGGGTGAAAAGCAAGGCAATTACTAGCATATCATAACAAAATAGGGACACTAAAATAAAGTGTCTAAAAATGAAATAAAATCCAGAATCCCAAAAGTCAGGTTGTCAGCATAAAGCCAGCAATTACAATACAGAAGTGAACCTGGTAACCTATAGTTTGTCTGAAAAGTTATTTGTATTTCTTGCCAACTTCAAGGATTAGAGACCAAGTAGGCACACTTCTGACCCTACACATATGTAAAAGGAAAAAATAACAGATTTTGCACAGTAAAAGAACAATGCTGATTACTGTGTTTTTATGCTTAGTAGGGTAAGGCTAAGAGAGAACATGGGAAGTTCTAAAATATTTAGAGATGTTGAGTAGATCTGTATATTGACATATGTGTCAAGTTAAAACAGGGTCATTTAATCAAAAATTAAAATTACAGGGGTAAAGCAAAGCCTTACTTGGAAAATTGCCTTAATGGAGTCTCATTGTCCCAGTACACATCCTCCAATTTGAAGGATTCTCAGCTCTGTCATACTCTTCTCTACAGAAAAGTCTAAACTCAGTGTATAACTGAGTCTCAATAAGAAGAAGTAATTGGATAAAATTGGGTGAAATTAAAGGCTAGTACGTTGTACTACAAAAAAACTCACAACTCCATCTCTACTGCAGGGATATAATTGCAAAATAAACTAGAATCATCTTGTCAGTTCCCCTGGAGCCCTTCCCTATCAACAGTATGCTTACGTGGTTTCCCTTTTTCTAGTTTCCAGTCAGACAGTTATTGAAGTCTTTTTTTTTTTCTTTTTGGAATATGGGAATGCAATTCATATTTTTTTCTTTTCTAGGAGTTGTTCTTCTCACATTTCAGATTGGATTCATTAGGGAGCTTGTTTCAGATTTGGTTGTTCTGGTGAGGGGACCAGAGACAATGTTCTGAGAAATGCTACCCTAAGGAATTCTGTAGATAATTAATCTTATCCACAATATGTGATTTTACAACTTGAAGTCTGAGATTTGTCAACATCCCTCTGAAGGCTGTCTTGCTAATGAAATTAAAAGAAAAAAAAAAAGACATTTACTCAAGGTTAAGAATGGCTTAAAATAAGCCAGAACTTCAAAGTTTAAACAAGTTACCTGATTACTTTTGTCTGCAGACAAGTAAAAAATCCAAGTCAATCAATTACCTTCTCTCCTGCTATGAACATAGTGTATATTTAGTTGTTAAGCCTGGAACTGTGTTAATATCATTAAATCAGCTTTACAACTTGGGGACTAATAAACCATTGCATTCAAAGCATTTCTCTTATAGGAGAGGGAACTAATTGATTTGCCCATAGTGACACAATTTTCAGACCTGGGTTTGAATTCAAATCTCATGATATTTAACTTTGTTATTTTTCAAATGTGGCACATTAAGGAGCCAGAGGGGAAAATTTAGAAACTGCCAAACTATTGTCAAAGCTAAATATAGCTTTAAACTGACACAGCATCACAGCTTTGCATTGACCCATTTTCTAAGAAAATTTCAGCATGGGCAAACTAAATGTATTTTTAAGTCCAAGTTTTTGGTAACCTTGTCCTCAGAAAAAATTATAATATATTTCTCTTAAGACAGAGAATTTTACAAATTTGAATAAATGGTAAAATGACTTAGGGAAACTAAAAGTTGTTATATATTTGATTGAGTTATTTGAGTTTTATAGAAATTATCATATTTACTGTAATCCTATATTAAAACATTGCAGAAATTAATCCAAAATAACTTACCTACATGTTGCTTATTTATCTATGATGTTTAATAAGTCAATTAAAATATTTACTGAGTGTTTACAAAATATTATACTATATGCTTTGGGAATAGGTATTTTGAGCCCAAGGAAATGGGATAGTGCGTTTCAAATTGTATTCCTACCTAATTTTTAAATGATGGCTTCTCAGTACATATTTATTTAATGAATGCTTATATAAAGTTGTAGGATGCATTCCCTAGTTTTTAAGTTTATTCCATAAATTATAAAGGGATACGTATGTACAGAAAACATTTATAAATATTTAAATTTTAAAAGTCAATATATGATACTTGAAGTTCAAAGAGTTGGGGCACCTGGGTGACTCAGTCAGTTATGCAGTCGACTCTTGATTTTTGGCTCAGGTCATGATCTCAGGGTCCTGGGATCAAGCCTCACCTTGGGCTCACTGCTCAGCAGGGAGTCTGTTTGGGATTCTCTCTCTCCCTCTCTCTCTGTCCCTCCCTCACCACTCATGGGTATGCTCTCTCTCTCTCTCACTCTCTAAAATAAATAAATAAAATCTTAAAAAAAATTTTTTTAAAAAGAGACCAACTAACATTTGAATTAATTTTCATACAATCAAAAATATCTCTTGAATGTGGATTATTGCCAGGCACTCTCTGAGTGATAAGGGCAATTAAGATGGACAAGGGAGTTCCTCTTGCATAGCATTGTGGGCAGAATTCAAAGATGACCCAATGACTCTCTGGAGTGTGGGTAAGACCTGTGAATATGATGAGAGATCAGTCCCATGATTGGGTTACTAATCAGTTGACTGTGAGGTAATCAAAAGGAACATTATTCTGGATGGCTCTGACTTAATAAGAACCCCTGAGGCCCTTGGTTAAACAGGATGACATTCAAAGCATAAGAAGATCTGTGGAGGGGGCTATATAACAGGGGTGGAAATTAATTCAAGAATATATTAATAATATACAACCACTCTAGTTGCTGAGAGTGGTCCTCAGGCAACAGATAGTAAGTCTTGAGGCTGCAAAGAAATGAATTTTTCCAAAAACTTAAGGAAGCTTGGAAGTCTACAGCTGCAAATGTACCCAGTTGACACCTTGGTTTCAATCTTGTGAGACTCCGAGCAGAGAATTCAAACTCTTGACCCACAGAATCTGTGAGATAGTAACGTTTTAAAAAAATTTTTAAGTTTTTATTTTATTTATTTATTTTAGAGAGGGGGAGGAGGGAGGGGAAGAGGGAGAGAGAGGGAGAGAGTCTTAAGCAGGCTCCACACTAGGCGTGGAGCCCTGCTCTGACTCTGTCTCACAACCCTGAGATCATAACCTGACCTGAAATCAAGAGTGAGACGCTTCACTGACTGAGCCACCCAGGTACCTCATTAACATTTTTTTTAAATTGCTCAAATTGTAGTAATTAGTTTCACAGAAATAGAAATCTAATATGCACTCTTGCTGCCTTCTCTGTGTCTCTCTGTTTCTCTGTGTTGTTGTTGTTATTATTCAATTTGAAGTCATCAAATGAGAGCATCTACTTGGTTACCCAGTAATTGTCCAATACTGAATACTCATTAAAGGGCCTTTCTAGGCATGCCATTTCCAAATCTGGTATACCACATGATTTTTTTTAAGATTTTATTTATTTATTTGAGAGAGAGGGAGACAGAAAGAAACACGAGTGGGGGGAGGAGCCGAGGGAGGGGGAGATGCAGACTCCCTGATGAGCAGGGAGACTGATATGGAGCTCGATCCCAGGACCCTAAGATCATGACCTGAGCTGAAGGCAGATGCTTAACCAACTGAGCCACCCAGGCGCCCTTACCACATGATTAATAATAACAGTTAGCACTTATTGAATACTTACTACATGTTAGGTACTGTTGGAAGCATTTTTTTAATGTATTGTCTTATCTAATCATCACAAACATTATAATTAACCTCCATTTTATTGATGAGGTAACTGAGGCACAGAGAAGTTAAGTAATACTCCCAAGGTAACATACTAGTAAGTGGCAAACCCAGGTTTGAAAACCCAAGCAGTAGGGCTTTACGGTGTGTGAGTTTAATTTTACATACTGACTCTCCTGATGTATCAGAGAATATTATTTGAACAAGTCCTAGCCACATTTAGATATGCCATATTGTGAAGTTAGAAGACTTCTAAGTTTTCTGGTAAGTTGCAAAGGTTGTTCTGTGAGGAATTTTCTCACTACTTAGGGAATATTTCATAAGTCTCAAATTGATAATAATTCTGAGAAGCAATACCTACACTAAAAATGACAGCTCTCAGCAAAGTTTCAAAGATGCAAGTAAAAATCACTGCTTCTGAAAATGTGTGTTTATAAATGAGTATTATTAAAAATAATAAGACCTTAAATTCTGAGTGGCCATCATCTAAAATCCCACATAGAAATTCTTCCTTCCAACAAGAAGAAAATTATTAAAAATTCAGATGGAATAGCATTTCACCAGATTTTCAATTTGGGGAATTTTTGTCATAAGTAAAATCTAATATTAATACATATGTGATTCATTGTAGTTCTTATTTTAGAACTTTCTAATCTGTCATTATGTGATATTATTGTCTGTCTTGCAACCATGATTTCCTATGCTAAAGCACTTCACTGACTATAAATTAATGAGCATAAAAAAATTAATTTGTAAAGAGAGTCGGGACACACAGAGAGAATAATTTTTGTTAATATTATCTTCATGATAGCATATCAATTTGATCATAATAAAGCAGTGTGGCCCTGTCACTGAATTAGAAAATATTTGGGGAGTATTCATTTTTTTCTCTCTCTAATAGTTAATGCAATGTACTCATTTTAGAATGGTAGTACACTTAAATCTCTACTAAGAAAATACCTTTTCTATATTTTTGATGTATTACTATCTTAACTGTACATATTTCCTTATTGGTTTTAATTTAATCCCTCTAATACGACACCATATTTTGCTTTTTCAATTTTATTTAAACATTTATGCTTTTACATTTTAATATCGGGCAGGAATTAACTCAAGAATTTCACAAAAATTTATTGAAGCTCTAGAATGTGTTAGATATTGTGCTAGGCAATTGATATATTGTGATAAAAAATACATTATTGATAGCATCATGGAGATTTTAGTCTAGAATAAAACTCTGTATATATGTAGGTTATATATATATACACAGGAAGTGTGTGTATGCAATTACATATCTTAATAAGTGATACAATGGAAAATAACCAATTTGATTAAAAATATTAATAGAGAGAAACTACTTTAGACTAAATAGTGGGTGATTAGAGTAGATTTCTAGGCAAAGGTAAAATTTAAGATGAGAAGAGTCATTTGCAAAGCAGAGAAATGTGTTTGAAACAGAAGAAATGGAAAGTATCAAGAGTCTGAGGTGAGAAATCCTTGATATTTAGAAAGGTGTCCAGTGAGATTGATTGAAGGGTAGTAATGACCAAGTCAGTGAATACCAGGAAATTGATTTGGAGAGCTAGGTAAGCCCCATTCACAGAAAACACAGTGTACCTACCTGTTATGTAATTTAAAGTTTTAGAGATTTTCTTTTTAGTACTGCAGAAGAACAAACACTAAAATAACTTCAAATTGGTCATCTATCTAATGATTGCCTTCATCTGGGTTTACTTTTAAAATTCAGTGTTACAGGGTTCTACACAAACCTTACACTTTTCACAAAAATTAACTTAAAATGGATCATATGTCCCAATATAACATGCAGAACTTTAAAATTTCTAGAAGAAAACATATGGGAAAATTTGTATGACCTCAGGTTTGGTGATGAGTTACAGATACAACACTAAAATCATGGTTCATGGGAGAAAAAAATGATGTTTATTAAAATTTAAAACTTCTCTGCAAAAGATACTAAGAAGATAAAAATGCAACATGCAGACTGGGAGAAAATATTTGCAAAATCCTTATCTGATAAAACATTTATATCCAAAGTACACCAAAAACTCTTAAAACTCAATATAAAAGAACAAACAACCCAGTTGAAAAATGGGCAAAAGGTTTGAAGACACTTCATCAAAAATACACTAATGCCAAGTAAGCATATGGAAAAGGACTATCATCATTTGACAAGAGGGGAATGCAAATTGAACATCAATGGCAAATTTCTGTGCATCTATTAGGATGGCTAGGTTCCAAAACTTGTTAATAAAAATTGCAGACAAAGTTGTGGAAGTTAACAATTCTGAAAACCAGATTTAAACCAGGAAATGGATGCTTAGTGATGAGCCAGGATCCTCACTATTGGAATAGGAGGTAACAGAGGAGAAAGGGGGGTTCTAGAATGATCCATGTAGTAATGGATTAGAATTAAAAAAGAAACATAAGTCTGAATTCATGATTAGTTAGATGGGTTACTACATACACATGTATTTGCTTATTTTGTCAGCAAAGAAGAGGATCTAGAAGCAGCAACACTCCAACAAGTACTCCTAGAGCACAGGCCTTGGTTTGTAACGCAGTTCTCCAGTAAACGGAAGCAGGTTTTTCTGGGCATTGTAGCTGATTCTAGGACTGAGGCAGGAACTATACAAGAGAAGCCTAGAACATTTGTATTGTAGCACCAGAAGAAAGGATGCGCTCAGAAAACAACAAAACAAAAGCACACGTAAATGGGAGTGTGTCAAAAGGGCACAGTAGCCAACTGAAAGAGCTCCCAATGGCGGTGCCAGAACAATTTGAACAATAAAATATATAAAGTGGTATTGGCTTATAACCCAAAGTATAAAGCAAATATCCATCAGTGAATACTTAAACAAACAAATAGAGGGACATCTCCATGAAGAATTCCAAATAATTTATGTTATTCCTCCCAAAAGAAGGTGGAACATAATCCCTGCACCTTAAGGTTAAATGTGGGCTGTGATAGAAACTTCCTTCTAAAGAGCGCAGTCAAGAAAGGAGGGGAAAAAGACTCCCTTTCCAGTGAAGAAACTGGAAAATAGAACTTCAGCCAGGTGCTGAAGGTCAAAATCCACAGTGATAAGTCATGTTTTATAGTTTGGACCCTTGGATATGATGTGATGAGACTGGAGCTTTACCTCTATGGCTTTTCTCCAAAAAACCCATAACGTCAGTCTAATCATGAAAACATTAGACAAATCCCAACTAAGATACAATCCACAATGTACCTGAGTAGTACTCCTCAAAACTATCAAAGTCATTCAAAAACAAGGGATATCTGAGAAACTGCCATAGCCAAAGAGGAGCCCCAAGAGACATGATGACTATATGTACTGGGTAAGATCTTGGAACAACAACAACAAAAGACATTAGGTAAAAACTAAAGAAGAATAAAGTGTGGACTTTAGTGAATAATGTGTCAATACTGGTTTACTAATTGTTGCAAATATACTAAAGTAAGATGTTAGTAATAGGGCAATCTGGCTTTGGGGTAAATGGGAGCTCTGTACTATCTTCATGGCTCTTTTGTAAATCTAAAACTATCCTAAAATAAAAATTTCTTTAAAAAAATCTCAGTGCTTAATGAACATGAAAAGATTTCTACATATATTCATTCCCTGACATACTCTAGGATAGGATGCTTTTTATATTTTCTCTTTTGTCCTTGCTTCTGATTACCCTGTAGAATTTATCTTTTTATTTTATTTTATTTTATTTTATTTTATTTTATTTTATTTTATTATTTTTACCCTGTAGAATTTTTACAACTGTATTGAATTTAATTATAGCTTAAATCACATAAACTAAGTTGAAACTATCTTCAAAAGCTTTTCTATAAATCCAAAACTATTCTAAAACAAAATGTTTATCTTAATTCATGGTTGTAGCTTTATATTTTTTTCCAAATTTGAAAACTTGAGCTGGTTGACATTTTAAGCCATTTCCATGATTAAGGTGTCACATGTTTTGGAAGACTATGACAGTACCATGACTATAGCCAGGAAAAGAAAATGTCTTTTCCTTTTCTCTTTTTCTCATGGAGTGGAGTTGTGGAATTTGTGGCTAAAAAAAGAAAATACATTCTTAGAAAGTCTCAAAGTACAAAAGCTGGCAAAACCCCAGAGGTGTAAGATTCACTTTCTGTGGCCATTTCTTGGAAGTTGGCTTTTTAGGTCACTGGCCTTCAATATTGTCTCATTTTCTGTCTCTAAACGTGTATTGTCTTTATTTTACCTCACATTTAACAGTGTAATAAAACTTAGCAGATCCGTCAGAATATTCTAGGTTTTGTGTTCCAGGCTTTTACTTAAGTTGTTCCTTCAGTCTGAAGCCTCTTCTTTCCTTTCCTCAGTTTTCATCTTTGCCAGAAAGTCTTTCCTGAGTCCTAAGGTTATAAATTTTTCTGCTGTCTTGGTAGTTTCCATATAATCAACATCCATTAAGTAAGCAAATATTTACTGAGCTTCGACGAGTATCAGATACTCAATATGCTGGATTCATGGTTTCCTAGCTAGAACTGTCAGCTCCTGGAAGTAGGAGAACATGTCCTCTTAATCTTAGCCCTCAGGACTTGGCAAAGTTCTTGGTATATAGTATGTGTTCTGGGGTGGGGGGGGGGAGGAAATTGCAGTTCTAAATGCAAATCAGTTCTCTTGGAATGCAAGATTTTCAAAAGTGAAACTTTTTTCAGGGATTTACTCATTTTTATGACTATATGACACATAATTTTCTCTCAGACTGTGATTTGCCTAAAACCCTTGTTTTCAACAATGTCCCATTTCTGCTCCTGAAAAGCCACGAGATGAATTTGCTTCATATAATAGCAAAATAAAATGGTTGCCCAAACCTTTCACATATTGAGAATTAATCTGGAATTTCTCCCATCATTTTTTTGGATTGCTTGAGAAAAAAATGGAAATCCTTCCTCCCCTTTATTAAATAGGTTGGATTTTCTGTTCCTTAAAATTAGTTTATAACAAATGTCACTCTGTATTTGATTGTTTGGAGCACTTCTATTATATGTGTGTAAGGGTGTGTGTGTGTATGTATTTATTCCTATATACTCTCAGTGGAGTTTAAACAGAATTATAAATAAAATAAAAATGTATTTAAATTATTCTTTTCTTAATATTTCCTATTTAATTTCACAGATATGTGTGTATGAGAGAGAGAGAGAGAGTGAGAAATGATTAGACAGGTGAGAATATTTCATTCATTTGAATTCTCCCAAATTCAGAAGTTTGTTTTAGGGATGCATGCAAATTTAAAACCAATTCTTGATATTGTGTCATCTGGCTCTGCAAAAGGTTACTTCCTTTACTTCCGCAGTCTAGACAGTGCTCATATCCTAGACATGTAAATTATATCACTTTTTTCTTTTTCAGTCGTCATTATATCTTCTAAAGTGATACCATTGAGCTTGAGGAAAAAAAAAAAAAAGGTAATATAAACATATTGAATGAATAGTATTAAAATTGTTACTGTTACTCTTCCTCCCAAATCCCTAGCAATTCTAGGCCATTGTGGTTAAAAGAAAAAAAAATAAAGAAGTATCAAGTGAAGCATCTCCAGAATACCCCAAAATATACTTTATAACTTGGAAAAAAACAAAAATCTATGAAACTCATTAGTAATAACCATGGTAACATGTATAGAAAACTAGCTATGTACTAAGTAGTATAGATAGATTTGCTCCTTAAATTTTCCCAACAAACCTATGAAGTAGGTATACCCATTATCTTCATAATATCAGAGAGAACACTGAAGCAAAGAGAATTTGTCAATTCAAACAGCTAAAATTATGAAGGCAAAATTCCACCTTGGAAGTATGACCCACTGGACACCATACTTCAAGAGATAAAATAATCCTGTTATATGTTATGTAATTTTAAGATAAGTGTGACCCAATGTTTGATATATCATTAAGTAATCTACTTAATGTGCTTATGTATTTGTGGGTTGTATTGTGCTTATGCATTTGTGGGTTCTCACATAAATGTTTAGTAATATTTGAAAATAGAGATTAAGTTCGGTTATTTAATTCAAGCATGTGTTTACATATGTTTCTCAGTTATCTTTGTTCATTTACTTAAAATGATGAAATATTTATATGTATATAAATGTTTATATATATAAAATGGTCAGACATACAACATAATATCTAAACATAACAGACAGAATTTCAGTTGTAATTTATCACTCAGTAGTTCCCATCAATTTAGGTCTTCATTCTGATTTGTTTTCCTATTAATGACAACATAACTTTCAAGTCACTGAGGTCCAACCAAACTTTAGAATTATCTTGGACTTCATTCTTTCTTTGCCACCAAATCAAACCAATCACAGAATCTTATTAATTCTATATTCTGAATTATACATATATATATATCCCCTTTCCTACTGCCACTGCTAAATTTTAGGTCCTTATACATCCAACTCATTTCAACTTTCCCTCTCAGCTTCACCTTCCCTTACTTTGTATGCATACCTTACACTTCAGCTAAATATCTCAATTCCTAAATATTGCCCTTATTTTTCAATATCCTAGCTTTGTTCATGCCAAAACATCTTGTAATATCTTTTACCATTCTTTGCTCAGTCCTTCAAGATTTTGCTTAAATTACATTTTATAAAAACACAAAAATGAAACTTTGCTTAAAAAAAGGGCTATAATTAGCCATTCTTAATCTGCTGTTAATCCCTCAGCTAGATAAACTTCCCTGTAAATAGTCCCTATAGGAATCATTTTCTCATTTCATTGAGTTCTCTTCTCTTTCCTGACTATTCTACTTAATAGGCAAATACTTATCACTTCCTTACACATTCTATGTTTGATAATATTTATCCTTTCTCCTCTCACTAGAATCTACAATAGATCCAGGAGCGCAAAACCTTTTTCTTTTTACTGCTGAAGCCCCAATCCTCCTAAACTGTACCTGGCATAGAGAAGCACACAAAATGTGTGTTCAGTAAATCAGTGCCCAGTTAGAAATAGTCTCCTTTTTTATTACCTCCTTATAGTACTTCATATATCCTAGCTGTTTTAATGTTATTTTTGCCATTTTGTTATTTTGTTATTTTTGTTACTCTTTTTTATACTAGGTTAGAAGAGAAGATTTTCATCATTTATTCTGTACCTGTCACAGTGCATTACATGTAGCAGGCATGCTCTTGGAATTTTATCCCAAACAAATATTTGTAAGGAATATTACAAGATTGTACAGTATTAGAGATTTACTGATTTATCCATTTATTTTCTCCATTAATCTTAAACAAACAAACAAACAAAGCAAGTTAACATAGAGCTACTCTCATGTAGTGGTAGTGATTAATAAATAGATGTGTGATTTCAGTTTCATAAAGTCCAACTTTCCTATATGATCCTGTAGAAGTGCATGGAAGAGTGGATGAGGGCTTTATTTTTAAAAACTCTTGTAAAAATACCCATAGCTTCCTTTCTTGAATTTTCTGCATTGTCTTTAAAATGTTATAGGTCAATCATTCCCCAAATACTTTTAAATGTATTTCTGTTTGGAATAATTCCAATATTTGATTGGAAGTAGCATATTATAGGATCTTTAAAACCAAGATTACTAAGTAATACAAAAATAAGATTTTAACTTCTATTTACCTCATTATAAAACTGTATCGAGGGGTGCCTGGATGACTCAATCGGTTAAGTTTCCATCTCTTGATTTTGGTTCAGGTCATGATCTCAGGGACCTGCGATTGAGCCCCATATCAGGCTCTGTGCTCAGCAGAGTCAACTTGAGATTCTCTCTCTCCTCTCCTTCTGCCCCTCCCTGCTGCTGGTGGGTACGCATGCTCTCTCTCTCTCTTAAATAAATAAAAATCTAAACAAAACAAAAAACTGTATTGAACTTCATGGAATTTTTTAAAAAAACCCCAAGGCAGAAAGATAAATTAAGCAGTGATACCAATGTTGATATTAACAAGGCTTCTAGAATGTTAATGTTCATATTAATAAGTACTCTAGAAGTACTCTGCCACAGTTTCTGGAGCCAAACATCCGAGTTTGATGCCTTCCTCTATTGTTTACTTTTCTGACTCGGTTTCTTCACATAAAAAAAGGAATATAACAAAAATATTTAACTCAAAGATTTTTTATGACCATAGAATGTGTTTGTATATGTAAAGAACTTACGACAGTGTCTCACATGACAGACCTACGTGTCTGCTAACTTTATCATCAATATTGGGGGAATGTCACAGTTGATAGTGATTTTTCAGAAGTCCAAGTGTCTAAATATCAGCCAGCAGAATGATAAACTCCTTTTAGCACTTCCAGAGCAGATTCATCACTCATAAGAAGACAGATTCACAAAAAAATGAGCTCATGAGATTGATGTGTAAGTTCAGAATTCTAATTTATCCACATGAAATAAGAATGCTAACTATACTAGAGAAGCAGATAAATTATCCAACCTTGTCTCCATGTGGATGGCACAGAGGAAGCCAAATTATGATCAAAATGGCTTAGTGGGAATGTGAATTAAAGAAGGAATCAGTTGTTTGATTTTGATGTTAAGTGGAATTATACTAAAGAATAAGCCTGACAGGCAGAATTCTTGGAACTAAACATCCTTTCCCTAGGAGAATTTCATATTTACCCCCGTGCTATGCTTCTTGGGCTAAACAAACTCCCTTCTAGATGACACAGCTTTTAGTAAGTCAATCATAATATATTCCTAAAAGCTTAGAAATACTTTTTGTCACTTTATGGAGATTTTCAGTATTTCAGGGTAGCTATACATCTTAAGAGAGAAATCTTATTTCACTCTAAGTTCTTATGCAGGTAAAAGTATTGCTGTAGCCCAGAATACTAACACCATTTATTATGGATAATGTGATGAAAAGCATTATTGCTAAAAACATACAATAGAAGGAAGTATTGGTATATGCTTAGGAATATTGTGTTAGAGAAAACAACCTCTCATTAGCTTTTATTTTATTCTAATAAATTTTGACATGTCTCAAAGTAGCTCACTGATGCAGTAGAATTAACAGAAGACAAATATTTGTTTCATTAAAAAAATTTAAAAAATAAACCTCATGCAGTAATTACGCCTAAGATTTTTTAACATTAAACTAAACTCAACATGAAAAGTGATTTTTATTTATTTTTTTAAAGATTTTATTTATTTATTCATTTGAGAGAGCGAGAATGAGAAAGAGAGAGAGAGCACATGAGAGGGGGGAGGGTCAGAGGGAGAAGCAGACTCCCTGCTGAGCAGGGAGCCTGATGCGGGACTCGATCCCGGGACTCCAGGATCATGACCTGAGCCTAAGGCAGTCGCTTAACCAACTGAGCCACCCAGGCGCCCCGGAAAGTGCTTTTTTAATATTTATGGTTCAACTTGCCTACTCTGTTTGAATTATGTAGATTGAATAAGTTTGAATACACTCATGCATGCACATGCACACATACACATATGCACACATTTCTGCACATCTTGAACCATATTCTAATGTAAAGCAGGTGGCCAAGCATATTTACTCAAAAGAGGCTAAATGGACTCTTAAAAATAAAACAAACCAAGTTTTGCCAAAAAAAATCTTATAAAGAATAAAAAAACCCTCTAGAGATCTGCTCTAAAACATTGTACCTGTGATCAACAATAGCATATAGTACACTTAAATTTTTTTTAAGAAGTAGATCTCATAGTGTTTTTTTTTATTATGTTAATCACCATACATTACATCATTCGTTTTTGATGTAGTGTTCCATGATTCACTGTTTGCGTATAACACCCAGTGCTCCATTCAATACGTGCCCTCTTTAATACCCATCACCAGGCTAATCCATCCCCCCACCCCCTCCCCTCTAGAACCCTCAGTTTGTTTTTCAGAGTCCATAGTCTCTCATGGTTTGTCTCCCCTTCCAATTTCCCCCCCTCATTTCTCCCTTCCTACTATCTTCTTTTTTTTTTTAACATATAATGTATTGTTTCCGAGGTATAGGTCTGTGATTCAACAGTCTTACACAATTCACAGCGCTCACCATAGCACATACCCTCCCCAAAGTCTATCACCCAGCCACCCCATCCCTCCCACCCCCCACCACTCCAGCAACCCTCAGTTTGTTTCCCGAGATTAAGGATTCCTCATATCACTGAGGTCATATGATATATGTCTTTCTCTGATTGACGTATTTCGCTCAGCATAATACCCTCCAGTTCCATCCAGATCGTTGCAAATGGCAGGATTTCATTCCTTTTGATGGCTGCATAATATTCCATTGTGTGTGTGTGTGTGTGTGTGTGTGTGTGTGTGTGTGTGTGTGTGTTTGTGTATACCACATCTTCTTTATCCATTCATCTGTTGATTCTTCTTTATCCATTCATCCATTAATATCTTGGCTCTTTCCATAGTTTGGCTATTGTGGACATTGCTGCTATAAACATTGGGGTGCACATGCCCCTTCGGGTCCCTACATTTGTATCTTTGGGGTAAATACCCAGTAGTGCAATTGCTGGGTCCGTAGGGTAGCTCTGTTTTCAACTTTTTGAGGAACCTCCATACTGTTTTCCAGAGTGGCTGCACCAGCTTGCATTCCCACCAACAGTGTAGGAGGGTTCCCCTTTCTCCGCATCCCTGCCAACATCTGTCGTTTCCTGTCTTGTAAGTTTAGCCATTCTGACTGGTGTTAGGTGGTATTTCATTGAGGTTTTGATTTGGATTTCCCTGATGCTGAGTGATGTTGAGCACTTTTTCATGTGTCTGTTGGCCATTTGGATGTCTTCTTTGGACAAATGTCTGTTCATGTCTTCTGCCCATTTTTTGATTTGATTATTTGTTCTTTGGATGTTGAGTTTGATAGGTTCTTTATAGATTTTGGATACTAGCCCTTTATCTGATATGTCTTTTGCAAATATTTTCTCCTATTCTGTCGGCTGTCTTTTGGTTTTGTGGACTGTTTCTTTTGCTATGCAAACGCTTTTTATCCTGATGAAGTCCCAAGAGTTCATTTTTGCCCTTGCTTCCCTTGCCTTTGGCGATGTTTCTAGGAAGAAGTTGCTGCGGCTGAGGTCGAAGAGGTTGCTGCCTGTGTTCTCCTGTAGGATTCTGATGGACTCCTGTCTCACATTTAGGTCTTTCAACCATTTGGAGTCTATTTTTGTGTGTGGTGTAAGGAAATGGTCCAGTTTCATTCTTCTGCATGTGGCTGTCCAATTTTCCCAACACCATTTGTTGAAGAGACTGTCTTTTATCCATTGGACATTCTTTCCTGCTTTGTCGAAGATGAGTTGACCATAGAGTTGAGGGTCCATTTCTGGGCTCTCTATTCTGTTCCATTGATCTCTGTGTCTGTTTTTGTGCCAGTGCCATACTGTCTTGATGATTACAGCTTTGTAATAGAGCTTGATGTCCGGAATTGTGATGCCACAGCTTTGCTTTGCTTTTTCAACATTCCTCTGGCTAGTCAGTCTTTTCTGGTTCCATACAAATTTTAAGATTATTTGTTCCATTTCTTTGAAAAAAGTGGATGGTATTTTGATAGGTATTGCTTTAAATGTGTCGATTGCTCTAGGTAGCATTGACATCTTCCCAATATTTGTTCTTCCAATCCATGAGCATGGAACATTTTTCCATTTCTTGTGTCTTCCTCAATTTCTTTCATGAGTATTTTATAGTTTTCTGAATACAGATTCTTTCCCTCTTTGGTTAGATTTATTCCTAGGTATCTTATGGTTTTGGGTGTAATTGTAAATGGGATCGACTCCTTAATTTCTCTTTCTACTGTCTTGTTGTTGGTGTATAGGAATGCACCTATTTCTGTGCATTGATTTTATATCCTGCCACTTTACTGAATTCCTGTATGAGTTCTAGCAGTTTTGGGGTGGAGTCTTTTGGGTTTTCCACATAAAGTATCATATCATCTGCAAACAGTGAGAGTTTGACTTCTTCTTTGCTGATTCGGATGCCTTTTATTTCTTTTTGCTGTCTGATGGCTGTGGCTAGGACTTCTAGTACTATGTTGAATAGCAGTGGTGATAGTGGACATCCCTGCTGTGTTCCTGACCTTAAGGGGAAAGCTCTCAGTTTTTCCCCATTGAGAATGATATTCGCTATTGGTTTTTCCTAGATGGCTTTTATGATATTGAGGTATGTACCCTCTATCCCTATACTCTGAAGAGTTTTGATCAAGAAAGGATGCTGTACTTTGTCAAATGCTTTTTCTGCATCTGTTGAGAGGATCATATGGTTCTTGTTCTTTCTTTAATAATGTATTGTATCACATTGATTGATTTGTGGATGTTGAACCAACCTTGCAGCCCAGGGATAAATCCCACTTGGTCGTGGTCAATAATCCTTTTAATGTACTGTTGGATCCTATTGGCTAATGTTTTGGTGAGAGTTTTTGCATCCATGTTCATCAAGGATATTGGTCTGTAATTCTCCTTTTTGGTGGGGTCTTTGGTTTTGGGATCAAGGTAGTGCTGGTCTCAGAAAATGAGTTTGGAAGTTTTCCTTCCATTTCTATTTCTTGGAACTGTTTCAGAAGAATAGGTATTACTTCTTCTTTAAATGTTTGGTAGAATTCCCCTGGGAAGCCATCTGGCCCTGGGCTCTTGTTTGTTGAGAGATTTTTGATAACTGCTTCAATTTCCTTCGTGGTTATAGGTCTGTTCAGGTTTTCTATTTCTTCCTGGTTCAGTTTTGGTAGTTGATACATCTCTAGGAATGCATCCATTTCTTCCAGATTATCTAATTTGCTGGCATATAATTGCTCATAATATGTTCTTATAATTGTTTGTATTTCTTTGGTGTTGGTTGTGATCTCTCCTCCTTCATTCATGATTTTATTTATTTGGGTCCTTTCTCTTTTCTTTTTGATAAATCTGACCAGGGGTTTATCAATCTTGTTAATTCTTTCAAAGAACCAGCTCCTTGTTTCATTGATCTGTTCTGTTCTTTTGGTTTCTATTTCATTGATTTCTTTTTTTTTTTAAGATTTATTTATTTATTTTGAGAGAGTGAGAATGAGAGAGAGAGAGAGTACATGAGAGGGGGGAGGGTTAGAGGGAGAAGCAGGCTCCTCGCTGAGTGGGGAGCCCAATGCAGGACTTGATCCCGGGACTCCAGGATCATGACCTGAGCCAAAGGCAGTCGCTTAACCGACTGAGCCACCCAGGCGCCCCTATTTCATTGATTTCTGCTCTGATCTTTATTATTTCTCTTCTCCTGATGGGTTTAGGCTTTATTTACTGTTCTTTCTCCAGCTCCTTTAGGTGTAGGGTTAGGTTGTGTATTTGAGACCTTTCTTGTTTCTTGAGAAAGGCTAGTGTTGCTATATACTTTCCTCTTAGGACCGCCTTTGCTGTATCCCAAAGATTTTGAACAGTTGTGTTTTCATTTTCATTTGTCCATGATTTTTTTTAAATTCTTCTTTAATTTCCTGGTTAACCCATTCATTCTTTAGTAGGATGCTCTTTAGCTTCCATGTATTTGAGTTCTTTCAGACTTTCCTCTTGTGATTGAGTTCTAATTTCAAAGCATTGTGGTCTGAAAATATGCAGAGAATGATCCCAATCTTTTGGTACTGGCTGAGACCTGATTTGTGACCTAGGATGTGATCTATTTTGGAGAATGTTCCATGGGCACTAGAGAAGAATGTGTATTCTGTTGCTTTGGGATGAAATGTCCTGAATATATCTGTGAAGTCCATTTGGTCCAGTGTGTCATTTAAAGTCTTTATTCCCTTGTTGATCTTTTGCTTAGATGATCTGTCCAATTCAGTGAGGGGGTGTTAAAGTCCCCCACTATTATTGTATGTTGTCAATGTGTTTCTTTGCTTTTGTTATTAATTGGCTTATATAATTGGCTGCTCCCATGTTAGGGGCATAAATATTTATAATTGTTAGATCTTCCCTTTAAGTATGATGTAGTGTCCTTCCTCATCTCTTATTATAGTCTTTGGTTTAAAATCTAATTTGTCTGATATAAGGATTGCCACCCCAGCTTTCTTTTGGTGTCCATTAGCATGGTAAATGGTTTTCCATCCCCTCACTTTCAATCTGGAGGTGTCTTTGGGTCTAAAATGAGTCTCTTGCAGACAGCATATCGATGGGTCTTTTTTTTTTTTATCCAATCTGATAGCCTGTGTCTTTTGATTGGGGCATTTAGCCCATTTACATTCAGGGTAACTATTGAAAGATATGAATTTAGTGCCATTGTATTGCCTGTAAGGTGGCTGTTATTGTATATTGTCTCTGTTCCTTTCTGGTCTATGTTACTTTTAGGCTCTCTCTCTGTTTAGAGTACCTCTTTCAATATTTCTTGTAGGGCTGGTTTTGTGTTTGCAAATTCCTTTAGTTTTTGTTTGTCCTGGAAGCTTTTTATCTCTCCTTCTATTTTCAATGACAGCCTAGCTGGATATAGTATTCTTGGCTGCATATTTTTCTCATTTAGTGCTCTGAATATATCATGCCAGTCCTTTCTGGCCTGCCAGGTCTCTGTGGATAAGTCTGTTGCCAACCTAATGTTTCTACCATTGTAGGTACAGATCCCTTGTCCTGAGCTGCTTTCAGGATTTTCTCTTTGTCTCTGAGACTCGTAAGTTTTACTATTAGATTTTGGGGTGTTGACTTATTTATATTGATTTTTAGGGGTGTTCTCTGTGCCTCCTGGATTTTGATGCCTGTTTCCTTCCCCAAATTAGGGAAGTTCTCTGCTATAATTTGCTCCAATATACCTTCTGCCCTTCTCTCTCTTTCTTCTTCTTCTGGATCCCAATTATTCTAATATTGTTTCATCTTATGGTATCTCTTATCTCTCGAATTCTGCCCTCGTGATCCAGTAGTTGTTTATCTCTCTTTTTCTCAGCTTCTTTATTTTCCACCATTTGGTCTTCTATATCACTTTCTCTCTTCTGCCTCATTTATTCTAGCAGTTAGAGCCTCCCTTTTTGATTCACCTCATTAATATCCTTTTTGATTTTGACTTGGTTAGATTTTAGTTCTTTTATTTCTCTAGAAAGGGTTTCTCTAATATCTTCCATGCTTTTCTCAAGCCAAGCTAGTATCTTTATAATCGTCATTCTGAACTCTAGTTCTGACATTTTACTAAAGTCCATATTGATTAGGTGCCTGGCAGTCAGTATTGCCTCTTTTTCTTTTTTTTTTTTTTTTTGAGGTGATATTTTTCCTTCTTGTCATTTTGTCCAGAGGAGAATAGATGAATGAGAGAACAAAATGCTAACAGGGTAACAATGACCCCAGAAAAATATATGCTAAACAAATCAGAAGAGACCTTCCAGAAAGTGGTCCCTTTTCTGTTCAGAGAGTTACTGCTCTTCTTTTCTTCGATTTCCTGTTGAGTTCATAGGTGTTCAGAATGGTTTGATCCCTATCTAGCTGAATTCCTGGGACCAGACGAAATATAGGTCTCCTACTCCTCCACTGTCTTGCTCCTCCCCGACATAGTAAGTGTTTTTACCATAATAAATTAAAATTTAAAAAAATAGGCCACATAATAAAAATAAACTTTTTTTGTGCTGTAACCTCACAGTGTACTTAGATTTAGATTTGGATATTTGTGAAGAAAACATTCAACTTACTCTGAATAGAATGGTTCACTTTAGTATTAAATGCCCACTGTGAAAAATGCAAATGTTTCTTCTGTATGAGCTGCAAATGTGCCAAAACACCGCAAGTAAAATATTTAGTGCTAAATTTAAGATGGAAATATGTCTTCCTTATTGAGCTATAACTTTACTCAGAAAAATTTCTGGGAAGAAAAGAGTTGTTTTAATATTTCAACATTTAACTGGTGGCTGTTCACGATTAAGGATCTTGCTTTACTAAGGCATCATTTTCCAAAAGAAAAAGAGGAAAGAAATAGGTAAGATTATTTGTGGGAAGTGAGACATGATGCCTACTATTTTAAACTACATAAATGTGTATTATCACCTTATTTTACACTGGAGAAATGCTATGCTTTTTTAATTTAATTTTACCACTATAGATGTCAGTAATTCATTTGGAATCATCTGAGTAGAAATATAATTTCTCATAATGTGTGTGAAAGGCAAAGGGATACCGTACACAAATTGTAATAGAGACTACTTAAGATAATCCTTTTAAAAATTTTAAGATAGCTAATATTTTGTGTGCTATAAGCTGACATAAATCATAATTTAAAACAGTTGTCCTGTCAGCAATATTTCCTGGCTCTATCCTTGGGACAGGACATTTTCTCCCTGGGAGAGGATCTTAACTCTTTTCCAATGCTATGCTTCCTGGATTAAGCAAAATCCCTTCTGCTTGGCACATGAAATTACATTGTAGACAAGTTGAGCTAATATTAATATTTAATAACTTACATTTGTAAAGCACTTTAGTTTTTTAAACTGGTTTCTTATATAATAGTTGACTAATTGTTCTAGCAATCCTATGACACAAAATCGGTATTATAATCCTTGTGTTTAAGGTGAAGTTGTTGAAGCTCAAGGAGATTGTTTCATATGACACAAATAATTTGTTGTAGATATAAGTGATTGACCTCAAATTTATTCATTGACTACTTAGTATATGTCAGGCCCTACGATATGCAAAAACAAATTCATGGTGCTTATTTATATAGTTCTTACTAAAACCAGACAATAAGTGCTTTACAAATATAATTCATTTAATTAATTTACAGGTGAGAAAATGAGGCAGAGAGAGGTTTAGTTGTCCAGGATCACCAATGTATTGATAGGTAGAGCCAGGATAAGAACCATGTGTCCTTAATTGCAATACTATGTTTCTTGTCTGTAAAACAGGAGCCTGAAAGCTATTACTCAAACTGCTTTAAAAATCTCAAAATAGGATACAAATGAAATCTAAATTAAGCTTGCTACAAAACAATTGTACATTGTAAGTGAGAAAGGGGTTTGGGAAAGTGAAGAAAAAAACTTTTTAAAAAAATTTTAAAAATTAAAATGAGGATAATTAAAAAACAGTATGATTAAAAATAGTCTAGATAGAAGCAGTATTCAAAAGCATCATGATGGAATTAAAATACTACATATTAATGTTATCGTAAAGAGACATATTCAAGGGACTCGGTGAATTCATTGGCCTATTCATTTCTTTAAAAACAAAAACAGTTTCATGATTTTGTTTTAATTAAATCTTTTGTATTGGAATGAAATGGGATACATATTTGTTCTCAAAGCATTTATGTGAGTTTTCTGACATTTCTCTTCCTTATAGTCCTCAAAGAGGCTGTGCTATTCATGAAAGAATATGAGCTCATACAAACGTGATCAAGACCTTGGTATTACAAAAGAGTGTGTTCAACTTAGAAGCACTTGGGAAAGGAAGCAGTTACAAGATTAAAAACAAACAAGCAAAAAAACCCAAGGGTAGTTGAGCATTAAATATGTTTATAGTTTCATGTAGACAGTTTGTCAGATTCACATGGGCACCGACCAAAATTAATTCAATTTACAACAGGATTAAGTTCTAGAGCTGCTGTGGATGTATAGCTGAATGCTTATGACCTCAGATCCTATATACAGTTACTTTTAATCACCTTGGAGAGCTTACATTCACCTTAAAAATAACAGCACTCTAAGTAAACTTGAAGAGTTTGAAAAATATGTGGTAGAAAACCTTGGAGAAAAAGAGGTCAATAATTATCCAACAGCCTAACACACTATTCTATTAATCACCATCCCCGCCCCCCCGAGTATACACATATACCCCCCTGCATGAGCTGGGGAAAGAAAAATAGAGTTCTTCCTGCCTTGCTGGAATTAATCATACAAGTAATAACTACTAATTGTATAGGTTTTGTGATAGGTTTTACACTAATCCTCTCAAACATTCCATAAGGGGATAATTGCTAGTATCTCACTGTATAGATGAAGCAACCAAGCCTTGGAGTGATGAGTTTGCTGAGATAAGACTCCACTGTTTGATTTCAAACATGTGCTCTAAACTATTAAACTATGGAAATGGGTCCCTTGTTAAAAACCAGTGTTCAAAACTGTTGTCATTCATGGTCCTACTTCATGGTTCATGCTTTGAGTCATTTTATGGCTTTGTCCAAAAGACTCTCAAGTGACACCTTGTCAACTTTTGCTAAATGTTAGACCCAGTTACCTGGGAAGTTTTAAAAAATCCCCATGCTTATATCTACATCCTGTACCAGTTAAATTCACAATCACTGGAAATGGCACTCAGGCATACATATCTGTATTTTGTAATTTTCTGGGTGATTCAAAATATAGACAGACTTGAGAACTGGGTATTCTGGATAACTCGCTCCCTACCTTTAGTGCTTACATAGTCTTTACCTCACACCAACATCCAGTCTCTACCCAAACACTTCTGTTAATAGCTTTGACTGTCAATGAAATTCTTAGGTTAATTCAAAATTCTTCCATCTTTTGGTGCTAGTCCTGCCTCATTGGGATAATACAATTTTTTATCTGTTTATAGTCCCCTGAATTTTCTCTTCTCCAAGATAACCTTTTTACTTCTTTTAATTACTTGTCTTATGACATGATTTCTAATCTTCTGATTTATTCTCTAGGATAAACTAGTTGTCAGTATGACATCTGGGAAAGAACTTGGATTCCGGAGTCACAATACCTTTAGTTTACATTCCATATCTGCTAATAATTAATCTTGTAAACTTGAACAAGTTACTGAATTTTCTCAGTTTCCCTTCTGCCACAAATGATACCACTTCATATAACTTTATGAATATAAAATGAATTATATAGGGTAGGAGTAAAACTATCAGAAGTTCTGAGCACTGAGAATCGTAGTGTCTCATCATGGCCCACTTCACTCCCCACATAGTAATGTATGGTGATTAACATAACATAATAATAAAAAAAATTAAGGGGGGGGAAAAAACCTTTTCTTTCTAAAATTAAATCTCATTGCAACCCCCCCAAAAAAAAGAAAGAAAAGAAAAGAACATTAACTCAGAGCACAGGAACAAAGAACCCAATTCAGTTCAAGTTTGTTTTTTTTTTCTCCATTGGTGGCTATGTAAATTTTTTAAATTATTAAACAGGAGGTCATTTATTTCTACTTTTATTTTACTGCTGTTCCACAGATATGCATAGCCAGTCTTGACTCTATAGTGCTAAAGTGCTTGAAGATGGCCCTGCTTAGTAGATTTGAGTGGAGGGCAGACATGTATGACTTTAAGTTCTACAAGTCTACAAACTCCCCTTTCCTGATTTGTAAAATGAAGATAATATTTGCCTGAGAAAATTATTGTGAAGATCTCAGAGGATTAAAATCAGTGATGTATAAGAAGTGCTTATAAGTGATCAAAACCGGTAAATATAATATGGTGGGTAAGAACTTCGGCTCTGATGCAGAGCTATGTAGGTTCAAATCTGAGCTTAGAGTTTGCTGGCTCTAAAAACCTGGGAAAATTATGTAATATCTGGGTCTCAGTTTCCTTCTTGGAAAATGAGGAGAAAAATATCACCTAGTAAGGTTTTGTAAGTTTTTAAATAATTAATTCTCTCAATGTGTTCAATACAAAAGAAGGACTCGATTTGTATTAACTATTATTATTAAAATAATACTTTGTATTAGACATGGACATTTCTGGCACTTGGTAGGCATTGAAGGTAGAGTGATATAATTTTCTTTTCTTTTTAAGTGAGATACCCATACTTGAACACATTACTGAAATATAGAACAATATCTGCATGTTGTAGGTACTCAATGAATATATGCTGAAGAATGAACAAGTGAAGGTTGTCTGACCACAAAGTATAAAAGGGATTTTAACTTTTATAACTTTCTTCACTGTAAGTATAGACTGATTAGTTCTGATTAGTGTAACCTAAAAATAGATTATTTCATTCTCTCCAAATGACCTAAATTCCAATTAAATTTAAATTTTTGTTTTAAATTATAAACCTCTTTACTTATCTTTTATGATTTTCTAGTCATATTTATGGTGTTCCTAATATGCCTAAATAGGACAAAACTGTAATAGAAAACTTTAAAAACATTTCTAATCTAACTCACCATGATGTAACAGTATGATATTACATTTCAATCCCTGTGACTCAAGCTTGAGACACTTTTTACCTGAAAAAACAAATGGAGACACTTAATTTCTCATTTTAGCTCAGCTTAGTATGGCCTGAATCTCTTTACCTTCAAAGTCATCCTCTCTAGCAGCTATTAACACCTATACCTTTTCCAAGTCATTTAAGCACTCTGGGCCTTAGCATTATTATCTGTTAAATGGGAATAATGTAGGGACACCTGGGTGGGTCAGTCAGTTAAGTGTCTGCCTTTGGCTCAGCTCATGATCTCAGGGTCCTGGGATTGAGCCCCTCATCGGGTTCCCTGCTCATTGAGGAGTCTGCTTCTCCTTCTCCCTCTGCCTCTTCCCACCCCAAACACTAATTCTCTCTCTCTCTCAAAAAAATAAATAAAATCTTTTTTAAAAATGGGAATAATGTTACTTAGCTTGTAAAGATTTTTTAAGAAACAAATGAAGTGGCATATGTGAAAATATCCCGAAATATACAATAAAATACATATATGACAGCTACATGTATGTGTTTGTGTGTATGTATATATATATGTATGTATATATGTATATATATGAAGAGAGAGGGACAAAATTAAATTTGCTGCTTGTTTAAGCACATCCTGGACAAAAGGCAATCAAAGTAGCTGTGCCTAAAGTTCAGAGACTTGCCTCAATAATTTGCACATTCTGACAGTGCCTATTTTAGAATGCTTATTTTGCTGGAAATAAAACTGGTATGAGAATAAATTGCTTGCATTTTCTCCTTGCAACAGGTCAGAAGAGGTTAATTTTAATTATGATATTCTGCACTTACATTTTTACAGTCTATTGCCAAATTTTAAAATTCAAGTTTATACATTTTATCTGCCTAAGATCTAAAATTATTGCTTTTCCTAAATATATATCACTTGAAAGATATATTACAAAATAAGCACCCAGACTGCAAATTATTTCAGAGGACGCAGAGCCTGTGAAATAACTGACCTACATTGTCCTAGCTGTTATCCTAGTGCACATCTCTGACAGAGTCCCTTAGCTACCTAACTTTGCTTCTACTTTTCTACTTTATAAGCCAAGATGTCATTTGATATATGTCAAAATGGTGCTAAATATTAGGCATTAGGTTTGAAAACTAATGTCTCTAAGAAGAGAATAGAAAACTTGGAATAGTTTAGTCTGAAAAGCAAAGTTTGGTAGAAAAATAATGATAATGATCATCAAAATTAGAAAACCTTTTTAAAATAAATAAATACTGGAAAAATTCTCCTGATTCCATTCTATGAGTTTCTCAAAATAAAACCTACGTTTTTTGTTACCTTAATATATATAAAATAGAGCATGATGATATATTTTTTAAAAAGTCTGTGCTCTTTGTCAAAATAGAAGGACCACTGTATCCAACGTGATCCATTTCACAAGAATATTGGTTACTTCCAATATAGACTATGTTTTTACTTTTAAAAATGTGGACAAATGAAGGAAACAGGGAAATAATTATACTACCATGTACCAAAACCAAATTATGCTTCCTGCTGACTTTTAACAAACCACCAGGATGAAAAACTAATGATGGGTGAGCAAGAGAGTGTCTGGTAATTTTCCTAAAGCACATTTATATTGCATTTTAGAATGTCCTCCTCAGGAGAACACAAATTATTTTTTATTAACAAAGAACTGTAAGGAAAAAGTGCTGCTCTCTTTGTGCCTTTTTTTTGAGAGTTTAAATGTTTCCTACAGTTTTATTATTTTAATACATAATAGAAAGTTACTTGCACAATAAGTGAGTTGTGATTGTAGTTAACATTATGTAGTTTGTAATCTTTCTAGTTTCTAATATTTTAAGGCTAGAAAATTTTCTCGACAGTAAATGGCTTTGTCTTACTCTTTATCTAAAATCATTCTAAATTAGCTTATCCTTTAATAAATACAACATTTTCTGAAAAGAATTATCCCACTGTTCTCTCATGCTTAAAGTTTTTCTTTATTTTTTGTTTTAAAAAGCATAGTCCTCAATATTTTCTCTATGAAACACTCTCACACTGCAATTGAGAGACCTATATTTTATAAAGCATTGTACACTTTTATTTTATTTTATTTTTTAAAAATTTTATTTATTTATTTCACAGAGAGAGACAGCGAGAGAGGGAACACAAGCAGGGAGAGTGGGAGAGGGAGAAGCAAGCTTCCCACGGAGCAGGGAGCCCGATGTGGGGCTCGATCCCAGGACCTGGGATCATAACCTGAGCTGAAGGCAGATGATTAACGACTGAGCCATCCAGGCACCCCCATAGTAGACTTTTAAAGTTTTATATTACCATTGTTAGATTTGGAGAGTACTGGAAGTAATTCTTAACTAGTTTAATCACACTGTTCTTAGAGGTGGCTACTGAGAGTAAAAACTCATGAATAGGAGGGTTATTTCCCAATTCATAAAACATTTTACTAAAATATTACAAAAGGAATATAACACTTATGTGAATGCATACATGGCTAATCTGTGTATTTTTAATATTCTTTTTCTACATTTATCATTCTGTTGCTTGGCTAAAAAGACTTAAAATTAGCTTTAAGTGTGTGAACTGATATTTCTGGTTTTCAATCTTACTAAACCATAAGGAAGAACTATCACTTGTAACTTACTGACATTTCCTTAAAGATCTCAGAATTTTCAATAGCCATTGACTTCCAACTTTTAGCTCATGAGAAAACTGTTAGGCTTAACCTGACCTATCAAATACTAAAATCCAATATTGGTCTTTATCTTTGGAATTTTGATTAATCTATACCTCTTTCAATAAATATAAATTATAATCTAGTGAATATTTTATTGAATATGCAAGCAATTGTGTTGAAAATTAGACTATTGAATAAACCGACTTGTATAATCATTAACTATTGAATATTGCTATACACAAAAATCCCATTAATCAACACAAGGATCTGAGGTACCGTGAATTAGGGAAATTTTCCAGATACATGAAGATTATCATATATGTATCAGAAACTTAATTTTTATAGTACATGCTCTGTCAACTTTCTACTATCTTTAAAAATGGTTAATGAACATAATTCTACTTTCATTTGATCATGCAGATCATGAGGACACCACAACCTACTCAGTGAATTAATTCAAATGCCCATTCCCTCTGGAAAGCCTTGATGCTGATGGTGATAGGCATCTTTCACATTGTCCTGCTTGCTACATTTCCTTGAGTTCTTTGCCCCTAAACCTATTAAATTTGGTTGTAATTGTTATCTTAAATATTATTATTATTAGGTGAACTAGTTAAGTATTAGATAAACAGATCAAAGAGGCAAGTGAAAAGAATGAACAAAACTAAGTTGAATGTTTTAGAATGTCTTGAAATCACTGAAAAAATTGGAATAAATGAGTAAATCCATAAAAAAAATCAACACTGAGATTGCTTTGCAAGGAACTTTAAGCTCTAAAATTACTGTAAATTAAGGTGGAATTTGTGGAAGATATACTACTGTGTGTGCAAGAGAGAGGAAGCTGAGTATCATGCAGAAGATCATCTCATGTAAAGGAAAGACCTTGGTCCCACATTAAAATGTGGTTAAATGCATGAACTTCCATGTGTTTTCGGTTAAAATAAAGTATTTTTTTATGATTCTTGGATTTATAGACTTTCCCTGGTTGCTGGTCAACTGGTCCTGATTTTGCAAACGAGAAGGCATTGATTTAGTGTATTTTATTATATGTCGTATCCTAAGGAAGGCTATATACTTTGGCTGTGGAATGGGTTGTGATACAATATTGTCCTTGCTGCTTAGGCACCATTGTACTTTCAGGTCCACATTTTTCTCATGCTTCTGAATATTTTGCGTTCTGATTCCAGGTAACTGGAATACTACGGTACCTTCAATAGACAAAGTTGGATATAGTTCATATTTGCCAGTTAAGACATAAACTTTGCAGAATGATCTCCTTCCTCCCTACATCCCACAATCTACTTATTTTTCCATTTTCTCTTTTAGAAAAGCCAGTCTGAATGTTATTTGGGAAAGTGATAGGTAGATTTGAAGGACTAGGTGAATGTAAGCTTGTAGCAAACCTGAGGGTTAAGCAAAGGTTTCTGAATTCTGCCACCATTGGTGTAGCACTGAAGGGTTTGTGATAAGTATTTGTATATGTTTTATAATGATTAAATTAATCTCTTATGTCTTTGCTTTTCATTACGTTTTTAGTCTTCTGTCCTTTTTCTGTAAAAAGCATATAGTTCATCATAATAAGTACATCTGTGTCAAACAAGAAAAAAATAAGTTTAAAGAGAGGGCTTATTTCTCTCTCTACAAAAACAATTTCCTAAATAGCCTGTCCTCAGTATTAGCTTATTTTCCCTACTTGTGTAGTGTGAAGAGTACTGACATGTAAAAGGTTTTAATTTCTATTGATAATAAATGAACACACTGCCAAAGAAGAAGACTAAAATAATTAGAGGGACGTATGTCAAGTCTTTCAGGCCCCCATATTCACACGCAGGGCATGCTGCTTCTTATTGTTGCAAATGTCAACTTTCTTCTTGGCAAGTGTCTTTTGGGAAATGGTTCACTCCATTTCAATGGCATATAATAAAGGAAAGGGCTTAGGGCAATATTTAAGCAATGAAAGAAACATAGGACATTTATGACTAGCTGGGAGGAACTGATTGCCTTTGGCTGTGCCTTGGGTAATCCCTAGGAAACACAGTAAGTTTGTGATTACTATTATAAGTTAAAATGATTTAAAGCGTGCAGAGGAATTTGTGTTTTCCTTATGGGTGTATTTCATATTCTCGGTGTGCCTTCAAAGTTCATACTTACCTCCTGTGTTTCTTACTGAAGTACTAGCAGGAGATGTATTATTGAAAATTGTGTAAGAATGACTTGCAAGTGGGTCAATTTAAGAAAAGAAAAAAATAATAATTTAAAGCAAAGTTTATGTAAAAAAATGTGTTTTCACATACCTCAATTAAATGTCTCTCATAAAACTAGTCATGTTTTAAAATTAGTGATACCAAAATTTGTATTGCAAATGTTTGTTAAATATATATGGTAAATTTATTACCACGTGTATACTTGGTATACATTACCTATGGTAATATATTATATATATTACCTATGGTAAATTATATATATTATTATATAATTATATAAATTATATATATTACCTATGGTAAATAGGGAGGGATAGATGTAGGTAAAAAGAAGGGATTCAATTTAATTTTCTCAGTGCATTTTCACTGTGGTTATGTCCTGAAATGTTTAGATCCAGTAGCACTACTTGGAGGCTGTAAGGATGTGATTCATTATTACCATAGAGGTTTTCGTTCCTGCATTTTTACCAGGTTGTTGAGAAAATAAAGGAAAGTATTTCACAAATCCCTGTAATTTTTTCTTGTACTCATCAAAAAAAGATTATTTCTGTTTTCCCTTTCTGGTAGTTAAAGATCTAACACCTGGGATGCCTGGGTGGCTCAGTCGGTTAAAGCCTCGGACTCTTGATTTTGGCTCAGGTCATGATCTCAGGGTTGTCAGATCAAGCTTGGTGTCCGGCTCTGTGTTGGACATGCAGCCTGCTTAAGATTCTCCCTCTCCCCCTCCTGCTTGTGTGCTCTCTCTCTCTCTCTCTCTCTCTACATATATATATATATATATATATATATATATATATACCTCCCTCTAAAAAAAAAAAATCTGACACCAAATCCTGCTTACTTTATTGTCTCAATTTTATTGCACTACCTTCAAATTTAAAACATGGCAGAAGAATTATTCTTGAAATGAGGTCTGAAATGCTAATAGTAGATATTCAGCCTGGTTATCACTATTTTTAGTCATCTAAAGGTAACAAACCAGGTACAAAAAGTACAATCTACTTAAAGGCACTTTCATCTTGCAAGCTCTGTGCACTGCCTGGTTTGATTAATGAGTGAGTAACTATCACTTGAGTCATCCAAGGTGGTAGGTAGACCAAGGGCATGCCTTGGGCAGCTCAATGATCCAAGGAGAATTTTAAAATAGATAATATTTTAATATGTTCAGTTTGGGTGTTTTAATAAAAATTTAAATAACAAAGCAAGAATCTGAGTAAGCACAAAACTGATAAGGTTGTTTCTTGTAATATTTAGGTCCCTAAAATACATATACCTGAATAGTTCCAAATTTTGAGGAATTGCCAAGTATTTTACAATCTACATATGAACTACTAACCCATCTCTGTTAATTAGTCCTTGAGGACAGTTCTGAGTGTTATCTATAAACTTGAAACTTTACCCTTACAAGTTTAAATAGAAATTCCACCAAAAAGCATGAAATAGTGTAAGAATATTGATATTTATCAGAAATATCTTGTCATCATTTAAAATCATATTATTTCGAACTTACAATGGTTATATCAACTAAATCCTACTATTTCCACACACATATATATATGCTGTTATGGGACAAAAGCCAAATTTTCTTTTATTTGTAATTATTCTAGAAGTTGAACATTCTATAAATGTTAAATGTTAAATCTGTTTTCTTGAAAGCTAATTGTTTCTTAAACCATTTCTTTATCAATAAAACTTTAATTATGAGGACCTAAGATAAGGCAATTAAAATCCTAATTTTCTAAAAATTTCATACTTCCTTGGTTTCTAATTATGCAATCTTTATGATTTTATAGTTCTTTAATCTTTAATCTACAGTTCTGAAATCCAAAACAAACAAAAAAGCTAATAAAGTCCCCTGAAAACCCAAAGTTTTTCTATGACTTATTTGGTAAGCAAATCTGACCTGATCTAAATTAACAAGAAGCTATTTATAATTTCTTTAAATCACAGTGGGGTTATCATATTTTTGTTGCAGAAATATTAATGTCTTTGATTACTCTAGCCCTAGATTTAGCTAGAGGTGTTATTTGCAAATCTAAATAATTCTGAATTCTGAAAAACATTTGGCCCAAGGCTTTTGGGTAAAGGGTTATTTAGGAATTCTCTTAGATTCATATTTCCTTTCTATGTCTGGCACTGTTTTGCTTTTTGGTGTGTGTGCCTGGGGCGAGTGAGTAAGTTCTAAATTCTTATTCAGTTATAGTTGCGATATTATTTTAACTTTTTTCTCAGGTAAGAATGGTGTTAGCTCTTTCTCCAACCAGATTGTGTATTCCTCTTTTCTATCTGCGTTCTGGACTATACCTACAATCTGTTTTTTACTAAATGCTTCCAGAGGAGTAGGAAGATATTAAGGAAGTTTGTCATTTTTTTTTTTGTGCTTTTTAAGGCATTTATTGCCTTTTTTTATGGGTTTCTAGTTTTGGTATTTTTTCCCATTTCAGAATCTTGTGCTTATTTCAATTCTTATTTACAACTAAGATGGTTTATAATGAGAACCACTATACCCACGTAATCCAGAGAATAGCCTCTAATGGAAATGGGAAAAAAATATATCATATGAAGATATCATGTGCTTCAGTGAATTTTGTTGCTTCTAATACAGCAGTACATATGAAATAAGCGCATGGTGTGCTATAAATATTAGTTAAATAAATATAATGATACCCATGAACTTTCCTGTCTGTGTAGGAAAAAAAAGTATTTCTCTGCTGGATTTAATAAGCTCCTGTAATTAAATTGAATGCTGGCTTATTCTTTACTAAACCTTGGATGAATAAGTTCAATACTTTGATTTGGACATATTATTATATTTAATTATTATTAATTGTTGCTTCAATTGATAGTCTCAAATTATGGATGGAATTTTAAATAAACTTTTTAGAGAGAAAATGAGTTAGAAAGAAAATTATGTGAATGAACTAGAGAATCTAGTCTTAAGTCATCATGTTTACCTAAATATTTTCTCTTACTGGTTCTATACTGTTTATGCTAAGCAGTTTTCCTAAGCCTAACAATTTTTTTAGCAATGCTTAGTCTTCTTATGGTGATAGCTGATGATTTACTATCCCAACCCAAGTATTACTTGAAAAAAATAGTAATATTTATTATCCATTATTCTTAGCTATATATATATATAGCACTATTATTAATAGTGTATGACAGACCCCTAAGTTAGAACAACCACTGCCGAATACTTCCCAAATTCTTCCAGTTGACAAAGTTCTGTACAAACAAAGATTGTAATTCAAATTATTTTTTTATTTCTGGCACTGACCTCTGTCACAAAATTACATTATAATATACTCAAGGAGAAGATTTTAAATATTAGATAAACAGATCTCTGTGAAAATCAGTAGTTTTAATATATATGTATATATTGAAATCAGTATATTTTATATATATATATTATTTTATAAAATCAGGGTCCAATAAAATGAAAACTTTGGAAATGCACTATTTTGGATTTAGCATTTTGTTAAAAATAATAACTTTGTCCATATTTGGTCTTTCTGCTGACATTTGATGGCATTTTTAGTTGTAAAAGATTCTATTGTGGTACATCCACTTTGCTGTTTTTTGTTTGTTTTTGAGGTACATCTACTTTGGAAGGCAGTTTGGTACTTTCTTACGAAATTAAACATATGTTTACTTTTCAATCCAATAATCACCCTCCTTGATGTTAACCCAATTGAAATGCAAACTTATATTCATATATAAGCCTGCACACAGGGGGCGCCTGCGTGGCTCAGTCAGTTAAGTGTCTGCCTTCGGCTCAGGTCATGATCCCAGGGTGCTGGGATCAAGCCCCGTGTCAGGCTCCCTGCTCAGCAGGGAGTCTGCTTCTCCCTCTCCCGCTCCCCCTGCTTGTGTCTGCTCTCTCTCTGTCAAATGAGTAAATAAATAAATAAAAATCTTAAAAAAAGAAACCTGCACACAGATATTTATAGTAGCTTTATTCATAATTTCTAAAACTGGAAAGTAGCCAAGATGCTCTATAGTAAGTGAATGGATAAATAAACTGTGGTACATCCCGACAATGGATTATTATTCAGTGCTAAAAAGAAATGGGCTATCAAGACTTGAAAAGACATAAAGAAAGCCTAAATGCCTATTACTAAGTGAAAGAAGCCAATCTGGAAAGGCTGCATACTGTATGATTCTAACAATATGACATTCTGGGAAAGGCATATGACAGTATAAAGACCAGTGATTGTTAAGGGTGAGGGTGGGGAGTGGAAATAGGCAGAGGGTTTTTAGGACAGCGAAACTACACAGTTTGGTACTATAATGGTAGATACATGTCATACATTTGTCCAAATCCATTGAATACACAACAAATGGAGTGAATCCTTAGGTAAACTATGGACTCTGGGGGTTAATAATATGTCAGTGTAGGTTGATGAGTTGTAACAAATGTACCACTCTGGTGGGGGTATTGATAATGAGGAGGCTATGCATGTGTAGGAGCAACGGGTATAAGGAATAACTGACAAGGTAAGTTTCCTTGTTAGTATACCTTTATAGGAACCAAGGCCATAATACTAGCATTTGCTATTCTACTTAGAAGTAAATTCATTAAATGCCAGCAACAGCAATTATTTTATGGATCTGTCATTTTAATTATTTAAATATCCTTTAAAAAGTGAATAGTTCTTTAAGCTGATTCTTGATTTTTTAAAAATTTTTAAAAGAACTTATTTATTTATAGAGAGAGAGCATGAGCAGAGGGAGGGACAGGGGAGAGGGAGAGAATCTCCAGCAGATCCACAATGAACAAGGAGCTTGAGGTGGGGCTCCATCCCACAACCCTGAGATCATGACCTGAGCTGAAATTGAGTCAGACAGTTAACCTACTAAGACACCCAGGTACCCCTTCTTTAAACAATTCTAAACTGAATCTAAAGTTACTTAATCATTCTAAAAAGAGTTTTGTCATTAGCAAAAATGGGACTAATAAACAAAAGTAAAATTTATAACTATGTCTGGGATTTTGTGGAAACAAAATGAGGTAATGCTTTTCATGTGCTAAGTGTATCAGCCTCACAGAGTAAATGTTCAATAAATATTAATCTTTTTCAAATATTCTTGTCTTTTTTTAACTTATTAAATTAATAATGAACATGTTTGCCTAATATTTAAAAACTTCTCTTTGAGTGTATTATAATGTAATTTTGTGACACAGATCAGTGCCAGAAATAAAAATAACTAATTTGAATTACAATCTGTGTTTGTACAGAGCTTTGTCAACCAGAAGAATATAGCAAGTATTCAGCATGTGGTTGTTCTAACTTAGGGGTCTATCATACACCATTAATATCTTTATTTAATAACTTTCTCTTTCCATTTGATGATGCTGTTTTTCAATGATTAACTTTTATTGATGCACAGATGAGGGCCATTTTATGGAGGTCATTAGTTTTATTTTGTACAGTGTTTGAGGTAGAAATAGAAAAGAACAACTACAAGTATACTGCTTAGTTTAAGACTTGGAGAAAATTTTTGCATCAGCTAAGGAATTGGAGCAAGGGAACCTACATTTTAAGCAGGCCACTTCATAAATATCATGTGTGTTCTACTTTTCACAAAACTCTTTCTGTCAAAATTAAATGTTCCCAGTTTTTGCATTAATTTTTATTTTACTTTCTTATTTTTTGGTGCATTATATATATATATTTTTTTCTAATTTCCTCCATATATTATCTTAATACATATACCTGCCAAATACAGCAACTCAAAAGCCTTTTTTAATAAAAGTCTTTTAAATCCTCTTTATTTTGTATTTCTTTTCATAGTCTTTATTCATTTCTTCGCCATTTTCTATTGTTACCAATGATTAGTCGCTCCACCAAAAAAAAAAAAAAATGTGTTTTATTTACAGGGCACAGCTTATGGAAGTGCTCCTGTACCTTCTCGCAGGCAATTATGTGAGTCTCTTCAATTCAGCTCTGTGTTGTAAACATGACTATGTGTTCCTGTGCTGTAGCATGGCATGCTGAGACCAAATGCCCTCAGGTCAATATGCAATCCCCAATGTTGTATATTACCTAGAATGTGTTTGTAGCAAATGGTTCCCTTTGCCTCTTCCTTATCTGTTTGTCATTATCCAGCCCATTCAAGAAAACTGCATTGCAATGTGGCCAAGTGCGTGGAAGCTTCCGTAATGACTCAAAGTCTGCGGCAAATGTGGAAGTGGCTCTTAAGTTTATTTTCATTTAGCACCAATGATAGTACTTTCTCTGTCAAATGAATCAGTACGCTTTCTTAAATCCTAACTCCTTTTACATACTTGTTCAAAGAGCTCTTATATCCTACACAGCTGTGTTTTTGCCACACAGCTAATGAGACCTCTTTCCTTGAAAAGGAAATCCACTGAAAGAAATCCTTTCTCTAGTGAATTTAAAGAAAACTTGACTTTCTAACCACCTTAGTTTATTTCTAAGTCATCATATTTAGAACATTTGAAAATAGTCTATAAGTTTTTAGATAGAAATCCTAGATTTTACACCCTTGCTCAGCTGTATTATAAATATATGCACCTCAGCAGAGAGTCAGATATTTGCACTTTGGCTCAGTAGATTTCTGTGACAGCTTGTCTGCTTTAACATGAACTTTTTTCAATGAGAGATATATATGTAAATTTAATATGTAGAATCTCCAAAGCGCCATCAGACTTTGAGAAAGAGCTATTTTCATTGCCCATTTCCATCCATGTCTTTTCTCTTTTTCCACACGTCAGAAAATCATGGTTGTTTACCACCATTATAGACTGCTACAGCAATATACTACATGCTTCTAATTGTTGTACCCAGCAATAAATACCAAAAAGATTCGTCTTAATATGATGTTAAAGGTCATTCAAAGCTACAGTCCTGTTTTCATAATACTTTTCTCCCCTATTGGCAGAAGAAACATAAAATTTGATCCCATTCACTGAGAAGGAACTGTGAATCAACTAAAAAATTGCAGCAGTTTGCATCATTCTAAAGCTGCTCAAACAACAGACAAAAATATGCACTTTACTATTTCATTTTTCATGAAACACTTTTGAAGTTCTGAATTATTATGAATAAAGTTTTGGCAAAAAGAATTGTTATAATGAATAGAAGATTAGGTTTAGATATATTAAATATTCTGCTAGAGTTAAATAATCACCAGCAGGTCTCAAATTATTGCTGTTATTTCTTCTTATCTACTTCTCTGTCATCTAACTTTCTAAAGTATACTGAAGGTATGGTTCCTTTTTGACAATATTGGTATGGTATTAATGATAAAACTGAAAACTATAGCAAGAACTTCAAATATGATAAAATATTTTTTATTTGCCTCTTTATAAAATAAAGTCATTTGTTATGCATATAAATTATATAGCATTGAAGATAGAATAATATCTATTGTTAGGGGGATAGAGAAGATATTGTTACTAGAAACTTTTAGAAATGAGTTCATTATAAGTGCTCTGAAATTATGAGTGGAAGTATAACCTTAAATTTGGATTAATATTATTTCTCACTTTCACACAATGTGCATAATATAAAGATAATATTAAATATTTGAGATTTCAGATCATTTGTTCTGGAAGAAAAAATGATGGATGGTTTCTCTAAGTGTGAAAATCTAAAATTGAAATGTATTCTGTGCCTCAATATATAAGACCATAATATGGATATTACCTTCCTAAACATGTGGACTTGGAAATAGTAAGCCTCTGAATTTAGAATGCTAATTATCACATTTCCTTTTGGTCAAGTTCAAGTGTTAGGATCTCTGAACTACATATTAGTCAAGACTCCTTAAGTATTTGTTTAATTATGGTGCTTATTAAAGATATTATATTGAAAGAGTGAATGTTTTATTCTATACATGAACATGAGAATACTGATATTAAACATCTCTATTCCTGCCCCTTCCCTAAAATCAATACCTATCTAGATACGTTACAGTTGGTTCCTGATTCTAGTATTTTCCATTTGTGACTACGTCAGAAGTAGCAACTAACACTTTCTTGAGATTACAATTAACCAAAGTGTCATTCTTTTTTTTTTTTTTTTTTGTATTCAGTATTAAGGACTTCCTTGTTCTATGGCTGTCATTTTACTTCAAAAAATATATCCAGTTTCACAATTTCCTTTGTTGATAACCAAAAACAGAATCTAGCAACAAAAAGGGATTGCTTAGATGATGAGGTAATTAGAAAGGCTATGAATCTACAATGAGAGAATTTACATCTCCGTCTCTGGAAGCACTATGTGGCTTTTAATTATCGGGTCCACTCAAATATGTGTGTATTTGCTACTAATAATTGATCAAAGTTAAATTGATGGTAATTGGTTAATATTTTTCGCTTTCAGAGAAATGCTTGCAGAATTATTAACTTGGGGAAGGAGGAGGCTTGAAAAGTTATTTGAATGTTAATAGTACAGTTTTTATTTAAATGCTAAAAGGATACATCATCTATTCACATGATGTTGACTTTTTTTCAATTTCAAGCTGGTTTCTGGTTTAAAATTTATAATCACCTTTAGTGAATGAAGTGCTATCTTATGCCAGTAAGACCAACTCTATCTTTGTGTGAATTGAGATTTATAATATTTGGATAAAATTTTGCAAAGATTTGACCCATAAAGTATTATCTTAACATTTCAAAATATAAGAACTGATTCACATAGACTATTATTTTCTATTTTGTGCCTAGAGTAACTGCTATAAGTGTTCTAAATTATAGAACCATACATCTCTGACAGGCATGTGTCTTGTTATCTTTTTCAAAGGAATATCCTAAAATTTCATAAACCGATTCTAAAATTTAATAAACCATAAATATATTTTCTGTAGAAAAATTGTAAGCATCATATTTCAAAATGCATGCAATGGTTCAAAAATGATTTGGTTAAAATAATTAAATGTAGATGTTTTCCTTTCATTTCATAGTATGGCTTTATTATTTTCCTATTTATAAAAGAAAGGAGCATCAAATATTTATATGTAGTCTAATCAGAGGTACTTACCTAATTTAGTTAAGTCATTCTCCTGCTAGCTGAATGTCAACCTAATTGAAATGACTACACGTGATAATAATATTACCTTCCTATTCAGAATCAGATAGCAATTGCCTTTGTAACCCAAACAGAACTAAATCATATGTTTAAAAGGGAGGGCATAAACATATGCATGTGCAAAATGTGCATATGCATTTTTATTTGATAAATCGTTGAAGAATTATCTAACAATAAAGGGAAATTAGTTAGCTACATGTAATTAAAAGATTCAACATTTCCATAGGATTGTGCATGTTGTACTTCAATCTATCCTTGAAAATATAACAATATTCTATGAAACAGCAATTGTTATTCAGTTTATCAAAAAAAAAATGTATACTGTCAATTTCCCAGAGTATGTTTCCCTCTCCTTTGCCTCAACTTACTGCCCCTAATTTTCATCAAGTTTCTTTTTCTGCCTGCCTTTCAGTGCTAAATTAGCGATTTCTAAGTTCCAAATTGATTTCATCAGCAAGTGATGAAAAACAACAAATTAAGAAGAAAGGCAGGATAGCAAATTATTTACAATAACATTAATCTCAAAGTCAGAAGGAATGTTTTTAAGATGTTAGGCTGTCTTTGTAAACAGAGTTTTCAAACTAGTTTTTCCACTGCGCCTTCTGATTTATTCCCTTTCCTTTTGGTTTACCAGTTTATTGTCATTTCCCTTTCTTTTCTCTCTCTTTCATCCCACACAATATTCTTGCATTATTTATCATCCTATTTTAGTTGTAACTTTGATTTTACTTCTTTTCTTCATTCTTAGATCTACTTAGAAATGATAAAGGAACAGATTTCAACAACATTGAGAAATAACAAAACTTTCCTATCACTACCATTGAAATACACCTTCAGAAGTCTCATCTGGTAGGGTTGCTTCAAATGTTACATGAGTAAAATGGCTTTGTATTCTTAGACAAGTGCATTGTGTCTTTCAGTTCACAGTTAAATGTGCATGTATACCCAGGAATGAGAAAGTTCTTCAGAAGAGAGGTTTCAGTCAAAGGAAACACTTTAAATGGTGTGAAGAAACATTAATATACAACTAATAGAAGACAAGCTAATACAACTGATTATTAGAAAGTAGAAAAGTTACAAAAGAAAAATGTAATTTACGTTATCTTATGGAAGGAAAATTCTCAGTATTGTTATTCTTTTGAAACCAAAGTAGTGGTTTCACATGAGCTTACAATTTTGAGCTACTAAAAAGTGAAAGCTAATATGTATGGCATTTCCTTTGATATATAGACAATAGTGATTGTTGTTTTAAGCTATTGAATTTATTTAGATAATGAATATATGCTAAAACTATACATAGATGTTCTGGTTTTAGCCTGGGATGTCAAAAGCTAGAAAAACCATGCTTCCCACCTTTATGAAAACAACAAAAAAACCCAAAAAATGTAAATCCACAACTTCTCTTGCAATATCAGAGAGCTAAAGTAACAGAGCAACGAACTACCTAAGACAGAAGTGAAATGACAGTTTTCAAGGAGAGACTAGATACAGCAGATGCAGTCAGGTAACAGTAAGAATTCTGTTAAATTCTGATCAGCGAATTGGTAGGGGTTGAAAGGCTAGCAAAAGGATAAAATATAATGAGAATGTGCACCCACTTATAGGCTCTTCTCTACAGATTTCATTGGGTGCTCCCCCAAAAAGTATTGGCAAGATTCCTGAGAAAGTGTCCCTTGAACTAAAGGTTTAAAAGAAGGGAACAGCAGCTGCTATAGGAAAGGCACAGAACTCTACCCAGATTATTTTTCCTATTATCCATACAGAACAAACACCTGAAATACAGGGAGAAAAGCAAAACTCATTGGTGAAAACCCATTGCAGTTGGGGGAAGGGAAAAGAAAATCTTTTTCTTTCTAAAAGAAAGAAAATCTTTTTCTTTCTAAAAGAAAAACATCTTTTATTTCTAGGACGGGGCAGGAATGAATGATAAACCCAGAATTACAGCCAGGTGGGAAGGCTGAAGCACTGAGAAGGCCACATCTGTAAGACCCAAGGACACAGTGCCTACCTAAGATTTAGGCTTAATAACAGGAGCAAACATGCCTTTCTCTCTGTTCCACAGACTAACAAGCATTGGGTTATAAGTAATAGGATAGGAATATTACAAGAGTGTGGGGAAAAACCCTCTCTGAGGCACAGCACAAAGGAGAGGCTAATGCTGAAAATGGAGCAAACACTTAGGAAAACCCTCTGGCAAACTGTCCATGTCCTAAATGGAAGGTGTGGTTAGAGAAAATTGAAGCCTGTGGGTAACCCTAACAACAAAAACAAACCCTGTTCAACTCTCCCTAGAGTGACCTAGACTCGCACACCAAAGCCCTGGCAGAAGGAATGGCATGTTTTTTTTCCAGGAATTCAGTTTATTTACTTAAATCTCTAATACCTTACACAAGATATCTGGCCTCCCACAAAAATTCTGAGGCACAGAGAAAAGCAAGAACGAAACATATTGCCAAGAGGTAGAATCAGATTCAGATATTACTGAAGACATTGAAAGTATCAGAAAGAAGAGTTAAAATAACCATAATTAATATGTTAAATACTCCAGTGGAAAAGTTTGATGACATGCAAGAATAGATGTGCAATTCAGGCAGAGATGGGATTGTAAGAATGAATCAAATACAAATGCTAGTTATTAAGAGCTCAATAACAGAGATAAAGAATGCCTGTGATGGTCTGATCTGAAGACTCAACATGGCCGAGAAAAGAATCAATGAATTTGAAGATAGTTCAATATAAATTACCCAATCTAAAACACAAAAAGAGGGGCACCTCGGTGGCTCAGTCGTTAAGGTCTGCCTTCGGCTCAGGTCATGATCCCAGGGTCCTGGGATCAAGCCCCACATCAGGCTCCCTGCTCAGCCAGGAGCCTGCTTCTCCCTCTCCCGCTCCCCCTGCTTGTGTTCCCTCTCTCGCTGTGTCTCTCTCTGTCAAATAAATAAACAAAATCTTTAAAATAAATAAGTAAGTAAGTAAATAAATAAATAAATAAATAAATAAAGAAGACACAAAAAGAAGAGAAAAAAAACAAGGAGGGGGAAAAAAAGAACATCCAAGAGCTATGGCACAATATCAAGTAGTCTAACTTAGGTGTAATCGGAATCTCAATGGGGAAAAAGGATAGTACAGAAGAAAACTGAGAAATAATGGGCAGAAATTTTCTAAAATTAATGGCATATGTTGAATTACAGTTACAAAGAAGTTTAAACACTGAACAGATTAAAAGAGAAATAACAAAAAACACACCCAGGCATAACATATTCAAACTACTGAAAATCAAAGACAAAATCTGAAGGTAGCCAGAGAAGAGGAAATATACACATTATATACAGAAGAACAATGATGAGAATTACAGTAGATTTCTCATCAAGAACCCTGCAAGTTAGAAGATGATGAAGTGATATCCTTAAAGTTTCAAGAGGGAAAAACAAACTGGCAGCACATAATTCTAAAGTTAGTGAATATATCTTCCAAAAATAAAGGTGACATAAAGACTTTTTCAGAAAAAATACTGAGAAAATTTACTGCCAGCAGACCTCCATTACAAGAAATGTTAAAGGAAGAATGATGAACCCTGGGAATGGAAGAGATGAAACTAAAACTAAACTTGGCCCTAAAAAATCATATATAGGAAGATTCTGTTCTATATTCATATATGATTTGTGACATGTTATGATTTAATTTGTAAATCTTAAATGAGGTTAAGTTATATTTACTACTAAGGTATTACCAAAATGAGCAGTAGCTTAGTCTGTTCTGGCTGCTATAAAAAGAATACCATCTAGATTGGGTGGTTTAAACAATAAACATTTATTTCTCACAGTTCTAGAGGCTGGGAATTCCAAGATTAGAGTCAGTAGATGCTGTCTGGTGAGAACCTACTTCCTGATTCATACATGGCTGGTTTCTCATGGCAGGAGGGATGAAGGATCTCTCTAGAGTCTCTTTTACAAGAGAACTAATCCCATTTTTGAGGGCTCTACCCTCATGACCTGATCACCTCCCAAAGGCCTCACCTCCAAATACCATTTCATTAAGGATAACTTTCTGAATATGAATTTTGAGGGAATACAGGCATTTAGTCAATAGCGTCCATATTCACAATATTTTTGTAGTTTATGCCTCCTAGTTTTGTTATTTTGCAGATTTTTCTTTTGGTGTGTGTGTATATATATATCCAAATATATATGTATATGTATACATATGCACTTATATATCATACAATTTTATAATGGGTATAAAAAGTTAATAATGAAGCAGAAACTGTGTACCCAGTATGGTACAGAGGAAAGGCAGGAACCCAAACTATTAAAATCTGAATGATCTATTAATTCATTTGCTATTCCATATTTCTATACTCAATGACTATAATTTATATTGTCATATTGTTGCAGTCTCCTCTTACCAAAATTAGTACATTCTTATTGTAATTAAAAATTATTAAAATGTTTGAACTGTTTTAACTAAATACTAATTTTACATTGTGATATGCTTTAACTCAAATTTTTCATTAATCAAGGGACTTTTGCCCATTCTGAAATTATTCTAAAACAGAATGACATTTAAAGATTGGAAATTGAAGTACTAAATTTAACAGGCAAGAAATATTGTAGGATAATACTAGAATATAGAATAAAAGGAATATGATTTTGCTTTCATATTTTCCTTTTAAGTAATTAGTGAGCTAATTAAGTGAATTAAGTTACTGTCTTTAAGAATTAGGAATAATCAGCTCTTAGAAATTTGGAAGTTTCTGATCATTAAACTGGCATCTCATTATCAAAGTAGCTGATTTTTTTAGTAGCTGATTTTTTATACTTGTTATTTTATAATTATTTTACCTTCTCTATATTAATAAGTATTTGTAAGTACTCACAAGGTGCTAAATTCTACCTTTATTAAAATTTACAGCTAAGTGATAAGATCACTAATGACATAAAGTTTAGAATAAAGCTTAGATTAAGGCAATATATTAAAGAAATATATTAGTAATATATTTAGGTTTAATAGTTGGGGCACAGTGATATCATGGATTTTGAGAGTGAATTTAATCTGTTATGATTTTTCTTGAAGGTACAAACAGGTTAAATGTTTCCCAATAGATAATATAAGAAATTGCCATAGGCTAACAATATGAAATTATAAATGGTCCTAGAGGTTATCTATTCCAATTCATACAACACAAATAAATTCTTTGGTTTTTTTTTTTAAGATTTATTCATTATTTGAGAGCGAGAGTGCGCAACCACACAAGAGTGGGAGGAGGAGGAGGGACTGAGGTGGAGAGAGAGAAAGAGGGAAAGAATCCAAAGCAGACTCCCTGCTGCAGAGCCCAACACAGGGCTCAGTCTCATGACTCAGGAGATTAGGACCTGAGCCAAAAGCAAGAGTCAGATGCTCAACCGACTGAGCCACCCAGGTGTTCTAACAAATAAATTCTTGAGAGACTAAGTGAGTTATCCAAAATTCAAGGATCAGTGGCAAAGCCAGAGTTCTAACTCATTTTTCCTGTTTCTTCTTCCAAGGTTCTTTTCTTTAATGTTTTTTTATCAAGATATCATGTCTTTTTCTCCCTAGATTCTGTCCTAAATTCTGTGGAAAGTTTTCTTCTTTCTGTAAAAGTAGGAGATGATGCCCAACTCTTGAAGGGTGGCTAGAATGTGAACAAGAACAGGTTCAGGAGGATGGAGCAATATGTGGACAGGCATGGCAGTGGGCTAGAACACTTTTGTGAGCAGCTGTACATAGCTCATAACACCGATGGATTGGCTATTTGTGCAGTTGAAGAGTTTCCTTGCAGTGTCGGGGAGTGTCAGTTTCTCTGTCAAACAAAACTCACATCAAGTGTTATTTTTTTTCTTTTTCTTTTTAAAAATATGTTTTATATTTTTGGCAAAAGACGCTGATTTTTTTATTAAAATTTAGTTTTTTTCTTTATTTGTACAAGGTTTTGTTTAAATAAGCAGTGTTGGATTACTTAGATAACCTGTAAACTATTTTAAATCCATTTGTTAATTTGCTTATGAAAGGAGGCAATTATTACTTATTAACCAATTTTTATGTCAAAGAATTAGAGATGATTGGATATGAATATAGATAAAAAAGATGGCTTTTGTTTATTTGTTTTTGCTTCCTAAAGAACAAATAGACCAAGGAATTCAACTACTTTAACATAGGTCAAGAAATATCCATTTTAAAATCTTCCCTTGGATTACTTGGACTGTCAGCGGGTGGGGGAGAGAACAAATGTCTCATTACTGTTGAGGTAATCACAGTGTTACATATAAATATCAGTAAGTATCACAATTTTTCATAATTTAAAATACCAGTTAAAATGAATTCTTTTGTTGTCACACATATAATCTCTAGATGAGCAGTATTCTTCAGTTTACTAAGAATCCTATTGTCCAGACACTGCATTTGTACTCAAATGGCTACACGTTGGCCTAAAACCGGTAATGAGTTCAATGTATCCCTTCACCTGTTCACTTAGAGACATGTGACTCATTTATTGTTCATAGCATGTTCATGTTGATTTGGTGTATTTCCCACTCCTTAAAAAAGAAAATACGCATCCTATATAAATACATAATGAAACATCCTCCAAGAGACATAAACACTTGAAATTATGATTGATCTCTGAGAACTAAAATCAATATATAATAGATCTTGGGTCTACATATGCAAATTACCTTAAATTGGAAAAATCCGACATAACCCTTAATATAAATGGCTCTATTAAGCCTTAACATAAAATCTGAGGAAAACTGACCTCATCAACCATAAGTAGAGGTTTTGGTTATGAAAATAGACCAAAAAAGAAAACCAAAAAGTGAAGCATTTAAGTACTCCTTCATGCATAATCCAGGAAACACTTGAATTGTTGATCCCTGTGGTATGTATAATTTATTGTGGAAATGGGCACATTAGTTAACTTAGCTCAATACTTAAGCATTTTCTCATCTGCGTTATTCCATGGTCTACACTCATCCGTCTCATTATGGTTCGTGATCTGCATTCCCATGTGACATTCACAGAGAGAACATAGCATTAGGGTTTGGGGACCTTAAGCATCAGATTCCTTTAGCAGTAACAATTCAAATTGGAAATCAATAAATCAACATGAAATTTTATACAGTTTTCATATGAAACTTGTTCAGAAGTGTCTGTCCATAAAAAAATCAATTCATTCTTGGTCTGTTTTTAAATCTGAAAGACTAAAAGTATAATTTCAGGAGACTAAAACTGCATTAAGGAAAGGTTTCCTGGGAGAACTCATAAGAAAATTCTCTAGTGGCCCCTCTTACTCCCATCCCCTCCTCAAAACCCTTGCCATTCACTTAGAACAATGTTGTGAACATCTATAAATGGAACTTTTATTTTCTCAGTGTCCTTTTTTGTGGGCTTTATAGCATTTAGGAAATTGATAGAAATAGTAGATACATAGAACCCACTTGATTATTAGAAACTTTTATTGTTATCAATCTCTAGTCAACAGATTGAGGTAAATCCTTATGTTAAATGAATAATTTTTGCCTAGAGTATCATTTTTATCTAGCAAATGTTAATTGGTATCTGAAATTAATAAGGTATTGTTTTATTTTTTAATCACTGCTTTTGTTTTAACTTACATGGGAAAGGAAAAAAATCATTCCTTATAAATAAGTATGCAATGGACATTGAGATTCTTTTATAAAAACTTGCTGATCAGAATACATTAAATGCATGTTTTGAAGTAGTTGAGTTTTGTAGACTCTGTCTCTTTAAAATTTGTTTTCTGCAAAACATTATTTAAGTTAAAAAATGTGTTATATATTCAGCCTTTTTTGCCAAACTTTTATTTACGATTAACAATGATGTTTTCTTTGCTCTCAGGTAGAGAAATAGCCAAAAAAGGGCAAAATATTAAAAATAATAACAAAAGATAATGTGAGGTCGGGCTGTCAAGATTAGAAGCTTTTAAAAATTACATGATTTTTTTCAAACTCTAAGAATTTAAAGAATTAGTCTTAAGTTATGAGCTATGAAAGCTTTCCTCTGGCCCTTCAGGAGTTAAGCTGAGTCCCTTCCCTTGTCTTTTCATTCCTCCATTCTACACTTTATGTTGAGGTCAGCGTGGGTAGTTGTGATGGAAGGCTCATGAATACAAATGTTCCGGGAGGAAGATGAAAATTTTCTATCTGACTTCCTGACATAACAAGAGATTTAAAAGTGCCATGTAATTTCTTTATAACTAATACTCACTGCATTTAATTAAATTTTTGCATCATGCTGTTTCTAAATCATGAGCAATACTGGAAATATACATGAAAATTGCCTTTTAATGGATTGTAGTTTCTGTAAACTTATACAAATTATATTTATATTCCTTGCTAAGGCATGTATGTTTTAGAAATATTCCTTTGGGAAATCCTAGTAGAGGCCACTCATGAGTGGTTGTCAAAAGGGAGACCAATGTGTTTGAGTGCTACTGGATATCAGACAATAGGGTAAGTGGTTTATTGATGCTATCTCATTTTATTTTCTTAACAGATCTAGAAAGTGGACATTAGCCCCATTTTTACATGAGAAATCTAACTCTTTTAGTGACCATATGCCTATAGTAGTTTCCTAGAGCTGCCGTAACAAATGATGACAAACTCTGTGGCTTAAAACAACAGGAATTTATTCTCCCACAGTTCTGGAGGTCAGAAGTCTGAAATAAAGATGTCAGCATGGTTGGTTCCTTCTGGAGGCTCAAATGAGAGACTTTTCCATGCCCAACTCCTAGCTTCTGGTGGCCGCTTGCGATTCTTGGTATGTCTTGGCTTGTGAACTTCTTACCCCAGTCTCTTCTTCCATTTTTGCATCGTCTTCCCTCCAGGTGCCCCTCTGTCTTTTCCTTGTCTGTGTCTAACAAGGACATTAGATTTAGGTCCCACTCTAAATCCAAGAGGATGCTGTCTCCTCTCAAGATCATTAACGTAATTGCATCTGTAAAGACTTTATTTCCAAATAAAGTCACGTAATGAACTGGGACTACTTGCAAATAATGTTTTGGGAATGACTGTTCCTCCTACTACAATGTGCAATGGCAGAGTCAGAATTCAGATTCTAGTTTTTTTCTGAATTTGGAATACAAATGCTTTCCATTTTTCCAAACCAACTCAATAAATATGGCCCAGGTTCTGTGTTAGACAGAAGATGATACTCTTAACAAGATAATTAAAACAGTCTCTGACTTTGAGGGGCTTGCACACTAACGAAATATGGCTGATGCGCTATTTATTTATTTATTTATTTATTTATTTATTTATTTATTTATTTATTTATTTATTTTAGAGAGAGTGCGTGTGAGCCAGGGGAGGGGCAAAGGGAGAGGGAGAGAGAAAATCTTCAAGCAGACTCCCCGGGGAGCCTGATGCAGGGTTTGATCCCAGGACCCTGAGATCATGATCTGAGCTGAAATCAAGTCTGACGCTTAACCAACTGGACCACCCAGGCACCCCTGGCTGGCTCTTTAATTTCCAAAAACTAACAATGTCATCTCATTGTAATTACATACTGAAAACATAATTTAATTTGTCTAATGAAATATATTACCATATATTACCTCTTTTGGTTAAGTATATTTTCTGTATTACTTATTATTTAAAGACCAGCAAAATGAGAAAATTCAATTAGATAACATCAGTGGACTTTAATTATTACAAGAATAATTAGCACATTTAAATTTCTTATATCTGAGACTATAGAGAATATTAACTTTTAAAGAAATACTAAATTTTTAAAGGGAAAAATAAAATATTTATTATTGAATAAACCCTAAAATACTGTAAAGATTTTGACTACGAAAAACCTAGGGAAGATTAGTCTATGATTTAAAAGGTTATATGGTCTTTGTTTCTGAAGGAAATAAATGTTAATATTTGATTACTGAAATCTGGGAAATTAAATATTTTGCAATATTAGAGTACCAGCTACATTATTTTATAAAGATTATGAACAATTAATAGTTATAAAATGTATTTATATTTATAAATATTGCATACAATAAGAAATTTCTGGGTCTGTTTTTTCTTATTGATGTTGGGTTTTTCATTATTTTAGGGTAAAGTGGCTCATAAGTGTCACAATTATCTTATCTGTTCTTTTGTGTTAAGTATCATAGCATGAATCAGCCAGCTTGTGTTTTTACATACATCATAGTAATTGGATATAAATAGCTTGCTTTAAAAGCCATTTGGGTATGTTTCATATTAGAATATTTTATAGCAAAAAATCTAAATTAAACAAAAAACTTTAACTTAGTGGCTTTATAGTAACTAAATGAAGATTTATGTGTATAAAATACAACACACTCTCAAAGTGTTTGCATGGTAATGTGGCTTTTAAAAATGAAATACTGGTGCTTTCCTTAAAATGAAGTAAAAAAATATTCAGTAACTAGAAAAAAATAACTAAAAAAACAAAATAAAAATGAAATATTGAAGTAGCTCCACAAAACCTTTATTTGAAATATGGTTTGAGGTTATACAAATTTTCAAGGAACTTCAGAGATGTACAGGAGACTAATTCTGAGGAATCAATTCCATATAGATTTTGGAAGAAGAGGAAATGGAGTAGGAATGGGGAATGAGGCTTGCAGGGTAAGAAAGATATGGGAGACTGAAAGTCAGGATCTTTACCTTCTTCTTTACATTTTCCACTCTAAAGAGTGCTTCTACTTTTCACTTCCGTCCATATTTCTGTCTCCCTTCCTTCCTGTTCCTACCTTTTTACTCACCCCCTTCTCTTGCCCATCCTCTCTCTCTGCATAACATAGCAATTCTTAGGTTTAGATTTGGAAGGCAATATACATTAAACCAGACTTTTCTGTAATTAATTCTTAGGATTGTTTTAGGTTTCCTTTCTTTGGTTGATTAAAAACAAATCAGTCTTGCCAAGTAGCTAATAGGTAATACGTGGACTGAATAGAAAAAAGAATGAAATATCAATAATAACCAATTTTTTTGGAAATCTTTTTTGGACATTTAGGTTGCTTCCATATTTTGGCTATTGTAGATAGGGCTGGAAGAAAATATGGAGATGCATATATCTTTTCAAATTAGTGCTTTCATTTTCCTTGGGTAAAGAAAAATTCCCAGTAGGAATTACAATGGACTGAATAGAAAAAAGAATGAAATATCAATAATAACCAATTTTTTTGGAAATCTTTTTTGGACATTTAGGTTGCTTCCATATTTTGGCTATTGTAGATAGGGCTGGAAGAAAATATGGAGATGCATATATCTTTTCAAATTAGTGCTTTCATTTCCTTGGGTAAAGAAAAATTCCCAGTAGGAATTACTGGGTGGCTCAGGCAGTTAAGTCTCGTCTGACTCTTGGTATAGTCTCAGGTCATGATCTTATGGATTGTGAGATTGAACCCCGTGTCAGGCTCCACATTCAGCCAGGAGTCTGCTTGAAGATTCTCTCCTTCTACTCTTCCTCTAACTCACACGTGCTCACTCTCACTCTAAAACAAAGTTAAAAAAAAAAAAGAAGAAACATAAATGGACTGAGATTGCAGTCAAATGGAGGGTCAACTCATATATGTGGGGCATTTGAGTATCCCTTGAGAGGAACATACAATTGAGGTACTCAAAAAATGATAGAAATGACTCATCTTTTACAAATTGTAAATTTTTTTCATGATAACTCATAAAGAGAATGCAGATTTGTTTACATTCATACCTTCGATTCATTTATTTATCATTTTTTCAGTGTGTAACTCAGAATGTAACTGGCATTTTAAGATAAAACACTGAGGTTAACTTTGATTTTAACTTGATGAACTGAAACATTTACAGGGCAATTTTGAAGAAAATATATTAAAGAAATGTAAAAATAGTAAATACTGGATCTACATACTGATTCTGCTTTAACTATGCTTACAAGGCAATGTAAATGTACTCTAATTAAAATGCATAGACTTTCACATAACATCAAGGATATGCTGTAGGTGAATTATACATACTTCTTTCTATTTGTGATATTAAAAGCTGCATGATTAATGCTCAATTATAATTACATACATATTTACCTTTAAACTTAAAAAAGCTAAAGTGATCATTATTCCAAATTTGAAATTAAGTGATTATTTTGATTACTAAACTCTCTTTAAATAGTCCAAAAATGAAATTCAATTTTGTTAGATATTATTACTATAGACAGTAAAATTGAATAGTGTTTCATTCTGAATTTTCCTTAGCATAATATTTTCAAGGTTCTTCCACGCTGCAGCATCCATTAGTATGTCATTCCTTTTCGTTGCTGAATATTATGCCATTATAGTGTATACCACATTTTTTTTTTAAGTTTTAAAATTCTAGTTAGTTGACATATGGTGTAATATTAGTTTCAGGAGTAGAATTTAGTTGTTCATCAGTTACATACAACACCATTGGTCATCACAAGTGCCCTCCTTAATCCCCATCATCCATCTAGCCTATCCCCTGTGCCCCTCCCCTCCAGCAACCCTCAGTTTGTTCTTTATAGTTGAGTCTCTTCTCGTTTTCCTCCTTCCCCTTCTTTTTTTTTTTTAACCTTTCCCCTATGTTCATCTGTTTTGTTTCTTAAATTCCACATATGAGTGAAATATGCATTTAAAATCACTGACTGGATTGGGGGGTTTTCATTACCTGACCAGAGATTTTTAAAAAATCTACCAAAAAATGTACACAACGGCAGTAAGACAGTATGCAAGTGTATCTACTACAACCATCATTTCCGCTTAGAACAATTTTTAAAAATAACTTTTTTATTGAAGTGTAATTAACATACACTGCTATCTTAGCTTCAGGTGTACAAGATAACAATTAACAATTCTATGCATTTTTCAGTGCTCATCACGGTAAGTGTGCTCTTAATCCCCTTTGTCTATTTCACCCATCCCCCCCATTCACCTTCCCTCTGGGAGCCACCAGTTTGTTCTCTGTATTTAAAAGTCTGTTTTTTTTGTTTGTCTATTTTTCTCTTTGTTCATTTGTTTCTTAAGTTCCACAGAAGTGAAATCATATGGTACTTTTCTTTCTCTGACTTATTTCTCTTAGCATTATACCCTCTCAGTCCATCCATGTTTTTGCAAAAGGCAAGAGCTGATTCTTTTTTATACTTACGAGTAATATTCTATTGTATTAATAGAATTAATATTCTATTCTATTCTATTAAATATTCTATATGTGCCACATCTTTGTAAATTCATCTATCGATGGACACTTAGGTTGCTTCCATATTTTGGCTATTGTAGATATGGCTGGAAGAAAACATGGAGATGCATATAGCTTTTCAAATTAGTGCTTTCATTTTCCTTGGATAAAGAAAAATTCCCAGTAGGAATTACAGGATCATATGATAATTTTGTTTTTTAAATTTTTTAATTTTTAATTTTTTTGAGGAACCACCATCCTGTTTTCCATAGTGGCTATACCAATTTTTACTTAGCACAATTTTTTTTCTTTAATTTTTTTATTGTTATGTTAATCACCATCATTAGTTTGTGATGTAGTGTTCCATGATTCATTGTTTGTGCATAACACCCAGTAGCACAATTTTTAAGGGGGATTTTTAATTGGTTTCTTATTCAGGTATTAGTGAATATTATATCTGTGTTTTTTCAAGATACATCAAAATATTATTAAGATTAGGGGTTGGTAAAGGTTTTAGGACAAGATATTCCTAGTGGACCTTAAAGAGGATGGGTCATTGCTCTACAGATAAGAATATTCCAGGCAGAAGGTGAAATTAAGCATACAATGTAAATGAAATGCTCAGGGAAGATGAGCCTTGGAAGAGACTTCAAAAACTCTTGACTAAAGAGTGTGTCTTCATCCTCTGAGAAATTTCCTAACTTTTCATTTCATATTTTTCTGCTTCTTTTTCAATAAGCATGTCTTATGTTTATAATTAAGATAATTGCATTTTAAAAACTGGGCATGCAGAGTGAGCAGAGGCAGGGTAGCAGAAATTAAATTGTTTTCCCTCCCTCAGATATAAAAGTAAAAAAGCCAAAAGTGTTCTCCTTACTTTGGGAGAATGGGGATAGTTTGTGTATGTGGATGAGAGAGAGAGAGAGGGAGAAAGGGAAGGACAGAGAGAAAAGGGTGTCAGCTTATGATAGTGATGTTTGGAGGAGTGAGAGTTTCCAGGTATGGATGAAGAGAAAGAGCAAATCTTCCTGTGTTTCTGAGAGTGGGTGAGATAATTGTATATGAAATAAGAGATTTGAATTTCTGGTTTGATATATTGGAGAATAAGAATTTCAGACAGGGGCAAGGTCCAGGTTGCACACACGAGCTGAGAAACTTAGTGAAGTGGGACCAAAGGGACCAAAGGAAAGAGTTCAAGACTAGAATGGAGCATACAATGGTGGAGAGAAGGTAAAATCACAGGGGATGAAAGGAGGAGGTGGCCAGGGACTGAAAAACATTGGTCATATGATCAAGATCTTAATAGAAACAAGTGTGTGAGCAGACAGACAACCAACAAATGTATACAGGGGGAAAAACTGTGTAGTCGACTTAAAAGGCGAGTGAGGTATTTGAGACAAGGTGGTAGATAGAAGTAAAAAAGGAGCACAAAAGAGATACTCAGCACAAACTCTGCTTGAGATTTTCTGCCTCTCCCCCTCCATCTGCCCCTCCTCCCCCACTCTGTCACTCACTCTCTCTCTTTTTCTAAAATAAATAAATAAATTAAAAAAAAAAAAAGGAAGAAATGTCATCACCAAGGAGAGCTTCCAAAGTTCTAGATCATGAATGATACATAATAGACTTGGTAATCTAGGCATTAAGCCTCTGATTCACACCATGCCTTGACCAATATTTGGAATGTATGCCAGAATTTTATTTTTATCTTTTCTTATATAGGTAATTTTCTGAGTTAGGTTTCAAGGAGGATTTTAAGAAGTATACAGTTGCTACTCTCTTTATCATACGAGAAAAAGGTTAGACTTAGCTAAGAGCAAATATTTTTATATGATATTCTCGGCAATAAGAGAGCAAGATGGTTTTATGTCTTTGCATTTGCAATCTATAACTAATGTACACAATTTACAGATGAATATTGATAAGTGCTCTATTACCTGATAATAAAGTGGTATGTAAGGGTTATGCAGAGTATGGAAAAAAGGTCTTATCTGATTATCAGATGCATGGGTTCTCTGTAGATAGTTTCCTTTAATATAGATAGTGTATGTATTTTCTACATTGTCTACTGAAATAACAGAAAATCTTTCTTTCCTTTTGAATTCATAATTACACCAGTTTCTTTTATAAAACTGAAATATAAAAAAGGGAATTACTCTAAGATTTATCTGCTATAATATGTCTGTCATGCATGCCCGGTAGATAAAAATGTGTTTCCCTAATATGTATTTTGACACTAAGTTTACAGAAGGAAAAAAAATCTATTTTCCTTTATGAAGTAGGTAGGTCTAGGTAGAGTTATTATTTATCTGTATTTATATATTGAAAAGCACTTTTACAAAATAGAAGGCCATATTAAGTAAGGACTTTACCACCCTCTCTTAGAGATAAGAGCTGAAGTGTTTTTCTCTGTGTAAGCCTATGACATTTATTGGCAGTTGTCTTAATTCTTTAAGGTTGGTACAGTGCATTCAGAGAAAGCCTCACATTCACTAATGGCTGAGAATCAGTCTGAAAGCAAAGCATCAAAGCTTAGATTATAGTCCGCCCACAACAACAAAAGAATAGGAAGTAAATGAAGCGACCAGTAATGACGAGGCAAGCAGGGCTTTGTGAGCAGTGAAAATCACCGATGCAAAAATGGACCACTTTCCTCCCACTGATTTATCTCCTTTGCCTTTTGCTTGGAGCTGGACTCAATTACTAAATTACCCTATGATTCCTTCTTCTTCCCTTCCATTCCCTTTCCTTTCCTGCCCTCCCTTCCCCTCCTCTGCCCCACCCTTTTTCTCTTTCTTCTCCTTTCTTTTCCTTTTTTTTTTTTTTTTCTTTTGTCTTTTCTTACATGGTATCATGGAAAATATTGCTCAATAACAAGGTTTGGACAAAGGTTAGTAGTGTCCCTGTAACATCTAAAATTGAATCACCAATTCTTACTTCCTCCCAAATTCTGGGCATATATTGAAATGCCAAACTGATGTCTTCCTTTAGATATGGATATAATCATCTAAAATTTATGGGGTCAAACAAACACTCAGTATTCACCTTTGAACATGTTCCTCCCTATGTTTCATCTGGGTAAATGGAAACTGGTTTTTAAGCCAAAAAATTTAGGAGACTTCTTCAATTCCTCTTTTTCCTTCACCCCGGCATTCATGTAGCAGCAAATCCTGTTAGCTCTACCTTCAACAGATATTCTCAGTCTTTCTGGTCATGTTTGTTTCTTTTTTTTTTTTAATTTTTATTGTTATGTTAATCACCTTATATTACATCATTTGTTTTTGATGTAGTGTTCCATGATTCATTGTTTGTTCATAACACCCAGTGCTCCATGCAGAATGTGCCCTCTTTAATACCCATCACCAGGCTAACCCATCCCCCTACCCTCCTCCCCTCTAGAACCCTCAGTTTGTTTTTCAGAGTCCATCATCTCTCCTGGTTCGTCTCCCCCTCTGACTTACTCCCCTTCATTCTTCCTCTCCTGCTATCTTCTTCTTTTTCTTTTTTCTTAAAATATGTTGCATTATTTGTTTCAGAAGTACAGATCTGTGATTCAACAGTCTTGCACAATTCACAGCGCTCACTGTAGCACATACCCTCCCCAATGTCTATCACCCAGCCACCCCATCCCTCCCACCCCCAACCACTCCAGTAACACTCAGTTTGTTCCTGAGATTAAGAATTCCTCATATCAGTGTTTGTTTCTACTAGGACCACCTTAATCCAAACCAGCACCGTTTCTTATTTCTACCATCAATTCCTGACTGACCATCTATTTTCTGTTATTGTTTCCCTCCAAATCTAATCTCCATAGGGTAAAGGAATATTATTTTAAAAACATAAATCAGAGCAGATAAGCCTTCTACATAAACTCTCTCTTTGAAATTCTCCAATGGCTTATTTATTGTGATATAAATCCAAACTTCTTGCCGTGGCTTAAAGGGCCCAATTATTCTGCTCTGTTCTTTATTGCTTTTCTGACTTCCAAATACTTTCTCCTCCCTCTGCCACTACTTTTCTGTCACACTGTCCTGATTTCTGAACTTGCTTATGCCTTACAATTTTGCATTCTGTCTGGTAAGGATGCTTTTCCCCCAGATTGTTTTTGTCACCTGAGTATCAGCTCAAATTATATACTTTTGTTTCACATTTTTAATATGTAAAATTATGTTCTCAATTTATTTAATTCCTTGTTTATACTCCTAACCAAGGTATAAATTCAGTGAAAGCAAGGACTTTTTCTGGTTTATTCATTATCTTATATTCAGTGCCACAAGAATGTCTAGCACATAGTAACCACTAAATATTTGTCACTTGAATAAATAACCATAAATTATGTTTCAGTTTCACAGTTTATGAATATAAAACGTTTAAAGCAATTGCTGATGATCACATCAGACATTGTGAGAGGATGTGTGATGATTCCAGTGATGTAGCTAGTCTTAAGGATGATGCCCAGTCAAGTGAATGAAGGATACATTTGTAATTCAGTTGTTTGGGACTTTCAAAATAGATACCCAAAAGCACTTATGAAGTTAAATAGGTAACTTTAGTCTTTGCTACTGCCCCAGAGCTCCATGATGGTGGGTGTTATATCAGTTTTATATTAAAGAATATTGTATAAAATCCATATCACAGGCGAGGGGAACCTAAAGAAATGTAACACTTCAATGTAATGTGGTGTGCTGGATAGGCTATTAGAACAGAAAAAAGATATTAGACAAAAACTAAGGAAATCTTAATAAAGTATGGACTTTAGTTAATACTGATGTATTAATATTTCTTTATTACTTATAACAATTGTACCATACCACAAAATGTTAATAGTAAGGTAAACAGTTGGGGTAGCACAGGGATGGGAGGGTATATAGGAATTCTCCCTAACATTTGCTGCATTTTTCTGTAAATATTACAGTCTCTAAAAAATAAAGTCTATTAATTTGAAAAAAATCCATTTTTCACATACTTAAAAAAAATTCCCCTTGTAAATATTGTGGTAACACTATGCCTTAGTCAACTCCATTCTATATTAAGCCTTTTTGCCATTTTACAGAAACAAAAATTTACTAATGATCTTGCCAATTAAATTTTGTGTTTCAAATTGTTTAATATTCTAAAGAATAAACTGTTTTACTGATGGTGGCTACATTAGTCTGGATTCTCCAGAGAAACAAAACCAATAAGAAATATAAATATATGTTTATATTTACAATATCTATCTACATAATATCCATCTATATTATACATAATATATATTATATACATATCTATCTGTCAAAATTTATCCTAAGGACCTGGCTTATGTGGTTATGGAAGCTAAAAATTTCCATGATCTGAATGACTTCAGCAAGCTAGAGATCCAAGAAAACTGGTGGTATAGTTCCAATTGAAGTTCAAGTCTGAAGAGTCAGGCAGAGAGACATCATTCTCCCTTACCTAGCCTTTTGTTCTATTCAGGCCTTCAGAAGATTGGATGAGGCCTACCCACACTGGGGAGATCAATCTGCTTTACTCAGTTTACTGATTCCAATGTTCATTTCATCTGGAAACACTCTCTCACACACACACTTAAAATAAAACATAACCACATATGCGGGCACCCAGTGGCCCAGTCGTCGACATACAAAATTAACCATCACAGTGACTTTCTGGAAATTGTGAATTAAAATGAAATTCAAAATGTCATTGAAAGCTAGAATTTTGTAGCAAACCTAGTGAGTAAGAGTTTATTTTGGCACAAGCCAAGTCAGCACTAGTGTATTATGTTATAATTACAAGAATGTATTCTCTTATAATTTCAATATATGTGGAAGAATTTCCTGAAATAGCAGGTATTTTCTGAAAGGAAATAAGAGGTTTCTTTTTCTTTTCTTTTTTTTTTTTTTGGCCTGTGGTTTCAAACTATTTGCTAAAATACTAATTGAAGAGATAATATAACTACAAAAACAATCTATAATTTTAGTATTATATTTACTTACATTTAAGGGAAAAAACTTTTCAACTGGGTTAATATTTTGTTGACTAGGAATGTAAGACATTGTCTTGAATTTTCCTTTCTCATGTATGGTTTTTGATACATTGGCTAACTTTAACTTTGCCAGGCTAACTTGAACTGTCTGGCATACTATGCATATCTGCATTCTGTGAGCCATGTCCATTGATTTATCATTTCATATGGCCCAGATCATCAAAAACAACTCACCTTAGCAACCCAATATTGGCTCAAGGACTTATACTAATCTAGTTTAATTTGCACATTTTCACACACCACATACTTTCCTTTTCCATAATGGAGGGCAGCCAGAATTTAATTAGATCACAGAGTTCACACCATAGGATATACGATCTTTTAATTAGCAACATATATTGTTTCGGATATTTACCTAGACACAATCATTAACACTATAAACAAATCACACAGAAGCCCAAAGTGTTACTGGAAGCATATTTATTTATTATTTATTGTTTTCATTTATAAAAGTACATCTGCATTCTAAGTTATTGGGAGGACATAAAAAAACATTATTTAAATTAAATGTCTTCTAACACTAATACTAAAGTACAAAATACAATTACATGGTGAGATGTATGTGTTTTTTAGGGCTTCTCAACTGCAGAAAGAACAGCAAAATTCTGCCATTCTCTTCCTTCGAAGCTAGATTTCTTTGTTTCAGTGAGCTATCATGCACAACTTATCCTTAATACTACATAAAACATCTGAAACCTTACACACATGACAATAATTTGGGTCTTTTCATTCTTCTTTCAAGAGATAAACAGAAAAATAGTTTTGGGTCAGTTAAAAATGTCCATGTCATTATCATCCCAATGAATGTTTTGTCTTTTCAATTTCTTAGATTGTTTGTGGAGGTATTCAAAAGTTTGTTTTCACATGTAGAACAAAACTATTACATTTTAACATTACATTAATTTCGGAAAAGAAAAAAAAGGCTTGCAACTGAAGCTCCAAAACACTTATGTAACTAAAATAAAATCAACATAAAAGTAAATGAAATCCATTTGAGATGTGACATATTTGTGGAAAAGTGTAAAGGCACCCTCTGCAATTTTAAGATGCAGAATTTTCTTCAGTAAAAAAAATATTTTTGTGTATCTCAACCTGGAATAAATTGCAAGATATTAAAATAAAAATGACTTAAGAACAATATTACATAGGAAAAAGCATAACAACATAATCAGTATTGGGCGCAATGTGTAAATGGTTTGTTTCTATATTTTATTTATTGCTTATTATTTAAAAGTGGACCAGTTTAATTGATTTTTTAGGAGAGAGGGTAGAAAAATATTTATTTTCTATAAATATACACAACAAAAAAACACAACAAAAAATACTCATTCAAGAAGTTTTTATAGGAACATCACTGCCAACATTTCTTATATGATTAATTTTCATTTTCTTTTTTTCGGTTTGGATAGAGAACTTGAGAGCTATTAGTTCAAATTATTTCCAGAGTAGGAAGGAAAAGATCAGGGCATTAAAACAATAATCCTCATATTTTTATTTATTTCAACTGTGTGGTTCTCATTTGAAGAGTTAAAGTGGTTTACATGTTTGCTTTGATTTGGTTTGGTTTTCTCTAAAATAAAGATTCTTTTAATGGAAAAGAGAGAGTTTTTTTATGTTGTTTGTAAGTATTTGCTTTCACTTAATAAATAACTTATTTTTGAAAGCACAAGGAAACTAAATAGCAAATTTATTTTTTAGTGGCTTTCTAAGCCTCAAATTTGTTAGCTTCCCTTTTACTAGCAGATACTATTAATAAAAGCTTCCATTTGAAAGTATAACCCCATCTGATCACCTAACACATCTATATTTTATTCATGAGTATATTGTTTAAGGAAATCTGCAACTTGATTCATTCAGACCTGGAAAGGAAAAAAAAGAAGGAGAAAAAAAGCAAATAAAATGCTTATGAAATTCTAAAATCTTTGTCAACATTTCACTATATTTCAAAGTTGCAGTAAAAACTAGGTGTTCTATTCTCACAGTAAGGTGTATGTACATTTGCCATTTTGTAAATAGCAGACATACAATACTATGCAACTGTTAATTTAGGTTGGCTGTTGAGTCAACTATTAGAGAACTTTCATTTGGGTAAGTTTTTTTTTCCTTTTTGTTGTAACTAAGGAAGATGTCACACTTTATTAAAGGTAAATGTGGACTGAGATGCTAGTGTTAATCTAGGAACATTCAAATAAATTTTTAATAGTAATAAGAACAGATTACAATTATTCTTGGCTGAAATACTTTAGAACTAAAGATCTTTCTTTAGGTATGATGTTCTATCCATGTTTCATCCCTAAATAAGTATAGAAACAATTTACAATATTTTCAAAGAACATATTAGAAACTCAATGACTTATGCCATCAACTAGTTCATTTCTTTCTAGTTTTATCAAGGTATGATTGACTAAAGGTGTATATTTAGGTTGTACAATCTGATTTTTTAAAAGACAATGTGATGATTTAATATATATATATGCATTTTGAAATACAATCAAGTCAACACATCCGTTACCTTACCTCACATAGTTACCTTTGTGTGTGTGTGTGTGTGTGTGTGCGTGTGTGTGTGTGTGTGAGAGAGAGAGAGAGAGAGAGAAAGAGAGAGAGAGAGAGAGAGAGGGAATACTTAAGGTCTACTCTCAACAAATTTCAAGTGTATATCAACTCTTAATAAAATACATTTTTGTGTTTTTCTAGAGTGTACCACTATATAACCTCTCTGTGTAGTGACTTATGATGAAGAAAAATTAGGAAATAATATAGAAAGGGAACCTGAACAGATCCAGTAGAAAGCTCAGCCTTTGTAATCCTTTTTCACTTTCACTTGCTAAATCCTTTCCTCTTTCAAACACATTTCCTATAGAGTCCTTTTTTGTTTGATGCCTAAAGGAGTGTGGACTAATCCAGATGTCACAGTTCAGCTGGATGTTTAACTCATCACTGTTGTACTATTAGGTTGTAAGCAAATTGTTAAATTTATTTTTGCTACAACAGGGTATGCATATACCATGACTTTGACTTTCTTAGATGAAACATTTTGCTGAATGGGTTGTAGGATATGGTGAAAGCATGGCACAACCTACAGTGAGTAGGAGGAAAGTGGGAGAGCAATATTGTGTGTACTGGAATGTGAAAGGCTTTAGCCATTAGAGAATAGAAAAGAGCCGTTTCTTGGGAGAAGGTCAACTTGGCTGTGTGAATAGAAACCATGAAAAGTTGTTTTGGTGTAATAGCATTTGCATTGTAATCCTTGCTGGCTTGTTTAGTTTTGTCCTGAACCTTTAAGTCCATCAAGAGCGCTATAAAAATATTGGTCATTTATACCTCTTTTAGCAGGGCCCAAGCATTACTGACATTTTATAATGCTCTGTCTTTTAATTAAGTCTTTAAAGTCCACTGTAAGCTTACATTTTCCTCATGAGCTGAGTGCTGTGAAATGCTTTGAGCAGATAAAATAAAAAACTGATTTTTCAGTACTTTCCATCTATAGATATTAGCTCCCTTCACTGCTAAGGTTTTGGGTTTGGCTAATGATCATCCCTGACCTAATAGGTTCAGTGCATTCCCATTTCCAAAAGTGCATCCCCTTTGAGTGGATATGCATACATTTGAGACTGTGTGTGAACACACAGAGGTTTTATACCATTTACTGATTGTGTCCTGCATAGTGTGTTGTTTACTGATCTGTGGCTTCTCCATTTATATTTTGGTGAGCACTTTTGTCTCATAACAGTTGACAAAACATGGCACAAATGACAGTGCTGACCCTGTCCTAAAGTCATTAAAGGGAGAGAGCTTCATGCTAGATAGTTTTAGGGTATCTGGAAGTACTTGGAGGAAATGTTCCAGAAAATAGTAGGGAAATATCTATAAACAATTAGGCATCAGTGAAAGTCCTTTGTCATTACAAAAGATATCATAGAATACAACACTAGATTGTGGAGATTTGCAAACACTTTGATGGAAATTATCTTCAAGCAATGTTCTCTGAGCCTACTGTGACCTCAGGGGATTAGTGGAAAGTGGAAGAATATTTGCTAACATACTGTGTCTGGTCTGCCACACACACATTTCCACAGTGGCTCTGCTTTAACAACTTATTTGTTCAGTGATTCCAAGTTCTAAAAAATGCAGCCCTGCTGTTGCATGAGCATGCACATATTTGAAAGCGTGCATGAACAAAGATTTTGAGAATTACTGGCCTAGGGCATTCAAATTGTCATTAGCCTATTTTACAAGGGGTGTTAATCAAACATTGAGTGGAATGAGATAAAGTAATTAGCCAACAGTAATGCATAGCTGGGTTTATGGCACAAAAAGATGTAAGAAAAAATATTTTGAAAGCCTAAGGTGTTTTTTTTTTAAACAGATAAGCAAATGTATAAAAAATGATATAGCAAAATTCTTTTTCTTCTGTCTAGAAATGGGTTATTTAAAGCTTAGGTTTTTATAGAATGGAAAAACATTAATGAAAAGCAATTTAGATAATTCGAGCCCAGTTAAAAAATGGTAATTTCTCTGGCTACTTGCTCAAACCCTGTGGGAAGGTGAGCAGCCCAGCTTTTTTAGGACACTTTATTTAGTTGTTCCCATTTTCATCCTGAGTTCTTCTCAGATATTACTCTGCAGTATGTTCCCCTTCTCTCTCTCTCTCTCTCTTTTTCTTTTTTTTTTTTAAATAGCAACATCTTTCTCATATATGGCAAGTGAAAATTTTTAATCTCCTTCATCCTTTTTAGGTGACTGCTCTATTCTAATTCCATAACTACTTGTCCAGACACCAGAGTGCATGTAGGTATCTGACTCACTTGGTACTTTTCCTTCTAGTGGCAAAATGATATCTAATACATCTGTTTAAAACAAGGCAAACAGTAACAACAAAAATCTTCAAGGAGGCCAGTGGTGATTCTGTGGAAAGGTGTGTGTGTCTGTGTGTTCAAGTGGATTCCTAAACAGATTTAATTAAATAGGAAAAAGAAACATGCAATACATATCTGTTTGGTAGTATATTGATGTTTGCAGAAAATCCTTATCAAAATTTAATGACCCTAAAGGTAGATATTGATTTTCCTTTCTCCTCAGACAATATTTCATTTGTGATATTGACTTGCCACAAATGAATGTTTGCTTAAAATACAGTGTTACAATGTTATAGAGCAATCCTCTACAAAAGGCTTGCAGCCCTTTGTGCTCTGCAAGGAACAAAGCAGCTCAGAGCTAGCAATGAAATGTAAAACCAAAGCCAACTCTTTTTATTCTTTTTAAAAAAAGATTTAGATTAGAATTTGATTTCTTTCATTTTTATTTATTTTAGGTGTGGGGTGGAGCTCTTAAGTGTCTCGTCAGTGTGAATTTGGATTTGGAACGGAATAGATTAGTGCATTGGTGTCTTAGAGCTGTTGTGACAAAGTACTACAAACTGGGTAGTCTATCCAACAGTAATTTAATATCTCACCATTCTGGGGGCTAGGGGTTCAAGATGAAGGTACAGGCAGGACTATATTCCCTCCAAATGTTCTAGGGAAGGATGTATTCTAAGCCTCTTAACTTCTGATAATTTCTTGGCTTGTGGCAAAACTCATGTATTTGTGTGTGTCTCCCTCCTAAATGACCTTTTTTTTTTTAAATAAGGGTATCAGTCCTATTGAATTAGTGGCCCTAATTTACTCTATTCTAGTAAAGGCCCACCCTACTCCAGTATAATCTCATTTTAATTAAACTACATTTGTATGGATCCTATTTCCAAATAAAGTCAAAGTTGTTTAATTTCAATCATCAAACCTTTAGAACAAAACAAAATCAGATGGTGTGATATTCTGTGGAACACCTGGCTCAATCTATTGACAAATCGTATCATGAAAGAGGTGTGCAATACTAGATTAGAAGAGGTATACGAGATACAGCCATCATATACATTTTATCATCCTGAATTATATTCAATTTGAACAGCTGCAAAGAATGTCTCTGTGACAATTGAGGACATGTTGAATATAAATTGTGTATTAGATAAGATAAAAACTTTTTGATAGGGAAAAGTTGATTGTAATTGAGGAAAATCAGCTCATAAAAAATAATGTACAATATGATCTCATTTTGGTGAAAAATACATAAAATTTATATACACAGGAAGTTATCTGTAAAGATATACAATAAGGTGTAAACAATTATAGCCTTTGGGGATTAAGAAAATGGTGTTTTTATTTCCATATTCTTGTTTTAACATAGGTATTAAAAATGTCTTTTAACATAGGTATTAAAAAAGGTGTGTGTGATGACATTTTAAAATTTTGAAGTATGTATTATTTTAACAAAAATGTCAAAATAAAAAATTGGGTTAAGGATAAACAGAAGTATAGAATACTTTATAGGGTTAATTCTGGTATTTTTTATGTAACCTTTCAGCCTCCCGACACTTAAACCCCTTTGTTCACATCCATCTGTGGTCACATGATCAATATCTATAAACCTAGCCCTTCCCAGATTCTGGACTAGTTCTGTCTTTGGTTGAGAAGTGTCATACTTCAGTAGCTTGAAGTTAACTATATTAATATTGTCATTTCTTCTATTTTATCCTGAAGTTGCGCTCTTCTTCTACCAGGGACAAAATAAATTAGTGCCTTGTAGCATTCTTCCATGATTCCTTGATTTTATCATTTGCATCAGGTTTAAATACAGGCTTCTATTTCATTCTTGTCTCTCTTTTTGGGGAGTGGGGGATAGAACTTCATAATGTCCTTGTATCCCACTCTTTAATGCATTTTTTACAATAACTATCTGGAGGTAAGTCAAATTTCACATAGGTTAAAGGCACAGTTCTCCACAATGCTACCCTCACTTCGGATACCAGCTTTAAGTTCAGAGGCCACTCACACTTCTGATAAACTGGTTACAAACTGAAAGCACCTATTACCCTTCAGATTTGATAATTTGATAGAGTAGCTCACAAAATTCAGGGTACAATTACAGGCTATAAATTCGGACCAACCAAAAAAAAAAAAAAAGAAGAAAACCCATAGTACATAGCATAAGGTCTGAGACACTCCTAAATGTGGAGTTAGTACATTTCACCTTCCCAGATATCAATGTGTATCACTAGCCTGGAAGCTCACTTAACCTTTGAGTCCATGTCAATGGAATTTCATTACATTGGCATGGTTGATCAGATCATTTACCATGTGATTAAACTCAATCCCTAACTCTAGGAGGTTGGGCTGATATCACTTTCCTCAAATTCCTACCATTTTAATCACATGGTTGGTCTTTTCAGCATGACCAGCCCCCATCCTGAAACTATCTCAGGGCTCCTCAAGAATCTCCTCATTAGCATAACTAATGTGTAGCCCAAGGGACCCACTTACCATGAATAACAAAGACACTTCTATCACTTGGGAAGTTCCAAGGGTTTCAACATTTTCTCACAAGAACCAGGGGGAGACAACCATGAGAGACTATGGACTCTGAGAAAAAAACTGAGGGTTCTAGAGGGGAGGGGGGGTCGGGGGATGGGTTAGCCTGGTGATGGGTATTAAAGAGGGCACGTACTGAATGGAGCACTGGGTGTTATACACAAACAATGAATCATGGAACAGTACATCAAAAACTAATGATGTAATGTATGGTGATTAACATAATAAAATAAAATGTAAAAAATATTAAAAAAATAAAATAAAATAAATATCTCTGCCAAAAACAAACAAACAAACCAGGGATAAAAACCAATTGAATTTTTTTATTATGCAACACAGTCTAAGTGTTACAGCTCAGCTATTTTAAGCTAGCCATACTGTACATCCTGTGTCTGCACTCTAAGATGTGATCTGAGCCCTTTTAACTACAATATTGGCCTTATCTGCTGCCCTTATGCTTAGTTTGCCCTACTATGCTTTCTCATCACTTCAGTAGGGTCTTGTACTTGGTGAACATGGCCACCCTGATGCACATACTATCTCAGTTTTCTCATTTCTAGCTCTGGTCTATCTCCTCACCCCCTGAACTCTAAACCTCAAATCTGGTATTAGGCTTAGGAAACATTGATTTATTTTTGTCCTCTACCAAAATGGAGTACAGTTAGCTAAATGTGATATTCTTTTGACTCAGTGGACCCATAGACCCTTCTGTCCACAAGTAGCTGCCACAAGGTATTGACTTGAAATAAAATACTAATCCATTATCAGCTAGAAGGGATAACATTTGAAACAGCCCTGTTTCTTTGTAACATTTTTGACTAATTATTGCTTTAATATAATTACTACTTTATTATTGCCACTAATTTCACACACCTATTACATAACCTTTCAAAATATGATGTGCTTACAGAAGATTGTATTCAGTCTGATACACGTTAAAGTCTTGTCTTGAACATGGGCCCATATGTAACTTTGGTTAGAAATTCTCTAGTTTCTAGCTTTCAGGACCTTTAAATATTTGCTAAAAATCCATACATCATCCCTGCTCTGTTCAGCAAAGTGGCGTGAAAGTTTAAACATCAAACCTTGTTATTTGGAGTTGTATTCTGCTATTGGAAAGGGCTGTCAGAATTACAGTGTTTTTCTCCTGCCAGAAAGATGCTAGAGATTTTTATTGTTGCTGCTGTTAAATGAAGACATTTTAACATAGATTTTTTTTTCCCCTTGTAGTAGACAGGGCAATATTTCCCACAACAACAAAAAGGCTAGGTATTTCATTCTTTCTTTAAACATATATTTACACCATTTGTGTAATCATTATCAGAATTCTGTGCTGGAAACAAATATAATCTTGATGTGCTTACCTTTGAGTTGATTTCTTTCACCCAAAGTAGGTGTCTGTATTCTTGGTAAATGTTAATACGATACAATCTATAAGACCATGACCTGAAATCCGACAGTGAGATTGACTGGTCTAGGGTCTTAAAGCCAGGGTCATGTGTTCCATGTGGTGAATTTAACATACACACTAGTGCCACTTTCTTTTTATAAAATACTGGTTGCTGTTTAATTAAAATAAATGCAGAAATGCAGGTGGGCATTCTTGCAATAATTTTCCCTTTTAACAATAATGCAGAAGGGGTACCTGGATGGCTCAGTCCACTAAGCATCCAACTCCTGATTTCAGCTCAGGTCACGATCTCATGGTTGTGAGATGGAGCTCCACATTGGCTCCATGCTGGGTGTGGAGCCTTCTTGAGATTCTCTCTCTCTCTCTCCCTCTCCCTTTGCCCTTTTTTCCCACTTGTTCTCTCTCTTACTCTCTCTCTCTCTCACTCTTGCTCTCAAAATAAATAAATAAATTAAATAATGCAAAAAACATTTATTTTATAAAAGCATGGGTTGTCACTCTACAGCATATTTATTTTCTCCTTTTGACAACTTTTATAATTGTGATGAGTATTTTTTGAGTGAGAAAACTGATCATTAGGGTTTTGTATGAATGAAAGTAAGGGAAAATTATTTTGTCTTTTAAAATACAGAAAAACTAAAAGACGTTAAACAGGAAGACTTCAAAAACTGAAACCATTTTGGCTTAAGTAGCAGAATTCAGCTTATAAAATTTATGGAAATTTATATTGTAGAACATTTTCTAGGTGTGCATTAAGTCATCTCTAAAAATGGCAATAGCGGGCGCCTGGGTGGCTCAGATGGTTAGGCGTCTGCCTTCGGCTCAGGTCATGATCCCAGGGTCCTGGGATCGAGTCCTGCATCGGGCTCCCTGCTCCTTGGGAGCCTGCTTCTCCCTTTGCTTCTCTCTCTCTCTCCCCCTCTGTCTCTCATGAATAAATAAATAAAATCTTTAAAAAAATAAATAAAAAATAAATAAAAAAATAAAAATGGCAATAGTAATAAAGGGCTAATCGCTTGGTGTTAGTAAAAAAACAACTATATTGCAAGAGTCATAAAATATAAGATAATACTCATTGCCACAGGCAGCACTGATTTATCCAGCAGGACTTAAAGGTATAGAAGGATGTCAAACAGAAAGAGTCAGAGACTTTAATGTGATGTTGAGAGATGTGTTATTCTGCCTGGAAATATGCTAAGTGAATAATTTAAATGACATACCAAATATCTGTGATAGTCTAGGCTCTTCACAAATCGTGGGAATAGACTGGTAAACAAAACTAAGCCTCATCCATGCTATCATGAAACATACAAATTAATGGGGAAGATTAATGCCATTCAAATATATAAAAATGAAATCAGGAGTACAAACCAAAAGGCCTGAGAGGGTCCTAAATATGGAACTTCTGTGCCCTCACTGTGGAATTAGTATATTTAGTAGATGTGGAATTACTTCTTAATAAAAAAAAAGGCATAAAAAACAGAGACCAATGGGATCCAAACTTTTTGTTCTCTAACCCCTAATAGAATTTTGAACAATTATGTACCACCTCACACATTTTTAACTTGACATCTAAATTTATTCATCTTAAATTTTATGTAGTTGTAAAGGCCATTGCCTTTAGCATATGGGGTATTTTGACTAACATAGGTATTATATCACTCTTTTAAGTGTATTTAATGAAATCTAAAAATCATAATTATGTGATACTCTTTTCCAACATCACAAAATACAAATCAGCTCTTCTGTAACTTTTGAAAAATGTATTTCTTTCCTTTTACTGTTTGAACTGATATTTCCATTCCGTGACATTTAAATATTTTTATCAAAGTATAACATATTTTATGCTTATCATACTGAGCTACAAATACATACATATGAAAATTTTAAAATCTTATTTCCCATGTTCACAAGATGCTAAGTGCTTAAAAATATTTTCTATGCTGACTTATCAATTCAATTAGTATTTTTATATAATTAGTTATATTATAAATTTAGAAAAGTAATTGTGGGGCTCCTGGATGGCTTAGTTGGTTAAGTATCCAACTCTTGATTCAACTCAGGTCATGATCTCAGGGTTTTGAGATCGAGCTTTGCATCGAGCTCTGTGCTGGGCTTGGAGCCTGCTTCAGATTTTCTCTCTCCCTATCCCCCCTCACCCACTGCTCATGCTCATGCATGTACACACATATGCATATGCACATGCTTCCACACATTCTCTCATAAAAAAAGTAATTATAAAATACAAAAATTAAAATTTTATTTGAAACACATGAAGTTAAACATGATCATATTTTCTTATGTATTTAATGAAAAAGAAAATTATGTAAAGCTAAAAATGAATTGATCAGGCAGCTGGCAAATTATTGTTAAAAGGAGAAAGATGATATTAAATATCTTTATGATTAAATAATATAAATATTGACCCAAATTAGAGTATTTCATAATGCAACTTGTTTTAATAAACTTGAAAAACGCTTTAGTGCATAGCAAATCCTAAATCTGAAAAAAAAACACATAAACTTTTGTTGGTGGACTTTATCTGATAATCTTGATAAATTGTCTGTTCCTAGAAAATATTCTGGCTATATTGAAAAGATTTTACAGCATTAATCTACACTTCTGGCTTTTCTATTGTAATTTTCCCCCCATCTCATGACAAGCCCTAGAGATGAGTATCGAATGTTCCTGCAATGATTTCATTTAATTACCTAAACAAAAAAATGTTGTGTTCAGTAGTTTTTACCTGTGTTCTCTTGGCTTTCTGCTCTGTTGTGATGCTCACTCAAGAACAATGCATCCTTTGATTGGAGGGGGAGGCAGGTAGAGAAAGGGAATGGAAGAAGCTAAACAGGTAAACAAGTTATTTGGCATGGCTCATACCTCCCACACTTTCATATCTGAATTTCTAACATAAAAATAATCTAAAATGCCACAATTCCAGTGTCAGATTTTACCCTTAACTAGAATATTTGTTGCAAGGAAGTACAGGAAGTTCAGAAGTTCCATCATATCTATTGGAAAACTTCCCCTTTATTTAGGACTCCAAGGGTTTTACAACCCAGGGCAGTGCAACAAAACAAGTGTTGAGATCAGTGTGTGTGTGTGTGTGTGTGTGCACGACACACATATGTGCCTATGCAGTAGGAGAAAAGTGGGGTGGAGTGTTAGGTATCTTTTCAAAGCTAGTAGAATGCATTTGGGTACTCAAGTGCTTTCTTAGGATTATTCTCATAAATTGTGATTATGAAGTTGCTTTTGAAATTGAGATCTGGAAACTGATACCCTTAAACTGATCTATGTTCACATGTTTTCTGGAAAGTACCCCAGTTTGAGGATCACTGAGCTAGGCAGGAAGTGATACCTGATCCGAGGTCTGAAGAACAGTATAAAATTATCCAAAAATAAAATAACCTGATTGTCTTTATTGTGTTATTGTATCACCTGAATGGAGTGACTTGATATAACTGCTTATGTAATGATCATATGGTCATTATAGTTTTTTTTAATTAATTGTATTCATTAAAATTTGATTATGTCATTTAACTTTGAAATTCTACAATATGGTTAATGTTTGTAACTCTTGTTCAAACCAAAAATCCATTCTGACATTGCCACTCATAAATTAAGAAGTTAAACTTGGATATTCTTAGAATTTTGACATAAATCAGTATACGTAGTAGTATTTGATGGCTATGGGGGAGGACCGTTCAGGATTTGGAAATGGGCAAAAGATTACTGGATGTTCTTTCAATGCTCAACATTTCTACAGGACACTCTGGGAATTATATGAGGGTGGGAAGAAAGATGTATTTTTGATTGTCTTTTCTATTAAGTAGGCTATTTTACAATTCTGTAAGGGTAGAAGGTAATTTGTAGAAAATTGATAGTAATTCAGTGATTCTTGTCCATAGTAATGCAAATGAATCTTCTCCTGTAGAGATATGTTCATTTATGCCCAATAGAAAAGATCGCTCAAAACACAATGATTTATTGCCCTGTAGGATACAAACTGGTTTGCATCTATTAGCAACTTCATTTCAGCATTCCTGATTGCCCATACATACAAATACTTCCGTGTACTGTTCCTAACATCTGTTTTCATCTGTTGTGGCTATCATAACAAATACCATTAGACTGGTGGCTTAAACAACCAACATTTATTTCTCATCATTCTAGAGGCTAGAAGTCTGGAATCAGGGTGCCAATTTGGTTCAGTTCTTGATGAGGGTGTTCCTCTTGGTTATGTCCTCACATTGCCTTTCCTTGGAGCATGCAGGAAGAGAGACGGAGAGTGGGAGAGAGGAAAGGGGGGGAAGGAGGTAAAGAGGAAGGAAGGGACCTATTTATCTGCCATTTCTTCTTATTTTTTTATAGGACATTAATCCCATCCTTTATGACCTCATCTAAACCTAAATACCTTTCAAATGTTCCACTTCCATATACTATTACTTTGAGGTTTAGGGTTTCAATATAAAAACTGGGGCAGGACACAAATATTCAGTCCATAGCAACATCTTACCGGTTGCCTCATTAATTGTGTCAAATGAAATCTTTGACATTGACCTTGACATTTTACATCTGCAGTAAAGTCATATTTTTTAGTTTTTTTTTTTTTTGAGAATATGACATAGAGAAATATCAGGGGAAGTAAGCACTGAATAGTAGACCGTGCAAATCTTTATCAGAATATTAACAATGAGGTGTTAAAATATACCCTTCATGGACTATTATTCTTCTCAAAAAAAATTATGGCCAACTAAGTGCTACATACATTCTTTCATTATCCTTGTTCGCAGCATTTCCAATTTATGGTTCTAAATACTTTCTTTTATGAATTAACTTGATAAGGGGAGCCTGAGTGGCTCAGTTGGTTAAGCGTCTGCCTTTGGCTCAGGTCATGATCTCAGGGTCCTGGGATCAAACCCCGCATCGCATCAGGCCCATTGCTCAGTGGGGAGCCTGCTGCTCCCCCTGCTTGTACACTCTCTCTCTGTCAAATAAATAAATAAAAGAATAAATAGATATTCATGTCCACTTATTTTTCAAGCCACCACAATCATGTTTCTGTCTCTAATCACATAGTGTCACTGAAACCTCTTTGGCAAAAGCCACTAATGATTTTCTAATTGCCAAACCTAGCTGATTTATTTGTTGGTCTTATTGTTAGCTATCTCTGTACACTTCTAATATGTTACGTACTCCTTTCTTCATGAAAGACTTTTCACCTTTGGCTTTCTTGCCCTTTCTCTGTCTTGGTTTGCATTTTTTCTATGACTTATCTTTGAATTTCCCATCTGGCTCCAGATCCTCTGTTCACTTGACATCAGTTCCTACCTCTGAGGCTGATATATCTAAGATGTGAAAAACATTTCGAAGTTGTCCGTTATGATAATGGCACCTAATGAATCACACCTGTCCATATCTCTCTGATGCACCTTTGCAATGTGTCCATCAAACCCTTGGGTCTTGTCCAGCTTTGTGACTTGCTCAGAACAATACAAACTGGCAGATGTGACATTGCATGTGATACGGAGTTTTTGCTTCAAGAGACATTGCAGCTTCCACTCTTGCCTCTTGGGATTCTATTGTGAGTCCAACATATGAGGAAGCTGGTGTGAAGGAGGTAAAGCCACGTGGTGGAAATAAACCAAGTCCAAGACCTCTGAAGAGGCCCTTTAGTATCTTCCAGATCAGCTAGACTGCTAGCTGAATGCAGCTACATGAATGCGTCTAGGTGAGATAAGTGGAAAAGCTGCCTAGCCAAACTACAGAACTGTGAGAGAGAATACATCATTTTTGTGTTAAGCTACAAATTTTAAGTGGTTATGCAGCAGTCGATGATTGATACATAATTATATTATGAAATCCCCAAACCTCTCCCTTTTGTCCCACATGCAGTTGTCTACTGAGCAATTCCCAGATGTTCTGGAGATATTTCAATGACATCTTCAAGATTGAAATAATGATCTTGAAGTAGTTTCTCCCTTCTGCTCCATAAGTCAGTGCCTATTTCCTCTGCAATTTCTCCCTTGTTTCTGAGGTATACTTCCCGTATCTAGTGGTCAGAGCAAGCGTAGAGAAGTTGTCCATGTCCTGGTCTCCTTCCGTCCTCCATCTCCTCACCAGGTGACCAAGGTCAAGTGACTCCACCTCCCTAATAGTACCCTAATCTCTACCCACTTTCCTATTTTCATTTATTTGACTGGTTTCCTGAGAATATGGGGACATATAGAGTTTTCCCTTTTTTTGGTGACCTTAGGAGCTGTGCCTGGTTGTGTATGGTCAGTTAGGGTCCGTGGTTATTTTGAGGTGGGTTGCTTGATGAGTCTATTTGCATTCAGCTAGGTGGTTGCTGTGGGCCTTTTTACCTTGCCCTACATTATCACTTTACTTAGTTGGTTAAAATATCAGTTAAGTTTGACTTAATTACTCACCGCTGCCTACACAATGAAGGCTAACCTCTTCCTCAAGACAAAGATGGTTCTCTCTGATTTCAAACTACCTCTCCAGCTTCCTCCCTCCGCTACATAGTATCCCATAGCGATACTGAACTTCCTAATATGCTGACAGAGACTTTCTCACTTTGTATCTACTCAGGCTCTCCACTTTTCCCAGAGTACTCTCTCCTCCCCACTGCCTTTAAATGCTCTCAGGATAAACTGACATTTCTATTTATTTTTTTTTTAATTTTCACCGTATTCCTTATCTATGTATACTGTAGGATCAATAGCTCTGTCTGTTTTTGGTATTTATGTACATATCCGCTTCCCTGTATCATAGTTAAGATTGCCCCGGAAGCAGAGCTCCCTGAAGACAATGATTCAAATTTTTTTTAAAGATATTATTTATTTATTTGACAGAGAGAGACAAGCGAGAGAGGGAACACAAGCAGGGGGGGTGGGAGGGGGAGTAGCAGGCTTCCTGCGGAGCAGGGAGCCCGATGCGGGGCTCGATCCCAGGACCCTGAGATCATGACCCGAGCCGAAGGCAGACGCTTAAAGACTGAGCCACCCAGGCGCCCTGCAAGTAGGTGATTTAATAGTTAAACCTGGGACGCTATTGTAGACGAGTGGAAAAGTGAGACAGTGAAGAATAGCCAACAAAGTGTGACTTTCAGGCCAGATACTACTGTGGGCAACTGGAGCTTAATCCTGTAGGAAAAATCCAAAAAATGGTAGAACACAAGTGTCAAAATTATCTCTCCTAAGGGATGAGAGAACTATATATTTATATACCAACTTCAGTCATTAGATATGGGCTACCATTCGGGGAGGAGACCGTGTATGACCTGAAAAGGGATGCAGACAAAAGCCAGCCCCATACATTGAAATGGGATGCCCCCAGGAATAATAGAAAGTGTTACACCCTGTTACAAATTCTTTTCTGGCAGGAAAAAAATGCCATATTTGTCACTGTATTTCCAGTGTCTAACTTAGTGCCTTGCATTATATTGGGACCACATGCGTGATTGTGAAGGAATAAATCATAAAGTGAAATATCATTGGTATCAATAGTAGGTTACAATCAGCACTTAGTGAGTATTTCCTGTACGCCCAGCACTGCTGTATGTTCTTTTTTTTTTTTTAATTTTTTATTAGAGAGAGAAGGAGAGTGCGAGCAGGGGGTGAGGCAGGCAGAGGGAGAGTGAGAAGCAGGCTCCCCACTCAGCAGGGAGCCCGACGTGGGGCTCGATCCCAGGACCCTGGAATCATGACCTGGGCCGAAGGCAGCCACTTAACCGAATGTGCTGTATGTTCTTAATAGGCATAAGTGCATTAGACTGAAGTGGGGCAAGAAGAAACAATGTAAATTCTTTTTGCTGGTGGAAATCTGAGGAAGAAAAAAACACAGCAGTGAATCAATCAACTTGATCAGTAATAATTAATTTTCAAAGAGGAAGGACCAATTAACATTTTATTGAGTCACAGTAAGCCTAGGCATTTTCAGTTACTTACAACTAATAGTGCAGCCTAGCAGTTAAGAGGGTAGGCTCAGTATTGACTATCTTGATCTAGTTGCTAGTTTTATCACCTATCAACCTTGTGATCTTCGTCTAGTTATCTTTTATCTCTGTTCTGCTAAAGAAGCATATTAATGGTTTTTAGATCATAGGATTATGAAGGCCATATAAATTAACAAATCCAAAGAACACAGAATAATGCCCAGTGCATTGTGAGCACTTGATAAAGCTATACTCTTAGTGTTTCTTAGAGGAGAATAAATTCATTTTCAAAGACTCCAGGGCTATAGATCTGTGTATCCAACTACAAGTAAGAGGTATGTTTGAAATGTATGTCTTATCTGTAGAATTGCTGTGACGGTTTTCATACTTATTATAGGCTACAATTGATTATAAAGTCACATGTCCTATGTTTATTCTGTGAAATCAAATATCTATGTCCTCTTAGGTATGCAAAGTCAAGTTTGAGAACCAATAGCACAAGCTATCATAAATAATAAGCAAAACAGGGTAATTACTGTGGGGCTTCCTGTAAATAGCCACACACCAAAAGACAGTCTTTATATTAGGAAAAAGACCTTTATCTGTGTTATATTTGTCTGCTATAATTATGCACAACCACATCCATTTAAAGCAGTGGCCCTAGGCCATATACTTCTTGGTGTTCACATCCTGCAGTGCCTCGTGGGAAGTTAGATCGTAAGGGAAGTAGCTGACAGGTGGATAAACAACTGTTCTTCTGTCATTAGTGCTAGAGAAACCAGAGGAACACATACAAAGACCAGAAAACTAAGTGAGAGAGGGAGAATCAAGGATTGGGTTTTATAGGTCATTGTTTCCTATCACTCCTTTATGACATCAACTTTCTTTCACGTGAGGACCGATACATTTTATATAGTTCAGCTGATTTCTTCTATGTAAAAGTTGCTCCATGAAGAATGTCAAAGTTGATTAGGACTGGCAAAACTTTCCACATAGTGGACATGATGTCTTTTGTTTGGTAGCAATAGCACCTGTAAATAGACAATAGACCCTTGGTGAACATTGAGGTTTTCTTTCGTAAGTTTGTCTTTAAATCCTAGAACAGTTCATTCAGTCCAGTAGTTCATTCTACTAGAAGATAGTCATGTCATTCTCTTGAGAGTGTGCGCTCAAATCAATCTGAGAATGATGATAAAAGCATGTTCCATTTTACTTTTAACTTATTCTTCCTCCAGGGTGGTATTCTGTTCTCTGTAGCATTCTTCATATAAACTTTATGCATCATCTAGTTTTATTTTTCTACCTTAGAAGAATTTATTCAGCAGCCAATACCTTCTGTTGCAATGTGTTATAGCAAAAAAAAGTTCAGAAGATGATTGAAAATGTGACACTGGAGGAATCCTAAAGTCCTCTTCCCAATAGTCATGAAATTTCTGAAAAGTATCTGCTACCTGCATGGCATATTCTCTCTGGCCAAAACCATGCATGATAGTAACTCATCTCTCTCTCTCTCTCTCTCTCTCTCTCTCTGTGATTTTTTTTTTAATGAAAATAAAGGGACAATATGTACACCTGCAGGTTGAGAAGGCAGAGATATACTCCATATTTAGTGTAGAGCCTAAAACATGGTAAGGACTCAAGAACTTAGCAAATAATACAAGAATACCATAATGTGTTTGTACATTTGGACAGAAACAGCATTTAAAAATTTATGCCATAGAGAATGACAAAAATCTTCAGGCTCAATTACTCCATTTCCCTTTAAAAAAGTGGCATACACAATTCTGAGAAAGAAAACTTATTATTGAACTTCTATCAGATATCAGAACCTTCACATAAGTTTTTATTTCATCCTCACAACAATCTTATTTGGTTAGTATTACCTGCATTTTACTATGAAAGACTCTTTCTCTCTTTCTTGGTCATACTATTGATCATAGAGTCACAATTTAAACCCAGGTGTTGCCCCCAAGCTGAAGCTTTTCCCAATATCTTATTATCTTGTTATTCAGATCCAGTAGGTAATTAAAAATTAAGTCATGATAGTGTTCTAAATAATTTTAATGGAAAAAATCACCACAAAAGAGTGACACTTTATAGGCTTATACAAACTATTGTTGTTATTTTTTCTGAGATTAAGATATAAAATATGGGCGCCTGGGTGGCTCAGTCGTTACATGTCTGCCTTCGGCTCTGGTCATGATCCCAGGGTCCCGGGATCGAGCCCCGCATCAGGCTCCCTGCTCTGCGGGAAGCCTGCTTCTCCCTCTCCCACTCCCCCTCATGTTCCCTCTCTCGCTATGTCTCTCTCTGTCAAATAAATAAATAAAATCTTTAAAAAAATAAAAATAAAATATATAAATGTCAGTGACTCTTGAAATACTTGGTAAGTTTGAGGACAAAACAATTCCTTGCTGATGTCAGGAATTCTTCCTTGTTTCCTAAATGTATTGCAGCTAGGGCTACACCCCTCACAACAGTCTCTAAGGGTCTTCCTATGGAGGGCCCTGTAAATTCCCCCACATGGTAAATCACATATGATGACCAGTGACCCACAGCGGTGGACTTTGAAGGGACCAGTCGGACAGCTGTATGCTTCACTTTCTGTCTACACAAACAACAACAACAAAACAAAACTGACAAACAAACAAAATGCTGCTTCTTTAAAAATATTGCCAACTATTTTCCTGTGGCGTGAGGACCATCTCCTTTAGATTGAAAACATCCGTCACTCATCCCCATGAAGTGAAGCAATGTCGGTACACTAGATAGATGCTCTCACTCCAGGTTTTGTTAGCAGCTTTCACCTTGGTCTTTTATATCATCATTTTTAGTAAACCTCCATTTATTTCCCTGGTCTGACTGATGTCTCTTTCTCAAGACTGTTATTAAAATACGTTGCTGTACTTGCTGGTCTCTTTAAGCCACTGGTCTGCAGCGGCAACCAGTCACTTCTTTCTGACAGTGGCTTCTCAGAACTGTTCTGGGGATGGCTGGGGTTCTTTCAAAGGGTTCCAATGTACCAAGGCCAATATTTTCTCAAAAGTCTCTCATTAGTATCCTTCCATTAGAAGATTTGCTTTCCTTATGAGCTTTAGAGCTCAGATTTTGCATGTACACAATTACACTCTTAAACACTTTGTTTACAAATGTTTACTGAGCCTTGAAGATATGTTCTACACATTTTTCTAGGCAAACCTGAGACACTTTCCTGAAACCAAACCAAAACAAAACCCAGAGATCCTATTCCCCTGCAGTTTATAGTGGCTGAGAAAAGGAGTAGAAAAAAAGCAATAGATGTGATAAATAAATGTAGGGGAAAGCAAAAAAAGAATGAGGAAGGTGTGGCTTGAAATAATAAATAGGGTAGTTACCTTCCTTATTGAGAAAGTGAGCTGGAACATGGATTTGAACAAGGTAAGAAAATTAGCCCTGAGAATATCGGGTCCTAGGGAAAGTGCAAAGACCCAAAGGCACAGTTATATTAGAGGAATAGCAAATACGCCTGTCTGGCTAAAGTTTTGTTGAGTGGGTGTGGTAGAAAAGCATTTCAGAGAGATGACTAGGGTTGGGTCACAGAGGGTATTCTTTACACCGAGGGAAATGGAAAGCCTTTGAAAGGTTTTGAACGGAGGAGTGACATGATAAGACATATTTTGAAAGCATCACTCTGGCGATTGTGTTGAAGATAGGACAAGGCAAAAAGGATATTTTAGTAATTAATGGTGGTTCCTCCCTAGGGAGTAGCAGTAAAGGTGGAACCCAGAGATTACCTGACACACTGGATGGATGTTAGAGAAGTGGAGGAGTCAAGAATAACCTCAAGGCGTTGGCCTGAGCACCTAGAAGGATACAGCTGTCAGTAACTGGTTAAGTATGAAGCCAGATTTGGAGGGGAGATAGGTTTAATTTTGCATATGTTAATTTTGAGGTATCTTTTAATAATATATAAGTCGTTAGTCATTCAGGTCAAAGAGGCATTTGAAAAAAATCTATGTGTATGTGTATCTGGAATTCAGGAGAGAGGTCTGGCCTGGAGATACATGTTTGGGACATATTATTACTAGAATGATAACATTTAAAGCCAGTTCTTCTCCTGCTTAATTTTTTTTTCCCCATTACCACTGGTTACTGTTAAAACACAACAGACTATTTTCATAAAGAATAGCTAAAATACTATATTTTTCCTTTTTTACCTTGCATTTTTGTCTCCTTCTGCCAGAATAGAATATTCATGTGGTGATTTTTGTGTTTTGTTCTCTGCCATATCTTCAGGTCCTAGAAGAATATATGGCAAATACTTTGTGTCAGGAAATATTGTTTCCCACCATAGCCAGGCATTGGAATAACCCTTAAATTGCTAGGACTGAAATTCTTCCCAGAAAGTTTCCCACACGTTTGTCCTTCTACCTACATCGTCTGGGATCCTGCTCCAGAGGCATTTTTATTTGGGTGCTTCTCATTTTCCTGAGGTTCAAATGCAGAATGATTTCTTGGTATCAGCAATTTCCTTCTATCTCCATTTCTCCCACACACCCTCTGATTTTAAAATGCAACCAGTTGTGGCCCTTCTGGTATTTTTCAGTCACAGATTCAATCTTTTGGAAAATGATTGGGAAAATATATTTCTACACACAGTTATTATAGATCTTTTAGACTTGTTTAAATTATCTAAAACTAAGAAAGGCTTTACAACTAACTCAAAGAGGTTAAAAGATTTCCTTGAGTCCTCTCTCTTCCTTTCAGTTTGCTAAGAAGGCTGCTCTTGGTCTCAGGCTCATTAGAGTGCAGTATTTGTTTAATGAATTGTAAGTGAACACTTTCTGTATACCAGGGGACAAGCAAAGACTTGTAAAAATGGAGGAATTTTGACATTTACAAATGAGTAACCTATGTTAATAAAACCAAGAAAGCATGGTTTTCCATCCCTACCTCTACCTACCTTTCCGGTACAATTGATTGTCACTTAGTAAATTTGCCTTCTTGAAAGAGAATAGTCATGCACAGTCTATACTAAATTCAAGGTCAATTTTCCACTATTAATAGTCAGGAAAATGAAAAGTTGAATTGTTGTGTGGGTACGATTTTTAGAAACGTGGTAGACTAAAAGCAAAACAGAAATAAATTCAGTCTGGAAATTTAAAACAAGCTTTAGAATCATGATTTTTTTTTTTTCAACCTTACAATTCACAATTAGTTTCAGTCCTAACTTCTTCCTTTGTTATTTTATAGGCCAGTCCCTGAACTGTTAATTAATTTGATCTGGGACACTGAAGTAGTTAGTAGCACTGGTTGCACTTGATTCCTGTTCCATAAACGTCTCCACTCTAAACAGTCTTTCTCACTGCAGGTCCTACTAGAAAGGCTATGATAATAACAGCTTAACGGTTTTTCTTGGTAATTTTATTTTTGATTTCTATTTTGTTGAATTATGTCATTATTAATATTAATCATGAATGAGAGGTGGTCTGTAATTTGAAATCATTTGGGAACTTAGAGCTTGAGTGGTCAAATTTTATTCGATGGCCTGCCTTTGACAAAAGAAACTCCTTTTAGCAGCTCAATGCCCATACCATGTGGGAGGTAAAAATTATAAAAAGGTACTGATTACAGCTTGACCTAAGCAACCAGGGATTTCTTAGAAAGCAAATGTACTCAATAGCAACAGTTCTGCTTTATTATTTGTAGTTATGTTATTTGAAGCTAATCACTTTAACTTATTCTCTTTATTATTCATCAGATACTTTCCTTCTAAAATATCTGTTTTTATTGGGAAATAGATCCATTTAGCTTTCAGCTGTAGCTTGGTTTTTCCTTTTATAATTTTTTAAAAATGAAATGATACCCAATCTTAGATTTCTTTCCTTCCTTCCTCCTTCCCTCCCTCCCTTTCTTCCTTCCTTTTCTTCCTTCCTTCTTTTCTTTTCTTTCTTTCTTTCTTTCTTTCTTTCTTTCTTTCTTTCTTTCTTTCTTTCTTTCTTTCTTTCTTTCTTTTTCTTTCTTCTTTCTTTCTTTCTTTCTTTCTTTCTTTCTTTCTTTCTTTATCTCTCTCTCTCTCTCTCTTTCCTTCCTTCCTTCCTTCCTCCCTTCCTCTCTTCCTGCCTTCCTTTTTTCTTTCTTACTTTTTGGGTTCAGGAGTAGAATTTAGTAATTCATCACTTACATATAACACCCAGTGCTCATCCCTGTACCCACCTCCCCTCCAGCAACCCTCAGTTTCTTCTCCATTGTATCTATAGCATCTCTTATGGTTTACCCCTCTGTCTATGTTTATTTTTCCTTCCTTTCCTCTTTGTTCATCTGTTCTGTTTCTTAAATTCTACATATTACTGAAATCATATGATATTTGTCTTTCTTTGACTGACTTTTTTCATTTAACATAATACTCTCTAGCTCCATCCATGTTGTTGCAAATTTTCATTCTTTTTGATGGCTGAGTAATATTGAATTGTATACATAAACCACCTCTTCCTTATCCATTTATCAGTCAGTGGACATTTGGGCTCTTTCTGTCATTTGGTTATTGTTGGTAGAGCTGCTATAAACATTGGGGTGCATGTGGCCTCTTCAAATCAGCATTTTTGTATTCTTTGGATAAATACCTAATAGTGCTGTTGCTGGGTCATAGGGTAGCTCTATTTTTTATTTTTTGAGGAACCTCCATACTGTTTTCCAGAGTAGCTGCACCAGTTTGCATCCTTACCATCAGTGTAAGAGGGTTCCCCTTTCTCTGCATCCCCACCGACATGTCGTTTCCTGACTTGTTAATTTTAGCCATTCTGACTGGTGTGAGGTGGTATCTCACTGTGGTTTTGATTTGTATTTCCCTGATGATGAGTGATATTGAGCATCTTTTCATGTGTCTGTTAGCCATCTGGATGGATGTCTTCTTTGGAAAGTATCTATTCATGTCTTCTGCCTCTTTCTTAACTGGATTATTTGTGTTTTGGGTTTTGAGTTTGATAAGTTCTTCATAGATTTTGGATACTAACACTTTATTCAATATGTCATTTACAAATATCTTCTCCCATTTTTGTAGGTTGCCCCTTAGTTTTGTTGATTGTTTCCTTTGCTGTGCAGAAGATTCTTATCTTGAAGAAGTCCTAATAGTTCATTTTTGCTTTTGTTCATACTTGGATTTTCAAATGTGCTATCCTCTCTCCCAGAGTAGACAGAACCTTTGAGCACAAATGTTCTGCCATCTCCCTCATCTCAGAGTCTTCAGATCTCAACATGCACAACTGTTCCTCATGAAGCCTCCCAAGATTTCCTTGACCATCCAATTCCTACTTTACTCTTTTATCACATCACATATTTCCATAGTAAATGTTTCATTTTACAAGTACAACTTTTTTAAAATTTTTATTGTTATGTTAATCACCATATACATCATTAGTTTTTGATGTAGTGTTCCATGATTCATTGTGCATAACACCCAGTGCTCCATGCAGAATGTGCCCTCTTTAATACCCATCACCAGGCTAACCCATCACCCTACCCTCCTCCCCCCTGGAACCCTCAGTTTGTTTTTCAGAGTCCATCGTCTCTCATGGTTCGTCTCCCCCTCTGACTTACTCCCCTTCATTCTTCCCCTCCTGCTATCTTCTTCTTTTTCTTTTTTCTTAACATATGTTGCATTATTTGTTTCAGAAGTACAGATTTGTGATTCAACAGTCTTGCACAATTCACAGCGCTCACCATAGCACATACCCTCCCCAATGTCTATCACCCAGCCACCCCATCCCTCCCACCCCCCACCACTCCAGCAACAACTTTTTGATATTATTTGTTTAATGTTGGTGTACCTCTCACAAATGGAATTTCCTTAGGGACAGGAAACATGGACTTTTGCTCACTATTTTATCTCTAGCATAATGGGATAAATCAAGGAGAATTCAAAATAGGCACTGAATGAATATTGGATGAAGAAATGAATTATTTAAAATACTGCTGAATACAGAATCATTTATAGCAAAAGCAGTGTTTTCCCAAAATTGTTTTACCTTGAGCAGAGTTACAAGTCCACTGAACTATATTAACATGAGAAAAGAAAAAAATGTACCTTTTCTTTTTATTTTTCTTATAACTAATCTAATATTCTTCAGGAATCTCTCACCTCACTGATTTGCCCCTGGGTTACATGAGTGGCTCAATTTAATTCCTTCTTGGAAATTCATTCCAATTCAGTAATTTAGTCAATTTTAGATATCTGAGTTTCTGTAGGTTTCAGACCTTCCCCATTTCCTTCATGAGTTGGTACCCAAGTATTTGTTACAAGTTAATATGATTTGAAAATGTTGTGAAAATAATTTTGTGAAGAATTTATTAATAAGATGACTACTTCCAAGAGTAATTCCTATATAGATTTTATTCTAAACTCCTAAAGAGTAAGGGGCCATTTCTTCTCATTTTCACTTGTTTTCCTACAATCTAACACAGTAGCTAGCACATAGTAATTGCACAATAAAAGATGTCTTAAATGAATGAATCAAAAGCACATTATATTAATCAAATGAAAAAGAAATATTAGTATTTATGTTTCTGCAGAAAAATGTTTAACCATTATTCAGAATGTGTTTTCAATATATGTCTTTGATTTGATAAATAGGTTTGAAAATATTTCTAATAGCTTCAGTAGACATGGGGTCTAATAAATATGCCAAGTGAATGGGAAAATACACAGAAAAAGGTAGTATGCTTGGATTGCAAATCTCATTTTGTTTTACCAGTAAAAAAGAGCCCCTTAATCAACTAAACTGTAAAGATAGAAATAGGGGTGGTTAAGAGGCTGATTCTAAAACAGGCTTTTAGCATGATATCAGAAAAATAAAAACATGGCAGCAAAAGAAAGATTTATTATCTCCCTTTAAGATATAGAGATTTCTCTATAGATAGGGTTTAAGTACCAATAGTAAATAACTAAACCTGTAAAAGCTGAATATCCATTAGACTTGACTAGGCACTGTAAGGCTAGACCTGACTATAGCCAACAGGAAGAAATCCAACCAGGCTGGAAGGGCAAGGTAACTGGCAACTTTGAGGACAGGTGTTTGGTGACTGTCCAGTTGCCTTTTCAGTGTAGATAAGCAGATGGTCTGTGTTATGAATAAATGAAGAACAATAGTTCTCAAGCTTTAGAGTGTATCATCCAGATAGTTTACTAAAAATGCAGATTCACAGGTCTCATCTTTAGAGATTCTAATTCTGTCATTTTAGGACTGACAGCACTGTATTTTTAGTTGGAACCCGAGGACATTGTGGTTACCCAACCACTTTTTCAAAAACACTTAAGATCTCTAAAACATTCATCTTTTTTTTTTAAAGATTTTATTTATTTATTTGACAGAGAGAGACATAGCGAGAGAGGGAACACAAGCAGGGGGAGTAGGAGAGGGAGAGGCAGGCTTCCCCGTGGAGCAGGGAGCCCGATGCGGGGCTGGATCCCAGGACCCTGAGATCATGCCCTGAGGTGAAGGCAGATGCCCAAAGACTGAGCCACGCAGGCGCCCCTCTAAAACATTCATCTTTTTTCAAGTAAATTGAAATTTTACTAATGAAAGATGACCTAACATACACATAATGAAATAAATAGAATTCATCTGGATGACAAATATTAAAAATAGAGATACATTTAGGATATTTAACTGAGATTAAACTTTGAACCATTTTTCTTATAAACAAAAAATAGATTGTCCTTCATTTAAAGTTCCAGCAATCTGAAGAGTCTAATTTGAAGCTGTTAGCCCCACATTAAAGTCAGTTTGGCATAAATTTTCTGCTGAATACAATAAGAAAGACATTCCTGGCACAATAGCTATGGGTATATAGCCCCATGGGGCATTCCTTAAGCGGAATTCACTTTTCCTAAGACTAGAACTCCTTGCCCTGTGCTCTAAAATCCTGCCTCAGAGGCTGGGGGACTTTTCTCTTGTTTCTGCATCTCTGAGATCTGACTTGCACAAGACAGCCTTGATTATGTACAGTTCTGTCTTCTACATTCTCTGTCATTTCGCAATGGACACTCCGCAAATACACGCTGAACACGAGTGAATTTTTACATACAACAACATTAAAATTTCACTTATGATCATTTCAACTTCTTAAATATTTTTGTTAAAACTGGAGATAACCTGAAAATAATTTTAAAAATTCACTCACTTTACAGTGGAAGCAACAGAGACAGATATGCCTAAGATAACTCAGGGTCTTTATGGTGACTTTGTCCATATGGTGTTTTATTTTGCATTTATCTGTCCTCTCTCACAAATTATATTACGTTTTTCTTATATTATTTAGTAGTTTTACATTTTCAAAATTTGGAGAATATCACTCTTTAGGGTCTATTTTGTGCCAGTTTGCTATTTGTTAGAGTGTCAAAATGATTTTGGGGCGCCTGGGTGGCTCGGTCGGTTAAGCATCTGCCTTCGGCTCAGGTCATGATCCCAGGGTCCTGGGATTAAGCCCCACGTGGGGCTCCCTGCTCAGCAGAGAGCCTGCTTCTCTCTTTCCCTCTGCTGCGCCCTCTTGCTTGTGTGCTCACTCTTGCTCTCTCTCTCTGTCAAATAAATAAATAAAATCTTTTTTAAAAATGATATAATTGCTTATTGTGCTCAACAAAGGGCTTAGAAGGGAATTCACAAATGTTATCTGTGTGCACACATCTGTTCACACTAGTGAAATGCTGGGTACAAGTTTTAAAAACAAGTTTGATTTTTTAAATTTAAATTTCTAATGAAATTCAAAATTTATAAACTTAAAAATATTACATAGAGTAATATTATTTTATTTAGGAATATAACAGTATATATTTTGAATGTATATTCATAACAAATACATAACAACTATAAAATCCATGGCCAATGATATCAGTTAGTGATACGTTTGGATGTAAATAATGAACAAACAAAAACTGTACTACTGACATTTGTATAAACATAGAATTTATTTGTTTCAAGTACAGGAAATCTGGGAATAGCAAGCTAAGACTGAAACAGTGCCTTAGTGAAATTAGTCAGGTCCTGCACTTTTTCTTAGGGCTACCATGCATTACTGAGCAGCTTAGGTCTGTGTGTGAAAAGGGGGCAGTGAATGGCTCAGGCATCCCTTTGTCCAGAGGGAATACCTTATTTATGATTCCCAAGGTACCAGATGGATTAGCAATGGTCTTGTCTTTCTGACTCCTTGTTTCATTAAATTATTGGTGGCTTTTGTTATCATGGTCACAAGAGATTGCTATTGTACATCTGAGCTTTTGCGTCTGGATTCAAAGCAGGAAGAAAAAAGCATTCCAAGGTTTATTTCCCAGAGAATCTTTACTTGGGAAATAAAAGTCATTTGGCAGGGACCAACTATTGCCATTAGCTTATTGTCTAGAATTGTACTATGTGCCATTTATAAATGCAAAAGAGCTAGGAGCAGCAAATATGTTTAGCTGGTACACCCTGGTACCTGTAAGGAAGGTGGGGTCAGGAATCAAGATTCTCTCTGTAAGCAGAAAGGGAGAACAGGTATCAGATAGGCAACTAGAACTGGCTGTCACAGGGAAAAATTAGATGAAGAAGAAAAAAAACAAAACAAAAACAAAAACAAACGAACATTTGGGTCAAGGTTAATAGTGCTGCAGATTTTCAGCATGAAGATCAAATCTCAACAGCAAAATTCTGCTGAAATAAAAGCCTCTTCTTTCATCCATTCCTACTCCCAGTACTGTTTAAAGCTTCCCAGACTTGACTGCCTGCCGTCTGACTAATATGTGAACCAATTCGCTCATCTTTACTTTTGTACTCTTTAAGTTCCAGTAACAATATACATGGCAACAGTCTGCTCAGTAGTCACAGCAAAGAAAGAGTTTGGAAAATGTAATTAAATATTCAGAGCCTGTAATAGTATCATCACAGAATAAAAGATTTATTAGTTTTAGTTTGAGAAATAAAAATGTTTATTCATTGATTAAAAATGTATGAATCAATTTAGAAATGAATGTCTGTTTTCAAACTTCTGGATTTTCCTTTGAGTGATTAGCTTTGGTTTTAACAGTGTAAAATTTGCTTTTCTGAGTTTTGAATTCTAGAATTTTGGATTTAGAATAAATATGTGTATTTAAAATATTTGTATATAACTTTGCTCATTAAAGGTCTAGATCAATTAGATTAACATATATAAAGGAAAATAGGAACTCTTGCTATAATCACAGAAATATTATCTGAAGCTTTTGGATTTTAGATTTCAGTAAAGCTTATTTGAATGCTTTGCATGGATTAGTTAAAAATAAAAGACTAACTAAATATATATGTGATGAAGGGATCCTATCGAAAAAACTAAAACTTTTTTGACCCCTGGGGGTGTAGGCATAAGCCATACTTAAATTTGTATTATTAGTAAGGATTGTGCTTAACTCTTCTCTAATTTACAGGGTCTAAATATGGCTTCAAATCATATAGGGCTCTAATTTATCTTCCCCAGAAAGAATGGTAGTTAAAATACCTATGAACATTAACAAATTAGAAAGATAAAGGGAAAATATTTTTGATATATTGATCTTATATCCAGCAATCTTGCCAAACAATGTTATTAATTTTAAAAGTAAAACATATTATCTGCAAATAATGACAATTGTATTCTATTTTTCTGATGCTTTTATTAATTACTCCTATACAATTGTGCTAGCTAGAATTCAGAATACAGTGTTGAATAGAAATAGCATGGACATATTTTTCTCATTCCTGGAATGCTTTCAAAATGTCATTATTGGGTATGATGTTTGTTGTGTAATTTAGTTTTGTTTGATAAACATACTATTTTTTTGTCTCTGATATTTTAATATACTAGCTATATTAATAGATTTTCTAATTCTGATGCAATCTGTCATTCTTGGAATAAGCACAATATATTAGATATTTTCTCTTAGAAATTACTAGATTTGGTTTGTTATTTTCTTTAGGATTTTGGTATCTATATGAGTGCGGTTCACCTGTAAATTTGTTTTCTTGTTTTGCCTTGCTCTGGTGGGTTGAAAACAAGGTTATATTGGGCTTCATAGATGATATTGAGTGTTTGTCAGGGGGGTAATGTTACCTCTCTTTCATTTCTGAAAGAGCATAATTATTGGTGTTATTCAATATTCATAAGAATTTACCTGTAAAAATATGGGGTTCTGGTGTTTTTCTGGGAAGATTTTGTATTTATTTTTAAAATGACACCTATTTAAAAAGAAACATTTTAGAACTAAACCTATTTTTATTTTCTTCCTGAATTGGTTTTAGTAGTTTGTATTTCAGGATTTTCCCAAACTAAATTCACCTAAACTAAATATTTTTGACATAAAATTATTGATAATATTTTTATCTTTTTACTCCCTGCCACATTTATACTCATGTCCTGCTTTTAATTTCTAATGCTTTTGTTTGCCTTCTCTCTTTTGTTCTTAATTTTTTAGAACTTGCTAAAAGCCTGGCTAATTTTATTAGCCATTCTGCATAATTGTTCCTCCTTTGTTTTTATTTTTATCAAATTGTACTCTAAAGAGTATTTTCTGTCTGCTGTACAATTTGGGTAATTTTTCTGTTTTTTTTTTTTTTCTAATTTTGGATTTTTAACTCTAATTCTTAGCCTTTTCTTTCTTCCTTCCTTCCTTCCTCTCTTTTTCTTTCTTTCTTTCTTCTTTCTTTCTTTCTTTTTCTTTCTTTCTTTCTTTCTTTCTTTCTTTCTTTCTTTCTTTCTTTCTTTCTTTCTCTTTTAGATTTATTTATTTTAGAGAGAGTAGAGGAAGAGGCAGAGGGAGAAGAAGAGAGAGAATCTCAAGCAGACTTCCCAGTGAGCATGGAGCCCCATGCAGGGCTAGATCTGACAACCCTGAGATCATGACCTGAGCCAAAATCAAGAGTCAGACACTTGGGGGTGCCTGGGTGGCTCAGTTAAGCATTTGCCTTCGGCTCAGGTCATGATCCCAGGATCCTGGGATCGAGACCCGCATCGGGCTCTCTGCTCAGTGGGAAGCCTGCTTCTCCCTCTCCCTCTGCTTATGTTCCTTCCCTTGCTGTGTCTCTCTCTGTCAGATAAAATAATAAAAAAAAATCTTTAAAAAAAAAGTCAGACACTTAACTGACTGAGCTACGTAGGCGCCCCAACCTTTACTTCTTCTAATGTAATCCTTTAAGTCTATATATTTCCCTCTAAGGATGGCTTTTACTGTACTTGTAGATTTGATAAGCAGTATTTTCATTATCATCCAGAAGTAGGACTTTTATAATCTATGGGTCCATTGTTATTTAGAAATACATTTAATTTTTTTCTGTTACTTATCTTTTTGCTATTATTATTGATGATTAGGAGATCATGGCAAATACGGGTTTGAAGTTATAGAGATAGATTAAGATTGGAGACAAAAATTGAGAGTAATACTCATTGACCCTATACTTGAAGTCATGGAGTAGGCTACACTGCTCACTATGGCAAATGTGGAGTGACAAAACAGCTAAGAAATGACTTTAAGAGACTCAGGTAATTTTGTATTTGTCCCTACTTTTTTTTTTTTCCAACTTGCAGAAAATTCTTATTACTCCTGAAAGCATTAAAATAACCCTTTAGCTGAGTTAAAAGAAATCTACTCTTTCTCTTGGGCAAACTATATACAATTTGCTGAAAAGGCTAAATTTATTCCCTGAAAACAGAAATAAAAATTTTTCATTATCTTTTCAGTTTTCCAATTTAAAAATAACTCTGTTGCAATAGGATCAAGGAGACCATTTGCCCTGGAGAGATGTCTGCCTGAGCTTTTAGCAACTTTACTTTCTATCACCAGTATCCTGGTCATTAAGTACAGATTTCACTTTCCAAATACCCAAATCATAGAATGTTAGACATGGAAGGGGTGTTTGAAGTCATCCAGGACAACCCTTATTTTACGTTTGAGAAGAACGGCATCCAGGGGAGTTGACTGACTTAATTAAATATTTCATTCTTGTTTCTTCAGTAGTCCTGTCTGACCTATTTTCCTCTATTGTTACATTCCACCATGGACACTTCTGTTTTATTTTTTGTTTTGTGTTTGTTTTCATTGTTCTTTGAAATCTACATCTAATAATCTGACTATAATTCTAGATTCACCCTTGCACACTCAAGAAAAATTTAATGTGTTTCCAAGGGCCTGTAAAATCTGGCCCTCCCTGTCCTTCTAGCCTCATTTTGTTTCAGGCTTCTGGCTCTCTGCTCTGCCACAGTGACCTTTTCTTCATGGTTCTTCTCTGCCTTTTCTTACTGCAGGATACTGGCACTTAACCTTTTTTTTTCTTCCTCTTACCTACTTAATTCCTGTTTGTTTTTCAAATCTCAGTCCTTGGGCAGTTCCATAGGAAAATTGTCCTTCACCTCCCTGTCAACCAACCTTTATAAATTTGCATAAAATAAATGGAAACAGAATCTCCATAGTTTTTTTTTTTTTAATTTGGGTATATATTTTCACATTTGAGAAAAATCTGATTATTTGATATAGTACATCACCCACCAGGCTCAATCAGCACAGGGACCCGATGTCTCTATAATACAAATACACTTTAGACATCTGACACAGGATATTTGTTCACTAATAAGTGTTTTCAGACTAGACATGAAATCATGTATCTTTCAAACATTTCAGTATTATCATCAATAACTTTGTAATGTATTTCTAACAAAGTTGTTTTCATCTCCATCAAAATTAGATTCTTATATATAAATACCTTAATGAATCGTCAACAAATTTAAGTCAATAAAAATGAATGATAATGAGACATTAGATTCTCATTAACTTATTGAAATCTTGATAATTTCTAAAAAATGTGCTATGTTGGTTTACTTGACATGGTTTTCTTTGTGTTGAAACCAGTTAGGTCATTAAAAACTAATTTAAGTGTATGATTAATCTTATTTTCTGGTTCATGCTATTTAAAAAATAATTAGTTATAGCATAATTGAAAAATACTTGAATCAAAATCATATTTGCTTGTTAATCAAAGTATAATTTTTTTTAATCTGGAAATCATTGCTTACTTTGATAGTATTATTACCATCATTATCTGCATTATTGAGTGCTCATAAACCTTATGCTACATTTATAAACTATAATATTAGATTGTAAGCCCCTTTCAATTAGTGTAAAAAAGATTCACTGGTCCCAAGGAATGTATAATTAAAAGAGAAATATATCCAAGTAGGAAAATTTTAGAGAGGAAGATGGTGGTGGAGTAGGAGGATCTCAGGCTCATCTTGTCCCAGGAACACAACTAGATGGCTCTCAGTTCATCCTAAATACCTCAGAAATCACCTGAAGACTGACAGAACAAACATCACAACAAAAGGGAGAGAAGAGGCCACATCAAAGAAGGTAGGAAGTCTGGAGACTTGTTTCAGGAGAGAAATGGATCACGGGTTCTATAGAGCAGAGGGAGCTGTGGTCATGGAGAAGAGTGAGAGAGAGGGGAACATACAGGGTAAGGCACAAGGAGAATATTTCCCCAAAGCCATTGACTTGGAAAATGAGAGGGACTGAATTTCATGAGTCCTTATAACCAGAGGGGCTTAATACCTGGAGTTTTAAAGGTAAGCAGGTTTGTCTGGGATAGAGCCCAAAGGGTACTGTGCTGCTCCTGGAGAGAAGGCAGGCAAAAAATCTGGAGGAAGACAGTGTGGAAACAGTGATCTGAAGGATGCCTAGGGCACAAGAGGGCAAGGGGTCGTGGTTGAGATTACTACTATTCTACGAACACTTCCCTGAGAGGCAGCTTTCACAGAGATGCCTCTCTGGGAACAAAGGAGCTGGCTGGCACTATTTCCCAAGACACCAAGACATACTGTAATTAAATTTGCAAAGTATAGTGATAAGGAAAAAACCTTAAAAGCAGCAAGACAAAAGAAGTCCTTTTAACTTACAAGGGAAAATCCATAACGCTAGCTAGAGATGTCTCAACAGAAACTTGGGAAGCCAGAAGAGAGTGGCATAATATATTCAAAGTGCTGGGGCGCCTGGGTGGCTCAGTTGGTTAAGCAACTGCCTTCGGCTCAGGTCATGATCCTGGAGTCCTGGGATCAAGTCCCACATTGGGCTCCCTGCTCAGCAGGGAGTCTGCTTCTCCCTCTGACCCTCTTCCCTCTCGTGCTCTCTGTCTCTCATTCTCTCTCTCTCTCAAATAAATAAATAAAATCTTAAAATATATATATATATATATATTCAAAGTGCTGAATGGGAAAAATTAGCAGCCAAAAATATTCTATCCAGCAAGGCTATTATTCACAGTAGAAGGAGTGATAGAGAGTTTCCCAAACAAAAACTAAATGAGTTTGTGACCACTAAAGCAGCCTTGCAAGAAATATTAAGGGGGACTCTTTGAGTAGAAGGGAGAGACCAAAAGTGACAAAGACAAGAAAAGATCAGATAAAATCTCCAGAAACAACAACAAAAATTAATAAAATGGCAAAAAATATATGTCTATCAATAATTACTTTGAATATAAATGGACTAAAGTCTCCGGTCAAAAGACACAGGGTGTCAGAATGGATAAAAATCAAGACCCATCTATATGCTGCCTACAAGACACTCATTTTAGACCTAAAGACACTTGCAGACTGAAAGTGGGGGGGGTGGAGAAATATTTATCACACAAATGGGTGTAAAAAGAAAGGGGGAGTAGCAATACCTATACTGGACAAAATAACTTTAAAACAAAGACTATAAGAAGAAGTAAGGCATTATATAATCATAAAGGGTATTATATAATCATAAAGGGGACATTCTAACAAGAATATATAACAACTGTAAATATTTATGCCCCCGACATGGGAGCACTGAAATATATAAAACAATTGATAACAAACACAAATTTTTAATATTTTTTATCAACTGATAATTGATAATGACACAATAATAGTAGAGGACTTGAACACCCCACTAATAGCAATGGACAAATCATCTAAATGGAAAATAAACAAGGAAATAATAATGGCTTTGAATGACACACTGGACCAGATGGACTTATATTCAGAACATTCAATTCTAAAACAGAGGAATACACATTCTTTTCAAGTGCACAGGGAATATTCTCCAGAATAGGTCATATATTAGCTCACAAAACAGGCCTCAACAAATACAAAAAAGATCAGAATCATACCATGCACCTTTCCTGACCAGAATGCTATGGAACTAGAATTCAACCACAAAAAAAAAAAAAAAAAAAAGGAAAGACCACAGAAACACAAAAACATGGAGGCTAAACAATGAATGGGTCAACCAGGAAAGCAAAGAAGAAATAAAAAAATTCATGGAAACAAATGAAAGCATAGCAGTCTAAAACTTTGGGGATGAAGCAAAAGTGCTCCTAAGAGGGAAGTATATGCCAATACAGGTCTACCTCAAGAAATAAGAGAAATCTCAAATAAACAACCTAACCTTACACCAAAGGGAGCTAGAAAAAGAACAACAAATAAAGCCAGCAGAAGGAAAGCAACAATAAAGATTAGAGCAGAAATAAATGATATAGAAGCTAGAAGAATAATAGAACAGATTGGTGAAACCAGGAGCTGGTTCTTTAAAAAATTAATAAAATTGATAAATCTCTAGCAATTATCAGAAAGAAAAGAGAAAGGACCCAAATAAATAAAATCACAAATGAGAGAGGAGAAATAACAACCAACACCACAGAAATGCAAACAATTATGAGAGAATATTATGAAAAACTCCATTTATTTGCATAGAGACATTTAACCTGGAAGGAATGGACAATTCCTAGACACATACAAACTGAAACAGGAAGAAATAGAAAACTTGAACATACTGATAACCAGCAAGGAAATTAATTGAATCAGATTTTTAAAAACTCCCAATAAACAAAAGTCCAGGGTCAGATGGCTTCACAGGAGAATACTACCAAACATTTAAGAAAGAGTTAATACCTATTCTCCTCAAACTATTCCAAAAAATAGGAAAGGAAGGAAAACTTCAGATTCATTCTATGAGGCCAGCAATTACCCTGATACCTAAACCAGATAAAAACTCCTCTAAAAAAGAGAACTACAGATCAATATCCTTGATGAACACGGATGTAAAAATCTTCAATAAAATGCTAGCAAACTGAATCCAACAGTAAATTAAAAAAAACAAAACAAAACACATTCACCATAACCAAGTGGGGTTTATTCCTGCTTTGCAAACATGGTTGAATATTTGCCAATCATCCTGATACACCACTTTAGTAAAACAAAGGATAAGAAGCAAATAATCATTTCAATAGACGCAGAAAAAACATTTGGCAGTGTACAACATCCATTCATGATAAAAACCCTCAACAAACTAGGTTTAGAGGGAACATACCTCAACATAATAAAGGCCATCTGTAAAAAACCCACAGCTAATATCATCCTAATTGGGGAAAAACTGATAGCTTTTCCTCTATGGTCAGGAACAAGACAGGAATGTCCACTCTCGCCACTGTATCTAGCATAGTAGTGGAAGTCCTAGCCTCAGCAATCAGACAGCAAAAAGGCATCCAAGTTGATAGGGAAGAAGCAAAACTTACTCTTCACAGATGACATGATACTTTATACAGAAAACTAGAAAGACTCCCTCAAAAAAGTGCTAGAACTGATAAATGAGTTCAGTAAAGTTGCAGGATACAAAATCAACATACAGATATCTGTTACATTTCTGTATACCAATAATGAAGCAGCAGAAGGGGAAATCAAAGAATCAATCCCATTTACAACTGCACCAAAAACAATAAGATAACATAGGAATAAACCTAACCAAAGAAGTAAAGGAACTATACTCTAATCACTACAAAACAATGATGAATGAAATTGAAGATGACACAAAGAAATGGAAAAACATTCCATGCTCACGTATTGGGAGAACAAATGTTGTTAAAATGTCTATACTATCCAAAGCAATTTATACATGTAAGATAATCCCTATCAAAATACCAGTAGAAGTTTTCACAAATCAAGGACAATCCTAAAATTTGTATGGAACCACAAAAGACCCTGAATAGACAAAGCGATCTTGAAAAAGGAAAAACAAAGCTGTAGATATCACAATTCCAGACTTCAAGTTGTATTACAAAGCTGTAATTATCAAAACAATATGGTACTGGCCCAAAAACAAACACATAGATCAATGAAGCATAATAGAAAACCCAGAAATGAACCCACAACTACATAGTCAAACTTTGACCAAGCAGGAAAGAATATCCAATGGAAAAAAGACAGTCTCTTCAACAAATGGTGTTGGAAAAAGTCGACAGCAACATGCAAAAGAATGAAACTGGACCAGTTTCTTACACCAAACACACACAAAAAAATTCAAAATGGATGGAAGACCTAAATATGAGACCTGAAACCATTAAATCCTAGAATGGAAACTTCTTTGACATCGGCCATAGCAACTTCTTATTAGTTATGTCTCCTGAGGCAAGGGAAACAAAAGCAAAAATTTAACTACTGGGACTTCATCAAAATAAAAAGCTTCTGTACAGCGAAGGAAACAACAAAACTAAAAGGCAACCTACTGAATGGGAGAAAATATTTGCAAATGACATATCTGATAAGGGTTAGTATCCAAAATATATAAAGAACATAATACTCAACACCCCAAAATATGAATAATCCAATTAAAAATGGGCAAAAGATATGAATAGACATTTTTCCGAAGAAGACATACAGATGGCTTACAGGCACATGAAAAGATTTTCAACATCACTGATCCTCGGGGAAATGCAAATCAACACTGCAATGAGATACCACCTTACACCTGTCAGAATGCCTAAAATCAACAATGCAAGAAACAGCAGGTATAGGCAAGAATGTGGAGAAAGGGGGGCCATCCTACTCTGTTGGTGGGAACACAGACTGGTGCAGTCACTTTGGAAAACAGTGTGGAGTCTCCTCAAAAAGTTAAAAATAGAACTGTCCTATAATCCAGCAATGGTACTACTCGGTATTTACCCAAGGAACACAAAAACATTAGTTCGAAGGGATACATGCATGCTGATGTTTATAGCAGCATTATCTACAATAGCCAAATTATGGAAACAGCCCAAGTGTGCATCATTTGATGAATGGATAATAAAGATGTGGTATATGTATACAATGGAATATTACTGAGGCATAAAAAGAATGAAATCTTGCCGTTTGCAACAACCTGGATGGAGCTAAAGAGTATTTTGCTCAGTGAAATAAGTCAGTCAGAGAAAGACAGATACCATATGGTTTCACTCATATGTCAACTTAAGAAACAAAACAAAAGGGATATAAAAAGAGAGGAGGAGGCAAACCAAGAAACAGACTCTTAACTGGTCTGATGGTTACCAGCGGGGAAGTGCGTGGTGGGATGGGTAGACTAGGTGATGGGGATTAAGGAGGGCACTTGCTGAGATAAGCCCTGGATGTTGTATGGAATTGTTGAAGCACTGTATTGTACACCTGAAACTAGTATTACAATATATTTTCAACTGACTGTAATGTAAATAAAAGCTTTAACAAAGAAAAGGAAAATTTTAGATGTAAAGGGTAAATTAAGTCATTTAGGAACAGGATGGATGAAAATAAAATGGAACAGGATGGATGTAAGAATAAATACTCTGGAATAATGGAAAATTGCCATTGAAATCTCTGTAATTCTCTGGGTACCAGAGTCTCTAATTCCTTTTGTTTTTTATAGAAAAACTATTTAATAGATTCATATAATAGATATATGTACTAATAAAAAAGAGGGAACACTTTACCTCAGTTGTGACTATTTATTTTAATGCTACAGAAGGAAGTAGGGGGAAAAAATAAGAGTATTAGAAGTTGCAACATCCCTCAGGATCAACAGTGGCTCTAATGGCCAAATACAGGTTGGTGGATCATCATCAGCTCTTTATATTGCTAATTCAGTTTATAGTCACATCGTCTACCTTCCTGCTGCTAATAACTGAGTGGAATCTGACCCCATGTTTATATAATAAATTCCTGATTATGTTATATAATAAATTCTTGATTTTCCCTGGAAAGTCTTAAATAAAGCTTTGTTTCTTGGGGGAGATACTCTGCTCCATTAAAAATAGTGATGCAATTTACATTATTCTATAATATGGATAAAAGCTTATTAAACTCAGTGCCCCACACTGAAACTTCAGTTTCAAACTACTTGAGAGGAACAAATTTAACTTTCATGGGAGAATGTTTCTCCTTGTTCTTGTGTTAGATTTTTATGCTTATAAGCATCTAAACATCCATTCTTGTCACAAAAGCAATCTTCACCAAACATCTGCAGAAACATTTGGAATGCTATTGTTATGACAGGAATTGTCCAAGTGTGCATGCTTTTATAACATACCATTACGGTTGGATTGGTAGTCTTGAGAAAAGAATTCTGAATACAGTGTAATGCACTGTCTTAATCATCTGTCACTGTATATCAGATAAAATAACTTGTTTATCATAGAATTCTTCAGAATGGAAATGTGAGTTGTCTTCTAGAGTTGCAAGTAATATGTCACCTGAAAAATTATTCATTTGCAATCAACTTATTTGCTGAGGAAAGCATTTTAAATTGGCAAGGACTCTAGCTATCTGGAAAGCACTCTTTCCTTTTTACTCCTTGAGGCAAAGATCATGTTACTGTTATGTTTATTTTCTATCCCTCCCTCCCTCCTTCCTTCCATTATCTCGGCTAAAACACAGTGCAGATTTTCATTTTTAAATTTTTCTTCAAATGATGTTGTACCTCTTACTTTCTTCGATCATGACTTTCAGTTCTAGAAATGGAATAAGGTAGAACACCACCCTTGAGTTCGTATATACAACCACATATACCCAATTTAATTATGGTGCTACCATGTATATCAATAAGTAATGTAATCATTTCTATAGTAAAAATAATGCAATTTATATTGGTAATCTGTATAATTCTGTTAGAGAAATTTATAGTTTAAAACAATGAATTAAATATAGCTATTAGTTAAGAGCTGAGATCTGATATTATGAGAAAAAAGATATTGAGTAACAGAAGAGCAAGGCAGAATGAACTGTCTTCTGCTTGAACTTCGGTTTGAGTGATTACATTAAAACAGATTTAGTATTAATTTTTAAAATAGATTAAGTGGCAGTCTTTCTGCTTTTAAAATAATTTTTGCTTACAATACAGCTAAAACAATTACTGAGAAGTTACTCAGATGTTTTGGAAAATGAGCAAGATGTACCCATTGCACTAAATTTTAAAATTTTAAGGTTCTTGCTGAGTTAAATAAAACAACTTAGAAACTTAAAAGAGTTAGACTGAAAGAATACTCATGGTGATTTTTAAATAGTCCAATGTTTATATAAATTAAGTAATGAATAATTTGAGAAAATGGAATATTTAGAGCCCCCAGTTTGGTTCTAGAGGGGAGGGGGGCAGGGGGATGGGTTAGCCTGGTGATGGGTATTAAGGAGGGCACGTGCTGAATGGAGCACTGGGTGTTATACGCAAACAATGAATCATGGAACACTACATCAAAAACCAATGATGTATTGTATGGTGATTAACATAGCATAATAAAATAAAAAAAGAAAATGGAATATTTAATCATTCTATGAGATTACTGACAATGTTAATTCTGCATGATTGATGCCAAAGTCTTGGGGCTACTTCGTTAGACAGCCAGTCTGTTTTACCTCCCTATTTATTCCCAATCTCTTTATTTTTAACCAACAAATTGCACTTGCTCATATCTTCTCAAACTCGGACTTTTATTCAGCATCCTGTTTCTCTCAATTTCATGTGTTTCCCCAGGAACATGTGCCTGGATCTTGCCTATGTGCCTTAAGGTTATCCTTAGATGTGTTTGCTAAGATATTAACAAATACATTAAAATAGTCAGTAAACATCTATGTGCGCTGTACTGTACAATTTGCAGTGGTGGGTGGGGAGACATGAGGAAAGCAGGGCTGCTCTCCAAAGTCAGGCTAAAGAGGAAGTTAAGAGGAGGACACATATACACCTGCCAAGAAAACCCTACAAAGCAAGGTAGAAAACACTTTCTAATGATCAGAGATATCCAAATAGAGCATTTAATAAAATTAAATAAATTAAAACCATTTAATTTGTGTTGACATGCACTCTTTTGCAATGTGCTATATTTGTGTATCAGTCTCTATCTTTTAATAGGTAATATCCATATGCAAGTACATTTTCGTGTTTATGACATTTAGTTGAGTGGGACAGTTTCTGTATCCAGTTGTTGGTGTCTCTGTATTGAAATTATGTCTGTTTCTCATTTCCTATACATGTAAAACTCAATGGGGAAGATGTATTTATGTAGGTAAGTAAAAACTAACATAAGCTGGGGTGTAAAAGAGTGTAAAATCAAAAAATCTTCAGTGTTTATACATCTTGAATCTGCCCTAAGGGTTTTTTTTACTGAGATGAAATAAGGCTTCTAAGTGTATCTTTTTTTTTTTTTTTAAGTGAAAGACTGGTATTATTCTGTGTAAGATTACTATATATTCTTTGTAATATTGTAAGAATGAGAATAGACATTTCTGATTTGGGATTTTTAAGCTTGGAGCCTCGATATTCTACCTAGTCTATATGTGTTCTGAGTCAGTGGGAAAACAGTCCCTACAGTAAGGGAGGGAAAGGTCAGATAAAGCTGGAGAGGAGTCACAGGGAGAAACTGAGGCCAAAACGTACTTTCTGTTTCCCCACCCCACTCCCATGTGAACTTGCCCATCCTGTTACAGAATAAACTGAGTAAGCAGCTGGTGAATGGCAAGCCTCCTCCACCAGCTGTCCTCACTCCCTGGCCCACCCTATATTCCCTGGGAGCTTACTGTTCAAGGAGAAAAGACATTAGGAAGGTAGGTCTGAGGGAGAGCAGGACCAAAAAGACTAAGCAGGGCATTCACACTGGTCATTTTCCCAATGGCATGAATGAGACAATGACCTATTCTATTCATTCTGTTGGGGGGAATAAATAAGGCACGATTAGAGAAAGGGATCTTTCTCTCATAGGGAATGGAGCGGAAATACTTTCCTTCTCTAAGCATAGAAAGAGCATTATAATAATTATCCGCAGGAGCAAAGAGCAAAAATGCAGACTTCTTTCAGTGGCGCGGTTTTATGCCTATAGGAAAAGTGAGGGGAAAATTTCAGGTGAAGAAAGACAGCATTGGGGTCATCGGGCCCAGTGTGAGTGTGGACAATGGTGGTCATTTCTTTCGCAGCATCGCAAAGAAATAGGGACATAAACATGCTTAAATCATGTTGACTGGAAGTTGATTCAGACTTTAAAAAGACAAGAAAGATTGCCAACGTGCGACCATCACTGCCAATGATACAGAATCATTTGAGTTGTGTATACATTTTCACAACATACCATACATAAAAAAAAAAGTCACAAAGTTATTTTCTGGCCACATTTTACTTCCCATTTGCTGTCTTCTCATTTTTCCCATTTCTCTTATTCATAGCTTTGAAGAACAAATTCAGCAGAGCCATACTTTTGTATAGCATAGCGGAGAATAAAGAAGAGGATGTTGTGTACGTAGTAAGAGAAAAACAGATTTGAAATCCCATTATAATGGTGTTTGTGTTTACACACATCCATTAACTGTTGTTGATGAGTGATCTCTATTTCATCAAGCTACATTTTAAATACATACAGCCCAAGAGTAGTTATATGTGCATGTTGTTTCCGTGCACCTTGGATATGTATAATTTACTCTACTTTGATTAGGGGTATGTTTGAAAATTAGAATCCATCTTTAACTATTGACAGAAGTTGATGAGATGCAAGTATTTAATAATCTATAAAGCCATAAATCCTATAGAGTGGTCAATAAAATCACTTATCTTTAATCTTAGTTATTACTGCACAAGAAATTCTAAGCCAGTATTTGCTATGCTATGTCTTTTCCTTTAGTGCAGTGCTGTACCTGGGGGCATAATGAATGCAAGGAACATCTTTGATAAAATGCTTTTTATACACAGTGAAGGCTCAGAACTTCCATTGTAGGAGATATGGAAAAAAGTAACTTTTTGACAAAATGACATGACATAAAGGGTTTGGTGCCTAAACCGATTGTTACCGTCATATATATTTGAAATAGATTTGTCGATAGTAGATGGGGCGCCTGGGTGGCTCAGTTGGTTAAGCGTCCAACTCTTGATTTCCGCTCAGGTCATTATCTCAGGGTCATGAGCTCCAGCCCCATGTCAGGCTCTGTGCTGAACATGGAGACTGCTTAAAATTCTCTCTCCCAATTCCCCTCCCCTGCTCTCACTCTCTTTCTCTCTCTCTTTAAAAAAAAAAAAAGATATCAATAGAAGGTAAATAATAACTACATTTTTTTCTAATTAGAGGTTACACTGAGTGAAATTAAGATGAAATAAGGCTTCTAGATTTATATTTTAATAAAAATATTTCTATATTATAGAAATTAATATCTGCCTACAAAATTGCAGAAACAATGTTAAACTTGACTGAGCTCTAAATTTCTACCCTCAGAGAAAACTACTATTAATAGTTGGGTAATGTAGTACTTTGTGTTGATTTAATCATTAAGTAAACTATCGAACACCTTCCCTTATTAAATAGGTGGATGCATCCTCTTATTAAAAATGTAAATAAAGCACATATAGACTAAACCAGAGTCATAGTACCTTTTTCATAGAAATTGTTACACAAGTATATGTTGATCATACTAATTACAGTTCCTCAAAGGATATAGATGTTAGTTCTTTTTAAAGTTTATTTATTTATTTATTTGACAGAGAAGAGAGAGAGAGACAGCGAGAGAGGGAACGCAAGCAGGGGGAGTGGGAGAGGGAGAAGCAGGCTTCCTGCTCAGCAGGGAGCCCGATGCGGAGCCCGATGCGGGGCTCGAACCCAGGACCCTGGGATCATGACCTGAGCCGAAGGCAGACGCTTAACAACTGAGCCACCCAGGCGCCCCTATTTTTTTAAAAGATTTATTTATTTATTTATCAACAATTATAAAGTCTATTCCACTTCCAGAAAAAGTCAAGTTTAGACTATTGATGCTATTGTAATGATATTAAGAGAAGGGAGTTAGTCTATCTTTCTTGAAAAAATTAAGACAAACGTGTTTAAAGGAATTAATTTGAACTGAATAGATGTTTGAATGGTAATGCTTATTTCTGATGCATGAATAGCCACTGTAGAGTTTCCTAATTTAACACACAGACATTGAAGCAAAGTAATATACAGAAGTAGCATATTTTTCTTCACTGTGTCAAGTCTTGTCCAACTACCTTTTGATACTAGAGGCTATATCTGGTAGAATCAGCCCTGCCTAGTTCCTTAATAAAAATTGGAAATATATTAAACAGCCTGGCCCTTTAAGAAGTATATTTGAATGTAGTCTTTTTTTTGTTTCTGTTTTGTGTTTCCATTTTGGTGTCTGGTGCTTTTGCATCTTGTGAACTTTGGACTGCAGCTTCATCTAACTCCTGTTGACTGTGACTGGTTTGCCTGCTGGGACTTTTGAATTCACCCTATTTCTAGTTCCTATTCTGGGTTATTTCTGGGTTTGATTTTGGACTCTGTAAGCTCTAGCCACGTGAGCCTGGATGAAACCCTCTGGTTCTGTTCCTACAAGGCTTTTCTTCCTCGATTGTGATAGCTGTAACACAGATGTTCTCAAGAACTAGGGGTATTTTCTCAACATTCTCTGGGAGAGGATTAGGCCTTTTTATAAAGTTACCAACTAGGGTTATTTTCTCAACATTCCCTGGGAGAGGATTAGGCCTTTTTATAAAGTTACCTTTTATAAAGTTTTATATTAAAAAGTCACAGTGGGAGACTCAGTACTTTATAAAGATTATCTTATGTTTATTTAAAGTTTTGTTATTGTTTAAATTTTAAATTACGGTGGAGGAAGTTTTGTGTGATGGTGGAGGTTAGGGAAAACATTTTCAATATTTTAGGTCTAGTCTTGCAAGCCCCTAAACAAACCTAATGTCTTTGTCCTTTTCTTCCCATTAAACCCCTTGAGAATAGCCTTGATCAGATTAAAGATTGTTGAGCCCCCCTGGGCTTGAATGCTGTTTCCATCCTGTAGGTAGGTAATCTTATTATCCAGATGAGTTTTGTAAATCTCCCCAGATTTTTTCTGCAACTTCTTTCTCTTCAGCCTAGACTTCCCCAACAGCCTTGCAGCGGTGGCTGTGCTGCCTGTCATTACATTGTAACAGTTACTACAAAAGCTAAGCTGAGAATGGAAGAGTTTTATTAATGACAACCCTGCAAAATATAGGGTGAGTCCTCTGTGCAAGGAGCCTGCTAACCTCATGAAGGAGGGTATAACAATATGCACTGAAAAATCATTCTATTTCAGATTTTTTAAGGCATTTCATAAAAGTCCACAGAATTGTCCCTGGGGGCATGACTTTGAGAGTTAAGAAAACAACTGTAATTCTGGAAGAATTGAAGTTCAAGTGTTATCATGTGATACTTTTTAGAAATTAAGGGAGGGCAGTGAAAATAGCATGATAAATAGATTACATAAACAAGTTATATGATTATAATATATATTATATTATATTATTATAATCATAGATATATTATAATCATAGAACTAAGAAAGGAGCACAGGCTTTAAAATCTTTTAAAGTGCCTTAAAATAAAATTCAAGATATAATTATGTCAAATAAGCTAAAATACACTTAAAAATCTAAGTTCACATATAATGAATGGTTTGCAGGTAAGAATTAGAACAAATGCTGCACATTAAGTAATGTAAAATACTTCACATAGAACTTGGAAGCAGCTAATGTAGTATTTCAGTATTTCTGTAGTTGAATGTTCTTAGTATATTCCCAAAAGTAAAGATCAGAAAACCAGAATCTATCAGAGTTCCCCAACAGCCTTTCAGCCATGGCTGTGCTGCCTGTCCAGTGATGTCCACATGATAATGTACTTTTTCCTTTAAATATAAATTTTTGTCTGTCCTAAAGAAGGCATAAAGTTTTTAAATGCCACTTAGTAGTCTTTTGAAAAATAGGCAATTTGACCCAAAATACTGCATTTACTTGAAGACTACTATTCATTTACCATTCAATTTTTCTTCTGCTTTCCCCATCATATCATATAATGAGTTTGAGAACTATCTTTTTAAATTTTTTTTTTTTTGACTTTTGGACTCTATCAGTGCTTCACAGCTTAGGTAATATAATAAGTTTCTTGTATGTCATACTTAGCAAGATCATATCAAGGAAAGGCAAAATTAAAGAAAACAATGTTATAGATTTCTTTATAGTTGCATTTTCTCCATTTTATGATAGTTCTAAATAATTTTGAATAGTGCCAAATTTTTAACTCTCTAATATTTTAAAGAAATAATTTGTGTCCATGTATAAAATCAATGAAAAATTACTGAAATTATAAGAAAAAAAATAGCCGTGTTGTTTTTTATTTCAATGTTTGTGTTTTTTTCTCCCAGAAATCCCAATTTGTCTTATTATAACATTATGTTATTGTGATAATAATTTTAAAACCAGTAATTATTGGATGATTATATCAGGTCATATACTACATGCTTTATATTCCTAATAATTTACATCCTTACAAAATCCATACAGTTTGTATGATTTTCTTCACTTTACAAATGAGGGAATAATGTATTAAAAGCTTAAACTTGACAAAGTCATAAACTTGTAACTGTCAGAGCTATAAATTGAACCCAGGTATTATCCCAGAGTCTATGTTTTACCTACTAAACAATTTATTCATTGTACTGTAAGATACTATTCCCATTCTTTTTTTTTAAGGAATCTAATCAATCATTCAGTTCTGAAAAGACTGTATTAACTCATAACTATTTTTTTGATGTTTCCATGTAATGAGACATTTTACAGAGGTGACATTTTATGTGGTATCAGTGTATCAAACATGATTAGAGAGCAAGAACATTTATGAGTCTCCTATAAATCTTCTAACCCATAGAATTCCATTTCAGTGCTAAAATTATTTTGGTATAGTAGACTTCAAATTATATCAGGCAAGTACATTTTTGCTTTAAGAGGGCTTGATGTCCTAGGAAGGAAAAATAAAATGAAAGATAAAATCATTCAAAATGGAATCCAAATCATGTTTTAGTACTTGCATTTCCAGTCATCTAATGGATATGTAATAAATACTAAATTAATAAATACATTAATTCACTTAAATGATTCCTATATAGGGCCTTTTTATTTTTGATCATTTATAAATTTTTGTTTTTGAATCATATTTTTTTGTAAGTGAAACAAAGCCAACTCCTAGTTGCTTAATCAGATTGAATGTTGGGAGTAGGACTGACTTCAGGCAGGTGGATTTAGAAATAAACAGAGCTCTCAATTTTTGGTGTCTCTTAATGTCCTGGTTCTGCATTTTGCTGTGTTGGACTCCAGTCTCTGGCTTTGCATTGCAACAACATGGCAGCGATAGTTGAAACACCCCACATCCTTCAGATTTCAGCCCAAGTCAGCTACTACTTACTTCTTCCCCAGAATCTACAGCAGAAGGCTCACGGTATAGTTTTGGTTCGGGTAAATATACACCAGTGAACCAATTACGGTGGTTAACAAAATGGTAGTCCTGACCTAAGTATAAGTGAATTTCACAAAGTATGTTGAATTAAATATGAGGAAGAATGTTTTCCCTCAGAGGGAAACTGGGATATGGTTTCATGAAAGATAATTAGATGCCAGTTGAGAAAAACAGTAGTTACCTGCTATAGCCTTTAAGAATAGCATTGTATGGATTCATAAATTTGGGGATTATAATTTTCAATTTTTTAATTTTTATTAATTTTTATTTTTTATATTAACATTTACTATATTATTAGTTGCAGATATAGAATTTAGTGGTTCTTCAGTTGCATACAACATCCAGTGCCTTCCTTAACGCCCATCACCCAGTTACCCCAACCCCCCACCTTCCTCCCCACAGCAACTCTCAGTTTGTTTCCTATAGTTGAGAGTCTCTTATGATTTGTCTACCTCTGTGTTTTAATCTTATTTTAATTTTACTTTTCCTTCCCTTCCCTTATGTTCATCTGTTTTGTTTCTTAAGTTCCACAATGAGTGAAATCATACAGTATTTGTCTTTCTTTGATTTATTTAACTTAGCATTATACCCTCTAGCTCTATCCATGTTGTTGCAAATGGCAAGATTTCATTCTTTTTGGTGGCTGAGTAATATTCCATTATATATGTATATATGTATGATATCTACATCTGTCTATCCATCTATCTATCTACCTATCTCTCTGTCTATATCGCATCTTCTTTATCCATTCATCTGGGCTCTTTCCATATTTTGGCTGTTGTGGAAAATACTGCTATAAACATTGGGGTGCATGTGCCCTGTCAAATCACTATTTTTGTATCCTTTGAATAAATACCTAGTCCTACAATTGCTGGGTCATAGGGTAGTTCTATTTTTAACTTTTTGAGGAACCTCCATACTGTTTTCCAGAGTAGCTGCCCCAGTTTGCATTCCCACCACCATCTCTTGTTTCCTGTGTTGTTAATTTTAGCCATTCTGACTGGTGTGAGGTGGTATCTCATTGTGGTTTTAATTTGTGTTTCCCTCATGCCAAGTTGTTCACACATAGTACTGGAAGTCCTAGCCTCAGCAATCAGACAACAAAAAGAAATAAAAGGCATCTACATCGGCAAAGAAGAAGTCAAATTCTCACTCCGACGACATGATAATTTTCCACTTTTTAAACCCCTAGTTCTTATTAGTCTCAGGAAATTATGTGTTCATATGAAAGAGAAAAAATATCTAAAATATCTTAAAATGCACTAATTTGATAAATCATCAAGTTATACAAACTATCTTCTACCATACTTTGATAAGTTATTGTAAAGAATCATAACTTACCCTGGTGTCCTAATTTAATGAAGAGTGTGCACTGTATGCACCTTTTTAATTGTAATTCTGCACTTCTTGTGATTCTGATTTTACGTTATCTTTTTACTTCATACACAGGAATTTCTATATCAATTCACAGTGGGTACCAGAATATGAACTTGTGGGAACTCAATGAAATAGAACCCGATCAGTTTAAATTTCTTTTAAGTATTTCTGTCTGGCTTTAATAATGTACAATTAATATAAAAAACCATTTAGCTTTTATCAGTTAGTCAAGATCTGTTGGCCTAGTTTCAAAAGTTGGTCTCCTGGGCATAATGGACATAATTGAAACTCCTGTTAAGTTTTTCCATTTTAATGAAAATATTAAATGACTTGTGGAGTAGCATGGTAAATTTGCAGCCCAGATCTCAGAGGGCTAGGCTATGATTTCATTCTGCTATCTTCTACTATTTTATTCTCAACATTTATAAGGTTTATTAAAATGATTTCAGTCCAGTCCTTTGGCTTTGTTTTCAGATCATTGCTTTCTAGGGTGACTTGGGCTTTTATTTCCATAACTTTTTCTTTAAAACTGAAAGCTACAGAAGGGCATCATTGTCAATGGAAAACAAAAAATGCACTGATTAATTCTTTTTTTTTCTTTTCTTTTCTGAACTATGGCTTGAATAAAGCAATGTTTGAACTACAAAAAGCTATGGATTTAAAAAGGTTCTGATTATTACTTTCAGCATATAACTAACTGTAATTCTTTTTAAAAGTAGTTTTAATATTTTCTGATAGATAAAATTGAATACAATTGAAAGTACACTTTAATATTTGGGATGTGCCTTTAGAATAAAATGATAGTACATTTATTTGGAAATTATAAAGCTTTTTATTTGGCATTCTATGTCTTTTTAAAATTATTTTTTAATATTTTTTGTGACTCTACATTGATCACTCTTATATAGAAAAGTAGAAAAGGGCACAGGTTAAGAGGGAACCATACAATTAAATCTCACCACACAGTAAGTTTTAAATCTGCATTTCCACGCATTCACCTGTTTTACTGCATAAAGTGAGTAGAATTAAAATCCGATGATTAAAAAACATCATTAGGTAAATTTATATGACAATATATTAGATGAATTTCTGGAGGAAAAAATCATAAAAATTACCAATTATTAAGATATTCACTTTTGTTTTATTCTTTAATAAATACATCCAGTGTTTATTGTACCCCTGAAACCAAACATGTATCGTCCTAAGTGAGCTCTGTACATGTCTTATTTGATGTTCGCAGTATGCTTGCAGAGTATATAATAGTGTCTCATTTTACAGAAACTAAGTTTTCAAATAAGTAGCTCACCTAAGGTTGCATAAGCATTGGAGTCAGAATTCAAATTTATGATATGGAATCTAAAGCCTGCTTTTAAATCTGTATTGACCCATATTACCCCCAAATGTTCCAAAATCTAAATCCCCAAGTAACTATTTTTTTGTGTGTGAAAAATGGATATAAACTAAAATATATGAACAGAATTTTTAGGTAGTATAGATCTATGGGTGATTTTAGAAATAAACTTGTTAGTAGAGGGAAAGAAACTAACAAAAACTTAGGCCTTAAAAGAGAGAAAATTGGGGAGATATAATTCTAATATATTAATTGTGATACAAAGCCACAACTGTTCTGAGAAGTTTACTGTACAATATCTATTAAATATCAAGATTTTTTTGTTTTTAATATTTAAGGTTTATTTTTTCTGCAGTAAGAGAAAAACAGTGATTCAAAAGAGAAATAGAAATAATTAAACTTTAGGAGGATTAACTCTGTGTCAAGCAACACCATAGGCATTTCACATGTATTAACACTCTTTTTTTTTTTTTTTTTTAAAGATTTTATTTATTTACTTGAGAGAGAGAGAATGGGAGATAGCACGAGAGGGAAGAGGGTCAGAGGGAGAAGCAGACTCCCTGCTGAGCAGGGAGCCCGACGTGGGACTCGATCCCGGGACTCCAGGATCCTGACCTGAGCCGAAGGCAGTCGCTTAACCAACTGAGCCACCCAGGCGCCCAACACTCTTAATATTTACAGTAACAGTATAAGATAGTTAATATTATCATACTCATTTCTACATGAAGAAACCGAAACCTTAAGAGGCTTACTAAGTTAACTAGGTCCTAGAGTTAAGTGAGTAGCAGAGATAGAATTTATTATTTTTTTTAGGTTTATTTTTTTTTAAGATTTTATTTATTTATTTGACAGAGAGAGAGATAGCGAGAGCGGGAACACAAGCAGGGGGAGTGCGAGAGGGAAAAGCAGGCCTCCGTCAGAGCAGGGAGCCCGATGTAGGACTCGATCCCAGGACCCTGGGATCATGACCTGAGCTGAAGGCAGACGCTTAACGACTGAGCCACCCAGGTGCACGCAGAGATAGAATTTAAACCTGGGTAGCCTGATCTATAGCTAGATGTAGTAACCATTATTATATATTGCTATATTCAAAGAGTGAGTGCTAATACTTTGAAAAGTCACAAAATATAAGGATTGAATAGTGTTTACACAGTGTTAAGCATGTTGAAATTTCTCAGGTCATCTCATGTATATAACACATCTCTTCCATTTTGTCCCCATAAAAACAAAATGAAACAGAAGGGAGATTATTCAGCATTCATTTAATGTTAGTGACTCAGTTCTATTATTCTCATCACCTAATGAGAAATTCTTGACCAATAGAGCTCTACACATATAACCCATTAAAACTGATTTCATATTTTCTTCTAATATGTATTAGTTACATGTATGTGATAACACCCTATTTCCAGGCATAGTTACATATACTTTTCCTAGACACTTTCCCCACTGATAAATGCATCTTTTATTCATTTTATTTGGCTTCCATGCACAAGAATTACATGATTCATGATTTTCCTTAGGCACATTTCTGTTGTTATTCAGACATCTTGGTTTATTCCCTACTTCCTTATCTGAACAAAGTAACAAATTATTATACTTTCAAACGTAAGGAAGTAAATGACATCTTGGTGCTTTGGAAGCTAATAAAAGATGGTGAGGATTTTAGAATTAGTTGACATCTTATAAAATAATACATTTTAAATATATGTTGCATTTCTATGGTAAAATATTTTTACTATGGCAAAATATTGCCTACTTGATAGTAAAAAAGAACACAAGTTATGAAGATTAATGCTTTTTCTATTCTGCCAAATTTCTTATAAAAATTTCCTTGTCTTCCATTTTAGCACCTGGAATAACACCTGGAACACAGTATATGCTCAGTAAGCATTAAAAAAACAAAAACAAAAACAAACAAATTGTATTTAACTTTATGATTTAAAAACCTTTTCTCAGTAACTGAAATATAATTCCACTTTATCTGCTTGATGGCTCTTTCTGCTTTAGCTAATTTTTCCCCTTTGTATGGAAAATTAATAAAAAGTGATTCTTATGTCACAAAAAGCCTTTGAGCAAATACAGTAAGAATAAACCAACTAGATAATGATTTACCACTTTGTGAAACACATTTTCCAGAGATAAAGGAAATCCCTCTTTCACTAATCTTTATACCATTATGTCCCAAGTGTGGAACCAGTATCTTGGATTGTAACAGAGATGACATGGCTGCTTTAGACTTAAGGAATATTGGTTAACAGAGTGAGATTATAATTTCCTTTAACAATATCTAACATTTCTTCCAATCTGTCATTTTTTTTCAGATAAAATCTTGTTATGGAGATTATAGGTCTTTAACACCTTAATACATTTAATCTCCTACTTTAACAAAGAGAGTGGAGGCACTAGATTAGTACATTTACCAGACAATAGTATCTATTTAAAATTTAATAATACTGCTTTGTTTTCATGATATTTGTATGTGATGATTATGTTCTATTTATTGGAAGCTCCTCTGGTTTTGCATTCATGGTATCTTCAAATACATATAAAGTAAAATGCAGTTTATTTTAAGAAATGTAAAAGTAAAGAATAGTAATTCAATGATATGGTATTTGAAGGGGATATACGAAAGATTTAAGTCTGGGAAACTGACATATATTAATAGAATAATCAGCTTAGTATGACATGTAAGTATCTACATTCCACAGCATAATAATAATGATTTCTTTCAATTATTGATGAGTAAATAGAAAATAACAGTAAAGTAATAGCATATATGTGGTATTGGACATAGCTCATAAGTGACGTAGAATACTGAAATTTAATGGGACTGAATATAAAAAACATTTACTGGAAAATAGTGCAATATTTTATATACTTGTAAAATTTCAAATTTTTTTTAAAAAGTACTTGCTTTTTAATCACAAATTTAAGAGCCCACCAAAGAAAGAATGGAAAGAAAGAAAGAAAGAAAGAGTAAAAAAAAAAAACAAAAAAAACAGAAGAGGGAAAAAGAGATACTGAATGGGATTTAGATTTACTTGAATGACAGTATAACTACTACCCAGAGAAAACTACTTTAAAAGTAAATGTGATCACAGGAACACTAGGAAAAAGATATATTTGTTTATAAATTAAATTAATATTGAGTGTTGAAATTGGTGTGCTCAAAATAAATGAATTATAAAGATAATGCTCAATTTGAGCATTTTGCAGTTAAAAAGTTAAATATAGGACATGGATAGTATAAACATTGACAAATACATAAAGATCAGTTTGCAATTTAGGATAGTTGAAAAATATTAATAATACTAATACAGAAGTATAAATTGCTTTGTGAATTCAGGACTTAATATTATTACCATTATTTTTTTGTTTTATAGTATTATGCCACAATAGGCTACTTTGTTAATAGTGTTGCAATAGTTGATTTCAACAACAACAACAACAAAAAACTGCATTGGTAGGTAGAGAACATAAGAATAAAATTTAACCTCAAACCTGTTATTGTTTTATACGGGAAACAAAATAAGCTATATGTAAGATGTATTTGTGAAATTAAATTATTATTAAAGAGTAAAAATGCCACAGTGTTCAAAGCCAAGGGATTTTGGGAGACTTTAATATGAATTTTGCAAGCATGCACTTATTTATACCCCAACGTCTTTTAAATAAGATTTAAAGCAATTTGTCCTGGTACAAATTGCTTTAGATGGACCTGAGGTGAAGTGTCTTCTGGTTGTTTACTTACCTGTGCTGATTTGAAGACAAGAGAATTCACAAGATAGGGAATATTTCCTTCCTGATACCACCTACTCAATATTTTTTTGTTCTCATGACCAAGGTATTTTAGAACTATATACCAGTGATAAACAATTCTGAATTTACTTCACGTTTTCTTTCTTGCATAAATATACAAGTAGAAAGTATGGCTGGGAAGTTACTAAACTCTCACCGTAATTCTAATGCTTCTTAGCTGAAATAATATTAATTTCTTAATGTATTTTGACTAAAAAGATCCTTAATCTTTGAGTTCCTTTCCTTGGTAATCTTTTGTACGTTGAGATGAGTAAAAACTGTTTTTGTTTAAAATTCTTTTAAGTGCTAATTATTGGTTTGTTGAGGTATAAAACAGATTCTGACACACAAACAATATTTACCTCAAAAATGAATGAATGTTGTAATATACTATGAGAAGAGTTATGTTAACACTAAATTATATTATAAATTATGTTAAATCACTTGAGAAAATGAAATATGGGGATATTTTTTTGCCTGGTTGATCATCTTAGTATACCTATAGTCTTATTTTTAAAAGTTTCAAATGCTCACAGGAAAAATATTAGGGACAAACTTATTCCAAATTATGTTTTACATTAATTTAAATGTATGATATTATATTAATGAGAGTTATTTTTTCCATTGTTCCAATTTATAGGGAAAATATCCATTTGTTCTATTTTTGTTTCAAGTTGCTCTTTGAGATTGCTAATGTGAAGTTAAAATTTTGGTAAGCCCTCCAACATATTCTACTGGAATTATTAATTACCCATAATATAAATGATGGCCATGTTCTGATTAGTTCAGATTCAGTGGGAAACACTTAAGTATCAATGGCATAAAATTGTCTTAAGACTTAGATATGACTTGGGCGCCTGGGTGGCTCAGATGGTTAAGCGTCTGCCTTCGGCTCAGGTCATGATTCCAGGGTCCTGAGATCGAGTCCCGCATCGGGCTCCCTGCTTCTTGGGAGCCTGCTTCTCCCTCTGCTTCTCTCTCTCTCTCTCTCCCTCTCTCTCTCTCTCCTCCTCTGTCTCTCATGAATAAATAAATAAAATCTTTAAAAAAAAAAGACTTAGATATGACTTGATAAGAGCTATATAATGATTTACATACCTGAATACTTTTGATTTTCCTGTTATGATTACCAATTATTTTTTTTTTAATTTAACAACGTTGCTCATTTTATCATGGGTTTAGAAAGTTCTACTTTATTTATTTTTATTTTTTTAAGAGAGAGCAGGCATGCACATGTGCAAGCGGCGGGTGGGGGAAGGGGGCAGAAGGAGAGGGAGAGAGAATCTTAAGCATGTTTCAAGCCCAGTGCTGAGCCCAAGCGGGGCTCGATCTCATGACCCTGAGATCATGCCCTGAGCTGAAATTAAGAGTCAGTCACTTAACTGACTGAGCCGCCCGGGCGCCCCAGAAAGTTTTATTTTACAAAAGAAATATATTATAATGATCATACATGGTTATACAATTCCACATACAATGGTCAATGCTGATCTCTTAGACTGAATAATTGATGCTATACATTAATAGTAAGAAATATAATTATCCCATTATGAGAAATATAATGTAGAACAAGGGATTAAGCACTTAAAAGGCAATTCACCTAAACTAACAAAATTTACTGAGACCCTACCATGTGCCTGGTACTCTCTGGCAATTGGGAGACAAAGAAGTGAACAAGGCATAATGTCTCCCTGTACTCTTGGAGCTGGTATTTGGTGGGAAGATGGGAGGGTAGACTATAAATAAACAGTAATATACAATCAGGTAATATTAAGTGCTGGGTTGAAAAACTGAGTAGTGTATGGAAAGACAGAGAAAGCTATATCAGATAGGGTAGTCAGGAAATTCTTCCATAGAGACAAGAATGAAGGGAGAGAAGGAGCCAGTGGGAAGGTCTGGGAGGAATAGCAAATGCAAAGGCAAACTCAGCATCTAATGGGAAATGGTAACATACATGTATGATGACAAAGGCTGCTACCTATTAAAACTGTATGAGCATTGCATTGTTTTAGAAAAGTTTTGTTTGTTTTCTTTTTAAAGGTAAAGACACAGTAACTTGTGAAGCATGCTTGTGATTAATGATAGACAACAAAATCTAAAGCAGTCAGGATCCCAGAGCTCAAAATTTGTTGGTGGGGGGAGTGTCACCCCTTAAAAATGGTTGAGCAATCTTGTTCTGCTATAATGAAATGATGAAAGTCAAAATAATTTTCACTTTGCTTTAGGAAATAACATGATGCTAATTATTGGTGCATAATTTCATGTCCAGCAGTACACAGCAACAAGATTAGTAGTCATAGTAGTACTAGCAGGGGTTGTGGTGATGGTGGGATTATTTTTAATGCTAGTAGACACACTTGAAGGAATATCATCTTTGTGGTAGAAACAGTGCCAAGTGTGAATTTACATGATCTGTTTTATTTCCCCAAACTTGAAGATGTGTTCCATTATTATCCCCATTTACAAATGAGGATACTGAAGTTAGAGAGTAAGTAACTCTCTTATGGTAACAGTATCAAAAAAAAAATTCAGAGGGGGAACTCAAACTCAAACTCAAACTCATTAGAATTGCATCTCCAATGCTAATTTTAAGGGAAAGTATCATACATTATGGTTAACTGTGAACTGGCATTGTGGAGTTTGAAATTTAAAATTGATAGGGTACTTAGAAATTCTGAGTTTTGGAAATGAATATGCCATGCATTTGATGTGTGAGAGACACTTCTGTACCCTGTGTCTGCAAAATAAGCATGCCAATGCCATTTTTCTTTCAGATTTGTTCTGATAAACAAATGAGTAAATGTGCATAAAGACAATATGAAAAATGATGGAAAATTTCTTTAAACTCAGTACACGTCAAGAGAATTCTGAAATGCTATTCACTGTATTATGTGCTGAGGGTAAAAACAGGATTGGTTTAGAGACCAACCTTCAAGTGGCAAATAATAAAATAAATAAAATTGGGTTCCACACCAGTTCAAGGGAAAACGAAATAAGTATCTCAGTCATTCAGGTTTAATAAATGCAGTAGGTCATCTGTAATTTTTACCCCCAAGGCACCCTCTTCTGGCAAGTGACTAATTTCTTCACTTATTCTAGGTCCCTTTGTTTTGGATGAGTCTCACTGCACCCCTGGGCTCCTGGAAGGGGCACCATAACTCAGGCTCAGCCAATGAGAAGGCCATAGCTGTAGTGACCGATTTAGGAGAAGGATTGTGACACCAGTCTGGATGAAGAGAGGGAGAGAAGGGGAGAGGAGAAAAGTGAGTGAGAGAGAGAACATTAATATTTAACACACTGTTGCAGCTTTTCTTGATCATTGGACATTTCATTTATTATAAGCCAAAAAATTCCTGTCTGCTGAAAGCTAAGTTGAGTTGATTTTTTGTTACCTGTAGTTGAGAATTCTAATAGGATAGGGGAGTTACATATGAGCTGGGAATTTTGAATATAACCAGGAAGACAGACTTAAACAGTGTGACTATGTGGATTCATTTAAGATGAAAAGTTAAAAGTTAGGGGTGCCTGGATGGCTCAGCCATTAACCGTCTGCCTTTGGCTCAGGTCATAATCCCAGGGTCCTGGGAACAAACCCCACATCGGGCTCCCTCCTCAGCGGGGAGCCTGCTTCTCCCTCTCCCACTCCCCTCTGTTTGTGTTCCCTCTCTCCCTGTCAAATAAATAAATAAAATCTTTTTTAAAAAAGTTAATGTTAGAGTTAATGAGATGCTTTAATTTTCTCAAGATGACTGATTTTTTTCAACATATTTTTTATGTTGTGTTAATCACCATACATTACATTGTTAGTTTTTGATGTACTGTTCCATGATTCATTCATTGTTTGTGTATAACACCCAGTGCTCCATGCAGAATGTGCCCTCTTTAATACCCATCACCAGGCTAACCCATCCCCCCACCCCCCTCCCCTCTAGAACCCTCAGTTTGTTTCTCAGAGTCCATCGTCTCTCATGGTTCATCTCCCCCTCCGAGTTCCCCCCTTCATTCTTCCCTTCCTGAAACAAATAATACATTATATGTTAAAAAAAAAAAAGAAGATGACTGATATTTAAGCAAGTCTTAAAGAGCAAAATCCAGAAAGATGACACCAAGTCTTATGGAGAAAGCGAAAAGTGGTCTTTACTGAGAGTCTAGCAGATACTAGGCAGGAAACCAATATTTTACATATAAATTTTATTAGCTTAAAGAGGAAATTATATATTTCTTACTATTAACTTTGCCAAAATGTATATTGAGATACTCATTAAATCTCAAAACTTTAAGGAGTTTTGGTATTTTTTATGGTATAGCACAGATAATTAGAAAAGGTGGCATGATATGAATTTTACTCTAGGAAGATGCTTCATGGTACAGAAAGAAAAATAGATGGGCGGCATGAGTTATTAGAACAAGCAACATTGGCAGAAACTTCTTAATTTAGTTAAATTATTATTATTATTTTTTTTTTTTAGAGAGAAAGGCTTTTGCTGAGAGATGCTTAGAGCCTTCAGCAGCATAGCAGCAATGGGAATGGATTAAAATAAGAAAGATCTACGAGACGGGCGCCTGGGTGGCTCAGTCGTTAAGCGTCTGCCTTCGACTCTGGTCATGGTCCCAGATCGAGGGGATGGTTCGAGCCCCACATCAGGCTCCCTGCTCAGCGGGAAGTCTGCTTCTCCCTCTCCCACTCCCCCTGCTTGTGTTCCCTTTCTCACTGTCTCTCTCTCTGTCAAATAAATAAATAAAATCTTTAAAAAAAAAAAAAGATCTAGGAGATTTTGAGGAGAAAGAATCATTAGGCCTGGAGAACTAAAAATAATGTAGGGTGTGGTGGAGATGGAGTGTGTTTTCATGGATATTTAAGAGAGTAGAGGATTTATTAACAGATGCAAGATATACAGAGTGAAGAATATATTAGCAGGCAAGAAGGATTCTAGTTAATGCCTTTTAAGAACATGGGTTTGAAGAGCCTGAGGTGTTTTTGCTGTGAAGACCAGCATTTGTTCATGCATCGTTTCAGGAAAATAGGTATTGAACATTTAAATATAGCCAAGTTACTTCTCTAGACAAATTTCCTGCTCTCACAGACCTTGTATTCTAGTGGTAGGATGCAGAGAACAAACAATTAAATGAATAAATATACTATATCAAGTGGTGAAAAAATACAGAAAGAAAAAACATAGTCAGGATTTGGGGCTGTTATTTTATTTTATTTTTTTAAAGGTTTTATCTATTTATTTGACAGAGAAAGAGAGCACAAGCAGGCAGAGAGGCAGGCAGAGGGAGAAGAAGAAGCAGGCTCCCCGCTGAGCAGAAAGCCTGACGCGGAGCTCGATCCCAGGACCCTGGAATCATGACCTGAGCTGAAGGCAGATGCTTAACCAACAGAGCCACCCAGGCGCCCCAGGGCTACTATTTTATAATGCTGGCTAGGGAAGGCATCTCTGAGAAGAGGTCTGACAAAAAATTGAGGATCTCTGGGGTAAGAACATTCAGACCTGAAATTGTATTCAGTGATGTACTTGACTACAGTGTGAACTTCTGAAAGGGACTATTATACTTATCATTAAGAAAAAAAAAAAAAAAAATCCAAGCTGGGTTTCAGACTGTCATCATCTCAATCCTGGATTGCTGCCTTTGGCTCTGAAGAAATTGTCATATGCCTCATATGTTCTCTCTTTATCATTCACAAGATACTCTTCTATTTTTCCAACCAATTTTCATCTAGGGATTGTTTCCTCCAAGAAGTCCGGGTAGATAAAATACTCTCTTTTATACCCCAAAACATATTTCTAGCATAATTGCTCTCGAGTTAGGAGTCTATAAAATTCTTGAAGACATGACCTATGGTTTACGTGTAGTGAGTGACTTCCTTGCAATAAAAATTTGTGGACTTGCATTAGAGATAGAAGTCATCTAGACTGACTGAGGCATAGAATATATGCAGGTAAGAGAATGACACAAAATATGAGGAAGAGAAGACATAAAATAGGAAGTTGCCAAAAATAACTAGGAAAAAAGTGGTAAAACAACTGATTCAGTAAGCAAAGTGACTTGTCAAGGAATGAATCAAACCCAAGAAGAAGGTTGCTGTTAGTGTCCTCTAAGTTCTTTTCCTTCTGTCTCTAATTAAGGAAAGCTTTATAAAGATAGCACATAGCAGTATCTGACAGATACTCGGGGCTCAATAAAATATTCACAGTTAGAGTTAGCTTTTGGAAGAGAACCTTGAGATAAATTTACATCATTTTCCTTGATTAAAGGAGTCAATGAATCCATTAAATAGATTAATTTAGATATATGCACATGTGTATTTTTTGATCAAAATCTTATTGCTATATTCAGTTTAAATGACAGGACAACTTTTTCGGGTCAGAAACAATCTCCCCCCCCTCTTTAATTTAGGAACGACTGACTTTTTAGTTTGGGACCATCTAAATTTGGATGCAGACAAGGATGTCATAAATGAGATTCTTATAAGAGTCCATTTGGGTCTTTAGTCTATTGCATTGATCATATCTTAGGGTCTCCTTGATGTCTCAGCACATTTTGGTACAGTATTGACATATTTTAAATTTAACTCCATGGATCCCAGAATACACATGACCTTTTCAGAAAGTATATGTTATTGTAAGAACTGAATAATCTTTGTGCAGAAATGTTTACTATAGTCAACTGCAAAACAGCTATTAAGTCTTTAGATAATTATAATTTGGTTTGTGTTTTTGACCTTGTTTTAAAGATTTTATTATTTTTTTAAGTAACCTCTGTACCCAGCATGAGGCTTGAGCTTACAACCCCGCAATCAAGAGTTACATGTTCTACTGACTGAGCCAGCCAGGGGCCCCTAACCTTGTTTTAAATAGCATAGTTTAGTAGCAGATTTTCTTCAGTTTGGAATGCAAAGTTAGCTTCATTTTTATTCGAGATACAAAAATTCTTCTATAAATATTTTAAATTTATAAAACTTTTTCAATGGAAATAATGCACTCAGTTTTAAAGTTTAATACCGTAAGTAAAATATTGCCATAATATTAATTATATCACACTTTAGTAACGAGATGGATTCTTCCCAATATTTAGCTATTATTTACTTTATTGGAGAGGGAGTGTTTCTGAGATTGGCAGCCTATCGAAACTCCCCCTAATGAATGCTATTTGCTGCCCAAAAATAAAAGTGTATTAACAATTCCATTTAACATGATCCTAATTGTATGATGTTATATGAAGAGCTAATTATCATATTCAGTCTAAAAAGATTTTTAACGTAGTTGTGGGTTAACCTCTTCAAATATTTTATTAGGTCTTTCTTCTTTTAGTACAGAAGATCTATAATTCAGGTTATTAATCTATGGTTACTTGTTCTTTGTAAAATAATTAATTATTTGCTATTATTCCTTGCATTTCCCTAAAATTTTGAAGATATTTGTCATAAAGTTGTGAATATGGCAACAGCTATCACCATTAACTCTCAATTTTTCCTTTGATACGTCTACCTTAACAAGATGGTGTAAAGATACAGAGAAAACTATTAGTAGTATAACTCCCAATCTCACAAAAATAATCTTCCAGCTATTATAAAGTTAACCTTGTATCCATGATATAGGAGATAAATGGTAGATAATACCCATAGGGCAGATAGTAAATAGTGTATTCTGCTTGGATATTAGCATTTTAGTTGTTTGAGAGAGACTTTCAGTGTTTTTCCATATATGTATTTATTGGGTCATTGAAGGAACATCACCGCAGCCTATAAATAGGCTAACCTCAAGTAAGCAATAAATGTATCCATGCATGCATGCCTGCATCCACCCATCTATCCATTTATACATACAAACATTCCTTTTCTGACTCAGCAGATTAGTAGGTAAATTTTAAGAGTGAAAGGATTATATTTTGCTTACTCTTTCACTAATACAATGAAGAACTCATTGTGAGTGCTCAATAAATCTTTGTTGAGTTGTTAATGACAAGGAGGGGATGGGTAAGTGCTTGGCTGGCTATCAGATTAGATATTGGATGGTTAAGTTATGGTCCTTGACATTGTTGGCTTATTGCAATAATTTTATTTATTCTTGGAGTGCCTGGGTGGCTCACTTAGGCCTCCAACTCTTGATTTTGGCTAAGGTCTTGATCTCAGAGTTTTGAGATTGAGGCCCCCCCAACCCCGCATCTGGCCCCTGCCAAGCAGGAAGTCTAATTTTCTCCTTTCTCCTTCTCCCTGCTCTCTCTCTCTCTCTCAAATAAATAAATCTTTAAAAAAAACTTTGTTCATTCTCAGTAATTTAACAGTGTGTACCTTTCTAGCAAATGTATCATGAACTACTTTGTGTATTTTTGATTTCCCATGTAAAATGCAAATATGAAGTATTGTTTTTAGCAATACATCAAATCGTGTATCTTTCATAGCCTACTATACACAGGTGATTTTTTTTAAATTAACGTAAAAATTCTTTTAGAGAATGCTTTGACACACTAATGAGGTAATCAGTGTGTTGTGGTTTGGTTCAATAGAATCAGACTCTTATAACTGAATTCAGAATGTATACATTTATTAAACAAATTGAAAATGTAATAATCATAAATGTTAGCATGATAAAATATTTATTTCAACAATTTATTCTTTCCTTAATTAATTCATCCAATAAGACCACAGAGTTTCTCCTGTATGTTAGTCACTTTGCATAGGGCCACTTTGTGATGATTGGGATGGGGAAGCTCCATAAACCTCAGAATGTAACCATCATAGGGAATTAATATTCTTTTTTTTTTTTAGAAAGAGAGAGAGAGAGAGAGTGTGTGTGTGTGTGTGTGTGTGATGGTAGGGAGGGGCTGAGGGAGAGCAAGAGAGAGAATCTTAAGCAGGCTCCATGCCCTGCATGGAGCCAGATGCTGAGGGTGGAGTGGGGAGAAGAGCTTGATCTCACCACCCTGAGATCATGACCTGAGTTGAAATCAAGAGTGGAATGCTTAACCAGCTGAGCCACCCAGGTGCCCCTAAATGGTTCTTTTTTTTTTTTTAAAGATTTTATTTATGTATTTATTTGACACAGAGAGAGACAGCGAGAGAGGGAACACAAGCAGGGGGACTGGGAGAGGGAGAAGCAGGCCTCCCGCCCATCAGAGAGCCCGATGCGGGGCTCCATCCCAGGATCCTGGTATCATGACCTGAGCTGAAGGCAGATCCTTAACGACTGAGCCACCCAGGCGCCCCAGCCCCTAAATGGTTCTTAATGATATTTGCTTATTATTAAGGTCTCCGTTTGCTTTATCTCACACTGTATATAGTTTTAGCATTCATGATTAATACCACAATAAACACTATGATTACCCTATAAAATTTCTGTATTTTATGTGCTTTTGCATTTATTTTGTAACTGAAAATCATTCTTTAATAAATTGATTTGCAGTAATCGTACATTAGGGAAAAAAGTCAAAATATAAGCCATATATATTATTTGAAGTCTTTAATTATAAGGATTCATGGAAGTTCCTGGTAAAAGGAGGTGTTTGTTTATTTGTCTTTGTTTTTTGTGAGATAAAAGTGCCCTGGAAATAGAACTGGAACCTAAGCAATTCTTGAGATTGTTTTCTCTCACTCTTTGTTTATTCCCTTTTCTGAAGTCTGCTTCTCTTTTCATGTTTGCTGTCTTCTCTCTTTACCAGCAGGCTTTTTTGCCAAAGTTTCTTCTCCCTTATAACTTTGTCTTATACAGGAAACATCATGGCCACTGTCACATGTTACTATATCATGGATTTTCATCTTTACCTTCCACTAGCAATGACTTATTCTCTCAATATTATCTAGCTGTCATCTTTTGGTTATTGGCTTCCTAGGTGTTGGATGTCCTTGAATCACATGCTCACAATCTATTATTATCCTGTGGGGCATCACCTGGAATTGGCCCTTAAGTAGTTGTGAATATTTTATAAAGAGCTCTGTGTGGCAGACATTCTAAAGCAAGACCTGGCAAGTCTAGCATGATTTCAGGAAATGTCTTGAATAGCAAAAATGTCTTACATTTTTACTTAGTTTGGATGGCATTTATTCTTAGCATCTGTTATTATATAAAATATATGAGAATAAATGCAGTATATAAAATTTTCTTGTGTGGATATTTGTTAAAAATAATAATATTTTTTATGGGTGGGTGAATTTTAAGGAAATAATTTCTTAGCTTGCATGAAACAATTGTTTCATTGTTGCCAGTCCTTCTATTTTCTCCCTAGGGTGTCAGATGAGATAACTAGAACCTTATGACAAGTATGTGGTCAGATCCATAACTGACATTGAAGTTTGTTCTTGTTCAATAGCAGCTAATATTAAATTCAGTGTTCTCAAATATTTACTTACAGTAATATGCTCCATTTAGTCTGCGCTATGATTTTTGCCTTCTACTTAATAATAGTTCTATGCCCTTTAGCAAATATAACAGCAGGAAGACCATAGTGTTCAAAACAACAGACTTGTTAAATGTGTAGCATATTTTTTCTTTCCTGTTTGCCTCTACCAGTTTAATATTGCTTCTGAAATTCTTGGCAGATTTACACATTTTTTTCTGCTTAAAAGCATACATTTTAGTTGTTTCTCTTTTTTATAACACACTAGTTATATGTTATATGATCAAGCCTCCATCATGCTTCATTTTGGGGGAAGAACTTATTTCACCATCCCTCTTGTCTCTAGTCCTCATTATTGTCATCTACTTTTACTAATCAAGCATTATAATTAAAATATTTTCCTTTAGTAGTGATTTCACTTATTTCAGTCAGCCTTATACTGGTGAGGGGAAAAAAAAAGAGAATGACTATCAAGGTCACAAAATTTTTCTCTGCATAGTATAAAATCTGTCCCTATTCTTTCAGAACTAAAGAGTTTACTCTGCTGGATGTAATGTCAGTATAATACAACTTGTCAATATAATACAAATAAGAAATCAACTAATTCTAGAAATAAAAAGAAGCATGAAGAGGTGCTGTTGTAACAGATTGCTTCATTGTTTACAGCAATCCTCTCTCTATAAGAAGGTTCCAATTCCCCATTCATTACTATGTGACTTTCTATGTGACTTGTAGGCAGAATTTTTATCCCTGTGCCATTGATTTTGGCTTGGGCACTGTAACCAGTTTGGGCCAATGGAATGTGAGCGGGTATGATTTATGTCACATCTCAACAGAAGGGTTAAAGGGCATAGCTAGTTTCTATCAGTTCTTTTGCCTTTTCCTTCTTCCATGGAAATGGCATACCCCCTCTTCCTTCAGCCTAGACAACATAACAGGACAATATGTAGATCAGAGATGCAACAGACATGAAATATGAAAAAAAAATTTGGTATTGTAAGCCTCTGTGATTGTGGGATTATTTGTTACTGCAGCAAAGCTGAATAATGTAATTCCTCATTTTTGCAATTTGTAGGAATTTTTGAGCAATTCTTTTTTTTATTTGTTATCATTTTCTATAGAATAGTAATTCCAGGCTTTAAATTCCTTTAAGTTCTTTAAATTTCTTTTTCCTGTATATCTTCCACAAAGTAATTTGTTAATAAATGTTTAATGAATAGATAGAAGACTTGTCATCAATTAGACAAACCCTATAAACTAGACATTATCCAGGTCAAAATTACCTCATATTTTCTCAATTAATTAGTGGTTTTTGAATTTTGGATTATTGAACAATTGCTTCAAAATACAGTATAATTATTATGGTTTCTTAAAATTGAAAGTAGATGGTTTAATTCTATAATCACATAGAACATATGCTCCATAAATGTTAACTGCCCAAGTTAGTTCTACTGCACATTAAGTCTTCACTTATAAAAATGGTCAAGAAAAACGGTATTTTTTTAGTTATTGAACATTTTATTAAATAATACTTGATATACATATATCAAGTATTATTTGGCAACATATACACACGTTGCCAACATTCAAGTAATTAGCATGAAATAAGTCTTACTTGATTCATGTTCTAAAGCAAATCAGAAAATGTAACTGAGAAATATTGGAATCAAAGCTAAATTATACCAAAACCCAAATGTATAATTTCTTATACTTAATGTAACAGAGTTAATAATTTTCATTCCAGACAATCTCTAGTTCCAAGTAATTTACGGTCTCATAAATCAAAACACACTTGCAATTTGAGATTACACAAATTCTGAGGATTAAAGAAGAAACCTCTTCTACCTGAAAGTACCTTAAAACTTTCTACCCAAAGAGCTAAGGCTACCACTTCTGATCCCAAGAATTTTTTTTTTAAGATTTTATTTATTTATTCATGAGAAACAGAGGGAGAGAGAGAGAAGCAGAGGGAGAAGCAGGCTCCCAAGGAGCAGGGAGCCCGATGCGGGACTCGATCCCAGGACCCTGGGATCATGACCTGAGCTGAAGGCAGATGCTTAACCATCTGAGCCACCCAGGCGCCCTGATCCCAAGAATTTTTAAGAAGAGGGGGACAGAGGGGACATAAGAAGGTCATGGTAATGTTTGGAAACATTCAGAATTCCACAGTATAAGGGTTAGCTGTACTTTTCCCCTCAAGGAAGTACAGGCATATTTGTCTTCAACATGTTTTCTACAATAAACCAACATGTTTATAAAAAGAGATCAATTTATTTAAAATTATCTTTGACATATTTCTATATCTATCTGTATATTTGCATGGCTCCTGATCAATTGAGCCATTGATTAAAAGTATAATCATGTTTCTATATATGTCAAGAACTTGGTATTTTACACAACGAGTTTGAACATTCTTATTACCCTTCTCAGATTTGCAAAGATAAGAACTACTATGTAATAGAGGTTTATTTTTCTAATCTTTTAAAATGCACAGTGTACACAATAACACCCTGATTTGCCTCTCTCTTCCACTTACTCATATCATATAACCTTGTCTCATTATAGGCAGAAATAAAGTTACAAGATCCAGGTACATTTTGATTTAAGTCCTTTTACCTTTTCTAATCATATACTGCAAATATATTGTTTTCCTTCTGATACCATATCTCCTTTCCTCTTTCTCAATTCCATTGCTCTTTAAAAAAACAAATTTGTTCAGGGAGCCTGGGTGGCTCAGTTGTTTGGGCATCTGACTGTTGGTTTCAGCTCAGGTCATGATCTCATGGGTCTTGAGATTAAGCCTTGCCTCGGGCTCCCTGTTCAAGAGGAGTCTGCTTAAAGATTCTCTCCCTTTGCCCCTCCACCCACTCACATGCATGCTGTTTCTCTCTTCAAATAAATTAATAAATCTGTAAAAAAAAAACTTGCTTTATATTTGTTAATATTTTAATTCTCAAAATAGATGCCTATGGTATAAACAGAAGCAAGTGGTCACACAAAAACTTACAGAAATTATTATGGCTAACAACATTCAGAAGCTATATTTAAATCCACTTATTTACCTTCCTACAATAGGTCCAATAAACATAATGAAAAAAGATAAAGTAGGTAATTTGTCAAGTCCTCTGAATGGAGCGTAATGGATTCTCACGAATAATAATATCTAAATTTGAACCTCCACACTCTGAATGAGACAAACTGCTGTAAGCATGACTGAGGTACAGCAATAAGGCCATTTGCCAATATGAAGTCATGGAATGCTGAATCTGTTTCCAGAAATTCTTCATTACATGGAGTTCTAGCATATTAATTAAGGAGCCTATGTCTGGATTTGGCTGCTTAGGTAAAATAAAAATAATTACTCAAAGCTTGGGAAAGAGAACTGGTGAAAGTATCAGTTTGCCTGGCTGGTCCACAGGCAGACGCTAAAGCCTTTCGTACTTGTACTTTATGACCTTTATTTTTTGATGTTTGGAACTTTATATAAACTCATATTGGAAAAAAACTCATAATGGAAAAAAAAAATACAAATTTTTTTTGTGTGTGTGTGGCAAATAGGGAAGAAAATACTATAAACTACCTATCAGTGCCCAGACACTTAGTTTAGTTCATTTGAAAACAATATAGAATATTCATTTATTGTGTATGAGTACAAAGGCCGGTTAGAGGGCCATTGTATGTTTAGCTTTTTAAATACATTTTTAATCTGAGGTGTCCCACTAGTTAATTCAAGCTTCTCTAACCATTTCTTTTAATGTTATCTAGTTCAAGGTGGTTCCTCCCCTCTTTTTTCTCTAGTCTCCTCTCCTGTCCCCTCCCGTCCTCCCTCCCTTCCCCTCCCCCCTCCCCTCCCCTCCCCTCCTCTCCTCTCCTCTCCTCTCCTCTCCTCTCTTCTCTTCTCTTTTTTTCTTCTCTTCTCTTCTCTTTCCCAGAGAGAACTTAAGGTTAAACCTAGTAAATTAAAAGGATGTGATACAAAATATGAGATGTTTATACCTACCCAGACATTACTCCTTTTAAACAGCTCAAGTTGGGACCAGATTTTTGAATTTATGATTCTATTTCAATAAATCAAATTTTACTGAACCTAGTCTATGATGTCAATAATAGTAAAACTTTAAGAGTTTAGGACAAATAGTTCAATCTTATTCTTCAGGACAAATTATAGCCACTTTTGTGCTACCACTGCAGAATTGAGGAATTATGACAAAGACCATATGGCTTACAAAGCCTAAAATATTTACTATCCTGTTCTGTACAGAAAAAAAGTTTGCTAATCCCCATTATACTTTATATGTTTCTATTTGAAGATGAGAGACAAGATTAAATACATAAAGGAAAGATGAAGGAGTATAGCCTGAATATTTCTTTTTGTTAACCATATAGGAACTTGTTGCCATCTTGAAGGACAACTATTAGGTACCAAGCAGAGTGATTTTCACTTTTATAAATTGCAAAGGGTACAAATGTCTCTAATGGATCTCAGTATTAGAGTCAGTTTTAAAATTCAAACACTGCTGTAGGAAGATTATGGAGGGTGGGTGAGGAAACATGCAGTTCTTGTTAGAGAACCAGCTTTAGCTCGCTGTGGGTAATCTATTCCTGTTTTAGTTGCTGTCGCTAAAGTAAATTTTTTTTGTTGTTGTTCAGGTTTCCAACTGTTACATAATGGATGTTTGCCCTAAATATTGCTGGTTAATTTAGTCTTCTTTTATGGGAGAGGATCCCAATGAGTCACTGTAAATAAATGACATTAAATTGGATCTTTACTGGAGGATAGAAAACATAAAACTGAGGTCTATAAAATATTTGTAGTTTGGTTGAATGAAGCCATGGTTAGTGGAAATGCATTGCAGATAAGTAAACTTACATTTTGGGAAACTGTTATAGTAACTGAAGATACAATTAGAATTTTAAAGAAACACATCAACAAATGAATATTTCCATTTATTACAGGAGATTAAAATGCAATAGGATGTCAAGTTATACTTCTCAAATGCACTTCTGAAATGGTATGAAATAATAAAAAAGATTGAATACATACTTTTAAGATAAGAAGTCATCATTTGGAGTAAGATAAAATTAGGTCCATTCCTCACACGATGGGCAGGCAAACTCAAAATATATGAGAGAACTAAATGTAAACAATGAAACTATAAGTTCTAGAAGAAAACAAGGGTGTATCCCAATATAATCTGGGAGTAAGGAAATGCTTTCTAATATTGACACAATATTTAGATGCAATAAAATGAAAGATGGATACATTCCACTAGATAGGTAGAAAAACTTTTTCATGACAATGCTAAAATACCAAAAAAAAAATTGGCTGAAAATATTTACAAAAGATATAAATAAACAGATTCCCCAAAACTGATTTCAAAATGCTCTTAAATATGTAAAGAGATTCAATTTTGCTCATAATGAGAAAAGTAAAACTACACTGTAATAGATACCCCTCATATTGGCAAAATTTCATAAATTTAAAAATGTACTCTTTTGGTAAAATTGTGGGGAAACAAGTATTTTCATATCTTGTAGATGGGAATGGAAAGTACTAAAACCTATGGGAGAGAATCTGGCCATCAATAAGAAAACTACATGGACATTTATCTATCATCCCAGCAATGCCAGTTGTAGGAATTTATCCTGAAGATACATACCCAGTAGAAAAAAATACATACGGATAAGGTTAGTCACTGAAGCATGATTTATAGTTGTAAAACAGGTGAAATTACTAAGATATCCAAATGTAGGTTAGTTGAATAAACTATGGTAAATACGTGCAATGAAGCTTCATACGTCTGTATAAAAAGAATGACAAAGGTATCCTTGAATTGATGTGGTATGATTTTTCTAAGAGATAATGTTAAGAAACAAATGAAAAAAGTGCAAAAGAGAATGTATATTAACTTTTAAATCTAAAAAAAAAGGAAGGTAAAAAAATATTTGCTCACCTGAGAGAGCCAGAACAAGTGGATGGAATATGGAGTAGGAGGAAGAGGGGAGGGCATGATACATCTCTGAATATACTTTTCTGTATAGTTTTGACTTTCAGATGGAGGTTAATGTTCTATATATTCAAAAATAAATTTAAAGATGAGAGTTAAAACCTAAAACTGAAAGCAAGCATAAACAAATGAACATAATCATATTTGTATGAATAGAATAAGCAAACTGAAGGAAGTTAAAAAAAAAAAAGAAAAGCTTAATCCAAGTAACTTGTGAATTTGAATATGCTATATGCCTTCTTGTCCCCACAGAGTAAGAGATTGGTGGATAAGAAAGCTTTTTTTAGGGGCACCTGGGTGGCTCAGTTGTTAAGTGTCTGCCTTCGGCTCAGGTCATGGTCCCAGAGTCCTGGGATGGAGCCCTGCATTGGGCTCCCTGCTCCGTGGGAAGCCTCCTTCTCCCTCCCCAGCTCCCCCTGCTTGTGTTCCCTCTCTCACTCTCTCTTTCTGTCAAATAAATAAATAAATACATCTTAAAAAAAAAGCTTTTTTTAAAGGGAATTTGCTTATTTTAGTAGTGTTGGTGAAACAATTCTGAAATTCTGAAATTATTTATTGTGTATTTTAAGAAGGGAGATAGAAATAGAGAATGGGGAAAGGCAAGGAAAGACCAGATGAAATCAATTGGAGTTAAATTTATCAGTATGAACTTGTGATTTCTGACATATATCACATATATGTGATATATATATATTTGTGATTATGTGTAGACAAATATATATGTATATGCATATGTGTATCTACATATCTAACTAGGTGATTTCAGTGAATAGATTTTCATAGCATGCTTCATGTTTCTATTAAAGCACTTATTGTAAGTATTTGCTAATATCTCTATTTCTATCATTAAACTATGAACTCCATGAAAGCAAATGGTATATTTCATAATCTTTGTATTCTCAGAGCCTAGTGTTTGTCTAATACATAGTAGGATCCAATAAATGTTTGTTATTGGATGATCTGATAAAATATTTATACTTACATGAAATGGAAAGGAGAGAGGAGTCTGAGATACATTGTGACTAGTTTTATTTAGACTCCAAATACATTAAAATTATCTCAGTTTAATGTGGACTTATTTAGCCTTGATATCATCTCCTCAGCTATATTATTTTGTTTAACTCTTTAGACTCCATGTTATCCTTGAATGTTCCTTCTTTTTCAAATTGAGTCAGACTCCTACTTCCAGAAGACCTCTTCATCCATTCATTTCTTCAGATAGCTTTTACCTTATTCCAAGCCCTTGTTATTCCTGAAGTATATTAGTCTCCTCTTTCTTCCCCCAACTCTTGCTTCTCTCATACTACCAATCCTCTCTACACTCACATTAGTTTTCCAAAAATGCCACATGTTACATTCTCTGTCCAAAAGATTCCTCCTCAATGTTCTATAGTTCTCAGAGTACCAAACTTTTACCTCTTTGGTTAGGTTTATTACTAGGAAAGAAATTGAGGAAGACACAAAGAAATGGAAAAAAAATCCATGCTCATAGATTGGAAGAACAAACATTATTAAAATATCTGTACTAAGTAATCTATATATTTAATCCAATCCTTATTAAAATACCACTAGCATTTTTCACAGAGCTAGAACAAACAATCCTAAAATTTGTATGGAACCACAAAAGACCTCAAATAGCCAAGGCAATCTTGAAAAAGAAAAGCAAAGCTGGAGGCATCACAATTTTGGACTTCAAGTATATTACAAAGCTGTAATTATCAAGACAGTATGATATTGGCACAAAAACAGACACAGATCAATGGAATAGAATAGAAAACACAGAAGTGGATCCACAACTATATGGTCAACTAATCTTCGACAAAGCAGGACAGAATGTCCAATGGAAAAAAGATAGTCTTCAACATTGGTATTGGGAAAATTGGACAGCCACATGCAGAAGAATGAAACTGGACCACTTTCTTATACCATACACAAAAATAAATACAAAATGGATGAAAGACCTAAATGTGAGACAGGAATCCATCAAAATCCCAGAGTAGAACATAGGCAGCAACCTCTTTGACCTCAGCCATAGCAATGTCTTACTAGACATGGCTCCAGAGGCAAGGGAAACAAAAGCAAGAATGAACTATTGGGACTTGATCAAAATAAAAAGTTTCTGCACAGCAAATGAAACAATAAACAAAACTAAAAGGCAACCAATGGAATGGGAGAAGATATTTGCAAATGACATATTGGATAAAGGGTTAGTATCCAAAATCTAAAAAGAACTTATCAAATTCAATACCCCAAAACCAAAAACTCCAGTCAAGAAATGGGCAGAAGACATGAACAGACATTTCTCCCAAGAAGACATACAAATGGCTAACAGACACATGAAAAAATGCTCCACATCACTCATTATTAGGGAAGTACAAATCAAAATCACAATGAGATGTCACCTTATACCAGTCAGAATGACTAAAATAAACAATCAGGAAATGAAAGATGTTGGTGAGGATGCAGAGAAAGGGGAACCCTCTTACACTGTTGGTCGGAATGCAAGCTGGTGCAGACACTCTGGAAAACAGTATGGAGGTTCCTCAAAAAGTTAAACTTAGAACTACCCTACGACCTAGTATTTGTACCTAGGTATTTATCCAAAGGATACAAAAATAGTAATTCAATGGGGCACATGCACCCCAATGTTTATAGCAACAATTTCACAATAGCCAAACTATGGAAAGACCCCAAATGTCTATCAACTAATGAATGGATAAAAAAGAAGTGGAATATATATATATATATAATATATATATATAATGGAACAGTATATATATGTAAAATATATGTAATGGAATACTACTTAGGCATCAAAAAGAATGAAATCTTGCCATTTGCAATGATGTGGATGGAACGGGAGTGTATTATGCTCAGCAAAATAAGTCAGTCAAAGAAAGACAAATACCATATGATTTCACTCATATGTGGAATTTAAGAAACAAAATTGATTGAACATAGGGGAAGGGAAGGAAAAATAAAATAAGATGAAAACAGAGAGGGAGGCAAACTATAAGAGACTCTTAATGATAGAGAACAAACTGAGGGTTGCTGGAGAGGAGGTGGGTGGGGGAATGGGGTAAACAGGTGAGGTGAATTAAGGAGGGCACTTGATGTGATGAGTACTGGGTGTTATGTGCAACTGATGAATCACTAAATTCCACCCCTGAAACCAACAATGCACTATATGTTAACTAACTTGAATTTAAATAAAATCTTAAAAAAAACCCTGTAATATATATAGAACCCCCCCCCCAAAAAAGACTCATCATCCATTACCTGTAAAGACCAATTTTTCACCTCAAACTAACCTACTTATTACTCACTGCACATGTTGGTTGATTTCTCACCCCTTTATTCACACTGTTTATTATACCTGGAGTCATCTCCCTTCTCTACCTGGTTTTTAACCATCTACATTTATTTCTTTATCTTAGTTTTTTGTGGTCATTTCTTCACTTTCTATCAGTCTACATCTCTTGCATTTACATGGCACAGTTATATTTTTTATAATTCTTTCAGCATACTTCTCAAAACACTTGAAAATTGAGTGTAGTAAATATATTTGAAACCTTGCTCATCAATGGATGGAATTAGAGTTTATGATTTAGTAGTGTTCAATAAATATAGATTGGATGGTAGATATATATATGCTAAATTATAGTTTAAAGGAAAATTATTGAATAATTCTCTAAACAGAAGTCAAATGGTAAGCATTTCTTAATAATTTGATTATATATGCTATTAAATTCCTAATTAATAATACATTGTGTTCAAATAAGTCATAAAATGGATACATTTTATCTGTCCAAAATTGCTTTGGCAAATAGTCTGTTTCAATGTGTATAATTTTTTAAGAAAAGATGCCTCTTCTAATGACTAAAAAGAAATGTCTATTAAGAAATCATCTCTTAAGAAAATCTCTTCTGTTTGTTTGCCTATACCCACAACTTTAAAAGTGAATAAACATGGGTATGTGCAAACAAAATGCCTCCATAAATAATGCAAGAACCACTTTGCAAATGTGTATGCATATTGTGATGAAACAATGTAGTAGTCCCTCCCTACATTTCTGTGCTCTCAAAAAAGCTGTTTAAACACATTACTAAAAATTCTCATCTCATAATGATGATGACTGAATCTGTATTTAGAACTCACTTTACCAAACACGTATACAACAGTGATCTGATGTTCACTGAAATGAAGAACATGATTAAATGAGAGTAACAGTGGAGTTCTTTAAGCAATGGCAAACATTACAATATACACACTGGAGTTTGTATGATCCATCATTCTTTTAATTCTAGTTGTGCTGCATAAGATGTTAGGAGCAAAAACATTACCATAATGAGTTAGAAACATGCACCACAACATCTGTATCCGTTAGGAAGAGATGACATAGTTTTAAGGTGTTATTTTAAAGCTGTGCTTTAAATAGGTGTTAGATAAATCCTTGTATGTCCTTAAATCTTTGGTAATTAATCGATCAGGGACTTGGGTCTTTTGATCTAGAAAAGAGAAAAAAGCTTTAAAATAACAAAAGTTTATCAAACACCTAATAAAATATCCACAGTGTAAAATAATTTCTTACATTTGCATTAATTTTACTTTTTTTTTGAAGTTTGCAAATTCTTTATATTTGCAGCTTTTGAGACAATATTTTTGAGAGCTGAGGTTACCTCTAGCAGCGAAACCAGAGCCAGCTATTAAGCAGCCAGAACGCTACAGTAATTGAATACATGACCATTTCTCTTTTAGCACACTCTTTGTTCTCCTCTTCTAGAAGTTGTAGACGTCTATTTAGTTTGATTATCTGCCGTCTTAACGAAGCTGCATCTACAACAGTCATGTCGTCTGAAGTTCCTTCAATTGTTGTATCTATATGTGACATGCCATGCCTGACGTTGTCATGATGAGGATTAGAAGTGGCGGCAGCAGACCCACCACGCAACACAGGTATGGAGTCAGCTCTGACCAGCTGGAACACCATTGAACAATATCAGTTTGCTCCTAACATCTTATGCAGCACAACTAGAATTAAAACAATGATGGATCATACAAACTCCAGTGTTATGATATAAATATTAACTTAAAATTATATTACTAAGAGTTAATTATTTATACAAAACATATTTTCCCATTAAACATGAAAGATACCTAGTAATTTCATTTCAAAGAAATAAAGATTATCTTACTAAGTAAAAATTTGGAAAATAAAGTATAAATTAGGTTTATGATTTCTGCTCAAAATGATTTTTATCAGTATAAAGTATATATAGCAGGATACACCTACACCTTCCATCTTACCATCTAATGAAAATTTACTAGTGATTTTATGCTGCCAGCATATGATTAATCTCAAAAAGTTGAGTAGTTTCTTAAAATGTTTGTTAATCATTTATATTTTGATGGATTATTTGCACTTTCTAGGAAGAGAAAAATTACTATAGAAAGCTGCAAAGAAGAAAGAGTGATTAAAAAAAAGAAAGTCTGGGGGTGCCTGGGTGGCTCAGTAGGTTAAGCATCTGCCTTCAGCTCAGGTCATGATTCTGGTGTCCCAGGATTGAGCCCCACATCCGGCTCCCTGCTCAGTGGGGCTGTCTGCTTCTACCTCTCCCTGTGCAGCCCCCATCCCCCCGCTCATGTTCTCTCTCTTGCTTGCTCACTCACTCTCTGTCTCTCAAATAAATAAATAAAATCTTAAAAAAAATAGTAATCAGTAAGGAAGGAATGATTAGTGCTGTTTAACTTCTTTTCAGGAGCTGATTTCTAGAAGAAGTAAGTTTTCCTGGATATAAAAACACATTTATCAGTTTATCATAAAAAATTCTGAAAATATTTCCTAAAGATATGTATCATTAACCACATTCTGCTAGATGGTAAGAGTGATACTTGTTTAATTTCACACTGCTTGCCTATGTTAAATTATAAATAAAAACTTTTAAATACGTTTATGTAGCATTTTAAAATTAATGAGAGTTTAGATATCTATTGACATATTTCCTACCTAGATTTCTTGTATTATTTGACAAAATAGCATGCGGAAGAAACTGTATATTCATGTATGAATAAGATGAAGTTGGAAATGGGATACAATTGGCTTTCTGAAAAAGATTTAATTTTTCCTTTATGCATGTATATCTTTTCTAGTGTATATAATTCTGTTTAGGTCTTTGGATAATCTTTTTCTCACCCTTAGTTCCTTAGTCTCAAAAATGTGTTTGTTATTTCAGTATCAACAGTTATATTATACCACTCACAGAATCATTTATTTAGTAATTATGGTAGTGTTTAGTAGAAGAATGCAAAAATTATGTAAGAAATTGTAGATATTAAAAAGGATGATTGGTTTAAAAATTAGTAATATGAGGAAATAATATAGTAGGCTAAATAGCCAAACTAATTAGCAATATGAAACACACACACTACACAAATTAAATTTGCTTTTTTTTGTTTCTTTGATATTTATTTCTTTTCTCTATGAACTTAGATAAGAGAAGTAAATTCAAATTACATTAAATCATACATTAATTTCATGAAGATTTCCATCAATTATACAATCCAGTTCAAGATGAAACTTTTGAGAATATAACCAATTTATATTTCTATGTGTAACAGTGATATTTTGGATAATAATTGCATAAATGTCTCTGAGATTTTCACTTAGAGTCATATTAGTCCATCTACTAATTATAGTATATAATTATTAGTTATTATATATGGAACAAGCATGTTTTTTGCTAGTAGTTAAACATCTGGAAATTTAGGGGTTGCCTGGGTGGCTTAGTTGATTGAGCTTCTGGCTCTTGTTTTTGGCTCAGGTCATAATCTCAGGGTCCTGGGATAGAGCCCGGGGTGGGCTTTGTGCTCAGTGGGGAGTCTGCCTGAGGATTCTCTCCCTCTTTCTGCCCCCCTCCCCGGCTCGTGCACTCAGGTGCTTTCTTGCTCTCTCTAAAATAAGTGAATCTTTTTTAAAAATCTGGAAATTTAGAAGTGATGTATTTACATTTAGTCATTTGTATGGGGGTTGGAAAATAGTAATAAACTGATATGTTCTGATTTATTCTGTAGACCTACAGAATAAATCAGGTACCAAGGTACAAATGGGAGTTTGCTACATTTTTATGGTATATTAAGAGCCAGAAACAGAATAGACCAGTTAGGGGGGGTTCTCAAATTTAAGAGTGCATCCGAATCACCTGGAGGGTTGATTTAAAGCAGCAGCGAAGAGATTGTTAGGCTCCAGCCCCAGAGAATTTGATCCAGCAGGTGTGAGATGGGGCATGAGTCCTGCGGGTCTGAAAATTTTTTAAGTGTTACCTATGCTACTAATTTGAGATCACATTTTGCAAACCAATAGAGTAAACAACTTATAAGTTTCTATTAAAATGAGGACAAAATTCTGCTCAGCAAATGTGAATCATGGATAGGGCTGACAGCCTTACATTTTCACATTAAAAGAAATTACTGTGTCTGGGTATTGATATTGTTGATATTCTAACTATATGTTAAATGACACATGATAGGAACTTATTTGACTAGGTCTTTCTAACATCTTAAATATTGACTTTAAAATAATCAAGTTTAGGGAAGATACCCCAAATCATTGGATTATTTTCTTAAATAAGAAGAGAGTTTTCTGCATGATGCATGAAATTTAAAGAAGAGTGAATACTTCTTCCTGAACTAAAACAGGTATTTTTAAATGCTAAGTGCCCACGATGGATTATTTAGATAAAAATCTATATTTATTTGTGTTACGTATTTTACAATGAAATCCACTTTCAAGAACCCTGATTCAGAAAACTTTCATCTCAAACTAACCTTAAGCCAAAGGGATATTCATTGTCAAATTTAAGAGGTTTTAGAGAAAGTTGATTTGTACTGGTGAAATTGTGAGTGTGCTTTTGCAAACACCTGAGTGCTATTTAGTTTAATTGGGTTATAGCTCATGCTGATTGTGTTTTTCCCCTGCTGTATCTAATTTCTTTTTTCCCCCCAATATTTTATTGTTTAGTTTTGGTTTTGAAGGTATGGAAATTAAAGAACTCCAATTTTTTAAGAGCCCTAAAGGGAAGTATGCTTTTGTGTTAGTCATTCCTGTGAACACCTGTGCAGTGCTGAATTTAATTGGGTTACAGCTGGTGCTGAGAGCGAGGCAACTAAATGAGGGTTTGCAGACTGAGTAGAAACTTGACATTGCATGTCATTGTTTTTTTGTTTTTTTGTTGTTGTTTGGTTGGTTTTTTTGCTCTGCTTTTTCTTTCAATACACTTGCAAGATGCCTGGATCTGAAAGATTTTGAAGGCAAATTGAATGGGGTTCTTTTGATCTGTGATAAGTATAGTAACTGACACTTCATGGTGATGACATCAGAAAAAGTGCACCTCCATTCTAAGTCTGTACGGTCCCTCAGAATAAGGTGATCATATGTTCAGAAACCATATGTTCTACTTGTTTCCAGTAATTCAGGAATATTTAATATCGTAGTTAGATTTTGAGAGGTGAGCCTCATAAAGATACAAGGGTTTTCAGACGAAAAAGACAAAGCATTGACACTGAACGTTTAGTAAATTAAGTATTATAAATACTACCAGCTAAGTAAATGAGGCCAGAATGTATTGAAAAGTAATTATTTTTCTCAATGCCATCATTAAACTAAATGCCTAAGTATAGCTAATAACAACAACCTATTTCAAATAGCTATTAAAGGTAAATAGATTAGCTTGGCAGTTTCTTTAGAAAGACTTCACATAGCTCTGTGTTTTTCTATTGAGCCAAAATCTTAGACATTTAGCTGTAAATTAGTTCAGCAGCTAAATATTGAATGTCTAAAGCTCATGTTGGAACTAGGGGTAGTTGGTAGTAGAGTGGTACTTCATAGTACCGAACATTAGAGTCATTAGTTAGATCACATTTATAGAAATTTATATTTATTTTTATTTCAAAGAAATTTGCAAATTTAATAGGATTGAATGTTTGTTTTAAATTTATTTTGCACGATAAAAAGCAAAATAAGAAACACCAGCTAAAATTAATGAAGTGTAAAAGAGTAGCTGAAGTATTTACTGAGTGATTTCTAACACATCGACTCAAAAGCATCTAGATTTATTGCTATGTTACCTTAAACCTAATATAAAAAAAGAGAAATCGTTTATCCCACTGCTTTTTATCTTTCAGATTAAACTCTGACAAGTGACCAATATTTTCTTAACATAGGCTGTGATAAGTTAAGCATGTTGTATCTCTTAGGAAGAAAACAAAATGTTTTCAAATTCAATAGAGCTATTGAAAATATGGGTTATAAAGGAATAAGTGCTAGCATGATATGTCTTCCCTGATATTTTTGATCTGTGATTAAGTCAGTATTTCCCATTTTTGTAAGAGAAAACGTTCAAAATTATATGTACCATGCATTTTGGTCAAGTTATTCAACCTGGTTGTCTTTGTGCACTTGTCTCATCAGTAAAATTTCAAAAAGACCCCTTGCTCTCAGGCATTCTCAGACTGAGCTTCTAACTGTGTTGGTCAGTTACCAAGTGTTTCCCACAACCTATATAAACGCAGGGTAAAACATTGTGCTGGTGGCCTACTTTGTACTATACTTTTTTTTTCTTTAAGATTTTATTTATTTATTTGAGAGAAAGATACCGAGAGCAAGCATGGGGGGGAGGGGGGGAGGGGCAAAGGGTGAAGGAGAAGCCGACTCGCGGCTGAGTAGGGAGCCTAATGCAGGACTCCATCCCGGGACCTCAGGATCATGACCTGAGCCAAAAGGCAGAGGCTTAGCTGACTGAGCCACCCAGGCCCCCCTGTACTATACTTTATTCATCCCCAAATGGGGGGCTGCTGTATTAAAAGAGTGAAGCCATTATGAAAGACGAACAAGTGTATTTTTGCTGGTAAAAACAGAGCATAGGTTTAAGTGCATTCCAAATGGCACCCAATGAGCCTGTAGAGCTGTTGTCCCAGTAATACCTTGGAAATAAGATAGATTTGTGGACTGAGGTGGGCCTGAGTCCTCCCCAGAGTAGGAACAACTGAAAGATATGGGAAGTCCACAGAATGAATTATATACAACAAGGTGGACCACCTAATTTGTCCTAGATATCTGAGATTAGCAAGTTTATCCAGGCTTCTAGGGGAAAGAGTGAAGAGTTTCTTGTGTTACAGGAATCTTATTCATGAAAAGATACTGGTGGCTTTAAGGAATGGCGGGGGGGGGGGGGGGCGCGGGGAAGAGAAACTCCATGCTTGACTGGTTACTCTTCTCCAAAGTAAATAACTTGGTTTCATGGGATTCAAGACTTTGTCTCAAGTTTTTACTTTTGTAACACAACTGAACTTACTCCAACTTCACAGATCCTAAGCTTTTCCAATGTCATGAACAACTATGGGATGTTGCTAGTCATTTTGGCACAGGATAAAATACACAGAATAAATGTTTTCTTGGTTTCTTATCCTACTGTTATGCCTGCCCCTGCATCTTTATGCTCCCCATATCCGTGTATTAGTTTCTGGAATAGTTTAGCCATTGAGACTGAGACCTGTCTCTTGAAATAAATAGGAATTATTTACAGAAACTGCTGCTTTTTAACATGTTGCCTAAGGCTACTAACTGGGTTATGAGTATACAGGTATTATTGACTTGTTTTCTCTTACTCCAAAATAATTTTGTGATTGTTAAATTAAGGTAGCCATTATGTGAGCAAATGTGGTTCTTAAATATATTTATGAAATGAAGAAAATGATGCTCAGGCAAAAGATAATAAATGTATTTTACCCATTGGTTAAATTCTGAAATTATCTTGGTGGGACATTTTAAGCCTGATAGTAATGTCTAAAGTGTTAAGCTTTAGACTCTGAGACTTGGTAAGCTTTTATATATTTATGAGATCTGCTGTGATAGTTAATGTTTTAAATGCAAATCTGTGTTTAGTTGAACTCTGTCTTTTTGGCAATTTGTACTAGAATGTACCTGCAATCTCAGTAAGCTGGTCAGATTAGGAAAACATTTGGCTTAACAATGTGCCATTCATCTCTAAGCAGTAATGTTTCAGATAGCTGTATTGTGTTGTCATAAATTAACTTACCCAACCAAATGTAACATGCCCTGAGGACCCAAACTCACATAAAATTTTAAACTATCATTTATTGCTTCTGATATTTTATTTAAGAAAATAGGCTTTTCTAAATACTTCAAAGAACATAAAAATATTAAAGAGGTTTCCTTTAACACCTAACCATTAGATTTATGAGTTTATAAATCAAATACTTTTCAAGTCACTTATTAATCAAGAGCCCTAGTAGGTGTGTGGGTATGGAAACAAGTTAAAGTCTGATGAGATAGAAGTCATCTTTCCAAACACATGCAGAATTGTAAAGGAAAATTGACATTCATGAATGAAACCTGAAAGCTTCATAGGCACCTCATACTCTAAACCCCAAACATGCTTCCCCTCAATAATTGCTTTTCTTCCTTGCCAGGCACCAAGCTAGAGAGAAGCATCCTTGATATCTGCCTCTGCCTTGCTCGTGCTATATGTTTAAATCTCTCTACCAGCCCTATCATTTCAAATAGCTAAATATTTCTTGAAATGGTCCTCCTCTCTACATTCCATTGTCAGTGATTTATTCTTAGGTCCCTATTTAACTATTTCTACATTTAACAAATCTAGACTTCGTGCTTTACTGTGCATCAATTCTGAGCTACTTATATGATGAAAAAAGAGAGAATGTGATCTTAGGAAGCTTATTTTGGGGGTTATGGGTGGGAGGTACATAGAAACATGATTATGTATAGGGATAATTTACATAAATAGATGGACTACATAAGAAGATAGATATGCCTAAAAGATCCTTTATCCTGGACCATTTCATCTTTTTAATTTTTTTTTCCCACTTCTGCCTAGCTTAGATGCCAGTCTCTCTGAGACCATCTCATTATGCCCTCTGTCTGGACAACCCACCCATTCTCTATATTTTCATAGGTTCTCTACTTTTCATGACAATTCTGCACAGTAGCACTAGATTACTTATACACCTGTCACTATTTACTGTCAAACTGTAAGTTACTTGAAGACAGGTACCATGCCTGGATTATTTATTGAATTCCTAGGTGCTGAGAAAATATTATTTGAGAATGAGGTAGTACAACTTTCCCTGGGCTTTGGATGGAAGGCTTCATTGAAGAAGTAAACCTGAGTTGACTTTTAATAAATAATTAGAAATTTTCCAGGTATGAAGGAGGGTGATAGTGGCAAAGTAAAAGCAAATATGATGACATGGAACAATAGAGTGACATGATAGTGCACATGAATTCAGTAGTCTGGTATGGCTGGGGCATAGTATTTGGGGAAGGAGATGTAAGTGAGCAGGATGAGACTGCAGATAGGGCCTAGAAAATTAAGTGTCTTGTATGTTCTGAAGAGAAATAAAAATTTATTCTACGTGCTGAAAGTTCCAGACTTGGACTTCCTGAGTTAGCATTTTACTTACTACCTGTGTAATATTGTGTAATTTATTTAAACTTTTTAGATTCAGCTTTTTCTTTTTAGTTATTTATTTACATGAGAGAGAGAGACAGAGAAAGAGAGCATGAGAGGGGAGAGGGTCAGAGGGAGAAGCAGGCTTCCCATGGAGCAGGGAGCCAATGCGGAGCTCGAGCCCAGGAGCCCGGGATCATGCCCTGAGCTGAAGGCAGAAGCTTAACAACTGAGCCACCCAGGTGCCCCTTAAGGGGTTTTTATGATAGATTAAGTTTACTTAAACTTTATGTAGTTTAAATATTACATTTAAAATAGTTTAAAGTTGTGCTCGTTTTGGCAGCACATATACTAAAATAGTTTAAAGTTAAAAGCTAAACAATTTACTTTTAAGATATGAAAAGTATTCAAGGATAATGGTGATGGTGATTTCTGTAAGAGATATCTAAAAATCAAATAGATAAGATAAAAGTAAGGGAGAGGGCACAGTGATATGGAAAGAGGAAGAAACCCTACCACTAATGTTTTGGGTTTATGGTTATTACCATTCATCAGAAAGTTAATTCATTAAGGTGCAAGATAACATTCATTATTGAAATGTGGCTATCCATTAAGAAGAGAACATGTTGTAGGGGAAATGAAAAGGATTCCTTTATTTATTAATTTATTTTTCAAAAAGTGAACTGTTGAATCACAGATCTGTACCTCTGAAACAAATAATGCAATATATGTTAAGAAAAAAAAAAAAGAAGATAGCAGGAAGGGAAGAATGAAGGGGGGGAAATCGGAGGGGGAGACGAACCATGAGAGATGATGGACTCTGAAAAACAAACCGAGGGTTCTAGAGGGGAGGGGGGTGGGGGGATGGGTTAGTCTGGTGATGGGTATTAAGGAGGGCACGTACTGCATGGAGCACTGGGTGTTATACGAAAACAATGAATCATGGAACACTACATCAAAAACTAATGTAATGTATGGTGATTAATATAACAATAAAAAATTTTAAGATAAAAAAATGAACTGGAGGTAACTGTGGACAACTATTTAGAGATATTTGGTAGACAGTTATATGGTACTAACACAGTGCTGACCAGAGTTTTAGTCCCCAAAGAAAGGGGTTTATACTAGAAAGGAAATCAGCAGACTGCATCCTTCATCAAGTAACTTTTACTACCAAAAAAATAAAAAATAAAAAAAATAAAGTTGATCTGAGCTATGTTCAATTCTTCATGTCAGTTAATTTACATTTTGACACGTTTCTTAGCTCACAGATGATCAGAATGATTTCTCTTTGAGAAACACTAGTTCAGAGCCTCAGAGAAAACTGAATTCAAGATGTTGATAAAGAAGTATAAATTGCAAGGGGGGCCTGGGTGGTTTAGTTGGTTAATTGTCTGACTCTTGGTTTTGGTTCTCTCTCTCTCTCTCTCTCTCTCAAATAAATAAGATCTTAAAAAAAAAAAGATGTAGGGAAGTATCAACTCACAGAGTGAGTTGTGATTATGTGATTATGCATAACACAATAATTAGCTTACTTTTAAAGACAATGCCAGATATGTGTAAGCTAAAATACTAGCTCTGTGTAGTTCAGAGATGAGTATGCAACTCTAGATAAAAGTAGAGATAGTTTTATTTGCTTCATGTGCCAAATTACCCACTAGGAGGAAAAACATTTATAATTGAAAGGAAATTTTAAGAAGTTCAAAATTGTGAGTTATGCCTGTAAAAAGGGTCAATTTTCAGCCCAGTTTTCTGCATGTATCTGGAGGTACTTGGTCCTCTGAACACTGAGCATCTCAACTCAGTGGTTAACTGAGCCACCCAGGCGCCCACTTTCCATTTTTTTCTTAAAGGCTTCATCGTTTTTTTGTTCAGGGTCTATGTCTATTCCTTTCCCATGTACCTCTATGCACACTTCTTAAAATTAGGTGTTTCTTTTTGTCATATCTCCTGATTTCTCTTAGTATTTGCTAATACTCCCAGCATTTTATCTAATACTAATGTAATTTATACTTCTTTTTTTTTAAGATCTTATTTATTTATGTGAGAGAGGGAGAGAGAGGGAGAGAGAGAGAGAGAGCCAAAATCAAGAGTCAGACATTTAACCAACTAAGTTGCTTCTTTTTTATTAGCCTCCTAAGTTCAGGTTTTAGCTTTATCTGACCTGCTCAGTCAATTAACACTTGTTTATCAGCTTTCAAATCCAACTTCTTATTCTAATTTTAGTCCTTCTGGTTTTCTCTTTTTTTTCTTCCAAATTTTTATTTAAATTCTAGTTAGTTAACATATAACGTAGTATTGGTTTCAGGAGAAGAGTTAGTGATTCATCACTTACGTATAACACCCAGTGCTCATCATAACAAGTACCTTCCTTAATACCTATCACCCCTTTAGCCCATCCCCTACTCACCTACCTCAGCTTGTTCTCCATCATTAAGGATCTCTTATGGTTTGCCTTCCCCCCTCCTTCTCTTTATTCCCCCCTTCCCACATGTTCATCTGTTTTGTTTCCTAAATTCCAAATATGAGTGAAATCATATGGTATTTGTCTTTCTCTGACTGTCTTATTTAGCATAATACACCCTAGTTCCATACACGTCATTGCAAATGGCAAGATTTCATCCTTTTTGATGGCTGGGTAATAGTGAATTGTGTGTGTGTGTGTGTGTGTGTGTGTGTGTGTGTGTGTGTGTGTGTGTGTGTATAACATACACACCACTTCTTCTTTATCTGTTCACCAGTTGATGGACACTTGGGCTCTTTCCATAATTTGGCTATTGTTGATAATGCTGATATAAACATTGGGGTGCATATACCCTTTTGGATCTGTATTTTTATATCCTTTGCATAAATACATAGTAGTTTAATTACTGGGTCATAGGGTAATTCTACGTTTACCTTTTTGAAGAACCTCCATACTGTTTTCCAGAGTGGCTACACCAGTTTGCATTTCCAACAATAGTGTAAAAGGGTTCCCCTTTCTCTCCATTCTCTCCAACATCTATTGTTTCCTGTGGTGTTAATTTTAGCCATTCTGACAGGTGTGAGATGGTATCTCATTGGCCTTTTGATTTGTATTTCCCTAATAATGAGTGATGTTAAGCATCTTTTCATGTATCTGTTAGCCATGTGATGTCTTTTTTTCCTTAAAAAATATAATAACCCGTTTATTATTGATTTTGAGAGTGTATGATCAGTAATTGCCATAACTGTAAATTTTTTAGCTTCTGGTAAAAATCGTCTTTTTTTGGAAAAATGTCTATTTATGTCTTCTGTCCACTTCTTAACTGCATTATTTGCTTTTTGGGTGTTGAGTTTGATAAGCTCTTTATAGATTTTGGATACCAACCCTTTATCTTGTATATCATTAGCACATGTCTTCTCCCATTCCATCGGTTGCCTTTTAGTTTTGCTGTGCAAAAGCTTTTTATTTTGAAGTCCCAATAGTTCATTTTGCTTTTGTTTCCCCTGCCTCTGGAGCTGTATCTAGTAAGAAGTTGCTGTGGCTGAGGTCAAAGAGGTTGCTGCCTATGTTCTACTTTGGGATTTTGATGGATTCCTGTCTCATATTTAGAGTAAGAATGTGTTCGAAAGTGGTCCAGTTTGATCCTTCTGCATGTTGCTTTCCAGTTTTCCCAAAACCGTTTGGTGAAGAGATTTTTTTTTCTATTTTCTATTTATTTATTTTTTTATTGTGTTATGTTAATGACCATACATTGCATCATTAGTTTTTGATGTAGTGTTCCATGATTCATTGTTTGCATATAACTCCCACTGCTCCATGAAGAGACTGTCTTTTTTCATTGGATATTCATTTCTGCTTTGTCAAGATTAGTTGAGGGTCCATTTCTGGGCTTTCTGTTCTGTTCCATTGATCTATGTGTCTATTTTTATGCCAGTACCATACTGTCTTGATGATTACAGCTTTGTAATAGATCTTGAAGTCTGGAATTGTGACGCCTTCAGCTTTGCCTTTCTTTTCCAACCTCACTTTGGCTATTTGGGGTCTTTTGTGGTTCCATACAAATTTTAGGATTGTTTGTTCTAGCTCTGTGAAAAATGCTGGTGGTATTTTGATAGATATTGCATTAAATGTATAGATTGCTCTGGGAAGTATAGACATTTTAACAATGTTTTTTCTTCTAATCCATGAGCACAGAATGTTTTTGCATTTCCTCGTGTCCTCTTTAATTTCTTTCATCAGTGTTCTATAGTTTTCAGAGTACAGATCTTTCACCTCTTTGGTTAGGTTTATTCCTAGGCATCTTATGGTTTTTGGCGCAATTGTAAATGGGATCAATTCCCTGATTTCTCTTTCTGCTCCTTCATTATTTGTGTATAGAATTGCTACAGATTTTTGTGTATATTGATTTTATATCCTGCAACTTTGCTAAATTCATGTATTAGTTCTAGAAATTTTTTTGGTGGGGTCTTCCAGGTTTTCCACATGAGTATCATGTTGTCTGCAAATAGTTAAAGTTTGACTTCTTCCTTGCTGATTTGGATGCCTTTTATTTTTTTGTTGTTGTTGTCTGATTGCTGAAGCCAAGACATCCAGTACTATGCTAAATAGTGATAGCTCTTATTTGTTGTGCTTTTTCTCCAGTTCTATTTTCCTTTGTAGCCTTATTTTTGTTTCTCTTAACATTTTAGTGGATCTTAGGAAGGTGCAAATATAGACATGTGCTAACACCACCCACTTGCCTGGAAGTCCTAATTTGTCACATGTAAGGTAAGTATGTACTCACACTGAAATAATGATCAGAATTTTTTCAGCATTCTCCCTTTCTTCTTAACTTTCTGCTCCCTGCCTCTTAACTCCTAACTTTTTTTCTGTTTTAAGCATATTTGCAATATTTTCCCATTTTATAAAGTAAATGGGTAGAATTTATTTGGATCTGAAATAAACAATTCCCTGGTTCTCTGTTTCTGATTCTCATTAATGTGATTTGATTTCCTGACTTGAGAAAAACAGTACTTTAAGCCTCTGCCTTTTTTTACATCACAATGGGACTACAACTTCTGTTTCTCTAGAATTCAAATATGCAATTGCTATTACTTATTGCCGATGCAATTTGCTTTACCCTTTTATTTTTATTTTTTATTTTTTCAAGATTTTATTTATTTTTTTTTTTTGAGAGAGAGTGGGAGAGTGAGAGAGAGAGCACACAAGCAGGGGGTGGGGAGAGGGGCAGAGGGAGGAACGGACACCCTACTGAGCAAGGTGCCCTAGGTGGGACTTGATCCCAGGACCCTGAGATCATGACCTGAGCCAAAGGCAGATGCTTAACTGATTGAGCCGCCCAGGCGTCCTGCTGCTTCACCCTTCTAAAAGCTAAATTTCTGACATATAAAGGCCACGTATCCTCTTCTCTTTCTCAGACTAAACAAATTAATCATTCAGCTTTTTCCTTAAAGCTTTTCTTCCCATTCCATAAATCATTTTATTGATTTCAATATTTTTTATATCTCTACCTTTAAAAAGTAAGTAGTATTAAGTACTGAAGTTAAGTAGAGTTAAGAAGAGCTCAAAGATTCATATTTCTTTTCATTAGTATCTTTTAAAAACTCAAATGAAATTACATTGTAGACTTTTATGCAATTTAATTTTGCTTTGCATTGCTTTCTCATCCATTTTTCTTTGCTGTGTCCTGCAGACTAACTAATATATCTGTATATTGTCAGTTTATCATCTAGGCGACATCATTTTTGAGTAAGTATTCATTTATATTTCATGGCAAATACAAACAAATACAAACATACTCATTAACAGCAGCTAAAAATATTTATAAACGGTGTTAGTTTCTGGAAACTCACAGTATCTCTGTGTTTCCATTGTGAAACTATAACTGCAAGTCATATGCCTAATAGAATTTTTAGAATCATCATCTATATAGCATATTCAAATATTGTGAAATTTTGAATCTATTCCAAAATTCAATTATATAGTATTTAATTTCCAAATAAGTCTAGAACTATATTTTTCCATCTCCCTGAATTGGTCATCTGGTTTTTTTGGTTCATATAAAAAAAGGAAGAAGTGGCACACAACTAAGTGATATAGATTGTTCATGCCACTAAAAATATCAGATCATTCAGTTGGATACAGTTATGGACAAAACCCTTCCAAAAGTCAAAAACTATTTATAGTTACTTAAAGTCATAATTACAAATGATTGTTTTATATTGAGATAAACAAAGGAAAGGGGAAAAGGAAGGAGAGGAGTAATATTTGGAGAGGGATTATTATGATCCAAACACTGTGCTGGCTTTTCTTTGTATATTATTTCATTTAATACACATGCCTATCCATATGTATACTGATTTCTTTGTTTCTATTTAATTGTCAAAGACACTAAATTTTTTACTACTACTAACAATAAAATAAAATAATATTGAATACCTAATAAAGTTTAATAATCCAAATTATATACGTGTGTTCTAAGATACATGAATTAAATTCTTACCTACACAACATATCTATGGGATGTAGGTGGAATTATTGGCATAGATAAAAATAAGAAAACTACGAATCAGAGATGTTTAGTAACCAGTACAAATTAAGAAATTTAGTAAGTACAGTAGCTGGGTTGTTTTACTCCTGAGCTCCCACTGCTGCCACTAAGCCATATTGTTTTCTCGTATTCTGGTTAATTTATCTCTGAATTTGTTCCTTTACGTGCAATTTGTTATTTTTATTGAGAGCTATTTTGAAAATTGTATCAGCATTTTGTCTGCTTTTTTAAAGTTCCTGAATGTTTATTTGTCGCCATTGGGACTGATCTTTTTGTAAGTGAGCAGATCCACAGAGGTACTCTAGTAACAATATAGTTGGCAGGAATAGGAGTAGTAGCTATAGTGTATTATGTAAGGCTATGTCATTTGCATAGTTTTAAATAGATCTTACCGTCTATTCATAATTTTTTTTTCCTGGAACATAAAGAAATTTATAGTTACGATGATAATATCTTGAAATTTATATTTACTTTAAATTTATAATTACAATAATACCTTCATCACGGTGTACCATTCTGTATAAATAAAATATTCCGCTTGTATTAGATTGTTATCCATGTTTTAACTCATTTGACCTGTGGAGATAAAATCTGAAGCACTACACTACAGAATAACATGAATTTCCCAATCCTGAAATTTTTTATTCATGGTGCTGTTATCCACAGAATTATTAATAAAAAACAACCTTTGTTTATTCAGATATTCTCACAATATGGCAATTCAAAGATGTCTTTTATTTTACACTCACATTTCATACCTAATGTTGCAGACATTTCTCACTGTAAGTGTTATTTATTGATGCTTAAAGGTTCAATGAATTATTCAGCCCTTTTACCCTTCTTGCTTTGCTGCACACCTATTGAGTTTTCAGAGCAGTTTCATATCGATAAATTTGTTCTTGCTTTGCAGCTCCAATTTCATGCTTGGCCTTTTCTAAGCGACATACAAGAAAAATAAATAACCAGAAGGAATAAAATATGTATACAAATTGCTTTAAATAACTTGATATCCAAATCATTAAAACTCCCAAGGGTTTTGAAAATTAAGACATGAAAGCAAGACATCAGAAACAGGTTACATACAAATGTAATTGGCAAAAAAAACTTGTCTTGTTAACATGCAGTCTGTGGAGAGTGCCATGTGTTTATAAGCATGTTGTATCCAGAATTGAAAAGCATTCTTGACAAATAAGTGCCTAAGAGTTCAAGGACTCACTGCCACTTTGTATCTCATATTGTCACATGCACACGTAGAGGTGGACAACAAAAGATTGGATGGCTACTCTGATCAGAATGAACAGACAATTCTAATAAAACGGTAGTGTGAGGTATGAAGTCCAGAACCTCAATATCTTTGGTTCCTGTGGAAAGGAACCAAAACCACTTCTCTTTATACCTTCAAATAGTTGGCTAGCCAGTCCAGAAAATTTATTCTCCTTAATAAGAAACTAATATCTTGTTCTTTTCATCATAAAGAATAAAGTGATGTTAATATGAGGGAGACCATTTGTACCTTCCAACAAACATATGTCAAAGTCCATGAGTAAATATTTGCTCTATTTTCAACAGATTCCATTTGAATTTAATGAGAAAATATATTCTCTCTTAATGGTTTTTAGATTCATTGATTACAGCTTCTATCCCCTTTTTAAAATACTGAACTAAGTGTAAATATTTAACAATTTCCAAGAATGTACTTCCATCCACCTAACAGTCCATTCAGTTTTCATCAAATGTATAGTTTTTGAAAAGAGAAGAAATAAAAATGTCCTATTCCTTATTACACAGCCTTCAAATAAAAAAAAAATCTTGCCGTCTGGAATGATATGGCTGGAACTAGAGGGTATTATGCTAAGCGAAATAAGTCAATCAGAGAAAGACAATTATCATATGATCTCACTGATATGAGGAATTTAAGAAACAAAACAGAGGATCATAGGGGAAGAGAGGAAAAAGTAAAACAAGATGAAACCAGAGAGGGAGACAAACCACAAGAGACTATTAATCATAGGAAACAAATTGAGGGTTGCTGGAGGAGAGGGGGGTGGAGGGATGGGGTAACTGGGTGATGGGCATTAAGGAGGGCACGTGATGTAATGAACACTGGGTATTATATAAAACAATGAATCACTGACCTCCACATCTGAAACTAATAATACACTATATATTATTTAATAGAATTTAAATAAAAAATGTTAAAAAATATTCTGTTCCTGAAAGACTCATAGTTTGTTAAAAAGACACAGATAATAAGTACTACTGAATGGTTCATGCATGATGTTAGAAGTATGTTCATATAGTTTCACTTTTTAAAATTCTCTCAAGACACTGGAAGCTTAACACTTTCAATAGAATCAGTGTTTTTTGTCTGTTTCAAAGAGTGTTAGCACACATTTTTGTTTTGTATTGTTTACTACTTTTTCAAAATCCAGACTGAATCCCCCCGTCTGTTACAATAGGAAGTTTCTGCATGTGGGGATAAAACTTTTTCAATCTTTAGGATAACTTTACTCAAGCATAATCTAATTTAATTTAGCCATTCAACAATTACTACTTTCAAGTAGCTCATCTAAGATTAAGGAAGGAACAAGATATCTCCTTATTAAGTTCTATGCAGTAGGTCTTTTAAATTATCTAATTTAATGCTCACAATACCTTTTTTCCCCAATACTTATTTAAATTCTATTTAGTTAGCATATAGTGTAATATTCATTTTAGGAGTAGAATTTAATAGTTCATCACTTACATATAACACCCAGTGTTCAACACAAGTGCCCTCCTTATGCTCATTACCCATCTGGCCCATCCTCCACCCACCTCCCCCCATCAACCCTCAATTTGTTCTCTATCCTTAAGAGTCTTTTATGGTTAGTTTCCCTCTCTCTTTTTGCCCCTTTCCCTATGTTCATGTGGTTTCTTTCTTAAATTCCATATTTGAGTGAAATAATACGGTGTTTGTCTTTTCCTGACTGGCTTATTTCACTTAGCATAATGCGCTCTAGCCCCTTCACGTCGTTGCACATGGCAAGATTTCATTCTTTCTGATGGCTGAGTAATATTCCATTGTATATATATGCCACATCTTCTTTACCCATTCATCAGTCACCACAACTCTCTCCTAATTTAACTATAAGCTATTTAACTATAAGCTTCAGAGTGCTTGTGCCCCTCTGAATCAGTATTTTTGTGTCATTTGGGTAAATGTCTAGCAATTGCTGGGTTATAGGCACCCACAGCTTCACCTGCATTAAGGAAAGAATTGTTAAATAAAGCTCTCTGTTTATAACCAGATGACAACATTGACAACAGAACATCAAACCAAGTGAGAAACAAAAAGTAAATTGTTTCTTTTCTCCTCATTTCTCTCTCTCTCTCTCTCTCTCTCTCTTTTTTAAGATTTTATTTATTTATTTGACAGAGAGAGCACAAACAGGGGGAGCAGCAGAGGGGGAGGGAGAAGCAGGCTTCCTGACCAGCAGGGAGCCTGATGTGGGGCTTGATCCCAGGACCCTGGGATCATGACCTGAGCTGAAGGCAGACACTTAGCCAACTGAGCCACCCAGGCACCCTCCTTCTCATTTTTCTGACAAATTTTAAAAACCTTTCCACCTTTTATGGAGACAAATTTTCAAAAGTGTTTCTATCTATGAAAATAATAAAATGTAATTTAAAAACACTTCATATAATTATGCAATTCAACATACTTCCATTACTATAAGTTATAAAACAAGCATCTATTGAATACTGAATCTCATGAGGAGAGATGCAATTGTGTCTCCAGTAACAAATCACTTGGCTATATCACCCAGATTTTGGCTGTTTTGTGACAACTTCATTGGTTATAGGCAAGTATATTACATTAAGTGTCAAATTGCATTAAACTTTTTAAAATATCTTTACCATTTTCTTTTTTTGGTACTGAATCCTTAGACTTACCCCCTCAAAAATGTTTAAGGTAAATTTCTTCTTAAATTTGATTTGCTTGCAATCTAAAATAGGTATTCATAGCCATCTTAATATCTTCTCTCTCTCTCTCTCTTTTTTTTTTTTTTTTTTTTTTTTGCTCCTAGGTCATTCAATAATTTCCATGGCCTATCTCTAGATCTGTTATAATTTCTGTATGCTTTGTATCTATGAAGACCAGATTATATAACATTCAGTTAGTAGCAAGGGAGAATGTTATATATCACAATGGCAGAATGGTATAGAAGTTAGGGTAGCATTTATATAAACTGCCTGGTGGTTTTGAATGTATAGCTTTAAGAATTTTGATTAGACATGATGACTTTCAGAGGAGTAAACCAAGCGTGGTCTTCTTCTGTATTTCATACACAAAAGCAGTGGTAACCGGTGCCCTCAAATCAGAGCTGGATGTTCACAGTTCACATACTCTGTGCTTTTCCCTGGCAATTTTACTGTGGGGAAACCAATTTCCATCCATGTATATCATACTCCATTTCAACAAAGCAGTCACCTGAAACTTAAACAAATGCTCTTCCCTTGGCCTTTCTCTGGATTTGTATAAATATACTCAAATGCATTGGCTAAGACCAAAATAGAAAATCGTCTATAACAGTAAACTTTTTTCCAGCCTCAATAAAAATTAAACAGTCATCTTAATGAACTTTTCATTAGGAACGATTAAATGGCTCATCTTTGATGCAGACATTTATTTGAATGATTTTAATTACCATTTAACATACCCTCATGTTGTCCAACGTATTTGTCTTAGTACCTTTTAACCTTGATTTACATAATTTTTGCTGTTCTATTTGCCTCCATTGTAGGTCATTAGTGAGATTTAATTTACAGTGACATTTCCAATGAGACCTATTTTTATATTCTTTTTCCAGATTGAGATGTTTCTATAGTTTTCCAATTTTTTTAAGCTAATAAAGTTCCCTTCACATCTCCATATGTTCTACTTAACAAGACTTTTAAAAGTCATTTCAAAACCTTTATTCCAGTTACAAATATAGCATTTTATTCTTCCCATGTAATACTGTTTATGCCTTCAAAATTTTATGACAACTTGAAGTATAGTGTGATCAATGAATATTACTCCCAAAGTAAGAGATTTAGTAATTTATTTTTCTTAATACCCATATAAATAAAACTGAAACTCTTTTATTATATATTCTCTAAATACCTGAAAAATGATGAGCACATTAACAGTAAAATCCTTTCCTTTGAAAAATTTTCTTACCCTTACCAGAATTACTAGATTAATATGACTGGGGAGAGGAGAAAATATAGCAAGTATCTCACCATTTATATTGGTTGTCCTTTTTGTATATGTATTTTTAATTAATTATTTTAATAATGAAATTATAATTTATTTATTAAAATTAATAATTAAAATTATTAATTTTACATAATTCTATGATTTTGCTGTAATATAGCTTCTTGAAATTATCTCACCAATCATTTCCTTTCTGGGCTCTTTGAAATTTCTTAAAATATTCTTTTCATAATATTTTGCTGTGCAAGAATAATAGCTGCATCTAGAGAAGAGAAGCGTGGATGTTTTTAATCCTGGCTCTTTTACCAATTAGTTGTAAATTCAGTTGATGTGCCTGGATTGGAGGCTTTCCTTTTTTTTTAAAGATTTATTTATTATTTATTATTTATTTATTTATTTATTTATTTATTTATTTATTTATTTATAGAGAGAGCATGCAAGTGTAAAGGGGGCAGAGAGAGAGGGAGAGAGAAACTTTAGCCCCATCTCTGGGTTTGTTCCCATGACCTGAGATCACGACCTGAGTCAAAACCAAGAGTCGATGCTCAACTGACTGGGCCACCCAGGTATCCTGGGTTGGATGCTTCCTTAAGTCATTTCCACATCTAGAAATATTTAATAAGAAATTGCTTTCCTTCTGAAGAACCCGCAGTGGAGCCTATTTCTTCTATGTCATTTAATATACCTAACTTCCTCTTCCTGGGCTTTGAAAGCCTTCAGGAATCTCATATCGCCTTCCAGATAAACCTATCTTGAGCTTTTTAAAAAATAATTATTTTTATGATCTGTAATATTATTCACGAGAGTTGCCATGCTGTACATTATATTGCCATAACTTATTTAGGTTATAACTGGAAGTGTGTACTTCTGGATCCCTTTCACCTATTTCACCTACTCTACAACCACCTTCCCCAGTAGCAAGCATTGTTCTGTTCCCTGTATCTATGATGCCAGTTTTCTTTGGCTCGTTTTGTTTTTAAGATTTCACATATGAATAAAATCATACAGAATTTATCTTTCTCTGACTTCATTTACATAATTCCTGCAAGTTTCATCCAATTTATCACAAATGGCAAGATTTTATTTATTACTTTTTTATGCCTAAATATTATATCATTGTATATATATACACCACACCTTCTTTATCCATTCATCCATCAATGGACACAGGTTATTTTCATATCTTGGCTATTGTAAATAATACTGTAAATTGACATAGGGGTACATATATGTTTTGGAATTAGTGTTTTCATTTTCTTTGGATAAATATCCAGAAGTGGAGTTGCTATCTAGAGGTTCTAGTTTTAATTTTTTGAGGAACTTCCCTACTGTTTTCCATGATGGCTGCCCCAAATTACATTCCCAGCACAGCACAAGGGTCCCTTTTTCTCCACATCCTTACCAACACTCGTTATTTCTTGTCTTTTTGATAATAGCCATCCTGACACGTATGAGGTGACATCTCATTGTGGTTTTGATTTGCATTTCCCTAGTGATTAATGATGTTGAACATCTTTTTATGTGTCTGTTGGCCATCTATAGGTCTTCTTTGGAAAAATGTCTATTCAGATCTCCTGCCCATTTTTTAATCATATTGTTTTTATTGTTATTATTCAGTTGTATGAGTCATTATATATTTTGGATATTAACCCTTTATTGGATATATGATTTGCAAATATTTTCTCCCATTGGTTCCCTTGTTTGTGGAGTCAGATTTAAAATAGTCATGAAGACCAATGTCTAAGTACTTACCTCCTATGTTTTCTTCTAGGAGTTCTGTGGTTTCAGGAGTTACATTTAAGTCATTAATCCATTTTGAATTAATTATCACGTACAGCTTAAGAAAGTGGTCAGGTCTTATTCTTTAGCATGTGCCTGTCCAGTCTGCCCAACGCCATTTATTGAAGAGACCATCCTTTCCCCATTGTTTATTCTTGCCTCCTTTGTTGTAAATTAATTAACTATGTGTGTGTGGGTATATTTTTGGCTTCTCTATTCTATAAGCATTTTTTTGTAAGTAGGCTCCATGCCCAGAGTGGAATCCAATGCAGGGTTTGAACCCTTTACACTGAGATCAAGACCTGAGCTGAGATCAAGAGTCAGATACTTAACTGACTGAGCCACTTGGGCACCCCTGAGTTCTATGTTGTATTCCATTGATCTATGTGTGTAGTTTTAGGCCAGTATCATACTGTTTTGATTACTCTAGCTTTGTAGAATAGTTTCAAATCAGGAAGCATGATGCCTACAGATTTGTTCCTCCTTCTCAAGATTGTTTTTGTTATTTGGGGTCTTTTGTTGTTCCATACAAATTTTAGGGTTGTTTGTTCTATTTAAGTGAAAAAAATGTCATTGAAATTTTGATAGAGGTTACATTGAGTCTGTATATTGCTTTGGGTAGTATGAACATTTTAACAACATTCTTCCAATCCATGAGCATGGAATATCTTTCTATTTCTGTGTCTTCTTCAGTGTATAGGTTTTTCTTTGTAGTTCATCCAGAGGTTCACATATAACATGCTATGTGTATATATATATATATATATATATATATAGTCTATTTTAAGTTGATAACAATTTAAATTTGAACTCACTTATTCCAAAATTCTATATTTTACTCCCTCCCCTCCACATTTTATGTTTTATGTCACATTTTTGTATCTTTTTATTTTATGCATCCCTTATTGAGTTGTTATAGTTTTAACTTTATTACTGTTTTATTTCAACCTTTATAGAGGCTTCATAAATTACTTATCTGCTAGCTTTAGTAGATGCTTACATTTATCAGTGAGATTATTACTTTTGTATGTTTAATTTTTTTTATTAGTGCCATTTTTAGCTTAAAAAAGTTCTGTTAGCATTTCTGTTAAGGTGAGTTTAATGATGATGAACTCCTTTAGTTTTTACTTGTCTGGAAAACTCCTTATCTCTACTTCAATTCTGAATGATAATCTTGCCAGAGTATTCTTGGTTGTAGTTTTTTGTTGCTGTTGTTGTTTCCTTTCAGCACTTGGATATTGTGCCACTCTCTTATGGCTTGCAAAGTTTCTGCTGAAAAAGCTGCTGATAGCCTTATGGGGTTTCCCTTGTAGATAACAAATTGTTTTGTTGTTTCTGCTTTTAATTTCTCTTTAATTTTTGATATTTTGATATAATGTGTCTTGATGTGGATCTCTTTGTGTTCATTTTATTTAGAACTCTCTGGGCTTCCTTATTCTAAATGACTGTTTCCTCTCCCAGGTTAGGCAAATTTTCAGCAGTTATTTCTTCAAATAAGTTGTCTGCCTCTTTCTCTCTCCTTCTAAGGTCCCTATAATGTGAATATTATTCTATTGATGTTGTCACATAGTTCCTTTCAGTTCCCCCCCTTTTTTTTTTGCCTGGCCAGTGCCGTGTACCTCTGCCCCCTGCCACCCTCCACCTCTCCTGGTCTGTGCTCGCGAAAATGAATTCAAGTAAAGCCATGGCTGGGTTCAGCAGTGCTGTGGAGGCCTCTCCCCACCCCCTGGGGCCCTCTTCCTTGGATTCACCATTAAAGAGTGTATAAGAAACAAAGAGCTAGCTAGGCAGACTCTCACCCCTTCATTATTTTCCTTTTTCTAAATAAACCAGATACTTGGTGGAGATGTTGAGCCAGGAAGGGGACAGCAGAGCATGAGGAGCAAGCCAGGGGGCCTAGCCATGCGTCTGTCTGTCCGAGACCTGCCAGAGATGAACAGGGAGGGGTGGGTGGGTGCAGAGAGAGAAGGTCTGCTTTGCCCCTTTCTCTCTTCTTCTAGGGTCCCTATAAAGTGAATATTATTATACTTGATGTTGTCACATAGTTCCTTTCAGCCATGTTCATGTTTTAAAATTCTTTTTGCTACTCAGCTGGTTGATTTCTGTTGCCCTGACTTCTGGATCACTGATCCTTTCTTCTGCTTCATCTAGTCTGCTGTTGTATCAAGTTTCTAGTGTATTTTTCAGTGCAGTTATTTTACTCTTCAGTCCCATGACTTCTGGTACTTTGTTATATTTTTCTCTCTGTTGAAATTCTCACTGTGTTCATCCATTGTTTCTCCGAGTTCAGTGAGAATCTTTATGACTGTTACTTTGAATTCTTTATCTGGTAGATTACTTATCTCCCCTTTATTAAGGTCTTTTTCTGAGGTTTTCTTATATTCTTTCATTTGGAACATATTCCTCTGAGTCCTCATTTTGCCTGATTCTGTGTGTTTGTTTCTGTGTGTTAGGTGAAACAAGCACCTCTCTTCATCTTGAAGGAGTGGTCTTGTGTAGGTAATGAACCTTCTTATCAAACTTTCCCTAGCTCTAAGTTGTCTCTCAAACTTTTGTGTTGTCTAAGCAGCCTGATTTTTTTTTTCCTGATAGGTCCCTATTGTTGAGGGTGTGCCAAGACCTATTAGTGTTCTGGGTAGAGGGGTGGGGAGATTTCATTTAGCTCCTAGATGTAGGTTGATGAAAGCTAGACCCTCAGATAGCATCTTTTAAAGTATGAAAATATATACAGTCCTCTGAGGTTGCAATTATAAACCCTGCCAGTCTCCAGACCAGGTGATCTGGAAGTATCCTGTGAATGGTGGTTGCAGAAATTGGGGCTTTAGACAAGTGCATAAGCTCCTTTCTGGGAGGTATCACTGAACTGTAGCAAGGCCAGGGGAGTGCATAGTGATTGTGTCTCCTTGCTTACTTTCCATGAGACTGCCTTCATAGCCTTTAGAAGTCCTGAATCCTGTCTCTAAGTCTGAAGCTTAGGAAAAGTAAATGCACCTTTTTCTCAGGAAATCTGGGGGTATGGTTCATTCTGCTGCCTGTGCAGTGCCCTGATAGTGGAAACCTGCCAAGAACTGTCTTTCTGATTGTTATAGTTTTGCATAGCCCATGAAACCAGGCACCCTTGGCCATCAGGGCTGGGAAATCAAGGACTACCCGTGTGTGAATTGCATGCATCCACCATCTTTAGCAGAGAAGTTGGAGAGCACAGGGGGTAGGACATGTTCTTTGACTTTAACAAGACATCAGGAGAATGCCTTGCTTGTGTGTACCTCCTAGCTTCATCGGTGTAACAGAAAAAAGTGCCTTGTGTGTGTGTGCAAAGGGTGGGAGAATTCCATGACTGGTGGCACTGGCTGGTCCCAGCCATAGGGTGGGTTGTACTGTAACCGCTTGAGTTCACTGGCTTTAGCGAGGAAGTAGGAGAATGCCACGACCACTTGCACTTACTAGCCCCAGTCAAAGGTCTGGGGAGTGCCACAACCACTTGCCTCTGCCAGCCTTAGCAAGGTAGTGAGATCGTGCCATGTTTGCCCAAGCCTGTGTTAGTATAATAGAGGGAAAGTGCAAAAAATGGTGTTTTCCACTACTTCCATCTCTGAAAAGAATTTCAACTGTTTCCGGCCCCTTCAGCAGATGCTTTAAGATTAGCAAATGAACCGTCATCCCATATACTCTGAGTACTTTTCAAACTGCAGTTTTTGCACTGGGTACTGGGATGAGTGAGACCATGCTGAAGCCCTTTAAAAAGAGAATCTCAGTTTCCTATAGCCCTCTGGGTGCCTTGGGCATAAATCCTGTCAGTTTTCTAAGCCAGACATTTTGGGGGCTTATCTCTCTGGTGCAGGTCTTAAGGGTTGGGGTGCCTGGTGTATGACAAAATCTCGCTGTTCCTCCAGGAGAATCTCTGAATTATGATATCCCCCCCTTTTGTGGGTTACCATGCTGGGGGTCATGTTTTGGTGAGACTACATCTCTGCCTCTCCTATCTGTCTCAATGTGGTCCTTTTACCCTTTCATGTAGAGGAGCAGTTCACCTATTTTCAGTTGTTTTTCACAGGGAATTGTTCTGTATGTAGATTTGATGTATCCACGAGAGGAGGGGAATTCGAGATATTCCTATGCTGCCATCTTGGACTGCTCCTCTGTCCAGAGCTTTTTAGTCACTAATTTCCTACATGTGTTTTTTGCTCTAGACTAGTGAGTACTTTAGTATTCTCTTTCCCATTTTTTTGTGACTTAATTTACATGCACTGTTGTATAATTTATGTATCTTGTATGTGCATTAATTTTAGTACCAAACACATATTTATTTGTGATTTTTTTCCTCTCTCATAATGTGAGACTTTTGAGAGATTGAAAATGAGAGTTTTCATTTATTTTTGTATTCTCCCACTACTAAAATCAGAGATACTGGTGCCATAAAAATGTGGTAGCCAAGAATTTTACCTCTATGGTCTTTGCACCCGGGTATTATACCTGTAAATATTTTGTTACATAGCAAAAGGGATGTTGCAGATAGAATTACATTGCTAATCAGCTGACCTTCAAATAAGGAGATTATTGTGGAATATCCAGATGGACCTGATGTAATCTCTTGGACCCTTGAAAGCAGATGAGAAAGACCAAATAGAGAAGAGGAAGTCATATGGGAAGGCAGATGAGCTGAGGCATGGGAAGGACTTGACCCCTCTTTGCTGGCTTTGAAGATAAAGGGGACCAGGGTCCAAGGAATTCTGACAGACTGGAAGCTGAAAACTACTCCTGGCACAGTCCAGACAGAAAATGGGACCTCAGTCCCATAACTGCATGGAATTGAATTTTTGCCAACCCATGTATGCTTGGAAGTTTATTCTTCCCCAGAGCCTCCATTAAACAAAGTAGCCCTTTCCTCACATTGATTTTAGCATGGGGAGACCCATGTCTGCTGTTCAGAATTGTGAGATAATAAATTTGTATTATTTTAAACTAAGGGTGTGGTAATCTGTAATAGCAGCAATAGAAAAGTAATATAGTGATTAATGCTTTTATGTTTGAATATTTTTGCTCCTACCTTTGCCTTTACATTGGACATTATTTCCTTTCCTTCACATGTCTGTATTTTTTCTTCTGGGCTCATCTTAGTCATACCACACCCTAGGAATCTTTGAGGTTTCTACCTTGAACTGATGATCTTTTTCCTCTGACTTCTCTAATGAGATATATATATATATATACACACACATATATATATATATATCACATCACACTGCTGTTATATTTCATGTTGCCTTACTGCCTAATTTTAAGTTTTATTTAATCATACTGTCACTTACTGTTGAATAATAATTTTGTATGCATATATTTTGTTTCCCACATGGATTTGCCACATAGCTTTAGGAGGATAGCGGTGATTATGAAATACTCATTGATTGATTCTTTTGTTTTAATTTAAAAAATATTTGTAATTAATCAAAAGATTATTAAATGCTTGAAAAAGAAAAACTTGCAGCATTTCGAAACAGATATTGGCCTTGATTTTGTAGGTAAAAGAGATGCATTAAGGGAGAAGGATCCTTTACATTACCTTTAGGACATCCAGTAAACCACCCAAAAGAAGCCAAGCATATAAAATCAAAACATATATAACCTTTTTAGGGTAGCAGGTCTAGTTTAAGTATTGAGACAGTAGAGCAGCTGGTGTAAATAATTTTTTATTTACAACGGGTAAATAATTTACATAGGACTGAGAGGCAGTTGGAAAGACTGCAGATTTTTGGAAGTGGTATCAATGTCAACTTGTTAAGATACAAGATTTTCAAATAATTAAAGATGTGTTTGTGGTTGTGGCTACTAAAAATTCACCGAAAATTAGGATAACATTCTACTTTCTATTTTTATACTAGAAAACTATCATTTTAAAATGGAAGAATAACAAATATGTTCTTTTTAATTTTACTGGAAAAAAACATGTTGAAGCATCTTATTGATTTTCCTAAAAATATACCAGAGTAGGTCTGGTTGATGACGGAGAAAGAATGTAGGCATCCTTAGGAACCTAATAATCAAAGGTTGGTTCACTTAGCAAAAATAGGTAAAGTTACCCATAATATTTCTTCTTATCTAAAGATTAGCCTTGAAGCCTATTCCTAACATATAGCTTATGAAGCCAAGGAACTTATGTTATAGACAATGCCACAAATAACGCCGACAGCCTCTAGAATTCAAAGCAGTTACTTGGATTTTCTTGAGTAGTTTCTCCCTATTTACTTACCTTATCAGCACTTTAAGAATATACATTCTAGGCTACAAAAAAATTGCTTGCCATCTGTTTCAAAAGATGTTCTAAGAAGACAAAAGAAAATATATCCAAATCAACCAAGCAGTGTTCACTGAGTCCCTATTTTCAGCAGGGTTCATGTTAGCGGAGAGAGCAGGCAGAGAAAGCCCATATACAGTGGTGTTAATATGGGCCTGGTCTCCAGAAAGCCTGTAGTGTAGCTAGAAATGCAGGAGGCTAGGTAAGAAAATAATGGTAACAGGTACATGATAGTATACTAATAAGTGCTAAATATTTTGATGCAAACTATACTACATACTCTTCAAGAATGAGGACTATTTGTCATCTTTAAATTCCCCATCTTAGTTATTCAGTAAATGTTTGTTCAAAGAATACATAAATGAGAACAGAAGGTGTTCAAAGGGGGACTAGAACAGACTAGAAGCCCTGAGAGGGCTTCATGAACTGAGAGGATCTTAGAAAAAGGCTTCAGGGCTAAGCAGAAACTGGGTTAGTTTCTGGAACGTCCTCCCACAGTTTACCCCTCCCATCTAATTCAATATCTAGGTCAACAGTCATCTCAGCTCTGTGGATCAATTTTGTTATATCCCACAAAAAATTATCCACACCCTCCTCACTGTTTTACAACCACTCTAGCAATTTCATGTTTATCAACATTTCTAGCTATATGTACTTGGGAAGTTATTTAAGCACTTTCTGCCTCAATGTTCTCATTAGTTGCATAATAGTCATTTCTATCTCGTAGGATTATTTTATTGCATGAATTTCAATATCTAATGTACTTAGAGCAGTGTGTGGCACATAGTAATTCTTGAGAACTGCGAGCTTCTCTTATAATGACATTTTATTTTTGAGGGGCTGATATGAAATCCAAGTTCACTAAGAGTAAAATATGCCTTATTTCCACAGAAGTAAATACAATCTCTTACATAATAAAAGTGATTAATAAGTATCCCTGAATTTGTTTGATTATGTAGAGAAAGAAAATATTTCATATAAAAATAAAATAAATTTACCAGAGGAACTGATAAATCGTTTTTGAGAGTTATTTTTATGCATGTGTGATTGTGGTTGAGTTTTCATATCATAGTTCTTGTTTATCAGCATCAGCTTTTAGTATTATTTATATCAGTTAAATGATTTATAGTCAAATTAATTTTGCTTGAAAAGATATGTATGATTTAAAATATGCTTATTTACAAAAAACTATGCATATATGAAGTATACGTAACCAATTTATAGATTATAGATTTAAGATATTGATATTATTACTTATGAATATATCTTAAGTTATAAACACTGGAAAAGACTGTGCATTTCAAATCTCTTGTCTTAGGAAAAAAAAGACAGTTTGCATGTTTGGTAGAACTTATTTTGCTTCATAGTTGTTTTTAAACTTTAGACAGGATGGAATTTTTAGCATTTTCATCTTTTAAAATGATTGAAGGAAATACTTTCTAAAAAGTTTGTGTTAGGAAGGTTTTGTTTTTATTTTGATCAAACCATCCTATCTAGTACATAAATAAAATCTTGACATCCCAAGCATATAGTAATTATATGTTCTTGTAAGTTGCCTGGGAATTACATTTACTGTCAAATCATTGTAGTTATTTTGTAATGTGTATTTTAATTTAGCCTGTAGAAGTAACAGAGTAATGTAATTAACAGTAATTGAGGAATTATCTTCTTTAGGACAAAATGGTCACTTGTAACAAGAATGGACCAATCCAGCTTTTATCCTAAGCTAAAATTTTCATTAAAGTCAAGATGAGCAGTATATCGAGTCATGAAAGGTCAAGAAATTTCACAACAAAGTTTTACACAGAAATATTCAAAACAATTTTTAAAAATTACAGTCTAGTCTATTTAATGCTAATTGTAGTTTGAAACCTAAAATATAAAATGTAATTTTTAAAAAGTGTTTTTAATTGAATCCCAAATGTTAACATGTTGATTTCTGATTTCTTATTTGTATGTGTGCATATGTGTATGATTACTTTGGATATTGTACAGTGTTCTGAAGAAAATTTGAAATGTAAGATTTTAAGTTTACACTTGAAAAATAATAGAATGCTTCTTATGTGCTAGGTACTAAAGACTTCACATTTATTGAGTACCAACTATGAGCCAGGCACTCTTATAGGTGATTTTTAGGTAACTTGCTTAAATCTCATTGCAAACCTATGAATAAATACTTCATAATCACCATTTTCTGGGCAGGGAACAGGGGCATAGCATAGTTAAGTAGTATCAGATGACAGTAATGGATTAATAGTATCAGAACTGTAGTTACTAGTTCGAGTCCAGACTCTTATCCACTGTACTAACCATCTTCATCCAAACAGAAAATATATAAGAAAGACTGAAGTTTAAAATTGCTTTTCTGTGAATTGTCAAATAACAACAACAACAACAACACATTATTTAATAAATTTACACTTTAAAATAGTACTTTTCAGGTGGGGGGTGGGAGGGATGGGGTGGCTGGGTGATAAACATTGGGGAGGGTATGTGCTATGGTGAGTGCTGTGAATTGTGCAAGACTGTTGAATCACAGATCTGTACCTCTGAAACAAATAATACATTATATGTTAAAACAAAACAAAACAAAACAAAAGATAGTAGGAAGGGAAAAATGAAGGGGGGGGAATCGGAGTGGGAGACGAACCATGAGAAACTATGGGCTCTGAGAAACAAACGGAGGGTTCTAGAGGGGAGGGGGGTGGGGGGATGGGTTAGCCTGTTGATGGGTATTAAAGAGGGCACGTTCTGCATGGAGCACTGGGTGTTATACACAAACAATGAATCATGAAACACTACATCAAAAACTAATGATGTAATGAAGGGTGATTAACATAACATAATAAAATTAAATTAAATTAAAATAAATAAAATAGTACTTTTCACATGGAAAGCAACTATTGCTCTAAGTAAAAAGTGAATAATATTTTTCCATGACCCATCCTGCTGTTGTGTTCTGAAAAGTATTGACACTTTTCTCAATATGTGATTCATCTAGTATATAACGTCATGTGATACATATTTTTTCAAAAACATACATTTGAACATTCTTACCTTTTAAAAATGAAAGTATAAACCCAAATCTGATTGAGATTCTGTTCCATGAAGTGCAAATCTGTATGATTTTGAATTAGTTCCTCAGACATTTTCAGACTCACTTTTCCTATCTGTAATACTTTCCCATTATACTAAATAAGTTCTAACCTGATTTTAAAAGATTAACTCAGCCTATGCAATGGAGGCAGTGCAGAATAGTAGGAAAAAAATGCAGACTTTGCAGGCAGAGGGGCACACTCTGACTTCTGTTTTGGTATACAACACTGAAGTCACAAATTTTCTCAATCTCACATTTTACCCCTGTAAAATGGTGATGAAAATAACCTACTTTACAAAATTGTTGTGAGGATTAATTAGCTAGTGCGTACTCAATAAAAGTTAACTATTACACTTGTAAAAATTACATGATTATTTACTATAAATCTTATCTTTGCCCCAATTACAAATGACTATTACCATAGTTTATGACTAGGAGAATTTAATTGAAATAACTGACATGGAATTTTAAATGACCTGGTGAGATTTAAATGGTTTTGTTAGTGTGTTTTCAATCTGCTTGATTAGATGTATTTGTGCATAAATACAAATACTATGCTTAGTCAGGGGTATCATTTTCATTGAGCTCCTAATTACCTTAATATCCCAACTGCCCTGCAGGTGATTCACATCTTGGAGGGGTGGGAGAATGATTCTACACTCATTTTCAATTCAACTTGAATTTTTCTGTTTCATTATTTTCTAATGAAATTGCATTTGGTGATACTTGACACCTGATAAGATTTTGTTTATTCTGCTGTAAAGGAAGGCTAATAAAGTAGATTTCCATGGGGCTTATCATCTTGGTTATAGCATTGTAGAGCAACATAAAATTGCACATCCATCCACTTATAATATTCTTTATGGCTTTTCATAAACAATACTGCTTTGTGTTTGGTATTGGAATCTGAGAACCTAAAGTATAATTTTATACATTGTCTGTTTCTATAGTGAAATAGAGTAAAGCGCAGTGGTCTAGATTCTTTTGTGTGTCTTTATGGATAACTTTTTTCTATAATTACAAAAATGTAGTGGACTAGTAAACAAATTTGAGTACTTATAATTTGGTTAATGTGGGTGTCTTGCTACTGGAAAATTAAACACCTTAAAATTGGTATCCTTTACTGCCTTAGTCCATTCAGATTGCTATAACAAAATGCCATAGACTTGGTAGCTTATTAACAGCAGCATTTATTTCTCGTGGTTCTGAAGCTTGGCAAGTCCAATAGCTATGTAGATTTTAAATTTCAGTTGACATAGACATATCTTCCTACATAAGGTTTGTAACAGTTTGCTCTCTACTAGCAATGTGTGAGAGTGCCTACTTCCCATATCCTCATCAACAGAGTATGTCATCAAACTTTTGGCTTTTTATAATCATCTAAGTGAAAAAGTTATCTCTATGTAGATTTATTTGCACTTCCCTAGTAATAAGTAAAGTTGAGCCCATTTCATAATCTTAAAAGCAATTTATACTTTCCTTTTCTGTGAACTGTCCTTTCCTTATTTTCCTGTGGGGTTTTGGCATTTCATTATGGATTGTAGAAAGTTTACATATTAGGGACATTAGCCCCTCATTTTGTAATATAAATTACAGTCACTCCCTAGTTTTAAAGTGTTGATTGTGGTCTTATTTTTATTTTTATGTTATAGAATTTATATTTTCTTTTGTTAACTCTTCATTTGGAAAGGCTTATCCCATCCTGAAAGTATGAAAATACAGAAATACAAATTAAGGCTCTGCTCTTTGCAGGGTACTATGCTACTTACTTTTATCACAATAATTAGTCCCTGCCCACATTTTTCAAGAAAAGGTAGTCAGTGTGCAAACTACTAAGAAATACTAGGCTGTGTAAAATAGCGGTATGATAAATGTATAAGCCACATTAAGTTATTTACTACTTTATTATAATTATATTAATTACCAATTATAATTTTCCTAGTTATATGAATGAATATTTGGTTAAAACATCTCCACCATGCCTCCTCTAAGCTTCATGAGATGTAGAAGGTATATCTGTCTTATTTGCCATGTTATCCCCAGAGTCTAGCTCAGAGCCTGGGAAATTGTAGCCACTTAAACATCTGTTTATTGAATAATGAATGAATGTTCATCACAGTGCCGAACCCTGTAAACTCAAAGTCTACCTGGACATACATATGTGTAAACAAGTAAAACAATGTCCATTTCTGGGTTTTCTGTTCTGTTCCATTGATCTATATGTCTGTTTTTATGCCAGTACTACTGTCTTGATGATTACAGCTTTGTAATATGGCTTGAATTGTGATGCCTCCAGCTTTGCTTTCTTTTTCAGGATTGCTTTGTCTTTTCGTGGTCTTTTGTGGTTCCATACAAATTTTAGGATTGTTTGTTCCTGCTCTGTGAAAAATGCTGTTGGTGTTTTGATAGGAATTGCATTAAATATGTGTGTAGATTGCTTTGGGTAGTATAGACATTTTAACAATATTTGTTCTTCCAATCCATAAGCATGGAATGTTTTTCCATTTCTTTGTGTCCTCTTCAAGTTCCTTCATAAGTGTTCTATAGTTGTCAGAGCACAGATCTTTTACCTCTTTAGGTAGGTTTTTCCCTAGGTATCTTGTTGTTTTTGGTGCAATTGTAAATGAGCTTGATGCCTTGATTTTTCTCCTGCTTTGTTATTGGTGAATAGAAATATGACAGATTTCTCTACATTGATTTTTTATTCTGCAAATTTGCTGAATTTATTAGTCCCAGCAATTTTTTGGTGGCATCTTTTGGGCTTTCTACATAGAGTATCATGTCATCTGCAAATAGTGAAAGTTTGCCTTCTTCCTTGCCAATTTGGATGCCTTTTTTTTTTCTTTTTTTGTCTGATAGCCAAGGGTAGGACTTCAAGTACTATGTTAAATAACAAGGATGAGAGTGGACATCCCTGTGTTGTTCCTGACCACCCAGGAAAAGCTCTAATGTTCCCCACGGATGATGATATTAGCAGTGGGTCTTTTTTGTATATGGCCTTTATGATGTTGCAGTATGTTCCCCCTATCCCTCCTTTGTTGAGGGTTTTTATCAAGAATGGATGCTGTGTTTTGTCAAATGATTTTTAGGCATCTATTGAGAGGAACATATGGTTCTTATCCTTTCTTTCTGGATTTGGTGTATCACATCGATTGATTTGAAAATATCAAACCATCTTGTAGCCCAGGAATAAATACCGCTTGATCGTGGTAAACAATTCTCTTAATGTACTGTTGGATTCGATTTGCTATTATCTTGTTGAGAATTTTTGCATCCATGTTCATCAGGGATATTGACCTATAATTCTCCTATTTTTATCCTAAAGATTTTATTTATTTATTTATTTATTTATTTATTTATTTATTTATTTACAAGAGAGCATGAACAGGGAGAGGAGCAAAAAGAGAGGGACAAGCTGACTCCAGGCTGAGTGCAGAAGCTGACCTGGGCTTAATCTCATGACCCCAAGATCATTACCTGAGCCCAAATCACTTAACTGACTGAGCCACCCAGGAGCCCCGATAATTCCCCTTTCTAGCGGCATCTTTGTCTGGTTTTAGAATCAGGGTAATGCTAGCCTTGTAGAATGAGTTTGAAAGCTTTCCTTCCATTTCTATTTTTTGGAACACTTTGAGAAAATAGCTATTAACTCTTCTTTTAAGTGTTTGGTTGAGTTCCCCTGCTAAGCCGTCTGGTTCTGGACTTTTGTTGGGAGATTTCTGCACTTGATCTTAGCCAAAAGGCCGAGAAGCAATTGTGGGGAGATTTCTGATTACAGAATCAGTTTCTTTTCTGGTTTTAGATCTGTTTAAATTTTTTATTTCTTCCTCTTCCGGTTTTGGTAGTTTATATGTTTTTAGGAAGGTATCCATTTCTTCCAGATTGCCCAGTTAGTTGGCGTATAATTCTTCATAATATTCTCATTTAATAATTTGTGTTTCTGTACTATTGGTTGTGACCTCTCCTCTTTCATTCGTGATTTTAGTTATTTGGTTCCTTTCTCCTTTCTTTTGACAAGTCTGGCTAGAGGTTTATCCATTTTATTAATTCTTTCAAAGAACCAGCTCCTAGTTTCATTGATCTGTTTTACTATTTTTTGTTTGTTTCTATATCATTTATTTCTTCTCTAATTTTTATTATTTCCCTTCTGCCGGCTTTAGGCTTTATTTTCTTCTCCTTTTTTAGCTCCTTTAAGTGTAAGGTTGTGTATTTGAGACTTTTCTGCTTCTTGAGGTAGGCCTATACTGCCATGTACTTCCCTCTTATGACTGCTTTTGCTGCATCGCAAAGATTTGGACTGCTGTGTTTTCATTTTCATTTGCTTCCGGGTATTATTTTACTTCTTCTTTAATTTCCTGGTTAACCCTTCCATTCTTTGGTAGGATGTTCTTTAATCTCCATGTATTTGGGGTCTTCCCAGATCTTTTCTTGTGGTTAACTTTAAATTTCATAGCATTGTGGTATGAAAATATGCTTGGTATGGTCTCAGTCTCTTTGTACTTGTTGAGGCCTGATTTGTGACCCAGTATGTGATCTGTTCTGGAGAATGTTCCATGTGTACTTGAAAAGAATGTGTATTCTGCTGCTTCAGGATAAAATGTTCTGAGTATATCTGTTAAATTCATCTGGTCCCATGTGTCATTCAAAGCCATTGTTTCCTTGTTGATTTTCTCCTTAGATGATCTGTCCATTGCAGTGAGTGGGATGTTAAAGTCCCCTACTTTTATAGTATTTTTATCAATGAGTTTCTTTATGTTTGTTAATAACTGATTTATATATTTGGGTGCTCACATGTTGGGGGCATAAATATTTATAATTGTTCAGTCTTGTTGGATAGGCTCCTTTATTATGATTTGGTGTCCTTATCTCTTGTTACAGTCTTTGCTTTAAAATCCAGTTACTCTGGTATAAGTATGCTATTCCAGCTTTCTTTCGATGTCCATTAGCATGGTAAATGCTTCTTTATCCCCTCACTTTCAATCTGCAGGTATCTTTACGTCTAAAATGAGTCTTTTGTAAGCAGCATACAGATGGGTCTTTTTGTTCTTTTTAATCCATTCTGATACCCTGTGTCTTTTGACTGGAGTGTTTAGTCCATTTCCATTTAGAGTGATTATTGACAGATATGAATTTAGTGCCATTGTATTACCTATAAAGTCGCTGTTTCTGGAGATTTTCTCTGTTCCTTTCTAGTCTTCGTTGCTTTTGTTCTTTCTCTTTCACGCAAGGAGTCCCCTTTATTATTTTTTGCAGGGCTGCCTTAGTAGTCACAGACTCCTTTATTTTTTTGTTTTTCTGGGAAACTCTTTATCTTTCCTTCTACTCTGGATATCAGTGTTGCTGGATAGAGTATTCTTGGCTGCATATTTTTCCCAATCAACACATTGAATGTATCATGCCACTCTCTTTTGGCCTGTCATATTTCTGTGGAGAGATCTGCTGCAAACCCGATTTGTCTTCCCTTGTCAGTTAGGGACCTTTTTTCTTTGCTGCTTTCAGGATTCCTTCCTTATCTGTAATTTGCAAAACTTACTATCATATATCTTGGTGTTGGCCTCCTTTTTTTGACTTGGATGGGAGTTCTGTGTGCCTCCTGGATTTGGATGTCTATTTCTTTCCCCAGTTTAGGGAAGTTTTCAGCTATACTTTCCTGTAATTTACCTTCTGGCCCTTTTTCCCTCTCTTCTTCCCTTTCCGTCCTCTCCTGTGATACAGATGTAATTACACTTTATGGGGTCACTGAGTTCCCTAAGTCTACATTTGTGACCCAATATTTTTCCCTCTTCTTTCAGCTTCATTATTTTCCATAATTTTATCTTCTATATCCTCAATTCATTCCTCTGTTTCTTCTATCCCTGTGGTCGTTACATCTAGTCAGTTCTGCATCTAGGGATAGCATTTTTTATTTTGGCCTGGCTTTCAGGTCTTTTATCTCACAGTAAGGGACTCCCTGGTGTCTTCCATGCTTTTCTCAAGACCAGCTAGTATCCTTATGATTGTATTTTTTAAATTCTGGTTCAAGCAGGGGCACCTGGGTGGCTCAGATGGTTAAGTGGCCAGCTCTTGATTTCAGCTCAGGTCATGATCTCAGCATCCCAGGATTGAGCCCTGCACTGGGCTCCCTGCTCAGTGAGGAGTCTGCTTGAGACTCTCTCTCCCTCTTCTTCTGCCCCTCTCCTTGCTCACTCTTTCTCTCTCTCTCAAAATAAATAAATAAATCTTTTGAAAATACAAATAAAATTAAAAAATTCCAGTGCAGGCTTCTACTTCTATCTGTTTTGATTAGATCCCGGGCTGTGACCTTTTCTTGTTCTTTCTTTTGGGATGAATTCCTCTGTCTTGGCCTTTCTTCCAGGTCTCTGTGTTCTGTGTGTTAGGAAAGCCCATTGCATTGTCTGCTTCTGAGAGTAAGGCTATTATTAAGAAGAAGCCGTACACTGTCGAGGGCCTAACGCTTCAGGAAGTGTTTCTGGTGTATGTGGTTTGTACTCTTCTGTTGTGTTTTGGCTGCTCTCTCCCTTAAGTCAGTCCTCTGCAGAGTTCTTCCTTGCCTGCTGTAGGGAGTGTTTGGACCTTGTCCAGTGGGGTGCGTTTTAACTAGGTGCGTTTTGGTCTGTTTGTTAAAAGAGGCTGGATCCTGTTTGCCCCTAGAGCTGAAGAGTTGCAGCACACTCCGGTCAGTACACTTGGTTTGTGTGATGGGTTCGTGCTGGTCTTCTGAGGGATGGCCCCACTGCTGCTCTGACTCTCAGGCACTTTTGCCCTCGTTTAGAAGCACCTGCAGAGTGCAGCGGGTGGAACTTCACGTAAGCGAGTCGAGCCTCCACTGTGCTTGACCTCTATTGTGCTGCTCACTGAAGTCTGTCCCTGCCAATGAGCAGGGGTAAAAATGGTGTCAGCCAGCTCTCTTGGCCCCAGAGAGGGGAGCCTGCACTGACTGCTGTTCAGGAAGCCCTCACAGAATTAACAACACCCTCATTTGTCCTAGGTATCCCTGAGGTCCCTGTTTTCAGCCTGTGTCCAAGCCCATCTGCCCACCTGGATCATAGTGCTCCGGTATTTTATCTTAGGTGCACTGGCTGAGATTCAAAACGCCAAATTTTAGGGACCCAGCATGGCCTGGATCCATGCTGATCCTCTAGGGGAGGGTCTTGCCCTTATGTGGCTGGTGCCAGTTTGTCCCAGAAGGGCAGTCACACAAATGTGCGGGGCCTTGGACTTTATGGTAAAGTGAAGCTAAAAGCCCATAGCCAGGTCAGGTGCCCTCAGCAGGTGTCTCTGCGTGTTGCTAAAGAATGGGTCAGCTCAACGGCACCTGCTGGCTCTTTTGTCCCTGGAGACACAGTGCCACCTCTCTTGCATGCACTCTAAGAAGGGGGACTGTCCCTCCCAATGTGACCCACGGATCCTCTTACTATGATGTCTTCTCCCAGGCCTCTGCCCTCCTTCTCCACTGTAGCACCTGTACACCCCCCAAGCTCCACCCCTCAATGGCCCAGACTTCTCAAACTTCAGACTTTGCACTCCGCTACTTCTAAAAATCCATGATAATCAGCCCCTCTTATTTTCCCTATTAATGGTTTTGGGGAAGTGTTTTTCTTGTGCAGTGCCCAGTGCTCTGTTCTCCCTCTCTTTCTCTTTCTCTCCCCCTTTCTTTTTCTCCTCTCTCCCTGATCATGGCTCCCTTCCCTCTGCATCACTGGTAATTCTTTTCTCCCCCAAATCACACTTCCACACCTCCTAACTTCCACAGTGTGGCCTCTTGTCTTCTAGTTGTGCAGTTTGTTCTCAGTCCTCAGATCGATTTCCTGGGTGTTCAGAATGATTTGATATTTATCGGGCTGTGTTCAAAGGACAAGGCAAGCATAGGATCCTCCTGCTACTCTGCCATCTCAACTCTACTTTTATCCATTTTACTCGTGTCTTAAATAAGAGTTCTCAATAGCAGTTATTTTATAGGATTTAATGAAAACCCTGTATTGACTGAATCGGAATTTGCCACAGCACTTTTCTTTGATAAAAATGACAAAGGGCTTTCTTTAGAACCCGTCTTCTTAGATCAAGAGCCACTTCAAGATCCTCCAAGGCTTAGGGTCCTGGTGAGACGCATAGTCCAACCATGATGCCATCAGGTATTTCTATGTGAGTTTATTTTATTTTTTTAGCTTGAGATTTATTTAGAGCATTTTGTACAACAGTTTCTTCTTAATGTGACAATGAAGGTTTTTGTCTCTGTTCCATGATGTTCAGTGATTTTACCTGCTGGCCTACCCAAGAACAATATTTGGTGTTTGGTGGTAGAAGCTGAGCATTTTGTTTTTAGCGTGACAGCGCTCATCTAACATTCCTCATGTTATTGCAGTTGCAGGACAAAAGTATCTTACATATTTAGGAAATCCACAGTTAAACTTTCTTTAAATACTCAAAAGTAAATTGCTTCTTTTATTTTTCATCTTTTATGAGTTAGAAGAAGATTGTTGGGGAAGACTTGAGTACCACTTGTTGCTTCTTAGTGCATTAATAATATTCAATATATGTATTTATATAGGCATTCTATAGATTTTTAAAAACTTGTGATGAATGATCAAGAAATATTTATGCTAACACTATTTAAATTCACACTATTTGAATTTAACTTGAGATGTCTCAACTAATTATTCATGTAACCAGAATCAACTTTCAGTTGGAGTTCATAGTTTCAACCCCAGACTATAATTTGATTTTATCTTACTTTCACTTGACTCAAAACACTACATTGTAGAAACAATAACAACAAACCCGTGCTCATGTTACTATAATTGAAATACAAGTTCATAAGTGAAAGAGGGAAAATTCTACCAGAGTAGTAGGAGAAAGTTCCATTGATTAACTGTATTTGAGCAATACTCTTTTTTCTGGTCTCTCCACATCCAATCTTGGTCCTTCAGCTTTTATCACTGAAGGTAGAATAATTATGATACCACTCCACTTAGATGATAGTAAGTCTTCTTGTTCTCTAATGATGAAAATCTTCAATGTTACATAAAAGACCCAACATGTTCTGAACCCAAAATTAGCTCACTGGTCTTATTTCATGTCATCCTCCTTTGTATTTCCTGTCTTCTAGGCACATTGGGTTTATTTCATTTTCTCAAAACCTCATTCTCATTTGGTAGGACTTAAATTAATGGAGACAATGTATGTAAATCACTTAAAACAGTGCATGGCATATAGCAAGATTTCAATAAATGTACTATCATTTACATATTTTGTTCAAGAATATATGAAAGAAGGAGCAAGAATAACTGAAAGACTAAAGTCAAGTGCCACTTTCTCCAGAAATCTCATAACTTTTAGCCTCTATGGGAGTTAATTATTTTGGAGGTAGTAGAAAGCATGGAAAAGTTAATCACATCAAATTGGGATATTTTGCGGGTCTGCTGCTTTAGGACATATAAATAAAAATGTTATTTAGCTGCAAAAGTTTACCAAATATATAGAGATGTCACTGTTAGTAATTCTGTAGAATGGTAAATAAAAGAATTATACTTTAAAAAGGTTAAATTATATACTTAAGATCAAACTATCAGTTACAAAGAAGACCGTAAGCCTATTTTGGCATCCTGCTCAGGGCTATTTCTGCTATACCAGGTATGTCCCTTTAAAACATGGATGGAGGCCAGCTGAGGCAGTAGACAGGCAGGTGGCCACAGGTGAATCCAAATTGGGAAAAAAGTCAAAGCCACAGAGAAGCCCTCATCTGAGAAAGAGCGGGACAACTAGGAAAAGTGCAGTGTTTCCACATCCAGAAAAGAAATTCCAAAAATGTGTACATGAAAATTTCAAAAAGCCACTATGATCAATCCAGACAGAAAACACCTGATGCCTGGTAACTTCCTGCTGAGGGCTAGTGAGGCCCTTTCCCATACAAGCAGTCTTCCTAGCATTTGCACATGGAATGTGAATGAAGTCCTGCTGGGCTTTGTCATATTTGCCTGCTGAATCAGGTTGGCTACACATGTATTATCAAAGCCCTGGATATTATCTTCATTCACTCTTATAGTATGTATTAGGATTTAAAGAAACTAAAGAGGCTGTGCTTACTACTCTCACCTTTGCTTTGAAATGATGATTCAGACTTTGGCAGAGAAAGGAAGAAATAAGGAATAAATGTCTGATTATATTAACTTGTTCAATAATAAAACTTGTATTCTTGGTTAATTTCTAAAGATAACAGAATAATGGATCACTGAGTAGGGATTAAGTGCATCTCACCCTGGGAGGAGGCTCTCTGTTCTGAATATAGTTTATGGGACCATGAAGGGATTTAAACTGTATGGATTGAAAGCATATAAAAATAAATACTATGCATAAGAAATGATGTCATAAAACAAAAATAAATAAATAAAATATTGAGAAAGTTATCCTATAGTTTTTAGCTACCTAATTATAGGTTAAAACATCTCTAGTGATAAACAGACTTTTAGATCATCACAATTTCAGAATTAATGATTAAAATAATTAATATTAGTAATCAAAAAATTTAAAAAGCATAGAAGTATGTAATTCCTTTTAGATAAAAATTCTTGGCAAAAATTTATGGAGTTTTTAGTAATACTTGATTAGATAACTTTTCCTTTATACAATTGAACAATTCAAAATATATTTCTCCAAATATCCAAAGATGTATAGGCAGAAATTCTCCCTAGTTATTAATAATAAATATAAGAATAGCTTCAGTGAGCTTGAGGAGATCTCCTTACTAAAATTATGTGCCCTGCCTTTGGATTGGGTTTCTCAGAAAAGAAAACAAAAGATGAGAGTTGCATGTGATGTATTTTCCCTCATTCAATATTTCATTACCTTTTTTTTTGCAATTAATGTATACATTTAACATGCAGGAAAATTATGGAAAGGTTAGCTTTATTGATGGAGTGTGATCACTTATAGTTAAATATTTCCCTCAGTCTTAGGGTGGCATCTGTTAACTAGAGTTAAAAATGAAAACTGAAGAACATGTGAGAATCTGAATAGACAGCAATGTGTAAAGCTTGGTAGCCACCTAAAACAAGTAGCATAAGTTAAATTATTTAATTTTTCAATAGAAAAGACTCTTCAATATGAACCTAGAATGGCATATTTTATACAAATGTTCTAGAATATGTAAAAATCTAATGATAGGTCGCAGTAAAGCAACATGATACAAACAGCACAAATCTTTAAGTGCTGATTCTCTCTCTCTCTCTCTCTTTTTTTTTAAGCTAATGGACCACTGGGAGTAAAATGTCAAATGCTGGAGAAATATTGTTTATAATTTTTTTGTCCTTGCTTGTTCTCATCACCAAAAATTCTCAATTAATCCAACTGTGAGGCTAGTAACTAAAAATCCACAGCTTTCTTCACACAGAGGTGAAGACTTTATTTCACCTTAATGTGTTGAGTTCCTAAGTATTATAGGAAAGAAGGTGTGTTGTTAAAAGCAAAGAGAAATGACAAATTCATTTCACTTTATGCCATGAAAATGAGTATAAGTTCTTTAAAAATATTTTTTCCTGATATGCTTCATATTTTAGAGGGCTTTTCTGCTCCCGAAGTCACTTGTAGAAGAAAACAGTCTCCTTTTTTTTAAGTCATTCATTTTTTTTAAAGATTTTATTTATTTATTTGACAGAGAGAGAGATAGCAAGAGCAGGAACACAAGCAGGGGGAGTGGGGGAGGGAGAAGCAGGCTTCCCGCTGAGCAGGGAGCCTGATGTGGGGCTGGATCCCAGGACCTGGGATCATGACCTGAGCCGAAGGCAGGTGCTTAACGACTGAGCCACCGAGGCACCCCTCTCCTGTCTCTTTCAACACAGAAAATTCCACTAGATGGTTCCTGCTTTTTACTGTGCAATGCCCTACTTTTCAAGATTTTTAATTTTTTAATTTTTTAAATGTTTTTTAAAGGTTTTATTTATTTATCTGACAGAGAGAGACACAGCTAGAGAGGGAACACAAGCAGGGGGAGTGGGAGAGGGAGAAGCAGGCTTCCTGTGGAGCAGGGAGTCAAATGCCTATGCTGGGCTCAATCCCAGGACTCTGGGATCATGACCTGAGCCGAAGGCAGACGCTTAACGACTGAGCCACCCAGGCGCCCCTCAAGATTTTTTAAATAGGGTTTTTAAGAACTTTTATCTATTGTTTATAATTTTATTTTATAGCAGTATTGCTATGAGTTTTCACTTGTATTTTGCAACAGTTTTGTTCGGGGAGAAAAAAAGAAAGTGAGATTATTGTCCAACATGATGAGTACGGTAATTCCTTTTTCCCCCGAGTGTGGTCATCCTTTCCTTTTCTCTACCATCTAATAGCAAAGGCATTTTCTCAATAACAGATTGGACTGTGGTGGGAGCCAGGAGGAATGAGAGAAATATTGAAGCTAGAGATGATACATTTTGAATTTTATGAAAATGTGAAGGTCAAATATTGGTGTACTAATTCTCTCTCTCATTTCCTAAGTCATCTCTTTTCATCTATTTGTATCATCTTTCAATCTACCTCTCATTGAGCACATATTACCCTAAAATTTACAAAGATATCTTCTGTCAACAGAAAATTAGCCTAAGTTGGAGAAAAATAAAGCATAGTGGTATAGTAATTATACTTTACTGTATCCAATTGCATAACTCTTCAAAAATAGTGGGATTTTTTTTGTCTTTACATAATATGTATAACTTCTGCATCTGCCATCCTACGTTCCAATAAAAGATTTAGAATAGATCAAGTATAGAATAGAACTGATTCTTAATACTGATAATTATAAAAAAGAAACTGCTATTATTCTTTTTGAAGTGAGCAGAATATATATCATACACAGGAAGAAATTAAATGCATAATTAATGTACAGTTTTAGTAAGTACAAATAGTTCATTTGACCTTGTTACTCTTTTGCATTGGTTTTGTATTGTTTTAATCCTTAGTGATTAAAGTACAAAGGTCTGCTTTCCTTTGTTTTTGTCTTTAAGGGGAAGGATTATTTAATGACTTCTTTTTCCTCAGATTTTTTTGTCAGTTGATAAGGATAAGACTTCAGTAGATGAAGTCACTTTAGGCAGTTAGCAAGACCATTGCTGAAGACATATCGATTTTAATTAAGCAAAAGACATTTTGAACTACCAAGTTTTCAAGATAGTGAGGATTATCCATATACAACTAAGAAGATTTACAAATTGAAGAATGTGTTTTATAAATACTATATTGTTTTCATATTATAAATGCTATGCATATTCATTATAGAAACCTTAGGAAACACAGGAAATTTTAAAAAAGACATTTTTTAAAAACTCATAGCTCCCAGCCAATAATACATAGCAGCTAATAATAGATTCTGATATTTTCCCTACAATTCTTTGTGTAGTGTGTGTGTATTTGTACATTCTTATGTGTAACAATAAACATATATGATGTATAATATGAATATCTAATGCATTAAAAGGGCCTCACCCTTTTCCACTTGATACTATATTTTAAATATTCTCTGTATTCTGAAAAGTATTTGACAACATAATTTTACATTTGTGACATGTAGATGAATAAAATATTTTTTGTTAGGTATCTAGGGTTACTCAAAATCTGAAGTTATTATAGCTGAAGCAGGTGTTTATTCTGAAATATTTCAGGAAATATATAGAATTTCTTCTTGAATTCAGATTCACTTATTTCTTGACTCAATTCAATTAAAACTGTGCATGGTCATGGCCTGCTACATGGAGTAAATGGTTCCTTCCCCTTAAGTGGAGGAGGGCTGGACTGAACTGGTTGGTGTGTCTTTAGCATGGGACATGTGCTTTTGACCCGTGTTTGACATGTGGCATCAGGGGCTTTCTCATCTCTTCCTATCTGCCATTCATTTTCTTGAATTCATTTATATTAAACCTGCTAGGAAGACCTCTTGAGGTTACAAACAGAGAATTACAGAGTGGTAAGAAGTCCAGTCATTTTAAAGGCTACGTATAATATTGCAGTGCCAGAGGTTGTTTGCTTCGTGTCATCTATAGAACATAGTGTTTTGTCCTTTTACTCTTCATGACTGACTCCACTTTCCTTCTGTCAGTGATGAAGTCTCCTTTCTTTCGCTCCTTGCCCTGCCATCCTTTATAACGTTGGCTCTGTCGCTTATTATCTTACTCCAAACCTGCTATTTCTCCTCTATTCCTTATCTTGATGGGTGATTCAGATGTCTCCCTCCTGTGAAGCTGCTCCCAGCACACAGTTAATCACTTCCTCTTCCACATGCCTGTAGTACTTCTGTTACCGCAGTGTTGTGGAAAACAATAATGTGTAGGTCTGTTGCAATTTAAATATATTGAAAAATAAGCACAAAGAAGTGAGTTTTTCAGGAAGTTCATTCTATTAAATGATAAAATAATTAACTTAAAGATTGTTTTCCTAATATTATTGATGTTATCATACCATTTACTTCATACAGTGATGATGTCAGAACAGAAGGCAAGTTGACAACATTGCTTTTTATTAAATTTTGTCTTTTAAATTAAAATTGTATTGATTCATAAAATTTAAAGTCTAGAAATTGCAGTAAAACTTACAACTATTACAGTAAAATCTTCGTCAGGATTTTAACATCGTAGTGAATTATGCTTATTTGTTTAAATGTGTATATCTATATTTTTTATTCCTAATACTGAATAAAGATAGCTCCATGAAAAGAATTCAGTTACTAGTTATTATATTTTATTAGCTTTATTTTAGATGTACGTATGAATTCATTAAATTTTTGTGTAAGAGATGACTAACATAATGTAGCAAACGTGTAGAGAGACGAGACGCTACTTTATAAGTTAATGATTTACATGAAGATAAAAACACAAATTGAAATTGGAGCGTTTTCCACCTTTTGGTGCAAATTAATGGATTGTTTCTTATTAATGCTACATTTTTATTTTTAGTATTAGCAGCAAATATTATTTTTTGCCTCTTATAATTTTCAAATATTATACTCTCTCTAGACTTTTCTCCTCATTTCTAGTTATATCAAGTTTTGCCTCAGTAACTCTAGGGAATTTCATTCAATAAAATATCATTTTGTTGAGTTCGACAAACCATCAAATTAACTGATATTAAATAAAATAATGGCTTGAAACCCATTTATCAAGAACAACAAATCACATGTATGGGATGATTTATTTTACCTACAGGTGTTGTTTTAAATTAACTCTAACTCACTCAATGCATGATCTTAGAGTTCCTTATTTTGAGTGTCAAAATACTTTTCTCTGTTTTATGTGATTTTCATATATGCCCATGCAGACAGTTGAGGAGCTTGGAAGAATTTTGTATTTTAGAGTAATAATAAAAGTTATAATGATGATGATGATCATGATAAAAAGTCACCAGTAACTTGACTGAACATTTATTATGTACCAAGCACAATATTTAGTGCTTTATTCATTCATTCATTAAACAAATGTTTGTGGGGTGTCTCGTATGTGCCAAGAACCTGAGATTACAGTAGTTGGAAAAAGTGGATGAAGTTACTGGCCTTGTGAAGCTTGCATTCCAGTGGGGAAAGGCAGACAACAAAGAAATTAAAACAATATATAGAACTGCAGGCAGTAATGAGAGCTATGAGAAAATAGAAGAGAGTAAGGGAAGTAGGGTATTGTCGGCTGGGTGGGTTAGGGATGGTCTACTATTTTACATTAGGAAAAGCCTCATTAATAATGTGACATATATGTAGAGACTTGTAGGATGGGAGGGAGTAGGCCATGTAGATATCTGGATATAAAGTGTTCCAAGAAAAGAAGAAAAAATACAAAACCCTTGAAAAGACAGCAATCTCTAATTTATAAACCTTATTTCTGATGCTGAGAGATAGGGTAATATGCTTAGCACGGATTCTCTTTCAGGGTCTTACTAATCCAAGGCTGAAGTACATTATATGTTTCTACATGTTCTATTATTGAATCTACATATTCAGTATCTTTATTTATGTTTTAAATGTTACCCTCCTGTGCAGCTGCTTTCAGCACAGAATGAGTCATTCCCTCCTCTATGCCTCAGAAGCAATACAGTAATATTTTTTAAGGCATTGCTCCACTAATGAGTGTTGATCAATGACGAAGTTTATATTGAGGAAAAATGGCAAAAGTAGTAGCAATTTAGAATCCTAGACTGGATTTAGAATCCTAGACACCTAATTTTGAAATTAAAAATTTCAAATATGAAATCCAGATGGGTCCAAGTCTTTAGGCATGATCAAGCATCTCTTTTAGCGATTACCTTTCTCTATCCCCAATAAAATGAACATTAAATATTTTTGTACTGAAAAGCAATCAATATTTTAACATGGTTGGTGTTTCATGAACGATTACAAGGATTAGGCTGCCTTTTTGGAAAGAGAATTGGTCATTGTTAAACTGAAAAAAAAAACATAACTAATGTTCTTAAATCTTCCTAGGATTTTGAAGAGTTGTAATAGAGTTCTAACAATGCAGGGCTACATTTAGAAAACATGGGTGAACTATTTTTATTTTATTTTTGCACTGAGCAACCAAGTTCTAATCTGAAGATATGATTTAGTTTCCATGTAACTGTTTTGGAACTATGTACTGTAAAGGGAAAGTCACATGGTAAAACACAGCATCTCAGTAGGTGGGGGATGTTTAATATTGTTATACAGGATGGGTCACTATGCTGTCCAAGGGGAGAATTATCTTACTTCCTAGTCCTACTGGGGAGAAACTATTCCTACCAAAGAGGTCCTTTATTTTCTCCTGATTCATAGAAGAAACATGGATTTCTCAGAAAGCTGTTTAAAAACACAGAACTGAAGCATCACTCATTCATGGCAAAAAAAATAATAATAAGACTCTTGATAAAACCTCAGGAAAGACTTCTGTTTATCAGTCATGATGGAGTAACAGGGATCAAATTTATTCTGTTACCTTAACCAACTAAAAATTTGAATAATATATGTAAAACAGTAGATTTCAAACATTAGACAACAAGCTATACAGCATAGTGGTCTCTGAGGAGGAATAAGTGAGGGGGGCCTTACCATTGCCCCAGCTTTCTGTCTGCAGTTTCAGACTGAAGTGCAGAGGAAAGGAACCCAAACAGAGCTCAGTGGGAGTCCTGAATTAAGGAGATGGAATATTTGGAGAGGCTAAGGTGGCTGGTATTGAGAAGGCATTGCACCTGAAAGGGGAGAACTGTAGGAGAGGGAAGAGCAGTCTACAGAAGATTCCATTCCAGTCTCCCGCCCAGGACTAATCAGAGCATTTCTGTGAGGAAACTTCTCAGAATGAGGGAAAGGAATAGGAGGAATGATTCTAAGAGCTCACACACAGGGCTGGGAATACTTTACACTTCCAAAAGCCAGCTTCGCATGCTGGGGTAACAGGCAGAAGGATATGGCCTGTGTAGGAGAGCTAAGTTAGACCCAGATTAAAGGTTGCTAGGGTCCTGGCTGACAAATTTAAAAGCAAATCAGAAGGATCATCACATTATTTCCAAGTTAACTTAATTGCAAACCACAATAAATTTCAAAATATTTAAAGGATTTATCACTTAAAAAAATCTGACACTTCACATTTCAATAAAAAATTACCAGGTAGACAAAGAAGCAGGAAATCAGGACCCATACATAATAAGGAGAAAAGTCAATCAATATAAACATATCCAGAAATGAGACAAATAATGCAATCATAGAAAAGAACATTAAAAGAGCCATTATACTCTCCAAATAATCAAGAAGGTGGAAGGAAAATATGAGTGTGCTGCGAAGTATGAAACATATAAAATAGACCTAATTTGAACTTCTAGAGATGAAAAATACATTGGATAGGCTTAATAACAGATTAAGCGCTACAAAAGAAAAGATTATAGAACTTGAGGATAAAACTTCAGTAGCAAGGACTTTACCTGAAGTGCAAAAGCAAAGTTCCAGTTTAGTATTAAGTATTAATAAGTATTGGTATTAATAAGAAATGGACATTTCTGATGAGCCTGAGTGGGGTGGCCCAGTGTAGTCCAAAAGAGACTGGACTGTAGTTTGGACTGGAGCAATAACAACTTCTTAGTTGAATTCCTTAAGGCTTTGTCATGGCTATGTTAGTAAGAATTTGCATCAAAACATTCTCTATACACTATGACACATACATGATTAGCATCTAGTTCTCATTATGGAATGTATGGAATGTATGTAGATGTTCTCAACAAATCCTGGAAAGTAACTTCTATGGCAAAAGTCCCAAAATGGTGATCCATAGAGGGCAAAATTGACACATAGATATCCTCTCTTTTGCTAGTACAATTAAAGTTTAATTTGAATGCCTTCAGGTAAGTGCATGTCTTCTTCATGTTGCCATAGATTCCATAATACCCAGCCTCTAAAATAATTTGAATTGTGACTTCCTTTTGTGAGGGTATATTACACGGTTTCCTGAACTGCCTGAACTCCACATGACTACAAGAGACAAAGGCAAAGGTAGGCAACCATTGCCTTGTATGTAAATTTCTCTTAATAAGACTAATTTGTATTGGGGACTCTACACATTTACCTGTACAGTACCAGAAATACTAAAAAAAAAAAAATTGTATAGCTGTTCACAGGCAAAGCACTTATGTCAAGCGTATCTAAATATATATCTTGGTTTCTCCTTTGAAAATATTTCCAGAAATGATATGAACCTAATGGTAGCAAAAAAAGATAAGTAACTGCACGTTGTCTTCCAAAATGTGCTGAGGTATTAAGGAAGCTAAACCTGGAAAATATAATTCAAACTTCTTAAAACAACTGGGTAAATTCCTTCATTTTTAGTCGTAGCAGGTTCAGTGTTTGACCTGTAAAGCTAATAAAGACTGGAGACCTCCCTTTCTTCTTGACAACCACTGTTGAGCTCTTTGCTTGCAGTTCAAGCTGAAGAGCTTTCCTACTAAGATTTTTTTTCTAACTCATTTTCTTGCAGATAAAGGCTCTTCCTTACTTTGCCTTAGTTGTGGAATATAAGATCACTAACCTCTTACCTCTGAAACAAATAATACATTATATGTTAAAAAAAAAAAAGAAGAAGAAGATAGCAGGAAGGGAAAATGAAGGGGGTGGAAATCAGAGGGAGAGACAAACCATGAGACACTATGGACTCTAAGAAACAAACTGAGGGTTCTAGAGGGGAGGGGGGTGGGGGATGGGTTAGCCTGGTGATGGGTATTAAAGAGGGCACATACTGAATGGAGCACTGGGTGTTATACATAAACAATGAATCATGGAACACTACATCAAAAACTAATGATGTAATGTATGGTGATTAACATAACAAAAAAAAGATCACTAACCTCGTGCTGATTACTAACTGTTGCTGAATGAAGCAAAGATTTAATTGTTCAAATAATCCTCCAGCCTTCGTGATCAGATGTCCTTTATACTTTGAATTTGAGCAACCTTTGGATTACTCTCTCATATATGAAGTTAACTTCATTTCGTTACTGAGTTTCATAATTCACAGTTGATGTAACTAAAGAAAATAAGGGTAAGGGATTTGAGCCTACTATAGATTATTATTTCTACATGGTCATTTGGACATTTAAAATTGTGCTTGATAATATTTCATTGTAATTCTGCAAATTTAAAAAATAAATATTCCTAGCATTTGGAGTTTTATGACATTTCCTGGTAAAAATACTGTTCTGTAAATTAGCAGAGCCAGAAATAAGTCCCTCATCAACCTGATAACACTGTCTCCTTTAGAAAGTGATCATGTTCATTTACAGGTGATTTCTTTTGCTCAATTTTATTTTGAATTCTGCTTTCCTCTGGGTCATTTCTATGTCAGGCCACAGAAAATCTCTCAAGACTACTTCTTGTGAAGTTGAGAGGCCATTTATTTTTCTGTTACAAGTGTTTACTTTTTCCAGAGCACATCTTTCCTCCCAAAGAAAATTTTACATCTACTTAAATGTTTTGTCACCTTTCCCTTGCCAGGCTTACTGACTTTTAAACCTAAGCATTTGGAGCGTACAAATTCAATGATGTGTGCTAAGTTTTCCATCTATTTTAGACAAAGTACATCTACCACTTCACCTTTACCTAGCTGCTCAGTACTATCTTCCAAAGAACCCAAGCATATCTGGCAGGTGTTATATATCTTGGCTGAATCTATGCTGCTTTCCAGCATTGTGAGATGAGTCTATACTAGGCTTGGAAAAAAATGGAAGAAAGTATATGTAGCTTTATTACTATACCTTATATTTTAGTTTTAAGGTAGGTAATTTATGAAACTAATAACTCCTGGGTACACAAATGAATGATTTGAAAAAAAAATCTAATAATTAACACCTACTTTGTGTCTGGTATTATAACTAGATATATTTACAGTTTCTTACAAATGTAAATAGGAAGAAGCATCACTAAAACGATGTTCTCTTCTAATATTTTTTAATCTAACATATATAGGCTCCGGAACTTCAAAGTCATTATGAATAAGAAATTATTTTTAATAGTGTTTGTAATAGTTTCCTATTGCAGTTTTAACAAAATACCATAAATGTGGTGGCTTAATACAACACACATTTATTCTTTTACACTTCTGGGGGTGAGAAGTCCAAAATTAGTTACATTGGGCCAAAATCAAGGTGTTGGCAGGCTGTGCTCTCTCTGAGGCTCTAAGGGGAGAATCTCTTCCTTTGTTTCTCCAGCTTCCGGAGCAGCATTCCTTGTATTCCTTGGCTGGTGGGCCTTTCTTCTATCCTTAAAACCAGCAAAATCTCATCTTGCTTCAACAGTCACATTGTTTTCTGTTTTTGTAGTCAAGTTTTCCTCTGACTTCCTCTTATAACACACCTAATTACTTTTAGGACCCAACCAGATGATAATCCAGGACAATCTTAAAAATCCTTAATTTAACATCTTTAAAGTCACTTTTGCCAAAAAAAAGTGAACACTCACAGGTTCCAGGGCTTAGGACCTGGGCATTGTTGGGGTCACTATCAGCCTATCACAGAGTCTGAAGCAGCTCCTTATCTAGGGATTTTAATTTATTTTTTAAATGAAGCCACTTATTGTGAATGATTAAATTTGCACTATGAAATAAAGACCATGCAGTTTATTAAAGAGTTCATCTAAACATATCTGTGTATGTTCAACTATCAACATTAAACTGAGGTGTTGTATGTCGTGTTCCTTTCAAAGTCCGTTCTCTGAAAACTAATGAAATCTAAGCCAGTGTAAACATAGAAAATGCCCTCTCCCTATCCTCTCGTTTCAGCATTTTGATTTTGAATTACCCACCATCCTGTTTGCTGCCAGGGACAGTTGCAGTTGGAGTTATCTCTATCTGTTTAGGTCTTAACTTTAAGGAGAATATTTGCCAAGGATTTCTATTTTTCCCAACTATTTTCTTCTTAACTTAAAATATAAGTGCTCGATTGTGTACTTTATATTAAAAAAGCAGCTAAAATATTTAGATCACATGAGAAAAAAATGAGCACGATAAAAATCAGTGGAGGGAAAGTGGGAAAATGTTTTAAGTGAAAATAACACCATGGGTAGAGATGAGAGAAAGTTCATGTTTCACCTACCATGGGATCTGACCTACAAACTGAACAGTGTCCTTTTATGTTCCCTTAATACTTACTGTGATGGGATCACTTACTTTATTTCCAGCCAGACTGAAGGCAGGATTGTGGCTTTTCCTTGCAGCTTCAACTTCCAGTTCTATGTCTGGAATATAATTGCAGAACAAATATTTGAAGAAATTGGATTGGATTGTATGATGTGAAATATGAATTTGATCAAAGCAAAACTGCATGTATGTGTAAGAATTGGAGTGGAAGCACGTAAGAATAGAAATGGGTCACATTATTGAAATCCTTTAAAACAAAGAGGGAAAATTTGATCCGCAAACTACATTAAGATTGAACAGTAAAGGGCAGTTCATAGAGTCTTTAATTCTGACCCAAGATAATGAGAGTCTGATTCATGGTTAAATCAGTGAATGTAGAGGAAGAGATAAAAACACAGGTGGGTAGAAGAAAGAAGGAAAATTTCAAAGGAAAAGGGCTAGGATAATATTGCCAACCGGATCTTTTAATGTATTTGTATGAAAGCTTGTTATGCATTTTTAAAAACTTTATTATTCAGCTTGAAAGCAATATTCATAATTTTGGCCTCTTTGTTTTTGGAAGATTTTTCCAGGTTTTGAAGTTATTATTCTGAAAACTGAATCTTAAAAATCATATTTCACCACTTCCTGCAGTATTTCCATCATTTTATTTATTCCAAGTCTAATGATTTCAAGTTACTAGGTGCAAGTCACCATTCAACCAAACCTTCTGTATTTATGAATTAGAGCTTTAATATTATTTCCCAATGTTGCTTTGGTAATATTTAATTTGGTCAGGAATCAGATTCACTCAAATACTAATACAGACATTTCTACTGTGTCCAATAAATGTTATCTCATTTGCCTATATGAATAAATAAAAATTTCCAATACTAACTTTACTTTGTGAAAATGACATTTTATGAATTTAATCTTTTCTTGGTCCAAGTCTTTCTTTCTGGTCATACATTTATATTACAATCCCTGTAATAAAAATAAAATAGAAGATGAATCATTTAATTATTTAATTCAAGAAATATTTGTTGTGTAACTACTACATTCATAGCACTGAAAGGAGCACATAATCCATGTGTTTTAAAGCTTTCATCCAATTTAAATTTTTTTAATTTTAATTCCAGTGTAGTTAACATACAGTGTTAGGTTAGTTTCAGGGATACAATATAGTGATTCAACAATTCTATACATTACTCAGTGCTCATCATGATAAGTGTACTCTTTAATCCCCATTACTTATTTCACACAAAGCCACACCCATCTCCCCTCTGGTAACTGGCAGTTTGTTCTCTCTAGTTAAGAGTCCATTTCTTGGTTTGTCTCTCTTTTTGTTGAGGACTTTCATCCAATTTTTAAACTTTTCCAAATCTACATCTTCCCAAAGACTGACTGTGTGGCTCCCATCCCTATCCTGACACACCTAAATATTCCTATTATTTCTTTAGTCTACTGTAGGTAAATCACATGAATAAATGATACAAATACACTTAATTAATTCTTTAGTTTGTTTTGACTGAAAATATATGTCATGTACAATTTATTTCTACCTTTATTATCCCAGTTCAAGAATATCTTCAAATTCTATTTTCCTTTTTTTAGTCCAGAAAACATTTACTTTAAAATATTAATTGTTTGATTTGAGTTTTTTATAATACGTCAATTTTAAAGTAACCCTTGATAATTTTTTACCATATACTTTCAACTAAATATGTAGTTTCTTTGAGACCTTTTTGAAGTGATAGTGACATTCTTGAAATAAGGGGCACTTTCTCTCTAACTTCAATTAATCTTATTGTTGTAAATATTTGTTGAGTAAAAAAATGAAAAAAATGGAATAATAAAATATGTTTTTTGCTAAGTGTTTTGTGGGACATAAAATATAATGTTTCTTATAGATTTTATTAATCAAAAAATGGTAACATATTGACATATCAATTTGTTTACAAAGTCCTATTCATATACAAGTATTTTATTCTAATAGAAAATTTTAGTGAAAGAAAAGCTTGGGGAGAACCAACTGTTAGAGTTGAAGTTATGGTTATTATTTAGTTATATAGATGGTGAGTGTTATGTGAAGTGGAGGGTCAAGGAGCTGCAGAATGACTATTTAGGGATTGTGGTAACATAGTTTCTTGGTTCCTGGTTCCCAGAAACAATTCAAAATAAAAAATTATTGGGAGAAGAGTCTCTTCTTTCTACTACCTTAGAGATGATTCTGTCTTTAAGACCTATGTACAATTTCTAATATCTGTATACTAGAGGCTCAATCTTGTTCAAAAATCTATGGCCTTAACATCACATCCTCTTCAAGTCCTGCCTTTTCCTCTAACGTTAATATTCTTAACTTTTTTGTTGTTGTTGTTACAATTATTCCAGTTTATACCATTCTGTTGTTTACTTGCTTACTGGATTATTTTACACCTAAACATGATAACCATCCTATGCTGCTAAAAGAGCTCATCACCTTGCTGTTACTTTAACATCGCTATTGACCAGAGGGATAGAAATGACATGATGACTCAACCCAGTCAGTGACATGCAGAGCATTTAAAGGGAAGATGTGTAGACCTTCTTGCATAATTTCAAGAGATAGGGTAAGCATCAAGGGATACTAGAGCATATCACAGGAACATTTGACTAAGCAGTAGAAATCATGGTCAGCACCTTCTTTAGGGAGGTGTGAACATAATCAATAAATCTCTCTTTTAGATTTGCAAATGAGAGAATATATATATACATATATATATGCACACACATATACATAATATGTTCTATTGTTATTTTAAATTAGTCTAAAGAAATAAAATACGGACATTGCAAGTTTAAAGTAGAAATCAAAATATTTAAGAAGGAGATCATTCAATATAAAGTGGATTCTTATTCTTATTCTTAGATTGAATATACACTTCATTTATGAAGTCAAGGATCTTACTATTTATATGTATTTTGTCTGCTAGATAGTGTTTAACTCTTTCTCTGCCCCTAAGCCTATGTCTTCCTGGATCTCTAACTCATGGCAGGAATTGAAAATTGCGTGAAAAAAATGAGGTGGTTTCTTTCTCACATTATTTTGTCATTTTAACAATGGACAAAAGTTCCATTTTCTTGCCTTTTTAGGGTTTTAAATAGTTTCTTCATTATAAGAAATGATAGAAAAGTCATTTTCTATGAATTTTAGAACATATTTACCTTAAAGGATTGTTGTGAGGATGAAATAAGATAATCACACATATACTGTGCCTGATTCATAAAGTTATCTGGATTCCGTTGGAAAGGAGAGAATACAAAGAGCTCCACTGATCCTTTTTTTAACATGTACAACCGTGAATCTTTTTAAATAATTAATAAGGCTCAATTTGTCTATTAGCATAGGCTAAAATCTGTAACATCCCTCTGCCACATGCAAATCTTAGAGGCTTCTGACAATGAAGTGATTTCTTTCACACTTACATCTAAGAATAATGACAATTGGTAGGGTGGGTTTAGAGGAAGGCTTCTTTATACAGTTTTGCTGAATCCCAGGCTCTTTCAGTCTAGTGGCTTGATTAACATCTAAGATTTGAGTATCCCACTGGATTTTCTGTTTCCATCCAGCAGATGAAAAGAGAGAAAATATGCAGGGAATTTTAGAGTAGGTTTTATGGGCCCCGAAGGTGGCATTCACTTCTGCCCATACTCCATGGGCCAAGTCTTAGTTACCTGACTATACTGATGAACAACAAAGCCCAGGAAGAAAAGATACCGTTTATTGCATATTTAGCAGCTAGGCTGTAGCTAGTCTTTGCCATGATAATGATGATAATGATGGTTGTTGGTTTGGAATAATCATTGTTATTAATTTCATCCTGAATGTCCACCTAAGATGTTCTGGATTAGAAACATATCAGTCATTAGTCACTGTTGTTGTCCCCTTTTACCCCAGTGTTTACTCCTGCAGCACACAACGAAAGACAACTAGTAAAATCTCCTATGAGAATGACTTCACACCCCATGAGGGGATGAAAGAAAATGGATTTTAGATGCCTCTATACTGTAGAAAAGCTACCTTCTGCACATATCCAAAAAATGAAAGGAAAAAGAAAAACTTCTGTTCCTTCGAGATGGGAAGAAAAGGGTAATGGGTTCTCCAACCTTTTGGAATATAAATCTCTCCAACGGACAGGCAAACCCCATCATTTCCCGTTTATATGACCTAGAGATGTCACCAAGATCCTGAGTCTCAGTCTCTTGAAATGTAAACACATACTTCCTAAGTTATGTAAATACTCTTGAGTTCCTTCACTATCTATACATTGTAAACTGATTTCCCAAGTGTTGCTCATAGCCCAAACCTCAAGGTTCAACACAATGTATTGAGAGTCAGCATACTGCACAAATATTAAAATATTTTCTCAACAGCCTGCAATGATAATGATGTCAAAAAGCTAATATTATTGAGCACTTTTCATGTGATAAAACTATTGCAATGTGTTACTTAGAATTTATAGTATCTTATTAATCACTACAACCCAAGGAGATGACTACCACTTGAATCCCATTTTACAGATGAGAAAACAAAGACACAACAGAGATTTTACCTTGTTTATTGTTGGCCCCCTTAAAGCCAACACAGTATCTTTCAAAAAGAATAGCTCTTGGTAACTATTTTTGAACAAATGATTAAGAACAGATTCTGAGTACACATGTAGCTGATCTCTCATAAATAGTTATAGTCTATCCTGTTTTTTCCTCCTGAGGACCACAGTCTATGGAGTAAACCAAGGGAGAAGCAGGTAACTGGTGAGAATGCATTAACTTTGGACAAATTAAGAGCCTTTCATCATCTCTTTAGTTTGCTTAATCATAAATTATAATTTCAGTTTCTACTGATGCTTGCTAAAACAAAAGCATACTCATAATAAAGGGTAAAAAGATGTAAGGGAGGTGGCCCAAGCCTGAATTCTGACATCTTCTCTTCCTCCTGGAACAGTGTGAGCTTGGCCACTCACTTCACCTTCTCCTCCAGCTCTTGGTCCCCAAGCTCCATGCAGTTACCCAGACACTGGGTCCAGCTTCTCAGCAGCATGGCCAGAATCTATGCAGGCACTGGAAGTCAGGCTTATGGATCTTGGTGTCCCTTTCTGCCAACTTACAGGCCAGCTGGAAATCCTGGGGCATGACCATGGGGATGGCCAGGGGCCTGGTGGGCATAGGGTACATCCAGGGTGAGAAGGGGACCATGTAAGACCTGGAAGATTGTCTGCCCTCCTATGTAGAGAGGGTGAGGAGCTGGAAGGCCAATAACAAGAGACTGGAGATCAAAATCTGGGAACACCTGGAGAAGAAAGAAACCTGGGTCAGGTACTGGGGACATTACTTCAAGACCATCAAGGAGCTGAGGACTCAGATCTTTACAAATTCTGTGGACAGTGTCTGCATCATTCTACAGACTGGCAATGCCCTTCTTCCTGCTGATGACTTCAGAGTCAAATATAAGACAGAGCTGGTCATGCACCAGTCTGTGAAGACTGACATCCATGGACCTCACAAGGTTGTTGATGACACCAATTGTCACTTGGCTGCAGCTGGACATGGAGATTGAGATTCTCAGGGAAGAGCTGCTTTTCATAAAGGACCACAAGGAGGAACTAAAAGGTCTACAAAAACAGATTGCTAACTCTGGGTTGACCATGGAGTTGGATGCCCCAAATCTTAGGATCTCAGAAAGATCATGGCAGATAGGCAGGCCCAGTACCACAAGCTCGCTTAGGAGAACCCAGAAGAGCTGGACAAATAATGATCTCTGAAGACTGAGGAGAACGCCACAGTGGTCACTATGTAGGCCACTGAAATAGGAACAGCTGAAATGATGCTCAGGGAGCTGAAATGTATGGCCCAGTCCTTGGAGACCCACCAGGACTTGATGAGAAATCTGAATGCCAGCTTGGAGAACAACCTGAGGGAGGTGGAGGCCTGCTATGCTATGCAGATGGAGCAGCTCAAGGGGATCCTGCTGCACCTGGAGTTGGAGCTGTCCCAGATTTGTGCAGAAGGGCAACACCAGACCCAGGTATAGGAGGTTCTGATGAATATCAGGGTCAAGCTGGAGGCTGAGATCACCACCTACCACTACCTGCTGGTAAACAGAGAGAACTTCAATCTTGGTGACACCCCGGACAAATGCAACTCCATGCAAACCATCCAAAAGACCACCGCCTACAGAATTGTGGAAGGCAAAGCGTCTGAGACCAATAACACAAAAATTTTGAGGCTTTGAGGGGGCAGACGCAGGGTACTCTTTAGAGAGCAGGAGGCCAATAAAAAGTTGAGAAGGAAAAAAAAAGATATAGGGGAAAGTTGACTGTGCTAAAGAGTGAACTTTTTCTTCAGAGATAATGTAATGGTAAACTTCAATCTAGTCATTACCCTAAGTGTCATGAATTCTAAAGTAATAAAAATCCTGAATAAATGAGATTTTTTTACCCTGTAATTGAAAGAGAATTATTTTAACTGACCTAGTTTCTTCTTTAACAGACAATTTAAATCCTTTTTTATTCACAGCATTTTATTGAAATACATGTCATTATATTCTGTGTATATGAAATATTGAAATCATTTTCTGAAACTTAACATTTTATTTTTGCTAAATATATCTATAAAATAAAGGAAAATATGAAGATAATAAAACAATCATTATGATCATAGGAATAGGTTATTTGATGAAAAGGAAGCAATCACAGTAGTAAATTTTATTAGTAATCCAAGAAATGAGGATGATTTCTTTTTCATTTTGGTTGTATAGATATGTTCGATATGTTCTCATGACATTTAAAATTTCTATTTAGAGTTAACTTTAAAAATTACTAAAACTCATTTTTTTAAATGATGGGCTTAATTCTATAACTGAAAAGGGAACAAATCACTTTACTTGAGAGATGTAATAATGTTTTAGAAACATCACACACAAAAAAGTTGTATTGAAGGATTGTGTATCTTAAAATGTAAATAAGTGATTCTTGTTTTAGTGATAATGATTACACTACTATAATAAATATTTCCCTTTATCTTAAAGGGAATTAGGCAAAATTCAATCTTTTATCTACATAAATTGTACAATCTCATAAATTTTGCCTTACAAATCTTAAAGCTCACTGTTCAAAATACTTTATTATTTTATTAGAACTTCAAAAGGAAAAAAGTAGTATAAAATTAATTTATATGTGGAACATTCAGTGAAGATTTATCTAATTGGTGTATTACAGATTTCAAATCTTTGAAAAGGTACTTATGTCTTTAAGCAAGATAAACTTTGTATCATAGGAATCCTAATTATAAATTTGACATTTCAACTGAGAAATCCCACTGGCTCTTATGAAATAAGATAACAATAAGACAAGAAGTACTTTAAAAAACCTTTTCAATAGAGAATGACTTTTAAAAATGTTATGACTCGGAAGAAGTGTACTACACATAGTATTTTTCTTTAAGAAAGACTTCTGGTTTAGTTTGGTCTTTTAGAAACGTAATTGTCAATGGGTGTGTGTTCATTCCATTTCTTTTCTTGAAATTGGCAACTATTTTTTTCTTTCTTGTCTCTCACATCAACTTAAAGGGTGTGCTTAAAATGTTAGAGTCAAGGAGAGCCATGGCACAATAGGTGAAGGCCTAGAGAACTTCCCTAAGTTGACCCAAATCATATACCCAACACACTCTGTGTATAAATCACAGATACTTACTTAAATCTCATAATTTCACTTACATGGATTGAATTTAACCATAGCCAGCCTATGTTAAATCTGTGATATTTATCAAATATAAAAATCCACAAATCACATTAAGAGGGGTAATACAGTTAATTTTCTGTGCTTTGGAAGAGAGTCAATAGTGACTGCCAGGTGTCTTTCTGAGGGTGCAATTCTGGAAGAAGTTAAGAAAGTAAGAACATGTTGGTGGTGGGGGGTGGGAGGGATGGGGTGGCTGGGTGATAGACATTGGGGAGGGTTTGTGTTGTGGGTGAGCGCTGTGAATTGTTTAAGACTGTTGAATCACAGACCTGTACCTCTGAAACAAATAATACATTATATGTAAAAAAAAAAAAAGAAGAAGAAGAAGAAGATAGCAGGAAGGGAAGAATGAAGGGGGGGAAATCGGAGGAGGAGATGAACCATGAGAGACTATGGACTCTGAGAAACAAACTGAGGGTTCTAGAAGGGAGGGGGGTGGGGTGATGGGTTAGCCTGGTGATGGGTATTAAAGAGGGCATGTACTGAATGGAGCACTGGGTGTTATACGCAAACAATGAATCATGGAACACTACATCAAACACTAATGATGTAATGTATGGTGATTAACATAACATAATAAAAAAAAGTAAGAACATGTTAAATTGAATGTTAAATTTGAATAGAAACTTACATCCATAAGGTATTGTATGGATTATAGCCATTCAGCACCTTTTTATATTAAAGGTTTCTAAGATGGTTTAAAGGCTGATGTGTTAATATTGAAGATATTAGATCATTTATAGTTGGGAATAATTCTATTGTCCCTTTTTCTAAATATTCCAGCTCTCTTCTAATGCAATTAACCTTTTTCATTTTGTTAACAACATTTAGATTGTAAAGGACTTGGCAAATAGATTTTATCTTTCATGCCTATTCTGATAGATTGGTAATGGTTACCAGAAGGACTCTGTAAGAAGGAAGCTTAGGTTGAATATAATCTCAGAAGAGAGAATGATTATTAAGATATATTTGATGTGGGTTCTTGATATTTGCCATCTGTCAGTAGATCTTTGATTTTTGCAAGAGATGTTCATAGGATCTCTATGAATTTCCATTTTCAAATTGGAACATATGATTTTCTCTACCTCTACAAAAATATATATGCACAAAGAATAAGTAGTACTGGGAGATGAATATCAATCTATTTGTTTTGCTCATTCACCAGTTAAGAAACCCACTCTTGCACATTCATATGTATATGATTCAAACTTGGGTTTCAGGAAAAGTATAAATTAACTCACCAGCTGAAAGTGCAACCGTTCAATCTGTAGATACAAATAGTCTACTTTTATAAATATTGCTCAGATGACTTCTCCAGTGCCATGGGTGAAAATACTATTTTACTAATTTGTTCAATTCAACATTATTTGCTTAAGATCCAAATCATGCTGCTAATTGGGCCAAAATTTTTCAAATGAAGAAAGACAAAGCTCTTTTCCTCCTACCATAAATTGGGAACACTGCTCAGTGCACCATCCTAAAAGCACATGACAAGGTGACAAGTGGGTAAGGTATTAGGGATGAATGTTAGATGCAAAGCATCACAAGGAAACTCTGTAGCCTCATCACTGAATTTGGAAGATAATAACACCATTAGGAGAAATGCCTACATTGTGGAAAAATCTATCGGACATCGTTACCACCAGTATCATCTACCCAAATAAGTTGCACAACTCTGTGCACAGCCAGCTGAAACAGCCAGACATACACCTAGGAGATGATATCATGCAGATTCATGGTGATCCAGCCACACCACACAGATCTGGAGGTGCTGGGCCCACAGTTGTCAGGAAGTAATATGGATAGGCCATTAAAAGAGCTGTGATGACTTGTTCCCCTGGGCCATGGTCTGCTTGTTTTGCAGCATGCAGTAAACAGTTCTCTCACTAGACCTGTCAGTACTTGGTGGTGAGATTCTTTTCCCTTTGAACTGATTTAGGAGGCTTTTGAAGGCATTAAGAAGACTGTGTGTGTACTCATATTATCGTGTGTGTGTGTGGCACAACTACGTATTTTTGTCATGTTGCCTTAAAAACATCTAAAGATTTTATTTAAGTGCTTAGTAAGAAGTTGCTAGGTTTTATTTTAGAATTCTGGTGCGATTGGCACACATGAAAGCAGTGACCTATTTTTCATTGCTTTTAAATGACTTGGAGCTTTGTTTACCTGGTGAATTTCCAATTCACTTGTACTTTATCAATTTGTGACTTTGCCAACTGATGAGCTTTAATTTTGTCTTCGCTGAAGCTTTCTTGAGACAGGCTATTATGATAGCATCTCTGTAAGTGCTGCAATATGACAAGCTTCCAAGGCAGTTGTAAAATAATTATAACTGCCACTAAAATGTCTTGGCTGGGATTGATATTAAAATGAACAAAGGGAACTCAAGAATCTGACTGTTCTCACTTGAGCCTGTGGTGCTATTTGGGTAAAGACGTTTTTCTATCCAGATCAATCAGTAAGTAACCCCCTGATTTTTGTTTTTTTGGATTGATTAGAAGTATACAAGCCTTTTTGTGCCAAATGAGACTTCCAATAATATTATCCTATCTATAGTATTTTTATTAAAATGATTTTTCATAATTAAAAAATGACAGATTTTGTGTTTGAGTGAAAATCTTTGCTAGCATAATCACTGACATCTTGGTATCATTATATCTGTTACCAGTACCAAGCCACTTTCATGGGCACAATCTACCCGACTGGCCCTGCTGTAGCTTTTTGAGGTCACTTGTACAACTTAAAGTTAGAGACAGGTCTAGTTGATAGAATGTTAAGAGATTTTATTGACCACTTGTTTCCTTAGCAATATCATAGAGGCAGGTCATACCCCCAACACGTGTCTTAACTAGAGGAGGAAACTAAAAAAAATATTATAGAAGGGTATTTACCTGTACATTATTTCCCCCAGAAACTATTCTGTCGTCTTTATCCATCATCAAAACAGTTTATATCTACGAATAGTTAAATAGAACTATGAATAAAATAGGTAGATGGGTAAATTACTTATGGATGCCTTTCCTGAAGTTTTATTTCCTTCAATGACAGTCGGCGATCTTTGCTATCCCCAGTTAAGTTATGCTTACTACCAACTCCAAATTCCTCTGTTTCATATTTCATATTCCTGTGTTCTGCCAGTGCCTATATTATATGGTATTAGGGGAAACAGAATTCTTTGCTTCAGTCAGCTCCAGACAAAATCTGCAGAGCTGCTCCTTGAGATGAGCAAACATATGGAATTTGAGTAAAGTTATACTTCATCATAAACATTTTTAACTAGTGGAAAAGATAACTTAAAAAGGCCATATGCTTTAGGAAACTAATTTTATTATGGAAGCTTCTCAGTAGGGCATACAAAGAGAAAAAAAAATCTGGCATTTTAAACTTCTCATGAAGCTTAGCACCTTGCATAGTCAACACTATATTCTCATACAGTCTTCTCCTTTAAGTCCTCTTCAGTAGAAATCACGAAAGAGCAGAAACCAAGTGCTGGTCTCATTAGCCAGAGATTGTAGGTTTGCCCTTAGTTGTCCTAGGATGTTTTAGTCATGATGTTGTTTTAAAAGGAATATGTTAAAGTGAAAACAACAGAGTTTTAGGGAGTCAAACGGAGCTAGATTGAAATCCCAGTCCTACAAATTAGTAGCTCTTTGATTTTGGAAAATTCATTTGAACTTTTAATTTTAGGTTTTATTTATAAAATAAAGATCACGATACATACTTCTTAGGGTCTTTGTGAAGATAAATTAAAAGTATTTGAAGAGCCTAGCCCAATGCCTGGCGCATAGCCAGTAGTCAGAAAATAATGGCTATTATTTTTAATATTAGTATGAGACTCAGTATAAAGTCTATGGATAGTAGGGATCTATTATCTAATTTATCTAGTTTTATTCCATATCTTCATCCTGAGGTAGCTGACACATTAACCTTGCAGATTGTAAACTCAGAGCTATTCAATTCTATTTAGCTGTTGGGTAATTCCACTATTTCTGCCAGTGAAATCATTTGTATGTCAAAAATCAGTTTTGCTCCTTGACATCAGTCTTGGCAATTTTTTTTGACACTTAAAGCAAAAATAAACAGTGGGACTACATCGAACTAAAAAGCTTCTACACGGCAAAGGGAACCATCAACAAAATGAAAAGGCAAATTACAGAGTGGGAGAAAATATTTGCAAGTCATATATCTGATAAAGGGTTGATGTCCAAAATATATAAAGAATTCATACAACTCAATAGCAAAAAATCTCCCAAATAACTCAATTAAAAATTGGCAGAGGAACTGAACAGACATTTTTCCAAAGAAGACATACAAGTGGTCCACAGATACATGGAAAGGTGCTCAACATCACTAATCATCAAGAAAATGCAAACGAAAACCACAACAAAATATCACCTCACTCCTGTTAGGATGGTTATCATAATAAAGACAAGAGATAATAAGTGTTGGCAAGTATGTGGAGAAAAGAGAACCCTTGTGCACTGTTGGTAGAAACATAAATTGGTGTAGCAACTATAGAAAAAAGTATGGAACTGCTTTAAAAATTAAAAGATAGAGCTATCATATAATCCAGCAATCCCCCTTTTGGGTATATATGCAAAGAAATGAAATCAGAATCTCAAAGAGATGTCTGCACTCTTATGTTCTTTGTAGCATTATTCACAATAGCCAAAATATGGAAACAACCTACCTGTCTGTCAACAGATGAATGCATAAAGAAGATGTGGCATATATGTAAAGTAGAATATAATTCAGATATGAGAAAGAAGGAGATCCAGCCATGTGACAACACGGATGGACCTTGAAGGCATTATGCTAAGTGAAATAAGTCAGAGAGTAGACAAATACTGTATAATATCATCTATATGTGGAATCTAAAAAAAGCCAAACTCAGCGGCACGTGGGTGGCTCAGTCAATTGAGGGACCGGCTCTTGGTTTTGGCTCAGGTCATGACCTCATGGATCATGGGATCAAGCTCTGTGTCAGGCTCTGCACTTGGCTGGGAGTCTGCTTGAAGTTCTCTCCCACTACCCTTCCCCATCCTCTCAGATAAATAAATAAATAAATAAATAAATAAATAAATAAATAAATAAATCTTTAAAAAAAAAATAGCCAAACTCAGAACCAGAAACTAGAATAGTGGCTACCAAAGTGCAGGGTGTGAGAAAAATGGGGAGATGCTGGTCAAAGAGTACAAATTTTCAGTTGTAAGATGAATAAATTCTGAGGATCTAATTCTAATTACATTACAGTTAGTGATTACAGTTAATGATACTGTTATAAACTTGAAAGTTGCTAAGAGAGTAGATCTTAAATGTTCTAACTACAAAAAAGCAATGATAATTATGTGACATAATGGAAGTGTTAGCTAATGGCATGGTGGTAATCATTTTGCAATATATAAATGTATCAAATCAACAAGTACACTCAAACTTATATAATATATGTCAATTATCTCAATAAGACTAGGGAAAGTTTTTATTCATCCTAAATATATATAAGTAATCCAATTACTTGATATAGAAAAATGTGCCAAAAAATCCTAAATATATAAGTAATCCAATTGTACTTGATATAGAAAAATGTGCCATTAAAAATTTAAATTGTTTTCAAAGTATAAATAGACCATTTTTAAAATTTTAAGTTTTTATTTTAATTCCAGTTAGTTAACATACAGTGTTATATTATTTTTTAAAGTGTTTTATTTAAATTCAATTAGTTAACATATACTGTATTAGTTTCAGGGGTAGAATTTAGTGGTTCATCAGTTGTGTATAACACCCAGTGCTAATTATATCACAGGCTCTTCTTAATGCCCATCACCCAATTTCCCCATCCTACCACCCACCTCCCCTCCAGCAACCCTCAGTTTGTTTCCTGTAGTTAAGAGTCTCTTATGTTTTGCCTCCCTCTCTGTTTCATCTTATATTAGTTTTAGGTATATGATATAGTGATCCAATAATTCCATACATCACCAGGTTCTCATCAGGAGATGAGAAGTACACTCCTTTATCCCCATCGCCTATTCTCATCCCCATTTCACTTACCCCCAACCCACCTCTCCTCTGGTAACCATCAGTCTGTTCTTTAATTAAGAGTTTGCTTCTTGGTTTGCCTCTCTCTCTCTTTTTTTCCCCTTTGCTCATTTGTTTTGTTTCTTAAATTCCACATATGAGTGAACTCATATGGAATTTGTCTTTCTCTGACTGACTTAAGTTTTGCGTAGCATTATACTCTCTAGCTCCATCCATATCATTGCAAATGGTAAGATTTCATTGTTTAAGGCTGTATAATATTCCATAATATACATATATGTGTGTGTGTGTCCCACATCTTCTTTATCCATTAATCTGTTGATAGAAAGATGGGCTCTTTCCATGATTTGGCTATTGTTGATAATACTGCCATAAATATTGGAATGCATGTATCCCTTTGAATTAGTGTTTTGTATTCTTTGGGTAAATGCCCAGTAATAGAATTGCTGCATCATAGGGTAGTTCCATTTTAACTTTTAGAGGAACCTTGATACTGTTTTCCCAGGGTGGCTTCACCAGTTTGCATTTCCATGAACAGTGCGTGAACGTTCCTTTTTCTCCACATCCTTGCCAACACCTTTTGTTTCTCATGTTGTTGATTTTAGCCATTAGACAGGTGTGCAGTGGTATCTCATTGTAGTTTTGATTTGCATTTCCCTGAAGTTAAGTGATGATGAGCATCTTTTCATGTACTTTTTGTCTACCTGGATGTTGTCTTTGGAGAAATGCCTGTTCATGTCTTCTGCCCATTTTTTAATTGGATTATTTGTTTTATGGTTGTTGAGTTTTATAAGTTCTTTATATATCTTGGATACTAACCCTTTATCATATATAACACTTGCAAATAACTTCTCCCGTTCCATAGGTTGCCTTTTAGTTTTGTTGATTGTTTCCTTCACTGTATGAAACTTTTTGTTTTGATGAAGTCCCAGTGGTTTGTTTTTACTTTTGTTTCCCTTGTCTCAGGGGACCTATCTAGAAAAAACGTTGCCATGGCCGATTCCAGAGAAGTTACTATGTGTGCTCTCTTCTAGGATTTTTATGGTTTCAGACCTCACATTTAGCTCTTCAATTTTTAATTTATTTTTATGTATGTTTTAAGGAAGTGAACCAGTTTCATTCTTTTGCATCTAGCTGTCCAGTTTTCCCAGTACCATTTGTTGAAGAAACTGTCTTTTTCCTATTGGACATTCTTTCTTGCTTTGTTGAAGATTAATTGACCATATAATTGCAGGTTTATTTCTGGGTTTTCTATTCTGTTCCATTGTTCTATGTGTCTGTTTTTGTGTGAGTACCATACTGTTTTGATTACTACAGCTTTGTACTATAACTTGAAGTCTGGAATTGTGATGCCTCCAGCTTTGTTTTTGTTTTTCCAGGTTGCTTTGACTATTTGGGGTCTTTGTGTTTCCATATAAGTTTTAGGATTGTTTGTTCTAGTTCTATGAAAAATGCTATTGGTATTTTGATAACAATTGCATTAAATGTACAGATAGCTTTAGCTAGTATGGATATTTTAACAATATTTGTTCTTCCAATCCATGAGCATGGATTATCTTTCCATTTCTTGTGTCATCTTCAGTTTTGTTCATCAGTGTCTTATAGTTTTCAGAGTACAGGTCTCTCACCCTTTTGGTTAGGTTTATGCCTAGGTATTTTGTTATTTTTAGTGCAATTGTAAATGGGATTGTTTCCTTAATTTCTCTTTCTGCTGCTTTATTATTGGTGTGTAGAAATGCAACTGATTTCTGTATGTTGATTTTGTATCCTGGGACTTTAGTGAGTTCATTTATCAGTTCTAGCAGGTTTTTTGTGAAGTCATTCAGGTTTTCTAGATATAGTATCCTGTCATCTGCAAATAGTGAAAGTTACATCTTCCTTACTGATTTGGATATCTGATTGCTGTGGCTAGGACTTCCAGTACTATGTTGAATGAAAGTGGTGAGAGTGGACATCCTTGTCTTGTTCCTTACCATAGGGGAAGAGCTCTCATTAAGGCTTATATTAGCTGTGGAATTTTCATTTATGGCTTTTATGTCCCTCTAAATCTACTTTGGTGAGGGTTTTTATCAAGAACGGATTTGTCAAATGCTTTTCCTGTGTCTATTGAAATGATCATATGATTCTTATCTTTCTCGTTGATGTAGTGTATCATATTAATTGAATTGTGAATACTGAACTACATCTGCAACCCAGGAATAAATCCCACTTGATTGTTATGCATGACTTTTTTTAATGTGTTGTTGGATTCGATTTACTAGTACTTTGTTGAGCATTTTGCATCTATGTTCATCAGAGGTATTGGCCTATCCTTTTTTTTTTTTTTTTGGTGTTTTTATCTGGTTTGGTATAAGGTAATGCTAGCAATAGACAATTATTTTTATAAAAAGAACAAAGTTGAATAATTTGGATAATCTCAGTGAAGATCAGTCACTAGAAGAGTTGAAAGAAAATATACCATAAAAATCTAAAAAAATTCTCCCTTGGATTCAGATGCAAATGTCTTAAATTCTAGCTCTACTTTAATAATGTCAAAAACAGATAACAGAAACAGTGTATGCAATATGATATATGCAAGAAAGTATAGGTGCTGTAGTTTGCTCTTTTTTTAATCTAAGTTTGAAATGATATACCTGTGGGCAATTTTTGAAGACATTTATTTGACTTAGTCATATATATGACATGCTTATAGTTCTATATTTATATATACCAGAAGAAATCTTCTTACATCAAATTCTAGAAGTTGTTTTTAAGTAATAAATTAGGAAATATATGAAAAGACATAACTAAATCCTATATATTTAGCTTTGTGGTGTTTTTCACTTATTCTTTATAAAATAAATAATCTATTATTTTTTTCTGTTTTATTGGTATTAGTTGACACACGCTTTGGAAATATATGCTTGCGACTCCTTTTTTTAATGATTAAGCAAATTCAGGTAATTTTAATGTAGTAACACAACCACAAATAGAAAGTTTCACTAGTTATTAGAGGGACAAATTATTATCATCCACAAGAATTCAAAGAAATTTAAAACAATTCTGCAATGTAAGGATATATTGTTAAATGTTAACATTTACATCAGCAAAATAAAAACATTTCATTGAATGATTTCTCATACTACTTTCTCCATTATAATAACCTCAATGTCATTGAGATTAACACCATTTTTTGTTTTTGTCTTTCTGTTTTATGTACTATGACAGAAATGTTTCATGTTTATGTACTTTGTTTTGTTAGAGCACCTCACAAAACCACTGCCCAATTCCAAGGGATTAATGAATAGCAGAATACAGTCATATTTCTTTATCTTTTTAAATGTCACATAAGTTCAGGAGATGTTTTTGGCATGTTGGAAACTACAGCCTAGATTACCACTGTTTTAAAATTCCATTCCTAATTCCAAATGATAGAATCTAATACTTCTTACTTCCAAGGAAAGTGTAAATATGTTACAAGTGTCTTCTCAATCATTACTGAACTCAGAAGCAGGCACTCAATCCATAGATCATTGTTCTACTGGGAGTACATTTTTGTCAGGTGACATTTTTTCTCTTAGGGTATGTGTGTGTCTGCATGTGTGTGTATGAGAGAGAGAGACAGAGAAAGAGAGAGAGAGAGAGACTGCCATGATATCTAACTTAATTTGTTTTACTACAAAAAGGAAAACCATTTATTGGTTATTCCTCCTCTCCCCTCCTTGCTTCTTCTCCACTAAAGCACCTCTTCTTCCCTCCCCTCTCTACTACTAATGTTCCAAAGATGGTACCAACCATTGTGATATGTAGTATTTGAATGCTTTCATAGTCAGAAATCATGAGGTGCTTCAGTTTGCTAGGGCTGCCATAACAAAATACCACAGAATAGTTGTTTGACAATAAAAAATTTATTTTCCCACAGTTCTGGGGTTAGATATCCAAGATTAAGGCTTTGGCAGGTTTAGTTTCTTTCAAAGCCACTCTACTTGGCTGGCAGATAACTGTCTTTTCTCTCTGTGTCCTCCTGGAGGACACAGAGAAAAAAGACTTTCCTTTTCGTGTACGTATCCCTGGTATCACTTTTTGTGTTAAAATTTCCTCTTATAAGGATACTAGCCACCCTAATGATTTCATTTTAACTTAGCCACCCCAAAATCTCAAAATGTGACAATATTGGAGATAGGGCCTTTGAAGAGGTGACTAAGTTAAAATGCAACATATGAATTTTGAGGGACACAATTCAACCCATAACCTAGAGATTGCAAGCTATATCCCAAAAGAAACTTAGGTGACCTTCTAAAAATAAAAACAAAAATGTATAATAAGAGAGTTTAGCTGTTGCTGTAAGCAACCACATTCCAAACCCTAAATATGTGAGAAACTAAAGAATTTAAGAATTCCTCAAAGTATATCATAGTAGACACAGGTAGAGTCCTAAGGGGAGTGTCACTATCTTAGCAAGTGTAAATCTACAGCATAGTAAATTGTGTTATACCCCATCTGATAAAAAGGAACATATTGGCAGAAGGTGCTGATGGTTTTTACAGAAGCTAGAGAAAAGCAGGCAAAAGAGTTAAACTCAATGTTAAAATTTCCAGCAGTGTCCTCTCTTGAAGTAAAGTGGAGAGATCCTCAAACTCTCTACTTACTAGCAAGATATGTTCTCTCTTGTGGGTTTGACTGGATTTATTAGGACTCATTAAAGTCAGTTGGATTGAAATGTTATTTTTTTATTTCACTTTGATGTCATTTTTGTCAAGTGTAATTTATTCCAAAATTCAGCTATGTGGCTTCTCATATGCTTTAACAATGAGAAGTCCATGGAGAGCCCATGTATATATTTTTTCATTCCAGGTTCCAGTTCCAGCAAAAAAAAAAAGTCCCCAGTTATAAGTGAATAGACTGACTTTCTGGATTGTTTGGCAGGATAACATGAGCTCCTGAACAGTCCTGCCTAAGCAGCCAGCTGATCTCTTGGGAATCTTCACTACTGTGCTTATGATTTTAATTTCAGCATACTTGTTTGATAAATACTATTCAGTGCTAGTCTTCCTATTCTGTGAAAATATTTATATCAGTAAATTCAGAAATTTCCCTAGCTGCTCTTAATTTATTTTTCTTTGAAACCTCTAGTCCAATTTTAATCTTTAGTCAAATAGCACTTTATATAGCATTTCTTGACAAACTGGAAAACTGTATTCAGCTTAGTCAAACTTGTTCTTACTTCAGAACCTTGAACTGCTGCTCACTCTATTCTTAGATCTTTTAATAACTTACTTCTTTACATATTCCAGGTCAAATGTCAACCTCTCAAAGACCTTCCTTGAGTAACCTTGCTAAAATGATTGCTCATTTCCAGCCTCAGTCACCACTGCATAGTAAAATGGCTGGCAATACCTAGGATCAGTGAATATGTCTTTCCTAAACAAAATCAATGAGTCAATGAATCAATCTTGAATCCTGTGGAATATTTGAAGAATGAAAGCAGCAAAACAAATTGTAAATTTCATACTTATCCTTACATTTTCATGTCTTAAGTAAACATTGACTGAAAATTGTAGACAATATCTGACTAAATATTTTCCTATAATACACAAAATTTATGAGTTTATAAAGCCTTTTATTTGAAAACAAGTGATTCTTAAGCTTCCAAGGGATTCACCTGTCAGTGATTTACTTCAGTGAATCTCCCAAGTGTGGTCTCCAAAACCAAAGCATTAGGATTGCTAGAAAATTATTAGAAATGTAAATTTTGGACCCCATCCTAGAAGAACTGATGAAATTCTGGAGGTGGGGTCCAGTTATTTATATCTTAACAGAAGCTTAGATGACTCTTTTGTGAACCACTGGTTTACATAATCAACTCTAAACCTACACTTATGGCTATTTGTTGTTTTCTTCTTAAGATTTTACTTATTTATTTGAGAGAGAGTGAGAGCGAGTGAGCATGAGCATGGGGAGGGGCAGAGGGAGAGGGAGTAGCAGGCTCCCTGCTCATCAGGGAACCAGATATGGGGCTCTATCCCAGGACCCTGGGATCATGACCTGAGCCGAAGACAGATGCTTAACTGACTGAGCCACCCAGGCGCCCCTATAGTTATGGCTATTTGAATTAAAATAGTAGCATTGCCATTTGAATGTATTGGACTTCTTCAATGATTTTAGAACCTACTGATATAATTGTAGAAAATCAGTCTTTTATCACTCTGATTTATAATTCCATTCACATGCTTGGCATCTCAAAATGATCCAAGAACCCTATACCTAATATCTTTGCTAAAAGTCAATGTAGACTTGGAGACTTGGGTTCATTTCCTGAAACATGGATGAAAAGCTAATTCCCATTACATTTCTTTGGTATGGGACAGGATAAAATGAATAAGAAATGACAATAACCCAGTACTATTTATCAACCTTGCTGTCATTCCTTAAATATCATTTTCACAAATACATTATTACAGAGCTCTGGTAGAGGACAAAGGGATGATTTGGCAAGCTCCAAAAAGACTCTTAAATGTCGGGCAAAATATTTTGTTCCAGAATCATGAGAGATTTATGCTATGAATACATGTTTGAAATTCAGATAATATATGTCACCATTCTTTTGTGGCATGAAGATAATAGAATTATAAGGGAGAAACTTCATTGTTTTTATACTATGACAAAAATATGGGTCTGTTATGAAAAAGGAAAAAAGTAGCATGTATTATTGAAGAAGCAGGAGCCAATGATTGAGTATGCTTCTGGCTTTTATCTCCACCGGTAGTGAACTCACTTATATTCTTGCCCTACAAACAGAACTGCAATTTTGCCCTACAAACAGAAATGAAATTATTACCCAATGTTTGCAAGCTGCCTATGTTGTCAAAATATTTCTTCTCAGTAACATACTATGCTTAAAGAAGACGGTTACACAGAAGCACATCTTTCTGGTTTATTTATATTTTTTAAAGATTTTATTTATTTATTTGAGAGAGAGAAAATGAGCAGAGGAGGGGCAGAGGGAGAGGGAGAAGCCGACTCCCCACTGAGCAGGGAGGCCTGATGCAGGACTCCATCCCAGGACCCTGAGACCCCGACCTGAGCCGAAGCCAGACACTTAACTGACTGAGCCATCCAGGTCCCCACATCTCTCTAGTTTAGACAGAAATCCTTGGCCCCTAAATACATCAGATTATTTTCACCTCTTCATATTTTGACTGTGTCTTTATCTTCTAATGAAAATGATGAAGTTAAAAATCAGAATTGCTATGATGAAAATCATTTGGGAATAAAATTGAGGACCATTGTATATAAATATAAAAATAATGACTAATAAGGACTTCATTTAGAATACACATACACACATTTCTAAAATAATAAAATGAATATTCGCAGTATGGTAGGGAAACAGGATTTATGACAAAATAGAATTAAAACAAGTTTTTTTTTAAAATTCAGACTATGAACTCATTCTTTTAGACTACTTTGTGTATATCCCAATTCACTTAACTATAGTTATTGAGAATTGCATTTTCCATTTTATCTAAAAAATTCTTATTAAAATATTGATGACATATGAAAACTTGTTTAATATGAAGAAATATATTTTATAATTTTTATATTTGATATTTCACATTATCAGTTATATGGAAATTTATTTCTTACATATTACTTCTAAATTTTAGGGCATATACATAGAAAGAGGACATACTTTCTTTCCCTGAGCAAATAGTTGACATGTAGTCCTATTGATAAGAACATAGATGTAACATGTCTTGACATAATGTCTTTGTGGAAAGTAGACTTTTTTCAAAGTATTAAAATGACCAGCAAAACTTTTGGCCTTCAAAGGACAATCTATTCCAGATATTTAATTAATACCAGAATTTAATACCAGATTTTAATTATTTTTAATTGCTCAAATTGGGAAAATACTGAAGAAAAACTTTTAAATTTGTGATTATTATTTCATGGCCATTATAGATATTTCCACATTCAACTATTAGACTTTTTTTCCATAATAATTGATCATAATATAATGTTAGCTAGTATAAAAATATGATTCACTTTTCAATAACTGCTCAAATACATATAACTAATATAAAGTTATTGAGGAGGGATTCATACATGAACTACATACATTGTTTAAAGAGGTAGTTCATATTTTTAATGGCATGGAAGCAAGTAGTAGAGAAGCCTTATTAATTTAAAAACAGAAAAGGTAGATTTTCTTACAAAATAAATATGGAATATACTTATACCTTGGATATAATAATAGAAAAAGTAACATTTGTTTACACTGTGGCAGACTTAGATGACATTAAAGTTTTAATAGGAATTGTGGTTTTCATTTTTTACTTTTTTGGTGATTTTTATTTAAATTACTTCAAAAATTGGGAAATATGAGTCAAAAGGCAATAGGGAAGACATACACAAGCCTACTTACAAGGCATGCTGTGAACGCAAGGGAAACTATCCTTACTAGTGTTTTGTAGAAAAGATTCTGTGTATGGAAACAAATATGATCCAGTGTCAAATTATAGAGCAAAAGAGAATACTAAGTTATTTGTATGTTTTTAAACAAAAATATTTTAAGAATAAGTTATAATAGAGCAGGTAGCAGAGAATGGATGTTTCACTACAAATTATTACATTAGCCAGTGATTTCTATAACTTGATTTAGAATAATATTTCCAATAGTTTCTATTGTACTGATTGTATAAGCAAAAGAACAAAGTGCACAGTTGATCAATATATGTGATTCTAAAAATTTCCATTATTTTAATATCTTCTAAATCATATTCATTCATTTTCATCCACTTTAATATAACTAAATCTTGGTACTTTTATGTTTAAGTCTGTTGATGATATATCGTGATGAAAATGACATAACTATTTTTAACATAAAAGACAAATACCATATGATTTCACTCGTATGTGGAATTTAAGAAACAAAACAGATGAACATATGGGAAGGAAAAAAAAAGAGAGAGAGGGAAGCAAACCATAAGAGACTCTTGGTGATAGAGAACAAACTGAAAGTTGATGGAGGGAGGTGAGTTGGGCTAAATGGGGAATGAGTATTAGGGAGGGCAATTGTTGTGATGAGCACTGGGTGTTGTATGTAAGTGATGAATCACTAAATTCTACTCCTGAAACCAATATTACAATGTATGTTAAATAACTAGAATTTAAATGAAATTTTGGAAAAAAAAAGTCTGTTTAAATTATAGAATTGTTTTATTTTTTTATTTTATTATGCTATGTTAATCACCATACATTACATCATTAGTTTTTGATGTAGTGTTCCAGGTTTCATTGTTTGCGTATAACACCCAGTGCTCCATTCAGTACATGCCCTCTTTAATACCCATCACCGGGCTAACCCATCCCCCTACCCCTCTCCCCTCTAGAACCCTCAGCTTGTTTCTCAGAGTCCATAGTCTCTCATGGTCCGTCTCCCCCTCCAATTTCCCCCCCTTAATTTTTCCTTCCTGCTAATTATAAAATTGTTTTAAACATCCAGAGATTTGACATAGTACAAATATCACATATTTGCTATATAATTTAAAATTTTATGATTTTATTTTGTAAAATTAACTGATGTGCTAAATAGAAAATTAATAAAAATGTAAATGAAAGTTATCTTAAATGTGTACTTGCAGTGTTTTAAAATCTTGTTATAGAAAACATTTGAAAATAAATACATTTTCATGTATGCTACTTTATAGCTGCTTATCTCTCATAATTTTGAGAATGTCATTTGAAAGTTAAAAAAAATCAAGGTACTTGGTCAATATTTTTAGTTTATTTGTTCTCTTAAGCAATTATCCAAAAATTAGGAGTTAAATGGACACTTGCCTATTGTCACCTAAAATTATTTATATTTTCCAGCTGTATTTTTTTCATCATGTATAACTGTTATTTTTCATGTGATTTTTAAAAATCAGTTCCAATTATTCATTGCTCCCAAAATATGAATCTTCAACAGCCAATCCAACTGCCAAATGATGATATAAGTTAATTAATTCAACAAACATTCTAAGCAATTGTCATGTGCCAGACAGTGTTTGAAGCCTTGAGGATATTGCAATGAAATAAAGTCTCTGCAGTCATGAGACTTATTTGTTGTGAGTGTGAGGGGAAGATAGATAACAAAACTAAACAAATAAGCATAAAATTTGTTAGGAAGTGGTAAATTTTAAGCATATAAAGGAAAAATGGAAAGAGTGACATGAAGTAGAAGAAAGTGCTCTTTTGTAATCAGGGAAGATTTCTTTCAGATGGTAACATTTACACAGAATCCTAGAAAAAGTGATTGAGCCAGCTGTATGGACACATGGGGCAATGATGTTTAAGGCAGAAGAAACAGCAAGTACAAATATCCTGAGGCAGAAACATGAAAATCCTTTTAAAAGAAAATGAATGAGAGATTGTGACTAGAATTAAGTGGCCAAAGCAGAGCTGGTAGAAGGGATGGAGGGGTGGAAGGTGAACTCCAAGAAGTAGATGGTTGGAGAGGCAGCTCATGCCAAGCCTTGCAGGCACTCGTAAGGGTTTTCAATTTTATTCTGGATGATATGGAAAGTAACTAGAGTTATTTCTGTTTCTCATGATATTTCTTCTCTCAAGCCACCACTCTCATTAGTCCCTTACTATCTTGCCTGTGCAGTATTTACATAGCCTGTGGAACAGTTAGATCTTGACTCCAATGTCTTCCCAGTCTCCACTTTCCCCTTCACAACAAAGTAAAACTTCAAAAGGACTTTTTGGAAGATGTTGTTTCCTGATCAAAACTTTATGTATAAAAACAACAGCAGCAGCATTGGCTATCATTTTATACTATTGCATCCATTATCTAATTTAATTAATTTTTTCACATTAACCATATGAAGCAAAAACTATTATATCCACTCTACAAGTGAGGAAATGGTGGCTTAGAGAAGGTAAGTAATTGGCTTACGTGAATATAGCCAAATAGAAGTGGAGACATGATTTTAAGCATATTATTGCCCTTCATCACTGTCCCCACCCTGAATACCAACATCACCTCATGCTTAGCTGACCCAGCCAGAGTCACGGTCTATTTCTGGGGTCCTGGGGATGGAGTGCCTGGCAATGGCATCTGTTCTCCAGACTAACTGAAGTAGCTAGAATGCTACTTTGGATTTATATTATATACTTTATCTGAGTTTCTTCTCCTTACAATGTGGTTTGAACCAATTTGAAGGCCCTTTTCCTTTCTGTTTAACCATTTTTGACAGGGATTTTTCTTAGAACTTTCCAAAGTTTCTCCCATTACTTCAGAAACTTATTATGAAGTGATGTAAAAGAAAATGAAGTTCAAAATATTAAGTTGCTTTTAGATTCCCTTTATCTTGTACATTCCCGCCTGCATTCAAGGAAGGGCCGATTTTTACTTTGTTTTGTTTTCTAATGATCAAATCACTGTGTTTTCTAGGGTAAGAGAAGCTGAACATTGAACACAGTGAAGCGGAGGCAACACCACACCAACCCCACTGTCTGTAGGAATATAAATCCAATGTTACTGGCAACAGTGTTATTGGCTAGAAGTATAATAGATTTGCTGCTGCCCCAGATCTGTGAGGAGCTCAGTAGAAAGCCAGTCCATTCTTTTGGATCAGTGGTGTTTGAACTCTTAGCTGCTGAATCCTTCCTTCAAATGAAATCTAATGACGAACTAAATTTACAAAATCAAAAATGTTTAATTTTTCGGGGAGCCCTGGGTAAATTGGTGATCCTCAGTATTCCCGGGGCTTCTCTAGGATAGCCTCAGATGTCTGAGGAGGAACTTCTGCATTAGGTACTCTGGGATATAAGCCCAGAGAAGCCTAACTGTTTTCTAGTGATGCTTTTTTACTGTAAATTATTGGCTTCATGTAGATCTGTGCTTTCAGATGATGGCATGGCCGTACTAAAGAACACTATATAAGAAGTAGCCCATTATTAAGCCAGTAAAGATGTTGTTGAAGATGTTTATTGATTTACACTATGAGGATGCTCAGGAGGAATTTCTATAGGCTCTTAGGCTTTTCTGGACAATTTTCTGATTGAGGGTAAGAGGGCAATCTTCATAGAGATAGTGATCTGTGAACCCAGCCATTTTATGATGGATTATTTTATAGGATCATTCCAGAGGAGGGAAATTTATAGATTTGAAAAGATGCATGGTAAGCTCAGGGAACAAGTGATTTGGTGTGTTAGTAGAACTGAATGCATAGAAAACCATTTTAAGAATGATTGCTATATACATGAGTTCTCATTGTACATAGTATAGACATTATTTTGCATGTTATAATAAAAACTTTTGAGGAACAAACTCATAATGGTAGAAAATCTCTGAGAGCAATGTGAAATATTAATAAATATAGCCCATAATGAGCATACAAATTTGAGAGCAAGGTAAGTTTCCCATAGAAATAAACACAATTAGACATAGAAAATCTGATGGATGTGAGTCTTTATATGAGTAGCTTTATTCAGATTAATAGAGAACGACATTTATATATCACTTATGTCAGACACATATTCAAATATATTGCTTTCCCATGCCACCTTCAAAGAATGTAATTGATCAACTTTATCACCTAGGAAAGAATGCAAAGATAATGAAATAAAAAATGAAATTAAATAAATACCTTCATACTTATGATATATAATATAAATATGATATAAATATAAATATTTATATTATTGAAGTATGGCTAGTGGGATGTAAATTATTTTTCAGGTACTTGAAACCTTAAATGTTCAAATGCCAAGATGCGTTTGTCATAAAAGAAAATTTAAAAGTATCCTTTTAAATGAAGCACTTAAAATGTAATCACTGCTATTTTCCAATTACAATTTAAAAGGCAATAATTACAGGATACTTATCACTTCATCCTTCTTGGTGATTAAGAATCACCATGTTGAGAACACATCATTATCACAGCAAAATTATGTAGTCTTTCTGAATTTGCTGTTAGTCTGTTAGCTGTCACTTCTGTTTTTGGTATGGTCTTTTCTGACTCATCTCTAATCCTAGTTATTATTTCTAATCATCCGTAAATCAGGGTCCTCAAGTTAGCAGATTGAGTGAAGCTCTAAGAAACCGTCCTAAGAAGGATGGAACTTCTTGATAAGCAGACTGTCGATATACTTTAAAATTTTATAATTTGACTTTATTCACAGAATTTGCTTCCTTACCCATGAAATTATATTTTTAATTTCTTTTCTCAATATCAACAAATATCTATATATTTTTAAAAATGGACTGAGCTAAAGAAGTAATTCTCAGAAATGTTGAAAGCAAGGCAAGATAACTCACTAGGTAGTTGTTTGTGGCTATCTTTCTACACTGGAGTTCTTTTCAGTATTTCACATGTAAAGATGAAATATCAGCAGTAAGCAACTCAACAAAAAAAATAGCAAAACAATATTTTGCACTATCTATTTCTGTTGATAATTTTGAATGTGATTCTAATAAATATCATGTAACATGCAATTAAAGTTTCCATAAATCTTTAATTTAGGTATTTGGGAATTTTTGCCCAGAATTAAAATATTCTCTAGTCTATATTTTGCATATAATACTAGCAATAACAGTATTTGTTGTTATAAAGAACAACTAGAAATATAACCTTTAGAAATATTCAGTCTCATGGGATAAGTATTCAATAGAACATCACTTATAGCTTATGAAAAATCAGGAAATATATCCTCACACTTAAAAAATTATCAAAGCTAAACTTTCACCTAACTTCATAATATGAAGATGATTGATTTTTTTCATAGCAATGATCAATGTTTTCTCAATGTTTTTCAAACTTAAACATTTTGAATTTTAAGAGAGCATCTCTCAATCTAGTCTTTATGGAAACAGATTAGAACAAATGACATAATTTTTACTTTTTCACAAATTATTCCTGTTCAGAGGAAGAGATCATCATTTAAAAATGTCTTCTTAATTTTCTTTAAGGAAGATATCTGGCTTAACATACTCCTAGGCAGCATTACACATGGACGTCTTTCTTTTTTGGAGCATTTAAGGCTCAGGTACTCAGGTATCCAAATGCCTGTGCCACATTCTAGCTTGGATTTTTGACTGATTTGAGTCATTTTGATTTAATTTTCTCATATTTCCTTGTAAAATGTGGACAGTTAAAATGAGTATATGCTTGCTGCCTAATATATAATAATTGTCCAATAAAGAAAATAAAAGACTTTTTACCTGTTTTGCCTACTTTAAATTTTATGATTTTGATTAGAAAAATAATCAGATATGGTTTGCCAATGCCTGCTATCTACAAATAACAGTACTTGAATGAGCTTGGTATGGAGTGAGAGAAAGAAAATCATTAATTAAAAAAAAAACACAGGTATGAAATGCAAACCATATGCTTTTTCTATATATTATTGATACATATACATACTTAAGTGTAGGAACTGGTGAAAACTATTTTCTAAGAGAATTAGCTCTGTTTTGGTACAGATATTTCTTCTTTGATGTTTCTGGTTCTAATAACCTTGTTTTGTTCCCCATACCTTTATTATCCTTTCTTTGAGCTTTGACCTCATTTATGAGGACTATATTATCTATAAAAAATTATTTTTTACTTCTTGTTCAAAATGTAAAGTAAACTAAGTTTACATTATAAAATGTAAACTATAAATTAAGATATAAAAATATAGATATATATAAATATATAAAATATAAACTATCAACTGTACCACAAAGTTTCTTTCATCATGCTCTACAATTTTTTATAGTCTGGTGTGTATCTTGTTTCTGTTTTCACAGTCATACAATTTTTTTTCTAATCTGAGTTCTCTGTGACCTTGTTACGTGCCTGTATTATTTTCCACACTACTGCAAAGTAAACAATTATGTTCTTATTTTGTTAGAGAGTAACTTCCGGATTCAGTGTTGCACATGCTGCCTGTGTGTGTGTGTGTATGTGTAGAGAGAGAGAGAGAGAGAGATACTAGGTACTACATTTAAGTGTGTGTGTTTATATATCATGGGGACTGTGTAATCTTGCAAGGTATTAAAGAGTATAAGAAATGATATATTTTATTAATTTCTTTTATTTCAAGATAGTTATTTAAGCCATAGTTGTAGATAAGACTTTTTCAGTTATTTTCTTAAAATTTTATTTGAAGAAAATGCAATTGCCAAATCCTTAGGGAATAAATTCCTAAATTTATATAAAGATAGTTTTTAAGCATTTATGAATGTTTTTAATTTAGTAATATTTTCCTTTAAAAACACAATTAGATAAATTTATTGGTTAATCTCCAAATTACTTTAAGAACTATAAAAACATTAAGAGTAAAAGTTTAGGGATTTTTTTGGTAGGAAATTAACTTTTTAATACATAAAGCAGCTCTTTGGTAAGTCTCATTCTGTCATCCGTCTATCTATCATCTATCATCTGTCATCTATCTAACATCATCTATCAATCATCTGTTCTTTGGCAATGGAATGAATGCTTGTGTCCTCCCAAAATTCATGTAGAAACTGTAATAACAATGTAATCATAATGTGATAGTATTTGAAAGTGGAGTCTTTGGGATATACTTAGGTCATGAGAGTGGAGCCCTCATGAATGGGCTTCGTGCTCTTTTAGAAAGAGGCTAGAGAGCTAGTTAGCTCTCTTTCTTACATGTGACAATATAAGTCAGTAGTCTGCAATTCAGGCAAGGGTTCTCACTAGATCCTGGCCATGCTGGCTTCTTGATCTCAGACTTCCAGCCTTCAGAACTGTGAGAAATAAATTTCTATTGTTATAAGTCACTCAATCTATATTACTTTGCTATAGCAGCCTGAGATGAGAGCATCTATCTTATATCTACTTAATGGAGATAATATAAATTAATTTTTTAATGTACAGTTTTTTTATTATGTTAATCACCATACATTACATCATTAGTTGTTGATGTAGTGTTCCATGATACATTGTTTGCGTGTAACACCCAGTGCTCCATGCAGTACGTGCCCTCTTTAATACCCATCACCAGGCTAACCCATCCCCCCACCCCCCTCCCCTCTAGAACCCTCAGTTTGTTTCTCAGAGTCCATAGTCTCTCATGGTTCATCTCCCCCTCTGATTTCCCCCCTTCATTCTTCCCCTCCTGCTATCTTCTTCTTCTTCTTTTTTTTTTTTTAACATGTAATGTATTATTTGTTTCAGAGGTACAGGTCTGTGATTCAACAGTCTTACACAATTCACAGCGCTCATCATATCACATACCCTCCCCAATGTCTATCACCCAGCCACCCCATCCCTCCCACCCCCACCACTCCAGCAACCCTCAGTTTGTTTCCTGAGATTAAGAATTCCTCATATCAGTGAGGTCATATGATACATGTCTTTCTCTGATTGACTTATTTCGCTCAGCATAATACCCTACAGTTCCATCCACGTCATTGCAAATGGCAAGATTTCAGGATTTTTTTTGATGGCTGCATAATATTCCATTGTGTATATATATACCACATCTTCTTTATCCATTAAAATTTTAGTTAAGATCTACTTAAGTCAGTATAACAATTTGAAAAAATTTTTCATAATATTCTTTTGGTATTTGTCCTTTTAATCAAAAATTAATATTTACTTCCATAGAGACACTATTAATATACTGAGAAAGATAATGAATCCATAAAAATAAAAAAATATTCATTTTAACAAGAAAATATAGTAAGCTATCTTGCAGATGGTATGGTGGGTAGTGATCGGTAAATGTTCACAGTGGAGATAAGGCCCAAGTAACATTTTGAAACAACTCTATGATATATTCAGGGAAGTATGAACATAATATAATGAAAATGTCCATAAAGGGACAAAAGTGAGATCATAAAAAACCTTATATTTCATACTACTGAGTTGGACTTCATCCTTTGGTTGATGGAGGACTGTAGAAAAAAAAAAAGCTGGACAGTGCTATGAAAGGAATTATAGTTAGAAAAGCTATTTTTGGACAATTTCAAGGATGACTAACTTGTGCCAGGTAAGGAAAGTCAGAGGAAGATGAAAAATATAGTATGTCATTCATTAAAAAAGATAAGAACTTGAGGGAGATAGGAGGGATTTGCACTTACTAGCAGTTGCTGAGTGACTTTTACAATCTTCTGTTTTATTTTTTGTAAGTTGTAATAGAGAGTATTGTCATAACAAAATAAGTGATAAAGATTTATTTTAGTAAAGGTTGTGAAGTCCACTTAATCAGTTGTATCTTAGTTAATGTAACAGATTCAATCATATTGTAACTTATTTAGGATATATAAAGCAATATGATGAGTCAGTAAAATATCTGAAAAAACTATCTCACTATGTCCTTTCTGGTCCATTTAAAAAATTTGTTGAGTCTTCCATTTAGTTACTGTTCAGTTATCAACCTTGTTATGTGTTCTGAGCAGAAATATTTAGAAATATTTTCTTTCCAAACATATTGTCTGTCAGGATTATATTCAGTGAGTGAAAATTTAAATGTTAAAGTAAAATACAAAGTTTAGGGGCACCTGGGTGGCTCAGTTGGTTAAGCTACTGACTCTTGATTTCAGCTCAGGTCATGATCTCAGGGTGTGGAATCAAGCCCCGCATTGGGCTCTGCACTCAGCACAGAGTCTGCTTGTCCCTCTCCCTCTATACCTCCCCTGCTCATTCTCTCTCTCTCTCTCTCTCTCTCTCTCTCTCAAATAAATAAATAAATAAATAAATCTGTTAGAAAAGTAAAATACAGGGATGCCTGGGTGGCTCAGTTGGTTAAGTGTCAGCCTTCAGCTCAGGTCATGATCCCTGGGTCCTGGGATCGAGTCCTGCATCGGGCTCCTTTTTCAGCAGGGGGCCTGCTTCTCCCTCTGCCAACCACTCTCCCTGCTTGTGGTCTCTCTCTCTCTCTCTCTGACAAATAAATAAAATCTTTTTTAAAAAAGTAAAATACAAAGTTTACCAATACTGGTCTATTCTATTTTCCACTTTTTAAAATTTTTTTTTACAAAATAGTAAAAAAAAAAAAAATTACTGTAAATTGAAATGAATCTCATATTTTTTTCTTTATATCATTCCAATAAGTACTAGATAAAAATTCAAAATACTAAAGGCTTATGTATGATAAAGTTTTGAATAAAAACATGAAAATTTAACCCTGGAACAGCTTAGCATAGTTAGTAGTAAATAAGTAAATTTGTATAAAATTTTGTTTTAAGACAGTGTGTTAAGTTGTACCTTATGCTACTAGGTCATGTGAGAGTCATTCCCAAATGATTCTCATCTCCCACATTAGATAAAAAATAGCAGAGTTCCTGAGAAACTCCAATGTAATTGGCCACAGATGATAATTTTATTTCCTTTGGAGACAACCCGAAATGAAATGCTTGAGACTTTGTCTTCATGACTCAGATGTGGGATTAAGGGAGAAATAAAATGAAATAAAGTGAACATAGAATTACTCTGTGATCTGCTCTGCTTGGTGATTGAGGGCAGGGGCTTGATTTATTGTGTTTGCATCACAGCCTGGCAGATTAGAATGCACAAAGTTAAACAAACACATCTTGTACTTCAAGAACGTTATGGCCTAAAATGCTATATTCTGTTACCAAAATATCCAGTATGCTTTCCTTAATGTTGCACACTAAAATTATAGTTCAATTACATTTTTCCTTGAAATAATTTTTTTTCTTGATATACTATTTTCTTGTATATGTTGGTGTTGTATAAACCCTCCTTACAACAAACATATGAAAATGGGCTTTATAGTTTATATAAACATTTATAGGTGTATATATATTCAATTAAAATATAGATTTCAAACTAAATTACATAAAAAGTTAATTTGAGGTATTAACTTTTGGCTATGAAGGTGGAGAATACCAAGTTGCAAATACTTAGGTATGTCCCTTTCCATCCCTATTGTCATTTCTGGTATTCTTCTTTCCATACTTAGAATAAAACTTGATCTCTTCACAGTCTTAGTGACAGCATATTATACTAATTAAAAACACGAGCTCTGAAGTTAAACTGTTGAGTTCAGATCCCAGATTCCCACTTAATTATTACTTGTACTTGGTCAAGTTTCTTAACCTCTTTGAGAGCTTGAGTTTCTCCTATGAGTTATGATTAAAATAAGAATACTTACCACATAGAGTGCTTTTAAGAATTAAACAAAATAAAGTTTTTAGAACAATGCCTCAATAAGGTGCTAAATCTAAGCGCTAACAACAGTAAGCCCTAGTGCACTCCTGATATCAGTTTTACAATTTCAAAAATCCTGTTAGTGCTAAAGTGTCCAAATTTCTTTACAGGGAGGAGAAATAAATATCTAGGATGGGTGAAGATTGAATATACAAAAATGAAGTTTAATAAAGTAAAAATTCCTGTGTTGTAAGCATAGATCATTTCCTTTATGTTTAGTACTTCATATGAAATAGCTAAATTTGATTCTTCTGATAATGAAATAATAATGAACCATGGCTTTAAGACAGGTTTTGAAAGCCTGTAATGAGTGATTTTTTTTAAAGGGAAGTTCCATGTTCAGTAATTGACACTGACATTTGGGAGATTTTAAAGCTAGAAATAGCAGGAAGGGAAGAATGAAGGGGGGGGAATCGGAGGCGGAGACGAACCATGAGAGACGATGGACTCTGAGAAACAAACTGAGGGTTCTAGAGGGGAGGGGGGTCGGGGGATGTGTTAGCCTGGTGATGGGTATTAAAGAGGGCACGTGCTGAATGGAGCACTGGGTGTTATATGCAAACAATGAATCATGGGACACTACATGAAAAACTAATGATGTAATGTATGGTGATTAACATAATAAAAAAACATGTGCATTAAAATTGAAATGAAGATAGGATTTTCCTCAGCTTGCCTTTGTTAAAGAAAAGATATACAGACTTCATTATTTTACATCAACCTTTAAAAAGTTCTTAATGAAAGGACTGGTCAGACTAAATGAACTGACATTTAATATTTGATAATATATTGGTTATGGAAAAAATTTAATTTTCCTTTAACCTCTAGAAGTACCTTTTCCCCACAATCACCCCCAACAGTATGTGAACAAAGTAATTTAAGTATGCAGCATTACAGTTTATAGTGTGGATTACTGCGATTAACTGTGCATCTCCAAGCAATATATAGCTATTATGCAAAACAACTGTGAACAGATGATACACTAAGAAGCACAGCTCTGCCTTGCATACAGTCCTTGATACTGAGAAATATAGCAGTTGAGATGGAATATGCAAATGGAAAATCGACCCAAGGTCAGAGTGAGAAAAGCAAAATGACATTTTTTATTGGTTTCAAAATGAGAAATCCATTTCTACTGCATGGTAAAGTTAAAATAAAAGTTAAAGAAAATCAGTAAAAACAAAACAAAAAAAGATATTTCACTTCCTCCTTGCTGCTTTAGCTAGAAAATAATTCATTGATTTTTGCTGCTACAGAGAAAAGGGAGAATTATTTACACTGTATATTATCCCCCCAGGATAACTATACTTTCATTTCCTAACATTTTCCCCTTATATTTACCATAATGAGATAAAGTGGTACGTAGGTGATAGAACATTACTCTGGAAGTTATCCATAAACTTTGTTCTATTTATGCTTCTATTACTGGTTGGGTGAGTTGGATGACCTTGAGAAAGTATGTTTTTCTATACTTCTCTTTCTTCATTTTAAATAAGTATAATAATAATTGATAACTATAATTACATGCTTCATTTTTCCGGATGGATTAAAAGATTATTAATTGATTAGATTTATTTAGGTAAATAAAATTTATAGTAATTTTTCTCTTTCTCTCTCTTTTTTAAAGATTTTATTTATTTGAGAGAGCGACCAAGTGAGAGAGAGAGAGCACGCAAAGTGGTGGGGGGGAGGGGCAGAAGGAGAGAGAGAGAGAAGCAGACTTCCCACTGTGCAGGGATCCTGACATGCGGCTCGATCCCAGGACCCTAGGATCATGACCTGAGCCAAAGGCAGACACTTAACCAAATGTGCCACCCAGGCACTCTTAATTTCTCTTTTGTGGGCATCTCAGGTATAGAGGGACCATCTAATGATAGGTCTCAGTTTATAGCACACTGTCTTCATAACCCACCCTTAAGTATTTTTTCCTACTCCCCACTTCTCCTTTTATGCACTTTTCTAATGAGTGTGATATATGCACTTTGATGACCATGTTTCAAATTAAAAATATGGCATTATGTATGCTTGATTCATAGAGCTATAACTCAGTTTCTTTTTTCACTCAATCCTATATTTAAAATATCTATGGATATTAATTCAAATGCTTCTAAATACTGTGTAGAATTCCATTATGCATATCCACCCCAATTTATTTATTATGTTAATGATGCCGCTGTCTACCTTAGATTACTTCCATTTTGTTGTTCCAGCAAATGATGCTAAGGTAAAGCATTCTATTTTATGTACCCTCAAGTACTTGTGCAGGAATTTTTCTAAGGCTTAAAATCGTGACTGGAATGCCTGGGTCAAAGGAAATGCTTACTCTAATTTATTTCAATCTAGTTTAATTTATATAACGCTCTAAATTTTCATCAAAGAAGTAGATATTTGTAGCCACAACATTTTTTTAAAGATTTTATTTATTTATTTGAGAGGGGGAGAGAGAGAGAGAAAGCGAGCAGGGGAGGAGCACAGGGAGAGGGACAAGCAGATTCCACGCTGAGGGTGGAGCCAGATGTTGGGCTCCATCTCAGGACCCTGAGATCATGACTGGAGTGGAAATCAAGAGTTGGATGCTTAACCAGCTGAGTCACCCAGGTGCCCCTCCCCAAATTTTGAATATTACCATTTTTTGCTGTTGTTTGGTTTTCAGCATTGTATAGTTACTATCTATACTTTTTAAGGATCCAGCTATATGGATTTATTTTTTGTTGTTAATAAACCATGTTTTAGAGTAGTTTTTGGTTCACAGCAAAATTGAGAGGAAAGTACAGAGACTTGCTATATACCACCTGTTCCCACATACATACACAATCTCCCCCATTACCAATATCTCATATCAGAGTGGTATATTATTACAATCTATGAACCTACACCGATATTCATTATCATCCCAAGTCCATAGTTTATGGTAGGGTATAAATTCTACAGGCTTTGAAAATGTATAATGATATCTCTCCATCATTTTAGCAACATAGAGAATAGTTTCACTGACTTAAAAATTTACTGAATTATGCCTATTCACCCCTCCCTCCTTCCTTTCCTCCTAGAAACCACTGATCTTTTATTGTCTCCATAATTTTGCTTTTTCCAAGTGTCATGTAGTTGGGGTCATACAGTATGTTTCCCTTTCACATTGGCTTCTTCACTTAGTAATATGCATTTAAGTTTCCACCATATCTTTTCATGTTTTGGTGGCTCCTTTCTTTTTAGTGGTGAATAACATTCCATTGTCTGATGTACCATATTCTATTCATTCCCCCACTGAAGGACATCTTGGTTGCATTTGAGTTTTGTCAATTATGAATACATTTTCTGTAAACATCCATGTGCAGGTCTTTGTGAGGACATAAGTTTTCAATTCATTTGGGAAATAACATGAGGTATAATTGCTGGATCATATGGTAGTATTATGTTTACTTTTGTAAGAAACTTCCAAAATGTGTTCCAAAGTGGCTGTACAATTTTCCATTCTCATCAGAAATGAATGGCAGTTCCTGTTGCTCCACATCCTTGCTAGTATTTAGTGCTGTCAGTGTTTCCAATTTTGACCATTCTAATAGCTTTATAGTCATATCTCATATTAACTAGAATTTCACTGACACATATTGAACATATTTTCATATGCTTATTTGCCATCTGTATATCTTCTTTTTTATGTGTAGACAATATATAGTTTTTTTTTCATTCTATTAGCCAACACATAGTACATCATTAGTTTCAGATGTAGCGTTCAACAATTCATCAGTTGCGTATAACACCCAGTGCTTGTCATATCATGTGTCCTCCTTAATGCCCATCACCTATCTGTATATCTTCTTTGGTGAGATGTCAGCGCAAGTCTCTTGCTTATTTTTTAATTGGGTTGTTCATTTTCTTATTGTTAAGTTTAAAGACTTTTTTGGATAATAGTCCTTATCAGTTGTGTCTTTTGCAAATATTTTCTCCCAGTCTGTGGCTTGTCTTATTCTCTTGATGTGGACAATTTTTTTAATCTTTTTTTTTTCTAATTTCCTTCATTATGGCCAAAGACCAGAGTAAGTGATATGATTCTTTTAAAATTGTTGCTTTATTTTTAGCCTTGTCCATGGTCAAATTTTGTGAATGTCTCATAAGTTCTGCAAAATGTTTATTGCTTCAATTAGGGCATTTAAAGTTCAACATAATGTGCTGTTTAATAGCATAGGCTCTGAAATTCAGAATAACTGATTTTGAAATCCAGTTTTGCCAGTTCTTTCTAAGACAAGTTTTCTTATTTTTTCTAGATGAAAAATTTAGATAACACTAAAACAAACTCCATAAATTTGGAATGAGGGTTAAATGAATGAATTTATACAGGTACTTACACAATAACTGGTAATGTATTAAACACACTCATGATTATTATTAGTTTAGACTAATTGTGAATTTCATTGCATTTCTGTATCTTTATATTTTTTCCTTAAACTATCAGTTTCTGATAAGACTATATTAAGTACTTCCAAAATTTTCATAGTTTTGCTATAGTAGTAGTTGCTACTATAACTACATAGTAGTTGCTATACTTATATGAATATAGTCTGAATCTTTATTATTAGGTATGTCTCATGCTGAAAACATTATATTGACATTGTTTCTACCAGTATATCATACACCACTTTGTTATGTGTAATGTCATGTTATGACATTTTGTTAGTATTTTGCTTGTTTTATTTTTCACTAAATGACAAATTGTTCAATATTAAAAATGACTTCTGGATTTCTTTTAGCTCATGGTCTTATTCCTTTCTCTTTAGATTTTAGCCTCCTTCTGACTTAACTGTTTCTTATATTCATATACCTTGTCCTTATATTTTTATTTGTTTGAGGATCTTTGATTATATTTAGTTTAACTATTTACATTTATTGGAGTCACTGATAATTAAGATTTCTTTCTTCCATTTTATTTTCTATTTATTTTCATTTCTTGTCTTCCTTTGGAGTTTTCACACTTATTTCAGCTAATTTGCAGAATTGCTCAATCCATTTATATTCTTTTTAAGATTACCTCTATTAGGACTGATATTTATTTTTATCTTATTTTTTGTGCTTATTAGTACATGTAACTTTCCTTAAATAAAAATTGTATTTTTATGTACTCTTCCTTCCCTCTTTTCTGATTTTGTACCCATACTTCTGCTTCTACCATTGTGTTAATTTTTTCTAGGATCTTATATTTTTAAAATCTTTTCTATTTTAGACAACAATAACTACTAACTCAATTATATATTAATATCTAACTTGTGTATGTTTTTATTTTTATTTCTTCTAAAGATTTGTTTGAGAGAGAGAGAGCAGACAAGAGAGCAAGAGTGGGAGGGGCAGAAGGAGAGCAAGAAAGAATCCCAAACAGACTACGTGCCAAACCCAGAGCCTAACATGGGGCTCAATCTCAAGACCCCAAGTTCATGACCTGAGCCAAAACCAAAAGTCAGACACTCAACCAACTGTGCCACCCAGGTGCCCCAGTATATCTCTATTTTTAAATCTCACCTTATAAATGATAATCTTGCTAGATATAAAATTCTACATTTAAAATGGCTTTTTTTCAGACTTTGAAATATATCATTATTATTTCTTACAGGCAATATTGATTTTAAGGGGTCTTATTATCAATTTATAACATTATTTTATAGGTAATCCACTTTTCCTTTCTAGGAGGTTTTATAGTTACCTTTTGTTTTCTATTATAGCACATTATAATTGTGTGCTTGTATGTGTCTCCTTAACTTCCCTGTTCATATTTTATAGGCTTCTAAAATTGGATATTTCTTCCTAAATTCTGGAAAAATAGCTACCAATTTTTTCCTTGTATTTTCCTCTCATTTATTTATTTATTTTAAAAAATTTCCTCTGAGGCTCCCTTTATACAAATATTGACATTTTAACATTTATTTCCATATTCCTTAACTTTCATTTTTCTATTATCAGCTTTTTTATACCATCTTCATTTCTCCAGGGAGAATTAAGACTTTTATTTAAAAAAAAATTTGTTTGCCTTTATAATAATTACTATAGATCATGCTCATTTCATACTAAAGTAAATGTAGTTTAAAAAAATAAATTACAGGCACCTGGGTGGCTCAGTAGGTTAAGCATCTGCCTTCAGTTCAGGTCATGATCCTGGGGTCCTGGAATCCAGCCCTTCATGGGGAATCCCCACTCAGTGGGGAGTCTGCTTTTCCTTTTCCCTCTTCCTCTGCCCCTCCTCCCTGCTTGTGCTCTCTCTCTCTCAAATAAATAAATAAATAAATCTTTAAAAAATTAAATTAAGTCAAACATCCTCTAGGTATGTAATGATAATATCAATATCAACATTAATAATAATAATGTTTATTGAGTGTTTTCCGCATGCCAATTCTTTTAACCTTCTTGATTTCATGATAATCCTATGAAGTAGCTACTATTAATAGCTTCTCTTAGAGATAATGAAGCTGAACCACAAAAATACATCTTCTACCCAAAGCAGGTCTCACACAACAATTATTCCTCATTAAGAGACCCTAGGTTATTATTTCCTTCATAAATCTAATGTGAATCTATTTCATTATTGTTAAATAATTTTTCTGTTTCATTTTTCTTTTTCTCTTTGTTTTGCTGGCCTCTGCCAGTGTGATATAGTAAAATCAATATAGAAAACTATCTGATCTTGTTTTTCAGTGAATATCATGTGTTATAAGTAGTACCTGACTTGTAGTAGTTTATTAAATATTTGAGAAATCAATGAATTGGCTACATATGGTCTTAACTTATACTTGAATTACAGATAGTCATCAATGGCCAACCATGCTTCTAAAATAATAATGAGCCATAATTATGGTATGGATTTTTCAATTAGATATCCATGAATAACCTGCAATATTTTGAATCAATATGTCATTGAATTCCAAATCAAATTTTGCCTTGAAACCATTGTTCATGAGAAGCCTGTATAAGACTTGCATATTCTCAATGCTGTATATGCTATAGACAGGGAATTTGAGAAAATATTAGAAATAAAATAATCACTATAAAAATATAACGTGAAAAGTATTAGGAAAATATTTTTAATATATCTGAAGCATGGTAAAGCACTGTCCTCTGAATATGTGTTTCTATTTATCTTTTGAGAAATGACTTATTCTGAGTTAATAAAGGTTAGAAACAGAAGTATCTAAACTTTCAGAAGGCGAGAATGCAAAGGATCCAGAATTCAAAATATTTTATTAAAACATTAGAATCTACTAACGACCAAAACAATGAGAATGTTTTCTTTGAATAACTTATTATAAGAGTCTTAAAGAAAGGCTATATATAGATTAATTCAGTTTGTGAAAGCAACTTTACAACTACTACAGCTGGATAAGCTCTGAATAAACATTTCACAGAAGTAGATATGTGAATGCCTAATAAACACATACAAGATGCTAAACATCATTAGTCATTAGGGAAGCACAAATTAAAACCACAATCACACAAATTAAAAATCACACAAAGAGCTACCAAGGGAAAGACTGTAATCAAACAATGGACAGTCAAATGTTGCTGAGGATGTGGGCAAACTCGAATACATTGCTGGTGGAAAGGTAACATAGCTCAAACATTTTAAAAAGCATTTTGACAGTTTCTTAAAAAGTTAAATATACCCTATTATACATCTCATCAGTTTCACTCCTATTAATCTATTCTATAGAAATAAAAAATATATGTACAATGTTCATGGCAACATTATTCATAATAGCAAAAACCAGAAACAATCCATGTCATTTAACTGGTGAATAGATAAATAAAATCCGGTGTATCTATATAATGGAATACTATTTAGTAACAAAAAGTAACAAACTACTGAAACATGCTACAACAGCAATATACTTCAAATATTTTATATTAAGTGAAAGGAAACAGATACAGAAGACTATTTATTGTATGGTTGCAATTATATAAAACGTCCTTAAAAGACAAATTTATAAAGATAGAAAACAAATCAGTTGTTGCCTGGGATTAGGGGTAGTTCTGACTGGAAACAGGTGTAAGGGAACTTTTTGGAGGGATGGAAAATTCTAAAACTCGTCATCGTGATGGTGCAAAAACAACCTAAATTTATTAAAATCATTGAATTGCACACTTTCAAAGGGTAAATTTTATGACATTTAATTTGTACCTCAATAAAGCTGTTAAAAGTAGTGACTGCTCTAAAAGCAAAGTAGAATTGCTGGGTTTGGGGAGTTTGTCATAATCTTACTGAAAAAATTAAGTAAAATTACATTAAAATTTTTCTAAGCATTTAATAATAATACTAATAGCAACAATAATAAACATTTATCATTTTCCATATGCCAAGTTATTAACTCATTTAATCTCATTGGAATCCTCAGAAGTATCTTCCATTAATATCCTCCTTTTAGGGATTATGAACTCAAAACCAAAGAGGTTAATTTACTCAGTAATCACAGAGCAATTAGTTAAGCAAGGCTATTGGTCATTAGAGAGTTTAAGAGAGCCTACCATTAACCGGGTGTCCCTACTACAGCCATCCATCCTGTGTGTGCAGTGATAGTAAATGACATGAGAGAAACATGAGGTGAAACAGTATAATTTTTTACATAGGAATTTGTTTTAAAGTTGTAACAGTAATGACTAACATTCTAGAATAAGTATTACATGCAAAATTAGAGTATATGGCTAGTGTTTAAGGTGCTGGCTAAAATTGTATAAAATATATAGCATAAAATATACAGGTAAAAATTGTGATAAGAGATGCTGAAACAAACAAACAAAAAAACCCTGAAAACCTATAGTGAAAACTTTACTTAAAGTAATGTATCCCTAGGGGCATCTAAATGGTTCAGTTGGTAGGCCTCTGCCTTCAGCTCAGGTCATGATCTCAGGATCCTGGGGCTGAGCCCTGTGTAGGGCTTTGTGTTTAGACTCCTTTGTGAGGAGTCTGCTGCTTCCTTTACCAGTTGCCCTGTTCATTCTCTCTCTCTCTCTCTCTCTCTCTCCATCAAATAAATAAATGAAATCCTTAAAAAAAAAGTATACCCCCCCAAAAAAATGTATCCCTAAGAATTATTTTATGCCCAGAACAAACATGGAAATCCATTACCAAGTGTTGAAATGGGCTCTTAGGGCTTTAAATTTTTTTTAATTTTTTAAATTATTTGGTGAATATCTAGACTTTAACAGAAGTAAAATTAAGTGATGATCTTTCTGAGATAAATTGTAAGTCTGCAAATAGGAGAAAGTTTGAACTTGACAAACTCTTGGTGGTATTTTTTCCATGACTAAAAAGATATTTAGCCTAGTCTTTGAAATGACTACACAGTAATTGGTTAGACTTAATTTATGCAAATGGTAGAAAAGAAAATGAATATTATTCTTGATATTTAATCTTAAATCTAGCATTACCTAAATGTCTTTTGAAATGACTGAAATGATAGAATGCAGTGAATGCTCTATAATCTCTTTCATGTTTCAATGAATTGTGACAATAAAAAATGCCCTTAGGAGTTACTTTGGAGGTTTCATCAGGATTAACATAATAAAAACATACACGGAAAGGATTAGAAGAATCATTTTAGGAAGGGTATTAAATTCAATAGTTATGGGTTTGAAAATGAAAAACAATAAATAGATACTGCAACGGGAACCTACAATGTGCCCTTTTTAAAAGACAGACAATATTATTGTCAAGAGTAGATTAAAATAATAGAATATATTGTTGGAAATATGCACACCATTTCCTTTTGTTATGTTTACTTTTAAGATATAATTAAGGACTCTATATCTTAAAATATGTGAAAAGAACTTTTGGGAAAATACAAAATTTAGACTAGAACTTGAGAAAGACTGTCACCCAAGTGACTCAACAGACACATTAAAGATTGTTAGAAAGAAAATCTCTTCATTAGTTTTTCTGTAGTCCCTCATGACTAAATATATGATTATATTGATGATTTTCAAAAGTTTCCTGAATTCATGTCAGTGGCAGGATATAATGAGAGTTTAATGAGATGTACCATTAAATTGAAGGAGTGCATTGGATTTATTTCAGACAGAATTCTTACATTATTGTCCACTCTGCATATAAAAGTCTTTTTATATACTTATTGAACCGAATTAATTTAAATCACTGAGGTTTTGGGTTATAAATGCACAGGATTACAGCTGAAAAGCTACATTCACAGACTATATGCATGTTCTTAAGTATTAAAGTATGGCAGATGCCACTCTGTAGGGGATACTGCTATTAAACATTGAGTCTAGGATAATGCATAATTTATTTTTAGAGAAAGTGTTATACTTTTTAGAGTTAGGAAAATTATATCTAACTGAATCTTCATTAACTGTGCTTTAAAATATGGAAGCACCAGCTATTAATTGTTTTTCTACTTATCTCTCTTTACCTTTTAACTGTTTTTCCCCCAAAATCTAAAATTTCCTAAAATGACCAAAAGAAATAAAGTATAAGAGCTATAGATCTTAATCCAGACAAGAATAGTCATAGGTTACCCACTAATAATGTTTGAGTGTGTCTTAATTGTAATGCTATCATTTGATTCATAAAAAATAAGCATTTGTATACAATTTTATAGATGTTTCATCATACTGTCACTTAGCCCCATATTGTTTTATTAAATAGTACTGAACAGCAATTTTCTTATTCTTATCATTGAAATCATCTCTAAAGAAAAATTGCAAAGCCATTATCATTTATTTTATAATTTTTATGATGATAAAAAATTTTATCATTAATATTGATTAATGGATGATATAATTAATTAATAAGTTAATAACGATAAAAATTTATCATTAATATTTTATCATTTATTCCAAGTTTTATTTCAAAATCAATGTTTCTTATGTTTCCTATCACCTATTGTAATCATTATTTAGCCAGTGGGCCATTATACATGTATATATTAAAGAAAAACATGACTAAATATGAATACATTTTAAAAGTGTTTAACAGTCAAAATTATCACACTGACAAGGAGTCAGGTCAGAGTAGTGATCTAAATAAATTATGACCATGCCCAACGGATTTTCATTTATTTTTCTTATTTACTTGATGTGTTCCTAAATCCTCCAGTTATTTTATTCTTAAATTAAAAAAAGTAAATGGTTATTATACTTATTGATTTTTAATGGAAATGAAATAGAATCAGTTTTCCTTTTTCATGGCATCTTTTATGTCTTTTATTGAGATCTAATTCACATAAAATAAACTTCACTTGTTTAAAATATACAATTTAATGGTTTTAAGTAAAATCCATTGAGCATCCATCATCACTGTCAAATTCAGAACATTTCTAATACCCCATTTCTAGTCCCAGTGGTGGGCACTCCCTATTTTTTATTCTTTCAAGGTTATTTTGGCATTTCTATGACTCTTGCCTTTCAATGGCATTTTTCAGTATCAACTTGTAAACAAAAGGCAACCTGAATATTTATAGAGCTTACATTAAATCTGTAGATCAATTGTTTTCTTAACTTTATTTTTAGATTGTTGCTAGTGTACAGAAACACAATTTACTTTATATATTGCTCTTGAATCCTGCAACATATCTCAACTTGTTTATTAGTTTAAGAGTTCAGTGAATTCCTTAGGATTTTCTAATACAATTCATGTCATCCATCTATAGGGATAGTTTTATGTTTTCCTTTACAATCTGAATTTATTTATTTTTCTTGACAATTTCCCTGTTAGACACTCCAGTACAGTATTGAATGGAAGTAGAAAGAACAGATATCCTTGTTTTCTCCCTGATCTTAGGTGGAAACATTCAGTCTTTCACCATTATGCATGCTATTTACCTGTGGGTTTTTCATAGTTGCCTTAAAGTTGAGGGAGTTCCCTTCTGTTCTTACTGCCTTGAGTACTTCTATTATGAAAAGGTGTTGGAATTTATCAAATACTTTTTCTGGATCTATTGAGATGATCATGTAGATTTTTTTTCTTTTAGTCTATTAATGTGGTATATTACACTAATTGAATTTTGTATGTTAGAGCACTTTTGCATTCCCAGAATAAATAACACTTGGATATGATGCATAAATGTTTTTACAGGTTGATGGATTTTGATTTGTTAGTACTTTAATGCTTTTCTGCCCCTGGGCTCATAAAGACTGTTGGTCTGTAGTTTTCTTGCTGTCTTTGTCTAGTTTTGGTATAAGTGTAATATTGGCCTTATATAATCATTGCAGAAGTATTTAATCCTCTTCTCTTTTATGGATGAATTTGTGGAAAACTTATATTTTTAGACTACTTCATCGAATTCACCAAGGAAGCCATCTCAGTTTCCTTTTTTTTTTAAAACTAACTCAGGGTTTTTTGTTTTCTTGTTTAGTTTATACAGATGTTTAGTTTCTTCTTCAGTTTTGGTAGTTTGGTGTCCTTCCTGGGATTTGTCCATTCATCTAGATTATGTAAATTTTAGTATGGTTCTAGACTATACTAGTCTAGATTTAGTATGGTTCTAGACTATACTAGTCTAGGATTCACTCATATGTGGAATTTAAGTAACAAAACAAATGAGCAAAGGCTAAAAAAGAGAAAGAGGCAAACCAAGAAACAGACTCTTAATTACTGAGAACAAACTAATGGTTACCAGAGGAGAAGTGGGTGGGGGGGATAGGTTAAATAGGTGATGGGGATTAAGGATGAACTTGTTGTGAAGAGCACCAGCTATTGTTTAGAAGTATTGACTCACTATATTATACTTGTGAAACTAATATTAAGTTGTATGCTAACTAATGGAATTTAAATAAAAACTTTAAAAAATAAATTTTGGCTTGGTTCTAAATTTTTTTTTATTATACACATTTTATTTTTTTAATTTCTAATATTTAAATTTACATTAGTTAACCTATAGTGTAGTATTGGTTTCAGGATTAAAATTTAGTGATTCATCACTTATATGTAACACCCAGTGCTCATCCCAGTGAGTGCCTTCCTTATTGCCCACCACCCATGTAGTCCATTCCCCGCCCACCTCCACTCCAGCAACCCTCAGTTCTCTATAGTTAAGAGTCTCTTATGGTTTGGCTCATTCTCTGTTTGTTTGTTTTGTTTTTGTTTTTGTTTTAAAGATTTTATTTATTTGAGAGACGGAGTGTGAGAGAGAGAAAGCATGAGAAAGGAGGGTCAGAGGGAGAAGCAGACTCTCCACTGAGAGGGGAGCCCGATGCGGGACTCGATCAGGGGACTCCAGGATCATGACCTGAGCTGAAGGCAGACACTTAACCAACTGAGCACCCAGGCACCCTCCTTCTCTGTTTTTATCTTATTTTATTTTTCTTCCCTTACCTTATGTTCATCTGTTTTGTTTCTTAAATTCCACTAATGAATTATTGAACACTACATCAAAAAGTAATGATGTACTATATGTTGGCTAATTGAATTTAAGAAAAAATTTCTTCAAGAAATTCCACATATGAGTGAAATCGTATGATATTTGTCTTTCTCTGACTTCTTTTGTTTAGCATTATACACTCTAGCTCCATCCACATTGTTGCAAAAGGCAAGATTTCATTCTTTTTTTTTTTTAAAGATTTTATTTATTTGACAGAGAGAGACAGAGCGAGAGAGGGAACACAAGCAGGGGCAGTGGGAGAGGGAGAAGCAGACTTCCTGCTGAGCAGGGAGCCCGATGTGGGACTGGATCCCAGGACCCTGGGATCATGACCTGAGCCGAAGGCAGACACTTAACGACTGAGCCACCCAGGTGCCCAGATTTCATTCTTTTTGATGGCCAAATAATATCCCATTATATATACCACATCTTCTTTATCCATCCATCAGTCGATGGACATTTGGGCTCTTTCCATAATTTGGCTATTGTTGATAGTGCTGCTGTAAACATTGGGGTGCATGTGTCCCTTCAAATCAGCATTTTTGTATCCTTTGGGTAAATACCTAATAGGGCAATTGCTGGGTCAGAGGGTAGTTCTATTTTTAACTTTTTGAGGAACCTCCATACTGTTCTCCAGAGTGGCTCTAGATAGTTTTGATGTAAGCATTTTCACCACAAACATTTTTCACTGCATAACTAACTGGTCATAAGGCAATTTTGCCATAAAGATAAAATCACAAAAAGTAAAAGAGGAACATTCATTTAAAAGGACATAATAAAACATGAAATATGAATAACAAAATTAAAAAGACTTTATTGTGAAATACAAAATATTTTAATACATTTAAAATGTATGGTGTCGATTCATGGCAATGCTGTGCAAATAACTTATTTTATTTTGCGGATTATTCCTAAGAACTTGTCTTCGATGTCTTTCATTCATAATATTATAGTTTTTTGGGGTTTTTTTTGCATTTTGATTTGTCTCATTTGGTATTGTATTTTTTCTTTTTCTGCTAAAATTTCTTCCTTCATTAAGAGGGGTGTCAGTTTACAAAGGCTTGGATGCATATTTGTAACTGACCTTTTTATTGTTTTGTGAAAGCCTTCTACACACTGTTTTTTGTTCTCATATTGTCATATGTCTCTTGATAGATGTTCCAAAGTTCTGTGGAAAATGTGGGTTCAAAACTATGCACCACTGTATAGAGCATTATAAGGGATAAGATTTATATAATGTACTAATGGGAGTACTGCATCAATGTAGAAATGAAACCAAACTATCAAACCAAACTGTCAACCAGTTATTTTTTTTTATCTTTTATGGCAAAATTGCCTGACAGCCAATTAGTTATATGGAAAAAATGTTTGTGGCAATGATGCTTAGGCAAAAATACCAGTCACATTTTGTCATATAATTGTTCATAGTATTTCTCATAATCAGCCAATTTACATTTAATGTACTTAATGATAAAGTAGGATTTATGTTTACCATTTTGATGTTTTTCTATGTTTTAGGACTTGTTCTTTTAATTACTGCCTTCTTTGTGATATTTTCTAGTGTACAATTTTATTTTCCTTGTATCTTTCACACTATGTTTCTGATATATATTCTTAATGGTTGCCCTAGTGATTATCATTAATGCCTTCACTTAAAACAATCTTGTTCAGATCAATACCGACTTAATTTCAGTAGTATACAGACCTTTGTTTCAATAGAGCTTTGTCTCCTCCATCCTTAGTACTCTCTTGTCATATAGATTACATCTTTATATATTATAATTTAGCAATGTGGCTTTATAATAATTGTTTTTTGCAAGTGTCTTTTAAATTTGATATGAGAAGAAAAGATTTAAAACAAAAATATATTTTTACTATATTTTGCATTTATCTATGTAGTTATCTTTATTGGTACTTTTTATTTCTTCATGTGGATTCAAGTTACTGTTTCGTCTCTATCCATTTCATCATGAAGGACTCCCTTTAGTGCTTCTTGTAGAACAGGTCTACTAACAAAAAATCCCCTCAATTTCTTTTTTTTTTTCTTTAATCTCTGGTATCTTAATTAGTACTTCTTTTTTCATTGCCCTTTTATCTATGAGAACTCTGCATAACTATTTTATAAAGTTCTGACAACTGTAAAATATCAGTTGGAGAATACTGCTCTAGGTCAGTTTTAAATGTGAAATATTCCTCAGGTTAGAATGACAAAAGTCATCTATTTAAAGCCAGTGACCATATTGAATAAAAGAAAATCTAGCATTGGAAAAATTTTATATTTTATAAAATGGCTTTACATCATCTTATCTTTAAGAATATTTCTGAGAGGAAAAAGACGTGTATCAGTGGCAGATAGTATTAAATGTTTTGAAAGTTATATAATTTTCCCTGTCATCCAATTGGTAATTTATTAACTTGAGTTTCACTTCAAGGTCAGATGAAATGTTTCCATTACATTGAAAGACATCAATTTATAAATTCTTAGTATTTTTGAGATGTTTCTTTATTTTGTAACATTGTTAATGACAGTGGTTATAACATTTTTTGGAGCATTTTCAGTTACTATCTTGCTGTTATAAATGTTTTAAATTAATCACAAGTACTAAAATAAATGAGAAAATTTCAGTTCTTCAGAAAAAAAGGAAAACAGATTCACTTAGTTCAGAAGGATAAGAATATAATTCTCTTAAATGAAATAGTTACCAGATGGTGTAGGTAACCCCAAACATTTAATGAACACTTGTCAAGTTCTTGAAGATTTTTCTCCCCAGTTCTCAGTGAGTAGAAGTCTGATATTTTGATATTAACTGCTGGTGATTTGCTGATAATAACCAAGTGGTTGTGCTTAGTTATTGAAGATATCCAGAGAAAATGAGAGAAAGGAGCCCTGTATAGCTGCTCTTAGAACCTGTGAATAAACAGGTCCCAAGAATAAACAGGTAGTTTTCTACAACAATTAGCAAAAAGTGTTCAAATCACAGGAAACAAGTATCCCACTTGAGTTCTATCACTAACTAAAAGGTATAGAAAAATAACAAGGTAATGCAGGGTCTTAAAATGTATGGTTATGTTTTCTTCCTCTCAAAATAAGAAAGACCCCTGTTCTCATCACATAGCAACAGTCACAGGGTCTCCAGAGCTCTTATCCTGCTGATCAGGGAGCATGAAGAGTTTCTTGACAGAATGAATATACAAATTATTTTGTATAATTTGTATTATAAATACAGCCTATGGACTTTGATACTGATTTCCCTTCTCTTGAGATAGATTATATACTCTCTTGCATAGGAAACATCCTATTTTCTTTCCAATGTAGAAAAACCAGCCCTTGACACAAAATCATTAGGCCAGCACTGAGACTAGTCAGCCCCAACCCTAATCTCTTCAAAAGAAGTAATGTATATAAACAGAATTAAATATACTAAGAACATAGCAGAAGGAAGCAATGGATTAAACTTAAAAGGACCAGTAGTGTTATGTGAGCTGGTCTTCATAGAATGAGTAGAATGTTAACACATGTATAGAGAAATGGCATTTTAGGAAGATGGACTTGTTTGAATAAAGTCTTCTAAAAAATGTTTTATTTATTTATTCATGAGAGTCAGAGAGAGAGAGAGAGAGGCAGAGGCAGAGGGAGAATCAGGCTCCCCGCCTAGCAGGGGGAGCACGATGCAGGGCTCGATCCCAGGACCCTGGGATCATGACCTGAGCCAAAGGCAGACGCTTAACCATCTGAGCCACCCAGGCGCCCCTTGAATAAAGTCTTCTACATCTTAGAGTGCATAACATTTTGGTAAGAGTGAATCAACTACTGAAGGTAGTAGAGTGCACATATGCCAAGGAGAGTGTCCTCTGGATCAAGTTGATAATACACATTGGTGTCAGAATCTGAAGTGTCTTACATGTTAAGCTTAAAAAGAAAACCTTATTTTTGTAATTAAAAATAGAAACCTCTAAAGGTGGTTGAGCATGATTAATATGATGAGATCTGTATTTGGGCAAAACAATCCTAGTACTAATGCGAAATAATGTTTTGAAGGGAAAGAGACCAGTGGAAGCCACTGTGACAAATAAGAGATAAAATGAAAGTATCTTGAGAAATGATATAGAGAAAGGAAATAGGGAAAAAATGATGGAAATATTTTGGAAATACTATCAAAAACATATGGTTTTGGATTATGGAGAAAAAGAAGTTTAACAGTGACATAGGCTTCTATATTTACTAAATGGATCATACTTTGTCCTGAGTTGGAACATTAAAGCACTGGAATATGTTTGAGGGGATATGATTAAAAGTCATTTTGGTATGTTTGGTATGATGTACATAAAGTATTAGCATATATAATAATCTAAAGGCAAATGGCAATTCACGTCTGAAGCTAATAGAGGAGACAGGTCATCTGGAATTATCGATCTGGACATGTACTGCCCAGGAACATCCTTGTTTTTATAATAATCAATTTATTACACAGATGTAAAGTATTTGTTATATTTTCCCATAATGCATTTTCCTACAGTGGTTGCTTCTTAATAACTAAATTACCAACTAATAATAATTAAGAAAGTGATAAAGTATAAAGCATCAAGCGCAGTTTGATATTTCTTTTAGAAATAGATAATTTCTGTGGTAATATTTTTTTCTAGGCTGATGAAGGTGAAAAATCAGCTTCGCTTTGTTAAGTAAAATTAAAAAGAAGATTCTTATTTTAACTTGTTGCCAGATACAATTATATTGGATTAACTGTCTTTAGTAAACATTACAGGGGAAAGATGACATCAACATTGCTATTATTACCGAATATTTCTCCCTTTGGAAAAGAGATTTGCTAATCAATTACATTTTCAAATAATATATTGTTTATTTGTAGATTAGAAGTTTATTAGGTGTATGCTGATAACTTTACATGTTTATAGATATGCTTATAGTAGTTACTGGTCATCTACTTGAATACTTCCCAAATTTAGTATTTTTGTATCCACCCATAAGAATGCCAATCCTGGATATTAATATGTGTGAAATAGAGTGTGGAAAACTGAATATATACTCCCATAATCATTTGGGGATATAGTCACTGCTTCATTCTAAATTGTTTCTTCATTCAAGGAAATTGTTTTATTCTTTGTATTGAAAAAGAGCCCCAAGTCCAGAATGCTCCACTGTCAACTCTATTCACTACTGTTTGATTTATTAAAACATATTGCCAGGGTGGCCCTTTAAAAACTGTGAAAGAAAATGAGTTATATTTTAGAAACCTCTTAGTCTGACTTCTGGTGTACAATCCTCTCCTAATTCCCAATGCTTGGCCATTGTCTTTCATAGTAATACACATTTAATAGATCTTATTCTTAACTCCACTTCCCCATAAAATATATATTTCATCTTTGTCTCTCATTTCTTCAGGAATGTATGCTAGGTTAAAGTGGTTGGTTTGATGACAGAGATGGCTTATAGATATATATTTTTCACTTCTATATCCATCACAATCATTAGCACATATCAAACACAATATATATTTGTTCAAGGAGTCAAATAATGGGTGCTTGATGTAAAAGATTCATCCTTTCCTGTGTCAAAACTCCTGCCCCGTGCTTTTTAAATATCCCCTTCTGTGTAATGTCTTCATTTTCCTCCCTGTTGTCTATTCTGCTCAGGATTGGGTGTGCCTGTAAAATAAAATAAATTGTAAATAAGCACATTATTCATAGAAAGTCTATCCAGAGTGAATAAAGTATCTGCTTATATGTGTGTGTGTGTGTGTGTGTGTGTGTGTGTGTGTGTGTGTCTCCTTTATCCATTCATCAATCAATGAATACTTGGGATGCTTCTATAATCTGTCTATTGTAAATAATGCTGCTATAAACATAGGGGTGCATGTATCACATTGAATATGTGTTTTTGTATTCTCTGGATAAATACAGAGTAATGTGATTGCTGGATCATAGGGTAATTTTATTTTTAACTTTTTGAAGAACCTCCATACAGTTTTCCACAATGGCTGTACCAGTTTGCATTTCCATGAACAGTGCATGAGGGTTCCTTTTTCTCCACATCCTCACCAACCCTTGTTTCTTTTTCTTTTCTTTTTAAGACAACAAATGTATGTATGTATGTATGTATGTATGTATGTATGTATGTATGTATTTTTTATTTTTTATTTTGTAAGCCACCTAAATTCCAACCTTGTTTCTTGTGTTTTTGATTTTACCTGTTCTGACAGGTATGAGGTGATATCTCATTGTAGTTATGATTTGCATTTCCCTGATGATAAGTGATGATGATCATCTTTTCATGTATCTGTTGACCATTTGGATATTTTCTTTGGAGAAATTCTTGTTCATGTCTTCTGCCCGTTTTTTTAATTGGATGATTTGTTTTTGGGGTGTTTATAAGTTCTTTATATATTTTGGACACTAACCCTTTATCAGATATGTCATTTGCAAATATCTTCTCCCATTCCATAGGTTGCCTTTTAGTTTTGATTGTTTCCTTTGCTGTGCAGAGCTTTTAATTTTGATGAAGTGCCAATAGTTTAGTTTTGCTTTTTTTTTCTTTGCCTCGAGAGACATATCAAGACAAAAGTTGCTGTGGCTGATGTGAAAGAAGTTACTGCCTGTGTTCTCTCCTAGGATTTTTATGGTGTCAGGTCTCATTTTTACTTTATTTTTGTGTATGGTGTAAGAAAGTGGTACAGTTTCATTCTTTTGCATGTAGCTGTCCAGTTTTCCCAATACCTTTATTGAAGAGACTCTTTTTCTCATTGGATATTCTATCCTGCTTTATCTAAGATTAATTAGCCATGTAGTTGTGGCTTTATTTCTGGGTTTTCTCTTCTGTCCTATTGATCTATGTGTCTGATTTGTGCCAGTACTGTACTATTCTGTTAACTACAGCTTTGTAATATAACTTGAAGTCTGGAATTATGATGCCTCCAGATTTGCTTTTCTTTTTCAAGTTTACTTTGGCTATTTGTGGTCTTTTGTGGTTCCATATAAAGTTTAGGATCGTTTGTTCTAGTTCTGTGCAAAATGCTGTTGGTGTTTTGATAGGGTTTGCATTAAATCTGTAAATTGCTTTGGGCAGTATAGACATTTTAATACTGTTCTTCCAATCCATGATCATGGAATATTTTTCCATTTCCTTGTGTCATCTTCAGTTTTGTTCACCAGTGTTTTATAGTTTTCAGAGTACAGGTCTTTCATGTCTTTGATTAGGTTTATTCCTAGGTATTTTATTATTTTTGGTGCAATTGTAAATGAGATTTTTTTCTTAATTTCTCTTTCTGCTGTTTCGTTATTGGTGTATAAAAATGCAACAGGTTTCTGTACATTGATTTTGTATTCTGTTTCTTTCTTGAATTCGTATATTGGTTCTAGCAGTTTTTTTGGTGGAGTCTTTAGGGTTTTCTATGTACAGTATCATGTCATCTGCAAATAGTGACAGTTTTACTTCTTCCTAACTGATGTGGATGCCTGTTATTTCTTTTTGTTGTCTGATTGCTATGGCTAGGACTTCCAGTACTATGCTAAGTAAAAGTGGTGAGAGTGGACATCCCTGTCTTGTTTCTGACCATAGAGGAAAAGCTCTCAGTTTATCCTCATTAAAGGATGAGATTAGCTGTGGGTTTTTCATAGATGACCTTTATTATTTTTATTATGTTCCATCTAAACCTACTTTGTTGAGGGTTTTTATCATGAGTGGATGTTGCACATTCTCAAATGCTTCTCCTGCATCTATTTAAAGGATCATATAGCTCTTATTCACTTACTGATGTGACGTTTCACATTGTTTCATTTGAAAATATTGAAGCATCCAAAACCCAGGAATAAATCCCCCTTGATTATGGTGAATGATTGTTTTAAATGTATTATTGGATTCAATTTGCCAGTATTTTGTTGAGGATTTTTGCATCTATGTTCACCTGGGATTTTGGCCTGTAGTTCTCTTTTTTTTGTGGTGTCTTTATCTGGTTTAGGTATCAGGGTAATGCTGACTTCACAGAATGAATTTGGAAGCTTTCCTTTACTTTCTATTTTTTTTTTGTAATAGTTTGAGAAGAATAGGTATTAACTCTTCTACAAATGTTTGGTAGAATTCACCTGTCAAGCCATCTGGTCCTGGACTTTGTTTATTGGGAGTTTTTTGATTACTGATTCAATTTCTTTGCTGGTTGTCAGTATGTTGAAATTTTCTGTTTCCTCCTGTTTCAGTTTTGGTAGCTTATATGTTTCTAAGGAATTTATCCATTTTTATATTGCCCAATTGGTTAGCAAATATTTTTTCTTAATATTCTCTTATACTTGTTTGTATTTCTGTCATGTTCATTGTTATTTCCCTCTCTTCTGATTTTATTTGTTTAGGTCCTTTTTCTTTTCTTCTTGGTAAGTCTGGCTAGAGATTTATCAATTTTATTATTTTTTTCAAATTATCAGCTCCTGGTGTCATCAATCTGATCTATTGGTTTTGTTTATTTTAGTTTCTATATCATTTATATCTGCTCTGATCTTTACAATTTCCTTTCTCCTGCTGGATTTAGGTTTTGTTTGTTGTTCTTTTTCTAGCTCCTTTAGGTGTTAGGTTAGGTTTTTTGAGACTTTTCTTGTTTCTTGAGGTATGCCAGTATTTTTTCTTTTCTTTTTTCTTTTTTTTTTGCTGCATCCCATAGATTTTGGACAGTTGTGTTTTCATTTTCACTGTTTTCTATATACTTATTTTTCAGTTTCTTCTTTTATATCCATTCAGTGTTCAGTAGCATGTTCTTTATCCTCCATATATTTGTAGTCTTTCCAGATTGTTTCCTGTGGTTCATTTCTGGTTTCATAGTGTTGTGGTCAGAAAATATGCATGGTATGACTTCAGTCTTCTTGTATTTGTTGAGGCCTGTTTTGTGGCCTAATGTGATCTATTCTGGAGAATGTCATGTGCACTTGAAAGGAATTTGTATTCTACTGTTTTAGGATGGAATGTCCTAAATATATCTGTTAAGCCCATCTGTCAAGTGTGTCGTTCAAAGCAATTGTTTTCTTGTTTGTTTTCTTTTTAAATGATTTGTCCATTGATGTAAGTTGGGTGTTAAAGTCACCTACTATTTTTGTATCATTATCGATCAGTTCTTTTACATTTTTTAAGTGTTTTATGTATTTGGGTGCTCCTAAGTTGGGTGCATAAATATTTTCAGTTGTTATGTCTTCTTTTTGGATTGTTCCCTTTATTATATATAGTGTCCTTCTTTGTCTCTTGTTATAGTCTTTGGTTTAGAGTCTGTTTTGCCCATGTAAGTATTGTTATTCAAGCTTTCAATTGACATCCATTTGCATGTTAGATGTTTCTCTATCCCCTCACTTTCAAAATGTAGGGGGCCTATAGATCTAAAATGAGTCTCTTGTAGGCATCATATAGGTGGGTCTTATTTTTTATCCATTCTGTCACCCTATGTCTTTTGATTAGAGAATTTAGTCCATTTACATTCAAAGTCATTATTTGTAGACATGTATTTATTGCCACTTTATTATTTATTTTGTTGGTTCTGAAGATTTCTCTGATCCTTTCCTCTCTCTCTCTTTCATGGTTTGCTGACTTTCTTTAGTGATATATTTGGATTTCTTTCTCTTTATTCTTTGCATATTTATTAGTGGTTTTTGATATATGGTTATCATTAGGTTTGTTTATAAGCTTTTCTGCATATAGCCATCGATATTAAGTTGATGGTCATTTAAGTTTGAACCCATTCTTTACTCCTCTCTTCCCTATTTTTTTTAGGTATATATTTCATATTTTACATCCTTTGTGAGTTGTTTGACTGATTTTTTACAGAGATATTCATTTTTATGGCTTTTGCATTTCTTACCTTCATTCTGTCACTTTTGCTTTCTCCTTTCCATTCAAAGAGTACCCTTTAATATTTCTTGGTTCAGTGGTCATAAACTCCTTTAGTTTTTGTTTGCTTGGGAAACTCTTTTTCTCTCTTTCTATTCTGAATGACAGCCTTGGTGGATCGATTATTCTTGGCTTCAGATTTTTCCCGTTCAGCACTTTGAATATATCATGCTACTCCTTCCTGACTTGGAAAGTTTCTGCTGAAAAATCCCTTGCTAGCCTTATGGAATTTGCCTTATATGTTATTGTCTTCTTTTGTATTGCTGCTTTTTTTTTTTCACTATATTTTGCAAACTTAATTACATTATGTTTTGGTGTAGATCGGCTTTTGTTGATTTTGTTGTGGGGCCTCCTGCCTCCTGGATCTGGATATCTATTTCCTTTCCTATATTAGGGAAGTTTTCAGTTATTATTTCTTCAAATTTATAATACAAGTGTTATTATGTTTGTTGGAGTCACTGAGTTCCCTAAGTCAATTCTTGTTTTGCATAATTCTTTCTTCTCTCTTTTGTTCAGCTTGATTACTTCCATTACCCTCTCTCTAGGTCCTTAATTCATTCTTCTGCTTCTTCCAGCCTGCTCTTCATTCCATCTAGCATGTTTCTTACTTATTGAGCCTGGTATCTCTGCTATATTATTCCTTATCTCTGTGTTAAGGGTCTCACTCATGTCTTCCACTCTTTCCTCAAGTCTAATGAGTATCCTTATGATCATTGCTTTAAATACTCCATCAGACATGTTACTTTTTTTTTTTTTTTGGCTAGGTACAGTATGCTTTATTGATGGTATATGACAAGGTAAGGCTCCCCAAGACCCTCCCCTTCTTCAGGGGGTCTAGGATGGAAACATTGGAGGCCAGGAGATTCTCAGTGTTTTGGGGGATAAGTTGGGGCATGTTACTTCTATCTGTTTTGCTTAGATCCCTGGCTGTGGCCTTGTCCTATTCATTTATTTGGGATAAAATTCTTCGTCTTCTCATTTCATCTATGTCTCTCTGTTTCTGTGTTAGAAAAATCAGCTATGTCCCCTGCTCTTGAGGATAATGACTTTATAAGGAATAAGTCCTGTAGTCCTGTAGCGCCCTACTATGTAGTGTACCCTGTTTCCCAGGGTCTGGTGCTTCTGGGAATGTCTCCAGTGTGTGTTGTGTGCTCTGCTGTTTTTTTTCCTGACTGCTTTACCTTCAGGCCAGTCAACTGCTAAGGCTCTCTTTGACTGTTGTGAGCAGTGTTTGGTCTCTGGCCTGAATGTGCTGTGCTTTAATGAGGTGTGCTCTAGTCTGCTTGTGAAATGAGACCTGGCACTACCACTGCCAGAACCAAAGCTCAGCAAAACTTATGAATTGGGAGATATAGTGTGAGTAGGGCTTTGGTCTGGTCTTCTGGGGGAGCGGACCTTGCACCCAGGACTGAGGCTAGTGAGACTGGGAAAGCTGTTACCCATGAGCATGTCATGGGGAGGGGGGGGAGCAGGCAGGGCTTGGTGTAAGCCAGTTAGTTAGGGAGTGTTGGCACTGCACTGGTTCTGACAGGTGTTCCTATTCTTATGCTAAGGGGCCACGAGTGGAAATGGTGTCACCAGTTCCTTTGTTCCCAGATAGGTCTTTCTGTGATGCTGCTTCTCTGTGATGCACTCTCAAGTGAGCAAATAACCTCTCCACTGTGTGCCCCAGGTACTCCTCAGATCGATATTTCATGCTGTATGTCTGAGGGTTGTTTGCCTGCCTTCTCTCCCGGAGCAGCACAGTGCTTTCTGGGCTCTATCCCAACCAAGCCTGCTCACCATTTAAACTCCAGGCTTTAAGCTCTGCTGGAATCAAGAAATTTGGCCCCTCCAACTTTCCAAGCCAATTGCTTTGGCTATTTTCCCCATGTGCTCCCCTTTGTGTTAATCTGTATCTTGCCTTTCTCTATGACTGTTGCTCCCTCCCCACCAGAGCAACTAAGATTTATCTATCTCCCAAACTGTGTCTCTACACTTTCTACTTTCTTTGGTGTGGCCTCTTCTCTACCTTTAGTCATGGTGTTTGTTCTGCCAGGCTTTATGTCAATGTCTAGAGTATTTAGGATGATTTGATAGTTACCAGTTGTATTCATGGGATGAGGTGAACCTTGGGTCCCCCTTCTCCACTGCCATCTTCTGACCTGACCAATTTTGTTTCTTAATCCTTCACCAATATCACTGATTTTTATCAGATTACTCTCTTGACTCATTCTCTTGGCAGTAAGTTCTATTTAACTATATTGGTATACGTATAAGTTAAATTAGTTTCAAAAAGAAAGGACTAGTTTTATGAAGGAAAATTTGGAGTGGGTCATTTAAATAGCAGTAAAATTGCTATAGACTATTTATTAAGCTAGAGAATTATAGGGAATTGTAAAGAGTTTTTATTGATATGTGTCCTTTAAAAAAAAAGTATTTTGATGTGTTCATCTACTTTCTATAGCTTTAGTGGTAATATTGGTTCCAGCAAGAACCATATAGGGCAACAAGGAATTTCCAGTTAAATGTTGATTCTAAAAAATCCGTTGTTTTCTTAATCATATTTTGATGGTTTCAATTAAATAGAAATATTTTAATTGGTTTGCTTTCACATGCTTAAACCATTTATTACTATTCATTTTTTTCTTATCTTCATTTGTTGTAATAGTTTAGAAATCATGTGAAGCCAACAGAAAACATTGTCACTGTTTAATGTAGAAAGATAAGTGGCTTTTTTTGTTGGTTTGTTTTATATGTGGCTGAGACTATCTTTTGTGGTAAGCTACTAAGTAGTTCATTAGATTGAGTAGCTGCCAAAGAGATCTAAGCTATTCTTTTCCCCTAGTCAAGAAGTCTCTCTTTGACTTCTTTTGACCTGCTAAGGAAAGTTAATAGATTTTTGTCTGAATGTGTTCTCTCCTTTATTGCATCTCTGATACATGTTCTGATCATTAGTATTGACGGAACAGGTTGTAGATATTTACTAGAATTCACATGAGAGGTCCAACCCTGGGAATTTATTTTCTTTCTGAATGCATATTACATTTCCTCCCTGAAGCAATTTCATATCCCAGGAGTATTTCCCCTTATTATGAACTATTTCCATATCTGCTTAATACTGTAAATCAATCAGAAATGAAAAGCATCTAAAGAATAAAATGCCTTTTAAAAAACTATGGATGTATCATACTTGAATATTATTCTTAATCCAAATGAATCACTGAATCAATTTACCTCACAATGGTAATAAAAAAGGAAAATGATCAATAAAAGTACCTTGAGTCTCACAAAAAGCGTATGTTCTTTTATTAAAAGCATATGCTTTTATTAAAGGCATATATTAAATTACATACAATAATAAATATGTTAGCCTAATTTTTTAACTTATAATATTTAGATTACATCTATACAACGTATGAAAGTTATGATTAATTTATAAAAGTTATTAAAAATGAGATAACTTTTAGTTTTAGCCTAATAAAGGCTAAAAGGCTACAGATAATTATTAAAAGTTATTCCCAATCCGGGGGCACCTGGGTGGCTTAAGCATCAGACTCTTGGTTTCAGCTCAGGTCATGACCTCACGAATCGTGGACACATGGCACACATGCTTTCTTTCTAAAATAAATAAATCTTTTTTAAAAAAAGTTATTCCAAATCTGTTGTTGTTATTGTAAGCAACAAAACAGTAAAAATGAATAAACAAACCAATTGTCCATCTTGTAAGGGCTCCACTGATACTACCTGTATTCTTGGCTTTTGTCATATATATTTAACTTTCTATACTTTGCACAGTCTGTTATAATAATGTTTTATTGGGCCTTATTTTAACAAATATGTACATTGTCCATTTATTTACACTTTGATAGTTCCTGTTTTCTACTCATGACATGAAAACTTACCATTTTCCCAAGAGATAGTTCTTTAAAAATCACTTTAATGAATTTATTCAAAATAATGTTTAACTCAAAGTAATAGCTATTTTCACTCTAAGTCTTAGTCTTTAATAAAGATAAAATCAAATTAGCTTGGAGTTATTCATTATCTTTTACCTATTTCTTTTTTTTTAAAGATTTTATTTATTTATTTGAGAGAGAGAATGAGAGATAGCACGAGAGGGAAGAGGGTCAGAGGGAGAAGCAGACTCCCTGCTGAGCAGGGAGCCCGATGTGGGACTCAATCCCGGTTCTCCAGGATCATGACCTGAGCCGAAGGCAGTCGCTTAACCAACTGAGCCACCTAGGCGCCCCACTTTTACCTATTTATTTCTTGTGTATAATTTGATTTTAGTATTTTTCATATCAGATAAATTGTAATATTTAAAAATGGAATTACTAAAAAAATTAGGAATTACATTAAAAAGTGCATTATTAAATTCATAGATGTGCTAATTGTTAAATGTGGAGCCATTACAATTGTTTTTCTAATCTCTAGCTTATTGGCTTCTACAACTATGTGCCTAGCAAGGAAAAAAGAAAAGGCAAAGAAGCAGTCTGCTGTAAAGAACCTTGTGTTTTTGTTCAAAATTCTTTATTCAATAAAAATTTGACAGCTATTTATTGAAGATGTACCAGGTACCTTATGAGGCCCTGCACACGTTAAAAAGATGACTAAAACAGTTCCAACTTAACGTATACAAATACTAATTAGGCTAAGGCATTGACAAATTTAATTCTAATAAGAGGTATAAAAAAATCAAAGAAAATCTGGAATTAAAAAAGTGAGACCCTATTTAATTATATACATTGTTTAAAGATTAATAATTAGAGAATTACTCTCTTTTCAGATCTGATAGTAAGCACCGTATAAAATGTGTTGCCTTTTCTCTTTGCCTAAAATATCCCAACCTTGTTATAGGAGCATAGTAGTTGGAGATCTTATTAGCCATATGGAAGTAGCCTCTCTTGTAATTTCCAGTGTAGTGAGTTATTCATTTTACTTGTTTTTGGAGTTCAAGGGTTAAGTAAAATAGAATAGTATAAGAAAATGCCAAAAAATTATAGCAAAACTTACTAAAGCTTTGGAAAGTCAGTAGTCAATGAAAAGGAGAAAACATTTAAAAGAGATGTCAAAAGTGTGATAACAATTGGTTACTCTTATCAAAATCATCTAATAAGCATTATTCTCATAGAGTTTATAATATAGTAGAGAAAATAAGTTAAAATTACCAGTACCAAAGCATGAAAGGTGTTACAAAGCAGAACACAATTTATTGCAAATGAATGACACAGATAAAAGGTAGGAGTATAATAGATTTGGCTGTGATGGTTTAATCAAATCTTCAGAGGAAGCAATATTTCAGTTTTCCCCCCCATTCCCACTTAAAGTTACTAGGATATATATTTAGTTTCAGAATTTCTTTAAAGCATTAAATACTCATTTATTACTGTTTTTTCCCCTAATTCCTTATCTTCCTATTTCCCTAAGCTCTCCTACCCTACCCTGCATGCTATGATATAAAAAACTGTGCTATAGTAAATACTTAAGAAATTATTTATTCCTAAAATTTCCTAAATCATTAACATGTAACAGCCAATCAGAACTTCTCCTCACCATGATATAACTATTGCTCTTAAGCAGACTTGAGAAATTCAAGACAAAAGCCAAGAAACTTAAAATTCTCAGTTATTTATAAAGTTTAATTGAAAGCTCAGATAATTAGCTGGGGATATCACTGAGCTTCATACTGGAAAGGAATTTTGGATTTTTATATACAGTGATAAATTCTAAAATGAAAGTTTCAACTACTGTTTTCTGACTGTCTTTAACAGTTGGATTTTAGGTGCCTTTCAAACTAGAAGATGAGAGATTATTAGGGATAACTGATTCTCTAATGCTTTGGAAGTATTCATCTAGCTATAAATATAGTCTGAGTAGTTACTATATAAAAGAACAAATCTCATTGATTTTTATCTCATCTGCACTATCATTAGGTAATTACGACATACACTTAAGCTAACTGTAATAGTTCCTAGATTGGGAATAAGAAAATAGAGTCAAAAAAGATGAAGTAATTTGCAAAGCAAAAATCCATATAATCAGTGGACATTTTGATGGTTAGCATATTTTCCATTAAAAGTTACTCTTTCTAAGAGGAATGAAGAAATTATATTTATATCTCCATTGTGGAAATAGCTCACAGAGATATCATTGATAAATATGAAAGCTTTGGTGACTGTTAAAAGGAAATATGCCTTAAAATTCACTTTTTGAACCACCACATTGAAATTCAGATTTAATCATTATCTTAATTCCTTCTTTTCTCAGCTAATTTTTGCAACGTTGATTTTCATCATTCATTCATCCAAGAAACATTATAATCTACCTATTATATGCTATATGTTAGGTGCCGGGAACAGAAAGACTAATGCATTTAAATGTGTTCAGGTAAATGCAGAGATAATAAATTATTATTTATAAAATTAATTAACATATACCAGAGAGCTGAATAATTAATTCTACCTCACTTCTCTTCTTTTCATAGTAATTACTTTAGACCATTTATTACAGAATTATTTTAGCTTTTCACCTAATTTTAGTGACAGAAGTTTTAAAATATTAATATGAATGAGTTAAGCAAATTCCTTCCCATTTGACACTTACTAGAGTGTCAATCTCTACAATATAAAATAAGCCATACCTTTTCATATGATTATAAAATCTCAGATACTCTGGAAAGAGTTTTGGAGCTGCATTTTATCTAATTTTATGAGGTATGTTGTAGTTTCTTCTATAACCTCTCATAAAGATGAGAATGGGGAGGATGGAGTGGGGGTGTGGATTTAGGTAGTTGAAATATGGATGGAAAGAGGGCAAGAAAAGTGAATGAGAATAGGTTTAGAAGACAAATAGCTCTTTCTCTCAATTTTGCTGAAGGCTGTCTGTGATTATTGGTATAAGACAAGATAAGTCAAATAATCAAATATAAAAATTGCAGTGACTTTAGAATAAATTGCTGAGAACTTGAATTTGAAAGGCCCTTTTGTTGGATTTAATAGGTTGAATTCTGCTTGTATATCAGAGAAGGATGAAGAAATCATCACAAGCTTCTCCATAAGCCCATTATCCCTACATTTCTCCATTAATAATCTTTAGGTGACTAAAATAAGATGAATTAATAAAAATTGTTCATTCATATGGTTGTCAATTATACCTTGATTTGTTTTTATTGTAGCATTAGAGTATTAGCAGAGTTCACAGTAAGCTATGTAGCTTATTTCTCTATGTGCTGCAAGGAGTATATCTAAACCAAGCTGAGAAAATAATTACAAATAGATATGCGAATCATTTATGCCTAGAGACATTGTTCCATATAAAATGGTTTCCTCACAAATCTCTGGTGATTGTATGTTATCTTCAGAATTTAAACCAAATTTAGAGAGCTGGTATTCCATTCAAGGCAACCTCAGTCTGCACCTAGTCACTTTTCCAAAGCCTATTTAAATTTGTATTTTCATTAGCCACTACTGTTTGCCAATTCATACTTTTTCCAAATAGGTGTACTCAAATTAGCTGCATGCATTTTTATGATTTTGCTTATATTGATTCGTCTCATTAAATTCCTTTTGTTCTCTTCCTTCTCTATCTAAATGATAATAGTTTTAAAGATCCATCCATCTCCTGATGTCTTTCTGCCAGTCTCTGTTGTATAGTCCTTTAAAGTCAGTTTATATGAATATGAAACTCCACTGTGACATTTATCAGTTTTATGTCCATGAGCAATTAATGGAAAATCTTTGTGCTCTATATTTACTGGTCAAAATTGGAAATAATAGCACTAATATCACATGGGTTTGCTATGAGGATGAAATTAATTAATCTATAGAAAATATAAACATGGTACAAGTGTTGCTGCTTTTGCTGTTGTTACTAATGTTACTATCATTAGGTTATTTGCCAACATACTATTGCCTTATATTGTTTCTTAGCTGTAATAATTTACTCTCTTATAAATGAATGGCATTTCTCTCCTATTAGATTTTAGCATACTTAAGACCAAATAGAATATATAAAAACCTTCTTTGATATACTAAATTGCTTTGCACATTGATAGAAGTTCAATAAAAATTTGCTCAATAAGTGAAATTATGAACGAAAGGCCAAACAAAGAAATTAGTGAATATCTTTGCATTCCCATTTGTCCATAGATTAAACCTGCTTTCTTAAATCACTTTTTATTCAGGTGTGGTCTTTTATAATAATTTTACTTTGTAAATTTTGTTATTTAGCAACAATAAAATTGTTGCAGATGATTTTCCTTTATGCTGCATATATAAAATAAAGGGTAAATACTTCTCAAATATCATCAACTAGAGGATTTTAACAGCATTACTGGATAATACTAAAATTCTTACAACTCATAAATTTTAACAGTTAACTCATGACTAAAACAATTTATATCTGGAAAAAGAAAAATGTCATTATTATATACGTGGGTTGAGTAGGAATTTTATTTATTCATTTTTCATAATGTAAGCTCTAAATATTGTTTTAACCAACTTATGATATTAACAAAATATGATATTTGGCTAGTTATACTAATTTAACAACAACAAAAAATAACCTTCAGGACTATGTTGGTGTTTTTTTGTTTTGTCTTCACGAAGTAATTTCTGTTCATTCCTATACATTCCTCAGCTTTAAAATTGAGAAATAGAAATTTAAAAATATATAGAAACAGGAGATAAACATAAGAATAAGTAGTGGAAAGATAGGATGTGCTTGGCCCCTGGCGAGGGAATGTTCTAGGGGAAAGTTGGGTCAGGAGACAAGCATCTCTCATCTTGATCCTTGTAATAGGGTTTGAATTTTAGATTCTACATATGTATTAACTTGATAACGCATACATAAAAAAGACTGTGTATAAACAAGATATGGAATCATGTAAGCCAGTAAGCTGCTGATTATGTAAACAAGATTGTAGTAAGCTTAAAATATGAGTTAAGCCACCTTTGGCACCTCTGCAACTTTGACATTTCCCTTTTCTTCTTGTCCCTTCACAAACCAACTTTCTTGTTCTTTCTTCTATTCACAGTCTGACTTATTAATTCACACTAGTGTGAAATGTATTTTCCAGGAACATTTGAATTTTGAAGATGGTAACGTTTTTTAATGTAAAAGTCTTGGGAAATTAAAAGCATAATAGCAGGGCATAGTGAAGATTTCAGATTGAAAAAAATCAACGATTGTAAGAACAATTCCGTGGGAAATTTATGCCTACTTCTGTGTAAAAAAAAACTACACTATTTGACTAAGCGAATGTTCTGGCAACTTTTAAGTCTATGGAGTATTTATTGACTTGAAGTATTTTAACAAGTAATAGTACCTGCATTCATAATCTCCAGAAGTTAAATGTGTATTTATATCTTGTTTACCTGCCCCAAATTCAACATTTGGTAGATCAATAAATAGCTAGATGACAGGCAGACAGAAGGCTGCATTTTATCTGCTTGCAATTCTGTACCCAAGCTCCATCTTTGCCCACTCTGCTCTATGCCCTAAGATTTTTCCTGTATTGACTTATCACTGGGCTTCCTTACCCTCTGGCTTCCAGTTGATTTTCTCTAAGAGGAACAAGGGCAGAAGATTGGAGGGGGCAAGGAGAGCAATTTTGAAATATTTATTTCCCTGGTGCCCAATCTGCAGAGACTCAGCAAGCTGGCTAGTTCCCTTGACCAAAGGTCTCAGTCGCTTCAGTCATGTAGCCCTGTCAACAAAATCGTCTTTTTCATCAGATTCCAGTAACAGCTCACTCTCTCCCCCGAAAAGAATCTTAAAGGGGCCCCATTGTAAATAACTCTGGAGTTCTGCATTTTCCCTTTTAGTTCCATGTTTTGCCCATGTAAAGAGTCCTAGGGCAATCTTTCTTAAATTATACTAATTTGAGCGTTCCAGGATCTTAAGTACAATGAATAGAGTTTTTGATTATTGGAATCCATGGTGCTAGTGGGATTTTATTTTTAAAACCCCATTATGTCTACACCTGGTGATGTTTCCAATTTTTTAATGCCTTTATCTTCCATTTGATTACTGTATATGTTAATAAGTATAGCACCAAGAAGAATAGTTACTGTTTGTTTATTATCTGTCAGGCATTGCATTAAAAGGCTTGAGCATATTAGCTTACAGCCGACCTATAGAGTAGGTACTATTATTATTTCCCCTTAAAGATGAAGGAAGTGAGACTTGCAGAGGTTGAGTGACTTTCCCAAGATCACAGAGCTGGTAAATGATACAGTAAGTGAGATTTAAACCACAGCCGTGTGACTCCATGCTTTTAACCACTATATATTACTGTGTAGTATTAATATACTTTACTGGGTCAGTATGACAATAGATGATAAAATTAGAAAAAAGGAAGTACTTAGCACATTGTAGTTGCCTACTGTAGATGTCAAATTTTCATGTGAGTTGATTTGTAGCAAAAGTTTAAAAACATTTTGAACAATTTTTAAAAGACATGTGAGGCAGTGTGTCACATAATAAAACAACATACATAAATGGTATAAAACTTTTAAAACCTAAAGATTGTACCTGACACTTACAAAAACCTTCTAACTATATTTTTAGAAGACTTTACAGTAGTATATATTTAGCAAAACTGTATAGCACCAGAATTTTGTACGGAATTTCCTGTATGTGATAATCTGCTATCATATAAAGTGTGGAGAGTAAATTTTAATTTTTGCTAAACAATCACTTAAAGGAAAAAGTGCATTATAAAACTTTAAATCTTATACCAATAGGCAGTAAACTCATATGGGATAGAGTATGTATTTTCTGCTTAAAGCTGTAGTGTTTTTTTGATGTACTCATCCTATCAAGAAATTCATAGGCAATATTTTAGTGTTATCCCATCCCATGAAATGAAATAAAAGAGGGTATCCTCTGGTTCTGTTCTTTAATTGTTCTTGTTGAATTTAAGCTTGTGAGTAAGGATTAATTTACAATACTATTATGTTTAGCTGAATTGATTACATTCAGATAAATACTGATTAGGTTTAACACTAGCTATCCTTAAAGAGACTGAATAGTATTTGCATTGGCCATATTAATTGGTACAGCCACTATTTAATCAGGTAGAAAGCATAATAATATAAAGCAAATGTTTAAATCATGTTGTTTATGCTAATGAGGGAAATCTACCTTTGTAAATGGCATCTGTGTGTATGAGAAATGAGCAGGAAGCACAGATCAACTTCAGAGATAGTCCAGACTGAATTAACTTGAATCTTAATTTTAGGCTTACGATCATTAAAAGAGAGAAAGTACATGTTCCTCTCAACTTTACAGATGATTGAAAAAAAAGTGTTTCTTAAATTGCGTGCATCATCAGCTTTTCACATTTTTAAACATTAGTCATGGAACAGTTTCTTCTTAAACAGTTCAAAGTAAAATGCTTTCTTCAAGAAAAAATATTGAAAGCAAACCAACAGCAGTGCCAGTAGTAAAGACCATTACCATTGGGAGAGGTTGGGAGGTCCTTACTGTCTTTTGGGGTTAGGAAAAAACAACAGATGCTATCAAAAGTTCAAGGCCACAGACATGGAGGGGTACACCTGCTCCACACAGCAGGAGTGCTCCATTTCTTCACTCCCTGTTCCTCTTTCCCCTACTGCACACACCTCCCTATCCAGATAAATAATATATATTTAATATTTATATTATTTGTAAATAATACAAATTATATTTATATCTTATATATATTTATTTATATTATTTATAATGTAAATACATATTTTATATATATAAACACACCCATATATATTCTAAATTCTTAGTGTAGTCTAATACTTAAGCAACCTTTACTGTTATCACAGTCTTTCTTATTTCTAAACTCTTCATAATGGAGCTTAAGCTCATTTGCTCTTGTTCTGTCCGCATAGCTGAAAGATGGCTGTTCACTATTAGGTCCTGTCAGTTTAGTTTATATGTATGGAATCACATTTTTTCACTTCTGCCTTTTCTAATATGAGCAATCCAATATTTCAGTTATTTTTCTATGGTATTTTCACCTCTTTATTTCTAGTTGAAACTCTTTGCCTTGTTCATATTTTTATTTATTTCATGATATCAAGAATTCTGAATTTGGATACTTGTTCTTTTCCTTATATATTGTATTTTTTAACTTGTGTTCTGTAATAGTTTGTGTTTCCAGATTAGCTTGCTATCAACCAAGGTTTTTCTGAAATATTTTAATATAAACCTTTCTCCATCATGTAGATGTTCTTTTTTTAAATATCTTATATTTTTATCCTTTACCTGTTTATTTCTACTACCAAATATTCCCAAAATTACTGCGTCTTCAATAGTTTAGTTATTTTTTCATATATACTCTTTTATCTGAAAAAGATTTTTAAAGTGCTGGTCTGTGACTGAATTGATGATAAAATTTACTCCAATATCCTATAAAAGGTAGGGCTTCAATAAATGCTGATTTGGTTATCCATGGCATTTTAGTGAATTTACTGGATAACCACATAGAGAAAGACATAAGGATGAATCAGACTCATCAGGAACTTATGACAGATTTGAATAATAGTATCTGATATCTGGTTTTTTTTTTCTCAGATAAATATTTACTGAATTCTATAAATTAATCTTAAGCACTGATATCTGTTTATCTCTCATCTATCAATCTATCTATCTACCATCTATCATCTATCTAATCTATCATCATCTATCATCTATCTACCATCTATCATCTATCATCTATCTAATCTATCATCATCTATCTATCATCTATCTATCTATCATCTATCTATCTATCTATCATCTACCATCTATCATCTATCATCTATCCATCATCTATCTATCATCTATATCTACCATCTATCATCTATTTATCTATCATCATCTATCTATCTACCATCTGTCATCTATGTATCTATCATCTACCGCTGTATCTCCTTCTCTCTACTTCGTACATTTCTCTCATTTTACCAAATTACTCATCCTAACATTAGAGATTAGGTTAATACACAGCTTAGTAAATTGTTTTGACTGTTCTTTAAAGTCCTGATTACTTAAGACTATTCACAAATTAGTGTTGTAAAAAACTGTAAGTTTACCTTGATGTAATTAGATATAAGGAACTAGCCAATGGCTCATATTTTCTTTTACCTATATGTGATGGAACATAAGTAAGAATTATCTTTTTAACAATAGTTCACAATTTCTAGGGTTTTTGTTTTACAAACTTAATAAACTTTATTTTTTAGAGAAGTTTTATGTTCACAGCAAAATTTCATGGAAACTGCAGAGATTTCCCATGTATCCCTGTACCCCTATATACAGTCTCCCTACTATGAACATCTGCACCATACCTGTACATTTGTATTATAAGTGAATATATAGACACATCATTATCACCCCAAATTGTCAATTTATTTTAGGGTTCACCCTTTGTGTTGTACATTCTATGTACGATGAGTATATAAAAGCATATATTCATGGTTGTATCATACAGAATAGCTTCATTGCCCAAAATATCTTCTGTATTCTGCCTATTTATCCATCCCTGTCCCCCTCAACACCTCACAACCACTGATCCGTTTGTCAGTTCCAAAGATTTGCCTTCTCCAGAATGTCATATAGTACATAGCCATTTCAGTTGGCTTAATTCACTTAGTAATATGCATTTAAGTTTCCTCTATGTATTTTTCTTTATGGCTTGATAGCTCATTTTTTTTTTTTTTTTTTCAATGCTGAATAGTATTCTATTGTTTGGGGGTCCTACAGTTTATTTATCCATTTGGCTACTGAAGGACATCTTGGTTGATTCCAAGTGTGGGAATCTATGAAAAAAGCTGTTATATCCACAGAAAAACTTGCACATAGATGCTTGTAAGTTTTTAGCACATTTGGGTAAATAATAAATGTGGTTGCTGGATTTTATGGTACAAGTAGGTTTAGTTTTACAAGAAACTGCCCAAAAACAAACCATGAGAGACGATGGACTCTGAAAAACAAACTGAGGGTTCTAGAGGGGAGGGGAGTGGGGGGATGGGTTAGCCTGGTGATGGGTATTAAAGAGGGCACATTCTGCGTGGAGCACTGGGTATTATGCACAAACAATGAATCATGGAACACTACATCAAAAACTAATGATGTGGGGGCGGAGCAAGATGGCGGAGGAGTAGGAGACCTAGATTTTGTCTGGTCTCAGGAATTCAGCTGAATAGGGATCAAACCATTCTGAACACCTACGAACTCAACAGGAGATCGAACAGGAGAGTAGCAACAACTCTCTGAACAGAGAAGCGACCACTTACTGGAAGGTAGGACGTGCGGAGAAGTGAATCCGAGGCGATATTCGGGAGGATAAACGGCGGGGGAGGGGCCTCCGCCGGCCGCTTCTGGCAAGTGCTAGAGCCGCGGAGCACAAAATCGGACCTTTTAAAAGTTGGCTCGGCGGAGGGGACGTCGCTGCAGTGGCTAAGCGGGGGGTGGAATCCTCCCGGGACAGTGTGGTCTCAGGACCCTTGGGGTCACAGAGAGACCGGGGGTGCCTGAGTGCGGCAGAGCTCCCAGGTGTCGGGGCGGGGAAGCCGGCTGCAGATACGGAGCAGAGTCGCGGGCTCTCAGCTCGGGGTTGCCATAAACTGTGATCTGCGGCCCAGTCGGGGCACGGCTCCCCCAGCAAGGACCCAACAAGCAGCAGATTCCGGGGAGACTCCCCTTCCTTCCCGGGGAGGAGCGGTGCGGGAACGCACTGCAGGGATCTGCTGGATTTGGAGACTCCGAGCGGGGTCGGGTGCCAGAGATAGCAACGCTCGATCACAGGCCGGGTGAGCATGGAGAGCGGCCGGAGACCGGGGACACGGGAGTGACTGCTTTTCTCTGGGGGCGCACTGAGGAGTGGGGCCCTGAGTTCTCGGCTCCTCCGGGCGGAGACTAGGGAGGCCGCCATTTTCGCCCTGGTCCTCCAAAGCTGTGCCGAGAGCTTGCAGGGAACAAAAGCTCCTGAGAGCAAACTGGAGCAGCTTCCTTAGCCCGGACCGACAAGGGCGGGGCAATTCCGCCTCCGGCAAAGACATTTGGAAACCACAGCAACAGGCCCCTCCCCCAGAAGATCAACACAAACAGCCAGCAAGCCAAGACCAAGTTGATCGATCAAGGAGAATAGGAGAACTCCAGCGCTAGGGGAATACTGCACATAGATTCATGGCTTCTTTTTTTTTTTTTTTTTTTTTTTTACCATGATTCATTATTTCATCAAAGTTAATTTTTGTTGACTTTTTTTTATTTTTCTTTTTCCCTTTTTCAACCAACATCTTATAAATCCCTTTTTTAAAAAAAAAAAAATTTTTTTTTTTCATTTTTAGAGTCATATTTTTATCCCTTCATAGTAGTTATCCTTGTTTTTGGGCATATATATATAAGTTGTTCTCTCTTTAAAATTTTGAGGTACAGTTTCTTCTAACAGATCAAAATATACCCTAAATCACTAGTGTATGGCTTTGTTCTAGTCTCCTGCCTGATCACATTCTCTCCCTTTTTTCCTTTTTTTTTTTTTTCCTTAAATCTTCTTTCTTTTTTCAAACAACTTATCTTACCAAGTCCTTTTATAAAATCTTTTATAATTTTCATCTTTACAGTCATCTTCCATCCCTTCATTGTATCAACCCTTATTTTGTACATATATGTTCTTTCTTCCTTTAAAATTTTAGGAGGCACTTTTTTCTAACAGACCAAAATTACGCCCAAAATCTAGTGTGTGGCACTGATCTATTGCACTAGCCTGATCATATTTGATCATATTCTGCCTTTTTTGAATTGTTTTTGTTTTTGTTTTTATCTTTTTTTTCTTTTTTTTTCTTTTTCTCTTTCTTTTTTTCTTTCTTTCCCCTTTCTTTTCCCCTGGTTTCAGGTCTTTTCCTGATTTGTATACAGTATATTTGCTGGGGACGTAGTAAACCTGTTAGCCTTTTGTTCTCTCATTCATCTATTCTCCTCTGGACAAAATGACAAGACGAAAGAAATCACCTCAGCAAAAAGAACAAGAGGTAGTACCGTCAGCCAGGGACCTACTCAATACGGACATTAGTACGATGTCGGACCTAGAGTTCAGAATCATGACTTTAAAGATACTAGCTGGGCTTGAAAAAAGCGTGGAAGTTATTAGAGAAACCCTTTCTGGAGAAATAAAAGAACTAAAATCTAACCAAATCGAAATCAAAAAGGCTATTGATGAGGTGCAATCAAAAATGGGGGCACTAAATGCTAGGATAAATGAGGCAGAAGAGAGAATCAGCGATATAGAAGACCAAATGATAGAAAATAAAGAGGCTGAGAAAAAGAGAGAGAAACAACTACAGGATCACGAGGGCAGAATTCGAGAGATAAGTGATACGATAAGACGAAACAACATTAGAATAATTGGGATCCCAGAAGAAGAAGAGAGAGAGAGAGGGGCAGAAGGTATATTGGAGCAAATTATAGCAGAGAACTTCCTAATGTGGAGGAAGGAACAGGCATTAAAATCCAGGAGGCACAGAGAACCCCTCTCAAAATCAATAAAAATAGGTCAACACCCCGACATCTAATAGTAAAACTTACGAGTCTCAGAGACAAAGAGAAAATCCTGAAAGCAGCTCGGGAGAAAGAGATATGTAACCTACAATGGTAGAAACATAGATTGGGCAACAGACCTATCCACAGAGACCTGGCAGGCCAGAAAGGACTGGCAAGATATCTTCAGAGCACTAAACGAGAAAAAATATGCAGCCAAGAATACTATATCCAGCTAGGCTATCATTGAAAATAGAAGGAGAGATCAAAAGCTTCCAGAACAAACAAAAACTAAAAGAATTTGCAAACACGAAACCAGCCTCCAAGAAATATTGAGAGGGGTCCTCTAAGCAAAGAGAGAACCTAAAAGCAGCAAAGAGCAGAAACGAACACAGACAACAGACAGTTAACAGTCACCTTACAGGTAATACAAGGGCAGTAAATTCATACCTTTCAATAGTTACCCTGAATGTAAATGGGCTAAATGCCCCAATCAAAAGACACAGGCTATCAGATTGGATTAAAAAACAAGGACCCATCAATATGCTGTCTGCAAGAGACTCATTTTACACCCAAAGACACCCCCAGATTGAAAGTGAGGGGGTGGAAAACCATTTACCATGCTAATGGACACCAAAAGAAAGCTGGGGTGGCAATCCTTATATCAGACAAACTAGATTTTAAAACAAAGACTGTAATAAGAGATGAGGAAGGACACTAAATCCTACATAAAGGGTCTATCCAACAAGAAGATCTAACAATTGTAAATATCTATGCCCCGAACATGGGAGCAGCCAATTATATAAGCCAATTAATAACAAAAGCAAAGAAAACACATTGACAACAATCAATAATAGTGGGGGATTTTAACACCCCCCTGACTGAAATGGACAGATCATCTAAGCAAAAGATCAACAAGGAAATAAAGATGTTAAACGACACACTGGACCAAATGGACTTCACAGACATATTCAGAACATTCCATCCCAAAGCAACGGAATACACATTCTTCTCTAGTGCCCATGGAACATTCTCCAGAATTGATCACATCCTAGGTCACAAATCAGGTCTCAATCGGTACCAAAAGATTGGGATCATTCCCTGCATATTTTCAGACCACAATGCTTTGAAACTAGAACTCAACCACAAGAGGAAAGTCGGAAAGAACTCAAATACATGGAGGCTAAAGAGCATCCTACTAAAGAATGAATGGGTCAACCAAGAAATTAAAGAAGAATTAAAAAAATTCATGGAAACCAATGAAAATGAAAACACAACTGTTCAAAATCTTTGGGATACAGCAAAGGCAGTCCTGAGAGGAAAGTATATAGCAATACAAGCCTTTCTCAAGAAACAAGAAAGGTCTCAAATACACAACCTAACCCTACATCTAAAGGAGCTGGAGAAAGAACAGCAAAGAAAGCCTAAACCCAGCAGGAGAAGAGAAATCATAAAGATCAGAGCAGAAATCAATGAACTAGAAACCAAAAGAACAGTAGAACAGATCAACGAAACTAGGAGCTGGTTCTTTGAAAGAATTAACAAGATTGATAAACCCCTGGCCAGACTGATCAAAAAGAAAAGAGAAATGACCCAAATCAACAAAATCATGAATGAAAGAGGAGAGATCACAAGCAACACCAAAGAAATACAAACAATTATAAGAACATATTATGAGCAACTCTATGCCAGCAAATTAGATAACCTGGAAGAAATGGATGCATTCCTAGAGATGTATCAACTACCAAAATTGAACCAGGAAGAAATAGAAAACCTGAACAGACCTATAACCACTACGGAAATTGAAACAGTCATCAAAAATCTCCCAAGAAACAAAAGCCCAGGGCCAGATGGCTTCCCAGGGGAATTCTATCAGACATTTCAAGAAGAATTAATACCTATTCTCCTGAAACTGTTCCAAAAAATAGAAATGGAAGGGAAACTTCCAAACTCATTTTATGAGGCCAGCATTACCTTGATCCCAAAACCAGACAAAGACCCCATCAAAAAAGAGAATTACAGACCAATATCCTTGATGAACATGGATGCAAAAATTCTCACCAAAATACTAGCCAATAGGATCCAACAGTACATTAAAAGGATTATTCACCACGACCAAGTGGGATTTATCCCTGGGCTGCAAGGCTGGTTCAACATCCGCAAATCAATCAACGTGATACAATACATTAACAAAAGAAAGAACAAGAATCATATGATCCTCTCAATAGATGCAGAAAAAGCATTTGACAAAGTACAACATCCTTTCTTGATCAAAACTCTTCAGAGTATAGGGATAGAGGGTACATACCTCAATATCATAAAAGCCATCTACGAAAAACCTACAGCGAATATCATTCTCAATGGGGAAAGGCTGAGAGCTTTTCCCCTAAGGTCAGGAACGCGGCAGGGATGTCCACTCTCACCACTGCTATTCAACATAGTATTAGAAGTCCTAGCCACAGCAATCAGACAACAAAAGAAATCAAAGGCATCCAAATCGGCAAAGAGGAAGTCAAACTCTCACTCTTTGCAGATGATATGATACTTTATGTGGAAAACCCAAAAGACTCCACCCCAAAACTGCTAGAACTCATACAGGAATTCAGTAAAGTAGCAGGATATAAAATCAATGCACAGAAATCAGTGGCATTCCTATACACCAACAACAAGACAGAAGAGAGACAAATCAAGGAGTCGATCCCATTTACAATTGCACCCAAAACCATTAGATACCTAGGAATAAATCTAACCAAAGAGGCAAAGGATCTGTACTCAGAAAACTATAAAATACTCAGGAAAGAAATTGAAGAAGACACAAAGAAATGGAAAAACGTTCCATGCTCATGGATTGGGAGAATCAACATTGTGAAGATGTCAATGCTACCTAGAGCAATCTACACATTCAATGCAATCCCCATCAAAATACCATCCACTTTTTTCAAAGAAATGGAACAAATAATCCTAAAATTTGTATGGAACCAGAAGAGACCCAGAATAGCCAGAGGAATACTGAAAAAGAAAAGCAAAGCTGGTGGCATCACAATTCCGGACTTCCAGCTCTATTACAAAGCTGTCATCATCAAGACAGTATGGTACTGGCACAAAAACAGACACATAGATCAATGGAACAGAATTGAGAGCCCAGAAATGGACCCTCAACTCTATGGTCAACTTATTTTTGACAAAGCAGGAAAGAATGTCCAATGGCAAAAAGACAGTCTCTTCAACAAATGGTGTTGGGAAAATTGGACAGCCACATGCAGAAGAATGAAACTGGACCATTTCCTTACACCACACACAAAAATAGACTCCAAATGGTTGAAAGACTTAAACGTGAGACAGGAGTCCATCCAAATCCTAAAGGAGAACACAGGTAGCAACCTTTTCGACCTTAGCCGCAGCAACTTCTTCCTAGAAACATCGCCAAAGGCACGGGAAGCCAGGGCAAAAATGAACTATTGGGATTTCATCAAGATAAAAAGCTTCTGCACAGCAAAAGAAACAGTCCACAAAACCAAAAGACAACCGACAGAATGGGAGAAAATATTTGCAAATGACGTATCAGATAAAGGGCTAGTATCCAAAATCTATAAAGAACTTATCAAACTCAACACTCAAAGAACAAATAATCCAATCAAGAAATGGGCAGAAGACATGAACAGACATTTCTCCAAAGAAGACATCCAAATGGCCAACAGGCACATGAAAAAGTGCTCAACATCGCTTGGCATCAGGGAAATCCAAATCAAAACCTCAATGAGATACCACCTCACACCCGTCAGAATGGCTAAAATTAACAAGTCAGGGAACGACAGATGTTGGCGGGGATGTGGAGAAAGGGGAACCCTCCTACACTGTTGGTGGGAATGCAAGCTGGTGCAACCCCTCTGGAAAACAGTATGGAGGTTCCTCAAACAGTTGAAATTAGAGCTACCGTTCGATCCAGCAATTGCACTACTGGGTATTTACCACAAAGATACAAATGTAGGGACCCGAAGGGGTACATGTACCCCAATGTTTATAGCAGCAATGTCCACCATAGCCAAACTGTGGAAAGAGCCAAGATGCCCATCGACAGATGAATGGATAAAGAAGATGTGGTATATATACACAATGGAATATTATGCAGCCATCAAAAGGAATGAGATCTTGCCATTTGCAACGACGTGGATGGAACTGGAGGGTGTTATGCTGAGTGAAATAAGTCAATCAGAGAAAGACATGTATCACATGACCTCACTGATATGAGGAATTCTTAATCTCAGGAAAGAAACTGAGTGTTACTGGAGTGGTGGGGGTGGGTGGGTTGGGGGTGGCTGGATGATAGATATTGGGGAGGGTATGTGCTACAGTGAGCGCTGTGAATTGTGCAAGACTGTTGAATCACAGATCTGTACTTCTGAAACAAATAATGCAACATATTTTAAGAAAAAAGAAAAAGAAGAAGATAACAGGAGGAAGAAAAGGGGAGTGTGTCGGAGGGGGAGACGAACCATGAGAGATGATGGACTCTGAAAAACAAACTGAGGGTTCTAGAGGGGAGGGGGTGGGGGGATGGGTTGGCCTGGTGATGGGTATTGGGGAGGGCACGTTCTGCGTGGAGCACTGGGTGTTGTGAACAAACAATGAATCATGGAACACTGCACCAAGAACTAATGATGTAATATATGGTGATTAACATAACAATAAAAAATTTAAAAAAAAAAAAAAAAAAAAAAATAAATAAAAAAAACAAAAGATCAAAAAAAAAAAAAAAAAAAAAAAAAACTAATGATGTAATGTATGGTGATTAACATAACAATAAAAAATTTAAAAAAAAAAGAAACTGCCCAAATATTTTCTAAAGTAGCTGTACAATTTTGCATTTCCTCCAGTAATGAATGAGAGTTCCTACTACTCCACATCCTTAGCAGAATTTGGTGTGTAAGTATTTTGGATTTTTGCCATTCTAGTAGGTGTGCAATGGTATCTCAATTATTTTTTTTAAGGACTTTTTTTTTTTTTTTTTTTTAGAGAGAGAGAAAGAGAGAGAGACAGCTCACATGTGAGTGGTGGGGAGGGGCAGAAGGAGAGAGGGAATTTCAAGCAGACTTCACTCTGAGCATGGAGTCTGACCCGGGACTCGATCCCAGGACACTGAGATTATGACCTGAGCCAAAATCAAGAGTTGGCTGCTTAACTGACTGAGCCACCCAGGCGCCCTGGTATCTCGTTGTTTTAATTTGCAATTCTTTAATGATATGCCGAACATCTTTTCATATATCTACTTGCCACTTGCCAGCTGTGTATCTTTTTTGGTAAGGTATCTATTAAGGTGTTTGGCCATTTTATAATACAGTTGTTTTCTTATGATTGAGTTTTAAGGTTTTTTGTGTATTTTGGACAACAGTCCTTTATCAGATGTATCTTTTATAATATATACTCCCAGTCAGTGGCTTGTCTTCTCATTCCCTTGGCACTGACTTTTATAGGCAAGTTTTTAATTTTGATGAAGGCCAGCTTATTGTTTCTTTCATGGAATGTGGTATTGGTGTTGGTTCTAAAAAGTCATCACTGTACCAAAGGTCAGCTAGCTATTCTCCTTATTTTCTAGTAATTTTATGGATTTTCATTTTATATTTAGATCTAGGATCAATTTTGAGTTAATTTTTGAAGGATAAAGATCTTATTGCATGTGCATGTCCAGTTGTTCTGGCACCATTTGTTGAAAAGACCATCTTTGCTCCATTGTACTGTCTTTTCTCCTTTGTCAGAAATCAGTTGATCATATTTATGAAGATTTGTTTCTGGGATCTCTATTCTGTTCCATTAAATCTAGTTGTATATTCTGTTGATTAATGTAGCTTTAATGTAAGTCTTGAATTTGGGTAGTGCCAGTCCTCTAACTTTGTTCTTCACCTTCAATATTGAGTTAGTTATTCTGGGTCTTTGCCTCTCTATATAAACATTATTATTAGCTTGTTGGTATCCATAAAATAACCTCCTGGGATTTTGACTGGGATTGCATTCAATCTATAGATCAAGTTGGGAAGAACTGACATCCTGACAATATCAAACCTCCCCATCAATTAACATGGAATATCTCTCCCTAAGTTTAGCTTTTCTTAGTTATCTTTTATCAAAGTTTCCTTATTTTCTTCTTATAGATCCTAGATGTATTTTGTTAGATTTTTACCTAAGTATTTCATTTTGGGGGTGCTAATGTAAATGATAATGCATTTTTAATTTCAAATTCCACATGTTCATTGCTGGTATATAGGAAAGTGATTGAATTTTGTACATTTATCTTATATCTTACTACCTTGCTATAATTGTTTACTAGTTCTGGGGAGGTTGATTTTTTATAATTTTCTATATATGTGATTATGTCATCTATAAACAAGATAACATGAGTAAGTTTTATTTCTTCACAATCTGTATACTTTATCTTATTGCATTAGTTAGGACTTCCAGTACACTGCTGAAAAGCAGTGGTGAGGGAAGACATCTTTATCTTCTTTGAAACCTCCATTTCTCACTAATAAGTATGATGTTAGCTATAGTTTTTTATTTAATATAGATTTCAAAAATAAAATTGAGGATGTCCCCTCTATTCCCAGAATGCTGAGAGTTTTTATCATGAATGGGTTGGGAGTTTATCAAATGATTTTTCTGCATCTATTGATATGTTCATGAGATTTTTCTTTAGTCTATTGATATGATGGATTATACGAATTGGTTTTCAAATATTGAACCAGCCTTCCACACCTGGGAAAATCCCATTTGGTCATAGTGTGTTATTCTTTTTTTTTAAATTAATTAATTTTTTTTGATGTAGTGTTCCATGATTCGTTGTGTTATTATTTTTATATATTTTTGGTTTAGATTTGTTAATAATTGTAAATTTTTCCATCTATGTTTGTGAGGGATATTGATATACAGGTTTTTTATTTTCCTGTAATGTTACCATCTCATTTTGATTAGGGCAATGTTGGCCTCATAGAATGAGGAAGTGGTCTTTTGTTTCTATGCTCTGAAAGATGCAGTAGAGAACTGGTATAATGCCTTCTTTAAATGTCTAGTAGAATTCATCATTGAATTTATCTGAGTATGATACTGTCTTTTGGAATGTTATTCATTATTGATTAAATTCTGTAATATATAGGCCTATTTAAATTGTCTATTTCTTTGTGTGTGTGTTTTGGCAGATTGTATCTTTCAAGGAAATGGTCCGTTTCATCTAGGTTGAATTATTTAATTCAAAAGATATTTTCAAATGTATGAAAGAACAAGAAAGACACTGCCCCTATGGTGAAGGAACTTATTCTTGTGAGTGAAAATAGATAATCAACTAACTAATCAATTAACAAGATCATTATATAGAGTGATAATTTGGGGTGATTAGAGAATAAGAGGGTAGCTGGTTTGTTTCCTTTTATTTATTCAGAGTCTACCTCTATTAGGAAGTACATTTGTAGTGTTACCTATATGACAAAAATGAACCAGTTTTTCATATTGGAAGATCTATGAGTGGAATGTTCAAGCACTGTAAACAACAAGTAAAAGGCCTACCATGGAATCAGTGTGGCATATAGAAAGAAAGAGAAAGAAAAGAAAGAAAGAAAGAGAGAGAGAGAGAGAGAAGAGAGAGAGGGAAGGAAAGGAGGAAGGAAGGAAGGAAGGAAGGAAGGAAGGAAGGAAGAAGGAGAAGAGAAAGAAAGAGAAGAAGAAGAAGAAAGAAAGAAAGAAAGAAGAAAGAAAGAAAGAAAGAAAAGAAAGAAAGAAAGAAGAAAGAAAGAAAGAAAGAAGAAAGAAAAAAAAAGAAAGAAAGAAAGAAAGAAAGAAAGAAAAGAAAGAAAGAAAGAAAGAAAGAAAGAAAGAAGAAGAAAGAAAGAAAGAAAGAAAGAAAAGAAAGAAAGAAAGAGAAAGAAAGAAAAAGAAAAAGAAAAGAAAAGAAGAAGAAAGAGAAAGAAAGGTTATGTGTGTGGAGTATACTGCACAAATGGTTATGCTTTGACTTTTGTAACATGAATATAAAATCTCTCTCAGATGATGAATTTCCAGTTTTCTATGAGGCTCAATCACTTCTAGTAGTTTTAAGAAAAATATTGTCTAAATATGTACTAAAACTTTGTGCTCATGTAGCCTTGAAATATTCAGAGAGCCTAGATTTAACACCATATAATTATTCCTTAAATAAGTACAATAAAAATTTCCTATAAAATATAAAATAATTTGAATGTGGTTCTAAAAATTACCTATTGTTAGTATACATAATTATACATAATTAACATAATATCAGAAGATAATATTAACAGCACTGTAGATCAGGTAGTATGCTCAGAATTTTCCATGGTCCATTTTACATATCAAGTCATTTTACTGATAGAAAAATGCAGCCTTAATGAAATTAAAATAATTGGTCAAAGGTCACATCATAAAAAGTAAAATTAGAATTCTTGTGCTAGGCATCTTGCTTTTAGCCCCCTTTCTAACTGCAAAGCTATTGTCCCTTCAATCTGATAAAATACATAAATCAAAGTAAGTCAAGTGATCACATTGTCAGAGTTCCTAATATTACACAGCTGATCCTTGAACTACACAGGTTTGGACTGTGGAAGTCCACTTAAATACAGTACATAGCCATGTGTATTTCCTCTTTCTGATGATTTTAATAACATTTTATTTTCTCTAGCTTTCTTTATAATATAGTATATACTATTACATACAAAATATATGTTAATTAACTGTTTATGTTATCAGTAAGACTTATGCTCAACAGTAGGCCATTAGCAGTTAAGTTTTGGGGAAGTCAAAATCTACACATGAATTTTTGACTATGTAGGGAGTCAGTACCCCAACCCCATGTTTTTTAAGGGACAACTATAATTTGATTTGCAGTTCTTTTATTTTGTGACATTGAATCTAATATATGATAATGATTTAATATTGCAGTACTTTTATTGATGCTATATCTTTTGATATATGTGTGATAATTCTTTTTAATTTTATTATAAATGGGAACCAATTTGAAATTTTTTCTCAATTTTCTTTTATTGATTTGCTAATGGAAGTCAGTATAATAGCATTTATTTGAAATGTATTTTATAGCTAGCTTTTCTATTATCTGTTTCACTAAGGGTATGCTTCTCAAACTGAAATACTCTTTTTTCAGGGATATCAATTGTATTCTTTATGAGTTTTTAAAAATTTATTTATCTATTTAACTAATCCCTATACTCAACATGGGGCTCAAACTCACCCCGAGATCAAGAGTCATGTGCTCTTCTGACCGAACCAGACAGGTGCCCCTTTTCATGACACTTTTGAAATTACAAAATATATATGTAGTGAGTTGTCCTGAAGTATCACATTTTTATTCAAAATTTAAGGGAAATTTATCTTTATAATAAATTATACATGATATATTGTGAAATAGAATGCAAATTATGATTCCTAAAATAACAGATTTCAAAGAAATTTTGTGTGATAGGCAGTTTTCTGGTTGTTACACATGCCTCTCTACCTGAAAGTGTCACTCTTTTCTATCATTAAGTTTATTTAGATAAAGAGTTTGAGAACTACTGCATTTAGCAGTTCCTTTAATTTGCAATTTATGTTATTGAAGCTTCCCAAATATTAAAATATGAGGTAAAGACAGATACTTAGGATCTATTACCAGCCTATAAGTTTGAAGTTGCAAAAAGCAGACTTCAGAAGTATACGCAGAATGATCAAGCTCATGTATCACATTAACTTATCATTCAGTGGAATAATATATAAAACCAGATCACTAATTTACTAGTTTATAGAGAAGGCTATTTCTTGCCAATATCCAAAATGCCCACACTTTTATTTACTGTACCTTCTTTTTTAGCATTAATGTCTTGAGGATCCTTGGGAGATAAATAAAAAGAAATCTGTTCACAGGAAATGGCATTTGAACAGAGAAGGTGAATATTCATTTAAATGCTCTGGTTGGCTTCAAATTCATCATTTATTTTTTTTAAATTGTGCTGGATTCATGCTGCAAAATCCAGCTTCTGCATATCACATTTTCTATGCTGGTAATGAGTACAAAATATTAATATCACTGCCCAGCCATGGCCAACTTACTGTAGAGTTTGTCTTTTATTATAAGTTGAGTTGAATAAAATAATCTGTGACTAGTATTTAGCACAATGCCTGGCACATAACCTATTAGTAAAAAGCTCAGACTAGTTGTACTAAAGTCTCATTTACTGGCTGGGAATAATACAATGAGAATATATAATTCAGTTGTAAAACACTAATATTAATGGTATATATTTTTAAAAGAAATGACCTAAATTCTTACATTAGACACAGAAACAAAGCTAACCAAAGGAGAGATATTTGGGACGAGAACAAAATTTATAAGGTAGGACAAAACCTTACTGGAGACAAGGGTTTCTATATATAATGTGTCTGTGCTATCACTCTGCTTTATATATATATATATATATATATATATATATATTTACATTTTGCAATGCATCTTATTTGGAGCATAGTATAATAGCATTTTGTACTTATAGAGTGTGTTTCATCAGAAAGTTCAATGTACTTTTCAAACTCATTAATCGTTACAGCATCCCGAGGGCTGTATGTTATACAGGTGAAGGAATTAAAACTGAGATTTATAAACAATTCTACCTTGTGACATTGCAATAAAATGACCAAAACTTCAATTAACCCAGTGTAAGGGCAAAATAGGGATTCAACTAATATGAATATAATATGGGGAGTGTGTATGGGGGGATTTCAAATATCTACAATTAAAATAATGTTGGTTAAAAAGGTAAATGAATTTAATAATTAAATGTGCTCTGCACATAGCAAACATAATTCATCAAGGCAAACATGGTATTTGCAGTAATTTTAACAATATTTTGAGGAGAAATGAAAATCAGTGACTGTAATTCTGATTTTGATCTAATTTGAGACAGCTCATTGAAAGGTAATCATTTAGTTTTTAATTACTTCTACTGAAAATTGAGTATTATCCAAATTATCTGTAAACTGTTAAAGCATCTGAACTATTCAAAATGAATGGATCTACCCTTTGTTTAGAAGAAAATGGATTATCAGTAAATTTATAGAAGCATAGTAAAAATTCTGGTCCAAGTATTCATAGGCAAATAGAATTATACTAGAATACTTTTTTGTTAAAAGCAAAAGAAGTGCATATTAAAAATACTTACCAAGATTATACATTAATAATTACTTAATGAAATATGCTGTATCAAAAGAAATTCTGCTGACTTCATGATCTTGGGGGGAGTTATAGGATATACCAGCTTTCCTACTTTTAATTTGAGAATGCCTTTTAGATATTGCACCAACTTCCATTTATTTTTAAGAGAGAAAAATGCATGGACAGTAGGCATAAATAATTTAGATAATCATGTAAGTGCATTATATTAAAAGGTACTTAAAGGAAAACTCATGCTTTCTTTGGATGTAAGAATTATATAAAGTGATTACAATGTTCTTTTCTCATGAATATGTCAAAATGGCAAAATCATAGTCATTTATTAAAGGGCCCTTCCCAAATCCTATCACTAGTTTACATGTGAATCTTATAGTTTCAATGCCTACTGGCTATATTAAATGGCAAGAAAATAAATATTTTCCTATTACATTTCGCCTACAATTTTTAGAATGATGTAGGGAGAAGAAATTACACTCAGGAATTCTTTCTTGCCTCTAAGTGATGCTACAAAATATATAGAGGGTGCAAGAACAGAAAATGTTGTTCAAAGTTGCATCACATCCCTGAGTTCTGGGGCTGTCTTCAGCAGCTTTCAGCTTCCTTTATACAAGCCATTACCTGCTTCTATCAAATCATGGGGATTTAGTATTTATACAATATCTTCCTGAACACTTTGTGACCATTCACTTAAAGCTATAAAACAGTCCACCAGGATTCATAATAAAATATGCCTTAGCAGCTTTATATTATTCTCTTGTATTTGTTTCTCATATCTATTTTTGAAATTCATTGAAAATTTATTAAGTATCTTCTACATTGCTAGCACCATGCTAAACTTGGGAAGGTAATGCCAACTAGACACAGTCCTACTTTCAAAGAACTCATTGTCTTATCAGGGAGAGAGCGATGTAAGGAAATAACGACAGTATCTATTAATGTAATAATTACTATGATAGACGTTTGTACAAACTGATATTGGACTACAGATGAGAAATAGGATTATTAGCATGTGACACTAGAGAAATTCACTGATGAAGAAATATCTGAGCTACGTCTTAAAGGATAAATGGATTCCTAATGTAGTAAAAGAAGATAAGGTAATTTCGTGGAGAAAACATGACTTTTACAAAATCATGGAGTCACATGCTCAGGGAGTTGCAAGTAATACAGTAAAAAGGTTTTGTAAAGATTAATAAGTTGGAGCCCATCATTAACAGATTGTATGAATATATACTCATACACACACATACACACACATATATATGCTTTTTTTTTTTAAGAGAGTGAGAGAGGGCACATGAGTGGGGGGCAGCGGGAGAGAGAATTGTAAGCAGGTTCCATGCCCAGTGTGCAGCCTGACATAGGGTTCAGTCCCATGACCCTGAGATCATGACCTGAGCCCAAATCAACGGTTGGACACTTAACCGAGTCACCTGGCGCCCCTTTATGAATATTTACTCATAGGAAGTGGTCTTCAAAGTGTTTAGATTCCATAATCTTATCATTAAAGGTATTTTGCAAATATAAATATTCATTTATATGCAATCCTGATTCTAGAGTCATGATAAAATATTGCAAAAATGAATATTAACAGGGTAAAATAAAAATAACATTAATAGTACCTTAATAAATTTTTATTATTGAAATATAGTTGATATACAATACTATGTGAGTTTCATGTGCACAACATAGTGCACATGATTGGACAATTCTGTACACTACTCAATGTTCACCATAAGTGTATTTACCATACATTATAATTATATAATTGTATCCTCTATCTGTACTTTTCATCTGTGACTTTTTTATTTTATATTCAAAGTTTATACCTCTTAATCCCCTTCACCTATTTTATCCATGCACACACACACCTCCCCTCCGACAACCACCAGTTTGTTCTCTGTGTTTGAGTCTGTTTTGCTTTTAGACTGCACATGTAAATAAAATCATATGGTATTTGTCTTTCTCCTTCTCACATAATTTACTTAGCATGATACACTCTAGGTCCATCCAGGTTGTCCCAAGTGGAAAGATCTCATTCTTTTTATGGATGAGTAATATATTATAATGAAATGTGTGTGTATACACACACACACACACACACACACACACACAATTGTCTATATATCACATCTTCTTTATCCATTCTTCTATCGATGGACACTTGGGCTGCTTCCATATATGGGCTATTGTAAATAATCCTGGAATGAAATAGGGGTGCATATGTTTTCAAATTAATGTTTTTGTTTTCTCTGGATAAGTATACAGTGATGGAATTACTGATCACATGGTATCTCTATTTTTGTTTCTGGAGACCCGCCCATACTGTTTTCTACAGTGATTGCACCAATTTACATTCCCGTCAAAGTGCACAAGGGTTCCCTTTTCTCCATGTCCTCTTCTTTTCTTTTTGATACTAGCCATTCTGACTGGTGTTAGGTGATTTCTCAATGTGGTTTTAATTACTATTTCCCTAATTCGTGATGTTGAGCATATTTCATGGGTCTGTCAGCCATCTGTATGTCATCTTTAGAAAAATGTCTATTCAGTTCCTCCACCATTTTTTTAATTGCACTGTTTTTGCTTTTGGTATTGAGTTGTATAAGTTTTTTATATATTTTTCATATTAACCTCTTATTAGATATATCATTTGCAAATGTCCCTAATTCAATAGGGTTTTCTTTTTGTTAATGGTTTGCTTTGTTGTGCAAAAGTTTTTTATTTTGGCATAGTCTCAACAGTTTTTTTTTGTTCCCCTTTTCTTTTTTAAGATTTTAATTATTCATTTGAGACAGAGAGAGAGAGAGCATGAGCAGGGAGAGAGCAGAGGGAGAAGGAGAAGCAGGCTCCCCGCTAAGCCAGGAGCCCGATGTGGGAGTCAATCCCAGGACCCTGGGATCATGACCTGAGCCGAAGGCAGATGCTTAACCATCTGAGCCAACCAGGTGCCCCTTGTTCCCCTTTTCTGAGGAGACATATCCCTAAATATGCTGCTAAGACCAATGTCCAAGAGATTACTTCCTTGCTTTCTCTTGGGAGGTTTATGTTTCCAGGTCTCACAGTTAGGTCTTTAATCCACTTTGAGTTTGTTTTTGTGACTCATTTAAGAAAGTGGTTCAGTTTCATTCTTTTACATGTAGCTGTTCATTTTTCTCAACACTATTGAAAAGACTGTCTTTTCTCCACTGTATATTCTTGCTTCCTTTGTCATTGTTTAATTGACCATATAAGCAAGAGTTTATTTCTGGGCTCTCTTCTGTTCCATTTATCTATATGTCTACTTTTGTGCTATTACTATACTGTTTTGATTACTACAACTTTTAGTATATCATGAAATCTGGGATTGTGATACTCTCAGCTTTGCTCTTTTTTCCTCAAGATTGCTTTGGCTATGTGGGATCTTTCATGGCTCCATACAAATTTCAGGAGCATTTTTTCTAGTTATGTGAAAAATACTGTTGTACTATGATAGGGATTGCATTGAACCTTAGATTTCTTTGGGTGATATGGACACTTACCAATATTGGTTCTTCCAATCCATGAGCATGGAGTATCTTTCTATTTGTGTGTATCTTCTTCAATTTCTTTCATCAATGTCTAATGCTTTACAGGGTACAGATCTTTCACCTCCTTGGTTAAATTTACTCCTAGTTATTTTATTCTTTTTGGTGCAATTGTAAATGGGATTGTTTTCTTAAATTATTATTCTATTACTATGTTATTAGTGTATAGAAATGCAACAGATTTTTGCAAATTAATTTTGTATCATGGAAATTTACTGAATTCATTTATTCTAAAATTTTTGGTGGTATTTTTAGAGTTTTCTGATATAGCATCATTTCTATATAGAGAATCTATATATAGTATCAGGTATTCTGCAAATATAGACTGTTTTACACTTTCCTTACTAAGTTAGATATCTTTTATTTCCTTCTTTGCCTGACTGCTGCAGCTAGGAATTCCAGTACTATATGAGTAAAAGTGGTGAAAGTGGACATTTTTATCTCGTTCCTGATCTTAAAATCTTTCAGCTTTTCACAAATGCTTGCTGTAGATTTGTCATATATGGCCTTTATTGTGTTTCAGTACGTTCCTATTCTTCATATTGTTAATGTGATATGTCATAATGATTGATTCACAAATATTGAACCATCCTTCCATCCCTGGAATAAATCCTACTTGATTGTGGTGATGATTTTTTAAATATATTGTTAAATTCAGTTTATGTTCATCAGGCATATTGGCCTGTGGTTTTATTTTATCTATTTTTTTGTAGTGTCTTTGTCTGGTTTTGGTATCAGGGTAATCCTGGCCTGTTAGAACAAATTTGGAAGCTTTTCTCTCTTCTATTTTTTTAAAATAGTTTTTAAAGAATACTCATTCTTGAAATCATTCATAGAATTCACCTGAGATGCCATCTGGTCCTAGACTTTGTTGAGAGCTTTTTGATTACTGATTCAATTTCATTACTAGTAATCTATTTATATTTTCTTTCTTTTTTTAAGATTTTATTTATTTATTTGAGAGAGAGAATAAGATAGAGAGAGCATGAGAGGGGGGAGGGTCCAAGGGAGAAGCAGACTCACAGCTGAGCAGGGAGCCTGATGCGGGACTCGATCCCGGGACTCCAGGATCATGACCTGAGCTGAAGGCAGTTGCTTAACCAACTGAGCCACCCAGGCGCCCCAGTAATCTGTTTATATTTTCTATATTTCTTCCTGATTCAGTTTAGGAAGATTGTAGATCTCTAGGAATTTATCCATCTCTTCTAGGTTGTCCAGGTTGTTGGCATATAATTTTTCAAACTGTCCTTAAAATCCTTTGGAGCTCTGTGGGTATCATTATTACTTCCCCTCTTTTGTTTCTGATTTATGTCCTGTCTTTTTTTTTTTTCCTTGATGAGTCCAGCTAAAGCTTTACAAATTTTGTTTATCCTTTCAGAGAACTAGCTCTTGATTTTGTTGATCTTTTATATAGTTTTTTTTCAGTCTCAATTTCCTTTATTTCTTTTTTTTAAGATTTTATTTAGTTTAGAGAGAGAGACAGCAAAAGAGAACACAAGCTGGTGGAGGTGGGGGAAGGAGAAGCAGGCTCCCTTCTGCTCAGGGAGCATGATGAGAGGCTGGATCCTAGGAGCCCAGGATCATGACCTAAGCCAAAGGCAGATGCTTAACTAAGCCATGCAGGTTCCCCTATTTCCTTTATTTCTTCTCTGATCTTTATTATTTCCTTCCTTCTACTAGCTTTGGAATTTTTTTTTTCTAGTTCCTTTACCTGTAAGGTTAAATTCTTTGAGATTTTTCTTGTTTTTTGAGGTAGTACCTGTTTCACTGTAAACTTCCCTATGAGAACTGCATTTCTGCATCCCAAAGATTTTGAACCATTGTATTTTCAGTTTCTTTCTTTGTCTCCATGTATGTTATGATTTCCTCCTTGATTTCTTTAACTTATTTATTGTTTAGTAGCATGTTGTTTAGCCATCACATGTTCATTCTTTTTTCAGTTTTTTCTTTTGACTTCTAGTTTCATACCATTGTGGTTAAAAATGAGGCTTATATGATTTCAGTCATCTTAAATTTATTGAGACTTATTTTGTGGCATAATATGTGATGTATCCTGGAGGATATTCCATGTGCACTTGACAAAATGTATGTTCTGTATATAGATGTTAAGTCCACCTGGTGTAATGTGTCATTCAAAGTCACTGTTGCCTTGTTGATTTTCTGTTTGAATGATCGTTCCACTGATGTAGCTGGGGTGTTGTTAAAGTCCTCTACAATGATCTTATTACTATCTATTTCTCCCTTTATATCGGTTAGTATTTGCTGTATGTATTTAGGTGCTCCTAGGTTAGGTGCAAAGATGTTTACAATTGGTATTACCTTTTGTTGTATTAATCTCTTTAAGTAATGCCCATCTTTGTCTCTTGTTACAGTCTTTTGTTTTAATGTCTATTTTTTAACATAAGTATTGATACCCAAACTTTTTTTTCCTTTCTTTTTGCATGGAATATCTTTTCCCATCCCTTTACTTTGTATGTGTCTTTAGGTCTGAATGGAGTCTCTTATTGGCAGCATTTGGATGGCTTTCATTATTATTCTTGAAGCCACTCTGTGTCTTTTGATTGGAGCATTTAGGCCATTTACATTTGAAGTAATTATTGATAGGTATGTTCTTGTCATTTTAACTGTTTTCTGGTTGTTTATTTCTTCTCTTTTTCTCTTTGTGATTAATGACTTTATTGTTATGCATGGACTCCTTTCTCTTTATTTTTTGTGTATCTCTTATAGGTTTTGGGTTTGTGGTTACCATGAGGTTCACATATGATACCCTAACTATATAGCAGTCTATTAAGTTGATGGTCATTTAACTTTGAACACATTCTAGGAGTCTATACTTTTATGTATATCATATTTTACATCTTTTTGAGTCCCGTAACTAATGATTTAGATATAACTGACTTACTACTTTTATCTTTTAACCTTCATACTACTTTTATAAGTGATCTAATACTTTTGTATGGTTGCTTTTACAAAACTTTTTCTTGTATATATTCTGACTTGTAGTTATGAGTTTTTCTTTTCCACTTAAAGAAGTCCCTTCATTTCTTATAAGACTGAGTTAGTAGTGGTAAACTCCTTTGACTACAAGTCAAAGTGTGTGCGTGTGTGTGTGTGTGTGTGTGTGTATATGTGTGTGTGAAAATCTATTTCTCTTTCTCGTTTATTTTTTTAAAGATTTTATTTTATATATACATAGAAAGCACACGGGGGAGGAACAAAGGAGAGGAAGAGAATCTCAAGCAGACTCCCCACGGAGCCCAACATGGGGCTCGATCTCACAACCCCAAGATCATGACCTAAGTCAAAATCAAGAGTCAGCTGCTCAAGTGACTGAGCCACCAGGCACCCCTCTCCTCCAATTCTGAATAACTTACTCAGGTAGAGTATTCTTGCTTGTAGGTTTCTCTTTTTAGTACATGAATATATCATACCACTCTCTTCTGGGCTGCAAAATTTCTGCTGAAAAATCAGCTGATAGCCCCATGTAGTTTCCCCTTATATGTAATAGTTGCTTTTCTCTTGCTGTTTTTAAGATTCTCTATTTTTGATCTTTGCCTTTTTAATTATGCTTCTTGGTATGGACCTCCTTGGGTTCATCTTGTTTGGGGCTCTCTGTGGTTCCTGTAGCTCGATGTCTCTTTCCTCCCCCAAGTTATACAAAATTTAGCTATTTTATTTTCAAATGATAGTAATTGGCAAAGGGGTTCAGGGTACTGCATGCATAGGGGACCTAGAGGGTTGTCTGGAACTAAAGCAGATATGGGCCTGGTGCATCATGGGGTGCTTTATGTCTGTTATCTTGACCAGATGGCTGGAGCTATAGTGGCACTGCTCAGGGGTGTCCTTATATGTGCATTGCTGGGGCCTCCTTGTGGAGGATGTCTAGAGCTCAGGCAGGTGGGGAGATTGCCCTTGGGAGGATGACTGGATCTGGTATGGGCAAGCCGCCCAGGGCTTGCTAAGGCATCTGGTGGGGGGCCTGGGGCACTCAATTCTGCTGCTATCTTCACTATCAAGATACAGAGAGAGTATAAACTTGGAACTCACCAGCCCTTGAAACCCCAGAGAGTCTTCCAAAGGTTCCCTACAGTTTGGCAGGTACTCAAAGGCTGGTTCCTTTAAATTGTAGTTACCCTTTTAAATCAGTCATGGCTTATTTTCTGGGCTCCAGGGTGGGTGGCTCTGCTCCTGGTCCCTCACTACTATCCCTCCCTGTAGTTTGCAGCATTGGAGGTCAGGGTTCATTAGTATGCTTCTGTCCTCCTTGCCATTCTCTGTGTGGTCCATCTATCCTTTGTTGTGCAGAAGATATTCAGTCAGCTCTTAGTTCTTCTTTAGGAGGAATTGTTCTATATATAGGTATAGATTTGGTATGGCTATGCAGGAGGTGAATTCAGATGAGTTGTCATCTTGGATCTCTTCCTGGTACTTAAAGTATTTCAAATTTTTATTTAATGTGTGATGGTGCACTTTTTACTCTCAATAGTATTTTAACATTTTAGCAAGAAATATATTATTTTTGAAAAGTTTGCTCCTATATTCTGGTCCTTAGTTTTAGAAGTTGTCTTATCCAAAGGATATATTATCTCCCAAAACAACATAGATCCAAAAAAGGGTACTGACAGCTTTCATGTTATTTTTTAGGAATTATTCCAATCATTCATTTTAAAAAGTAATAAGAAGGGAGTGATATCAGCAAGATGTCAGATTAAGATTTCCTGGACTCCCCTTCCTCCCCCAAACACACCAATGCAGCAACATTTCACAAATAAATTCCCCTTCTAGAAATTTAGAAACTACTAATTGAAAGGCTCTTACACCCCAGGCAAATATGTAACCAGACTCACTGAAGCCAGTAGGGAGATTCCTGACACCCTCTTAACAGAATATCTACCCTTGGCTCAGAACCATATAGTCAGGAAGAAACTCCCTAGCCCCAAGCTTCTTCCAGGTTAAAGAAGGAGTTGGTTTGTGTGTCCAGCAGCCCAACTTTTCCAAGGGGGCTCTGCAGGGAGCTTGCTTCTGACCTGCTGGTCTTGGATGCTAATGGAACACACATAGTCTAGCCACCTGAATAAGAATGAAGATGATGGCTTGGATTGGTTGATGCCATAAATCCTCCCCCTAGCTCAGCACAGACAAATGAAAAACCCCAGTTCTCAACTACCCCCTGGATAAGGAGAGTTGATCCCTGTATCCAGCACCTCAGCTTCTCCATGGCTTCCCAAAGAACTAGCCTCCAAAATATCTGGCAGGGCTGATTGGTGAGGCCTTCTCCTATATATGGCCAGTTGTGAAGAGTGGGAGAGATGCCTGCCCTGTCTAATGTATAGAATTCAACACAGAGTTAAGGTAAATAAAGAATCAAATAATCTCTGGAAACTGTCCCTATTGAAATGGAGTTAAATGTGTTATCTGACAGAGAATTCAAGATAACTGTCATAAAAATGTTCATCAAAGAGGCCAATACATGAACAAAGTGATAATTTCAACAGAGTAAGAGTGCATATTTTGGAAAGGATGGTCTTTTCAATAAATGGTGCTGAGAGAACTGGCTATCCACCTGCAAAAGAATAAATTGGACTCTTATCTTACACAATACACAAAAATCATTTTAAAACAGATTAATGACTTAAACGTAAGACCTAAAACTCTAAAACCCCTGGAAGAAAACAGAGGGGAAGAGCTTCATCACATTTATTTTTCATGATCTTGGATATTATACCAAAGGCCACAAAACAGAAACAAACCTGTGGGAGTACATCAAAATGAAAAGCTTCTGTATAGCAAAGAGTACAATCAGCAGTTGGAAGACAACCTATGGGATTGGAGAAAATATTTGCAAACCATATATTTGATAAGAAGTTAATCTCCAAAATACATAAGGAATTTCTACAACTAAACGGCAAAAACAAAGACACACCAGAAGCCCAATTTCAAAATGGGCTAAGGACTTGAATGGACATTCTCCAAAGAAGACCTACAGATGGCTAATTGTATATAAAAACATGCTCAATGTCACTAGTCATCAGGGAAATGCAAATTGAAACCACAATGAGATATCACCTCACACCTGTTAGGATGGCTATTATCAAACAAAATCCAAGTGTTGATGCTATGGAAAACTTTGAATCCTTGAACACTGTTGACAGGAATGTAAAATGGTACAGCTTCTATGGAAAATAGTATAATGTTCCTCAAAAAATTAGAATTAGAACTGCTGTATGATCCAACAATCCCACTCTCTGGGGTATTTATCCAAAAGAACTGAAATCAGGATCTTGAAGAGATAGCGCTCTTGTGTTCACTGAAGCATTATTCACAGTAGGCACGATGTGAAAACAACCTAAATGTTCATTGACAGATAAGTGGAAAAGGAAAATGTGTTATATACATATAAAGGAATACTATTCATCCTTTAAAAAGAGGGAAATCATGCCGTATGTGACAACATGAATTAACCCTGAGGACATTATGCTAAGTGAAACAAGCCAGTCATGGAAAGACAAATGTTGCATGATTCCACTTATATGAAGTATCTAAAACAGTAAAAAACCCAGAGTGGAATGGGGGTTGTCAGGGGCTGAAGGGAAGAGGAAATGAGGAGTTACTGGTACCAAAGCAAATCAATTACATAATCTAGATGTTGGGTTGATATTGGTACCACATAATTTCCAGTTCCTCCTCAGTTTACCTGATAGAAATACATTAGTTAGCTTTTTGTATGCTATTGTTAGAGGCAGTTAACAGAAACATTTTGAGCAATGTCACCAAATAGATAATTTGTCCTTTTGAAGCTTAGTCATCTAGCATTGAATTTGGGTTTGAAGCATATCAGATAATGAATAATGTTGAATAAATTATTCCACTGATATAGGAACATACCTTAATATCACTATTATTTTCACTACTGAAAACAAAACAAAAAACAAGAAACACAAAACTACTCCCAGCAGAAGGACCATTTGTCCATTATATCTGGCTGGCTAGATCAAAGGCTTTACAAAGTCAAATAGCAGGTCATTTATGTTTCCCGCCATATGTTTAATGCCCAACACAGTGCCTGTCAATGACTGATCATTAGTGCGTATTTACTGAATGAACAAATGCTTAGGCGCACGCAATAATTGAAGCAAGTTATTCAGTTACATCTAGCCCACTTTTCCTATGAAGTTCACTTTTGTATGTTTCTCAAGTCCTTTTATTAATTTATTATGCTCAGATTACTTCACATCACACCTTATGGGTTCAGGAAAATATCAATCTTTAGAACTAAAAAAATAACATCTAGGCTATTCTAACTATGAGGCATTATAGGGATAATGCTAGTACTTGTGAATTTTCAAAGGCTTGTATAAATTGTTGATCTCAGAAAGCTACTTATTCAAAACATGAACACTATATATATAATTTACACTTAAATAACTGTATTTTGGGATCTCCAAAATTCCCAGTCATCTCTCTCCTGGCCTACAGTAATAAATTACTAATTTTTTATTCTCAAACTCAGTAGATCCATGCTCTAGGCAGGAGCCGAAAGCATAAGTGTTGAGTCTCATGCTAGGACTCTTCTGCTTAAAATTATCTTGTACTTTGACCTAATCAAAATGGAAAACAATCCTTGTCATGAGACTAGAGGAGTAGCTTCTGACTACTTTTCTGATTTTGTTCTCTACAATATTCCCTCACTTCCTCCTCTGTAGAAACACTGGTATTTATGTTTGGCTCTGAGATCTTGTATAGAACTACTTGCTTTTTCTGGGGTTCTCTCTCCTTTGATCTTCATATGGCTGCATCTACTCATAATTTAAAGTAAAAATTTTCTTCCTTCGAGAGGATCTTACTACTCAACTAGATTAGCTTTTATCCCCTCATTTAGTCATTTTCCAGCTTATTTATTTTTTTCATAGCTTTTGGCAATACAGGCATATTATTTATTGATAAATTTTTCTGTCTCCTCTATATAGTATGTAAACTCCATGAGGGGTAAAGTTTGGTCTTGATCATAAGTGCATCACCAAGGCTAGAATGGTGTCTAAAATTTAGTAGGAGCTCAATAAATATTTGTCTAAAAAAATGTATAAGAAACAAGTTTTAAATTCTGGCCAGATGGGATGCCTGGGTGGCTCAGTCGGTTGAGTGTCTGCCTTTGGCTCAAGTCATGATCCCAGGGTCCTGGGATTGAGTCCCACATCAGGCGCCTTGCTCAATGGGAGCCTGCTTCTCCCTCTGCCTGTCACTCCCCCTGCTTGTGCTCTGTCTCTGACAAATAAAATATTTGAAAAAAATAAATTCTTGCTACAAGATAAGTTATTATTTCTGCTGTTTAGATTTTTTCCAGTTTGTTATATCTCTACATATCCACTTCTAAAATTCTCAAAAAGAGCATTCTGATGAACAGACAATCCCTACAGAGTTTTCTTCCATGGGGTATACCATGGGTATAATTTAACTGAATATTTAGTAAAATTGCTTTAGGCCCATACTTATGTCTAATTATGTAGTGCAGTTTTACTGTTTATTCAGGATTTGATAAACCAGGTCTCAGGTATATAAAGGAACTGGTAATTTTGGTGAGTACTGTACTGCATTGATGATGTCTGAAAATATCTAGACAATAAGGTTAATAGTTTTCTTCTCTTTGTCACTGAAATGCAAAATCTTGGGTTCAACTCCTTCTTTTAGAATTTTTAAGATACTGAGAAGTTAAGATACTATTTTCTTGAGACATTTTCTCTGAAGTATAGCGTTTTTCACAATTTAGAATTCTATTCTGTCTTTAAAATTGGATTATTATAATGCTGCCCTTAAAAATTCTTAAAGTATACCTTATATAACATTTTTTTCCTGTAGCCTGTATTAATTATCATTGTTTTCAGAGTATTCTACTTCAAGCCATTCTTTGTGCCCTTTATAGCATAAATGTTTATCTTCTTTCCATGCTCCACCTCTTGCAAAGAGAGCAGCTGTTGGCCTGTAAAAGACTGCCAAATTTAAATTCTAAGCACCTGGAGGCAGGACAGGCCCTACTGAAGGCCCTCATTTCTAGAATTCTATGTCTAAACTAGGCTAGAAAAGACCTAGTTAATGTTAAGGGTATATGAGTCTTGCATAAAATTTATCCTACTCGAATAGGATATTAACTCTTTGCCCAGAAGCACAAATATAGTAACTGGAACTCTCAGTTAATTGCGCTGCCTTTCATATAGACAGAGTCATGTGGAAAGGTTTGATATAGAGGTCTCAAGAGACTAGGGTTCAGTGCTATCCTGACATACTAAGTATGGGGGCAGAACATACACAAAAAATATATAGTTCCCTGCAATTATAAGGATTTATCATTGATTCAAGCAGATGTTTCTTTTTCATTTGTGAAACTCTCTTCTCTGCCATTCAATTACATTTCAAACACCTGAGCAGTGTATAGATTTGTTGATAATAGCAATTAGGTCATAGTTTCGCCTATGTATAAAGCTAATCCTAGTAGTAAACATCCTGATAATAAGCACTGTTGTATGCCCCTTATACAGGTTATAAATAAGTTAAAGAAATCAAGGAGGAAATCATAACATTTTAAGAAATAAAGATTAGCTCTAATTGGTAGGAAAATAGAATCTTGGGCACTTTAACTTGTCCAAAGTTATATAGTAGAAAATGATCTACAGCCAATTTTTCAATCCAAGACTGCCTAATGCAAAGCATATGCTGTTTCTGCTATGCTAAATTGTCTATCAGTAAATAACACATTTGACTTGAGAGGGTATACATAAATTACATAGTTTCTTATCCCCTAGTAGGAGCCCCAAAATCCATCAATATTTCTTGGAATCACAGGTTTCAATAAACCAAAAGATCTTATTTAAAGTAAGAAGAGTTATATTTAATAGTTTTTTAGTATGCTCCTGATTAATTACCCATGAAGTTTATATATTTGAAAGCACATTATACAATCACAAACTAAAGTATATATATAATCAGATGTACAATATATAAGAATGGATAATGCCCCAAGAATGTTTTGGAAGAAAAGTTTAGGTTCTGGCCATTAAAGTAAAATATAATTAAAACTCTATATAATAAATATTTTCAGAAGAGCACTATGAATATTGAAATAACAATGGAAGAGAGCTTCAGGATATCTATGACATTTAGTGGCTAGCTATACTATGTGTACAAGCCATGAAAATCTAATTTATAGACTTGAAAGTGATGCTAAGTTATTAGGAAATAAAAGTGCTGAGCTAGAGCATATTTTCAATTAAATAATATATTTCATTGTACAATGTGTATAGTTTGAGGATTGTAAATATGCTGAATTTAATCCAATCCATAAATCATTACTGTACTTCCAAAAGATTCCTTATATTCAAATACAGAACATGTTAAATATTCTGCTAAGAACTGAATACCAAAGAGGAAGTAATTTTGCTTCCACATAAAGATTATTTCAAACTTATTTCCTTTTATCCATATGCCTACTTTCAAGAAGGAAGAACTGACAATTATATGCCTGTCATTTATTCAAACATTGCACTGCACATGTTTTCAATTACACTTCGCAGTGTAATCAGTGTATATGCTGTGTCCTTTATGTCCTTTATTTTCTCTTCAGCTGCTTTGCAGAAGTAGAAAAGTGGAAACTACCAATCTAAGAAAATGGATTGAATATTATTTTACCTTAAGCTTACTCAGATTCCAAGGATGCTCTTAGCATGAAAAAGTTATTTTACAAAGTTTCATTGAGATCATGAACTGATTAGTAGTCAAAAAAAAATGAAAGCATTAAAGAATTACAGATATTTTCTTCTCCTCATTTCATACATGTAGTTAAAGAACAATTGCCGATTTTTCTACGGGAAGATGGCATAAGGAGAATGGGAAAAATAAACAACAGAAATGATTCATTAAAGATATAACAGTTATGCTCTTGAATGTATTTCTCAACTAAGAAGTGAAATCTCTTGTTCTTGAAATTTACATATCCCGCAATCAAAGATTCACTTCAGCAAGAACTGCATCTACATTAGCATTTCAATAGTGGCATATTTTCATTGTACCATTCAAATCACTTTAATTTCCCTCTTTATTTCAGGAAGGGTAGCATTAAATTATATGGGATTGACACTTTCTACAAATTCATAGAGCTTAATGAAAATGTCAAGATAGAGTCAAACTAAACAGTTTATCCTCTCTTCTGTTCATTCTTAAAGAATGGCAATACTGGTTAAAAACCTTAATTGGATCCTTATTACCTACTGGCCAAAGTCCTTATGAATATAGCATTCATGTCTTCCTTTCCAATCTTATCAACAGCCTGCCTTTACCATACCCCTGTCTGTCCAATTCAATAAAAACTGCATGTGTGGATGCTTTATGTTCCCCAAATAGGCCTTTTACTCCCTTGTTTTGTTTCAAGTCTTTGCTAACAATGCTCCTGCCCCCATGGAAATACTCATTCCATTCTCTATTCACCCCAATTGTAGCCACCACCAAGTCCCCATGTAATACATCCATGACTTTTTTTTTAAAGATTTTATTTATTTATTTGACAGAGAGAGACAGTGAGAGAGGGAACACAAGCAGGCATAGTGGGAGAGGGAGAAGCAGGCTCCCCACTGAGCAGGGAGCCTGATAGCGGGGCTCAATCCCAGGACCCTGGGATCATGACCTGAGCCGAAGGCAGACGTTTAACGACTGAGCCACCCAGGCGCCCTCCATGACATTTTTCAGATCTCACTTTTTGAACCTGTTGAAAGCAATATTGCCTGCCCTTGTATCTTTATGACAACTTTTATGATCATAGTTATTGTTAATTCTCTTTATACTTTATTTTCACACATAATTACTTGCGTCACTTATAAACTGTAGGCTGTTTGAATGCAGGGATTTTGCCTTGGTTATTTTTGTATTCTTTCATTTCTCAGAATGTAGAATATTACAGCTTACCAAAATGACTTAATTTATATTTTAAATATTTTTCCTAAAAAATCTGGCATTAGATTACCTTTGTCATTCTAAATAATTCTAACACCATAAAGCAAGTAAAACACTCCTTTTTAAATAAGTGCCCAAATACTGAGCATCTGTGATCTCTATGCTCACAACGGTTAATATAACCTGAATGCCTGCCAATGGAGTGATATATATATATAAAGCCCTGCACCACTGACCTCATTCTTGGTATATTTTACCAAGTTAGTGGCTAACTAACTATTATGTGGCTAACTAACTATTAGTGGCTAACTTGTATTATGATCACTCTTTTCCCATTCAAATTTTAGGGATAACTTCATTATCAAAATGCCTAGGGACAAATAAATTTCCTAAATTATTTTTTTCTTATCTATGCAATACCTTTACCATAACATTCCTGACTTAGTACACTAACATATTTCATTCATTAAATGTTGACAGAGTGTCTATTCTGTATCAGACATGAGCTAAGCAGTAAGAATATAACTGCCCAGGATAAGCACAGTTACTCTTCTAGTGGTTTCTGCGATCTGGATATAAAGAGTAGGCAGAAAACTAACATAGTTAGATGACTGTTCTGTTTATTTATGGACTGCCATGAAAGCACTTAGGTGGAGACCTTAACCAGGATTTGTGGGGTTAGGAAAGTCTTCTTGGAAGAACTGATGTTTATGCTGTAACTTGAAGGGTAAGTAGAAGGTAGCCAAGTGAGGATGAACCAAAAGCCTCTGGCAGAGGAAACAGAAATAATAAAGTATGCTGTGGCCTAGGAAATAAAAGATATCAGCATGACCGTAATTAGAATACAGATACGCAGAAATGACAAAGGAGTCAGAAAGATGTTGAAGGGCATTAAAACCATTTAAGAAGTTTAAACTTTAATTTGAGATCAATGGGAGACATTGGAGCATCCAAGGGAATGACATGATTAAAATTGTTTTCTAAAAATCACTTAGGCTGCTTTGTGGATAATGGAGAGGACCAAGGGGATGGGAGAGGGTCAGTAGGATGAACCAGAAAGAACAGTTAGTCTCCATTTGTAGTTTTCAGTAATCGTGGTCTGAGTAGAGGAAGAGGCCAAGGAGATGGAAAGTGTTAGAATGATTATATAATTGAATAAATGCCTTGGATAAGGAATGAGAAGTTAATCAATAACTCTTGCAACTGGGAAGATGATGTTGCTATCTAGTTGATAAAGCCAGAAATGCAGGAGTAGGGCAGTGACCTTTTGCTCTTGAGTGAATTATAGCTAAGAAACCCTATTCCAGAGCCTTGAATTTTAGACTAGTGTAGACCCTGTATGCTGATGGTCACAAAGAAATTGAGTGAGAGTGTGCATTATTTATTGAAGCCATTTTCATGGCAGGATGTTCCATGCAGAGAATTTTTTTTTAAATTGTGCTTATAGTGGTAGATAATAATAAAATGCCTTTGAAATGGCAAATACTTGTCATTAGAAATGGCATTATAGTAGTTTTTATTTGGATATTTCGAAAAAAGTTTGACCAGGTGAATTTTCAGGAAGTGAAATAAGGTTCTCAAAATGGTTATACCACACTCAAAGAAGTTTAGGAGTAGAACAAACTGTAGAACAGAAATAAAGTTTCAAAAATAAGCTTGCTAAATTGCCTTAAGTTCATGTCAATCTCAATACAAATAGATGAGATAAGAAAAGTCAATTTTGCTACTTGGACTGGAATCTTCCAGCTAAATTTACTGGAGAGCTTCTTTAACACACTTCCAGAGATTGAAATCATCTATAGAAATCTGATATTTACCCCAGGCCTTCACACCTTTTAAAATATATGATTATCTGCCAAGACTAACCACTTGCATATTTAGGGGTATGAGTTAAGTCTAAGTGCAGTCAGCTTATGGGTATGTCATTGGCAAGGCTCTTGTTAGTGTTTCTGCTTAGCTACAAGTAGAACTTTTGTGGGGGGGGGGCACAGAGGAGGATAGATAAATCTATACGTAGATATATCTATGTATATATGGTATTTGAAAATACCCAGAAAAAGGAGGAAAGGAAGGATCATTGTCTTCCAGAGATACTAGGAAAACTGCCAAGAAGTCTAAATCACACTAAAATTACTTTTCAAGAGATCTTCTTGTGGGTTCAATAACTTTTTCAACTAGGCAAAGAAAAAAATGCTTCAGAAGTCACAATTCATTCTAGCATATAATATTTTATCATCAGGAGGAATAAAATTAATTCCAACAAACAATAGAATCAATGAGATTATCAAATTGAATTAAACATCAAAAAAATACCATATCTAGCTATGTTTAAGAACCTTCTAAGAATCCTACAGAATGCATCTTGAATGTATTCTAACACTTCTTTAAGTGACACTTAAGAATATTTGAATGATGCATTTCATTCAAACTGTTTAAAGAAACCCCAAACGATTTGAGCCAGGAAATTCAACTGCCTTCTACTTTAAGAATACATGTCTCCCAATCACTGTGCCTTAAAAATAAATAAAATTTTAAATGGATTAAGAATTAGTATTTTATCTCTTATTATGTGCATTCATTTTACCCTTTTGGTAAACACATTCGTTGAAGGTGAAATTCTATGTTAGATTTCTGGAAACTGTTATAAATGCGGAATCTGGGTTCCAATACAGCAGACTTAATGATTCAGATTTTCTGAAGGTGAAAGTGTTTCATTTTAAGTCGTATCCTTGGTGATTTTTAGACCCCACAGACGTTTGAAAACCACTGATACCAGGAAATGGACGGCTAGACTGCTTCTTAGGTTGTGACATAAACTAAATTTTTCATCAGTCAACTGAGTCATATTATAGCTTTAGTTTTATGAGAAATGCTTCCTTCTGATAGTTAAAATGTACTTAATTTATTCTGGAATCTCATTTTCCACAATTTGGAGTGTATTTCTTATTTCTTCATATTCTCTACATATTTCTCTTCATATTTCCTACCCCCACCTGACCCCCCCCATTTTGTTTGTTAACAACATTGATAATTCTGTAGCTGACAGTAATTATGCAGGGTCATTGAAACGTGAAGATATGTGTGTCTATTTTTTTATATGTCTGATATGCTAATGGATTATTTATACAAATAAACCACCGGTGGTGACAGTATATATGTATGTATATCTATCCATCCATCCATCTACATCTGTATCTATCTGTATGATTTGAGTAATATACGTTAGACAACTCATTAAATGCTTCCTGATTAAAAGTTGAGTTATAAAGATATGTCGAAAAATGTTTACTGCATCCTGGTTACCCATCTTAATACACACTTTCTTCATTACATTGTTTTTTTGTGATCTTTTCTTCTCAGTAGATAGAGGATGTATACCTCTCTGCGAGTGGTTTAGAACACATATATTAAAAAAAAAGTATGATCCGCTCCTTTAGATAGCTCCTGAGATAAAATGGTAACTATAGGATGAAAATAAAAGCAACAGGCAAAATTCAGTCGCAACATTATGAATAAATGTTACCTGGAAAAAGATGGCATAATTCCATGGAAAAGGTTTCTCAAAAAATCTGTTAGAGTAGACCAGAGTGGTTTCTGAAGAGGGGATTTGTAAATCATGCTGGACAATAAGGCTAATAAATCCATTAAGAAAAGTGAAATAATTTCCATTTTCCTAAACTCTAAATAGTCTTGCTAAATGATAGAGCAACAGAAATCGAAATCTCCAATCTCTAAGAGCACAAGTGCAACAGATGAAGAAATGTACCACAAAATAGGCTCAACTCTGACAAGTGACTATTATGGTCATGAAAGGCTAAATTTCAAAAGCTGTTTTTACTTTTCCATTATAAATTACAACACAATATAACTTAAATCTAACCCATGATAAAGTGGAAGAAAAAAATAAAAGTTCTTAATTTTTTTTTATTTTAATAGAGAAATGACACTACCTTAGCTTCAGAGTAGTGTAATGAGTTCCAAGCTTTACACTGACACAGTAATGAGGGATAGAAGTAATAACTGGCCAAATTTGCTGGATATATTTGCACATTGGGAATAACGGCAAAAGCTTCTTACAGGAAGACAGTCAACAGCTTGAGGACAGCAGCGATTTACTGCAAGTTCCTGCAGAGCAAGGTGAAGAAAAATTCAATGGTTTCCTTTATAATGGTACATTTTTAATCACTTATACTTTTGACATAGTAGTACTTTATTAGTCATGGGATTTAACACATATCTATGAAAATTGCATTGTGATGAAATATTAGATATCCTTATTTTTGTTGTACATCATGTTTACTCTGCTAATATATTCAATAACCATCATCCTAATATTTACTTTGTGCTAAGCATTGTGCTAAGGACATTACATATAATATCTCATTTGATTCTTTAGTCTTCTCTCAGATATTTTGTTTTACCCCTTTGTTTGTGGAGATGAGCCTATGGAAAGCCTGCTGTCTGGGTGTGATAAGAAATGTTGTGGCTTAGGGCGCCTGGGTGGCTCAGTTGGTTAAGTGACTGCCTTCAGCTCAGGTCATAATCCTGGAGTCCCAGGATTGAGTCCCACATCGGGCTCCCTGCTCAGCAGGAGTCTGCTTCTCCCTCTGACCCTCTTTCCTCTCATGCTATCTCTCATTCTCTCTTTCTCAAATAAATAAATAAAATACTTTTAAAAAAATGTTGTGGCTTAGAAAATTAACCTGTAATTTAGATAGTCTTACTGTAAAAAGTGGTCTCAAGTGTCTTGCATCCACTATTTGTACCTGGTGAACAGACAGGCACATAGCCTGAATCTTCAAAATAATGAAGTAAGGAACTATAAGAAAATTCATGTGAGAATGGCAAAGCCACGATTCTAGTGCCTCATCCGAGGCCTCAGAGACTGGGAAGTCTGCACCTCTGGTAGACTATATTATTGTTTCTCACTTTGAACATTGTTTCTTTGAAAATTGAATTTCATATCCTTGTCATTACAGATGCTTTATTTTTATTTGTTCACATCTTTCATCAATCACACCATCTCTTATGACAACCATGCCTTCTCATTTTGATAGACAAGGAAAACAAAGTTCAAAGATGTTAAAGAAATTACCAATGTCATACTCCCTTTAAGTGACTAAGGTAGGATATAATCTAGGAACTATATAAGTCAGAGCACAGATTCTTAACTAGTGTGCTTTACCACAGAAATTTTTGGTTAGACAAAGAGAAACTTTCCATAGGTAAAGACTTCACCAACAGACCTCCTGGACAACTTTGTGAAAATGAATAGAGAGTTGCTACTTAAACACACCTAGCCTTGTAAGTACATTGCAGTTAAGTAAGGAACAAAAGGAAACAAAGAATGTCAAGTCTTTCTGATTTATTTCTTTCCAGTTGGTTTGATCTCTGGTGGTATTAGATAAGCAAGCACCAGTTTCTGGCTGTTTCCCATAGTGTTTTACTTTATATGCACTGTTTCTTGTTTTGTATCTTTGGTGTAGCAGAAATTTTGCCAGAAGGGCATTAGTTGATCAATAGGAGCAGATTCAGGTTGTTGGGATAAAATTATAGTGATGCTTCAGGTGCAGCCCAAAATCAATAAAGAAGAGTGCTTCTTAACACAGTGAAATGAAGAGCAATTACTTACTGCAGCTAAACAACATCCTTTGTTGTATCATTGTCTATGCTGGAGGCTGATAGGTACCAAACTGAGGGGCTGTGAGATAAGTACTTGACATTGTTACAAATGGAGTATACCAAAGAGATGATTTGATCTGAATTTGTAAATTAGATCTATAGTTACATAAACTGACAAGTCAGGAACATGTTTTTTGAGTTCTTGAGTAAATAAAAAAAAAAAAACATTAGGGTGAGTTACAGTTTTAATTTACAGCAAGGTTTCTCAACCTTGGCACTATTGACAATTTGGACTAGGTAATTCTTTGTTTTAAGGGACTGGCCTGTACCTCGTACACACTAATTGTTTGCCCCCCACATACACACATTGTGAACATATAATATGTCCCTTGAGAGGCAAAATAATCCCGGTTGGGAACTACTGATTTATCAATCAAAAATTTGTTTTACTTGACTTAACATGTTTACACATTATTTCTCCCTTGGTATGATCCTCCTATAGAAAAGTAAAAGTTCTAATGTTCATGCATCTAAGGGAGTAAAGTAAGTTTTGCAATGAATAACATCTATTTGGAAGTAAGTCTCAAAATACTTGGGATTCCTCTCTGTTATTTTTGAGTAGATATGTTAGTTTCACTTTAGTATTACATGGCAGTAATTGATGGTGTTGTTCTTTTCAGAAAATGTTATAACATATAGGCAAAAAGATGTTTATGCAGGAACCAGTCTATGGGAAAAGAAAAAGATTACTACGTCTCAGGTCTACCATTCTGGGCATTCCAATCTTGACTGAACTGTTTTTTAGTTGAGATTCTGTGCCTAAGCCTCTATATGAACAATTCCTGAAGAGTTCTTGTAATGCAGGATTTATACACAACTAAATTTTTTTTTCCTGAATGAAATCATACTTGAAGGAGAGTTTCCTACAGCTATACATCTGTCATTCTAGCTATCTGAATTTGGAACTTACCACTGCACTGATTTATATGATATAAAACTCAAGGATATATGTTCATTTATGATATGTAGCATGTAGTTTGATTGTGGTAGCATTTCATTAACAATGCTACTTCTCTGATTTAGGAGTCCAGGGTTTAACTATAATAGCTAGGGGTCATTATACATATAAAAACTAATGGAATTATATACCTTACAGAAACCTTTCACTCAAAGTATGCTACCAAGATCACTTGTCTTAGAATCATATAAAATGCAAGTGCATTTTATAATTCAAGAATTCTGAGCCAACCTTAGAACTACTGCATTTATGGTACACGTATCCCATAAATAGTTTAACTTGTCAAAAGGTAATTTTTATGCACACAAAAAAATCTGAGAACAAAGGACTTTGGGCTTCATAAAGACAGAAAAATGAATGCTTGAGAATGACTAATTCCATACATATATCATAGTATATAGTTAAGTGTAAGCTACATATAGAAGCCATGACTAAAATATGGTTGTAATCATTAATAAATTTCTAATTTTATTGAGGAATTTGTAAATATTTAGAGGTCATTATGGATAAGAGGATAAGTTTTTACACTGATACTTCTTTTCTTTGTGCATTATTTGAATTCTGCAGACCTGTTTTTTGTTAATGTGCTCCATCCTCTTTACCCCATGTCTGATACTATATATTGCTTTCTTTTATTCTTATCCTATTTTTTCATCATATATTCAAAGTGCCTATTTTATATAACTTTAAATCAATCTTCATACAAAAGTAATCTTTGTTTCCAATAAAACACTGTAAAAAATGTTTGATCCTAATAATATATTACCTAGAAATGGTTTCATTCCCTTTGAATGGCACTGTTTTTATTGTGTGAACCCTTTTTGTCCAGCTGTATAAATGGTATTTTCTTCCCTGTGGCTCTGCATGACTTATATCTGAGCTGCCTCCATGGAGGAGGTGTTTCCTTCCACTTTTGGGAGATAGTTCAACACATTGATGTGACTGGAGTTAAAATCGTATATACTCTTGAGCTAAAATACGGACACCATGAAAAGTACCTTTGAACATATTTCATCTTGGCAGTAAATTTTTGGATAAGTGGAACTTACTGTTTAATCACATCATGGCTATTTGTATATTCTGTGGTATTCTTTCTGTACTGCAGTTATTTGGGACATCTGTCAATCTACTTTATGTGAGGACACTATGAGATTTTGCACTGAATCCTTTGGCTTTTGAAAAGAGCCAACATTGACTGCTGAGATAATTCCAATGATTTGCTCTTAAATACCTTGTTTAAGTATAGGGGTTTTGCTACTTTACAATTTCTTGACTTCTGAGTTACACTAAGTAGTACAAAAATTATGTGTGTTTCTATACAAGAACTATACTTTAAAAATGTATTATTGTGATGGACCAGTTATCTCTTGTGAAATAGAGATGCAGAAGCAATGCTGCAACTTTATATAGATCTTCAGCTCTCAGGTATGAACTTAAAAAGGATATGACCCAGGCCAGATGAGAGGAGGACAAAGAAAGAGTCTACAGTAGGATGTTTGGAAACATCCTGGATACCAGAATGCTGTAGAACTTGATTTACTCATGAAATATTCACAGCATGCTTTGTTAGCAGTGCCACATTATTTTAAAATAATGTGTAGTGAAGTGAAATCACTGCAGAACAGTAGATACTGGGAAATCTAATGATCTCCTTATCCACTCTCCATTCAATAAATAAAAACTCAACAAATAAATGCCAAATGCCAGAATCACAGCTTCCATAATTCCCTTTCATCTATACAGTTCCAGTTGAGGGGCTGAAGACTTAATTCTCTACCACTCATGTCCATGCCTAGTCAGTTGATTCTCAGTTATCAGAGAAAAAAAAAAAAAACATTTCAAGAGAAGAAATTTAAGACTCTTTGAATTCTACATCCCAGACATGATATCGCAGACACTTGGATACAGGAAAATCCTCACTAAGGTAGTATAAATATTTTTTGAAGGAATTTCTTTCATATTGACAAGGCCCTGAGCAACATGACCCAGTCAAAAAAATACTCTAAAGTTTTACAGTACATTATTTTTTGGTCAACAAATCCTAAATAAAAATATCCTATAGAAAATTATAGACACAATATTTACTTCAAAATATTTCAGAAGTGGGGTGCCTGGGTGACTCAGTTAGTTAAGCATCTGTCCTCAGCTCTGGTTGTGATCCCAGGGTCCTGGGATCAAGCCCCGAATCGGGCTCCCTGCTTCTCCCTCTCCCACTCCCCCTGCTTGTGATCTCTCTCTAAAATAAATAAATAACATCTTTTTTTAAAAAGGTTTCAGGGATGCCTGGGTGGCTTAGTTGGTTAAGCAACCCACTCTTGATTTCAGCTCAGGTCATGATCTCAGGGTCCTGGGATCAAGACCCACATCAGGCTCACTGCTCAGTAGGGAGTCTGTTCCTCTTCCTCTGCCCTCCCTCCACTCACATGCTCTAAAATAAATAAATAAATCTTCAAAAAAAAAGATCAAAATGTTTCATCATTTGTTCATATTACTGCTGAAAACCAGCAATAGTTAGGTTTTTACCTGAATTCTGCAAATAAAAGATGACCTTTGGTCCTGATATATGTAGGTTATAAATTCAACATGTATAACTGCTTATTACCATGTAGACTTGAAATTTATTCAGTATCCATATATTTCTCATCTGTACTTTAACATTGTGTATAAATACCAATCAAGTTAGTTATAAGTCTTGTTTCAGATTTTGCAGTTTTTTCAGGCCTTAAAAAATGTTATTCTTGCCTATTATTGGGAGACCTTTGAATTTCTGGTAATGAACAACTTTAAATATAACCACTGTTTGTGAAACGTGCCTTATTTGATCCCTAATAAGTATATGCATTCTTGGTTGCCTTATCTGAGACAACCTTGGACTGATTAATTTTTGAGTTTCTTAAAAACTACATTGTCATGTCATTTACCTCTTGATAAGGCTCCAATAGGCCTTCATTTGATTTACAATTTTAAACTCCTCAAGTTAGCAGTTAAAGACACAACATAGATAATTTACATGTGTAGTATTCTGTTCCTCCATCAATCTGTGAACATCCTATTCCCCCTTAGCAATAAATCATAATGCTGACACTTCCCAAAATAGGCCTTTATTCCTAATACCACGGATGCCTTCCTGATTTGTGGTAATTCAAATATCATTCATTCTGGAGGATTTAGCTGAGATCATATTCCCCTATTTGATCTTTCTCTCTTTTCCCCATTTCACTGAATCCCTTATTTTTCCATTTATCTTCAATAATTATCTATTAAGTACTTCCTTTGTATAAGAAACAAGACTACACACTGGGAAAACAGCTATGAACAATTTGCCCAATTCTTGCTCCCACAGAACTCACAGTCTAAATGAGTGACAGGCATTAAATGAATGCACAAAATATTTGTGTATATACCAATTAGGAAAACTGCTACAAAGAAAAATGATAGGGTGTGTCTTTGTTAAGATTGTGAAAATATTATAACTTAAGAGTCTCATGCTCTACTGACTAAACTAGCTGGATGAATTATAATAACTTGTTTTAAATTGTGGGGTATATGAATGTTCTTAAGGATGTTTTGGAGACTAAGATATAATTGTCAGGCAAAAATGAAGGAAAGACCATTCCAAGCAGATGGTAAAAGATAATGGATATAATGACATGAAGAAGGTGAGAGTTTTTCATGTTTAAGAAACTCAAGGTGACCAGTGTTGCTAAGAACTCAAAAAATGAGGGAAAATTTGTCCCAGGAAGAAATAAGAGAGGCAGGTATGGATAGGTAATTCAGGGTCATGTACACTTTAAAATTTATATCTTGTAGAAATTCAGTGGGAAGATATTTAAGGAAAACAAGGAGGTCAATGGCATGATTAGACTGGCATTTTAAAACAAGACCTCTATAACTCTTTGCTGGTATGTGTGTGAAGGTACAAGAGATAGAAGCAATAATCCTGGCAGAAGGTAATGGTGTCTTGAACTAGAGGGATGTAGGTGGAAAGAAGTGAGCAGAATGATGGTACAATCACTATGAAATAGTGATGGATTGAATGGTAGGGGGTGGAAAATAGAAAGTATCAAGAACAATTCCAAATTTTCTTTACGGTCTTCATTCACTTATTTGTTCAACAAATATTACTGAAATTGTTAAGAATAGTTGACAACTAGAATGATGCAACTGTGATAAATTCAGTTAGGAAACAACATGGTTGAAATAGCTATACTATACTCATGAAGGTAGACATAGAAAAAGACTCAAATAGGTTTAGATTGAAATATAAGTTTAAGGATTGTTGACATAAAGATGGCATGTACAGTCAAAGGAATGGATGGGATCTCCTAGGGAGAGTGAAATTAATCTGGACCAGACCTTGAGTAAAACCAAACCAAGAGACCTAAGCAAAACAGAGATAGGTAATATGCCTAATAAAGAATGTAAAGTAATGATCATAAACACACTCACTGGGCTTGAGAAAAGAGTCAAAGATATCAGTGAGACTCTTAACAAAGATAAAAAAGAACCAATCAGAGATAAAGAACAAAATAAATGAAATTAACAATACACTAGGTGGAATAAATCGCAGAGTAGAGAAGGTGGAAGAACGAATCAGTGACCTGGAGGACAGAGTAATGGCAAGTACTCTGGCTGAGCAGGTTAGATAAAAAAAATATATGGAAAATGAGATTAGATTTAGAGAACTCAGTGACTCCATCAAGTGTAATAATATTCTCATTATAGGGATCCCACAAGAGGAAAACAGAGAAATGGGGGCAGAAATTTTATTTGAAGAAATAATAGCTGAAAACTTCCCAAATCTGTGAAAGGAAACAGAAATCCAGATCCAGAAGTCACAAACAGCCCCCAACAAAATCGACCCAAAATGGTCCAAACAAAGACACATGGTAATTAAAATAGCAAAAAGTGGAGAAAGAAAAAATTTTAAAGCAGCAAGAGTAAAGAAGACAGTTATATATGAGGGCAATCTCATAAGGATATCAGCTGATTTCAGCAGAAACTTTGCAGACAAGAAAAGAATGGCATGATACATTAAAAGTGCTGAAAGGAAAAAATCTGTAGCCAAGAACACTCTATCCAGCAAGGCTATCATTCAGAATAGAAGTTGAGATAAAGAGTTTCCCAGACAAACAAAAGTTAAAGGAATTCATGACCACTAACAGCCCTACAAGAAATGTTAAAGGGAACTTGTTGAATGGAAAGACGTTACATAAGAATAAGAAAAGCAGGAAGCACAGAAGCAGAATAAATAATTATATCTGTAAAAATCAGTCAAAATATTTATAAAATAGGATATAAAATATGATACCATACACTTAAAACTTGGGGGCTGGGGGAGAGGAGTAAAGAATGGGTTGAAGCTTAAGTGCCCATCAATTTAATATAGACAGCTATATACGGATGTTATATACAAACTGAATGGTAACCACAAATCAAAGCCAGTAATAGATATGCAAAGAATAAATAAACCCAAGTATATCACTAAAGAAATCTAGCAAATCATGAAAAAGAGCAAGAGAAGGATCAAACTACAAAAATGATCACAAAACAACTAACAAAATGGCAACAAATACATACCTATCAATAATTACTGTGGGGGTAACTTGGCTCAGTTAGTTAAGTGTCTGCCTTCAGCTCAGGTCATGATCCTGGGGTCCTGGGATTGAGCCCTACATTGGGCTCCCTGCTCAGTGGGGAGCCTCCTTCTCTCTCTCTCTCTCTCTCTCTGCAGCTCCCCATACTTGTGCTCTCTGTCAAATAAATAAATAAAATCTTTAGAAAAATAATTACTTTGAAGACAAATAGACTAAATGCTTCAATCAAAAGACAGAACGACAGAGTGGATTTTAAAAAAATAAAAAGCAAGACCCATCTATATCCTGCCTACAAGGGACTCATTTCAGACCTAAAGGCACCTGCAGATTGAAAGTCACAGGGTGGAAAACATTTATCACTTGAATGGATGTCAAAAGATAGCCATGTAGCAATACTTTTATCAGACAAAATTGACTTTAAAACAAGTGACAAAGGAGGACACTATATAATCATAAGGGAATAATCCAACAAGAAGATAAATCAGCTTTAACTATTTATGCACTCAACCTGAGAGCACCCAAATACACAAAACAGTTAATAACAAATATAAAGAAACTAATCATAGTATTACAATAATAGTAGGGGACTTTAACACCCTACTTACATCAATGGACAGATCATCTAAACAGAAATACAAAAAGGAAACAGTGGCTTTGAAGGACACACTAGACCAGACAGACATAATAGATATATTCAGAACATTCCATCCTAAAACCTCAGAATACACATTCTATGCAAGTGCACATGGACAATCTGCAGAATCAATCACATATTAGGTGACAAAACAGGTCTCAACAAATACAAAAAAAAAAAAAAATCTGTTATTCCATGCACCTCTTCTGACCATAACACTATGAAACAAAAATCAACCACAAAAAAAAAAAAAAAAATCTGGATAGACTACAAATAAATGGATGTTAAATAACATGCTACTAACCAATGAATGGGTCAACCAGGAAATAAAAGAAGAAATAAAAAAAGTTCATAGAGGTCTTTTTTGGGGGGAAGGAAAAATGGCGGAAGAGTAGGGGACCCTATTTCAACTGGCCCCCGGAACTGAGCTGGATATCTACCAGACCACTCTGAGTACCCACGAAACCAGCCTGAGATGTAAGAAGATCTGGATCTCTACAAACGGAAAATCGCAGGCTGTTGGTTTTCAGGTACGAAGCGGGGGGGCCGTGATTCCGCGGGCAGATGTCGGAGGATAAACGGCAGCGGGAGGGAGCCTGGCCATGCGGATCCTACACCGCCGGTGAGCGACAGGCTCGCCCTGGGGATGGGCACAGACTGGCACACCGGTAGTGGCAGGGAAAGGACTTTAGGGCAGCTCCCAGGGCGGAAACCCAGAGTGGAGGGGTCGTGCGTGTGAACTGGGGGCGCCTGGCGGTTTTAGAAGCACAAAGGGCAGAGACGTGCTCGGACCCAGAGGCAGGACTGGGGCCACTGCGGAGGGGCTCACTACCCAGGACACTGCACTTTATAGCAGCACAGACAGAAACAGAGACTGTGGCCTGGAGAGCTCACTGAAGAACAGACTGCGGTCTCTCTGCTCTGAGGCAGAGGGTTGGAAACGGTCTCTTCTGCCCTGACTTGTGCGGAAGAGATGCAGAAAGCCACCAGGGAAAGCCGCCAGAGAACAAAAGCCCCCAAAACTGATTCCCGCTGAGCCCATCCCCCACAACAGGGGGGCAGGGCAACTCCGCCCAAAGAGGGTTGCATGAGTAACAGCTCAGCAGACCCCTCCCGCAGAAGACAGGCTGGGAAAACAAGAGGCCAGCAACCCTAAGGTCCCAAGAAAACAAGAGCATCTTGCTTGGGTTCTGGTCAATAATTTGGACTCTATACATTCCCTCAAACACCCATCAACAGAATGACTGGGAGGAGGAACCCCCAAAATAGAAAAGACTCAGAGATCATGACTTATGCTGCAGATTTACAAATGGATGCAGATATAACCAAGATGTTGGAGATGGAATTCAGGCTAGCAATTGTGAAGACAATGGCTAGAATGGAGAAATCAGTTAATGGCAACATAGAGTCTCTAAGGGCAGAAATGAAAGCTGACTTGGCAGAACTTAAAAATGCTATCAATGAGATCCAATCCAATCTAGATAATCTAACAGCTAGGGTAACTGAGGCAGAAGAACGAATAAGCGACCTGGAAGACAATATAATAGATGGAAAGGGAAAAGAGAAGGCCAGGGAAAAACAACTCAGAATCCATGAAAATAGAATCAGAGAAATAAGTGACACCATGAAGCGTCCCAATGTCAGAATAATTGGAACCCTGGCGGGAGTGGAGAGAGAGAGAGGACTAGAAGATGTATTTGAGCAAATTATAGCTGAGAACCTCACTAATCTGGGGAATGAAACAAACATTTGCGTCCTAGAGGCAGAGAGGACCCCTCCCAAGATCAAGGAAAACAGGCCAACACCCCTGCATGTAATAGTAACACTTGCAAATCTTAGAACCAAGGAACCCATCTTAAGGGCAGTTAGGGGAAAGAGATTCCTTACATACAGAGGGAGGAACATCAGAATAACATCAGACCTATCCACAGAAACCTGGCAGAAAGGTCTGGCAAGACATATTCAGGGTACTAAATGAAAAGAACATGCAGCCAAGAATACTTTATCTGGCAAGGCTTTCATTTAGAATGGATGGAGAGATGCAGAGCTTCCACGACCAGCAGAAACTGAAATATGTGACTACTAAGCCGGCCCTGCAAGAAGTATTAAGGGGGGATTCTATAAAAGGAGAAAGACCCCAAGAGTGATATACAATGAAATTTACAGGGACAATCTGTAAAAACAATGTCTTCACAGGCAACACGATGACAATAAATTCATATCTTTCAATAATCACTCTCAACGTGAATGGCCTAAATGCTCCCATAAAACGGCACAGGGTTGCAGACTGGATAAAAAGACAGGACCCATCCATATGCTGCCTACAAGAGACTCATTTTGAACCTAAAGATACATCCAGACTGAAAGTGAAGGGATGGAAATCCATCTTCCATGCCAGTGGACCTCAAAAGAAAGCTGGGGTGGCAATTCTTAGACAAATTAGATTTTAAAGTCTGTAATTAGAGACACAGAAGGACACTATATCAATCATTCTTAAAGGGTCTATCCAACAAGAAGATCTAACAATTGTAAATAGCTATGCCCCCAACATAGGAGCAGCCATCTACATAAGCCAATTGTTAACCAAAATAAACAGTCATATTGATAACAATACATTAATTGTAGGAGACCTCAATACTCCACTTTCAGCAATGGACAGATCATCTAAGCAGAAAATCAACAAGGAAACAAGAGCTTTGAATGATACACTGGACCAGATGGACCTCGGAGATATTTACAGAACATGCCACCTTAAAACAACAGAACACTCATTCTTCTTGAGCGCACATGGAACTTTCTCCAGAATAGACCACATACTGGGTCACAAATCAGGTCTCAACCGATACCAAAAGATTGAGATTATTCCCTGCATAGTCTCAGACTACAATGCTTTAAAACTGGAACTCAATCACAAGAAAAAATTTGGCAGAAATTCAAACACTTGGAAGCTAAAGACCACTCTGCTCAAGAATGTTTGGGTCAACCAGGAAATCAAAGATGATCTTAAACAATTCATGGAAATCAATGAGAATGAAAACACATCAGTCCAAAACCTATGGGATACTACAATGGCGGTCCTAAGGGGGAAATACATAGCCATCCAAGCCTCACTCAAAAAATAGAAAAATCCCGAATTCACCAACTAACTCTACACCTTAAAGAACTAGAGAAAAAGCAACAAACGATGCCTAAGCCACGCATTAGAAGAGAAATAATTAAAATTAAAGCAGAGATCAATGAATTAGAAACCAGAAACACAGTAGATCAGATCAATGAAACTAAAACTTGGTTCTTTGAAAAAATTAATATGATCGATAAACCACTGGCCAGACTTATCCAAAAGAAAAGAGAAAGGACCCAAATCAATAAAATTATGAATGAAAGGGGAGAGATCATGACTAACACCAAAGACATAGAAACGATTATTAGAAATTATTATCAACAACTATATGTCAATAAACTGAGCAACCGGGATTAAATGGAGGCCTTCCTGGAAACCTATAAGCTGCCAAGACTGAAACAGGAAGAAATTGACAACCTGAATAGGCCAATAACCAGTAACAATTTGAAGCAGTGATCAAAAACCTCCCAAAAAACAAGAGTCCAGGGCCTGATGGATTCCCTGGGGAATTCTACCAAACATTCAAAGAAGAAGTAATACTTCTTCTACTGAAGCTGTTTCAAAAAATAGAAATAGAAGGAAAACTTCCAAACTCATTCTATGAGGCCAGCATTACCTTAATCCCCAAACCAGGCAAAGACCCCATCAAAAAGGAGAATTTCAGACTGATATCCCTGATGAATATGGATTCCAAAATCCTCAACAAAATCCTAGCTAATAGGATCCAACAATACATTAGAAGGATCATTCATCACGACCATCCCTGGGATGCAAGGATGGTTCAACATTCGCAAATCAATCAATGTGCTAGAACACAATAAGAGGAGGGAGAAGAAACATTTGTTCCTCTCAATTGATGCAGAAAAAGCATTTGACAAAATACAACATCCTTTCCTGATTAAAACTCTTCAGAGTATAAGGATAGAGGAAACATTCCTCAAGTTCATATAATCCATCTATGAAAAACCCACAGCGAATATCATCCTCAATGGGGAAAAGCTGAGAGCCTTTCCCTTAAGGTCAGGAACACATCAAGGATGCCCACTCTTGCCACTATTGTTCAACATAGTACTAGAAGTCCTAGCAACAGCAATCAGACAACAAAAATAAATAAAAGGTATTCAAATTGGCAAAGAAGAAGTCAAACTCTCTCTTTTCACAGACAACATGATACCTTATGTGGAAAACCCAAAAGACTCCACCCCCAAATTACTAGAACTCATACAGCAATCAGTAATGTGGCAGGATACAAAATCAATGCACAGAAATCTGTTGCTTTCTTATACACTAACAATGGAACTGTAGAAAGAGAAATTAGAGAAATGATTCCATTTACAATAGCACCAAAAACCATAAAATACCTCGGAATAAACCTAACCAAAGAGGTAAAGGATCTATACTCTAGGAACTACAAAACACTCATGAAAGAAATTGAAGAAGACACCAAAAAGATGGAAAAATATTCCATGCTCATGGATCTGGAGAATAAACATTGTTAAAATGTCTATGCTACCCAGAGCAATCTATACCCTCAATGCCATCCTGATCAAAATTCCAATGACATTTTTCAACGTGCTTCAACAAACAATCGTATAATTTGTATGGAATCAGAAAAGACACCAAATCGCCAAGCAAATGTTGAAAAAGAAAAACAAAGCTGGGGGCATCACGTTGCCCGATTTCAAGCTATATTACAAAGCTGTGATCACCAAGACAGCATGGTACTGGCACAAAAACCGACATATAGACCAATGGAACAGAACAGAGAACCCAGATACGGACCCTCAACTCTATGGTCAAATAATCTTTGACAAAGCAGGAAAAAACATGCAATGGAAAAAAGACAGTCTCTTCAATAAATGGTGCTGGGGAAATTGGACAGCCACATGCAGAAGAATGAAACTCGACCATTCTCTAACACCATTCACAAAGATAAACTAAAAGTGGATGACAGACCTCAATGTAAGACAGGAATCCATCAAAATCCTAGAGGAGAACAAAGGCAGTAACCTCTTTGACATTGCCCACAGCAACTTCTTTCAAGATACCTTTCCAAAAGCTAGTGAAATAAAAGCAAAAATGAACTTTTGGGACTTCATCAAGATAAAAAGCTTCCGCACAGCAAAGGAAACAGTCAACAAAACAAGGAGGCAACCCACAGAATGGGAGAAGATATTTGCAAATGACACTACAGATAAAGGGCTGGTATCCAAGATCTATAAAGAACTTCTCAAACTCAACACCCAAAAAACAAATAAGTCAAAAAGTGGGAAGATATGAAAAGACACTTCTCTGAAGAAGACATACAAATGGCTAACAGACACACGAAAAAATGTTCATCATCATTAGCCATCAGGGAAATTCAAATCAAAACCACATTGGGATACCACCTTACACCAGTTAGAATGGCAAAAATGGACAGGGAAGAAACAACAAATGCTGGAGAGGTTGTGGAGAAAGGGGAGCCCTCTTACACTGTTGGTGGGAATGCAAGTTGGTACAGCCACTTTGGAAAACAGTGTGGAGGTGCCTCAAAAATTTAAAAATAGAGGTACCCTATGACCCAGCAATTGCACTCCTGGGTATTTACCCCAAAGACACAGATATAGTGAAAAGAAGGGCCATACGCACCCCAGTGTTCATAGCAGCAATGTCCGCAATAGCCAAACTGTGGAAAGGGCTGAGATGCCCTTCAACAGACGAATGGATAAAGAAGATGTGGTCCATATATACAATGGAATATTACTCAGCCATCAGAAAGGATGAATGCCCAACTTTTACATCAACATGGATGGAACTGGAGGAGATGATGCTAAGTGAAATAAGTCAAGCAGAGAAAGTCAATTATCATATGGTTTCACTTATTTGTGGAACATAAGGAACAGCACGGAGGACATTAGGAGAAAGAAGGGAAAATTGAAGGGGGGGAAATCGGAGGGAGAGATGAACCATGAGAGCCTATGGACTCTGAGAAACAAACAGGGTTTTAGAGGGGAGGGGGGAGGGAGGATGGGTTAGCCCGGTGATGGGTATTAAGGAGGGCACGTACTGCATGGAGCACTGGGTGTTATACGAAAACAATGGATCGTGGATCACCACATCAAAAACTAATGATGTATTGTATGGTGACTAACATAATAAAATTAAAATTAAAAAGTTCATGGAAAAAAAGTGAAAATGAAAACACAAGTGTCCAAAATATTGGGGATGCAGCAAAAGCAGTTGTAAGAGGAATGTTTATAGTTATACGAGCCTACCTCAAGTAGCAAGAAAAATGTCAAATAAATAACCTAACTTTACACCTAAAGAAGCTAGAAAAAGAACAACAAACAACACGTAAATCCAGCAGAAGGAGGGAAATTATAAAGATGAGAGCAGATATAAGTGATATAGAAACTTAAAAAGAGAAAACAATAAAACAGATAGATGAAACCAGAAGCTGGTTATTGGAAAAAAATAATAAAATTGATAAACCTCTAGCCAGCCTTATCAAAAAGAAAAGAAAAAGGACCTAAACAAATAAAACCAGAAACGAGAGGGGAAAATAACAATGAACACCAGAGAAATACAAACAATTATAAGACAATATTATGAAAAGTTATATGCTAACAAACTGGGCAATCTAGAAGTAGATAAATTCTTAGAAACATAAACTACCAAAAATTGAAACAGGAAGAAACAGAAAATTTCAAAATACTGACAACCAGCAAAGAAATTGAATCAGTAATCAAAACACTCCCAATGAACAAAAGTCCAGGACCAGATGGCTTGACAGGTGAATTCTACTAAACACTTATGGAGGAGTTAATACCTATTCTTCTCAAATCGTTAGAAAAAAATAGAAATTGAAGGTAAACTCCTAAATTCATTCTGTGAAGCCAGCATTAGCCTGATAACTAAACTAGATAAAGATACCACAAAAAAAGAGAACTACAGGCCAATATCCCAGGTGAACATAGATGCAAAAATCCTCAACAAAATATTAGCAAACCAAATCCAATAATACATTAAAAAATCCTTCACCACAATAAAGGGCGATTTATTCCTGGGTTGCAGTCTGCTTCAATATTCACAAAACAGTCCACATGATATATCACATCAATAAGAAAAAGGATAAAAACTATGATCATTTCAATAGATGCAGAAAAAGCATTTGACAAAGTACAACATCCATTCCTGATTAAAAAAAAAAAAACCTTCAACAAAGTAGGTCTAAAGAGAACATACCTCAAAATTATTAAGGCCATCTATGAAAATCCCATAGCTAATTTCATCCTCAATGTGGAAAACCTGAGAGCTTTTCCTCTATGGTCAGAAACAAGACAAGGATGCTCACTCTCACCACTTTTATTCAACATAGTACTGGAAGTCTTAGCCACAGCAATGAGACAACAAAAAGAAATAAAAGGCATTCAAATCATTAAGGAAGAAGTAAAACTTTCACTATTTGCAGATGACATGATACTCTATATTAAAAAAAAAACCCTGAAGACTCCACCAAACAACAACTAGAACAGATAAATGAATTTAGTAAAATTGCAGGATACAAAATCAATGTAAAGAAATCTGTTGCATTTCTATACACCAATAATGAAGCAGCAGAAAAAGTAATCAGTGAAGTGAACCTGTTTACAATTGCAACAAAAACAATAAGATACCTAGGAATAAACCTAACCAAAGAGGTAAAAAAAATGTGTGCTCTGAAAACTATAGAAGACGAAAGAAATTGAAGATGACACAAAGAAATGGAAATACATTTCATGCTCATGGATTGGAAGAATTAACATTGTTAAAATGTCCATACTAGCAAAGCAATCTAAAAAGTCAGTGTAATCCCTATCAAAATATCAATAGTATTTTTCACAGAACTGGAACAAATGATCTTAAAAATTTGTATGGAATCACCAAAGACCTTGAATAGTCAAAACTATCTTGAGAAAGAACAAACTGGAGGTATCACAATCCCAGATTTTAAGATATACTTCAAGGTGGTAGTAATCAAAACAGCTGGCCAGCAGACATGAAAATATTATCAGCATCATTAACCATTGGGGGATGCAAATCAAAACCACAATGAGATATCACCTCACACCATTTAGAATGGCTAGAATTAAAAAGACAAGAAATGACAAGTGTTGGTGAGGATGTGGATAAAACGGAACCCTCATGTACTGTTGCTGGGAATGTAAATTGGCTCAAACATTGTGGAAAACAGTATGGAGGGTCTTCAAAAAGTTAGAAGTACCATATAATCCAATAATCCCATTACTGAATATTTTCCCCAAGGAAAATAAAAAACAATTTGAAAAGATACATATACTCCTATGTTTATTGCAGCATTATTTACAATAGCCAAGCTATGAAAGCAAACCAAGTGTTCACTGATAGGTGAATGGATAAAGAAGAAGTTGCAGGTGTGTGTGTATACATAAAAGAAAACAGAATGAGATTTTGCCATTTGTGACAACGTGGATGGCCCTAGAGGATATCATGCTAAGTAAAATAAGCCAGAGAAAGTAAATACCATATGATTTCACATATGTGGAATACAAAACACAAAAGAAACAAATAAAATGGATTAAGAGGTACAAACTTTCAGTTACAAAGTAGGTAGCAAAGATGAAAAGTACAGCATAGGGAATAAGGTTAATATTATAACAATGTATAGAGACAGATGGTGACTACCTTTATGGTGATGAACACTGAGTGATATACAGAACTGTTGAATCAATATGTTGCACTCCTGAAAGTAATATCACATTGTTGTTAACTATACTTCAATAAAAAAGAAAATCACAACCAAAAAAGGAAATTGTGCTATTTTAACATTTTTCACTAATTTTTTTCCTTGACTTGAGATACTTTAATATTATTGTTTTAGTGACTTACTTAATATTGTATTTTATTTTTATTATTTATATTTTAATTCATAGTTTAGTTTTTTAAGCAAAAGGAAGTACCTAAGCATTAGATTTTATATTTGATTTCTTTGTATTTTCCACTGAATTTATATTGATTGGGTTCTCCATATGAGGGGATATATGAAAACATAAGTAGTGAAGGCAGAAAGAATCACAGAGAATGAGAAATAATAACAAAGTTGGTATGGGAGATGCACTTTTTTTTTTTTTAGGACTACTTTTAGATTTTAATATTTCTGAGGCTTCCCTACAGTGATTGCAGAGAATTATTAAGAACGTTCAGAACAGTGCATGTACAATGTATTGAATAGTTTTCTTAGAAACTTATTTGCTACCTACACTAGCATCTGCCAATCTCCTGATTAGAGTAAAAACCACCATCAATATGGCCAGGACTCACCTCAGCCTTACAATTCTAACATCTGGGCCTTCCAATATAGCCTCTATTGAAATGCATGAGACATCAACTCCATAGCTGGTAAAGATTCCTTCTACTTCTAGACAACTTCATCTAAGGAATGCAGATAGATTTTCCCTATACCCACATCCTGTTTCTTGTCTTTTTTCATTACAGCCTATTGTACAGAACACAGCTTGCAAAGTCCAGTGCATACATATATAATTTCCATCACTGTATGCTTACCATTTGACCTTTTTTCTCAACTCAGAACAAAATGCCTTCCTTGTACTACTCTAAGAATTTTTTCTATTTATGCACCCTCTTTATCCCTCAAACTTAAGAGATACAACTCTATCTCCATATCCACAGTTCATGAGTGTTGATGAAATAGAGCATAATAGCTGGAACATATAAGTAATTATTCCAATAGAACTCCTTTTGACCTTGTTTTTCTTACATCAAATGAATATCTTGAACCTGTGCATTAAAATGAAAGTTGATGGGTTCTGCATGGAAACATTAAACAATGAAATCTGGGAAATCGGGAATATCTGGAATTAGTGGTTGACTGCTATGAGTAATATTTATAATCTTGGGCAAGTAAGTCCTTTATCAACTCTAGCCATGGTTTCCTTATAAAAACTTTACAGTCTCTATCTTCATTTATTACTAAATAAAAATCAATATGAAAATATTCATATTTTCGACGGGCCAGAGGTTAGATTTGAAATTAATAAAAATGATGTTAATAAAATAACTGACAATATTTTTATTGTCAGTTTATGTTTCACCTCCTTACATTTTGTGCATTGTTGATTTTATTTCCATTTAAGTCCATTTTGTATCTTTTCAAGGATGACTTACTTTAAAGCTGGTGGTCCATCTGTTTTCTCTTTGTTAGCAGACTTTTTGAGGCTAGTCTGAGTTTATAAAGAAAATTACTTGCTTTGATAAAACAACTTTACAAAAGAAAAAAATATCCTTAGAATTTCTTTTTACACTTTGAAATGGTCATTTTTTTGTAGTAAGTGTTTCTAACACCCATTAACATTCAAAGTAGGAAAAAAATTGTTGGTTATTTGAAAAATTGCTATTATTAAATACATCTCTCATCTCCAAGGTTCAACTTTTTACACGATGAAAGAATGTATTTTTGAAATTCCATGCTTCTTTTAAAAATTGGCTCTAACTTGTAGGTAATGATATCCTGACCATAACTTTCCATATCAGAATTTATTCCCTGCTGTGTCTTATTCTTTATTTATATTATATGAAAGAATTTCAGAAAATCAGATGGTAGATAAAAAATAGTATTTCGACCATCCTGCATCCATTGTATTTCCATACACATGTTTGTAATATTCTTTTGATGTAAATTCTTTGAAAGACTTTTAAATAGTATTATGTCACCAACCTTCAAGCATACGATGTAAGTTTTGTTTTCATATTACTGCCCATATATGTCCCCTGAATTTTCTTAAATGACATTTAGTCTACCTTAAATTGTGGATGTTACCGAAGGAAAATACAGTCACAGCTAAAACAAAGCGGCTAATAACCTAAAAATCACTTTTGAAGTACATCCTGAATATATTTTTTGATCTGGGCTTAACTGAACCAAAATATGTAAGTTCAAATAGTGAAAAAATATTGTGAAAAATGGCTTAGTGAATCCAGGGAGACGCTCAAGTGATCTGGTATCCCTAGGGTAATAGTTCTTTCACATTAATTATTTTGACAGTTATTCTGTGTGTGTGTGTGCGGGGTGGGGAAGTGAGGTCTCTTATTTACCTACATCCTGCCTCCCTTTTCTTCAACATTATTCTTCTTACATATTATCCATATCTTCTCGATACCTCCACTTCCTATGATTCCTTTCAAACCCTCTTCTTCAGGAATAATCTGATAACCTGATTCATTAGAAAGGTTTCAGTGACTAACAATTTATAATGTTATACCTAAAGTTATCTGAAAGCGACTTCTGCCTGGGGTCTAGGTACATGCTGTGTAATAAAGCAAATCCAGAACCAGTAGTATTTAATAAACTTAAAGGAACTGGCACAAAGAGGAGTTTATAGTACCAATAAAATTATTGAGAAAGGATATTTAATTTTTTGATAAAGAGACAGCATAGAATGTAAAACTTAGAATTCACAGATCTTATATACTGAGTCATATTGAGTAGGCCAATTATTATTTAGAGCTTCAGTTTTCCAACTGTAGATTGAAGTTGAGGTATTTCAAACCAATTTTAATGCACAATTACAGGAATAAATTAGGACAGTTTATGTGAAAACAATTTATAACACTTAAAGTATACAATAGATGAGATGTTCTAATTATATTTGTTATTTATAGTATCCCCCCAAATTATATAATGTAGTTATGTATTGTCTTTATTGAGTCAAACTTACTTCTAAAAGTGACTTGCTTTACATTATACTGATATGAAACAAATGAGCAGTGTAAAATTGCTATTTTTTTATTTTACTTCCTTTCTATGTTATTACATAGATTAGGTAAACAATATCTTACTTTTAGAAGTCTCCTGGCAGAGCTTATATGGTAAAGTTACTCATAAGGTAGAATCATTTAAGCAAGAAACTTAGGGCTCACATTATTTAATCATGTTAATAAATACTAGGAAACAAGAGGAATAAACTATAGGCTCTATTCTTAATGATATATAATATATAACGGTATATTTAAATATGATCAATTACACAAATTTATTTATTGGATACGAGAAACTTTCTATCTTCTATCTTATAAAGCCACAGAGAGTGACTACAAAGCCTTTCGCTTATTCACACAAATAATTTTATTAAAACAGTAATTGTCTCAAATTCTCATTTAAATCACCTTTTAACTAAGGAAAATTGCTTACACTGAATGGGTTACAGCAGGCGTGCGGGCGCGCGCACACACACGCATTCGTTTTGAAGACAACATTATTGTTTCTCAGGATTTAATTTTGTCCAGAGTTCATTTACTCTAGTTATAAACAGAAGTCAAGCATATGCCTACTGGCTTTGGGAAAACTGTTTCATTGTTTCACTCTTCTTGTGACGGGTGGGGGAGATGCTGTGGCTTTTTTCCCTCGGGAACTCGGCCTTTAGCCGACGTTATTAACATTCACCTTGCTTATCTTGCTCCTGTCCTCTAACCCCGGTTGAATCCTAAATGCCCACCGGGAAGATTTACTATCCCCTTAAGAATTCAGGAGTGAGGTTGAGCCAGGAAAGGTAATTTAACTCTAGACAATTTCCTTTTGGTAATTTGTGCAATCTCAAAATATAGGTCTTGTCTGCTAGACCTTTTGAATGTTTCCTTTTGGTTATTACTGAAACTCGTTAGAAGGCTTCCTGCTTGCAAAGCAGTAACTGCTTGTGTATACAGTCTCTCTGTGGTAGAATATTTCTGAAACCTTTAACAAAATTCTTCTTTATCACTGAAAACAGATTCCACATCTAAGGATACAAACAGATTCAGCAATGTGCCAAAAAACTTCTGCAGAGAAATGTCCTGGAATTTATAAATGCTTCAGAAATTCTGTTCCTCAATGACAACAGGAAAAGGACTATCTGTTTTTAATAAATATGGTTTGGGTTTTATACTGACACTTTGGTGGTTGTCACTGATAAAGAGGCACAGCTTAGGTCTACTGATTTACTTTACACCAATGAATTATGTGGTGAAAAATCTAAAGGGTAATTTGCTTTTTAAGTAGTTCATGACACTTAACATTCTTTCATTCCCTATATGTGGAGGAAAAGTTATTTTTTTTTAAAACCTTTGTTGGATTGCTGAGTGAAGTGCTTCCAAATTAGACATAGTGGAATCCTAATGCTTCCTTGGTTAGCCAGAAGGAAGAAAACTTTAGATTTTTTGCCCCATACTGTGTATGGTTTTTGTTACTGTTGTTGAGCAGGATCTATGTTTATAAATGCTTCCGATATTTATTACTACATTGGTTTAGTAAATGAGCTAATATTTTAAAAAAAAAACTAGTAATTTTAGGGGCCCAGAAGAGTATCTGGCATATACTATGCATTATATGTGTTTTGAAAATACAGTAGCAATTATAAAACCTTAATTTCACCCTAATGACTATACATGATTTCTTAAAGAGGATATTTGTTTAAATATATGGCTTTTCTTTTTTGAGAGGAACTGCATTGGTCACTTTCATCTGTCTGATTTAGGGAAGCAGTATAGCGTAGGTCAGTGATTCTTAACTGGGGGTAACTTTGCTTTCCAGGGGACATTTGGAAATGACTGAAAACATTTTTCGTTGTTATAAATGAATGCACGTGTTACTGGCACCTGTAGGTTGAGGCAAGTGATGTGGCTAAGCAATCTGTGATGCACAGGACAGTGCCCTACAATACGAAATTATATAATCCCAATTTTAAATAGTGCTGAGGTGGAGAAAACCCAGGCTTAGAGCTCGTATTCTGAAATCCAAATGTTTGAGCTCTAATTCACATTCTGCTCTCCATCAACCCTGGAATCCTCCTAAGTACTTAAGTATAAGGGCTTCCAGTTACTCATCATTAAAAGGGGTATAATAAGATCTTCTAACTATGATTAAAAATACAGTAGCACCCCCTTATCCAGTTTCTCTTACCCTGGTTTTAGTTACCTGTGGTAAACCACAGTTTGGAAGCAGATGATCCTCCTGACATAGCATCAGAAAGTCAGTAGCCTAACTGTACATCACAAGCCTATGTCATTCAATTCACTTCATCTCATGACATGGGCATTTTATTATCTCACATCATCATAAGGACAGATACTTTGTAAGATACTTTGAGACCACATTAACATAACTTATTATAGCATATTATAATTTTTATTATTAGTTGTTAAACTTTTACTGTGCCCAATGAAGCATTATCATAGGTATGTGCATATAAGAAAAAAAAACAGTGGATATAAGGTGTGGTACTATCTATGGTTTTAGGCATGCACTGGAAGTTTTGGAACATATCCCCTGCAGATAAGAGGGTCTACTGTAATAAATAAAATCTGAGATTTTTCTGCCTTGTAGTCATTTTTGTAAGTTTTTAAAATTCATGGAATGCATGTTCTCTTGAGTTTATGTAGGAATCCCTCCAACCCTAGATCTTTTCACCATTAGATATCACGTCGGTCTTGAAAACACTCATCACTCCCTTATTGCATTTTTAATGTTGCTGTACATTAATTTTCTTTTGTTTTGTTCAAGAGTCAAGGCGTGCTGGGAATTTTATAAAGTCAAAGAAAGCTTTTTCAAGAATACAAATACTAGTATTATCTCTTCCTTGGTATAATTTTTAATTATTTTATACAACTTTTAACTTGTCTAATAGGTTCATGGTTAAGGCAACTATAAGCTTCATTAAAACTAAATTAGAAAATAGTTTGGTGGAGTTTAATAAGAAAAATCTTGGGCGCCTGGGTGGCTCAGTTGGTTAAGCAACTGCCTTCGGCTCGGGTCATGATCCTGGAGTCCCAGGATCGAGTCCCACATCGGGCTCCCTGCTCAGCAGGGAGTCTGCTTCTCCCTCTGACCCTCTTCCCTCTCATGCTCTCCATCTCTCATTCTCTCTCTCTCAAATAAATAAATAAAATCTTTAAAAAAAAAAGAATTAAAAAAAAAAAAAAGAAAAATCTTTATGTCTCTTCCAATAGCAGATTCTATATAGTACAGGATTTGTTTGAAACACCATAGAACCCATCCTTTAAAAGTTAGGCAAGAAAGGTTCCCTTAAGGTGTATATTTCAATGGAAAGAGGACTACGTACAGAACATTTTCATTTGTTTCTTCTCTAAAATGTGTCACAATGCTAATTTAACCTTTAAGAGAGTTTACAAAGATCATTACAGAAAGAGTATGAAAAAGACCCTTATGATAGTCTCCAGAGCTAACTAGATAGAAAGAAAATAATAGTAGAGATCAAGATTACGTTGAAAATACAACAGGGAATCTGAGTACACACCATTCTTTAAAGGTGTTGAAAAGTATTCTGGTTTGTATTTAAAAAGGGAATTTGCTCACACGGGATTTAAAAAAAGGATTTATAAGCAACATTAAAAAAAAAGATGCAATCTAGATTATATTGGGATTAAATGACAAAATTAAAGCAATTAAACGTAAATAAAATGGAAATACATTTAAGCCACTTGTAATTTTAATATTTCACTCATGAGTAACATCTGCACATACCTTCTTTTGAAACACTTTCCATGTATGTAATCCCATTTAACAGTACATAGGTTGGTTTCTTGACATCACAGTTTTGAAAGTTTCTACTTTTTGCCTCTAGATCTATATATTGATATATTTGCAATTAAATATATGTATTATAAAGTTTGTTGTCATTCATTCATTATATTACATTTATCATATATATTATATACCTATACATAATATTTATTATACTGACTCAGCTCGTGCCTTTATCACTTATTTTCTGCACTACTGAAATGACCTACTCGATCTTCAGGTTACTAGGCCAATGTCAAATGGGTCACAGTCGTTTTTGAGTCTATAATTTAATATGTTGCTATTAGTACTAAAGCACCAAAATGTATTCCTTTTATAAATTGGAAAAGATTCTGACCACTTTCTTTGCATTTCTAAATAAAATTTTGCATGAATAAAAGATAAGGAGTTAAAGATATTTTAATGTGAGAATTTTCATAGCCCTGGTTTTGGCCAAAGAAGTGTGTCTCTATTTGTCATGTTGACACATGGGGAAAAAATGAACTGCGTAAGTATTAATGAGTTACTAGTAAATGCCAGACATTGTTAAGAACAGCGGATTCAGCATTGAACAATAAAGGCAAAGTCCCTGCCCTTAAGACATTTATATTTTAGTTGGCTTGGGATGGCAAAAGGACTATCTCTCAAACCTAAGAAAGGGAACTGAAGACAGAAGAAAATAACAGTGAGAGGCTGGTGTGACTAATAGGTCACAGCGATTGAAATAAGGAAACTAGGATGGCTTTTGTTTGTTTTTAATTAGCATCATGCATTTTCTTTGTTGTTTTTCCTTCTTAATGGTATATAAAATAATGTGCTTTAAAATCTGTCATCTTAAATTCAGTGAAATGCACAGTATATGCTCCAGTGAAGAAATGAGAGAAAAAAATTATAGGGAAACAAGGAACTGACTTTATTATAATCTTCACACTTGACTAATGACAAAATTTGCCATCTAATCACCTACTAGGAAGTCTAAGGATAGGTTATAAAATAGCTGTTTGATAACTAAAACATCTAAAAACTAACAATTATGTGAGCTTAATTTAATTCCAGTTTTGAGAATAATGTGGTTAGGCATATGTACTGAAAGTTCTCTTTGAGGGACGTGATCCCAAGAGCTTCAGAAAGAATTAACATCAATTAACAGCATTTTGAGGAAATTATTTCCATATGCGCCAGGGTAACAAAATACACATATCTATGTGCCAAAATATTTTTACGTATTTTCAATCAAGGGTTTCTTTCCTATGTTTGTCTAAACATGTTCCAAAAATATGTAAAACAAAATATATTCTAAATGTAGAATTGGAAGAGAAAGGAATGGACATTTCTTCAAGATCTAAAGTAGGCAGCTGATAGCATTTAAATAAATTCCTCTTGGAGACTTTCTCCTCTACAAAAAAGCCAAAAGCAAAAACAAAACAAAAAACAAAAACAAAAGCACAAAACCTACTTACTTAAGGTTACACCACCTTCTCAGAGACTGTCAATGTCCAATAACTAGTTGACACAAGAGTATAAGGCTCTCAACCATTTGCCTAAATTGAGGGCAACTATGAGGAGTCATCCTAGCTTTACATCTGCCTGTATCATCACCTGAGATAGTTTAATTAAATAGGGTTTAGCTTCATCTTCTGCCAGTCTCTATTGTCTTCCTTCCCCCACAGGTGTTGGCTTGAGAATGCTCTTCAAAAAACTTATTTTATTGTCTCAGATATTTGTCTCAGAGTCTGTTCTAGGATACCAAACTACAACAACAAATGTGGGAAATTACTTGAATATTCTGGAATAAATTACTTCGCTTTTTTAAGTTAAGAGGTGTTCAAAGTGGTTTGTTTTCTCAAGGATGAAATGAGCATCCATCAGAGTAATTCTTAGGTCTCTTTGTCACTTTATTTTGATATTATAATTATTTTAAGTGTTGCTGTCATCAAGTTAATTATGTTCCAGCTATAATACTAGGTATTTTATACACAGTAGTTTATTGAATCTTAACAACAATCCTGCATGCAGATACAGGTATGAATATAAATTTTCCTTTCATAGATGAGGAGATTGGAGACTTATAAAGGTAAGTAACCTGCCATAGTCATTTAGCTACAAAAATTTCTGATTCTGATTGATTCTCCCATTAAACTTTAAACTACTTAAAGGCAAGAGCCAGTTCTTTAATACACAGCACTGTTTCCCAACATGTAATGCAATATCTTGCCCTCAGTAGTAGTCAGTACATTGATCAAGTAAATAAATGAATCCACATATGTCTGACCCCAAATCATGCCATTAGCCCCTGTGCTGTGCAGTCTCCCAGATAAGCTAGGGGCCCTGGAGTTAATGATGAACATCACAAAAAAATAAAAAATAAAATAAAAAAGGAAGTCTAAGATGTCAAAAGTGAACTATGCTGAACAAACAGGAATGGATGATTTAAATGTGTTTTTCTTTAAAAATGAAGAGTGAAAGTCTTCCTTTGTTTATTTTTATGGTAGATCCTTATAGCTGTCAGAGATTAGACCAGAGAAGGAACACTGAGGCTGCCTATAGGATTGAGTTATTTGATCCCTTTCCATGTGTCTTTATTAAAATCATATATTTAATTTAATGTCAGGAGGGTTAAAAAGATCACATAAAGAAAATAATGACTATTTCCACAAATGTAGTGTTAAAGTAATGGAAATGAAGTCTCCACCCACCTTCCTGCTTTCGTAGGCAGCATATGTAGAAATAGAAATGAAAAAGAAACATTACCACTGTTGATTATCATGATTTATATCTCTTTTCTGTCCCAAATGACTTTTTTTTCCTCAGAATATTTCCCAAAGAGCACTCATAATGTCTCTAAAGTTTGGATGCAGATATTAAGCTGGTAACTTGTTCAACAGTTAAGTGAAAATGAAAGGTCACATTTCTAAGTATGCTTAAATACATAGAATGTCATAGTATGCTCCAGGGGGACAGAGATCACTAGGAGACTCCTCCAGGAACAAAGGAGTTGGAGGTGACATTCCTCTCCCTTGCACCCCAGGTTAAACACACGGCCAGCTGTGGGAACCAGCACACCACTAACATTCACTACCCAACTTGCTTACACCATGTCCCTGTCTCCAGGTTTTGGGGATCTGCCCCCTCCAGCCAGGCTTGCCTCAGGCCCAGCACTGCTGGTCTGTTCCCCCAGAAGACCAGCACATAACTTAACACCACTGCATGTCCTGACCACATGTTTTGTGGGTCTCATTTGTGGTGGTGGCAGCAGCAGGTCTCCTTTGGGGGAGACCCATGGTACTCACCTTGTAAAAATTGTGAGCCCTGCTGACACACATGTTTTGCTGATCTACCCACACTGGCCCAGTCCCAGCAGCAGTGGCTCATCCCCTCTCATGGAGGAGAGGAGTGCCACTGGGCACCTCTCCTACAAGGATCCACCCCCTCCAATTGCTCTTGGCAGGAGCCCATTTGTAGGGGAGCCAGAAGCCTGGCTGTGGGCAAGCAGCCCCAGTATGGGCCAGGACCACTCCAAAGTGACTCCTACCATGGGGAGAGGGAAAGAAAACACATATACAAGTCAGATGGTGGCCCCAGCAGAGGTCTATGGGCAGACAGCTGATCTGATTGTAAGCCCTGCTCAACAATGAAAGTTTCTTGGGGAACAATATGGGAAAAGTACCCTGCAGCTTAGTGCTACTTCACCTCTGGCAAACATCTGGTCTGACTCAACTCAAGCCCAAGGCATCCCCAGACTGGTCCACCAACACAGGGACCGAACACTACCCACATCAAGAAATGAGCCATTGCAGACAACTGGACTGAAGGAAAATGTGGCTTAGCCACAATAGCAGGGCACATGCATTACATATTAGAGTCACCCCTGAAATGCCAAATTCAGGTAAATGGGATGCGGCACTGCAGAGCACTATAGGACCTCTTCTTCATAAGGAGGCTACTTTCAAGAATAAGAGCTATAGATGACTTTCCTAATACACAGAAATACATAGACTTAGACATAATAAGGAGACAAAGGAATATGTCACAAATCAAAGAATAGGACAAAACCCCACAAGAGACCTAAGCAAAACAGAGATAGGTAATATGCCTGAATAAAAATTTAAAGTAATGATCATAAAGATACGGGGCTTGAGAAAAGAGTCGAGGACATCAGTGAGACTCTTAAAAAGATAAAAAAGAACCAATCAGAGATGAAGAACAAAATAAATGAAATTAACAATACACTAGGTGGAATAAATAGCAGAGTAGAAGAAGTGGAAGAATGAATCAGTGACCTGGAGGACAGAGTAATGGCAAGTACTCAGGCTGAGCAAGTTAGATAAAAAAAAAATACACACACACACACACACACACACACAAAATGAGATTAGACTTAGAGATCTCAGTGACTCCATCAAACATAATAACATTTGCATTGCAGAGATCCCAGAATAAAAGAGAGGAAAGGGGGCAGAAAATGTATTTGAAGAAATAATAGCTGAAAACTTCCCTCTCTGGGAAAGGAAACAGATCTCCAGATCCAGGATGCACAGAGAGCCCCAACAAGACCAACCCAAGGAGGGCCACACCAAGACACATAGTAATTAAAATGGCAAAAAGTCATGATTAAGAGAAAAAATTTTAAAGCAGCAAGAAGAAAGAAGACAGTTACATACAAGGGAAATCTCATAAGGATATCAGCTGATATTTCAGCAGAAACTTTGCATGATACATTCAAAGTGCTGAAAGAAAAAAAAATCTGCGGCCAAGAATACTCTATCCATCAAGGCTATCGTTCAGAATAAAAGGTGAGATAGTTTTCCAGAAAACAAAAGTTAAAGGAATTCATGACCACTAAACCAGCCCTACAAGATAAGTTAAAGGGGATGTGTTGAGTGGAAAGGAAAGACCTTACATAAGATTAAGAAAAGCAGGAAGCATAAAAGCAGTAAAAATAATTATATCCAGAAAAACCAGGCAAGGGACTCACAAAATTAAAGGATGTAAAGTATAATAATATATACTTAAAACATGGTGGGGAGAGGAGTAAAGAATGGACTAAAATTTAGGTGATCATTAACTTAATGCAGACAGTTATATACAGATGTTATATTAAACCTAACGTAAGCACAAATCAAAAGCTACTAATAGATATGCAAAAAGGAAAGAGAAAGGAATCTGAGTATATCACTAAAGAAAGCCAACTTATGGTGAAGGAAGAGAGCAAGGAAACAAAAGAACAGAGAAGAACTACAGAAACAACCACAAAACAAGTAGCAAAATAGCAATAAAAACATATCTATCAATAATTATTTTGAATATATATGGATTAACAGATATATTCAGAATATTCCATAATAAAACCACAGAATAAACATACTTTTCCAGTGCACATGGAATATTCTCCAGAATACATCATATATTCGGTCACAAAACAAGTCTCAACAGATTCAAGAAATTCAAAGTCGCACCATGCATCTTTTCTGACCACAAGGCTATGAAACTAGAAATCAACCACAAGAAAAAATCTGGAAAGAGCCCAAACACATGGAGGTTAAATAACATGCTACTAAACAATGATCGGGTCAAGTAATACATCAAAGAGGAAATTAAGGGAAAATACATAGAGACCAATGAAAATGAAAATACACTGGTCCAAAATCTTTGGGATGCAGCAAAAGCTGTTCTAAGAGGAAAGTTTATAGCAATACAGACCTACCTCAAGAAGCATGAAATATCTCAAGTAAACAATCTAACCTTACACTCAAAGAAGCTAGAAAAGAACAAGGAAACCCTAAACCTGAAGAAGGAAATAATAAAAATTAGAGCAGAAATAAATGACATAGAGACTAAAAACAAATGCAAACAATAAAAACAACAGACTGATGAAACCAGGAGCTGTTTCTTTGAAAAAATCTACAAAATTGATAACCCCCTGGCCAGACTCATTGAGAGAGAGGAGAAAGGGAGGGAGAGAGAGAGAACTCAAACAAAATCAGAAATGGAAGAGGACAACCAGCACCACAGAAAGACAAAAGATGGAAGATAATATTATGAAAAATTATATGCCAACAAATTGGACAACCATAAAAAACGGATTAAATTCCTAGACATATAACCTACCAAAACTGAAGCAGGAAGAAATAGAAAATTTGAACAGGCTGATTACCAGCAATGAAACTGAATCAGTAATCAAAAAAAATCTCAACAAACAGAAGTCCAGGAGCAGATAGCTTCAATGGCAAATTCTACCAACTATTAAAAGAAGAGATAATACCTATTCTTCTTAAATGTTTCCAAAAATAAAAGAGGAAGCAAATTGTCTAAATTCATTCTATGAGGCTGCCATTACATTGATACCAAATCAGATAAAGACACCACAAAAATGAGAACTACACGCCAATATCTCCCATGAACATAGATGCAAGAATCCTCAACAAAATACTGGCAAACCAAATGTAACAATACATTAAAAACAATCATTCACCATGATCAAGTGGGATTTATTCCTGGGTTGCAAGTGTGGTTAAATAGTTGCAAATCAATCAATGTGATACATCACATTAATAAGAAAGGAGAAAAACCATATGATCATTTTATCATTTCAATAGAGGCAGAAAAACATTTGACCGAGTACAACATCCATTCATGCTAAAAAATACCCTCACCAGGTAGGTTTACAGTAACATATCTCAACATAATGAAGGCCATATATGAAAAACCCAAAGCTAACATCATACTCAATGGTAAAACAAAACAAAACAAAACTGAGAGCTTTTCCTCTAAGGTCAGGAAAAAGACAAGAATGTTCACTCTCACTACCGTTTTGCAATACAGTATTAGGAATCCTGGCTGCAAGGATTCCTATTTCTTCAAAAAAGAAATAATAGGCATCCAAATCAGTAAGGAAGAAGTAAAACTTTCACTATTTGCAGATGACATGAGACTCTCTATAAAAAACCCTGAAGACTCCACCTAAAACTAATAGATCAGATAAATGAGTTCAGTATGTTTACAGGATACAAAATCATTGTACAGAAATCTTTCATTTCTATACACTAATAATGAAGGAACAGAAAGAGAAATTCAGAAAACAATCCCATTTACAATTGTACCAAAAATAATACAATACTTAGGAATAAACTTAACCAAGGAGGTGAAAGGCCTATAATCTGAAAAGTATAAAACACGGCTGAAAGAAATCAAAGATGACACAAACAAATGGAAAGACAGTCTATGCTCATGGATTGGAAGAACAAATATTGTTAACCTACCCAACACAACCTACAGATTTAATGTAATCCCTATGAAAATACCAATAGCATTTTTCACAGAAGTAGAACAAATTATCCTAAAATTTGTAGGGAACTGTAAAATACCCCAAATACCCAAAGCAACCTTGAAAAAGAAAAACAAAGTTGGAGGTATCACAATTCTATACACCAAGTTATACTACAAAGCTGTAATACTGAAGGCAATATAGTACTGGAACAAAAAACAGACACATAGATCAATGGAACAGAATAGAAAGTGCTGAAATAAACCCATGATTATAAGGTCAATTAACCTGACACTGGGAGTAAGCATACACACAATGTGAAAAATCTCTTCAACAAATGGTGGAAAGCTATATGTAAAAGAATGAAACTGGACCACTATTTAATGCCATGCACAAAAATAAACTCAAAGTGGATTGAAGACCTAAATGTGAGACCTAAAACCATAAAAATCCTGAAAGAGACCAGGGGCAGTAATTTTACTGCATATTTGCTGTAATGGCATCTTTCTAGATAGGTCTCCTGAAGCAAGAGAAAGAAAAGCCAAAATAAACTACTGGGGCTACATAAAATTAAAAAAGCTTCTGCACAGTGGAAGGAAACAACCAACAAAACTAAAATGCAATCTACTGAACAAGAGAAGATATTTGTGAATGACATATCCAGTAAAGGATTAGTATGCAAGATATATAAAGAATTTTTACAACTCAATATCCAAAAGACAAATAATCCAAATAAAAAAATCGGCAGAAGACATGGCAGACATGTCTCCAAATAAGACACTCAGATGGCTGACATATGAAAAGATGCTCAACACTGGGGAAAGGCAAATCAAAATTACAATGAGATATCACCTTACACCTGTCAGAATAGCTAAAATCAAAAACAGAAGTCAAGTGTTGGTGAGGATGTGGAGAAAAAAGAACCACCTTGTATTGTTGGTGGGGATGAAAACTGGTGCAGGCACTGTGGAAGACAGTATGGAGGTGCCTTAAAAATTTAAAAATAGAACTGCCCTACGATCCAGTAATTGGACTACTGGGTATTTGCCCAAAAGATATAAAAATGCTAAAATGAAGTGATATATGCACACCTATGTTTATTGCAGCATTATTTACAATAGCCAAATTATAGAAACAACCCAAGTGTGAATTCACAGGTAAATGGATAAAGAAGATATAGCATATATATATATATATATATATATATATATATATATATATATATAAAATACACACAATGGAATATTATTCAGCTATAAAAAAGAATGAAATCCTGCCATTTGCAACTACATGGATGGATCTAGAGAGTTTAATGCTAAGCACAATAAGCCAGTCAGAGAAAGACAAGTACCATATGATCTCACTCATATGTGGAATTTAAGAAACAAAACAAAGGAAAGAGACACACAAACCAAAAAAACAGACTTTTAACTATAGGATACTAACAGATGGTTACCTGAGGGGAGGTAGGGGGATGGGTGAAGTAGGTAAAGTAGATTAAGAATATATGTACCTTGATTAACACTGAGTAACATATGGAACTGTTGAATCACTATATTGCATACCTGCAACCAATATAACCCTGTAGATTAACTACACTAGAATCAAAATAAAAGAAAAAAATTAAAGGTAAAAAAATAGCAGTTTACTACAAACATGAAGACAATATTAAAAGAGAAAAGACACGTTTAACAAAATATCTCAACTTGAAATCACTGAGTATAAGGACACCCTGAAGATATCCCCTAATATGCTTTAGTTTTACAGAAAATTGGGGAGCTTCATCTTAGTAACAATAATCTTCACGCATGAATTTATAGTATTGTTCTGATGTATTTGATACATTTTAGCAATATTCCCATGGGTACTAGGAGGCCACTAACAGGTATTAAATCAAGAAGACTGTCTATCCCACACTATCTGTAGGATACAAATTCATTATGCTTCCATCTTCCTGTCAATATACAGCCATACCTTGTTTTATTACACTTGACATTTTTTACAGATTGAAGGCTCTGCCAATCCTGCATTAAGCAAGTCTATGGGCACCATTTTTCTAACAGCATCTGCTCACTTCATGTCTCTGTGTCACATTTTTATAATTCTTACAATATTTCAAAATAGTCATTGTTTTTATATTTGTTATGGTCCTCTCTTATTGGTGTTGAAATTGTGCCACAAACTGCAACTATAGAAGATGGCAAACAATTGATAAATGTGGTGTGTGTTCTGACTGCTCCACCAACCAGCCACTCCTCTGATGCTCTCCCTCTCCTTAAGCCTCCCTATTCCCTGGCACAAGGATATTGAAATTATGGCAATAACACTACAATGGCCTAAGTGGTCAAGGTAAACAAAGAGTTGCACATCTCTCACCTTTAAACCAAAAGCTAGAAATGACTAAGCTTAGTGAGGAAGACATGTTGAAATCCAAGATAGGCTGACAGCTTGTTTTCTTGTGCCAAACAGCCAAATTGTGAATGTAAAGGACATTAAAAGAAGAAGATAGCAGGAGAGGAAGAATGAAGGGGAGTAAGTCAGAGGGGGAGACGAACCAGGAGAGATGATGGACTCTGAAAAACAAACTGAGGTTTCTAGAGGGGAGGAGGGTAGGGGGATGGGTTAGCCTGGTGATGGGTATTAAAGAGGGCACATTCTACATGGAGCACTGGGTGTTATGAACAAACAATGAATCATGGAACACTACACCAAAACAAATTATGTAATATATGGTGATTAACATAACAATAAAAAAATTTTTAAAAAGTGCTACCCCAGTGAACACATGAATGATAAGAAAGTGAAATATACTTATTGCTTAGATGGAGAAAGTTTTAGTGGTCTGGATAGAAGATCAAACCAGCTACATTTCCTTAAGCCAAAGCCTAATTCCCAGAAAGGGCCCCAGTTTGTTCAATTCTATGAAGGCTGAGAGGTGAGGAAGCTGAAGAAGAATATGATATTACTAGAGACTGGTTCATGAAGTTTAAGGAAAGAAGCCATCTCTAAAACATCAAAGGTCAAGGTGAGGCAGAAAGTGCTGATTTAGAAGTTCCAGCAAGTTATCCAGAAGTTCTAAGATAATTAATGAAGGTAGCTATTCCAAACAACAGATTTTCAGTGTAGTCAAAATAGTTCTTCTATTGAAAGAAGATGCTATCTAGGACTTTCATAGCTAGAGAGGAGAAGTCAATGCCTGGCTTCAAAGGACAGGTTGGCTCTCTTGTTAGAGGCTAATGCAGCTGGTGACTTTAAATTGAAGCCAATCTGAAAATCCTAGGGCCCTTAAAACATAAAAAAATTCTATTCTGCCTGTGCTCTATAAATGGAACAAAACTTGAATGACGGTACATCTGTTTACAACGTGGCTTAGTGAATATTTTAAGCCTACTGTTGAGACCTACTGTCAGAGAAAAAAAGATTCTTTTTGAAATATTACTCCTCATTGACAATGCAACTGATCATTCAAGAGCTTTGTCAGAAATATACAATGAGATTGATGCTTTTATGCATGCCAACACAACACCCATTCTGTAGCCCATGGATCAAGAAGTCATTTCAACTTTCAAGTCTTATTATTTAAGAAATAAATCTTGTAAATCTATAGCTGCTGCTATTGAGAGTGATGCCTCTGATGGATATGGGCAAACTCAATTGACAACCTTCTGGAAAGGATTCACCATTCCAAATGTCATTAAGGATATTCATGATTCATGGAAAGTGGTTAAAAAAAATCAACATTAACAGGAATTTGGAAGAAATGGACTCTAACCCTCATGGATGACTAAGGGCTTCAAGACTTTAGTGGAGAAAGTAAATGCAGATGTGGTAGAAATAGCAAGAGAGCTAAAATGAGAACTGGAGACTAGAATATGACTGAATTGCTGAAATCTTATGATAAAATGTTAATGTATAAGGAGTTGCTTCTTATGGATGAGCAAATAAAGTTTCTTGAGATGGAAACTACTTCTGGTGAAGATGCTGTAAAATTATTACAGTGACAGCATAGAATTTAGAATATTACATGAACTTAGTTGGCTAAGCAGCAGCAGGATTTTAGAGGGTTGACTTCAATTTTGAAACAAGTTCTACTGTGGGTAAAATGCTATCAAACAACATTACATGCTACAGAGAAGTCATTTGTGAGAGGAAGAGTCTATCAAGGTGACAACTCATTGTCTTATCTTAAGAAATTGCCACAGCCACCCCAGCTTTCAACAACCACCACCCTGATAAGTGAGCAGCCAGCAATATCAGGACAAGACCTTCCACCAGCAAAAAAAAATTTACAAGTCCTGGAAATCAGAGATGATGGCTAACATTTTTTAGTAATAAAATATTTTTAAGGAAGACATGTACATTGTTTTTTTAGGCATAATGCTATCGCACACTTAATACACTACAGCATAGTGTCACATAACTTTTGTATGCACTGGGAAACCAAAAAAATTCATTTGACTTGCTTTATTGTGATATTAGCTTTATTGTAGTGGTTTGGAATTGAACCTGCAATATCTCCAACGTATGCCTATAATAGGAACAATAGAAGCTACCTCAAAAGACTGTTGTGAAAATTAAATATGTAAGGGTATTAGAAGAATGCTTGGCATTAATATACATTCAATAAATATCATGTATTATTATTTTAAGCAGATGAACTTTTTCAGTGGTTCTTAAATGTTTAATATGTGTCAACGAGCTGGGTCAGGTAGATGGGCTGTATATAGGAAAAGTGGATGACTTGAGGTTGCATTCTTGCAGTACATCAGTAAGACCTTGATTTAAAGGGACATAAGGAAAAGATAAAAGCAAAGATAATCTCCAGGTGTTGGCCTGATAATGGTGCCATTTGTTGAGAAAAAGGATATTTGGGAAATAGGTTTCAGAGTCAAAATCAAGTTTGTTTGGTTCTATGTCAAATATATTAATTAATCAAAGTGATGACAACTGGATAAGTAAATTAGGGCTCAAAATAGAGATCACTTTTAGAGAAATGGTTTTCTAGGGAACAATGAAATGATAGGTATGTAAAACGACACCACCTAGATCTCGAGTATGCAGAAATTTTCATTGGCTCCTTCAGCACATTTTGTATCAGCTGACTGCCACAGTGTACTCTATACTCTTCTCTTTCCTCCTTCTTTGCAACAATAAATCTTTCACTTTTTGCCTCTAGAGCCATCATAATTCAACTTGTCAGTTTCTATCTCTGTATTTTTCTAAACCAAGATAGGGCTCTCTTCAAGAGGAGTTCTGGTGCCAGCATGTAATCTTTGCTTGCTTTTTTTTTTTAACTTTGAAAAATATTTTATTTTTTCCCCTTTTCCTCATTTTCGTTGCCTTTCTTTTACTTAACTTCAATTAATTAACATACAATGTATTAGTTTGAGAGGTAGAAGTCAGTGATTCTTTGCTTTCTTTGTAGCATGATTCAATGAGCTGTGTCTTGTTTCTCTCATTAGAGTATAAACTTCTTGTGAGAAAGAAGATAGTGTATTCTCTTGGACCTGATTTTTTCTGATTAAAAAGTATAACCAAAAGTCTAAATTAAACACTTGCTGAAATTTTTCTAAGTGCTCTATAGTTCTCCTTAGGTCATTATAGTTACTTTGTTTTTAGTTCCTTAAATTTCTAGGTTACCATTTTGCTGACACAAATCATGATATTGGTAATTCTAAAACTCTCTTAGCATATGCTTAAATAAGTATAGTATTTTAAATCCAACAAAAATTTAATGGCCTCATATATGGATGTGCATTACTCAGTAAAATAATCTGTATTCTCAGATAAAACTATAGAATTCAAATTTAGGAAATTAGATAAACAAATTTCAAAATGCCTTTTAGTTCAACAATAAAAAGAAATAAGCTATCAAGCCATAGAAAGACACGAAGGAATCTTAGATGTGTATTACTGGGTGAACTAAGCCAAATAGGAAAAGACTACATGAATACTGTATGATTTCAACTATACAACATTATGAAAAAGGCAAAATTATGGAGACAATAAACAGATCAGTAGTTGCTAGGGATCAGAGGAAAAGGGAGCACATAGGATTTTTAGGGCAGTGAAAATATTCTGTATGACATTATAATAATAGAGAAGTGTCATATGAATTTGTTCCAACCTAAAGAAGGTATAGCTCATAGAGTGAACCCTAAGGTAGACTATGGGCTTTAATTATATGTCAATGTAGGTTCATCATTGGTAAAAAAAAAAAAAAAAATTATGTACCATTCTGGTGAATTTTGTTTATAACGGCAAGAGGTTATGAATGTGTGGGGCAGATGGTGTAAGAGAAATCTCTGTACCTTCCTCTCCATTTTGTTGTAAAACTAAAACTGCTCCAAAAAACTATTTAAAAAATGTCTTTTATAGTAAATTATCCATTTAACCACTATTTGTAGCAGTATTGCACTGGGAAATTTAATCTCATGAATTATGTTTTTTTTTTTAAGCCTTGTTGAAAATTTAGGGTTTTGCACACATATGTGAAAATACCACTCTGTATTCTATATGCTATGAATGGATTTTTTTTTTTTAGACATCTTTTCCTTTCTGTGTCTACTGTAGGCTACATATCGAAATCGAATTGTGAACCAAAGTCTCAGCACAAGGGACAGAAAAGCAATGCATACTCCCACCGAGGACCGATTTAGATACTCAGCTGATCAGACAAGCCCCTACAAAAGTAAGACCTGTCAACTATCAAGTCTATGTTTAAGTAATTTCTTGAAGGACAAGGAACTAGTGGAAGTTATCAAACACTCAAGAGGAACTTATGAAACCCTCACATCAGAGGTCACCCAGAACTTACGGGCCACCGTAGGGCAGAACTCTCTGAAGCCAACAGCTAAGACCGAAGGGACTTCCACATTCTCAGAGAAACCAAAGGACCAAGCTACTGTGGCCCGACAGCATTCAACCTTTACAGGAAGGTTTGGACAGCCACCAAGAGGGCCAATCTCTTTACACATGTACAGCAGAAAGAATGTTTTTCTCCACCACAATTTACACACCACTGAGCTGCAAACTCTAGGCCAGCAGGATGGATAATTAAATCACCCTATTCCTGTCTCTTGGTAGGATAAGGATGGTTAGTGTTTCTCGTGCATAGCTCATGTTTAAATTGTCATATCCTTACTACTTTTTGTTTTTAGTTATAAACAAAGAATTGTGCACTTTTTTTTTTTTTAGAATGAGGGTTCAGGCATGTTAATTGAATTAGGTTCAGTAGCCTTGAAGACTTTATTATATATATGTATAATAAGTGGGACCATCTTGTTGGTTTATATAGTCCATAGTTTATTTATCTTTATCAGTCACTGATATGCATTGACATTTCAGAAGGTAATAATATCAAATAGCACTCTGTTCACTTAATGGTGTTACTGTGAAAATAGATGTGAGGAATAAATAGATAAAGGAACTGTAAAGAATTTTAAATTACATAGTCATAGAAGGAGAAGAAAAGAAGGATTTTAAAGTCTTATATTTGAGGTGTATTTATTTGAAGAATGAAGCTTGCTGGCATGTAACCTAGAGATACGTCTGTCTCTCTATTTCATACCTTCAAGCTTATTCTGCCATACTCTTAAGGGGGAAACGGCTATTTCTTTTATCCTCTAAATGTTTAGTTCACACTGGTTCACAAAGGATTTCAGACTGAGTAATTGCTATCCAAATAGAGAATGACAGCTCTGATCTCTGAAAAATTTTGCTTTCTGTTTTGCTATGGCTGTTGAAGTAGTAGGACATAACACAGTGAGGTGGTAAAGATGGGTGAATTTTGTCAAATAATGCATAAACATGACATGTTACATTCTGAGTCACTGTCATGGCAATATCAGATTTTTTTTTTATCTGAAGGATGGGTCATTCTAAGAAAACTATTTTTTTTCACTTTCCTTGTATTTTTAACATTTTTACTTATTTTTATGTATGTCCAATTTTACTCACTATGTATCAATTGCTCTATATGATGAGTTGAGGAACAGAAAGTCAGTTTCTTGGTAGCCCAATATACACGATTCTGACAACTCAGTCATCTAGATTTAGAAGAAAAAGTAAATATATGTGAACTTTGGCAGTTTGATCTCAGAACTAAATCTCTAACAGAAATGTTTAAAACTCATTTCACGGGAAATATTTCTCTTTAGCAAACAAGGCTAATATGTTTTGTACATAAGTGCACATGAGATCAATAAATCTAAATAATTCCTTTATGTTTAATTAATAACAGAGCTATACACAACTGTAGAAATAAATAACTAAATAAATAGTTTTAAAACAGTAAGGATCAGGGCTGCAATTTTCTTATACAGAGATAAAAGCTAGTAACTTTATCCATATTAGGCATAGTCCCTGCAAATTGAAATTGTCATACCTACTGCATGATCTGTTTCCCTTGCATTCTCTAACAGACAGACTCCATCAGCATGTACAAATGAAACGAATAAAGGGAAATTGAGATAGCAGTTTTAGCATGGCATCTGAATATTCTGCTTAAATTAAAGCTGTGTATGAAATGCATCTCTTAATACAAAAATGGATTTAAGTTCTATCCTTTGGGGAAAAGCCATTAAATTTCCCCCCAGCTCTAACTAATAAACTTTGCTCCATTTTTACACTTTGATTAGAATTGGTAAGAGTCAACAGCCTAGTGGAAATGTTTTACTTTTAATTTTGGTTTTCCGAAGGAAGACACATGTGCATCAAGACAAATGTTTGCCAAATGTTTTCTTTGTGTGTTTGTAATTCTGCCAAAAGAGAATAATACACACAGAAATTGGCTTGGCTGAATGAGACTGCTATCTAAAATTCCCACTCTAGATGCTATAATATTCACGCAGATATACATTTCAGTCTGGGCAATATTTAAGAAATGATAGAAAAACTATGATTATTTATTGTGGAATCCAGCTTCATTTGTCCTGAATGTGGTGTGTGTTGCTAGAATATTTGAAGTCTGTAAATAAATTAGCACGATAAAATAATCAAGGATTTTTTCCCAGGATATGGAAGAACTATGTATCACAAATAATGTTTTTGATTTGGACTTTTGGAGTTTATAGTTTTGTTTTTCTGAAAGATAGACTTTTGAATTATGCTTTGTAAAAATATAGTCTATTTAAGAAAATCTGTCATTTAATAGACATTTTAAGAGATGTTTTAAACACTAGTATTTTCTTGAAAAATCTTTTTTAAAGCTGAAACATTCAAAAAGAAAACCTGGATTCAACAGTTCAATTTTAAAAGGAGGGGTATTTTTTGGAAATATCATCTTAAAGCTGTTTTGTATCAGTATTTTCAGCATTGTTATAATATTATTTGTAATACTGAGTGTAACTCAGGCCTGGAGAAGGTATAAGCCCACTATGCTAGTGTACATCAGTAACTGTCAAACAGGGGTCCTTTGTAAGTTCCTCTTGTGTATGTATAGTAACTCAGAACAATGGCACGTGGGTATTCTTTCAGCAAACTGATTTCTTTGTATGAAAATCTCTAGTTTTCTAAGGCAGTTCCATGTATAAAAATGATTTATACATTTCTCCAAGGCGGTACATATCCAAAGACATGACACCAGGGGGAAAAAGTGCTTGTTTTTCTGAGGGAAGCAGTTGTCTTTTCTTTCCGTTCCTCTTTCTTCTGTGCATGTGTGTGTGTAGCTAAGCCGAAACAACCCTATAAAATGTCTGCTGCCAATGGTCTCTTCTGAATGTTGAATGTGTTTTAAAGGACACGTAAGAAGAGAGATTCCTCGAGGAAAAGTTGTTTCCACCTGAAATAAACTGTTCCTGTTTTTGTAACTATTGGAACATGCAACTCTTTCTATGAACTCAGTGATTTTTTTTTTGAGTAATTTTATATGCTAACAGAGTCACAGCAAAATTATGAAGTATCTCTCCAACTATTTTTGCTTCTTTGGAGCACCATCATTTTTGTGCAAATGACACCCTGAAACCTTAGCTGCAAAATGCTCAAGGTATGAATCTACCAGTATCAATATGCTCAGGGTAAGAACCTAGAGCCACACATTGTTCAACTTGTTTTTATCATTTACAGATTGAGATATAAATAAAATAGCAAGCCTCTAGTCACCATTAAACACTTGTAGACGTGTCCATACTTCCCTAGCTAAAATGTTTACAAATGGTCATGATTAATCTGAGTTTTCCAAGGTTTAATCCAACCCATGGTCATTATTTCCCGAGTGTTACTGAATTCAAAGGAAATTTCACTTTTTTTTTTTTTGCCTTGTGTGTGTTTGAGATAATACCTCCCCCTAAAAAGTTAGCATTTTTTAATTATCATGTATTTACAGATTACATCCCCGAGATAAGTAACAATATTCCACTAGTCCTCCCAAGAACTTTCTCAGTAACTTAGTTCTAAGTTGATGGAACAGTAAGAGCAGTTTACTGACTGTCAAGTAGTGTCGCTCCACACTCATTATCACCTTTCCCATTATAAAAAAGTGGTAATCCAATACAGTGAGTAAATTGGAATACAGAGTATAATCTTATAATCTCAATTTTGTCCCATATTTTCACCTTCAGAATTATACATTCTGAATATCTGTAGAAGTATGAAGTGCTTCAAAGCAGCCCTTAAACTCTATGTGGTTCAAAGTGGAATAAGAAAGGGGTATATCTAAAGGCGCTGTCTGAAATTGCCATCCATGTGCCTGAATCACATTCCCCATGGCTGAGGCTTTTCCCTGGGTGATACATCAGTTTAAATGCAGTACTGATTCATTTATACTAGGATTTTAATTTCATTCTGGGACTCGACTCTAGGCATTATTATCATGTCTATTATTATTATTATTATTATTATTATTATTGTACAAGAAACAGGTCAATTATACATTATGTATTCTTTGGGAATTTACACCTCCTGGAATTTAACCTTTTTTTCTTCTTGTTCATTTTCCATGAACTAACTTCATCATGCCAACTCTAGGCTATATCTAAACATATGGCAGTGAGGATAAAAAATACAAACTGTCTGGGCTTTTATAAAAAGCTGAATTACACTGTGTAGAAAAGCAAACAGCCAACTATCAACCAAAGAAGCCTACTCCTCTAGTATACATTATCCCCAAATTTTTATTTTTCAAATCTTAATCTGTGCCATATTCTTTCACCAATAGTCAGAACCACAAACATATCCATAAACTATTTACAATGAATTTGATCTTTCTCAGAACCCAGCTGCAGTTCCAAGTAGCACAGGCCAAATACAAAAGTAAAAGATACACCTTCTGGTTGTGTTACATATGGAAAAGAATGAAAGTAGTATAACCTATTTTAGACCCGGAGAGTTTTCCACAAAAATCTTGACACAATAAAAAATTCCTAATACAGAGTGGGTTTCTTCCACCTGAATGTGGGATATCAAGATTCTTTCTAGAAAAGTTTCAGTGAAGTCCCTTTAACTTTACTGATTTAATCTAACAAACTTACTTTTTTCTTCCTGAACATAAAATTTAGGAGCTTGAACATAAAATTCAAGAAAAGGAGCTTCAGTATCTTATCATCCTTTCCAAACATTACCTCATCGTTTTAGTAAGCTCAGATTACATAACAAAATACTATAGACTGGGTGGCTTAATCAATAGACACTTATTTCCCATAGTTCTGGAAGATGGAACATCTAATATCCAAGTGCAAGCAGTTTCAGTTCCTGGCTTTAGGACAGCTGTGTCATTTTCGATAAGTCCTCCTCTCATAAGGCCACTGATCCTTTCACATGGCTCCAATATTGTGACTTCATCTAAACCTTATTATTTTCCAAAGGCCCCACCTCCCAATACCATCACACTGGGGTTAGGCTTCAAAATATGACTTTAGAGGGAACACAAAATCCATTCCATAGCATTAATTTTCAGCTTACAACTACCTAATAAGTTCACTGTTGCTTTACTCATTTCATGAATGAGATCAGAAAGGTAGGTAGTTTCCCAAGGACACGCAGCATGTATGTTGACCTGGATTCCATAATCCTTGATCTTTCCTTTTATACTATGCTCCAGACTAGGCTCCCTCCCAAGAAGTCTCCAGAGTAGGCTCCCAGAGTGACCAGTGCTTCCAAGGAAGCAGAGTAACTCAAGGAAATATGTGCTGCCCCATTCTCCTTTACTCTTAAAATTCCATTGATATTGCTAGGGAAGATCATCTGAACAATGATCTATTTTAGCAAAAAAGCTACTTATTCAAAAGCATTTTTAAAACAAGTATTGATGTTTAGATCAATAAATATAGAATCCTGAGAGGAAAGAACTTATTGTATTTCAAGGTTGTCTCCTAGAAAATTTGACATCCTAAATTTCTTTTTTTGAAGGCAATTGCACTGACGTAATTTCATGTTATATATTTTTTTTTAAAGGAGAGGGCCAATAAAGTGTCTAACATAAGCAAAACATACAGTAGATGAAAAATAATGTAGTTATCAGATTATCTTATTTCTTTCCTTCATTTTCTGAGGCTATTGATATAGATGTCATTGAATTTGATACTTTTGTGTTGCCTTGTATACATCTAAAAAACAATATCTTTACAAAATTAGTTTGGATATTTCTATGTAGGGACAAAAATTACAGCTGATTTAAAGTTTCTTAAATATTTGGAAGGAATTAAAATAAAATGGGAAATGCAAATTTATTCATCTTAAATTTTGAGTAATATACACTCTGTAGTTAATCATATACCTAAATAATGGTCTGAATAAAAGAGAATCCTATCGTTAATCATCTCTTCCAAAATCTTTTCAGGAATGCAAAATAATTTGAATATTAACTAAACCCTATTTTTAGAGGGAAAAGAAACTATTTGATGTATTCTAACATACATGGGTCTGAGATTAACAGCATAACAATGTTTTCTATTCTCTAAAACTAAAAATTTAGTGAAAAAGATAACAGCAAATTACTCTGGAAATTATAATTTTTAGTAATATTGAATGCCATAGTATAATTTCTTTTGTGGCTCTTGATTTCCCAAATAGGGCAGTGATTTTATTTAATGGAAATTTCCTTTCCATTTGACTACTATTCTGAGAAAAAGAATCAATACACTTAAGCATGGTGATTAAAAAATATATATAATTCCTGAGCAAAATAAAATTTAAAACAAATATGTTGTGTGGTACCTGATTACTTTCATTATATTAATTTGTCTTAGTGATAGATTGATTTACACATATATTCACACTATGTATAAAGCAATGTGATTTCTAGATTCTTGAAAGTTGTGGTGATTGGCAAGAGGCAAATCAGCCACTTATTTCATCAGTCAGTTGACCTGATTTCTATTTCCACTTCCTTTGCCACTGGGCTTTTCTTAGTTCATGATATCCACTAATCAAGTACACTATCCCAGGGACCATTGGGAGATTATAATACTATCATTTCATTTCAATTTATGTGTGGAATCTTTTCATTCTGTTTATACTCTTTATCTCCATATTTTATAACTGGTCACAATAAAAAAAATGTACCTTACGATGTTTTGACTTTATAATTTACAAAACCTTGTTTTATTAATTCTATGTGTTTTATACTAACACAAAAAATACAAAATCTTCTAAATTCTGTCTTTGTTTCTCTCTTCTCTCTCTCACACACACACACACACACACACACACACACACACACACACACAGTTTTCTAAAATGGCTGGAAGATGGATGACTCAGAACATTTGAAACAGTTAATGAGTATGTATCCATTTGGTATCCACACCAGCCAATAGGGAAGAACATGCATTAAAAATTTGGTTGCAGTGCCTTGAAAGCATACCTTAACATTTTATATTTAAACTTACCAGGTGTTCTCTACAGCTCACAACTTCAGAGTAAATGGTGCTCCTCTGTTGTATGCTCTTATGTAATGTGATTTCAAAAAGCTGAAATGAAACATGATATATTTTATAATTTATGTGAAATATGACCTTATGGTTTAAGACCCAATCCATTTTCCTGACCACAGGAAGAGTTTGTCTTTGATTCTGCACTCTATTTTCTATGTAAAATGTCAAGAAACACCATATTATTTTTTTTATTAACTTACTGAAGATATTAAATTTTAGAGGTTATTTTGAAGACTTGATGAGACCTTATAAACTCTACTTCTATATTCTGTTGGTAATTATTTACAAACCCTTTCATTATGATTATAATCAATCAGCACGTTCTTGTGGATGAATTATACAGCTATTTCTCTTTAAAATTTCAATGGAAAGTAATGTTTAAAAAGGAATATTATGTATAGAGTGATTATATATTTTTTCAAATATTCTCATTTTAAATCTTATTTTAAATGGCTCTTATACATCTCATTCCATTTCATGTTATTATTTCTATAATATAAATAATGCTTTGTCATTTGTGGAGAGATTATCAGAACAGGCATCACGCATAAAATGTATAGAAGTGACACAAGTGAATATTATGGCTGAAGTAAGGTTTAAAAATTAAATCACATTTTAGAAGATAACTATGAAAATTAGAACCAGCCTTTATACAGAAAGTTAGCTTAAGATAATAATTTAGCCAAGGGTAGTACTTCAGTTTTATTTATTGGTATCCACCCAAAATTTCACAATAGGAGATTATTGATTTATTTAAAGGCATTACTTATAATGCACCGGTAATCATATGACCAAACAAAACCAAAACCAAAATAAAATGGTATTAGAAGATGTTTTTACATGCTGTGATTCACTGCTAGGGTTTGAGTTAACTTTGTTCTTTCCTTCATGGGTTCTTATACATGTAAAAGGGAATATTTAAATTAAGTTTAACTTTTAAATAGCAACCATATTTAAGGTATTCTTAACTCTTATACCACAGTTTGCCCTCTGCATTTCATTTTTTCTCTCAAAGGAGTGCTGGATTTTGAAAAAAATATATACATATAAATCCAGTCTCAAATTCTGGTGAACAGTGAAATGTAATCATATCCTGGAAATTTATTAAACTGGTGCCATGTTTCAACTAAATGGCTGATTTTAAAGGGTCTATAATGGATACATTAGGTCATAGGCTAAGTGGTTTATCCTCACACAAACAGATGATTCAAAAGTGTGTCCAAACAGCTTTTAAATCCAAATAACATTTAACATTAGTAAATGTGATAAAATTATAGCACCTTTTTACTAGCCATTATCACTGTTTTTAAAAGTTCCTATATTAGAATATTTTTTGGTGAACATATTTCCATGTTGCTAAAAACTATAAATTTAAATATTTCAAAGAATATATTGAAGGATTGCTTCTTAGTAGGTGAGAATTCCTTGTAGTACTTACCTCTGTCAAAGCCTATCACCCCAAGAGCACCGATGATGATGATGGTGGTGGTGGTGGTGGTGAGAATGATGATTAAAACCACCACCACCAACAACAACAACAACAACAAAATCCTTCTTTGAGAGAAATCTCTAGCAAATTATCATTAGAAATTCTATTATAATCTCTGGAAGTTTCAGATTCTTCACTGATTTTTTTTATGATCCCATGTTCCAAACATTGCTTTGATAATGGATGAATTTATACAAAGACTTTGAAATTCCTGGATTGTTAAAAATAGTTTTAAACACAGGAAATTTTATCTTTAATGTCAGGTTCTTTGGCTACTATATCAAGTTTTACCTAGCATGGTGAGTTTGCTACATGTTTAAAAAATATTTCAAGCTTTCACAGAACTTTATTTTTTTAGTATATTTAACACATACACACACACACAAACACACACACAACACAGGCTTCCTGTGCTGTGCTACTTCACTATCTGTTAGAAGCAAAATTCATTGGAATGCTTGCTAAAATGTCAAAAATTTATTGACTTTTAATACTAATATGTTATGGTGAACAGAAACCACTGTCTCTTACCAGATTTGGTAATAGAGATGGCAGAAAAATGTCACATGCTTAACATTTGAGAAATATGTCATATAGAAAACAGGAATAAACACAAATGGCTGAAGTCTTTGCTAATTTTTTATTATATTGTAATGTGAAGAGTCAAGATGTTCCAATTATTTCTCTCCAATATTTCCTTAATGATACAGCAGTCTTATAAATTACCTCCTATTAAGCTTTTTCTCAATGTGTGCATGAAAGCCTTAAAGTTTATATTAGTAATAATAGATTCTCAATTTTCCACTGAAATTTCTTATGTTGAAAGACCTTCCCCTATGCTTTGGGGCAGGTTAAAAAAAGCAACTCAATATAAGATTTAAAATTAATAGGGTTGCATTCATTCAGAAGAATTATCTACACTTAAACTTTTTTTTTTTTTTATTAAGGACAACTTTAGTATTCCTGAATAAAACCATTCTGTTAACATTGTTATATTACATGCTTAAGCAGCTTTGTTCATGCATATGCAACCCATATGTTGGTTCCCTACTATCTGCCAAATTGTGTGTTTCACAGTTAAGATGTAAAAACAAAATAATTTTCCTATACACAAGTTATTTAGATATATGTTTCATTTAGTCACCTAAAAGAGTACTAGTAGTGATATAACAGGGTTAGGAGCCCTGTCTGAAATGGATTATTATTAATTTCAGTAATGCCTAACAATTACAGTGTGATGTTCTATATATGCAAGCCCTATACAAAGTAGTTACATGGATGTTTTTATTTAATCCTCACAGTAAGCCTATCAGTAGATATTTATATTATTCTTCCTCTTTTACATTTGAGAACACTAAGCATTAGGAATTTGTCCTGAGTCACACGGCCAGTAAGAGGCTCAGAAGGCTCCTCTAACAGACAGTGCTCTTCTATATACACAGAGAAAAGAGGAAAATGATTTCTTCCGGAGTTATTAAGGGTTTCTAAATAATCTAAGCAGTCATATTTGAAACAGAGGTTTGAGATAGAAAAATAGGATCATTGTAAGTTATTCTAGTACTAGCTTACATATGTAGCATAGAAAGACATTGAATACAGACTTTGGAGAAATAACTCTGAATCTTGGCTGCATAACTAATTGTTTGTATAGAATTAGCAAAATTATTGAATTCTGTAAATCTTAATTTTTTTTACATGTGACAATGTGGCTGATAATTCCTACTACAAAAAGATTTTTTGAAAGACTAAAATAGATACTATATGTGAAAAAAACCTATCATTATAATAGCTCACATTTAGCATTTAAAATCCTTATAATTCATTGTGTAATGTAATTGTCCTACAAAACCTACATGGATTTCTTGGGCAATTAGAAAATCACATGACATAGGCAGATCTTGCAAATCCGCCTTACCAGACACTGGATTTCTTTATATATTTGGAATATCACTCCTAGGAATAAATGTGCTGGCTTTTCATGGTATTCTCAAACCAACTCCTGGAAACAATTAAGTGATTTCCTAATACATTTTCTTAAGATGTGGTTCACAGGAGCAAGAAGAAGGAGGGGTTAGGGCTATAGTCACTGGACCAATTAACTTACAATTAAACCTTACAGCTTAGTATTACAAAGATGCAAATTTTTACCACATTTGCAAGGAACAGTTAATTCCCAAATTGCATATTTATTCTATAAATTTGAAAACATCCAAATCTAACAAGTACAGTTTATAAAATTATTATAAACCTGTTTCCAAATTAGGTAAGGACAATGTACACACACTTTGCTTGTGAACAAAAAGGAAGAGGAAAATCATAGACCCATTTACTAAAGAACATAGAAAAAATAATTATAAATATTATACAATTGAACCATTATTAAAATTTATCATAATTGTGTAGGGTTCATAAAAAATGCAAGGCTGCATTTTCAAAATCAGAAAAATCAATGTAATTCATCATAAGCATTAAAGGAAAAATATTACATAATTATTTCAAATTATAAAAAGCCCTTGGTAATGATGAACTCATATTTTTCATTTAAAAAATAGCTAAGAATTAAAGGAAGCTTCTTAAAATAGAATTGGCATGTTATCTGTTTCAACTCCAACTTTTAAAGATCTTGGAAATTACCATTACAATCTTTACCACAAGGAAAGCTAAGCAAACTGGTAATCTGGTTATAAACCAGATTACTGGTTATAAACCAGCAAACTGGTTTTTATAGACCCAGGGCAAGAAAACAAGGTTGCAAGGCAAACAGCAATCCTGAAGTATATAAATAGTAAACCTAAAGTCAGAGCCAAAATCAGTTTACCCAGGGCAGACACCACTGAAGAGATCAACTGATAGGAACACTTAAGTATTAATTTTAATGAATTGCTGGAGTTTGAGTATAGACTAGCATCATGTAAGAAACTAGTAAGATCACAGCCTTGGGTAGACCTCACACTTTCATGGATTTTACCTTCAGGAAATCTACCAGGTTCTTATGGTGAAGATCCAAGAATGATCTCCAAGTTCTTTCTGGGGAGAAGAACCCCTGAGAAATATGTCCAGAGCATTCTCCCTAAAAGCCCACTCTCCACGGAACAGAGTTTAGTGGAAATTTATACCATCTGTGGGAAGGGCGTTTCTCCTACTTCAGTCCCCTCTAGCTTTTCTGTCTTAATTAAGGGGTGGAAAGAAGCTAAGAAATTTCTGTAAAGGTCACAGCCCAGTGACAAAGGACTGAGACAGCATCATAAGATTTTAGAAGGTTTCCCCTCTCCCACAATTTGCCACTATACCAGTAGGGTTCCAATATTAACAGTTCATTATAGCTAAAATTCCTGCAAGATGTAGACTCTCTGAAGAGAAGTAGTTACAGAAGCCAAAGTCAACAAATGAGACAAAAACAAAGACACTAGAGAAATGTGAAGACTCTGGCACTCATAGCCATGGAAAACATAAATACAGGACAATCTTAGCTAGATTAACATAAAACCTCACACTATCTCAATTCTTATTACACAGTACATCATGTTAGGTTTGGTCAGTTTGAGCTGTGATAACAAAACACTACAATATAAGTTGTTTAGTCAAAAGCAGAAACTTTTTTCTCACTGGATTCTGGAAGTCTGAGATCATGGTGCCAGCATGATTGGTTTATGGTGAGAACCCTCTTCCTGTTTGCAGATGGCTGACTTTTCATTCTATTCTTACATGGTGGAAAGAGCAAGAGAGCTCTCTAGGGTCTGTTTTACAAGGGCACTGATTCCATTCATGAGGGTTCTCATGACTTACTCCTCTCCCACAGACCACACATCCCTTCCTAATACCATCACATTTGGAGTTAGGATTTTATATGAATGGGGTGGGGCACAAACATTCAGTCCATAATATTTAGCTTTCAACCAAAAATTACAAGTCATGATAGGAAGCAAGAAAAACAGTCTGAAGAAAAAAAATATGAGACTCAGTTATAACACAGATTTTGGAATTATCAGTCAATTTAAACTAACTGTGATTAATATCTTGAGGGCTCTAATGGGAAAAGTATACAACCCTCAAGAATAGAGAGATAAATAAGCAGAGATATAGAAACTCCAAAAACGATTCAAAGGACAATGCTAAAAATAAAACAATGGAATGATGTCACCAAAATGGCAACATAGGTCATTCCTAACTTTGCTCTCCATCACAAGAAGAACTAACAACTATTCCTGGAATACAACATCACTGAGAGAATACTAAAGATTGGGAGTGAGAAGTTCTGCTGACTCTGGAGACTGATCTGCCAACACCTGGGCAGAAAAGCTAAGTCATAGCCCCACCAACTGCATACTGTGGCTGTCAGCCAGCCCCTTTCAACCATACACCCTAGTTGGAAAAAATTGGGGAGTTGCCCAAAATGAGACCTTCCACTCCCAGCTAGATAGAAACCTGAGTCATAGTCTTCCCCCACACCACCTCCCCACCACTGCAGTGCTTGGCCTCAAACCCCATCTGAGAAGAAGAGTTGCTAAGAACATCGAGAAACTACATAACCCAGAAATTCTTGAGTGTAGAGGATAGTGGGCAGAGCTGATCACCCTGCAGAGCAAAACGAGTGGCCCTGTTTGGCCAGGGAACTTGGGGCACAAGTCAACTTGAGTCAAGACCACAAAGAGTATTAGTAGCCTTGGAGCTACTTCTCCCATTGCACCTAGGCAGGAAAACTAACTTATATTGCTGAATATAGCCTTTAGCCTTTCCAACTAAGGAACCTTGCCATAGCATGTGAAGCTGCATAGCCCATTCAATAGCCCTGTTAATAGTAACATTTGAACAAGAGCCCAGCCTATGGCTTTCCCTGTCAACGGAGCAAAATTGGTTAGGCTTCACCTAACCAGGATATTCAGTGTGCACTCTTGCCTGATTTAGAACCCCAATGAGTCATGCAGAAGTAGGGTTCTGTCTGCATCCCTGCCAGAGCAGAGAGGCTAATTCATAGCCCCACCAGTTGCTGAATATACTACCAGTCCAAACCGTTTAGTAAGCCTAACTAGAGAATCCAGGCAACTATGAAGCCCATCCTACAGTTTCACTTGGGCAGGGAACCAAGCCAAGCAGTCTTTTTTTTTTTTTTTTTTTTAAGATTTTGTTTATTTGAGAGAGAGAGCACAAGCAGGCAGAGGGGCAGAGGGAAAGGAAGAAACAGACTAACTGCTGACCAGGGAACCCAGTGCTGGGGCTCAATCCCAGGACCCTAGGATCACGACCTGAGCTGAAGTCAAACACTTAACGCTGAGCCACTCGGCACCCCCAAGCCAGCAGTCCTATCTAGCTATTCTCACAGCCAGTGGCATATCCCTCAATTCTGACTTCACAGCTTGAACACTTGCCTCACCCAGAAATAGACTCTAATAGCAGGACCTACCTACCCAAGGACATTAATTACCAACAGATACATCCAGAAATCCAAACTGAGCTGACTGGTGAAGAACCATTTCTGCCAAAGTGAACCTGCAAAGTCTGGAAGAGGAGACTATTTACTCCAATGCCCAGATACCAATGTAATGAATCAAGGATCATGAAAAATCTGGTAAATATGATACCAGCAAAGGAAACTGATACAGTTCTAATAACTGATTCTAATGAAATGGAGACCTGACAAATAAAACAAAAGTCAGATAGATATCAGCATCATGTTTGCATGAGTCATTCCTTTTTTCTCTAGTCCTCTATATACAATGAATCAGACATCCATAGCACCCCCCCACAAAAAAACCTAAAAACCCTCTGCACAGCACAGCAGGATACCTGAGAGATCCATCCATTTGTGCACCTGAAAATGGGTAGATTGGACTTCAGAGGAGGCAGTAGAAGCAAGGAAGTGGTGGTGGTAGAGGTGGTGGTGGCAGAGGCAGCAATGGGCCAGCACAGCATTTTTGGCACAGGAGGTGGAGGGAGAGGGTGATGAGCAGGACTTTACTCAGCTGTATGTGCTGCGACCGGAAGGACCCATTGTTCTGAGAAGAGATTGCAGTGATTGGGGGGAGGAAAAGAAAAGGGAAGAAGATAAAGAGAACTGAAATAGTAGGTTTCCTGCTGTCTGACCCAGGATTCTGGCAAGAGGACCACCCATGGACATCTGGAACTATGGACTTGAGTATCTCTCTACGTAGCTGTGGATACACCCAAAGCCCCAAGTGTTAAGCACATACCTCCCCCCACTCTGTCACCACCCTTTTCTCCCCACCAGCTTTCTATGCAATGCTCAATCTTAGTGGCTAGCCAGTTCTTGTAAGAGAAACCAAAAACTTATGCTATATCACCATCTTATGGAATACAAAAGGAAGGCTCTTAATTATCAACATGTAGAACTGAGAATCAAAGTTAACAAAGCTTTACCTAAATAAAATGTTCACTTTTTCAAATACATCAACAGAGGCGCTTTTAATCAAACACCATGAAAAATGATATTATGGTATCACAAGAAGAAAATGACAATTTTCTAGCAACTAAATCCAAAGATACAAAATATTACAATCTAAATAAAGAATTCAAAATAGCTGTTACATAGAAATTCAATGAGCAAACTCAGAAAAGCAATACAATGATCTCTAGGAATAAAACTAACAAAGAGAAGGAGTCCTTCAGTAAAAAAATTGAAATTCTAAAAAAGAATCAAACAAATTCTAGAGTTGGAGAACTCAATAAATAAGATAAAGAACGCACTAGAAAGCATTGGAAATAGAGCAGATTAGATGGAAGAGAGAATAAGAAAGCTTGAGGACCTAAATATAGAAATGTTTCAGGAGGAACGGGAGAGAAAACTATGACTTTTTTAAAAGCAAAGAAACTCTGTGATAACTACCTGACTCCATTGGAAGAGCCAACTCAAAAATCATGGGTATAAAGAAGGAGAAACGAGGGAGAAAGGAGCAGAGAGCATATTTAAAGGAATAATAGCTGAGAACTTCCCAAACCTGGGGAAGAAACTGAATATAGAAGTCCATGAAGTTAATAGAACACCTTACTATCTCACCACCAAAAAGACCTCCTGTGTTAACACATTATAGTAAAACTATCAAAAGTCAACAATACAGAAAGAATTTTAAATGCAGCAAGAGGGGGATAAAAGGCAATAACCTATAAAAGAACCTTCATTAAACCATTGGCAGATTTCCAGCAGAAATGCTACAGGCCAGGAGACAGTGGAATGACATATTCAAAGTATTGAAAGATTGAAAATTACCAGCCAAAAATATTCTATCCTGCAGTTATCCTTCAGATATGTTGGAGACATAAATGCTTTCCCAAACAAACAAAAGCTAAGGGAATTCACCACCACTTGACCTGCCTTACCAGAAATTTGAAAGGAGGTCTTCAAGCTGAAACAAAAAGACAAAAGTACACAAAACTCTGATTAAGTTGATAGTCAATTAAGATGCCATAACTCCTTCCAGAACAGCATATTAAACTCTTAACAATTGCATAAACGTTAAAGGAAAATAACATTAAATATAACTATAGCTACTACAACTTGGTAACAAAATCAAAGCATAAAAAGATAATTAGTGACATCAAAAATAAAAAAGGATCTTTATAGACAAATAAACATAAATTGCTATCAGCAGAAAACATACTATTTTTTAATGTACTATTTAATCTAGGAGGTGTTTTATTTACACCTCATAATAATCACAAAGCAAATACTTAGAAAAGAGACAGAAAACAAAAAAGGATACTGAGAAAATCACCATGAAAACCACCAGCTTACAAAGATAGACAGAGGTAGGAAGAAAAACAATGTAGAGACAAAATAACCAGAAATCAAGAGGTAAAATGGCAAGAGTAAATTCTCTATATCAATAATCACCCCAAAATGTAAATGAACTAAATTCACCAATTAAAAGACACAGAGTGGCTAGATGGATTAAAAAGCAACAGCCAACTATATGCTGCCTACAGCAGACTCATGTTAGCTCTAAAGACACACATAGGCTCAACATGAGAGAATGGAAGACAATATTTCAAGTAAATGGAAACCACATGATGGCAGGTGTAACCATACTTATCAGACTAAATGCACTTCATGTCAAAAAGTGTAACAGGACACAAAGGCCATCATGACACATGTCAAAAAGTGTAACAGGACACATTGGCCAACTGATAAAGTGGCCAATACATCAAGAAGATATAATAATCATAAATTCTCAACACACAAGAACTAAAATATATTAAGCAAGTACTAACAGATCTTAAAGAAGAAATATACAACAATACAATAATAGTAGTGGACTTCAATACCCTACTATCAGCAATGGATAGATTATCCAGACAGAAAGTTAACATGACATTGGAGTTGAACCATACTTTAGAACAAATGCTCTTAATAAACATATCCAGAACATTCCAAACAACAGCAACAGAATACACATTCTTCTCAAGTAAACATAGAACATTCTTAAGGTTAGAGCATATAATAGGACACAAAGAAATTTTAGCAAACTTAAGAAGATTGAAATCATACTAACTATCTTTTCTGGTATGGTATGGTATGAAACCACATGAAATCAACAAGAGGAAAGTGAGAAGATCTACAGATATGTTGAAACTAACTAAAACACTTCTAAACAACCCATAGGTCGAAGAAGAAATAAAAAAATTAAAGGTTATCTTGAAACAAATGAAAATGAAAATATAACATATCAAATATTGTGGGACACAGAAACAGCAGTTCTGAGAGGAAATTTTATAACAATAAATGCTTATAATAAGATATTAGGAAGATCTCAAACAGCCTAAGTACACCCCAAGGAACTAGGGGGAAAAAAAGAAAAAAAAAAGGAAGGGGAAGTGGGGGGAGGAGGAGGAGGAGGAGAAGAAGAAGAAATAATTAAGTCCTGAGTTGGTAAAAGTAGGAAAATGACAAAAGTCAGAGTTAAAATAAATGAAATAGAGACCAGAAAAAAATAATAAAAAGAATCAATAAAACTAAGAGTTGGTTCTTTGAAAAGACAAAAAATATTGGGAAACCTGTAGCTAGACTAAGAAAAAAAGGGAGGAGACTCAAGTACAATTAGAAATGAAAAGTGGAGACATTGCAAATGATACTAAAGAACAGAATCATGAGACTACTGTGAATGATTACATGCCAACAAATTACATAACCTTGAAGAAATAGATACGTTTCTAGAAATACACAACCTACCAAAACTGAATGAAGGAGAAATAGAAAATCTCAACAGACTGCTAAGAAGAAATTGAATCACTAATTGAAAATAAAAAAATCCCAACACTGGGAAGTCCAGGACTAGACTGCTTCACTGGAGAATTCTACAAAACATTTAAAAAAGAATTAACACCAATCTTTCTCAAACTCCTCCAGAATATAAAGAAGTAAGTAATACTTCCAAACTCATTCTACCAATTCAGCATTACCTTTAAATCAACCAAATAAGGACATCACAAGAAACAAAACCATAGACCAATATCATTAATATAGATGAAAAAATTTCAATATTAGCAAACTAAACTCAAGAACACATTAAGAGGATCATATACTATAACCAAGTGGGATTTATCCTTGGGAGGCAAGAATGTTTCAACACACTTAAATCAATAAATATAATACAGATCAATAAAATTTAAAATATAAACCACATGATCATCTCAAGAGACACAGAGAAAGTATATGACAAAATACAATATCTTTTATGATAAAAACCCTTAACAGATGAGGTATAGAAGAAACATACCTCAACATAATAAAGGCCATTATGACAAACAAATAGCTAATGTTATATTCAACAGAAGGAAATTGAAAGTGTTTTTTCTAAGATCAGGAACAAGGCAAGGATGCCCACTCCTACCACTCCTATTCAATATAGTACTGGAAGTCCTCGCTAGAGCAATTAGGGCAAGATAAAGAAATAAAAGTGTCCAAATCAGAAAGAAAACAGTAAAATGTTGCAATTTGCTCATTGATATGGATCTTGGCAATAATTTTTCAGGCACAACATCAAAAGTATGAACAACAAAAGCAAATATCAACAAATGGGACTACATCAAACACAAAGCTTCTGCAAAGAAAGAAACAATGAACCAAATCAAAAGACAAACTATAGCATGGAGGAAAGTTTTTGCAAACCATATGTCAAATAAGGAATTAATATCCAAAATAAAGAACTCATACAACTTAATAACAAAAAGCAAAAATCTGATTTAAAAATGGGCATAAGAACTAAATAGACATTTTTCCAAAGACAAAATCAAAATGGCCAATGAGCCCATGAAAAGATGCTTAACATCATGGCTATCATCAAGAAACAACAGGTGCTGACAAGGATGTGACAAAAGGGGAACTTTTATACACTATTGGGAGGAATGTGAATTAGCCCAACCACTAGGGAAAACAATATAGAGTCCCCTCAAAAAATTAAAAGTAGATCTACCATACAACACAGGAATTCCACTTCTGGGTATATACCCAAAGAAAATAAAATCAGGATTTGGATAAGATATATACACTCCCATGTTTATTGCAACATTATTCACAATAGCCAAGATATGGAAACAACCCAAATGTCCATCAGTGGATGAATGGATAAAGATGTGGTACATATACACAAAGAAATGTTATTCAGCCATGAGAAAAGAGGATATTCTGCTATTTGTGACAACATGAAAGGGCCTTGAGCATATTATGCTAAGCAAGATAAGCCAGAAAGAAAAAGACAAGTACTGTATGGTAACATCTATATGTGGAATCTAAAAAAGTCAAACCTTTAAAAACAGAGTAAGATGTGGTTACTAGGGGATGAAGGGAATAAGATTGATGGTGTTTAAGGGTACAAACTTGTAACAAGTATTAAGCCACAGAGATCTAATGCACAGTGTAATGAATACAAACAATAGTATTACTATAATCACACAATGTGATAATATCACATCAGCAATGATACTATAATATATAAATGCATCAAAATAATATTCCATATATCTTAAACTTATACAATTTTACATGTCACATTTATTTCATAAAAAAAGATTATTTTTGTTCTATTTTTATTTCTCTATACCCAATGTGGGGCTTGAACTCACAACCCTGAGATCAAGAGTCACATGCTCTCTTGACCCAGCCAGCCAGATGCCCCAATAAAAAAGATTTTTTTAATGAATTCAGAATAATCTTCTTTTAAAAATTTAGTGAATTACAAGAACAAATACAAACAACTAAATGAAATTGGGGAAACAATGCATGCACAAAATGAGAAAATTGACAAACATTAAAAAAAAGAAATCCTAGAACTGAGAAATATAATAACTGTACTGAAAAATTCAATAGAGAGTTACAAAAGCAGACTTGATCATGCAGAAGACTCAGAGACCCAGAAGACAGGACAATTGAAATTATCCAGTCAGGGAAATAAAAAGAAAAAATAATAAAGAGTGAAGAAGGCCTATGGGAATATTGGACACAATTAAAAGAAACAACATTCACATTATGAGAATTTTCAGAAGGAGAATGGAAGGGACAGAAAGTATACTTAAACCCATAATGGCAGAACACTTCCCAAACCTGGGGAGAGAAGTATACATCCAGATCCAAAAGGTCAAAAAGACTTCAAATAGGTTGAACCCAAATAAGGCTACATCAAGACATATTAAAATTAAATTGCCAAATGCCAAAGAAAAAGAATTTTAAACTAAGAAAAAGAATATTGAGAGGGTTATATATAAAGGAACCTGCATAAGGCCATTGGGGGATTTCTCAACAGAAACTTCTTGGGCCAGAAGAGAACAGGATGACATATTCAAAATATTGGGGTGGAGGGGGAGACTGTCAACCAAGAATACTATACTAGTGAAAATATCCTTCAGAAATGAAGACGGAATAAAGATTTTCCTGAACAAACAAAAGCTGAGGGAACTCATTACCAGTACACCTGCCTTACAAAAACTGCTAAGTTTTTTTGAATAAATATAAAAGGATGCTAATTAAATCATAAAAACATAAGGCAGTTTGAAACTCACTGGTAATGGTAAGTATATTGTCAAAATTGGATTCTGTAATAGGATAGTGCTGAGGCATAATTCATGAACATCTCTAGTTTGAAAGTTAAAAAACAAATGTAGTAAAAATAACCATAACTACAATAGTCCATTATTTATTATGTAATTAAAAATATTTAATTGTCATGTAATTAAAAATAATTTAATTGTTGTAATATCAACAACCTAAAATATGAGGTGGAGAAGTAAAACTGTAAGGCTTAGGAATTATATTAAATTTAACTTATCAGTTTAAAATAGGATGTTATAGCTTTAAGATATTTTATGTAATCCATATGGTAACCACAAGGTAAAGACTTGTAGTAATTACACAAAAGAACATGATAAAGAAGTCAAGGCATACTGATATCAGCAAACATTAAAACACACAAAAGAAGATGGCAGGATAAGTATCAAGGAACAGTAAAACAACAAAACAACCAGAAAACTGAATAATAGTAAGTCCTTATTATCAATAGTTACTTTAAACATAGATAAATTTCTCCAAAGACAAACAATGGCTGAATGGATTTAAAAGAAAAAAATCCAATAATATACTGCCTACAAGAAACACTTTAGACTTAAAGGCACACATACTGAGACTGAAGTGATGGGAAAAGATTTCAAGCAAATGGAAACAAAAAACAATAAGAAACCCAACAGAGGTAATTATATTGATATCAGACAAAATAGACTTTAAGCTAAAAATGATAAAAAGAGACAAAGAATGTCATTTATATAATGATAAAGGGGTCAATACAGAGATATATAAACAATTGTAAGTATACATGCACCCAATGTCAAAGCTTCTAAATATATAAAGCAAAACTAACAGAGTTAAAAGGATAAATAAACATCAATATAATAATTGTTGGGGACTTTAGTGCCCCACTCTAAAGAATAGAAGTTATCCAGACAGAGAATCAATAGGGAAACTAGATTTGAACATTATAGCCCAAATGCATCCAATAAACATATGCAGAACATTATATCTGACAACAGAATTCATATTCTTTTCAAGTATACATGGAACATTTCCTATGACAACTATATTAGGCTGCAAAACAATCTTAACAAATTCAAGAAGATTGAAATCATACCAAGTACCTTCTCTAACAACAATGGTAGGAAACTAATAATCAAAAACAAGAGGAAAAGTGGAAAATTCATGAATACATGGAAATTAAATGCTTTCTTGAACAATGGATGGATCAAAGAATAAATTAAAAGGGAAATAAAAAGTATCTTTAGATAAATAAAAACGGAAACACAACATACCAAAACTTATGGGATCCAGCAAAAGCAGTTCTAAGAGAGAGTTCATAGCAATAAACACCTATATTAAGAACATGCCAAATAGGGGCACCTGGGTGGCTCAGTGGTTAATCATCTGCCTTCGGCTTAGGTCATGATTCCAGGGTCCTGGAATTGAGCCCTGCAAGGGGCTTCCTGCCTGGCGGGAAGCCTGCTTCTCCCTCTCCCTGCTTGTGTTCCCTCTCTCTCTATGTCTCTGTCAAATAAATAAATAAAATCTTAAAAAAAAAAAGAAAGAAGATGCCAAATAAACACATTAACTGTCCACCTTAAAGAACTGAGAAGAATAAATGGAGCCCAAAGTTAGCAAAATGTAGAAATTAGTGAAGATTAGAGTAGAAATAAATGAGATAGAGAGCAGGAAAAAAATCGAAAGTGTGAATCAAACTAAAAGTTGGTGTTTGAAAAGATAAAATTGACACAACTTCACCTAGACTAACCAAAGGAAAACAAAGATAACTCAGATCAACAAAATTATAAGTGAAAAAGGAGACCTTACAACTGATAGCACAGAAATATAAAGGATCATAAGAAGTACTGTGAACAACTAGATGCCAACAAAGTGGACAAGCTAGACAAAATTGTAAAATTTTTAGAAATATACAAACTACAAAGACTACATCAGAAAGAAATACAAAGTCTCCATAGACCAATTACTATAAGGAAATTGAATAAAAATAAAAAATCTCCCAATGAAGAGAAACCAGGACCAGATGGCTTCAGGGTCAATTTTGCCAAATATTTAAAGAAGAATTAATGTCAATCCTTCTTAAACTCTTCCAGAATATTGGGAAGGAGGAACACTTCCAAACCCATTTTAGAAGGCCAACATCGCCCTGCTACCAAAGCTAGAAAATGTCACTACCAGGAAAGAAAACCAATATCCCTGATGAATGTAGATGTAAACATTCTGAATGAAATACAAACAAACCAAATTCACCAGCACATTAAGGAAAAAAATAATTTACCAAGATCAAACTGGATTTATTCCTGGGATAGAAGGATGGTTCAACATATACAAATCAATGTGATATATTATACTAATAAAAAAAAATCCTAGGACCATTACAATAAACACACACACACACACAAAAATTTGATAAAACTGAACATCTGTTCATGATAAAAACACTCAACAAAGTATGTATAGAAGAATGACCTCAATATAATAAAGTCTATATATAATAAGCCTACAGGTAATATCATACTCTATGATGAAAGTTTGAGTTTGTTTTCTAACATAAGGAACAATACAAGGATGTCCATTCTCATCACTCTTATTCAAGTAGTGCTGGATATCCTTACTGGAGCAAGCAGGCAAAAAATAAAAGGCATTATAATTGGAAAGGAGGTAGTAACTTTTTTCTCTATTTGCAGATGAAACGGTTTTATACATAATAAAACCCTAAAGACTCCACCAAAAATTTCTTAGATCTAATCAGTAAATTCAGTAAAGTTGAAGCAACAAAATTAACATACAAATATTGGTAGTTTCTATAACAGCAAATTATCTGAAAAATAAATAAAACTATCCCATTTACAATGGTATGGAAAATAACAAAATACTCTAAGATAAATTTAAACAAGGAGGTGAAAGTTTGTTTTTTTTTTCAAAGATTTTATTTATTTATTTGACAGAGAGAGACAGCGAGATAGGGAACACAAGCAGGGGGGATGGGAGAAGGAGAAGCAGGCTTCCTGCTGAGCAGGGAGCCCAACGTGGGGCTCGATCCCAGGACACTGGGACCATGACCTGAGCCAAAGGCAGACGCTTAACAACTGAGCCACCCAGGTGCCCCAAGTTTTCTAATTTGAAAACTGTAAGACATTAATAAAAGAAATTGAAGATATAAAAAAATGGAAATATATTCTGTGTTCATGGATTGGAAAAACTTATGTTGTTAAAATATCCATACTACCAAAAGCCTTCTATGGATTCAATCCAATCCCTCTCAAGATTCCAATGTTTTTTTTTTTTTTCCAGGAGAAAAAAATACTCCTAGAATTTATATGGAACCACAAAAGACCCTAAATAGCCAAGAAATCCTGAGGAAGAACAAAGTGGGAGGCATCACACTTTGATTTCCAACTATGCTATAAAACTAGAGCCATCAAAACTCACAGAAAAATAGATGAATGAAACAGAATCAAGAACCCAAATTAATCCCAAGCATATATAATAAACTAATATTTGACAATGAAGCCAAGAATACAAAATGGAGAAGAGACTCTCTTCAATTAATGGTGCTGGGAAGATTAAGTATTCACATGTAAAAGAATGAAACTAGACCCGTATTTTATACCACTCATAAAAATTAAAGTGGATTAAAGGCTTAAATGTAAGGCCTGAAACCATGATACGTGTAGAAGAAAACAGAAAAAATTCCTTGACATTTGTCTTGGCAATGATTTTGTGAATATGACACCAAAGGCACAAACAACAAAATAATAAAAAAAAAAAAAACAGAACAAGTGGGACTATATCAAATTAAAAAGTTTCTGCAGAGAAAATAAACAATCAGCAAAATTAAAAGACCAACCGTGGAATGAGAAAAAAAAATATTTCTCAAATCATATATCTGATAAAGGGTTAATATCCAAAATATATAAAGAATACATACACCTCGATAGAAAAAAAAAATCCCAAATAAAAAATTGGGCAAAAGATCTGAATAGGCATTTCACCAAAGTAGATATATGAAAAAACAATAAGTACATGCAAAGACACTTGAGATTACTAAATCGTTAGTGAAATGCAAATCAAAACACAATGAGATATTACCTCACATCTGTTAGAATGGCCATTATCAGAAAGAAAAGAGATAACATTGCAGGCAAAGATGCAGAGAAAGGGAACACTTGTGCATTGTTCATGGGATTGTAAACTGATACAGTCATCATGGAAAACAGTATGCAGGACCCTGAAAAATTTAAAAGTAAAACTATCGTATGATCCAGCAATTACACTTCTAGGAATATATCCAAATGAAATGAAAACACCAACTCAAAAAGACATCCACTTAGCAGCACTGTTTACAGTAGCCAAGACGTGAAAACAACCTGTGTCCCTCAATGAATTAATGGATAATAAAGCTGTGGTGTGTGTGTGTGCGCACATATATGTGTATATGTACACACAAACATACATATGCACACCCACAATGGAATGTTATTCATCCACAAAAAATGAGAAAATCCTGCCATTTGTGACAATGTGGACAGAACTTGAAGGCATTATGCTAAGTGAAGTAAGTCAGAGAAAGACAGATACTGTAGGATCTCACTTATCAAGTGAAATCTTTAAAAAAAAGAAGAAAAAACAAACAAAAACAAACTCATAGAAGTAGATCAGATTGTGTTTACCAGAGCGGGGCTGGGGAAAGGGGGAACTGGAGAAACATGGTGAAAGGTACAAAGTTCTAGTTTTGAGCTACGTAAGCACTAAGGATATAATACACAGCAGATGACTATGGTTAACACCATTGTAGGATATGAAAGTTAAGAGAGAGGGCGCCTAGGTGGCTCAGTCGTTAAGCATCTGCCTTCAGCTCAGGTCATGATTCCAGGGTCCTGAGATCGAGCTCCACATTGGGCTCCCTGATCCGCAAGAAGCCTGCTTTCCCTCTCCCAATCCCCCTGCTTGTGTTCCCTCTCGCTGTGTCTCCCTCTGTCAAATAAATAAATAAAATCTTTAAAAAAAAGTTAAGAGAGAAAATCCCAAGTTCTCATCACAAGGAAAAATTTTTTTCTTTTGATATTGTGTCTATATAAGGAATGCTAACTAAACTTATTGTGATCATTTTTTCATAATATATTTAAGTCAAGCCATTATGCTTTACTCCCTACACGGTTATGGATGTCAATTATATGTCAATAAAACCAGGAAAAAAAATTTAAGTGTTACAGAAATAAAGAATGCCTTTGATATATTCATTTGTAGACCGGACACAATCGAGTAGACAATCGGAGAGGTTGACAAAAACTTCCCAAACTGAAATGCAAACAGGAAGAACAGAATGCATAAAAACAGAATAACCACAAGACCTGTGGGAAGTTTTCAAAAGATATAATATGTACACATATAATTGGGACACCAAAAGGAGAAAAAGGAGAGAACGGAAAGGAAATATTTGAAATGTTAATGGTTGAGAATATTCTGAAATTAATGAAAGACACTATACTTCAGATTCAGGAATTTCAAAGAACTCTAACAAAAATATTTTTAAAACTACACCTATGTATAACATATTAATAGATTTTAAAGTTAGCTTTGTTAAAATTAGTAAAAATAAAAAAATAAAAGTAGTAATAGTAACAATATATTGGGTGACACATGACATCGTGTTTATTGATGAAATCTGTTGACTCAACCCAGATAGAGAAGCTGTTTTTTTTTCAGTTATTACCCAAATTTTCTTTGATTATATGCAAGTATCATGTAATATGTCACAAAATGTTGATCTATCATACTGTTTGAGGGAAAACTTCAATTTATCATACTCATCTCATCCTAAGCAGTTTCCTCATTATAATTTTATATGATCACATTATTAGTTTGTCATCAACTATTTGGCTTTTAGCTTTCTGGGAAATAATTTCTGCTAGTAAATAACTTGGATTTGGTGCTTTTCACTCAATGTGATTTTTTTTTTAAATAAAATCTTTACTGTGTTTGCTTTGATATTCTAACAGACCGGTAAGAAATAAACACTTTTAAGTGTCAAATTCTTGTGTCTCGTAGTTAAGTGTTGTTTCAATTTTTCTGGAGATGTTGCTATATTTTAAGTTGTTTCCCACCTACAACATATAGTGGAATAGGACAATTTGAATTAGCACCTCAGCCCATGCAGTACCCATCCGTAAGTGGCTTATTATAAACATGGCATTTTTGTGTGTGTACATGTCCTTTGTAGCAGTAGTGCAGTGAAATAAATCAAAAGATTATAATTCATCATAAATTTTTAGATAAGAACTTTATTGAGATATAATTCTCATACCATAAATTTTACCTTTAGAAGTATTCAATTCAGTGGCTTTCAGTATATTCAAAGAATTGTGCAATCATTCATCATTAAATGTATCAGATCCCAACCCTAGGACTAGATTTAGAATCCTCTTTTTCCATATCACAACCTGTTTTCACAAATTGTCTCATTGGGCCATTAAGCATATTTTTTTAACAAATACAAAGGAAATATAAAGCAGAATAGAATAAAATAGATATAATAAGAATAGCCACAAAATGAGATCACAAAAATATATAACCTTGACAAAATGATTCAATTGTGACCAATGCAATCCCCTTATTGTAATATTTACAATAAAATAGAAAAGTGTAGATAATTAGAAGCACATAAAACTTCCAGCTTTAGAATGAACTTTTCCTCCTGATGCTTCCCTTATACTGAGAGAACTTGTTTGTATAAGAGGAGATTGGGAAGACAATTTATGAGAGAGAAGCTGATGCTACCAATCTATACACTCTCCTTTGTGCAATACAGTGGGCCCTTGAACAACACAGGTTTGAACTGTGCAGATACGCTTATACATGGATTTTTGTTGATCCAGTATATTGTCATAAATGTTTTTCTCTTCCTGATGATTTTCTTAATGACATTTTCTTTTCTCTAGCTTACTATAAGAATACAGTTTGTAATACATATAACATACAAAATCTATGTTAATCAACTCTTCATGTTATCAGTAAGGCTTCTGGCCAACAGTAGGCTATCAAGTTTTGGGGGAGTCAATATTTATACATGGATTCTCACTTGCCCAGGGAGATCAGGACCCCTAATCCCCAAACTGTTCAACAGTCAACCATACAATGCTCATCTCTATTTTAAACCTATTGTTACATCTATATTCTATCAAAATCTGAGAAGGAACTCAAAATAATGATAGTTCTACCACCCATTGATTAGAGGATCAAAAACCTCTAAAGAAATTGCTAATGGGGATAAGTCCTTGTAATCACTGCAAATGCAAGCATCACACAATATGTGATGCTAGCAAATAAAAAAAATGTATTTTTTCCAATCATTATCTCCTGAAGAACATTTACTGACATCTCACGGAACTCTAGGATTCCATGGAAGCCTGGTTGAGTGGCAAGCACTAGAGATGTAGCAGTATATTTGTTCTTTGCCTGGATCTTTTTACATATGTAAAGGGTGTTCCTTGCTGTCTTCTTTTCCGGAATGATTTCCGAAGCTCACTCGCCCCTTCTTCTGTCACTGTCAGTTAACTGGAAAATTTGTTCTTCCATCCTCTAGACTTATAAAAAAGTCTAAAATGATTGCTTCAACAGTTGAGATGAGGAACAGATGCTGGACTTGGGGTCACCGTTAGGAATTCTTGATGATTAGTTACATTAACAGAATTATAAAGGCTTAAAGGTATTCATGGGAAATGTGAGAACCTGTTAGGCGATTATGATGACAGTTCTCTAACCAATTGTCATATTAGAATGTGTTTATGTTCAATCAGGACGTTATCATGATTAGACAGAGACTTTAAGTATTAGAAATTCACTCATTCACACAACAAATTTTTATGGAGTGTCTACTTTGTGTCAGGCAGTATTTGAAGCCCTGGGATGTATATAATAAATGGAAGCCTACTCTCAAACTCCTTTCTCACAAAGAGGTTTAATTCTATAAAATCAAGAAATTCAACATGGTACATTCCCTTATTAAGAAATGCCCTTTCTCTGAGATACCTGAGGGGCTCAGTGGGTTAAGTGGCTGCCCTTGGCTCAGGTCTGGACCCCAGGGTCCTAGGATCGAGTCCCGCATCATCATCAGGCTCCTTGCTCGGTGGGGCGCCTGCTTCTCCCTCTGCCTGACTCTCCCCCACCTCTTGTGCTGTCTGTCTCTCTGTCTCTCTGACAAATAAATAAAAATCTTTAAAAAAGAAAAGAAAAGAAATGCCCTTTCTCAGGCCTGAAATCCAGATCTTCATGTTATATTTTTGTTTCCTGTAACAGGCCCAAAGTACTTACCCTGTTTTCTTCCCTCTTGTTAGCTATCACAATGCTTCTATCCCATTCCATTCAATCTAGCAGCAAAAGGAATGAGTTAAAACGGTGGGAGGGCACACACTATGGTGAGCGCTGTGAACTGTGCAAGACTGCTGAATCACAGACCTGTACCTCTGAAACAAATAATGCAACATATGTTAAGAAAAAAAGAAGAAGAAGAAGAAGATAGCAGGAGGGGAGGAACGAAGGGGAGTAAGTCGGTGGAGCAGATGAACCATGAGACGATGGACTCTGAAAAACAAACTGAGGGTTCTAGAGGGGAGGGGGTGGGGGGATGGGTTAGCCTGGTGATGGGTATTAAAGAGGGCACGTTCTGCATGGAGCACTGGGTGTTATGCACGAACAATGAATCATGGAACACTACATCAAAAACTAATGATGTCATGTATGGTGATTAACATAACAATAAAAAATATATACTTTGTAAGAAATCAATTTCAAAAAAAAAGGAATGAGTTAAATCTCCAGTGTCATTTTGTCTTGTCCTGAATTTAAATATTCAATGCTCTTTTAAGTTTTGTGATTTTGATCACAAAACTTATGATCATGAGGAAGCTGTAAACATGGTTTATTGGTAAGATACTATTTTAACAAATAAACTTAAATCGTAGTGATTTATTTCTTGCTTAAAGAAGCAAACAGCCCATAAGAGTGGATGTCTTTTTTCCAAGGGCTGATTCTGGGACCTAAGCGCTTTACTCATAATGGCTTTGTCATCTACAACAGTTTGGCTTCAAATGTCCCAATGTCACTGTTCTTCCCTGCATCAATCTGACAGAAAGTGAAAGACTATGGAGTGTCCAATATAGGAGATTTTCATGGATCATGTTTGTAAGTGATATATATTAACATCTCATATTCCATCTTATAGAATTTAGTCTGTGGCCATGCCTATCCACAAAAGAGTTCAGGAAATAAAATTTAGATATATGCCCAGGGGGGAAAAAAACAGGTTATTAATAAGGTAGCCAATCTCTACCATAAATCATGAGGATTCTAGGATTCTGGAAAATTTCTAAGACTACTTATAGCAGTTGATGATTATGGTTCATAAATCTTAATAGCTGTGGATTTATTTAAATATAATTTCCAGGAGGTCAGTGATTTTGTTGGTCTTCTCATAGAACCCAACACATAAAGATGCTCAGAGAATGAATAAGTGTGTAAAAGAATGAAAAAAATGATTATTTTTTGACTCAAGTGAAAAACTGGCCTAATATTTGATACTCAGTGTAGTAGGACACCAAATCACACTATATTAGGTCATCTACTCTCCTACTTAGAATAAGGAGAGAATAAAATAATTAGGAAAAGAATAAAGTAGAAAAAATCATAATTATGTATCTACTTACAGGAGATATTAAGATTATCTTCTTCCACCTAAGTAATAAAGGAGGAAGAGGAACCCCAACACAATTCCACGATTCTTACATAGCAATTGAATATATACCATGTGCCAAGAGAATCAAAATATGATCCCTATCAGCTGGAAGAAGCTCCTATAGTTCTTTTTTGCAGTGATTTCTACCAAGGTTGCCCCAGGATAGCTGTGACTTCTAAAAGACTGCAGATGTGGATCTACCTATCCTTTGCTATTTGCAGATATCCCAAAACTGGAGACCCATCTTGGATGTTTCTGATGAGTGCATTGCAATGTAATTCACAGCTGCATATTCTCAATGTTGTCACATCTCTATCTGACCATGGACATAGGCCTTAGCATGTTAGAAGAATGACAGATATAAATATCAAGGATCACAATACAATGTGAAGAGTGCCAGAGTGGAGGTACATACAAAACATAATCATTGTGCAGGGCAGAAAAAAATCAACTTCCTTGGGAGTTAGGAAGCCTCTCCAGAAGGATTGGCCTTTGAGCTTGTCATGTAAACCAAAAGCAGGAGGTAAAGGGATATCAAAAGTGCATGCAAAGGTTTAGGGAATGAAAGGGAGCAGTATATGTAGCCAGGGCAAGGAGTGAGAGTTTGTAGAAGATAAAAATAGAAGGTTTGGGTGAGATGCTGAAGGGCCTTTCATCTTATGTTAATATAATTGCATATTTTGTTCATTGCCAGTAATAGAGGAAGATGGATTGGAAAGGCCAAGCTAATTATAGCTGTTTTGACAGAGGATTTTTTTCACATGTCAAAATGTAAAAGCTATTAACTTTTATAACCAAATAATATGTGCAAGAGATATCACTGGCTCTTACTCTCATTCTGACTTCTATCCCCAGGGTATGTTGGAAATGCAATGAGCCTTAGAGATGGGATGAGGGAGGAAGTAGAGTTTAAGAGTAAGGATGAGGAGAGTGTGAAGCTCAGGGATGACGTAGGATGTCTGTTCTGCACATTACTGTTTAAAGAGGAGGAAATGTAAGAAACCAAAACAGCCTGAATTCTAATGGTGTGGATTATTTGGGGGACCATGTCAAGTGTCCCTGAGTAAAAATGTTAAGTGCCCTGTGTCAAAACAGCTTTAACTAACCATTCTGTGCCTTGCAGGAAATATGGAAAATTTTTTTTTAAATAAGAGGATTTTGTAACCAAAGTACAGAAATATAATGGCCTGCCTATAATTAGAGAAGCATTTTTAAAATAAACTAAGACCAATATGTTGAAATCAATGGGATCCAGAGCCTAGACGGTTACATATGTAATTGATAAGTGAATAACTGAAAATACAAAATAATTTTCTAATAGTTAAGACTGCTTTAGGAGATAGCAGTTCCCAAGAATGAAATTATTCAAATATAGGCATAAAAGATGTTGTAAAAAATAATTCCAGCAGCATATGAGTTGTTAATCATTTATGGTTTCTTCTAAACCCTAGGTTCAACAATTTTTATAAACATTGCCTTAACTCAAATTTCTACGTATTTTAGGAGATTCCAACTGAGTGAGACATGGCCCTTTGTAGAACATAGATTTCATGATAATGCCAAGATACAAATTAACAAAACTCTACTACCCAAAGTTCACTTAACATTTGTTTAAATGGTGTTTATTAGGTACCTAGTCTGTGCCAGGCATTGTTTATCAGTACTGTTGATAGTTTTTGGACTAAAATCAATAAAATTCCACATAGAAAATACATTTTATTGAAATACAAATAAATAAATGTAAAAATGCCAGGTTATAATGAGTTCTATGTAAAACAAAAAAAGAGAGAATTACAAAATGATGGAGGATAATGACTTTTAATACAGTAAAATAATTATTTGAGGAAGAAGATATCTGAGGAAATATCTGAATGAAGCAATGGAGCAAAGAGAAGATGTGAAGGAAAGGCTCTCCAGGCAAAAGGAAGAGATAATAATGGAAGCTCTGAAGAAGCAAACAACTTTATATGGTTAAAGAGCAACAATAACACCAGTGTGGAAAGAGCAGAATGATTTAGGGGAAAGTTACAGGAGAAAAATTAGAAAGGACATGGGGCAAGATGATCTAGGGCCTTAAAAAGCACAGGAAGGAGGCTGGCTTTTAATCTAATTGTGTAGAGAAGTCTTTCAAGTCTTTGAACAGGGAAATGATATAATTTTTTTTAAGTTTTTATTTATTTGAGAGACAGAAATAGAGAGGTAGCGAGAGAGAGAGCAAGAGGAGGGAAGGGAGGGAGAGGCAGTCTCCCCACTGAGCAGGGAGCCCAATGTGGGGCTTGATCCCAGGGCCCTGGGATCATGACCTGAGCTGAAGGTAGATGCTTAACCAACTGAGACACCCAGGCACCCTGGGAAATGATATAATCTTAACTGTATTTTAAAAAATTGTAGCTGCTATGTGAGAAATAGACTCTAAGGGGATGAGTACACATGAGGGAACAGTACTCCACACAAGAAGATAATGGCTTATACTTAGGGCAATAGCAGTGTTTAATATTTGATTTGTATTTTGAAGGTAGCTCTTTCAGGAATTTTTAGTCTGGATAGGATGTGGAGTCATGGGAAAGAGAAATCAAGAACCAATCATGGATTTTTGAGGTAGAAATATTTACTAAATGAAACTACCACATAAAGAAAGTTTTTTGTTTGCTTATTTGGCAAGTGCTGCATAATTAACATTATTTTTTACATCTGTTAATTTTGCAAAGCTTATTAGACATCAAGCGGAAATGTTGAGAAAGTAATTAACTATTATTCTGGATCTCAGGACAGAAATCAGGGCTATCATTGTTAATCCTGGAGCTTTATCATGTGGATTCTACTCAAACCATAAGACTTGATGGGATTATCTGGAGTGGCAATTTGGGAATAGAACAGAGAATCAGGACTGAATTCTGGGGGAGGAAAACACTAGCAATGAAGCCAATAAGTTAAGAGAAAATTGAAAAGTATTTATGGTATCTTGAAAGCCAACTGAGGAAATGAGAGGGCATTATGTCAAATCATACAGAAATATCAAGAAATATGATTAACTTTTCTGACTAGACTGTTCTAACATTTCAGCCAGAAAACACCTATGCACAATTTGGCATGTTCACATTTGTTCAACATTACAAAAGGACTCAATCTATCAACACTACAACTTATAAAATCTCAGTGTCCATTCCTCAAAGCTCTGGGTTTTAATTGTTCAGACTCCCTGCTTTTGTTCATCTCCTAGATTCAAAATCTCAAAATTCACAAGTGTTTTATTTTAAGCATCTGTAAAACACTTCTCCTAGTTGGCCTCTTTCCAAAACTCATTTATGTTTGAACAAAAGAAAACCCTATATTCAAATACTACAGAACAAAACTGAGTCTTACCAGATGTGAATCTACAATGAAATGTTTGAAAATTGGTTTGAGCCATATTATTAAGGGCTTTAAATTTCAGGATGAGTTTTCAGAAATGTTTGTTTTCTATGCAATCTGAGCTTCAGAGAAATTATTCTGGCAATAAAATGAAAGTGAATTCAAACAAGATGACATCAGAGACCAGGTAGAAGCTTATCTCATTATTCTGCATTTAAAAAACTGAAAACCTGATCTGGATTTGAAGAGAATGCTTAGTATACAGCAGAAGATATGCAAGGAAGAATTTAGGACTATGATTCAGTAGGGTGTTTGGAAATACAGAAATATAATGGAGACTTTCCGGCAGAGAAAGAGTAGTTGAAATATTGAGAAGAGTGAAAAGAAAGGAGAGGACAGGAAAAGCGAAGGAAGTTGGGTATCAAGTTTGATAATGTCTACATTTAGGTGTTAGAGAAGAAAAAGAAGTTATTTATAAGACTGAGAAGAATGGAAGCAGGAATCATGACAGGAAGATCTGGTTTTACGTTAAAAAATGCAAATCTTTACATTTAATTGTTTGGGGACCAAAGGAAAGCTTAGGCGTATTTGTAGCCTATAATAAGATGACCCTGAAATCTACTGTCCAAATTGGGACACTAATAGAAGAATATACCAAACAATAGCCATGCTAATTGATTTATAACAACTAGAGAAGAAAAAAAAATTGTGCTTGAAATGCTGGAAATACAGTCACTCTGGATAAGAGTGAGTTGGGGAACAATTATAAACTATAGAGTTGCTAACAGAGTCAAAACTTTAACTCAGAGGGAAGAGAAAATAAAATTAAGAACACAAGCAGGGTAGTTAGTTTTGATAAAGGGGAGTGTTCTTCCTAAATATAAAGCACAATTGGAGTAGGAACACAATGTCCCAGAGGCATTGATAAATGGAAAAGAGGGCTTTGAAAGACTTTCCTTTATAGGGCTTCAATCATTTCCGTAAAGTAGACTAGAAGGTCAACTTATGAGAGTGAAAGATGGTGCTGGAGATTTGAAGACATCAGAAAGGTGTTCAAATGACCACTCTTGGAAACAGTGCAGGAAGTCATTATACATTAGATGGACATGTTACTAAGCATGCCCAAGGTCCCATTCAGATTTTTGACTCTTCAGAAAGTTAAATAAATTCCACAGTAATTCTATCTGATGATTATTGACTCTGCTCTACTCTAAGTGGTTTACCTGAGTAATTTCATTTTAATTTCAAAACAACCTTATGAAATAGATGTTACCATTATCTCCATTTTACAAATGAGGATACTGAGGTCCAGAATGTTAAAATAGTAACCTATCAAAGGTCACACAACTAGGATGTAAAGTCCTGATTCAAATTTGGCCAATCTGTCTTCAGAGCCCAAGGTCTTGAATACTGAACACATTGCCTCTCAAGTTTAATGTTAACAATGAGCTTATCATACAGATTTTAGAGTGGTATTCATTCTTTGAAATAAAAGGGTTTCACAGATTATACACATATCTAAGGAAAGCCAAATGGAAAACATTGCCCATGGTAAGTGTCTCTTCACTGACTGCACTTGAGGCCTCCACCATGATCTGAAATGATGCTGTTATTTGAAGCCAAGTGGGATGTACTCAGTCTGTCACAGGAAGGTTTATACTATGCTGGCCTATAGTTCTACAGATGAAAAGTTGATTTTAGTCTGTAGGGTATCATTTACTAGCATGGTATTATCAGCACTTCAAAGAATATCAATCAGAAATCCCTGAAAGCTGAAATGTGCTTTCCTGAAGTGAGCAAGCTGGTACAATAATTCTTAAATCCTTTGTTGTTGTGGAGGAAATTTCTATGGATTTCATCATAAAAATATTTTATACTACAGCTAGCAGAAAACCCTATCAATCTAAGATCTAACATTAGTTTTTTTATAGTTTGGTTGCTAGGTAATAAATGCACACGGAAAAAATGCAGGTTGAGGGGAAAAAATGCCTCAATAAAGAGAATTCCCCTAAGGTTTGGGATGACAACCTCAACTAATATTTTACATTAAAAAAATCAGATATAAAAGTTCCTAAGAAAATTACAAAGTTCACCACAGCTTTACAAAAAAGGTATTTTTTTAGCATCTTTACATTTCTTTATTCTACTCCCTTGCATAGTGGTTGACTTACACTGTTTTCAATAAATAAATATTGGATAATTAGATCTGTTTCCATTCTATAAATTCTAAACTATATATGAACTACTAAATGAACATGATTTTTGTTATGATATTACTTACTTTTGAAAAAATCTTTTTCCCCACTAAAATAGATTTATGCACAGCTGATAAGATTATATGTATTTGACATGTGCATCTGAAAATGTTGGATTTCCATATAGTTACTGTGATTCAGTCATCAAATGGTCAAGCTGACTTTTACACGTATTAATTACTTTCTAGAAAAATACCTCAAGGTCAAATTTCAAATTTTAAAACATTCCCATCATTTACAGAATTCAAAAGGTCATTCATAAAATGTGGTATAAAGAACAGGAATTGTGAAATCCAGTACAGTTGTCTGGAGGCAACAAAATGAACGAATGGGGTAGGCATGGAGTTTCAGTGGCAAATTGTAAGCAAACCTGTCAAAAGAGAGTGGCTATTGTTACTCTTGCCACAGACCTTTGCCACAAGTGATTATTTTAAAGGGATTCAGTGACATTTAAAACACTGTGCAAGAAAGAAAACACCCTTTGGGAATCTATATCCTGGGCTGACAGTTAGTTGCTTCTAAGCATGGAGTTCAGAGTCCCTCTAAACTGGGGTTACAGTCTTGGCAGAGAAGGTTTTGAACCTTACTCCCAAGTTTGTTATGCCTATTTGTATAGGTTGAATCAAGTCCTGTTTTCATAAAATGATTTATAAGTCTCCTCATTTGCTAATTACTGTACATAAGTTACAACCTAAAGCCTCTGAAGTGCTTTAGGTTGTATAAATCATATGTATGTATATGCATAAAGACTGGAGTTCAATGATGAAAGTTACCACACTCTTTCTTCTTTAAAACAAACAAAAAGCCCAACAAGCAACAACAAAAACCAAACAACAGTAATAACAAAAAAACACAATTAATGCTGGCATACTTCAGAGTTAAAGTTCTTTTCTGCCTTCGCAGTATCTTTGGTTAATTAGTGTATTCTGTAACCTGTATAAAAAATAAAGACCATATGCAGCCTGAAATGACAATCTTATTGGATTACTATTCAATTTCATTTTTGCAGGTGGCCAGATGTCCAACTATTAAAATTGCCAGGATTTTAATGTTAAAGACTCATTTACCTAAAGCCCATGGTCTCTTAAGGCACTGTTAATTTTGGGTAGATCTAAAATAACATTTTCAAATGAATAAAATGAATGGTTTTAAGCTTAGTTGTAACATAAACTGAGAATGTTAAAAACTAATTCTGCAAATGCTCTAAGAAATATTAAAAGATTATTATTATTAAAAGTAATAGTTGCTTAAGAAAATGAAAACCAAGCCAAATACAGGGAGGAAATCCGCAGAACACATACCAGATAAAGGACTTATATCCATAATATACAAAGAACTCTAAAAATTAAACAAAAGAAAACAATTACCCAATTTAAAATATGGGCAAAAGACATGAACAGAGACCTTACTAACAAAGATACACAGATGGCAAGTAAACATTTGAAAAGATCCTCAACATCATAGCTCGTTACAGAATTACAAATTAAAACAATGAGATACCTACGAGGATGGCAAAAATCCAAAACACTGATAATATCATATGCTGGTGGAGACACAGGGCAACAGGAATTTTTATTCCTGGATGACAAGAATGCAAAATGGTAGAGCTACTCTGGAACATAGTTTGGCAGTTTCTTACAAAACTGAACATACTCATACAAAATGACACAACCATTAGTCTCACTGGCATTTACACAAATAAGTTGAAAAGTTATAATCACACAAAAACCTGCACATGAATGTTTATAACAGCTTTATTCACAATGGCCAAAACTTGGAAGCAAACAAAATATCTTTCAATAGGTGAATGGATAAACAAAGCATGGCATATTCATACAATGGAATATTATTCAGTAATAAAAAGAAATGAGTTATTAGGTTACAAAAAAAGGAAACTATATATATAGTTTATATGAAACTTCTTTTTTTTTAATTTTTTATTGTTATGTTAATCACCATATATTACATAATTTGTTTTGGTGTACTGTTCCATGATTGTTTGTTCATAACACCCAGTGCTCCATGCAGAATGTGCCCTCCTCAATACCCATCACCAGGCTAACCCATCCCCCCACCTTCCTCCCCTCCAGAAACCTCAGTTTGTTTTTCAGTGTCCATCATCTCTCCTGGTTCGTCTCCCCCTCTGACTTACTCCCCTTCATTCTTCCTCTCCTGCTATCTTCTTCTAAATGAAAGAAGCCAATCTGAAAAGACTACACACTGTTTGATTCCAACTACATAACATTCTGGAAAAGGCAAAACTATGGAGACAGTAAAAAGTTCAGTGGTTTGTGGCGGGAGAGAGGGATGAATAGGCAGAGCATTCTCAAGGCAATGAAACTATTCTGTACGATACTATAGTTGTGGATACATTTCATTATGCATTTGCCATTTGCCAAAATTTCACAGAATGCACAACACAAGGAGTGAACCCCAATGGACTTTAGTTAATAGTAATATATAAATATGTGGACTCATCAATTGTAACAAATGTACCATACTAATGCAAGATGTTAATAATTTGGGGGAGTTAGGAGGAGGATGAAGGGTATAAGGGAATTTGCACTTTTTGCTCAATTTTTAAATAAATCTATAATTGCTTAAAACAATAAAGACTGTTAGTTTTTAAAAAGTGGACATTCAAGCAAAAAACTTCAATTTAGGAGGATACTCTGATACTGTATACATTTCTCATATACTAAGGACAACTTATTTTATTTTTTTAAGATTTTGAGAGAGAAAGAGCACACACACAAGAGACACCATGAGGCAGGGGAGCAGCAGAGGGAGAAGCAGGGTCCCCATTGAGCAGGGAGCCTGACTTGGGGCTAGGTCCCAGGACCCTGGGATCACGACCTGAGCTGAAGGCAGACACTTAACCAACTGAGCCACCGAGGCGCCCAAATTTTTCACATAAAGAAAATTGTTTTCTCAACCAAGAAAATGTATTTTTATAAAGCTGAGCCATATTAACCAACTGCATGAAGTAAACAATAATCATGTCTTGTATTGAAATAACACATGGATTTCAGAAAGTAAAATGTATTTGCCTATAATTTATTGAAGTATTTCTTTTATAGCCTGGAATAACTAATTGGAAAAATACAACACTAACTCATTGTGACTAATTATAAATATATAAATATTTTTTATTGATTAAACTTTTTTCTCAAGAATATTAATATTTATAACAATTTTTACAGGTAGGTTTCTGAGAGGAGAAAACCTTATTTTTAGATTGCACATAAAACAATTTCTATTTTTACTGTCTTTTCATATGATGTTGGAAAACTCATTTACTATTAAATGGATTTACTTTTAAATTAAAATTAATAAAAACAAAACATAAGCATACTGAAATTTGTTTGTAATATTAATTGATAGTACACATGACCTGATGGATAATATAGAGCTAGGTACATATTCAACTGACATATATGTGTATACATATACAAAAAATAGATGTGCAATGGGAAAACTGGGTGGCACAGTTGGTTAAGTAGCTGACTCTTGGTTTCAGCTCAGGTGATGATCTCAGGGTCCTAGGATCAAGCCCTATGTCTGGCTCTGCACCCAGCCTGGCGCCTGCTTACAACTCTCTTCTCCCTCTGCCCCTCCCCCCCTCCGGCGCTCTGGCTCACACGCATTCTCGCTCTCTAATAAATATATAAAATCTTTTTAAAAAATAGAGATATAGTAATGTTCAGAAACACATCTAATTGTTTTCTTCATTTCTGAGACACACCACTTTGATATTTTAATTTCTTTAAAATTGGGAGGGGTCTTTAACTTAACATCAACTTAAATGAATTTTAATCATCACACTTAAAAGATAGCAAGCGTGTGATATTTTGGACTTCAGTTCAGTTTAATGGGGACACTTTTGATAATATGTTTCCAATTCTGTTTTTTAAAGGTGCAACATGAATATCCAGGTAGGAAAGAATATTGTTTTTCACTTAGGAATTTTAGTGGGTCTACTGAGAGAATGGAAAGAGGGAGTCCAAGGACATGAAGAGTGTTTCCCCATTTTTATCTCATCAATGGATGTTACTTTTTTTTTTTCTGTGCAATATTGCTGTATATAAAGTGCTATATAAGGTCTTAAGTTAATTTTTAAAGGAAATGGGAGCCTGGATTCATGTTTTAAAGAAACCTAGTTTATTGACAAAGATAGATCATAGAACTTGTTATATAACATTTGACAACTTCAACAGAATCCTGAGTCTTTCCATATTATATGAGTACTAAAATTTTTATTTATTTTGATTGTAGCTTGGTGTTTTTTTAAGATTTTATTTATTTATTCATGACAGACAGAGAGAGAGAGAGAGAGAGAGACAGAGAAACAGAGGGAGAAGCAGGCTCCCAAGGAGCAGGGAGGCCGATGCGGGACTCGATCCCAGGACCCTGGGATCATGACCTGAGCTGAAGGCAGACGCTTAACCATCTGAGCCACCCAGGTGCCCTAGCTTGGTGGTTTTAATCTAGGGATATATAGTAGAGGAAAGAATATAAAACAAAAATTTAAAGATTAGAGAGATGGAATTTTGATTTGAAGATATAAGTTGTTTCAGGTTGAACAAATGGCTTATATGAGATATAGTTAACAGATTGTTAGCCTCTAGTCCTCAACAGTGAGACACTTCATTAACCTATTTACTGAATGCCAAAAAAAAAAAAAAGGAAGGTGTGTCTATGTAGGTCATAGGTTAAATATTTGAACTATAATAGCTTCTCTTATTAGGAAACCAAGGATTTTCCTAGTACTTCCACAGTATACCTAAACAGGCTTACTTATTCACAATGAAATATCTTAAAAATTAGCAGTATGATACTTATGTATTTTTCCTCTATTACCAGCCATTCAAAATATGTCAGCATATTAAATTATTTTTATTTTTATTTTCATTTAACACTTAACACTTGATGATTTGCATCTAGTACTTTAGGCAAAAAAAAAAAAAAAAAAAAAAAAAAAAAACTCCACCCTAGTAATATTTTCAAATAATGGATAGAATTTTTTTTCCAAAGGAAATATTCTTTGAAGTGTATGAGTTGTAGCCATTTCAAAAGCAGTACAATATTTTAATATGCAATACATATGGAAAGGATTATTTTCTTTGTCACTATACACTATAGTGTCATCTATACTCTAGAGTATCAGTAGCACGCTAGTGAGACTACACTGTAATTTTGGTTTTACCTTGATAATACAAGCTAAGAAGTTATCATATCTAGGTTCTCTAGGTCATGCAATGGTGCTTCCCTCCATGAGCTCAGACACACTTAATATTAAGAAAATAGCATATTAAAGCTTTCAAATGCCAATGAGATACAAGATGATCTATGCACGGGTTTGAAACTCCTTGTGTTTTTACAAAGCAACCAATCAAACCATGCTTACATGAATCTGATAATTTTTGGAAGAAAAATTTGCATTATATCTATTTCCAAATAGTGTAATTTGACAGTTATTTTTCTATTTCAGAGATATAGACCCTTTTCCTTAGCTAATTAAGGAAGATAGAAAGGCTCTGCTCAGGCCTTGGAATAATCAGGTTTTCTTTGAATTAAGAGGGAGAAGAAATAGTTTTAGCAAAACATCAGTGTGTCTCTTCCTTATCAGGGATACAATATAGGTACATTTCCATGCCCAAGATAAAATTCCTCTAGAGCACAGAGGCCAGATAGATCTTTATTGAACAAAACGCCATAGATTAATTTAGTTTCTTCTTCCTATGTCTACTCAATTGGGCTGCCTAGCACTTGGGAGCAAGTAGGTACTATTTAGATTTGCCTGACATCCATGTGCATTATGTGAAGCAGTCATCTACTTTATAGCTGCATTAAAACAGTACATGGATTTCATGATGCAGAAAAGCAGTAGTTTATTCCTCATTTTCCATCATGTAAATTTTTACTCAATAGATTTGCATGAATAGTCACCCTCCCTTTAAAATAAAAGTGAAAAATGCCATCATTATATACTTTCCTCTTTCTAAGGCTTTCTTTGTCAGAAGCAAACACTTAAAGGAGAAAAGACAGAAGAACGTTCTTTAGGGTAAAATTGCCAGCCAGTACTGCAGCTAATTTTAAATGTTGCAGGAGTAAGGTTTAGAGCAGGAACAGAAGAAGCAGATATAGTTTGAAAATAGATTCTTTGTATTCATTAAAAAAATGGAGAAAAATATTCCTCCTCCCTACAAACTAAGAATTATATATAAAACAGTTGGATTATTCTCAACCCATAAATTTAATACATTCAAATCAAAGTAAAACTTCATGAAAGAATCAGAATATACTTTCCTCATAAGCCATAAATAGAAATAATCTGCCTCATAATAAAATATGAAAGAAAAGCCAATTGTCATATATATTAACAGAAATGCATTTTTCCTTTTAGTGTTAACTCTAATTACTACTTTAAATCATATTATTTAATCATTGAATCAAAAATATGAGAATAAATCTGATTTTCAGAAGTATGTCAGAATTTCATACTTTCATTTCTTAGTAGGAAGAAATCACACAATACCTATAGTAAAGATAAAAATTCTTAAAATCTGTGACTGCTGAAAGTGGAATATATTTTGAAGATACATATCACACATAAAAGTTTGAGTTTTACATATCAACATAGTATGTGATCAGTCCCAAATGATCTAACAACAAAAATGTGTGTTTAGGGGATACATAAGATAGAATGATCTCAAAAAGCTGAGGTTTTCAAAGACAACCTCATAAAAATACTTGTGCTAACCTTGAAGAATAGGTAGGATATAAAGAAAATAAAAAAGGGACATTCAAAGAAAAAGCATGTTAACACTTAGGCTGTAAGAGTTTCTCAACCTTGGTACTACTGGGGCACCTGGGTGGCTCAGTTGTTAAGCGTCTGCCTTCGGCTCAGGTCATGATCCCAGGGTCCTGGGATCGAGCCCCGTGTCAGGCTCCCCGCTTGGCGGGGAGCCTGCTTCTCCCTCGCCCACTCCCCCTGCTTGTGTTCCCTCTCTTGCTGTGTCTCTCTCTGTCAAATAAATAAAATCTTAAAAAAAAAACAACAAAACCTTGGCACTATTGATAGTTGGGACTGGATAATTTCTTATTATGGGCAGCTATCCTGTATGTTATAGAATGTCTAGCTGCATTTCTGTACTCTGCTTAGTAACACACTTCATTCCCTGTAGTGACAACAAAAACTGCCTTCAGATGTTGCTAAATGTCCTTGGGGGAGAAGGCAATCATCCCTATTTGAGAACCCCTAAGTAATGGAGATGCAGAGTTATATAATGGGGTAAAGGATAAGGAAACTGATATTGATGTGCCAAGGTTAAGATAAAGTCATGGAGGGCCTACAAAATCAGGCTAAGCAGTTTTCAAATCTTATAAACACTGGAAAACTCTGAAGGTTTCTAAGTAATAAAATAATATAATGGATGTTAATCTTTAAGAATATATGGGTGGATAATGTCATATTGTAGGAAAAATAGAACAGGCAGAGAGATCAGTGAACATGCCAGTTATCCTAATGTGGATTAACAAAAACAGAAATTAAGATGATAATCATGAAAAAATAATGAAGGTGGGAATGAGGAAGCTTCACAATAAACATTGCAGGGAACAAATGATATAGACTATGTCCTACTCAGCTTACAGAAGTGGTGGACCCTCATTATTGAAAGTTGAAATAGCATATTATAGAAAAGCCTGGAATTCTATTTTAGATAAGTTTGTACCTCCAAGTCATGTGTAACTTTCTTTTTTTTTTAAAGATTTTATTTATTTATTAGAGAGAGAGAATGAGAGATAGAGAGCATGAGAGGGAAAAGGGTCAGAGGGAGAAGCAGACTCCCCACTGAGCAGGGATCCCGATGTGGGACTTGATCCCAGGACTCCAGGATCATGACCTGAGCCAAAGGCAGTCGCGTAACCAACTGAGGCACCCAGGCGCCCTCATGTGTAACTTTCACTATCTAGGTGGCTTCTCCCAAGGATTACCACTCATGAGTGAAGTTATAAGTTTTACTGAGAAAATTTTGAGAGACTTTCTAGCTTTGAAATCTTATGAAACACCCACAGTTCCAGATTTGGGGTTTGATGAAGTAAATATAATTCAGTAATTTCAATAAAGCAGAGTCAGTTATCATTTTCTGAGGAAAACATTATTTTTTCATTTTCAAGGCTTGAGATCACATGAAGACTCATAACTTGACTAAGAATCAGCTAAGTGGGGGCACCTGGGTGGCTCAGTCATTTAAGCGTCTGCCTTAGGCTCAGGTCATGATCCCAGGGTCCTGGCAGCGAGCCCTGCATTGGGCTCCCTGCTCCGTGGGAAGCCTGCTTCTCCCTCCCCCATTCCCCCTGCTTGTGTTCCCTCTCTCGCTCTGTCTCTCTCTGTCAAATAAATAAATGAAATCTTAAAAAGAAAAAAAAAGAATCAGCTAAGTGAGCAGGATTAGGTATGTTGGCAGTAACACAGTGCAATATTTCTGCATTAATATCCTTAGCCTGCTGTAACAAAATACAACAGGCTGGTTGACTTAGTAACAGAAATTTATTTTCTCACATTTTAGAAGCTACAGGTTTAAGATCGAGGTTCAGGCTGATTTAGTTTTTGGAGAAGGCTCTCACTCTGGTTTGCAGAAGGCTACCTTCTCAGTATGTCTTCACATGACTTTTACTCAATGCATGTGTAGGAAGAGAGTGAGCTCACTGGTCTCTCTTTTATAAAGACACTAATCCTATTGGATCATGGCTTCACCCTTATGATTTCATTTAATCCTAAGTACTTTTTTAGAGGCTCCATCTCCAACTAAAAATACATTAAACGTTAGAGCTTCAACATATGAATTGGGGGTATGGAGTAGGCACATTAAGTCATTAGTCAATTAAGTCAATAACCGTTCCTATCACTGGATCAGGGCTTAAGACCCTCCATGACATTACTGAATAAGAAAATTAAGATCTCAATAGATAATATAAAGTGTATAAAAACATAAATCTCACACCATATAAAAAAATGAACTCAAAATGGATCAAAGACCTAAATGTAAGAGTTAAAAGTACAAAACACTTAGAAGAAAATGTAGGCATAAACCATCAACACATTGGAAGAGGCAAGTATATTTTTCTTTTATATAACACCAAAAGCACAAGCCAAAGAAAAATTTTATAAATTGAACTCCATCAAAATTTAAAATGTTGTGCTTCAAAAAACAGTATAAGAAACTGAAAAGCAACTGACAATATGAGAGAATATATAAACAGCTTTTACAAATGAAATATAAAGAAAACCCATTTTTAATAGGCAAAGGATTTGAATAAATTTTTCTCTAGAAAGGTATACAAATGGTCAATAAGTATATGAACATATGCTCAACATCATCAGCCATTAGGGAAATGCAGATAAAAATCCTAATCAGATAACATTTTGTACCCACTAGGATGGCTGGAATCAAAAAGAGAGACAATAACAAGTGTTGAAAAGGATGTAGAGAAATTGGAACCCTCAAACTAGCTTAGCAGTTCCTTAAACAATTAAACATAGAGTTACCATATGGCCTAGCATTCCCATTCTCAGATATGTATCATGATAATTAAAAACATATGTCTACTAAAAACATGTACATTAATATTCTTAGCAGCATTGATAAAAATAATGATAGTTCCAGTCCAAGATGGAAACATAGGAAGATCCTAAAATCACCTCCTCCATGGAACACATGAAATTTTTCCTATTTATTGAACATTTCTTCTTGAAGAACTGAGGGCCAACTGAACAGCTTCTGAACAACCAAAGACAGAATGGCAAAAGAGAATAGCAAAAGAGATGGAGACATGATAACAAAGAGAATCCCCACCCCCCAGTGCTGCAAAGGGGCAGAGGCTGGTGTGGGCTTGTAGATCCTGGTTTGCTGAGATCAGAGGGACTAGAGAATGACATGGTTTATGATCCTCCTCTACCTTAAAAGTCTAAACTGGGGCAGGGTCTGGACATCATAACTGGCATGTCTAGTCATTGTGGCAAGTTTGCAACCTCAGCAAGCTCATACCAGCCATTGTGGTGCTGGGGCACAAAAAAATAAGCCTTTTTTAAAATTTAATTTTAAACATTTTTCATTTTTTATCTTTTGTTCTTTTTGTTTTTCCTTCTGTTTTTTCTTTTATTTAATTTTTAAAAATTCTTCTCTTTAATTTTTTTCTTTTTTCTATCAAAAACCGTGGTTTAAAAGAGTAACTAGCATATGAAGCCACAGTTCCAGCCAGCAGGCAAAAGTCACCAGCCACAGTCTACATGGGGGACACCATACACAACACCACTCCTTCAAATCTAAAAGTAGCTGCTCTGCAATGTCCACAATAGCCAAACTGTGGAAAGAGCCAAGATGTCCATCAACAGATGAATGGATAAAGAAGATGTGGTATATATACACAATGGAATATTATGCAGCCATAAAAAGGAATGAGATCTTGCCATTTGCAACGATATGGATGGAACTGAAGGGTGTTATGCTGAGTGAAATAAGTCAATCAGAGAAAGACATGTATCATATGACCTCACTGATATGAGGAATTCTTAATCTCAGGAAACAAACTGAGGGTTGCTGGAGTGGTGGGGGGTGGGAGGAATGGGGTGGCTGGGTGATAGACATTGGGGAGGGTATGGGCTATGGTGAGCGCTGTGAATTGTGTAAGACTGTTGAATCACAGACCTGTACCTCTGAAACATACAAAAATACATTAAAAAGATCATTCACCACAGTCATGTAGGATTTATTCCAGGAAAGCAAGGGTGGTTCAATATTCACAAATAAACTGACATCATAAACCAGATTAATGAAACAAAGGATAAATTTCATATGACCATCTCAGATGCAGAAAAATCATTTGACAGTTTCAAAATCCATTCATATAAAAACTCTCCATCAAGTAGATTTAGAGGGAACATACGTCAACATAATAAAGATGGTGTATGAAAACCCCACAGCTAACATCATCCTTAATGGGGAAAAACTGAGAACTTTTCCTCTAAAATCAGGGAAGTCCATTCTCACCATTTTTATTCAACACAGTCCTGGAAGTCCTAGCCACAGCAATCAGACAAGAATAAGAAATAATAGGCATCCATATTGGTAAAGAAGACATTAAACTGTCATTATTTGCAGATGAAATGATACTATACATAGAAAATCCTAAATCCACCAAAAACTATTAGAAGTAAAAATGAATTAAGTTGCAGAAACAAAATGAATACCCAGAAATTGGTAAAATTTCTATACACTAATAACAAAGTAGCAGAAAGATAAATTTAAAAAAATGAATTTACAATTGCACACACAAAAATAAAATACCTAAAAAATTTAACCAAAGACACAAAAGCCTATACTCTGGAAACTATAAAACACTAGTAAAATATATTGATGATGACACAAATAAAAAGATATCCCATGCTCATGGATTAGAAGAATGTTGTTAAAATGTCCATATTACTCAAGAAATCTTCATATTTAATGCAATCATTATGAAAATCCCAACATTTTTCACAAAACTAGAACAAATGATACTAAAATATGTATGGAACTACAGAAAATCCCAAATAGCCAAAGCAATCTGGAGAAAGAGGAACAAAGCTAGAGGTATCACAATCCCAGATTTCAAGATATACTACAAAACTAGTAATCAAAACAGTATGGCACTGGCACAAAAGTAGACACACCAAGCAATGGAGCAGGATAGAGAGGCAAGAAATAAACCCATATTTATATGGTCGATCAATATGACAAAGGAGGCAAGAATATACAGTGAAGAAAAGATGGTCTCTTCAATAAATGGTGCTGGGAAAACGAGAGCTACATGTAAAAGAATGAAACTGGACCACTAACACATACATGAAAATAAACTCAAGATGAATTAAAGACATAAATGTAAGATGTGAAACCATTAAAATCCTAGAAGAGAATATAGGCAGTAATTTCTCTGGCATCAGTTACCACCACATTTTTCTAGATAGGTCTCCTAAGGCAAGGGAAATAAAAGCAAAAAAAATTATTGGGACTACATCAAAATAAAAAGTTCTACACAGCAAAAAGAAAAAAAAAAAACCTCAATAAAACAGACAACCTACTGAGTGGGAGAAGATGTTTGAAAATGATATATCAGATAAGGTGTTAATATCCAAAATATATAAAGAGCCTCTATAACTCAAAAAAAAAAAGCCTCTATAACTCAATACCAAATAAACCCCAAATCCAACTAAAAATCAGGCACAGGACCTGCATAGACATTTTACCAAAGAAGACCCAAAGATGGACAAGAGACACATGAAAAGACACGCATCACCAATCATCAGGAAAATGTAAATCAAAACCAAAATGATATATATTAAACCTGTTAGAACAGTTCAAATAAAAAAGTAAAAGTGTTGGTAAAGATGTGGAAAAAAGTGACCCCTCAGGGGAGGAGCAAGATGGCAGAGTGGTAGGAGACCTAAATTTCATCTGTTCCCAGGAATTCAGCTAGATAGGGATCAAACCATTCTGAACACCTATGAACTGAACAGGAGATCGAAGAAAAGAATAGCAGCAACTCTCTGAACAGAAAAGCGACCACTTTCTGGAAGGTAGGATGTGCGGAGAACTGAATCCGAGGCAATATTCGGGAAGATAGACTGCAGGGGGAGGGAGCGTCTGTCAGCCGCTACTGGAAAGTGATAGAGCACAAAACTGGAACTTTTAGAAGTCTGCTCCACTGAGGAACGTCACTCCAGTGGCTAAGCGGGGGGGGGGTGGGGGGGTGGAACTCTTGCTGGGACAGTGGTCTCAGGACCCTTGGGGTCACAGAAAGACCAGCGGTGCCTGAGTATGGCAGAGCTCCCAGGTATTCAGAGCAGGGAGGCCGACTGCAGAGATAAACCATGATCCACAGCACAGTCAGGCCACTGCTCCTCCAGCAGAGACCCAACAAGCGAGAGATCCGGGGAGACTCCCCTTCCTCCCCCAGGGAGGAGCAGTGCGGGAGTGCAAGGGAGGAATCTGCTGGGTTTGGAGACTCCAAACGGGGTCATGTGCCAGAGACAGAAATGCTTGGTCACAGGCCAGGTGAGCACAGAGGGCGGCCAGAGCCTGGGGAGATGGGAGTGATTGACTGCTTTTCTCTGGGGGCGCACTGAGGAGTGGGACCCTGAGTTCTCAGCTCCTGCGTGGCAAAGATTAGGAGGCTGCCATTTTCTTTCTCATCCTCCAAAGCTGTATGCAAAGCTGGCAGGGAACAAAAACTCCCAAGAGCAAACCCGAGCAGATTACTTAGCCCAGCCCTTAGCAAGGGTGGGGCAATTCCACCTCCAGTAAAAACATTTGAGAACCACGGCAACAGGCACCTCCCCCAGAAGATCAGCAAGAACAGCCAGCCAAGACCAAGTTTACTGATCAATGAGAACAGCAGAACTCCAACACTAGGGGAATACAGCACATAGAATTCATGGCTTTTTCCCCCCTGATTCTTTAGTCTTTCAGAGTTAATTTTTTCAATGTTTTTTTTTTCTTTTTCTTTTTTTTGAATTGTTTTTCCCTTTTCAACCAATATCTTATCAATCCCTTTTTTAAAAAATCTTTTATTTTTTTCATTTACAGAGTCATTCTATCCCCTCATAGTAGTTAACCTTATTTTTGGAAAAAAAAAAAAAAATATATATATATATATATATGCCGTTCCCTCTTTAAAATTTTGGGATACAGTTTCTTTTAACAAAACAAAATATACCCTAAATATCTAGTGTATGGCTTTGTTCTAGTCTCCTGCCTGATCACATTCTCTCCCTTTTTTTAAATTTTTCTTCTTTATTTTGTCTATCAAATTATCAATTCCTTTTATAAAGTCTTTTATAATTTTCATCTCTACAGTCATATTCCATTTCTTCAATGTATTTACTGTTATTTTTGTACATATATAAGCATTTATTCTTTAAAATTTTGGGAAGCAGTTTCTTCTAACAGACCAAAATATGGCCAAAATGCAGTGTGTGGCACTGATCTATTCACCAGCCTGTTTATATGTTCATATTCTTTTTTTTTTAATCTTTTTCTTTTTCTTTTTTCTTTCTTTCCCTTTCTTTTCCCCCAATTTCAGGTCTCTTCTGATATGTTTAGTGTATATTTTTCTGAGGTCATTGTTATCCTGTTAGCATTTTGTTCTCTCATTCATCTATTCTCCTCTGGACAAAATGACAAGACGGAATAAAATCACCTCAAACTAAAAAGAACAAGAGGCAGTACCGACGGCCAGGGACCTAATCAATATGGACATTAGTAAGATGTTGGAAATAAAGTTCAGAATGACGATTATAAAGAGACTAGCTGGGCTTGAAAAAAGCATGGAAGATATTAGAGAAACCGTCTCTGGAGAAATAAAAGAACTAAAATCTAACCAAGTTGAAATCAAAAGGCTGTGAATGAGGCACAATCAAAAATGAAGGCTGTAACTGCTAGGATAAATAAGGCAGAAGAGAGAATTAGTGTTATAGAAGACCAAATGATGGAGAAAAAGAAAGCTGAGAAAGAGAGATAAACAACTGCTGGATCACGAAGGCAGAATTCGATAGATAAGTGATACCATAAGACAAAAAAATATTAGAATAATTGGGATTCCAGAAGAAGAAGAAAGAGAGATGGGCAGAAGGTATATTGGAGCAAATTATAGCAGAGAACTTCCCTAATTTGGGGAAGAAAATAGGCATGAAATTCCAGGAGGCATAGAAAACCGGCCTCAAAATCAATAAAAATAGGTCAACACCCCAACATCTACTAGTAAAACTTATGAGTCTCAGAGACAAAGAGAAAATCCCGAAAGCAGCTCGGGACAAGAGATTTGTAACCTACAATGGTAGAAACGTTAGATTGGTAACAGACCTATCCACAGAGACCTGGCAGGCCAGAAAGGACTGGCCCGATATATTCAGAGCACTAAATGAGAAAAATATGCAGCCAGGAATACTAATTCCAACTAGGCTGTCATTGAAAATAGAAGGAGAGATAAGAAGCTTCCAGGACAAACAAAAACGAAAGGAATTTACAAACACAAAACCGGCCCTACAAGAAATATTGAAAGGGGTCCTCTAAGCAAAGGGAGAGCCTAAAAGTAAGACGGACCAGAAAGGAACAGAGACAATATACAGTAACAATCACCTTACTGGCAATACAATGGCACTAAATTCATATCTTTCAATAGTTACCCTGAATGTAAATGGGCTAAATGCCCTAATCAAAAGACAGGCTATCACATTGAATAAAAAAACAAGACCCATCGATATGCTGTCTGCAAGAGACTCATTTTAGACCCAAAGACACCCCCAGATTGAAAATGAGGGGGTGGGAAACCATTTACCATGCTAATGGACATCAAAAGAAAGCTGGGGTGGCAATCCTTATATCAGACAAATTAGATTTTAAACCAAAGACTATAATAAGAGATGAGGAAGGACCCTACATCATACTTAAAGGGTCTATCCAAAAAGAAGATCTAACAATTGTAAATATCTATGCCCCTAATAGGGAGCAGCCAATTATATAAGCCAATTAATAACAAAAGCAAAGAAACACATCGACAACAATACAATAATAGTAGGGGATTTTAACACCCCACTTATTGAAATGGACAGATCATCTAAGCAAAAGATCAACAAGGAAATAAAGACTTTAAATGACAAACTGGACCAAATGGACTTCACGGATATATTCAGACATTCCATCCCAAAGCAACAGAATACACATTCTTCTCTAGCACCCATGAAACATTCTCCAGAATAGGTCACATCCTAGGTCACAAATCAGGTCTCAACCGGTACCAAAAGATTGGGATCATTCCCTGCATATTTTCAGACCATAATGCTTTGAAACTAGAACTCAATCACAAGAGGAAAGTCGGAAAGAACTCAAATACATGGAGGCTAAAGAGCATCCTCCTAAAGAATGAATGGGTCAGCCAGGAAATTAAAGAAGAATAAAACAATTCATGGAAACAAATGAAAATGAAAACACAACTGTTCAAAATCTTTGGGATGCAGCAAAAGCAGTCCTAGGAGGAAAGTATACAGCAATACAAGCCTTTCTCAAGAAACAAGAATGGTCTCAAATACACAACCTAACCCTACACCTAAAGGAGCTGGAGAAAGAACAGCAAATAAAGCCTAAACCTAGCAGGAGAAGAGAAATTTACTAAAGATCAGGGCAGAAATCAATGAAATAGAAACCAAAAGAACAGTAGAACAGATCAACGAAACTAGGAGCTGCTTCTTTAAAACAATTAACAAGATTGATAAGCCCATGGCCAGACTTATCAAAAAGAAAAGAGAAATGACCCAAATAAAATCATGAATGAAAGAGGAGAGATCACAACCAACACCAAAGAAATACAAACAATTATAATAACATATTATGAGTAACACTATGCCAGCAAATTAGATAATCTGGAAGAAATGGATGCACTCCTAGAGATGTATCAACTACCAAAACTGAACCAGAAAGAAATAGAAAATCTGACAGACCTATAACCACTAAGGAAATTGAAGCAGTCATCAAAAATGTCCCGACAAACAAGAGCTCAGGGCCAGATGGCTTCCCAGGGGAATTCTACCAAACATTTAAAGAATTAATACCTATTCTTCTGAAACTGTTCCAAAAAATAGAAATGGAAAACTCCCAAACTCGTTTATGAGGCCACCATTACCTTGACCCAAAATAAGACAAAGACATCAAAAAGGAGAATTACACGGATGCAAAAATTCTCACCAAAATACTAGTCAACAGGATCCAACAGTACATTAAAAGACTTATTCACCATGACCAAGTGGGATTTATACCTGGGCTGCAAGGTTGGTTCAACATCTGCAAATCAATCAGTGTGACACAATACATTAATAAAAGAAAGAACAAGAACCATATGATCCTCTCAATAGATGCAGAAAAAGCATTTGACAAAGTACAGCATCTTTGCTTGATCAAAACTCTTCAGAGTATAGGGATAGTGGGCACATACCTCAATATCATAAAAGCCATCTATGAAAAACCTACAGCGAATATCATTCTCAATGGGGAAAAGCTGAGAGCTTTTCCCCTAAGGTCAGGAACACGGCAGGGATGTCCACTGTCACCACTGCTATTCAACATAATATTAGAAGTCCTAGCCACAGCAATCAAACAACAAAAAGAAATAAAAGGCATTCAAATCGGCAAAGAAGTCAAACTCTCACTCTTTGCAGATGATATGATACCTTATGTGGAAAACCCAAAAGACTCCACCCCAAAACTGCTAGAACTCATACAGGAATTCAGTAAAGTGGTAGGGTATAAAATCAATGCACAGAAATCAGTGGCATTACTATACACCAACAAGACAGAAGAAAGAGAAATTGAAGAGTCAATCCCATTTACAATTGCACCGAAAACCATAAGATACCTAAGAATAAATCTAACCAAAGATGCAAAGAATCTGTACTCAGAAAACTATAAAATACTCATGAAAGAAATTGAGGAAGACACAAAGAAATGGAAAAACGTTCCATGCTCATGGGTTGGAAGAACAAATATTGTGAAGATGTCAATGCTACCTAGAGCAATCTACACATTTAACGCAATCCCTATCAAAAAATACCATCCACTTTTTTCAAAGAAATGGAACAAATAATCCTAAAATTTGTATGGGACCAGAAAAGACCCCGAATAGCCAGAGGAATGTTAAAAAAGAAAAGCAAAGCCGGTGGCATCACAATTCCAGACTTTAAGCTCTATTACAAAGCTGTCATCATCAAGACAGTATGGTACTGGCACAAAAACAGACACATAGATCAATGGAACAGAATCGAGAGCCCAGAAATGGACCCTCAACTCTATGGTCAACTCATCTTCGACAAAGAAGGAAAGAATGTCCAATGGAAAAAAGACAGTCTCTTCAACAAATGGTGTTGGGAAAATTGGACAGCCACATGCAGAAGAATGAAACTGGACCATTTCCTTACACCACACACAAAAATAGACTCCAAATGGTTGAAAGACCTAAACGTGAGACAGGAGTCCATCAGAATCCTAAAGGAGAACACAGGCAGCAACCTCTTCGACCTCAGCCACAGCAACTTCTTCCTAGAAACATCGCCAAAGGCAAGGGAAGCAAGGGCAAAAATGAACTATTGGGACTTCATCAAGATAAAAAGCTTTTACACAGCTAAGGAAACAGTCCACAAAACCAAAAGACAACCGAGAGAATGGGAGAAGATATTTGCAAAAGACATATCAGATAAAGGGGTAGTATACAAAACTTATAAAGAACTTATCAAACTTAACACCCAAAGAACAAATGATCCGGGTACCTGGGTGGCTCAGTTGGTTAAGCGACTGCCTTTGGCTCAGGTCATGATCCTGGAGTCCCGGGATCGAGTCCCACATCGGGCTCCCTGCTCAGCAGGGAGTCTGCTTCTCCCTCTGACCCTCCCCCCTTTCATGCTCTATCTCATTCTCTCTCAAATAAATAAATAAAATCTTTAAATAAAAGAAAAGAACAAATGATCCAATCAAGAAATGGGCAGAAGACATGAACAGACATTTTTTTCAAAGAAGACATCCAAATGGCCAACAGACACATGAAAAAATGCTCAACATCGTTCAGCATCAGGGAAATCCAAATCAAAACCTCAATGAGATACCACCTCACACCAGTCAGAATGGCTAAAATTAACAAGTCAGGAAATGACAGATGTTGGCAGGGATGCGGAGAAAGGGGAACTCTCCTACACTGTTGGTGGGAATGCAAGCTGGTACAGCCACTCTGGAAAACAGTATGGAGGTTCCTTAAAAAGTTGAAAATAGAGTTACCCTACGACTCAGCAATTGCACTATGGGTATTTACCCCAAAGATACAAATGTAGGGATCTGAAGGGGTACGTGTACTGCAATGTTTATAGCAGCAATGTCCGCAATAGCCAAACTGTGGAAAGAGACAAGATGTCCATCGACAGATGAATGGATAAAGAAGATGTGTATATATACAATGGAATATTATGCAGCCATCAAAAGGAATGAAATCTTGCCATTTGCAACGATGTGGATGGAACTGGAGGGTATTATGCTGTGCGAAATAAGTCAATCAGAGAAAGACATGTATCATATGACCTCACTGATATGAGGAATTCTTAATCTCAGGAAACAAACAGGGTTGCTGGAGTGTTGGGAGGTGGAAGGGATGGGGTGGCTGGGTGATAGACATAGGGGAGGGTATGTGCTATGGTGAGCGCTGTGAATTGTGTAAGACTGTTGAATCACAGACCTGTATCTCTGAAACTAATAATACATTATATGTTAATAAAAAAGAAGATACTAGGAAGGGAAAAATGAAGGGGGGGGAATCAGAGGGGGAGACGAACCATGAGAGACTATGGATTCTGAGAAACAAACTGAGGATTCTAGAGGCAAGGGGGTGGCGGGATGTGTTAGCCTGGTGATGGGTATTAAAGAGAGCACATATTGAATGGAGCACTGGGTGTTATACACAAACAATGAATCATGGAACACTACATCAAAAACTAATGACATAATGTATGGTGATTAGCATAACATAATAAAATTTAAAAAAAATCAGTCAGGCAATTAAAAATAAAGAAAAAGGAACTGGAACCCTCGTGTACTGTTGGTGGGATTGTTAAATGTTGCAACTGCTATGGTAAACAATATGGAGATTCTTCAAAAACTTAAAAATAGAGCTATCATATGATCAAGCAATTCCTCCTCTGGTATACATCCAAAAGAATTCAAAACAAAATCTCAAAGAGATATTTGCATTCATGTTCACTGTAACATTATTCACAATAGCCACAACATAAAAACAACCTAAATAGCCATGAACAGATTAATGAATAAAGAAAATGTGGTATATACCTACCGTGGAAAATTACTCAGCCTTTAAAAAGAGGAAGGGAGTCCTGTCATATGTGACAATATAGATGAACCGGAGGACATTATACTTAGTGAAATAAGCCAGTCACAAAAGAACACATACTGCCTGATTCCACTTACATAAGGTACTTAAAATAGTCAAATTCATAGAAACATAGTAGAATGGTGGCTTCCAGCGGCTATGGAAGGGGAGAAAAGGGAGTTGCTACTCAATAAATATTAAATTTCAATTATTCCAGGAAAAAAAAGTTACCCCTCATGCACTACTGATGGGAATGTAAATTGGTGCAGCCACTATGGAAAACAGTATGGAGGATCCTCAAAATATTAAATATATAAATATCATTTGACCCGGTAATCCTACCTACTAGAGATTTACCCAAAGAAAGCAAAAACACTAATTTGAAAAGATTTATGTATCCCTATGTTTACAGCAGCTTTATTTATAATAGCCAAAACATGGAAGCAACCCAAGTGCTAATTAATAGATGAATGGCTAAAGAAGAAGTGGTAGATAAATAAAGACAGACAGACAGATATATAGAAATTTTGATATTTGTGACAACACCAAATGGACCTAGGGGGTATTATGCTAAGTTAAATAAAGCAGGGAAAGACAAATATCATATAATTTCACCTATATGTAGAATCTAAAAAAACAACAGAATAAATGAAGAAAAAAGAAACAAACCCAAAAAACCCACACTCTTAATTACAAAGAAGAAACATGGTTGCCAGGGGGGAGGTAGGTGAGAGATGAGTGAAATAAAGGTGATTAAGAGGTACAAACTTACAGTTATGAAATAAAGTTATAGAAATGAAAAATACAGAATAGGGAATATGGTGAATAATGTAATAACATTGTATGGTGGCTACATTTATCATTGACTCTTGAGCACTGAGTAATATATAGAATTGTTGAATCAATGTTTTACACCTGAAACTAGTATAACATTGTACGTTATTTATACTTCATATTTTTAAAAAGCCTAATGGAAAATTCTTAATAGATAAGAAATTGAGTAAATGTGCAATGCCTTAAACCATTTGCTTTTTGACTTTTTAATCATGTGTAAGAAATTCCTGGTTTTCTATATATTTTCTATCCCCCCTCAGACACAGTGACAAATTTTGTATTATGAATATATAAGCCTAATAAACGTTTTGAGATAGAAACCAGATTTATAATTCTCTTTGGATTTTAAAGTTTAAAGTAGACTATATTTGTAGGGATAATTAAATGCAAGGGTAAAATCCTTAGTTATAGGTATTATTACTTGTTACTATAAAACTATTCAAATAAATTTACAACATATAATTCCTGAGATTGGTCACTGAGGATAAATTTATGTTTTTAGCATGAGGAAAGAATTTAAATCCCTGCATTTAAGTTCAGCTCACAATTTGCCTCAAATTTTCCAGCAAGCCCTGCCAATGTATTCAATTAGCAAAACCTTGAATTAATTTACTGTTTGGTTTCTCATTGCACTGAAAGGAAATAAATACTGATGATGTTGCATTAAAGCCTCTATGCCCTGATTTCCTCTACCTGTCTTATGCTCACTTTTCTTCTTGTACCATTCCCCAATTCACTTGCTTTTCTTTAGCCACATGGTTCTTCCATCCTGCCTATAAGAGATTCATGATTCTTATTTCTTCATTGAGGTTCTGGCATTAAACTAGTTGGATTAATCCATGGAACAAAGTAATCTTGATTACCTGATTACAAAGTAATCTGTGAACCAGTTAGCCATGTAGTTACATAATATTCTTTCCTTCAAGGAAAGTGAGGACATTCAAATCCAGAAATATATTTGTCATCTTGGCTCCCTACCTCTCTATACCTGTCCTAAATTCATTCAATCAGATTTCAAACTGAGGCTCTCAGTGTGCTTGGAGGTTTGAAGATACTGAAGGTCTCACAGAACTATCTCTGTATAGAAGATGGTAAGATGTCAATGATAAGTGTAGCAAGATGTTGACATTTTGGAGGATTATTTGCTCAGATCCAGAAAATGCCCAAATTTGCATTTAACAGTACAGGTTTTAACTTCTCAATTAAAACAAAGATAAAATGCCTAGCTCAAACAGTTGTAATGAGAAGGAAATGAGAGAACATATATTAAGAGAAACAAATCAGCATTAAAATGCAGATACTGAATAACTAGATGGACTCTGACTGATTGCTGGGGCAAGCACACGAGTGCTTTCATTTTTTAATAACCTCATGATGTAGATATTCAGAATCACTCAAATATAATACAAACCACATGTGCTAAACACACACACAGGTTCTACTACATATATACTGCTATAAAACCTTTGAAGAGGTATGAATGAGCCCGTTTTGTGATAGATATTTAAAACAGTATTAGGAATAGTTCATAACTACTCTCTGGGGTGGGGGGGGATTATTCTGAAGGCTGAATCTGTTCCCGAATCCCCTAGGTGTTCCATATATTCATCAGCTGATTATCAGCTGGGAATAATTTCTTCACATGATTCTTACTCCTTCCTCTATACTCTGGTTTATCAGTAAGGTAAGTGTTAAATAAGTAGGACAAATAAATCAAGAATCAAATGTAAGCTTTCGTCAAATACAAACTGAATATTTTTTTATCATATTGTATTTATAGTTCATTAAATGCTAAGAAAACAACCTGCCAGTTGTCACTGTATGATCTTATATTTAGGAGAATCCAAAGGTTCTTCTTCATATGAAAACCAACAAAAATTTCCAATATAAAAATAATTTAAGGAGTGCCTGGATAGCTCAGTCAATTGAGTGTCTGACTCATGATTTTGGCTCAGATCATGATCTCATGGGTTGTGAGATTGAGCACCCACCCCCCAATCAGGCTCCACGCTCAGTGGGGAATCTGCTTGAGATTCTCTCTCTCCCTCTCCCGTGCTCCCTCTCCCCACACTCACACTCTCTAAATAAATAAATCTTTAAAATAATAATTTGAAAATGACTAAAGTTCTTTTACCCTATTCTAAAGCCAATTTCAGCATGCCATTTGCTTTTCCTTTTTCATACAAAAACATGAAAACATGGAGAAATGTGCACTTTAAGGCACATGGGGTTTTGATTTTATAAATGTGTGTTACTACAACCCATCTTTTGTAATTTGTACTTTCCCAAAGAACTAGAGAGAAATATTGTCTAGCAATGCAGACATTAAATGCAGTATAAATATGTAGTAAATTTACATTTTTGGATCCAAGCAAAATTTTGCCAAGATGCTTTTTTTTGGCCTTGGCTGCAAACAATACTCAAGTCCTATTCTGAGAAATACTTTTGTTCTTTGTCATTTCTTATAGAACAAGACTAATATTTTATAAATTTTCTCTAAATTCATATTTTCATAAAGCTCTCATTTAATAAAAGACTTGAATCTATACATATTTTGGAATAGTCAGTGCTTAAATTTGAGAAATTTGTCTATCCCTCTACATCTATCCACCCACCCACTCAGGTATCCGACATTTACTGAGTATCTACTATGTGCCAGGCACTCTTCCACATGCTTGGGGAATATTGGAGAACAAAACAAAGATCTCTGCCCTGGTGGAGCTTATATTCTGTCTAATGATCAACACCAAAAATAAGTGTAATAAATTAAGAATATTATAAATATATTGAGATGATAAATTCTATAGAAAAAAACGTTTAAGTAGAGCAGGGCAAATGGATTTACAGGTTCTGGTGGTAGAGCAGATGGAACAAATGCAGGACTAAAAGTGGTGTGGTAAAGGTAAGTCTCATTAAGGTACAATTTGAGCAGAGACTTGAAGTAGATGTGGCAGTTGGTCAAATAGCTATTTGGAGCAAGAGAGGAGAGGTGGAGCACACACCTGAAGGTGGGAGTTAGCTTGGTATGTTTAAGGAAGTTCTTGCAGGTCAGTGTGGCTGCAGTATTGAGAGTCAAGGAAAGAAGTAGGAGATGAAGTTGGAGAAATAATGTGAGCCCAGTCACCTAAAGACTTAGAAGACATTTGAAAGACTTTGGATCTATTGTGAGGAAATGGCCAGCCATTGTAGTTTATAGTAGAGGGGTGACATGAACTACGTTTTAAAGGATTATCTCTGTCAGTTTGGGGTGCTAGAACAAAACACCAAAGACTGCTATCTTAAATAACAAACATTCATTCCGAACATTTCTGGAGGATGGAAAATCTAAGATCAAAGTGTCAGCAGACTTAGTTTCTATTAAGAACCTGCTTTCTGGCAAGTGAGCAACTACTTTCTTGTTATATACATACATGGCAGAAAGAGAAAGCTCTCGTGTCTCTTCCTCTTCTTACAAGAACACTAACTCCATCATGGAGGCTCTATTCTCGTGAACTTATATAAACCTAATGACCTCCCAATGGCCTCACCTCTAAATATCATCACATTGGATATTAGGGCTTCAACATGTAAATGAGGAATGGGGGACATAAACATTCAGTCCATAAGATCACTTTGGTTTCTATGGTAATACTAGATTGTAGGAGTGGCAAGGATAGACCTATGAAGACAGATAACAAGGATATTCTTTGTTTTTTTGTTTTTGGTTTTTTGTTTTGTTTTGTTTTTGTTATGAGATTATATTGGTTCCACCAAGGAAGCAGAAGGTCTGTGAACTGGTCAAATTCTGGATTCATTTCAGTGATGAAATCAATAGGATTTCTTGGCAGTTCCTGATAAATGAAGTAGGATTCCAAGGTCGTAAATGTAAGAAACTAGAATAACAGAGTTACAATTTATGAGATCGGGAAAGCTGCAGGAAAACAAATTTGGGGGAGGGAGGTATAAGAGGTAAAACTGTAGTTTGTAGTTGAGGTTCCATTAAATAGCTAAGTGGAGATGTCAAGTAGGCAGATATATGTCTGGAGATCATAAAAAAAGGGTCAGGGCTATGGATATAAACTTAGCAGTTAATACACAAGATGGTATATAAAGATACTAGATGAGGTCAAAAAAGTGGATGAGTATAGACGAAAAATATTAGAGGACCATGCACTGAATTCCATATTAGAATATTCATATTGAGAATACTAAAAACAAGAGAAGAACTACGTTTTAAAGGATTATCTCTGAGAAAGCAGACTGAGAAAGACCAACCAATGAGGTGAAAGAAAAATTGTGACATCTGAAGCTGGTAAAATATACCGAAAAAAGGAGTGATAATGAAGCTGCTCATAGGTCAACTATGAGGAGAAATGTAAATTGACAATTGGGTTTAGCTTTGAGGCTATAGGTGACTTCCATAAAGACTTCTAAGAACTCTATGAATCTCTTCCTGCTCTCTTTACCTCCCGCTTATTAATCTTCAATTCTAACTTCTTCCAGTTACGATTACCAGTTATTTTTCCTTGTGTCTCTAATTACAAAAGGAGTATATGCTAGTTGAATTTGTGAAGTAATTTCACATTGTTATCCATGCTAACCTAAATAGAAAAATATAATATTGGGGCACCTGGGTGGCTCAGTCATTAAGTGTCTGCCTTCGGCTGAGGTCATGATCCCAGGGTCCTGGGATGGAGCCCTGCATCGGGCTCCCTGCTCAGCAGGAAGCCTGCTTCTCCCTCTCTCACTTCCCCTGCTTGTGTTCCCTCTCTCGCTGTGTCTCTCTCTGTCAAATAAATAAATAAAATCTTAAAAAAAAAAAAGAAAAACAATATTAATTTAAGGGTCAGGCTTCTTGTATTTGTTGACAAAAATTGGTTGGTCCTAATTACTGTAATAGAGAAATATAAATTTGATTCATTGTTTTTAATAGTTTCATTCAAACTAATGTGTGAATCATAATTTAATCAAAATTTTCTGAACCAATAGACAGTTATTTCCAGTTTTTGTCTCTATAGATGGTACTGTAAAAATATTATTGTTCAAACATCCTGATACCTGTGCTTTTGTTTCAGTTGGATAGTTTCTCAAAAGTGAAATTCATAGTCAGAAAGTATGTATATTTTATAATTTAATGGATATTGTTGCAGCCCTAATAGTAATTAATATGACTGTTTATCTTTACTAGCATTGGATTATATTAATTTTTTGGAGTTTTTAGGACTTTCTAATCTGAAAGATACACTAATTGTTGCTATAGTTTGCATTTCTTTGAATAGTAATCAGGGGAAGCACCATATAATAAATGAATAGTATTTTGATTTTGACCTTGTGTGAATTAACCATCCTTTCCCTTTGTTCATTTAAGTTTTTTTGGTATTATCCAGGAAACTACTTTTTTCTAATATAATGTTTTTTTAAATTTATTTTATTTCTTTCACATATTAATTCCATCTCCCCGGTCAATCCTAGAAAGGTATAATTTTGCTTCTTTTTTCCTCAATCAGACTTTCTCAGGATTAACTATGTTAGTTGTTTCTAAAAAAGCTTTTTCTTCAATTTAGTATTTGTTTGATTGTCACAACAGGATAGTACTATGCTTGGCCGTATAACAGATATAGTTAAGAAAGTAATGTTTCTTTAATGGTAAAAGAAATGGAAACTTACAAAGATAATTACCTAAATAGGAGACAGCACAGCATGCTCACACATTGAGGTATAAGCTTCCCAGTTTTTTCCAAAGTTCTCCTATAGAGGCATACAACTTCTCACCAGGGAGGGAATATCCCCAAAGAGAGGCTCCATTTGCCACACTGAAGGAGATTTTCATATCATACTAGTCCCCTGATCTTCAACTCAGCATACCAAACTGTTCTAGAGATGGGAGACTCTGGCCTACTGAACAGCAGGTACAACTCAGGTGTCAACACATTCCTGAATCTTGATTACATAACTGGGCCAAGAATTTCCAAGTTTCCTCAGACCTCATGTTATTATTTTTCCTTTCAAACACTCCTTTCTATTTCTATTCCCTTTTCCTGTTTGGGCAAACAAAGTAATCGAGTATGTTTCTAGTAGTGAGAGGTAACTTTCACCCATATCTGTTTGCTCACTTTTTTTTTCATACTAATTAACAAGGCAATGCTCCCAAAGGCTTAGCATGATCTATACTTACTGGCCTTTTTTGCAAGTAGATATGGACATACGACGAATTTGAAATATGAGTGAAAGTAATGGGTGCCCCTTTCACACCATTTACTTAAAACAAACATGCTCACCCTTTGATTCCTATCTACCCATGAGTTTTACTATGTGGTGCTGGTCAGGCAGTTTCAATCATGATAATAAAGGCAACTTAGTCTATACTAGAGGATAACAAAAGCTAAGAAGCAGAACTATTGGTGGCTGCAAAGACAATGTTTTTTGACCCTCTACTGCCTATACAGTAAAATGAAAATACAAACTAACAAAAAAAAAAATACTGTCTCGTTTTGAGCCACAGTGTTTTGGAGTCTTTTCCAAATATCACAGTATTTTAGCCAAGGGACTGGCAAACTCTTTCTGTAAAAGGCCAGATAGTAAACATGTTCAGTTTTGCTGGCCTTACAGTTTTGGTTGGGACTACACCATCTGCCCCAAATCTGCCCTTTTAGTGTGAAGGGAGACAGAGACAATACATAAATGGATGAGCATAGCTGTGTTCTGATAAAACTGTTAAAAACACAAAACCAAAAACCAAGTTGCTACCTATTTGCCTCATGATTATAATTTGATAGTTTGATGTCCCCTAATCCAGCCTACAATATAATATAATCTTTTTGGTTATACATGTGTTTGAAAATACTTTTGTGTGAATATACATTTGTCTTAAATTTATATAAACTGCATTGCACTAAAGCCATAAATTTTTAAATTTTTTAAAAAAATTTTGTCAGAGAAAGAGAGAGAGAGGAGTGGAGGAGGGGCAAAGGGAGAAGCAGGCTTCCACTGAGCAGAGAGCCCAATGTGGGGCTCAATCCCAGAACCCCTGAGATTATGACCGGAGCTGAAGACAGACACCCAACTGACCGAGCCACCCAGGCATCCCTATAATTTTTAAAATTTTAATACCCTAAATTTGAGATTATATTATAATCTGCATATGCTGTTGATTACTTTTGATTGCTGCCTGGATTTCCATAAGTATTAGTTAGGAGACAATTGATATGTTAATATATCAAATCTTCTGATATATGAAAATAATAAATCTCTCCATTTGTTAAGGTCCTCTTTAGTTTCTCCCAGAAATGTCTTATAGCTTTTAGTGAGTCAAACTTACACACATGTGCTTAAATGGTTGTCTTAGTAATTTGTGTTTTGACACTACTGTTAGTAGCACTTTTAAGTTTCCACTTCTAGTTGTTAAACCCTTTTAACAAAAATGTATTTGAATTTACATATTAACTATGTATAACAGAACCTTACTAAATTTCATCTGTTCTGGTAGCTTTTTTTGTGGATTGCTTAGTATTTTCTATAGAGAATCATGTTGACAGAAAAAGTAAAATTTTACTGTTTTTTCAAATCTGTATGCCTTTATTTCTTCTTTCTTGTTTTATTTCACATTCATGAACTTTCAGTACAGTTATGAATACAAATGGTAAGGGTGGACATTCCTTTTTTGTTCCTCATCAAAATGGGAAAGCATTCAATTTTTCAACATTGGCTATTGTGTCCACTGAAATTATTTTTGAAGATCACTTTTGTCAGAATGATGAAGTTTCCTTCCTTCCTAGTGTGCTGAGAATTTTATTATAAATGAGTATTGAATTTTGTCAAACAGTATTTCTGCAACCATGGTCATATGTGTATGGTTTTCCTACCCTGTTCTGCTAGTATGGTGACTTACATTTTTTTATAACATCTTTTTTGGGTGAATGATATTCCATTGTATGGCTATACAACATGTTTATGGGTCAGTTGAAAGACATTTGAGTTCATTTCATTTTTTGATTATGAACATTCATGTACAAGTTTTTACATGAGCATATGCTTTCATTTCTCTGGCAGAGTGTTTGGGTCGTATGGTAATTTGATGTTTAGCTTTAAGGAAGTGCCATGCTGTTTCGCAAAGAGGCGGCACCACTTTACCATTCCCCCGGCAATATATGAGTTCTATCTCATACCATCTGTATGCTGAACACTTGCACTTACAGACTGTTGTCTGCTGGGTCAGTTAATGCTTTTACCAGTTAATTGCATCTTATCAAAAGTGAAATGTGGCTGTCCAAAGATCAGTTTTTGCCAGTTATATTGCAATCACTCAGTTTAATTAAATGTTATGACAACAAATAAAAATGAATGCAAATAAAGAATTTGTTTTCTTGAAATCTAAGTTGAATGCTTTGGAAGGACTTCATAAAAGCTAGTGACTAAAAGAATGCAGATAAATTAAGTATGGACAAGACAATGTAAAAGATGGGATGGAACTCACAAACTGCAGGAGGATGCTAAACTCAATTTACTTGGGAGGTTTCTGGACATTCCTCTACCACTTTTAAGAAACTGGAAATCATAACTGATATTTTATGGGAAGAGTAGTAAAAGCAAAACAAACCAAAAAAACCCAACTCTATTCAATGGACCTGTTTATCAAAAAAAGGCCTTGAACCTATATGAAAATTGATAAATGAATGCATACATATGTTTAAGTTAATATAAAATGTTTAAGAGTTTATGGTTGTATTGTCATGATTCTCTATGTATAATTAAACTTTAGTCAATAAACTACAACTAAGGAAACTTTTTTTTAAGATTTTATTTATTTATTTGAGAGAGAGAGCACGCACAGGAGCAGGGGGAAGTGTAGAGGAAGAAGCAGACTCCCTGCTAAGCAGGGAGCCGGGCGCAGGACTCTCAGGGTCCTGGGATCATGACCTGAGCTGAAGGCTGACACAACCTACTGAGCCATCCAGGCACCCAAGAAAACTCTCAAGCATTTTTTACCATTGTATTGTCTTCGAGCTTAGAGAAGGCATATATTTTGCTGTTCTCCTTTTTAAATTTTATTTTCTGGATGTCAATCTCCCATCAAAATAGTGAAACTCAGAAAATAGAATAATGGAAAGAAAAATGACTTGATCAAACATGAGGTTGAGTATATTCAAGGCATATGTTGCTAAATTTGCTAGTCATACATGGTTCAGTTTAAAAAGCACAGGATAAATGAGTGGAACAAGAATAAAAAGTAGATTTCAACTTCTTGTCTGTGTTTTGAAATTATAAAATCTTTATCATGGTAGAAATATCTTGTATGACTAAGATATTTGTGGTAAGACAAAGTGTGTTGATATTTAAGTAGTCACGTGTGTTCATAAGTTAAGTCACTCATATATAGAGGATACTCCTCAGTAACAATTATCTGAACATATTCAAAACCCTAAGGATGTAAAGGCAAAGAAAAACATAGTGGAGGAGCTCTTTAAGGAATTGATAATAAAGTAAGATAGGAGTATGTCTCCCATGGTAATATATAAATTTCTAGGATTTATTTACACATAGAATTTTAAAATTTTGTAATAAAAAATAGGAAGGCTTATAGTTTCCATATACCTAGCAAACTGTTCATTAACTTGTTACAATAGTAAGGTACAGTTGTCACAATTAATGCAGCAGTATTGATACACTATCATCAAGTCCATACTTAAATCAGATTTCCTTAGTTTTGGCCTAATGTTCTTTTCCACCTTTCCAGGATACATTGTATTTACTCATTATGTCTCATTAGGTAGGGGTGGTTTTTCAGATTTTTTTTATGACTTTGGCAGTTTTGAGGAGTATTGGTTGGGTATTTCTTGCTTCTTAGAATGCCTCTCAATTGGGGTTTGTCTGATTTTTTTTTTTTCTCATGATTAAATTGGGGTTATTAGCTTTTGTGAGGAAGACCAGAGGTAAGTACCATTCTCATCACATCATATCAAGGGTATTTACTATCAACATGACTTTTGTGCACCTGGGTGGCTTAGTCGTTTAAACATATGCCTTCTGCTCGCGTCATGATTTCACGGGACTGGAATTGAGCCCTACATCAAGCTCTCTGCTCAGTGGGGAGCCTGCTTCTCCATCTCCCTCTGTGTTCTCTCTCTTGCACGTGCACGTGCAATCTCTTGCTCTCTCTCAAATAAATGAATCTAAAAAAAAAAAAATGACGTTTCATTATGGCCTTTCACCTGTAGGTAATGCTTATTTTGTTCCTCCACATATATGAGGTATTCTCTGGAAAGAAGTTACTATGTACAACCAAACTTAAAACATATAATTAATCTCCACTTCCTTCCAGGTAAAGTATCTCCATAAATTACTTGGAATTCTTCTGCACAAGAGGTTTGGCTCTTCTGCCTCTACTTAGTAATTTATTTATGTCAGTATGAATATTTATATATCGAGTTACAATCCAATACTACTCTATTGTATTGCTCAAATTGTTCCAGGTTTAGATATTACTGTTCTTTCAGTTGCCTATTACATCCCTTTGACATACCCTTATCACTGTGGTTTAACTCTTTTTTTAGTACTTCCTTATTTTCTGATACTACAGGATGCTCAAGACTCATCTTGTATACCCTTTGCCCCAGTTATTTCTCCAAAGAACTTGGGTATCTTTTTTTACTGGAAAATAGTATTAGAAACAAAGATCTTCACTCTGGCATGCTTATTTGTTCCTGGGGTATCACTCCTTCTAGGCCATCTCAGCTAATACAGCAAGGAAATGTATATGTATATACTAACCAGTGTATGCACACATATCCATTAAGTATTTCCACATGTAACCATCTGTATCTATATTAAGGTAAAACCTAAGTTTATACTGATGTTTTCACCTCCAACCCATTACCACATGGATCACGGGTCTACACTTCTGCCCTTGTTTATCTGTAAATTCCCACTCCAACAGTGAGAAACTGCCATCATTTACTTAATTAGTGGTTGCAGAATTGTTAATCTGTATTATCATGAAAAATAATATCGAGTAAAGTGTACATATACAGTCTCTCTTGCCTGTCCTCTCAGTTTCCATTCACCTCCAAGGTCAGCACGTTTCCTATATCCTTTTCAGTGAGGTTTTTGTTTAAGTTTCTATTTCAGTTAGATTATTTGTTATAGTTTGCATTTCATTCTGGGATGATTAAACTTTAAATGAATTTTTTAAAACTCACATATATTAAAATTCACTCTGCACCGTGAAGTTCTATGGGTCTTGACAAATCCATAGTGCCATTTATCCACTATTAGAGTATCATCCATGATAACTTTACTGCTTTAAAATTTTCCGTATTTTCATTTATTAAGTCCCTCCAAAACCTCGATCTGCTTATAATTTTTCCTTTTCCAACACATCATATAGGCATACAGAATAGAGTCATTTCAGAGTAGCTGCTTTTACTTTGCAATATATATTTAAAGTACATCCACATCCTTGTATGAATCTTAAGCATAAATTTTTATATAAATAGCAAAATGTTTTCTCCAACATTTTTGCCAGTTATAAAGTCTGTATTAGAGACAATTCCATATCAGTACACACAGACAACTTTGGTTTTAAAACTATGATATACTATACTAGAGAACAGATAATCTTAAACATTCCACTATTGACAAGTATTAACAGCTTCTGGGTTTTGTTGATTTTTTGTTTTGTTTTGTTTGCTATTACAAATATGGCTTCACTGAATTGCAATATAACTCTGAATTCATATCTGTCTATTTATAGATAGCATGAAGTACTGATTTTGGAGGTACCACCTGTGGTTAAGATTAAATTTTTATTTTGAAATAATTTTCGATTTACAGGGGGGTTGCAATGATAATATAGTTTCTGTACAATCCTTCCCTTAGCATCTTCCATTAACCATGGTTTTATAGCTAATATTTGATATATAATACATTTTGCTTTCCAAGGAAGCTACACCAATTTATACTACCTCCAATACTCTGTAAGGAAAACTCTCTTTTACAACCTTTTTAGTAGTGGATGTCACTCTTAAATTTTGTTGATCTGATGTGTACATAGATTTTGTACGTAAGTTGCAGTTTCCGGATTTAGTGAAAGTACCTTTTCATATGATTGCTGCCAATGTTTATAATGCCTTGATTCTTCTGTTTATTTTCTTTGATCATTTATCATACATCCCTCATGATGCTCTCTCAGGCTCACTCACCTCCAACATGTTCAACTGTTATCCATCTCAACAGCTAACAAATTTATGCAGCTATCCCTGGTTCTGCTACCTTAAGACACACCTGCCACTTGCCCAGAGTTTTTGGTTCTTCCCAATTTTTGGATTTGGATAAGGTAACATAGCACAAAAATTGGGACTGACTTCCCAGTCAGGCCAAGACATGAAACCGAGAATGGCAAGCAGCTAACTCTCCATGGAGGAAGCTTGACAGATGGGAAAGAAGCAGGATGGAGCAGGCAAATACGTTACCTATCCATTCCTTCTCAGATGGACATGGTTTTTGAATTGCCTGACCTTGATTTTCTTCTCTTCTCCCTGGCTCATTTATTTCCAACAATCTTTCTGCCTTAAGATCATATATTACAATAAAGCATTGCATACTGTACCTGAGACTGTCCTCAGGCTCCTTTTCTAGCAGAGCCTGGGTTAAGACGCCATTTTTCTCTTGGGTAGGGTTTTTCTTTACTGACTTGCAAAATGCCATCATGCATTATGGTAATTATTTCCTTCCTGTTATACATGTACTAAGTATTTTTACGGTATATAATTGTCTATGAAATTGTATAGTACTTCTCATTGTATAAGAGAAAAATTTTCATATATTTGGTTATGTCACTCTTTCCCTTATGACATTTGGAGATTCCTATGTTGTTTGAGAAGGCTTTCTCCATCCCAGATTATTTTTTAAAATTCCTCTAGAGTATAAGATCTTTAACTTTTTCTTCTTAATTCATTTGAAATGTATTTCTGTAATGATGGAAGTCAGAAATTGATTTAGACTTCAAAGGTGAGCTTCTAATTTATTCCCATTCCTTTTTGCTCAGCGTTATAAAGTCTCTAGAACTCATGTAGAAAGAATTATGAAAGAATCTACACTCAAATTAACAAAAAAACAACCACTTTTCCTTTAGTTCCAGTATTACAGACCTAATAACATAACTCAGATATAGGTGAGACCAAATGCCCTTCTGTAAATCAAACAATTTCCTTTGAACTTCCATTTCAGGGAATTCATTTTCCTCTTTAATTCCTAATAACATGAAGTAATATCTTGCTGAGTTACACTTACACAGATCCATCAGGATATTTTTTTCCCCTTTTTTCTGGTCAGGTTAAATTTAGTACTACATACTTATAACCCACCTGCCACTTCCATGCCAACTAGAAAAAAATTAAAAGGCTGCTCCTTTTGGATGGATACAGCTCTGTAGTAGGCAGCTTGGCAAGCTCTCAGCATCTTTGCACATATTAGAAAAAGGCTCCACCTCATGACTAAAGCAGCCCCACCTCAGACAAAGATCTTCTCATACCAGCCTCCTCAGCCAGATGCACCAGTGTAATGAACCTGCTTAAACCTATGCTGGAGATCTGCTTAAGGCAAAGCTGTCCATGCCTTCTCCCTCAAATAAGTATGGCAGGACTGATTTACTCTTTGAAGAAAGGTAGAATTTGAACATATTAGAAAAGCAAAAGAGGAAGAAGATATATCAAATATTCTGAGATCTTTCTTCTAAGATACTCAACTCTCTGGAGAGTCCTCAAAATGTAGAGGGCTTCTCTGAGGTAGCCTCATCTTGTTATTTTGTAAAGATTAAATACGGCAACCCTATCCCCTCATTTCAATTCATGTGAGGATTTTTATTCCCTGTGGTTCCTTTCATTCTCCACAGTAAAGTGGCACAGAACATTCTGTTTTTGTTAAATCTTTATTTTTTCTTTTAATTTTCATTTAAAGTGATGCATTTATTTTTGAGGACAGTGTTTCACCATATACTGAAAACTATCATTTCCATGCACTTGAAAATTTATTATTTTCCCACTTTATACTCTATTTTCTAATTCCATTCTTATCTTCCCTCATGATTTTATTTAAATATACATAATTTTGGGCACCCGGGTGGCTCAGTTGGTTGAGCGACTGCCTTCAGCTCAGGTCATGATCCTGGAGTCCCGGAATCGAGTCCAGTGTCAGGCTCCCTGCTTCGCGGGGAGTCTGCTTCTCCCCCTGACCCTCCTCCCTCTCATGCTCTCTTTCTTCTCTCTCAAATAAATAAAAATCTTAAGTATACATGATTTTATTTAAATATATATATTCCTGAAAAATATGTTTTTATGCTATAAATCTTTTTCTTACTTTTATATTCAACAGTTTGAGCTCAATTAATGTGAGTATATGAAAATCTAGTTCATTATTTTAGCTGATCCAGAGACCTATATAATTTATAATATATTATATAAAGGTATAATATATATTTCTATCTAAATATTATAAATATATATTTCCTATATAATACTTTTACTTCTCTATTCTTCAGTATTGGAGTTCTTGTGTTCCTATGCTGCAGACTTTGCTAATTCCCTGTTGTTTTTATCTCCTTAGAGTATTTAGTCTCCTGGGATGGCCTTTCTTAGCATGGTTAGTTTTCTCACTCTAGAGATATAACTTTCCAAACCAAGAAATCATACCTATACAGATATCCTTTGGGGGATATATGCATGAGAAATAGAGAAGGCACACACAATCCATAATACACCTATCCCACCAAAGATCTCTGTTCTCAGCAGCCATGTTTGAATCTACTTTTAAAATTTTCATAACTAGACACTGAATCTTCAATATAGACTCTCAAATTTGCACTCTTGTGTTGTTCATTTCTGGTACTTTTTAAAAATTTAAATTCAATTAACATAATGTGTATTATTCGTTTCAGAGGTAGAGTTCAGTGATTCATCAGTTGTATATAACACCCAGTGCTCAACACATCATGAGCCCTCTTTAATGTCCATCACCCAGTTTCTAGTACTTTCAATCATACTGCCAGAATAACTCTTTTTATCACATATTTTTCCTTTAAGAGACCGGTTATCCTTTTGGTTTTCATCCACCACCCTTCCTGATATTCCCTTGCTGCATTTCAGTTGCTTGCCACTACAAATACTTTTGTGCCTTTGTTAATGATTATCATCCAGCCTGAAAAAAAAATCAATTATACTTTCTTCAGTTTATTGTGCTTCAGATCAGGTAGTGGGAATCATTACTGGCTGCTATCCCATACCTGTCCACTCTGAGCATCAAGATTTGAATGCAGGTACATTACAATTTTATTACCTCAGCATTTGGTACTTTTTGAGGAAAATGAGGCACTGAGTTCTACTTTGTGCTCCCCCAAATTTGACAATTGTGTGATAAAAATGAAATTATGGACACAGATCACTGAAAATAACGTGTTCTAATATAACATATATTTAAAAATATTAAAAACAAAACAATAACCTACTCTCCATTTAAAGGGAAATGAAGATATAAAATCTTCCCTCTTCAGTTTCTCACTTAAGCACCAGAGTAGGAGAAGAGAAGACATACAGAATCAACAAGTAATTTAGCTCCTTCACTAGTTTCTATGGCAACCTTTCTGCATTAAACTAAGAACAAAATGAACTAAAAAAAAAAAAATCAGGCTTGCCTTGGCCTTGGTCATTGACACTTTTAGCATTACTTTCTTCAATACAATGTTCAAAGCAATCAAAAACATACTAGTCAAAATGTTGACTCTACATATAAAGACTTTTATAAAATTTAATGTAAGACGGTCAGTATATAGGAAATGGGACAAAAATAAGATTTCCTTTTTAAAAGTCAACTTAAAAAATTATGAACTCTTGCCTGTTGACAATGACTGAAATAAACTAGTCTATAAATTGCCAGTTTGAAAGGGATTTATACAGGCTGGGTCAGTTCCATCTGCTCCTCAGATAAAGTATCTTACATGCTATTCCCCTGGAATTTCTTTGCTGACCCTGAGTCTCTGCAGATGAATGATTTGTCCACGTTGTCCCAATAGAGTCAATAGCAGCCTTATAAACATTTAGAAAAATCCTCTGGGACTCTGATCCTTGAGAGTAAAGGTGCACTTTGAATTGTGGAGTCCTTGTGGTTCTAAAAGAGGGAAGGCAATGCTGTAACACTGGCACTTGATTCTCAGACTACAGAGCTCTAATATGCACAAACACATACATCTGATTCTCCTGTCACAGCGATGCCTATAGTTCTACAGCACAATACCATCTGGGGTCAGTTTCTTCACATGTTGTTTTCCTACTATGTGTATTTTAGCAGATGATATTCTTGCATGGTTTCTGGCATCTCAGTCCAGACCTCTGATAAAATTAGAATTTTTTTAAAGATTTTTTTATTTATTTATTTGACAGAGAGAGACACAGTGAGAGAGGGAACACAAGCAGGGGGAGTGGGAGAGGGAGAAGCAGGCTTCCCGCCGAGCAGGGAGCCCAATGCGGGGCTCGATCCCAGGGCCCCGGGATCATGACCTCAGCCGAAGGCAGCCGCTTAATGACTAAGCCACCCAGGTGCCCCTAAAATTAGAAATTTTTAAGTGAGCACTTTATAGAATCATATGATTTAAGATTTTTTCCTTCACATTTTTATTATTCACTATAGATTTGTTTTTGTCTTTCCATTTGAATTTATTCTTAATATTTGACCACTCTAAGTAAAACTTGTTTGAACACATATTTATCACCAGGCTCCAGGGAAGGAGTTGTGGATAAGTGTCCTTGTCATTAATAGATATATGTGCATGGCTCCAGAGAAAAACACAATTTACACCAGGAATGTCAAGAACGTCTTCTAAGAACTGTTATTTTTGAGAAAAAAAATTTTCCGGGGCAGGAGAAATTATCTACTTGAAGAAAGAAATATTTTTGGCAGAAGGAATTTTAGGTGTGAGAGAACAGAAGTGTGAAAGAGATTGGCAGATGCAAGGAACTGGAAAGATTACCAACAAGTGTGCCATACACATGAGAGCAGAGGAAATGAAGTTAAAAAATATGGGAGGTAATGAAACCTATGGGACACTGTAAAACCATATGCAAATATCTGTGATTATCTTTGCATATGATAAAGCTTGCTTGTGTTAGGAGGATGTAATAGAGAGTAACGAGGTGCAAGGTAACAAACATGGAAGTCCTTTCAGTTTTAGTAATTTATGTAAGAATGGACAAGGAACTCAACATATGTAGTAGAAGTAGAAATGAGAAGAGAACAGGAGCTAAGAGATAGTAAGTAGATTGTTTTGATATTTGTAATTTTAGACTTCAGAGTTGCAAAGTTAGTACAGTTCCTGAACACCTTTCAACCAACTTACTCCCAGTGTCAACATTTTATGTAACATCTTACATAATTGGTTACTTAAAATTAAGAAATTAACATTGGTATAACATTTTTAACTAAACTATTGGCTTTATTCCAATTTCTTCAGTTTTTCGACTAATATCCTTTTTCTTGTCCAGAAACTAATTCAGGCTACTTATTGTTACCTTCTATTTCATTTTCTTATCTCCTAGTCACTTCCAATCTATGACAGTTCCTTAGCCTTTTCTTGGATGACATGGGTATTTTTGAAGGCTATTGATCATCTATTTTGAGAGACTTACTCAGTATGGGTTTGTCCAATGTCTTCTCAATAGACTGATGCTGTGGATTTAAGGGAAGAATATTACAGAGGTAAAGTGTCTTTTGTAGCATCATATGAGGGAATATACAATGTCAGTAGGTCTTATTATTGATGATGCTGATCTTGATCGCTTGGGTAAGGTGGTGTTTGCAAAATTTCTCCACTGTCAAGTTTTTTCCTTTACATTCTATTCATTAAAAATGAGTCTTAGGTACAGTCTTTGTTCAAGATGAAGGAAGTTAAGCTTCATTTCTTAGAATTTGTGGACATATATTAAAACCACTGGAGTATGACCAGAGGGGAAATAATTTGAGGCTTTGCAAGTTTTATCTACTAATTCTATTATAATAATTACTATTCTTGCCTACAATCATTATCACTGTTATATTCTAATAGTGATTATTTCCCTTATATACTTCTATATGTATACACACACACACACACACACACACATATATAATTTTTTTTAATTTTTTAAAAGTATGCTCTATGCTCAGCATAGAGCTCAATTCAGGGCTTGAGCTCATGACCTGGAATCAAGACCTGAGCCAAGGTCAAGAGTTGGATGCTCAATTGACTGAGCCACCCAGGTTCCCCATAACTGGCATTAAGAAAGCTATCCCTTTCACTTCATCTATATATTATTCAATAATTTATTTATACCAGATATGACTCAGGCATATTTATTTTATATTTTATTGAGGTTGTAATCATATACTATGTTACTTGTTTCATAAATTCTTCCAGTTTTGACTACTGGAGCTCTTTCAAATTGGCTTCTGTGTCCTTTTGGCAAGCCTCCATTTATTTTGTAAGTGCAGTGCTACTTTTAGCATAAAAGGTATCCCAGAGTTACTTATTTTCCCTGTTCTTATTTTAGGATCAGCCAAGGAACTCTGTCTTTTATTTCAGAAGGGTATTTAGAAACCCAGATCTGAGTGCTAGGTATGCAATGTCCCTTCAAAGCCATCTCCACAAACAGGTAGGAAATATACACTTGTATGCCAAAACATACATAAAAGTGTATTTGCATCTACCTGGCTATCAGTATGTATGTGTATGTGGTATGTCTTTATATAGTATATATACTCATATTGAGGTCTCAGACTCCGTTTGGTACCAAATAGCTCATTCTAGAATTCTCTTTGTAACTTTTCCCCTGAAAGTGAGAAACCCAACCCTCATCATCTATAGTATATATGTTCAAACCTAGTTATGTATAGTTTCACAATTACTAATGTGTACCCCTCTGAGAAACAAATTTACCAACTAGAATATGGGGTTTGTATTCTCCAAGGTTTTGATTGTATTTGAGGAATGGATAGAAAGAATAATTCTAGGTTCCTGACTTGACTGGCTGGGTACATAGTGAGGCCATTGATAGAATGGAGAATTCATTGCAGGAAAAACAAATGATAGAAGATGGAATTAACTTTAGATATACTTAGTCTGAAATGGCTACAGTTCATCCAAACAGATATGTTCCAAAAAGCATTTGGAAGGGTATGTCCAAAGTCCAGGTAACTGTCTCAATTAGAAATAAACATTTGAAGCCCAGTTGTTTCTAAGATATCCAAATATAGTATATAAAGTCAGAAAAGAATTAATGATAGAACACGATGAACAACAATGTATGTGAAAATTTACTAGCTCTAGAATGGGGATAACAACTGTACCTCTTGAAATACACAATAAAGATTTATGGCATAATCCACATAAAAACTATTACAGAAGTACCGAATATGTATCTTCTAGTACATACATTTAATAAGCCACACTTGGATTCATTACCCATGAATATGGCTTGATGTATAAACTGCTTAGGTTTTCTAATATATTTAAATATTTAGAGGTTATGTTTATATTGATGCTGTAACAAATTACCACAAACTTAGTGATTTAAAACAACACAACTGTACTATATTACAGTCCTGGTTGCCAAAGGTCTAAAATAGATTGGCAGGGTTCTATCATTTCTAGAAGCTCTAGGGAATATTCATTCCTTTGCCTTTTTTCCAATTTCTATAATCTGCCCATATACCTTGACTTGTGGTCCTGCATCACTCCAATTTTGCTTCTATTGTCACATCTTCTTCTGATTATGGCACTCTTGTTTCCCTCTTACAAGGACCCTTATGATTAAATTAGGCCCTTTGTAGAATCTAAAATAATTTCCCATTTTAAGATCCTTAATTTATTCATATTTGCAAAATCCTTTTTTGCTATGTAAGATTATACATTCAAAGGTTTCTGGGATTGGGATGTGGATAGTTTCATGTGGGTGAGGGCATTATTCTACCTACCACATGGGCATTAGAATTTGTAATATACATAGGAGAAGGATGATATAGGGAACACCAACACCCTAGGAAAGTTTTATGTGGGCCAGGCAGTCATGTAGTATCTATCACTTCTGCTCATATTCCAAAAGCCAGAACTCAGTCACATGCCTACATTTAATTGTAAGGCTAGAGAATTTAGACCAGCTATGTATTCAGCAGCAAGAAACATTGAGTTTGGTGAACAGATATCTGATTTCTACCAGTCAACAGGTTTACAAATAAAGGAACAGTCAGCATCTAGTGAATACTAGCTTAGTCTATTAAAAAAAAAAAAAGACTAATTCTAAATTGCACAGTTATGAGCTGAAGCAGTTAGCTGAAGGATAAACAGCTCTAAGATCACCATAAGATATACGGTATTTTTACATTTACTATTAATTCCCAACATAAGGGTGGCATAAGCTTACACAACAATTCTGATGGACTCTAATAAAGGAAATAATCACTTTGTGGGGTATTTTATAGAATCTGATTTTAAAGAATATTTGCAGATATATTCTATTATATTTACATGTTGGATGACAATCCATGAAATCCATGTGCTTGCTTAGTATAGAAAAACAGCTACCTATTTAATTCAATTACACATTTGGTGAAAACTTTGTATTAGAATTATTGTTGTTTCAGTAAGAATTGTTTATATTTGTAGTCACCAAATGTGCTAAAATTATCTAAGCTGGGAAATTTTTGTTATCCTAAAAATTCATGATTAGGTCTAACATTCTACAAATCTGATTATTTCTCTACATCATTTCACACCAGCAATGGCTCAAGAAGACATCCTAGGACTCATGAAACAATGGTCATCCAAACCCTAATCATTTTTATAGGGCACTTTGTAAATCATTTCCAGGAGAGAAAGCACTTTGCTCTTTGACAGCGGTGTCTCTGTTGTTCAGAACCATGGAACTGAACCTAAATAACTATCATGACACGTTATATTTGCTCTCAGTCTTATAAATATGTTCTTAGAATCAAGATTTACAGAGATTTAAATTCAACAGAAGAGCATTTTGTAATCAGGCAGAATTAGGATACTACAGTCATATTTAAAAATGTATGTAACCAATGTCTATGACACCAATCTTTCCCCTGCTAATATAGCAACATCTGACAGTTTATTAAGAAGAAAACCAAGAAATCAACCCCAGTAGCATGGAGTGAATTAATTTGATATTTAAATGCATTACAGAATGATACTAATCCAATTATATGGAACAAAGTTTAAAAGAGAAAAATGACTGCCAGGATTGCCACAATGTGTGGAAGATAAGAGAAAATAGTCTTTAAAGAGCATTTCTCTTTGCAATTAGTTAAAGAAAAAACTTAAACCTCAAATGATCACATGAAAGCATGAAGTTTCCACTTTCCTCTGGTTTTATAAAAGAACTTGTAAAAATTACAATAATTTATTAAGGTTATTTCAAGCATTGCTCCATGCTTTTCCTTCCATCTCTTTGCTTCTTCTCACTCATCATTTATATGCATAATTCCCCCTCATATGGCATTTGTTTTCATCATATGTGGTGCTGTAATAGTAAATATTTTCTCCTCATGTGTTAACTGTGTGTCAGTTTAAAATTACTGTAATCCCAAGAAAATTCACTGGGATAGTCTTTTATCCTACAATTATGAAATGTTCCATTATAGATGCCAAATTTATATTATAATAAAAAGAAAATGAGGCCAAAAAGGCAGTTCTGCCATTAGATTCCAAAACTGGGTTTTAAAATGTTTCATCAGCAGTGGTGAGCATTCTAGCAGCACTTTGGGCCTTGTATTTCACTATAAGGTAAGGAATATAGATAAAACATCCCCTTCAAATTGTTGGTGAGTTTTTAGAAATCATTTAGAGAGTGCAATAATTCAAATGGGAGAAATAACACAGATGCATTGTTTTACTTATTTATTGGTACATACCCAAGCAACAACATTTTAGGCAATTAAATAGATTTTCACCAACAAAGTCGCAGCCTCAATAAATTCAGAATTTAACGCTCCATACTGTGTGGAAATGAGAGAATCCACTTAGGTGTATACATATGGTCAAAATCTATTTTCAGATGTTTTGCACTATTCTTCATTTTCACTGTTAGCAACATCCCAAGCAGAAAATTCTGATGTGGGTGTCAAGTAATTGATACTAAATGGAAAGGGTTGTTCTGGGCTTTAAGAACTCCAAGTTAGAAGATACAGGTTACGTGACATAATATGTGGTAAACTCCAATAATAGGTTATACTCATGAAATTCCATGCAAGAATTTGACAGATGTGCCTGCTCTGGCATTAGAATATACCTATATATAGACAGATATAGAATATATATAGATTTCTCTATAGACTATATATAAAACTATATGTATAGTTCCGCTATCTATCTATCTATATAGACAGTCTCCTGTCTATATGGAATAAATCCACCTGAGTGGGGAAAAAAATGATTCTACTTATAGTGTAAAATTGGGCAAATTGCTTAACTCCTTCAGTCTAATAATCCACATAAAGTTCCTACAACTGTCCGTGGCTCATAGTAGCTATTCCGAAAACATGACTATTGTGCTTATACTTCTGTTAGATATTACCACGCTTGTTCTTTTACTACCAAAATTGGTTGAGGGAGTGAATACCATGAGGCACCCACATGTAAAACTTGATTGATGAACACATTCTACACTAGCCCCATTGTGTAATAGCAGTCCTACCTTCTTCTGATGTTCAGGATCAGTTATATCTATTATAGTGATTTCTCTTCTTGCCTGTTTGCCCCTTGGCCCAAAAATCCCAAAATAAGCTAAGAGCAGACATGTCTTATAATGTAATTACCCTCTTTCTGTAACCCCTAGCATAATTACTCCCCCTCTGGGAATCAGATCCTTAAATCTGCAAAGTTCTAAACTGTGGGAATAGGAAGTACAAATTCCTCAAGTGAGTCAGTAGGAGTGAGAGCAAATGGACCCCTTGTACTTTTTTTTTTTTAAGATTTTATTTATTTATTTATTTATTTTTGTCAGAGAGAGAAAGCACAAGCAGGGGGAGTGGCAGGCAGAGCAGGTAGGGGAGAAGCGGGCTCCCTGCCAAGCAAGGAGCCCGATGTGGGACTCAATCCCAGGATCCCGGGAACATGACCCGAGCTGAAGGCAGACGCTTAACCGACTGAGCCACCCAGGTGTCCCAGACCTTGTACTTCTATCCCTTGCTTCACAGACCTATATATTCTCCTTACTGTGGGCATAGTGCCATACAAAGAACTTAAAGTGAATAATGCATCATGGAGGAGTCACTCCATCTTTGTGAGATATTTTTCAGCTGATATTTTAGATGTGCCTTCAGCAGGGCATTCCTATACTATATTAGACCATAATCATGACACCTACTCTTTTACCTCCTCCTGCTGTAAACTGGTCTGACATGGTGTTAAATGTAATTCCTCACCAGTGAATCAAATCATAAGTTCTCAGATACTGGTGTTGGCTTGCGAAAATCCTGAAGGCAGATAAGAAAGCCCATACCCAGAATATTTATCTGTTCTTAGAATAATCACTGGTCCTTCCAAGATAAAGAAGATCAATGTTCTTTACTTGCCATCATAGCTGGTTTGTTTCCTTGAGAAATGGTGCCATAGTAGAGACTCAGCAATGGCCTCCGCTCTTGACAGGTTGATCATTCTGTATTGGCAGTAGGTACATCAGTTGTTGTCCATGCACAGCTTCCATCTCTGACACAATGGCCAATTAGTTTCTATGCTCATCATGTTAACATTTGGGTGTTTAAGAACAAAGACTACCTAAGGCCAACTGGTAGAGTTATTGTGTGCTTGGTTGTTGAAGTTTCCCTTAATGGTCTTTATAATGTTATATGAAGGTCTTCATACTTTGTACCTACTCCCAAATATATATCTACATCTTTCTATTCTAGATTTTGACCTCTCACTATTTCCTCCTTCTAGGCCTCTGACCACCAGGAAAGTGATTTTCCATAGCCTGTGTGTGTGTGTGTGTGTGTGTGTGTGTGTGTGTGTGTGTATGTATACATACACACACACACACACACACACACACTGTTTGTTTTATTTATTAGAGATATGTGTGTGAGAGTGTGTGTGTGTGTGTTTACTATATATAGGTTATTTCAGGTCTCTTCTCTTACCACGTGAAATGAATAACTAAGTGCATGGCATGAAGTTCTGCTCATCAGGCCTATCCTTTTTCATTGTCTTTCCAGACCATCCCTGAATTGAGCTAAATTGCATCTGCCATCATTTTCATCTTGAACTCACATAATGAAGTCACATTACAAATCATAGCATAGGTGGTAGCTAAGAGATAAGCATTGGTATAACAGTTGTGATGACTCAGTAGTTGGGGGTCAATACCCAGGCATATTATTGTTCTTTTGGTTTACTCAGGCCAAATATTGGATATAGAAATTCCATTTTCAGGGCGCCTGGGTGGCTCAGTTGGTTAAGCAACTGCCTTCAGCTCGGGTCATGATCTCAGAGTCCTGGGATCGAGCCCTGCGTCAGGTTCCCTGCTCAGCAGGAGGCCTGCTTCTCCCTCTCCCGCTCCCCCTGCTTGTGTTCCCTCTCTCGCTGTGTCTCTCTCTGTCAAATAAATAAATAAAATCTTAAAAAAAAAAAAAGAAATTCCATTTTACAGTGAGCCATTTCTGGACCCATCCAACCTTATTAATATGTAGATTTTAGAGAGCCCATTTCATGAAAGGTAGTTGTCACAGCACTGTCACTTAACCCAGAAGTACACCAAGATGGTATGACCTGCTTTCAAAACCCCATATTCTGCAGTATGTTCTCCCACTGAAACTTGTCGAATTTTCACAAAGCACCTTTTCCCACAATTGATAGCTTGTATCTACCACAGCGCTCTTTAACTGAGCTCTACTCACTGCTGGAAGCTTTTTGTATCATGCAGCATGATTTGGAGCAATTTCCCCAGTTGTGGAATATGCTGCTTCAAAACTCCAAAGAGGCCTTGCTGGTATTGTGCTTTCTTCTTCATAGTGGGAAGTACAAGATGAAAAATTTGTTTTTTACTTCAGACGGAATATCCTGACAGGCCAATCATCTGGACTCCTAAGTATTTTACAGATGTGGCAAACCAGAAACTTCACAGAATTTACCTCCCAGTATTAGGAGTATGTACATGTTAACAAGACCTCCAATGTTGTTGGTCATCTATGTGTGCTATATGATTTTGCTCACCGGGACTACTTGGCATGATGTTCTGATATATGCTGCAGGATGTCAAGAAGTTCAGATCTATTCATACTATATTATGAATGGGCATTGCAGCCCCACTTTAAGCTATGAGTTAGTTGAGTTTGAGGTAGTCTACTGCTATTCTCTAGTATCCACTTTTGTGCACAAACTTATGAACTTAATTGGAAAATGACAGGAGACCAGCATCCACACATCCTTTAGATATTTAAAAGTAGTGCTAACTTCCAAATTTCTCAGCATATGATGCTCCTTTTGTTTTACTATCTCATCTGAGGGAGGGGGCAATTCCAGAAACTTTCACTTGGCTTTTCTCATTATGATTATTCTGAGCCCATACACAAAGAACCTAATGTGGAGTTTTACTAAATACCATTCATGTTTATTCCAATTACGTATTAAGAGACCAGGGAAATAACCATCATGTAGATCCACAGACCCACATCCATTTAATGAGCTAGCTCCCATAAGGCCTCAATCATAAAGGAAGCCATGAGAATGCTTTGGGTTTTTGGGAGTCAGTGTCAACTTGAACTTTGTTTCCAACAATCTTCACAATACCTCTCACTAATGTACAATTGTGAAAGCAAATGAGCATAGGATTTTTGGGGCAAGGACTAGGAGAGTCACCACCATGTATACTAACCATGGTGTTGCAGAGTCTTTTCTCCTCAGAACCAAGCCCATCGAATAGTCAAGGGGCTCTAATTTAACCCGGCTCAGGTCTAGAAGCTGTAAGGGACTGTGACCTTACCGAGGCAAGTTCTAGTAATCTCTTGGTTGCTTATCCTTGGTTTCCTTTGATGGTATAAATCGAGCAGTACTCTTTTTAACTGCTCATCTATCTTTCCTCTTGTTTTGACTAATATTCTACTAAGTTGCTGATGCCCTACGTCTTCTTGACTTCTGCATGGAAATTTATATATATATGTGTGTAATTTATATATTTATACATACATACATTAAAATTTATACATATATATTTTAAACTTGTTTTCTTTTCTACAGTGACTTGAAAGCTGCATGGCTAAGGTGTTGACAAAACTTGTCTCTTCAATCTTACAGAAACTGTGGATAAAATGGCTTACTCCCAGCCGCTGTGCTCTCACCAATCTAGTCTCATGCTTAGCACTAACCTTATACTAGTGTTTTTCTTCGTCCATCCTGACACTCAGTTCTTACTACATTCTACAATATAGTCTTCTATGATTGATGGAAATATTGTGTTTTTTTAATCTATATATGTTGGAGACAATGTTTCTCATGTTTCTGTTGCCTTGGAAGAAAAGAAACTTCTGGGTATTTAAGCTATACTTCTGTAAAGATAGCTCCACTTTGTATTACATCAAAATTTTTGTAGATAATATTCTCACACACATTTTAAGTCACCATGTATCTTGTTATCCTTATAGTGTATTTTATAAGTTCATTAAGTTACTTGACATCCTTATAACCATTTAGTAGCAGTGTCTCCCAGACAATTCCATGATCCGAAAATGGACCATAATCTTGAACTATGCTCAACCGCAGCTGTTAACCTATAAAAATTCATGACGTCTTCTATAAATCCTCTGAAAATACTTCTTATAATTTTGTATAAATACATATGTATCTATGCACATCTATATATACATACATATATTTATATGTACGTATAAGTAGTATTAACATGTGTGTGTGTGTGTGTATATATATATATATATATATATATAATTTTCTACTAGAAAGTTTAATTCTGTCTTATACCTAAAACTCCAGAAGCTTGATCTGGATCTTAATAAGACAATTAGATTAGTCCTATTCATAATCTTAATCAATGTATTTGATCCCAAAAATTAAAATTTACAAATTGTTTTAATCTGAGTGTTTAACATTGGAAGACACTGAGAAAGTAGAGACAAAAACCATTTAACCAACCAAAATAGACTTTTTGTTTGATCTAATTCATCATGGGTATTCAAGAGGAAAATGAATAAGAGCATTTTATTACATAAATTGGAGTAACTTAAATTAGAAACTCCTCAAATACGTTCCAACACAGATGGTAAGGCAGTTACCAATATTGTCCCACTAATTTCCACAGAATTTTCATTTACTTACAAATGCCTTTAATAAAAGCAAGTGAAATTAAATCAGTAGTAATAATCCCTAGACCCCATATATTACTGTTGCACATTTCCTGAGAACTTGATCAATTACCTATCCTTCCACGAAACTTCAAATTCTTCCTTTTTACTGGTTTCTTCACTTATTAAGCTCTTCCCACCTCTTAACAACCACCAAATTCTCCACCTTTTCACAGCAAACCTTCTAGAAATAATCATAAGCACCCTTTATTTCCTTTCACTTATTCACTGTTCAAGCCTTTCAAATGTTGTTTTCATACCAGCACTAAAACCGAAGCTTCATTATGACAGCTCAGTTTGCCTATCTAAATATCATAGTGGGACCTCAAATTTATTATAGTTCACAGAATGCTTTCCCAAACAAACCCCTGCAATTATTCTTTTCCAAGTTTTTCACTTAAAAAAAAATAAGAGTAGCATTAACATCTCCTGAATGTTTATGTTCAACTCTTAGATACATCACTGATTTATCTTTCCACTCCTTTTCCCACTCCCATTGTCAGTAGCATGATTTTTTCTTATCATAGATAATTTCAGCAATTCTGTGTATTCACTTCCTATTGGTGTTGTAACAAGTTACCACAAAACTGCACATATTTCTTACAGTTTGGAGGTCAGAAGTATGAAATGGATCCCACTGGGCTAAAACAAGGTGTTGGCAGGACTACATACCTTTTCGGAGGCTCTCAGGGAGACTCAGTTTTCTTGTCTTTTCCAGCTTTTAGAGGCTGCCAACATTACTTGGCCAAGGCACACAGTCAATCTTCAAAGCCAACAATAGCAGACAAAACTTTTCTCATACGGCCACACTCTGACTCTTCTGCGCCCTCTCCCATTTTTTTTTAAAGGACCCTGTGATTACATTGGAACCACCTGGATAATCCAGCATGCTGCTTCTATTTTAAGATCAGTTGATTAGCAATCTTAATTCCATCTGCTACTTTAATTTCCTTTACCATGTAAACTAAGAACCCACAGGTTCTGGGGATTAGGATGTAGGGGTTCTATTAGTCTACCTACCACATCCTGCAATAAACATTGACATACATACCTTTTTTTTTTCTGCAGTAGAGCAAGAACAGTATTTAATTTATATTTGCAGAAGTAGACTTCCTGGGTTAAAGTATATACATATTCTTTTGTTATGCCAAAATAATCTTCCAACATGTCTTGGTGTGTACTCTAATTATTAGAATAAAAACAACTGTTCTCTAAACATTTGCTAGAGTGGATGTATTATTAGTGTTCTGCGGAAATTCCCTTTACTGTTACACATTCCAACTGGGGTAGGGGGGAGTTGGAGCCTACAACCAATAACGGACAAAAGGTCTCATAGTAGAAAAGACTGCTGCAGTTGGTGCTCTCAGCTCCTCATAGAGCTGGGCTGAGGCTAGTCTCCTTATCCTCTGCAATCATTGCCTTCTTCCATAGCTTCTCAAACCGTATCCTCCTTCCTTCACGTCTCATCTCTTAAGAGCCCTCTCTTAAGAAATCACTAGAACAGAAATTCTCGATCTCAAGTTGTGCTTTCAGAGAAGCATTCCTAAGACATTTACTGATGCTAAGAATGATCAAGCTTTTTGTGACAGATATGACTGGTGAAATGCTTATTTATGTTTAAAACACTTTTAAATGTCACGTGGCCGTCTGTGTTTCTCCTTCAGCAAATTGCTTTACTACTTTGATCAACTGATTTATTCAAATTTTCCTTATTAACTAGTAACATTTACGTTAAAGATATGTTTGTTAGTAATAAGAGTTTCAAAATGATTGAATTCCCACTTGCTTTTTCATTTCATTTATGAATAAATTTTCAGGGGTTTCTTTAGTGATTGTATTTTAACAAAGTAGTTAAAAATAAGATTGCATTGTATTACTGTAGGTAATAATCATCTTGTAGTGATTTTTTTGAATTTACTTATTAGTTGTAATAATATTTTTTGTATTCCTAAGGATATACATCATATAATCTTTGAAATAATTTTACATTTATCTTTCCTATCTCAATGTTTTTATTTTATTTTCTTGCCTAATTGCCCTGGCTAGAATTTCCCATACAATGACAACTATAAATGGCAAGACTGGACATCCTTAACTTGTTCATGATCTGAGAATGAAAACACTCACTGTTTCTAAATTAAATATGATATTAACATAGGTTTTTTTATTTATGCTCTTTATCAGATTGAGAAAGTTACCTTCTATTCATTCTTTTGCTTTGTTCTTATCATAAAGGGGTGTCAGATTTTGTCAAATACTAATTAATTTCTAGGGCGGAGCAAGATGGCGGAGGAGTAGGAGACCTGGATTTCGTCTGGTCTCAGGAATTCAGCTGAATAGGGATCAAACCATTCTGAACACCTACGAACTCAACAGGAGGTCAAAGAAAAGAATAGCAACAAATCTCTGAACAGAAAAGCGACCACTTTCTGGAAGGTAGGACGTGCGGAGAAGTGAATCCCAGGTGATATTCCGGAGGATAGACGGCGGGGGAGGGGGCCTCCGTCGGCCGCTTCTGGCAAGTGCTAGAGCCGCGGAGCACAAAATCGGAACTTTTAGAAGTCGGCTCCGCTGAGGGACGTCACTCCAGTGGCTAAGCTGGGGGTGGAACCCTCACGGGACAGTGTGGTCTCAGGACCCTCAGGGTCACAGAAAGACCGGGGATGCCTGAGTGCGGCAGAGCTCCCAGGTATCGGAGCAGGGAAGCCGGCTGCAGAGACGGAGCCGAGGCGCGGGCTCTCAGCTCGGGGTTGCCATAAACTGTGATCCGCAGCCCAGTTGGGCCACTGCTCCTCCAGCAGGGACCCAACAAGTGGCAGATCCGGGGAGACTCCCCTTCCTCCCCCAGGAAGAGCGGCGCGGGAGCGCACTGCAGGGATCTGCTGGGTTTGGAGACTCCACACGGGGTCGGATGCCAGAGATAGAAATGCTCGGTCACAGGCCGGGTGAGTACGGAGTGGGGCCGGAGACCGGGGAGACAGGAGTGACTGCTTTTCTCTGGGGGCTCATTGAGGAGCGGGGCCCCAAGTTCTCGGCTCCCCCGGAGTGGAGATTGGGAGGCCGCCATTTTCACTCTCCTCCTCCAAAGCTGTACTGAGAGCTTGCCGGGAACAAAAGCTCCTGAGAGCAAATCCGAGCAGGTTGCTTAGCCCCAATGGACAAGGGTGGGGCAATTCCGCCTCCGGCAAAGACATTTGGAAACCACAGCAACAGGCCCCTCCTCCAGGGCACCTGGGTGGCTCAGATGGTTAAGCATCTGCCTTCGGCTCAGGTCATGATCCCAGAGTCCTAGGATCGAGTCCCGCATCGGGCTCCCTGCTCCTTGGGAGCCTGCTTCTCCCTCTGCCTCTCTCTCGCTCTCTCTCTCTCTCTCTCTCTGTGTCTCTCATGAATAAATAAATAAAATCTTTAAAAAAAAAAAAGGCCCCTCCCCCAGAAGATCAGCCCAAACAGCCAGCAAGCCAAGACCAAGTTTACCAATCAAGGAGAACGGGGGAACTCCAGCACTAGGGGAATACTGCACATAGAATTCAGGGCTTTTTTACCATGATTCATTAGTTTTTCAAAGTTATTTTTTTAACTGTTTTCTTTCTTTTTTTGAATTTTTCTTTTACCCTTTTTCAACCAACATCTTATCAATCTCTTTTTTAAAAAAACATTTTTCATTTTTCATTTTTAGAGTCATATTTTATCTCTTCATAGTAGTTACCCTTATTTTGGGCATATATATATAAATTTTTCTCTCTTTAAAATTTTGAGATACAGTTTCTTCTAACAGATCAAAATATACCCTAAATCACTAGTATATGGCTTTGTTCTAGTGTCCTGACTGATCACATTCTCTCCCTTTTTTTTCTTTTTTTTTTAAATCTTCTTCTTTCTTTTTTTCAAACAACTTCTTATCAATTCCTTTTATAAAATCTTTTATAATTTTCATCTTTACAGTCATCTTCCATCCCTTTATTGTATCAACCCTCCTTTTGTACATATATAAGTCTTTCTTCCTTTAAAATTTTAGGAGGCACTTTCTTCTAACAGACCAAAATACACCCAAAATCTAGTGTGTGGCACTGATCTATTCACGAGCCTGATCATATTTGACCATATTCTGTTTTGTTTTCTTCTGTTTTTGTTTGTTTTTATCTTTTTCATTTTCTTTTTTTCTCTTTCTTTTTTCTTTCTTTCCCTTTCTTTTCCCCTGGTTTCAGGTCTTTTCTGATTTCTATAGAGTATATTTGCTGGGGATGTTGTTAACCTGTTAGCATTTTGTTCTCTCATTCATCTATTCTCCTCTGGACAAAATGACAAGACGAAAGAAATCACCTCAGCAAAAAGAACAAGAGGTAGTACTGTCTGCCAGGGACCTACTCAGTACGGACAACAGTACGATGTCAGACCTAGAGTTCAGAATCATGACTTTAAAGATACTAGCTGGGCTTGAAAAAAGAAACGCTTTCTGGAGAAATAAAAGAACTAAAATCTAACCAAGTCGAAATCAAAAAGGCTATTAATGAGGTGCAATGAAAAATGGGGGCACTAACTGCTAGGATAAATGAGGCAGAAGAGAGAATCAGCGATATAGAAGACCAAATGATGGAAAATAAAGAGGCTGAGAAAAAGAGAGAGAAACAACTACAGGATCACAAGGGCAGAATTCGAGAGATAAGTGATATGATAAGACAAAACAACGTTAGAATAATTGAATCCCAGAAGAAGAAGAGAGAGAGGGGCAGAAGGTATATTGGAGCAAATTATAGCAGAGAACTTCCCTAATGTGGGGAAGAAAACAGGCATCAAAATCCAGGAGGCACAGAAAACCCCTCTCAAAATCAATAAAAATAGGTCAAGACCCCGACATCTAATAGTAAAACTTATGAGTCTCAGAGACAAAGAGAAAATCCTGAAAGCAGCTCGGGACAAGAGATCTGTAACCTACAATGGTAGAAACATTAGATTGGCAACAGACCTATCCACAGAGACCTGGCAGGCCAGAAAGGACTGGCATGATATCTTCAGAGCACTAAATGAGAAAAATATGCAGCCAAGAATACTATATCCAGCTAGGCTGTCATTGAAAATAGAAGGAGAGATAAAAAGCTTCTAGGACAAACAAAAACTACGGGAATTTGCAAACACGAAACCAGCCCTCCAAGAAATATTGAAAGGGGTCCTCTAAGCAAAGGGAGAGCCTAAAAGCAGCATAGATCAGAAAGGAACACAGACAATATACAGTAACAGTCACCTTACAGGCAATACAATGGCACTAAATTCATATCTTTCAATAGTTACCCTGAATGTAAATGGGCTAAATGCCCCATTCAAAAGACACAGGCTATCAGATTGGATTAAAAAACAAGACCCATCGATATGCTGTCTGCAAGAGACTCATTTTAGACCCAAAGACACCCCCAGATTGAAAGTGAGGGGTTGGAAAACCATTTACCATGCTAATGGACACCAAAAGAAAGCTGGGGTGGCAATCCTTATATCAAACAAATAAGATTTTAAAAAAAAGACTGTAATAAGAGATGAAGAAGGACACTATATCCTATCTAAAGAGTCTATCCAACAAGAAGATCTAACAATTGTAAATATCTATGCCCCTAACATGGGAGCAGCCAATTATATAAGCCAATTAATAACAAAAGCAAAGAAACACATTGACAACAATACAATAATAGTAAGGGACTTTAACACCCCCCTGACTGAAATGGACAGATCACCTAAGCAAAAGATCAACAAGGAAATAAAGACTTTAAATGAAAGAATGGACCAAATGGACTTCACAGACATATTCAGAACATCCCATTCCAAAGCAACGGAATACACATTCTTCTCTAGTGCCCATGGAACGTTCTCCAGAATTGATCACATCCTAGGTCACAAATCAGGTCTCAACTGGTACCAAAAGATTGGAATTATTCCCTGCATATTTTCAGACCACAATGCTTTGAAACTAGAACTCAGTCACAAGAGAAAAGTCGGAAAGAACTCAAATACATGGAGGCTAAAGAACATCCTACTAAAGAATGAATGGGTCAACCAGGAAATTAAAGAAGAATTAAAAAAATTCATGGAAACCAGTGAAAATGAAAACACAACTGTTCAAAATCTTTGGGATACAGCAAAGGCAGTCCTAAGAGGAAAGTATATAGCAATATAAGCCTTTCTCAAGAAAGAAGAAAGGTCTCAAATACACAACCTAACCCCTACACCTAAAGGAGCTGGAGAAAAAACAACAAATAAAGCCTAAACCCAGCAGAAGAAGAGAAATCATAAAGATCAGAGCAGAAATCAATGAAATAGAAACCAAAAGAACAGAAGAACAGATCAACGAAACTAGGAGCTGGTTCTATGAAAGAATTAACAAGATTGATAAACCCTTGGCCAGACTTACCAAAAAGAAAAATGACCCAAATCAACAAAATCATGAATGAAAGAAGAGAGATCACAACCAACACCAAAGAAATACAAACAATTATAAGAACATGTTATGAGCAACTCTATGCCAGCAAATTAGATAACCTGGAAGAAATGGGTGCATTCGTAGAGATGTATCAACTACCAAAATTGAACCAGGAAGAAATAGAAAACCTGAACAGACCTATTCTGAATACCTGAAATTTCAGACCTAATCTGAAAACCTGAATATTCAGGAGAATACCTATTCTCCTGAAACTGTTCCAAAAAATAGAAATGGAAGGAAAACTTCCAAACTCATTTTATGAGGCCACCATTACCTTGATCCCAAAACCAGACAAAGACCCCATCAAAAAGGAGAATTACAGACCAATATCCTGATGAAATGGATGCAAAAATTCTCACCAAAATACTAGCCAATAGGATCCAAAAGTACATTAAAAGGATTATTCACCATGACCAAGTGGGATTTATCCCTAGGCTGCAAGGTTGGTTCAACATCCGCAAATCAATCAACGTGATACAATACATTACCAAAGGAAAGAACAAGAAACATATGATCCTCTCAATAGATGCAGAAAAAGCATTTGACAAAGTACAGCATCCTTTCTTGATCAAAACTCTTCAGAGTATAAGGATACAGGGTACATACCTCAATATCATAAAAGCCATCTACGAAAAACCTACAGCAAATATCATTCTCAATGGGGAAAGCTGAGAGCTTTTCCCCTAAGGTCAGGAACACGGCAGGGATGTCCACTATCACCACTGCTAGTCAACATAGTATGAGAAGTCCTAGCCACAGCAATCAGACAACAAAAAGAAATCAAAGGCATCCAAATTGGCAAAGAAGAAGTCAAACTCTCACTCTTTGCAGATGATCTGATACTGTATGTGGAAAACCCAAAAGACTCCACCCCAAAACTGCTAGAACTCATACAGGAATTCAGTCAAGTAGCAGGATATAAAATCAATGCACAGAAATCAGTGGCATTCCTATACACCAACAACAAGACAGAAGAGAGACAATTCAAGGAGTCGATCCCATTTACAATTGCACCCAAAACCATAAGATACCTAGGAATAACCAAAGAGGCAAAGGATCTGTACTCAGAAAACTATAAAATACTCATGAAAGAAATTGAAGAAGACACAAAGAAATGGAAAAACGTTCCATGCTCATGGATTGGGAGAACAAACATTGTGAAGTTGTCAAGGCTACCTAGAGCAATCTACACATTCAATGCAATCCTCATCAAAATACCATCCACTTTTTCCAAAGAAATGGAACAAATAATCCTAAAATTTGTATGGAGCCAGAAGAGACCCCAAATAGCCAGAGGAATATTGAAAAAGAAAAGCAAAGCTGGCGGCATCACAATTCTGGACTTCCAGCTCTATTACAAAGCTGTCATCATCAAGACAGGATGGTACTGGCACAAAAACAGACACATAGATCAATGGAACAGAACAGAGAGCCCAGAAATGGACCCTCAACTCTATGGTCAACTCATCTTCGACAAAGCAGGAAAGAATGTCCAATGGAAAAAAAGACAGTCTCTTCAACAAATGATGTTGGGAAAATTGGACAGCCACATGCAGAAGAATGAAACTGGACTATTTCCTTACACCACACACAAAAATAGACTCCAAATGGTTGAAAGACCTAAACGTGAGACAGGGGTCCATCAAAATCCTAAAGGAGAACACAGGTAGCAACCTCTTCGACCTCAGCCGCAGCAACTCCTTCCTAGAAACATCGCCAAAGGCAAGGGAAGGCAGGGCAAAAATGAACTATTGGGATTTCATCAAGATAAAAAGCTTTTGCACAGCAAAAGAAACAGTCCACAAAACCAAAAGACAACCGACAGAATGGGAGAAGATATTTGCAAATGACATATCAGATAAAGGGCTAGTATCCAAAATCTATAAAGAATTTATCAAACCCAACACCCAAAGAACAAATGATCCAATGAAGAAATGGGCAGAAGACATGAACAGACATTTTTCCAAAGAAGACATCGAAATTGCCAACAGACACGTGAAAAAGTGCTCAACGTCGCTCAGCATCAGGGAAATCCAAATCAAAACCTCCATGAGATACCACCTCACACCCGTCAGAATGGCTAAAATTAACAAGTCAGGAAACGACAGATGTTGGCGGGGATGCGGAGAAAGGGGAACCCTCCTACACTGTTGGTGGGAATGCAAGCTGGTGAAACCACTCTGGAAAACAGTATGAAGGTTCCTCAAACAGTTGAAAATAGAGCTACCCTACGATCCAGCAATTGCACTACTGGGTATTTACCCCAAAGATACAAATGTAGGGATCCGAAGGGGTACGTGCACCCCAATGTTTATAGCAGCAATGTCCACCATAGCCAAACTGTGGAAAGAGCCAAGATGTCCATCGACAGATGAATGGATAAAGAAGAGGTGGTATATATACACAATGGAATATTATGCAGCCATCAAATGAATGAGATCTTGCCATTTGCAATGACGTGGATGGAACTGGAGGGTGTTATGCTGAGTCAAATAAGTCAATCAGAGAAAGACATGTATCATATGACCTCGCTGATATGAGGAATTCTTAATCTCAGGAAACAAACTGAGGGTTGCTGGAGTGGTCAGGGTGGGAAGGATGGGGTGGCTGGGTGATAGACATTGGGGAGGGTATGAGCTATGGTGAGCGCTGTGAATTGTGTAAGAATGTTGAATCACAGACCTGTGCTTCTGAAACAAATAATGCAATATATGTTAAGAAAAAAAAAAGAAGAAGAAGATAGCAGGAGGGGAAGAATGAGGGGAGTAAGTTGGAGGGGGAGATGAACCATGAGAGATGATGGACTCAGAAACAATCTGAGGGTTCTAGAGGGAAGGGGGGTGGAGGGATGGGTTAGCCTGGTGATGGGTATTAAAGAGGGCACGTTTTGTGTGGAGCACTGGTTGTTATGCACACACAATGAATCATGGAACACTACATCAAAAACTAATGATGTAATGTATGGTGATTAACATAACAATAAAAAATTAAAAAAAGAAAAAATATCTTGTCAAATACTTTTTCTGTATATATTTGAGATGATCATGAGATTTTATGTTTTATTCTGTAGATATGATATATGAATTCAGAAATATGAATTTATTTTGAACGTTGACCCTACTTTCCTTTCCTGGGATGTATCTCACTTGGTCATAGTACAGTATGTATATTTTTTTTTATGTTGATGGGTTTGGTTTGTTAGTATCTTGTTCCTAATTTTTATATTTATATTCATAAAATATTAACCAGTAGTTTTATTTTCTTATGACATCTTTATCTGGTTTGGGTATCAAGGTAATACTGTCCTCATGGCATTAGTTAGAAAGTGTTCTCCTATTTTTGGAAGACTTTGTGAAGAATTGGTATGAATATTTTTTTAATATTTGGTAGGCTACACCAATAAAGCTTTCTATTAGTTTGTAAAAAAAAAAATACTAATTTAATTGTTGAACTTATTATTGGCCTATTGAGGTTTTCTATTTCTCCCTGAGTTGGTAGTTGATACCTTTTTAAGAATTTGTCTTTCAACATTTTTACTATGAAGTATCTGTGTATGAATATCTTTTTGTTTATACTGCTTGGAGTTTGTTGAACTTTGGGATGTGTAGATTAATACTTGTCACCAAATTTGTGAAGTTTTCAGGTATGATTTTTCAGAAATTTTTCTTTTCTTTTCTCTCTCCTCGTACTCATATTACGTGTATCTTAATTTGCTTAATGTTTCTCTCCTCTGAGAATCTGTTCATTTTTCTTTACTCTTTTTCTCTTTCTCTGGACTGCGTAATTTCTATTGATCAGTCTTCACATTTGCTGATTTTTAATTCTGTTAGTTTAAATCTACTGTTGAGACTGTATTGAATTTTCATTGACTTATTTTACTTTATTTTGAGAGGGGGGAGGGGCAGAGGGCGAGAGAGAAACTTAAGCCGGCTCCACTCCCAGTGCAGAGCCCAATGCAGGGCTCAATCTTACGACCCTGAGATCATGACCTGAGCTGAAATCAAGAGTCAAATACTTAACTGACTGAGCCACCCAGGTGCCCCAAGTTATTATACTTTTAACTTGAGTTTTCATTTGTTGTTTTTTTTAATATATATCTCTTTATTGCTATTTTCTATTTGATGGTTGATTATCATCACACCTTTATTTGCTTCTTTAAGCCTAAGGACTTTTAATTATTTGAACGTATAATGGCTGCTTTGAAGACTTTCTGTAAAAGCTGATGCCTAAGTCCTCTCACAGGCAGTTTCTGTTGTAGGCTTTTTTCTCTCTTTATGGGTCACACTTTCCTGTTTCCTTTTATGTCTAGTAATTTCATATTAAAATTGGACATTTTAGATAATATATTGCGGCAATTCTGCATACTAAATTCCCATACCCCTTAGGGGGTTGTTGCTTTCCTATTTATCTGTTTACTGGCTTAGTAGAATATTTTTAGTGAAGTCTATTTCATCCACGATGGGAAGCCTACCCCTTTCAGATAGACGTCTTTGGGAGCTAGTGGATAAGAAGCCCCATTTTCTTGGCCACACCTATGCAGCTTGGAGCATCCATCAGGATGAGGTGTTCGAGGTATAGAGGGAGGAAGTGGGTTGTGGTTAATTACCAAAGACTATTGATTATCTCACTGAGATTTAGTAGGCTTTCTTAAATAAATGTTACTTCATCTGTATGCTCTTAGGACAATTTCCAGGGAGCATAAATACATGTTTATTATTTTTACAATAACTTTCACCAGTTATAGTTGCCTCCCTTATAAGCAAGTCCATGATACTTTTCACACATCATTCCAGAAGTGAATCTGCCCACAATTAGTCTTGCCTACTTTCCTTCCTTAATCTCAACATTATACCCCTCAGTATGCCTTGAAATTACATCTTATTCTGCTAATCAGGAAAAATATCTATTATTCATAATCACTTATCCCTACCAAGGATGTAAATTGCCTTAAAATGATATCAGTTAAGATTCTATTTTGACCAATTACAAGTTGAGTTTAATCATCTTGAAATGAGTGTTTTGTTGTAATTATCCTATTAATTCCCTTCACTGTGCTTTCCAGATTTGCTTAGTTTTAAACAGTCCCTTTTTCCTGAATCAGTACTTCTCATCCAAGGGTAATTTTGCCCCTCTAGAGACAGTATCATTAATTATAAACATTGTTGATTGTCATGAGAGGGCCAGGGAAAGAATGTGTTTCTGGCATCTCGTGGGTAGAAGCAGAGGTGCTCCTAAACATCCTACAAGCATCCTGCAAGAAAGAATTATGTAGGCAAACCCCAATAATGCCAAGTTTAAGAAACCCTGTGCTAATTCATTCGTATCTCTTCTCATGGTAGTACTTCAGCCATATAACATTTTCATAGTACATATCTTATGCGCCCCATAACCTTTATTAAATAGATTGTGTCTCACTTTTTATCCAGTAGAATTAACATAAAAATATGAGTTCTCTCATATAAGCAAACAAATACAAAACAATTTAAAATAACATAGAAAATTTAATGTAAAATTTTTCTCATATCTTCTTTGAAAAAATGATAATATTAAACCTTTTACATATATAACAAAGGAAAAACTCAGAGCCTTAAGACATTGGTAAAGAAAATATAAATTATTCATTCCAGAATAACAGCAAAGACCTTTCCTTTTAAGCAACCTAAAAAGCATTTACCTCAAAAATACAATAAGCAAAAAAACAAAAGAGAGAGGAGAAAACAGAATCAATAAAGGAAAAATCAAATGAAAGGCAGGGTAGAGTACCATCAAAATCAATATTGCAAGCTCATTTCAAGATAAAGAAAAATAGGACTAGAAAAGGAATAGACACTATTAAACTAACAAAAACGACTACAAAAGAATCTACACATAACACTTCTCTTGACTCCTTTTGGTTTTTAGCTGGATGGAGTTTAAATAATAATAAAAGTATTCCAGAAACTGGAAAAATATGGTTCATGCCAGTCAGCAAGCAAGCCCACATGGAATGGAGGCATTTTATAAAACTCTTAAGCTGTTTTCAGGAAAACATTTTCTCAGCATTATTTGTTACTTATATTAGACAATGGGGGAATCAGTTTCTTGGGAGGTTTGTATAGATATATGAAATTATTCCTGGTAAACTTTGAAAGTTAAGTCCATTTTAAAGTTAGATGTGATGAAATAATTTATTAGGGCAGGAGTATCATTTTACTATATTGGTTTTATAGTCACTGTGTAAATCACACACACACACACACACACACACACACACACACACACACACAGTCACTGCCAAATAGTGATGATTTGATAGGCAAGACTGGTTTAAAGAGTAAAGTCTTTAAACCACTTAGATTAACCATTGCCACAGGAAAATAATTCAGTCTAGAACTGTTATTGGATTAAAATATTCTTTAGCTGAGGGAAGAACAGATCCTTCTTTTCTCCCGTTAATTACTTAGCTAAAAATTTAACAAAAGCTACCACCTTTATATTTAGTTTTCTAGCATCAAATGATAAACTACCTTACATCACTCTCCTTTAAGCCTTGCAAAAAGGTACAATGTTGATCTCATACACACATTTTAAGAAGAAAAAATGTTACATACACAGGTGGAAACTGATCAAATTGATTCTACTCCTCTATAACAAGTGATTTAATAAATGTCAAGCCTTGCTGCCTAGGACCTTTGAAAATACTGGGTTTTTCCACCTGAAGTATATTTATCATTGCAAGTACAAAGCAAGCAATACTGCTTTTATAATTTCAAATCATTGAGAAGACCAAAAATTATTATTAAATTGTGCATAATGAGAAATTCAAATGTAAACTAAACCATTTCACCTTAATTGCAAAATTATTTTTCCCTGGATTTAGAAAATCACTGAAAAGATTGTGTTATTATCATCAAGACAAGTTTATTGATTCCATACTGTGTGGTCTATGTAGATATTAGGAACTGAAAGAAATAGTAAAAAAAAAAAAAAAAAAAAAAAAGAAAGAAAGAAAAGAAAAGAAAGTGAAGCTTTGCCATTAAGTAGCTATACAAATGTTAAGTGATTCAGCCTCATTTTTACACATGTTGGGTTTTGCTCTTGCTATTTTCATAGTAAGTTAGCCTATTCTTTTGCCTGCCTTTCTGAAATTCATCACTCTTTGTTTTCAGAAATCAGCAATGTGAGAGAACTTTTGGTTCTATTATATTGTGGTTATCCAGTTTAGTTTACCATGTAGAAGTAGGATTCTGAAATAAACTCATGTTGCATAAAGAGTTCAATACCTATATTGTTGGTTCATGTTTGATGTCAATGTTCTCCAAAACTTGATGGCGTATTTTGATGTGGGAAATAAAGGTGTTGGAAGAGTGATGGGTTAGGAGTCCAGAGAACTGGGTACTACTCTCAGCTTTGCCTCTAACCAGCTATGGGATCTCAGACAAATTGTACCATTTGTGACACATATTTCCCTCACCATACAATGAGCGTTGTAAACTAGAGTAGTGCTTCTTGCAATTTAATGTGCCTTTGAATCACCTAGGGAATCTTGTTAAAATTCACATTTTCATTACATAAGTCTGAAATGGGGTCCTAGATTTTGCATTTCTAACTCCCCAGGTGATGTTCTTGGCATCAGTATTGGCCCCATTATACCTTGTGAACCTATTCTGAAAATCAAAGGCACATTAATATCAAAATACTGGTCTGCCAAAAGGTCATTTTGGCTCTGTTCATATGAATTTCTAATTCCTGTTTATTGATGCATCATTTAAAATCACAGGATAACATAATTTAGTGACACCTTTTATCTCTGAGCTAACAATGTGTTTAAGAATTGCTTGGCACAATAAGTTCAGAAATGACCTTGCTCTATTGTAAATAAATTTTTAATCTGTAGAGCTGCTGTAATTCTACAAAATGGTCTATAATCTATCATGTAGTCTTTTGTATGTTGTTTCACAGAAACAGTAATTAGAGACAAAATATTCTTGCAAGGCCATCATTAAGATTTGCTTATGGATTCATCTTGATGATGTGATAATATGGGTAAAGCATAGTCATTTCTCTATAGAACAGAAAGATTATGCAAACACAGGATTCTAGATTCTAGTTAATTTTATGTAAGATTACCTAAAAGAAATTTAAGTCCTGATAGATTTGAAGTTCTAAACATTTTCCTCCCACGTTTTTCTCCGGCCCATCCAAAAATAACACTAAAATTTTAGAAACATGTCAGTAAATTATGTGTGTGTGTGTGTGTATTATAAGAAAATGTATATATATAAACATTTTTCAAAAAAGTATATTTTAATACATTTTTTTTAAATAAGGGATATAGATAATGGAAGGCAAGACTCTAAGATGGCATTACAGATTCCTACCTGCCCCTGTACAAACTCCACAAAATTCCTACCCTTTAGATGTTGTGGATATGATAGCATATCTCTCCTATAATTGTCACGTTACATGGAAAGAGAGATTTTGCAGATGAAGTTAAGATCCATGATTACTTAACTTTGACTTCATTCAAAGGGAGATTATCATGGGGAAGATGGCTGCAGAGACGGAGCCCAGACATGGGCTCTCAGCTCGGGGTTGCCAAAAACCATGGTCCCCGGCTCAGTAGGGCCACTGCTCTTCCAGCAAGGAACCAAAAAGCAGCAGATATGGGGAGACTCCCCTTCCTCCCCCGGGAGGAGCGGCACGGGAACGCACTGCAGGGATCTGCTGGGTTTGGAGACTGCACATGGGGTCGGGTGCCAGAGATAGAAATGCTCAGTCACAGGCCAGGTGAGCAGAGAGTACAACAGGAGACTGGGGAGATGGGGGTGATTGACTGCTTTTCTCTGGGGGCGCACTGAAGAGTGGGGTCCTGAGTTCTCAGCTTCTCCGGGTGGAGATTGGGAGGCCACCATTTTCACTCTTGTCCTCCAAAGCTGTACGGAAAGCTTGCAGGGAACAAAAGCTCTCAAGAGCAAACCTGAGCAGATTACTTAGCCTGGACCGGCAAGGGCAGGGCAATTCCGCCTCCGGCAAAGACTTTTGGGAACCACGGCAACAGGCCCCTCCCCCAGAAGATCAGCAAGAACCGCCAGCCAAGACCAAGTTTACCAATCAGAATTCCAGAGCTAGGGGAATGCTGCACATAGAATTCATGGCTTTTTTCCCATGATTCTTTAGTCTTTCAAAGTTATTTTTTTTAATTTTCTTTTTCCTTTTTTCTTTTTTGAATTTTTCTTTTTCCCTATTTCAAAGAAAAATTTATCAATCCCTTTTTTAAATATCTTTTTTATTTTACATTTTTAGAGTCATATTCTATCCCTTCATAATAGTTAAACTTATTTTTGGTATATATGTATAAGTTGTTATCTCTTTAAAATTTTGGGATACAGTTTCTTCTAACAGACCAAAATATACCCTAAATCTCTAGTGTATGGCTTTGTTCTAGTCTCCTGCCTGATCACATTCTCTCCCTCCCCTTTTTTTTAAATTCCTCTTCTTTCTTTTTTCAACCAACTTCTTCTCTTATGAATTCCTTTTATAAAATCTTCTATAATTTTCATCTTTACAGTCATATTCCATCCCTTCATCATACTTACCCTTATTTTTGTACATATATAAGTTTTTCTTTCGTTAAAATTTTGGGAGGCACTTTCTTCTAACACACCAAAATACACCCAAAATCTAGTGTGTGGCACTGATCTATGCACCAACCTGATCATATTTGATCATATTCTTTTTTTTTCTTTTTTTTTCTTTCCCTTTATTTTCTCTGGGTTTCAGGTCTCTTCTAATTTGTTTAGTGTATATTTTTTCTGGGGTCACTGTTACCCTGTTAGCATTTGGTTCTCTCATTTATCTATTGTCCTCTGAACAAAATGACAAGACGGAAAAAAAATCACTTCAAAAAAAAGAACAAGAGGCAGTACTGACTGCCAGGGGCCCACTGAATATGGACATTAGTAAGATGTCGGAACTAAAGTTCAGAATGATGATTTTAAAGATACTAGCTAGGCTTGAAAAAAGCATGGAAGATATTAGAGAAACCCTTTCTGGAGAAATAAAAGAACCGAAATCTAACCAAGTCGAAATCAAAAAGGCTATTAATGAGGTGCAATCAATAATGGAGGCTGTAACTGCTAGTATAAATGAGGCAGAAGAGAGAATTAGTGATATAGAAGACAAAATGATGGAAAATAAAGAAGCTGAGAAAAAGAGAAATAAACAACAACTGGATCATGAGGGCAGAATTTGAGAGATAAGTGATACCATAAGACAAAACAATATTAGAATAATTGGGATTCCAGAAGAAGAAGAAGAAGAAAGAGACAGAGGGGTAGAAGGTATATTGGAGCAAATTATAGCAGAGAACTTCCCTAATGTGGGGAAGGAAACAGGCATCAAAATCCAGGAGGCACAGAGAAGCCCCCTCGAAATTAATAAAAATAGGTCAACACCCCGAAAACAATAGTAAAACTTACGAGTCTCAGAGACAAAGAGAAAATCCTGAAAGCAGCTCAGGACAAGAGATTTATAACCCACAATGATAGAAATATTAGATTGGCAAAAGACCTATCCACAGAGACCTGGCAGGCCAGAAAGGACTAACCTGATATATTCAGAGCACTAAATGAGAAAAATATGCAGTCAAGAATACTAAACCCAGCTAGGCTGTCATTGAAAATAGAAGGAGAGATAAGAAGCTTCCAGGACAAACAAAAACTAAAGGAATTTGCAAACACGAAACCAGCCCTCCAAGAAATATTGAAAGGGGTCCTCTAAGCAAAGAGAGAGCCTAAAAGTAGCATAGACTGAAAGGAACACAGACAGTATACAGTAACAGCCACCTTACAGGCAATACAATGGCACTAAATTCATATCTTTCACTAGTTACGCTGAATGTAAATGGGCTAAATGCCCCAATCAAAAGACACAGGCTATCAAATTGCATAAAAAAACTAGACCCATCGATATGCTGTCTGCAAGAGACTCATTTTAGACCCAAAGACACCTCCAGATTGAAAGTGAGTGGGTGGAAAACCATTTACCATGCTAATGGACACCAAAAGAAGGCTGGGGTGGCAATCCTTATATCAGACAGATTTTAAACCAAAGACTATAATAAGAGATGAGGAAGGACACTACATCATACTTAAAGGGTCTATCCAACAAGAAGATCTAACAATTGTAAATATCTATGCCCCTAACATGGGAGCAGCCAATTATATAAGCCAATTAATAACAAAAGCAAAGAAACACATTGACAACAATACAATAATAGTAAGGGACTTTAATACCCCTCACTGAAATGGACAGATCATCTAAGCAAAAGATCAGCAAGGAAATAAAGACTTTAAATGACACACTGGACCAAATGGACTTCACAGATATATTCAGAACATTCTATCCCAAAGCAACGGAATACACATTCTTCTCTAGTGCCCATGGAACATTCTCCAGAATTGATCACATCCTAGGTCACAAATCAGGTCTCAACCGGTACCAAAAGATTGGAATTATTCCCTGCATATTTTCAGACCACAGTGCTTTGAAACTAGAACTCAATCACAAGAGGAAAGTCGGAAAGAACTCAAATACATGGAGGCTAAAGAACATCCTACTAAAGAATGAATGGGTCAACCAGGAAATTAAAGAAGAATTAAAAAAATTCATGGAAACCAATGAAAATGAAAACACAACTGTTCAAAATCTTTGGGATGCAGCAAAGGCAGTCCTAGAAGGAACGTATATAGCAATACAAACCTTTCTCAAAAAAACAAGAATGGTCTCAAATACACAACCTAACCCTATACCTAAAGGAGCTGGAGAAAGAACAGGAAATAAAGCCTCAACCCATCAGGAGAAGAGAAATAATAAAGATCAGAGCAGAAATCAATGAAATAGAAACCAAAAGAACAGTAGAACAGATCAAGGAGACTAGATAGAATATTATTAGAACACAGACAATATACTAGACTAATATTAGAATTAATAAGGTTGATAAACCCCTGGCCAGACTTATCAAAAAGAAAAGAGAAATGATCCAAATAAATAAAATCATGAATGAAAGAGGAGAGATCACAACCAACACCAAAAAAATACAAACAATTATAAGAACATATTATGAACAATTATATGCCAACAAATTAGATAATCTGGAAGAAATGGATGCATTCCTAGAGATGTATCAACTACCAAAACTGAACCAGGAAGAAATAGAAAACCTGAACAGACCTATAACCACTAAGGAAATTAAAGCAGTCATCAAAAATGTCCCAACAAACAAGAGCCCAGGGCCAGATGGCTTCCCAGGGCAATTCTACCAAACATTTAAAGAAGAATTAATACCTATTCTGAAACTGTTCCAAAAAAAAAGAAATGGAAGGAAAACTTCCAGACTCGTTTTATGAGGCCACCATTACCTTGATTCCCAAACCAGATAAAGACCCCATCAAAATGGAGAATTACAGACCAATATCCTTGATGAACATGGATGTAAAAATTCTCACCAAAATTCTAGCCAACAGGATCCAACAGTACATTAAAAGACTTATTCACCAGGACCAAGTGGGATTTATCCCTGGGCTGCAAGGTTGGTTCAACATCCACAAATCAATCAATGTGATACAATACATGAACAAAAGAAAAAACAAGAATCATATGATCCTCTCAATAGATGCAGAAAAAGCATTTGACAAAGTACAGCATCCTTTCTTGATCAAAACACTTCAGAGTATAGGGATAGAGTGTACATACCTCAATATCATAAAAGCCATCTATGAAAACCAATAGTGAATATCATTCTCAATGGGGAAAAACTGAGAGCATTCCCCCTAAGGTCAGGAACACAGCAGGGATGTCCACTAATACCACTGCTATTCAACATAATATTAGAAGTCCTAGCCACAGCACTCAGACAACAAAAAGAAATCAAAGACATCCGAATCAGCAAAGAAGAAGTCAAACTATCATGTTTGCAGATGATATGATACTTTATGTGGAAAAACACAAAGACTCCACCCCAAAACTGCTAGAACTCATACAGGAATTCAGTAAAGTGGCAGGATATAAAATCAATGCACAGAATTCAGTGGCATTACTATACACCAACAACAAGACAGAAGAAAGAGAAATTAAGGAGTCAATCCCATTTACAATTGCACCCCAAACCATAAGATACCTAGGAATAACCAAAGAGGCAAAGAATCTGTAGTCAGAAAACTATAAAATACTCATGAAAGAAATTGAAGAAGACACAAAGAAATGGAAAAACGTTCCATGCTCATGGATTGGAAGAACAAACATTTTGAAGATGCCAATGCTACCTAGAGCAATCTACACATTCAATGCAATCCTCATCAAAATACCATCCCTTTTTCCAAAGAAATGGAACAAATAATCCTAAAATTTATATGGGACCAGAAAAGACCCCAAATAGCCAGAGGAATGTTAAAAAAGAAAAGCAAAGCCAGTGGCATCACAATTCCAGACTTTAAGCTCTATTACAAAGCTGTCATCATCAAGACAGTGTGGTACTGGCACAAAAACAGACACACAGATCAGTGGGACAGAATACAGAGCCCAGAAATGGACCCTCAACTCTGTGGTCAACTAATCTTCGACAAAGCAGGAAAGAATGTCCAATGGAAAAAAGACAGTCTCTTCAGCAAATGATGTTGGGAAAATTGGACAGCCACATGCAGAAGAATGAAACTGGACCGTTTCCTTACACCACACACAAAAATAGACTCCAAATGGTTGAAAGACCTAAACGTGAGACAGGAGTCCATCAGAATCCTACAGGAGAACACAGGCAGCAACCTCTTCGACCTCAGCCGCAGCAACTCCTTCCTAGAAACATCGCCAAAGGCAAGGGAAGCAAGGGCAAAAATGAACTATTGGGACTTCATCAAGATAAAAAGCTCTTCCATAGCAAAAGAAATAGTCCACAAAACCAAAAGACAACCGACAGAATGGGAGAAGATATTTGCAAATGACATATCAGATAAAGGGCTAGTATCCAAAATCTATAAAGAACTTATCAAACTCAACATCCAAAGAACAAATGATCCAATCAAGAAATGGGCAGAAGACATGAACAGACATTTTTTTTTTCAAAGAAGACATCCAAATGGCCAACAGACACATGAAAAAATGTTCAACATCGCTCAGCATCAGGGAAATCCAAATCAAAACCCCCATGAGATACCACCTCACACCAGTCAGAATGGCTAAAATTAACAAGTCAGGAAACGACAGATGTTGGCGGGGATGCGGAGAAAGGGGAACCCTCCTACACTGTTGGTGGGAATGCAAGCTGGTGCAGCCACTCTGGAAAACAGTATGAAGTTTCCTCAAAAAGTTGAAAATAGAGCTGCCCTATGACCTAGGAATTGAACTACTGGGTATTTACCCCAAAGATACAAATGTATTGATCCCAAGGGCACGTGCACCCCGATGTTTATAGCAGCAATGTCCACAATAGCCAAACTATGGAAAGAGCAAAGATGTCCATCGACAGATGAATGGATAAATAAGCTATGGCATATGTATATTCAATGGAATATTATGCAGCCATCAAAAGGAATGAGATCTTGCCATTTGCAACAACGTGGATGGAACTGGAGGGTGTTATGCTGAGCGAAATAAGTCAATCAGAGAAAGACATGTATCATATGATCTCACTGATATGAGGAATTCTTAAGCTCAGGAAACAAACTGAGTGTTGCTGGAGTGTTGGGGGGCGGGACAGGATGGATTGGCTGGGTAATAGACATTGGTGAGGGTATGTGCTATGGTGAGTGCTGTGAATTATGTAAAACTGTTGAATCACAGACATGTCCCTCTGAAACAAATAATACATTATATGTTAAAAAAAAGAAGAAGATAGTAGGAAGGGAGAAATGAATGGGGGAAATCGGTGTGGGATACAAACCATGAAAGACTATGGACCCTGAGAAACAAACTGAGGGTTCTAGAGGAGAGGGGTTGGGGGGATGTGTTAGCCTGGTGTTGGGTATTAAAGAGGGCACACAATGAATGGATCACTGGGTGTTATATGCAAACAGTGAATCACGGAACACTATATCGAAAACTAATGATGTAATGTATGGTGATTAACATAACATAATAAAATAAAAAAAAAGGGAGATTATCCTGGGTGGGTCTGACCTCATTCGAAAACCCTTAAAAAAGATCAGAAAGATTTGAGAAATTCTCCTGGTGACATTGAAGGAGCAAATAACCATGTCATAAGTGCCTATAGTGGGCTCATGTGGCAAGGATTTTAGGTTGGCTTCTAGCAGCTGAGAGCATTATGTTATTGATAGGAAGAACACTGGATCATCAGTCTTACACATGCAAGACACTAAATTTTGTCAACGATCAGTGATTTTGAAAGAGGATTTCAGCCCCAGCCAACATTTTGATTTTAGCCTTTTGAGACCCTGAGTAGATGACTAAAGTAAGCCATGTCCAGAGTCCTGCCCCACAGAAACTGTGATATAATAAATTGATATTATTTTAAGATGTTAAATTTGTAGCAAAATTTTAGGAAGCAATATATCCACTGAAGAAACAAAGTTGATAGGAGAGGGAATAACAGTGGATGAGAAATGTCAACAAGTTTTTGAAAGACTAAAATAATCCAAATAATTGTAACTAAGGACAAAATAAAATGAATTCTGCTCACCAACAGAAGCAGATAATGACTAAAAATAAAGAGCTTATTCACCCCACAGAGTACTGGAAAGAAAGGCAAAGGATGTGGAGATAATAGGTACCAAAGAAGATTGATTTAAAAGTCCTACGTCCCCCCCACCATCACTACTAAACATCAGAGATTTAATTTTTTGGAAAAATTTAACCAGAGCATCCCTATACTTAGAATATTGTGCACAGTAGAAGGTGGGATGAATTTTAAGACTGAAAACTGGGATGGCAGGACCACTCCCCCCATCACAAAGGTACACCTAAAGCCAGGAGATTGTAGGACAATATTTTTTAATAGAAACTGCTCAGTCCCAAAGAGAGAAACTTGATGGACTTGCATTTGGGACCTCTCCTCCCCCACAAAAAAAAAAGGCCATTTTCTTATTTCTCTGTCAATGTAGCCATCTATCAATAATTACTACCTATATCCTCAGAACTTTTGATAATCTTTCCAGTTTCGCTTTTCATTCTTCATGTGAGGCCAATAATAGCCAGATTTTAAAGAATTTTCAAGGGAAACAGACCCCAAAATAAACAGGAAAAATAAAAACAGAAAATAGTGACACAACTTAGAATACTGTAAAGCATTCAAAATTGTGGGGAAAAAAAAGATTTTTAAACTAAACTTCTATGTCCATATTAAACTTAAATTAATTGTAAGGACAGAATAAGAACATTTTCTGATACTCAAATTTTCAAACAACACCTAAATGCACCCTTTTATAAACTTCCTAGAGAATGAATGTTAAACATAAAGAAGAAAATAAAATTTTGTTGTAGGAGTATTAGAGTGAAGATTTAGGGAAAGGTTGTGATCTACACCATTGAAAGTTAAAGATAGAAAAATGTGGAAAATTATCAAATAAATGAAATATAATCAATGTAAATTACTTGATTCAACAATGTTCAGTATTTACATAGACAAAGTGGTGTAAATACTATGGTGGCTAATTTTATATGTCAACTTGACTGGGTTAGGAGATGTCTAAATAACTGGTAAAACATTATTTCTGAGCACGTCTTTGAGTGTGCTTCCAGAAGAGATTATTATTTGAGTCAGTATCCTGAGTAAAGAAGATAGCCCCTCACTAATATAAGTGGGTATCATCCAATCTGTTGAGGGCCTAAATAGAAGAAAAATGTTGGTGGAAGGGTTAATTTGTTCTCTGCTTGAGCTGGGACATCTGTCTTCTCCCATCCTCTGACATCAGCACTCCTGGTTCTTGGACCTTCAGACTTGTACTGGGACTTATACTATCAACTCCCATGGTTCTCAAGCTTTCAAATGCAGACTGAATTATACTACAGCTTCTCTAGCTTGCCAGCTTGCAGACAGATCTTTCAACTTCTCAGCCTCCATAATCTCTTGAGCCAATTCTTATAAAAAAAAATCTATCTATCTATCTATCATCTATCTATCATCTATCTATCTATCTATCTATCTATCTATCTATCTATCTATCATCTATCTATCTATCATCATCATCTATCATCTATCTATCTATCCATTTTTTTTCTGTCTCTCTGGAGAACCCTGGCTAATACAAATACTCAGGCTACTGATTCAATCAAAACTGTGATAAAACTGCAATGAATGGGGATAGAAAGTGGCAGGTCAAGAGAATAATTATGTTAGATCATGAACCAGTATAATAGAAAACAAGTATGTATCTAAAATGGGTACATAAAAATTTAACAATGAAGTCATATTATCTATGCTTATGAAGTTAACACATGAACAGCTTTAAAAAGCAAGAAAGGAAGAAATAATAGGAAATAAGACTAGGGCTATAAGGATACAGTAGGAGTAGAGCAGAGAACTGCTTTACTCTATAATAAACCTTATAGAACTAGTTCATTTTCTTTAAAAACTGTAGATATAAAATTTTATAAATAAAATAATTAAAAACTAAAGTTGTAGGAAAATTAGATCATATACCCCTCATCATATGTAATATAATATTATTATCTCATGCTTTTGATAAAAAATTAAGGATATAAATTATTGACAAAGCTCATAAAAGGTAAAAATGGGGCTTAAGTTTAAATTTGTTGATATGGTTTTAAAGTCAGTCCCTGATTTCCTACACCATACTCCTACCAAAACAAGGGATTATGAACAATAAATATCTATTGTTATGCAATATTGATAAAGACAAAGAATATCTGTATTAGCTTCCTAGGACTTCCATAACAAAATAATACAAATTGGAAGTTTTAAAATGACAGAAATTGATTTTCTCATTGTTCCAGAGGCCAGAAAGCCAATATTAAGGTGTTGGCAGAGTTGATTTCTTCCAGAAGCTCTAAGGAAGAATACATTCCATGCCTCTGTCTTAACTTCTAGCGGCTACCAGCAAGCCTTGGCATAATTATTTTGTAAACACATCATTCCAGTCTCTGCCTCAGTCTTCACATCACTTCCCAGTCTATATGCCTTTCTGTTGTTTTCTCTTCTAATGGATTAAGGGTCCACTTGATTAAGCCAGGATAATCTCATCCTGAGATCATTAGTATAATTACATCTAAAAGACACTTTTCTCAAATAAGGTCACATTCACAAATTCCCAGTTTACATATATTTTGGGTGGCCACCACTCAATCCACTAGAGTGTTTAAAGTTTATTTTTACACTCTTGCCTTTATAAAGTTGGCCATCTTGATGATTCATTGCCACCGAGCTGAGTTTCCTACATGCGTGTTTATTATTTAAGAATGACAGTTAGTGTGTTTTCCCCAAAATATGGGAACCAGTACTATATTTGGAAACAGGTGAAGTAGAAGCCAATATAATTTTATTTCAGAGTATCAGAAGGCCATGTAGACAGTCTCTTTGAATGGTAGGATGCTGATTAAGAAGAAAGTGATATTTATAATTCTCTATTCCTTTCTAAGTTGGATGGACCTCAGAAATGCAGAGGGTCCTTTACTTGAATGGACAAAGTGTCTAAATATGTGCATCTGGGAGAAGTAGAACAGTAAAATTAATTTACTTTAAAAAACAAAAAAGGAAGGAAGAGAGGCACAGGAAAATGCTCAGAGAAAAATAAAGAGCAGGGAAGGGTGAAAAAGCAACACTGACTCCTGACTGTACAAAGAGAGGTGGAGAATGCCATGTTTGTGAACAGTTAGAAAGATCCTTAAAGTGGAGTAATGTCAAGAGAGAACTGAGGAAATTTTATACCATGGAGGAAGTGTTATAAGCACACATACTCTTCCCCTTTGAAATCTCTACTAGTCATTATTGCTTTTGTAAGGTGAGTTATTTTAAAGAAATTCTATGAAGGGATGAGTCCTGCTTCCAAGTTGTCTTGGAAGAAAAACAGAGGCTGCCCACAGGACACAGGTTACACTCAATATTATACACTATACATGGGTGGATAGATGCAATTGGTTGTTTTACATTTAAGATCTAGTTTTGCTAGCAGTTGGAGAGGGGCATCATGTTCTTGACAGGTATGAAATGGAAGAGTAATAAAGAATTAATTACCTCAGAGCATAACTGGATTTTTTGTGCAGAAGTATTCTTGGAAAATGTCCAAGTATTTTGTTACAAATATAAAACCAACATATTGTATTTTACATCATTCACCCTCCATAGCCAAATTCATTTCAACCATCAAGATCAGAGTATAATCAATGATTAAATAAGAGACATAATAAGGGTAACTTCTCTCTCTTGAAATTGCAATATTATCTGCGTGTGACTCCTCATGGAGTACTAAAACTATATCTTTTGATTAAAATAAACCATAAGGGAAATCTATAAGTTCTATGAAATATATGTTAGAGATATTACAAGACTTGAAAATTCTTTGTTTAACAAAGCACTTTCTTGTATCCCCTGGCTCTAAGCTAATATAAAAGAAATTATCTTAAAGCTGGCATAGAAGAATATACCAGAAGAAATTGTATAGTTTATTAATGGAAAAATTTGGGATATCTTGAAAGAAAAGCACGATTAGGAATAATGGTTTCCAAGTTATTGAATATTTTATTGCTAAAAGTATTTCTCATCAAGTAGCCAGTCATGATAATTTGTTGAGGGTGATTTATTTGTGGTTACCCAAAATGGTCAACCTTCATTTACTTGGGTTTAATCCTGACTTTACTCCTTGTTAAATTTCATAATCTTGCCAAATATATAACCCCGCTGGATCTCAATTTGCTTGTCTATATCATGGGAGTGGATATATCAATCACATACAGGTTTGTAGAAATAGATTACACTTAAGATGAAAACAATAGAATATTGCCTAGTAGGGGTAACAAATTTGCAAACAGACAATAATAATAGACTATATGGATTGCTCCGATATTGGATATACAAGTGCTGTAAAACCCAGCAAAGGGGGTTTCTAATCCAGACCTGGGAGTTTTCTTAAAAGATGATAAACCAGAGAAAGTTTCCTTAAAAATATGATAACTAAACCAACATCATAAATTGACTAGCTATATGAAGGGGGTAGGAAAGGGGAATAACAGTCCACATGGAGTGAACAGATACAGGGTGGTTCTGAAACAGGAGAGGACAAAATATAGATTGATAATGATTCCTTTTATTTCTCCTTGCCACTCACTACACTCTGATTTTGCTGTTTAAAGTTTGTTTTCCCTGTTAAACTGAGTCCCACGAGAAAAGTGACCCATCTGTCTTGTCCACTATTCAAAAATGTAACTCAAAAAGTTTTTATGAACTATTTGATAATTAAACACTATTTTTGAGGATATCTGGGGAGATGTCAGAGTAGGAGGACCCTGAGCTTGTCTCATCCCACAGACACACTAACGCAACAACTAAATATGATGTAACTCACTCTGCAAACAAACCAAAGACTGGTAGAAGAGATCTTCCACAGCTACAGTAATGAAAAGAGTATGGTATTAGCATACAAACAGACATGAAGCAATAGAACAGAAGAGACACCCCAGACATATACCCACACATGTATGGTCAATTAATCTATGACAAAAGAGGGAAGAACATACAATGGGGAGTGGATGGTCTCTTCCATAAACGGTGTTGAGAAAACTGGATGGCTATGTGCAAAAGAATGAAACTGGACCTCTATCTTACACCAGATATAAAAATTATCTCAAAATAGATTAAAAACTTGAATGTAAGACCTGAAACCATAAACCTCCTCAAAGAAAACATGGGTAGTAAAATATTTGACATCAGTCTTAGCAATGTTTTTTTTTTTTTATCTGACTCCAAATGCAAGGGACACAAAGGCAAAAATAAATAAATGGGACCATATCAAACTAAAATCCTTCTGCACAGTGAAGGAAACTGTCAGCAAAATTAAAAGACAATATACTGAATAGGGGAAAATATTTGCAAATGACATATCTGATGAGGAATTTATATCCAAAATATATAAGGAACTGGTAAAGCTTAATAACATAAAAAGCAATCCAATTAAAAAATGGGCAGAGGATCTGAATAGACTTTTTTTTTTCCAAAAAAGATATACAGATGGCCAACAGGTACAAGGAAAGATGCTCAACATCACTAATCATCAGGGATACACAAATTCAAACTGCAATGAGATTGTCATCTTACACCTGTCAGAATGACTAAAATCAAAAACACAAGAAACAAGTGTTAACAAGGATATGGAGAAAAGGGAACACTTGTTCACTGTTGGTAATAATGCAAATTAGTGCAGCCACAATGGAAACAGTATGAATGTTCCTCAAAAAATTAATTATTTACAATAGCCAAGGTATGAAAAGAACCTAAGGACTCATTGATGGATGAATGGATAAAGAAGATGTGCCATATATATCTAATGGAATATTATTCAGGCATAAAAAGAATGAAATCTTGCCATTTGTGACAACACAAATCGACCTAGAGGGTCCTAAGTGAAATAAGTCAGAGAAAGACAGATACTACATGGTTTCACTTATATGTGGAATACCAAAAACAAATAAACAAAAAAACAAACCCAAAAAACAAAACACAAAACAAAACAAAACAAAACCTAGACTCGGCCAGACTTAGGGGTTTGTGGGGAATCGGTGAAGGGGATGAAGAAGTAAAAACTGCTAGCTATAAAATAAGTAGGTATTCAGGGCGCCTGGGTGGCTCAGTTGGTTAAGCGATTGCCTTCGGCTCAGGTCATGATCCTGGAGTCCCGGGATCAAGTCCCTCATCAGGCTCCCTGCTCAGCGGGGAGTCTTCCTCTCCCTCTGACCCTCTTCCCTCTCGTGCTCTCTCTCTCTCTCAAATAAACAAAATCTTTAAAAAAATAATAATAACAAAAAAATAAAATAAAATAAGTATTCAGCCTGTTCAAATATTTATACACATTTGGCCCATAATGGCAGACTTCTCACCATCCATAATTGTTTATATCATGAAAAGTTTATTTCATGTTTCTAAGCATATAATTGCTTTTACAGTATAATTTGAGGAGTTTTGTATATACATTTATAAAAATTCCACAAGTCTTCAATTCCTTCATAGATAAAAATTAGCATTTCTTTAAAGTGTAACTACTTTGAAAATCTGTTATTATACTGTTGGTGTAAAAATACTTTTAGGAATTTTCTGATGTAGATTTTTAGTAATAATAACCATAAATTATTAGGAGGGTTGAATTTTACATGCTTTTAATTAATTAATTTTTTTAAATTTATTTTATTTTACTGTTATGTTAGTCACCATACAGTACATCATTAGTTTCTGATGTAGTGTTCCATGATTCATTGTTTTCATATAACACCCAGTGCTCCATGCAATACCTGCCCTCCTTAATGCCCATCACTGGGCTAACCAATCCCCGCAACCTCCTCCCCTCTAAAACCCTCAGTTTGTCTCTCGTAGTCCATAGGCTCTCAGGGTTCGTCTCCCCCTCTGATTTTGCCCACTTCATTTTTCCCTTCCCTCTCCTAATGTCCTCCATTCTATTTCTTATGTTTCACAAATAAGTGAAACCATATGATAATAGACTTTCTCTTCTTGACTTATTTCACTTAGCATAATCTCCTCCAGTCCAATCCATGTTGATGTAAAAGTTGGGTATTCATCTGTTCTGATGGGTGAGTAATATTCCATTGTATATATGGATCACATCTTCTTTATCCATTCGTCTGATCAAGGGCATCTCGGCTCTTTCCACAGTTTGGCTATTGCGGACATTGCTGATATGAACACTGGGGTGAATATGGCCCTTCTTTTCACTACATCTGTGTCTTTGGGATAAATACCCAGTAGTGCAATTGCTGGGTCATAGGACAGCTCTCTTTTTAATTTTTTGAGGAACCTCCACACTATTTTCCAAAGTGACTGTACCAACTTTTATTCCCAACAACAGTGTAAGAGGGTTCCCCTTTCTCCACAACCTCTCCAACATTCATTGTTTCTTGCCTTGTCAAGTTTTGCCATTCTAACTGGTGTAAGGTGGTATTTCAATGTGGTTTTGATTTGAATTTCCCTGATGGCTAATGATGATGAACATTTTTTTCATGTGTCTGTTAGCCATTTGCATGTCTTCTTTGGTGAAGTGTCCATGTCTTCTGCCCATTTTTTGATTTGATTATTTGTTTTTTGGGTGTTGAGTTTGAGAAGTTCTTTATAGATCTTGGATATCAGCCCTTTGTCTGTAGTGTTATTCCTATATATCTTATCCCATTCTGTGGGTTGCCTCTCTGTTTTGTTGACTGTTTCCTTTGCCGTGCAGAAGCTTTTTATCGTGCTGAAGTCCCAAGAGTTCATTTTTGCTTTTGTTTCACTTGCCTTTGCAGATGTACCTTGAAAGAAGTTGCTGTGGCCAGTGTCAAAGAGATTACTGTCTATGTTCTCCTCCAGGGTTTTGATGGATTACTATCTCATATTGAGGTCTTTTATCCATTTTGAGTTTATCTTTGTATATGGTATTAGAGAATGCTTGAGTTTCATTCTCTATATAGCTGTCCAATTTTCCCAGCACCATTTATTGAAGAAATTCTTTTTTCCATTGCATATTTTTTCCTGCTTTGTCGAAGATTATTTGACCATAGAGTTGAGGGTCTATACCTGGGCTCTCTATTCTGTTCCATTGGTGTATGTGTCTGTTTTTGTGCCAGTACCATGCTGTCTTGGTGATCACGGCTTTGTAATATAGCTTGAAATCAGGCAACGTGATGCCCCCAGCTTTGTTTTTCCTTTTCAACATTTCCTTGGCGATTCAGGGTCTTTTCTGATTCCATACAAATTTTAGGACTGTTTGTTCCAGCACTTTGAAAAATGTCATTGGGATTTTGATCAGGATGGCACTGAAGGTATAGATTGCTCTGGGCAGCATAGACATTTTAACAATGTTTATTCTTCCGATTCATTAACATGGAATGTTTTTCCATCTTTTAGTGCCTTCTTCAATTTCTTTCATGAGCGTTCTATAGTTCTTAGAGTATAGATCCTTTACCTCTTTGGTTATGTTATTCTGAGGTATCTTATGGTTTTTGGTGCTATTGTAAATGGACTCATTTCTCTAATTTCTCTTTGACAGTTGCATTATTAGTGTATAAGAAAGCAACTGATTTCTGTGCATTGATTTTGTATCCTGCCACATTACTGAATTGCTGTATGAGTTCTAGTATATTGGGAGTGGAGTCTTTTGGATTTTCCACATGAAGTAACATGTCATCTGTGAAAAGAGAGTTTGACTTCTTCTTTGCTAATTTGAATACCTTTTATTTCTTTTTGTTGTCTGATTGCTGTTGCTAGGACTTCTAATACTATGTTGAACAATAGTGGCGAGAGTGGGCATCCTTGTCATGTTCCTGATCTTGGAAAGGCTCTCAGCTTTTCTCCATTGAGGATGATATTTGCTGTGGGTTTTCCATAGATGGCTTTTATGATATTGAGGTATGTACCCTCTATCCCTATACTCTGAAGAGTTTTAATCAGGAAAGGATGCTGTATTTTGTCAAATGTTTTTTCTGCATCAATTGAGAGGACCATATAGTTCTTCTTTCTCTTCTTATTAATGTTTTCTATCACATTGATTTGTGAATGTTGAACCATCCTTGCATGCGAGGGATAAATCCCGTTTGGTCATGGTGGATGATCCTTTTAATGTATTGTTGGATCCTATTAGCTAGGATTTTGTTGAGAATATTGGCATCCATATTCATCAGGGATATCGGTCTGTAATTCTCCTCTTTGATGGGGTCTTTGCCCAGTTTGGGGATTAAGGTAATGCTGGCCTATAGAATGAGTCTGGAGGCTTTCCTTCTACTTCTATTTTTTGAAACAACTTCAGGAGAATAGGTATTATTTTTTCTTTGAAGGTTTAGTAGAATTCCCCAGGGAATCCATCAGGCCCTGAACTCTTGTTTTTGGGAGTTTTTTTTTTTTTTTACATATAATGTATTATTTGTTTCAGAGGTACAGGTCTGTGATTCAACAGTCTTACACAATTCACAGCACTTTGATCACTGCTTCAATCTTCTTACTCGTTATTGACCTATTCAGGTTGTCAATTTCTTCCTGTTTAAGTCTTGGGAGTTTATAGGTTTCCTGGAAGGCATCCATTTCTTCCAGGTTGCTCAGTTTATTGGCATATAGTTGTTAATAATTTCTAATAATTGTTTCTATTTCCCTGGTGTTAGTCGTGATCTCTCCCCTTTCATTCATAATTTTATTAATTTGGGTCCTTTCTCTTTTCTTTTGGATAAGTCTGGCCAGTGATTTATCGATCTTATTCTTTCAAAGTAGCAGCTTCTAGTTTCATTGATCTGATCTACTGTGATTCTGGTTTCTAATTCATTGATCTCTGCTCTAATCTTAATTATTTCTCTTTTAATGTGTGACTTAGGCATCATTTGTTCTTTTTTCTCTAGTTCTTTAAGTTATAAATTTAGTTGGTGAATTCAGGATTTTTCTATCTTTTTGAGTGAGGCTTGGATGGCTCTCTATTTACCCCTTAGGACTGCCTTTGCAGTATCCCATAAGTTTTGGACCGATGTGTTTTCATTCTCGTTGGTTTCCATGAATTGTTTAAATTCTTCTTTGATTTCCTGGTTGACCCAAACATTCTTGAGCAGAGTGGTCTTTAGCTTCCAAGTGTTTGCATTTCTGCCAAATTTTTTCTTGTGATTAAGTTCCAGCTTTAAACATTATGGTCTGAGAATATGCAGAGAATAATCTCAGTCTTTGGTATCAGTTAAGACCTGATTTGTGACCCAGGAACTTCTGGAGAAAGTTCCATGTGCGCTAGAGAAGAATGAGTATTGTGTTGTTTTAGGGTGGAATGTGCCATATATATCTATGAGGTCCATCTGGTCCAGTGTGTCATTCAAAGCTCTTGTTTCTTTGTTGATTTTCTGCTTAGATGATCTGTCTATTGCTGAGAGTGGAGTATTGAGGTCTCCTACAATTTATGTATTATTGTCAATATGACCCTTTATTTTGGTTAACAGTTGGCTTATTTGGATGGCTGCTCCCATGTTGGGGGCATAGATATTTACAATTGTTAGATCGTCTTGTTAGATAGACCCTTTAAGAATGATATAGTGTCCTTCCGTGTCTCTAACTACAGTCTTAAGCTTAAAATCTAATTTGTCTGATATAAGAATTGTTAACCCAGCTTCCTTTTGAGGTCCACTGGGATGGAAGATGGATCTCCATCACTTCACTTTCAGTCTGGTTGTGTCTTTAGGTTCTAAATGAGTCTTTTGTAGACAGCCTATGGATGGGTCCTATCTTTTTATCCAATCTACAACCCTATGCCTATTTTATGGGAGCATTTAGGCCATCCATGTTGAGAGTGATTATTGAAAGATATGAATTTATTGTCATCGTGTTGCCTGTAAAGTCCTTGTTTCTAATGACTGTCTCTGTAAATTTCTGTTCTATATCCCTCTTGGGGTCTTCCTCCTTTTATAGAACCCCCCTTAATATTTCTTGCAGGACAGGCTTAGTGGGCACATATTCTTTCAGTTTCTGTTGGTCGTGGAAGCTCTGCATCTCTCCATCCATTCTAAATGACAGCCTTGCCAGATAAAGTATTCTTGGCTGCATGTTCTTCTCATTTAGTACCCTGACTATGTCTTGCCAGCCCTTTCTGGCTTGCCAGGTCTCTGTGGATAGGTCTGACATTATTCTGATGTTCCTCCCTCTGTATGTAAGGAATCTCTTCCTCCTAATTGCCCTTAAGATGGGTTCCTTGGTTCTAAGATTTTTGAGTTTTACTATTACATGCCGGGGCATTGGTCTGTTTTCCTTGATCTTGGGAGGGGTCCTCTCTGCTTCTAGGACACAATTGCTTGTTTCATTCCCCAGATTAGGAAAGTTCTCAGCTACGATTTGCTCAACTATATCTTCTAGTCCTCTCTCTCTCTCTCCACCCCCTCAGGGATCCCAATAATTCTGACACTGGAATGTTTCATGGTGTCATTTATTTCTCTAATTCTGTTTTCACAGATTTTGAGCTGTTTCTCCCAAGCCTCCTCTTTTTTCTTCTTTTCTATCAGTTGGTCTTCTAGATCACTAATTCGTTCTGCCTCATTTACCTTAGCTGTTAGAGTATCTATTAGATTGGATCTCATTGATAGCATTTTTAATTTCTGTGAGTTCAGCTTTCATTTCTGCCCTTAGAGACTCTATGTTGCCATTAATCAATTTCTCCATTCTAGCTATCATTTTCATAACTGTTACCCTTAAGTCCATTTCTGACATCTTGGTTATATCTGTATCCATTTGTAAATCTGTGGCAGAAGTCACAGCCTCTGAGTCTTTCCTATTTTGGGGGTTCCTCCTCCTAGTCATTCTGTTGAGGGGTGGTTGAGGGAACGTACAGAGTCCAAATTATTGACCACAACCCAAGCAAATGCACCTATTTTATAAGGATGTTAGTGTTGTCCTCCTCTTGTTCTTCCAGCCTGTCTTCCTGGGGAGGGGACTGCCACACTGTTACTCAGGCAACCCTGTTTGGGCAGAGTTGCCCTGCTCCCTGTTGGGGGGGGGATTGGCTCAGTGAAATCATTTTTGCAGGGCTTTTGTTCTCTGGCAACTTTCCTGGCAGCTTTCTGCATCTCTTCTGAGAGTCAGAGCATAAGAGATCATTTCCAACCCTCTACCTCAGAACAGAAAGATTGAAGTCTCTTCTTCAGTGAGCTCTTCAGGCCACAATATCTCCATTTCTGTCTATGCTGCTGAAAACTGCAGCATCCAGGTTGTGCACCCCGCAGCAGTACTCCCAGTCCTCACCTCCAGGTCAGGGCACATCTCTGCTCTTTGTGCTCCTAAAACTGCCAGCCGCCCCCAGTTCACATGCACGGCCCTGCTGCTCCACGTTTCAGTTCTGGCAGCTGCCCTAAAGTGCTTTCCCCACCACTACTGGTCTGTGAGTCTGTGCCTGGTCCCCAGCGGGGGAAGCTTTCACAAATTGTTGTTTCAGGATCCCGGGTCCTCTGTCCCCCTTCTGTTTATTTTCTGATACATGCCCGCAGAATCACGGCTCCCCACTTCATACCTTGAAAACAACCGCCTGCAATATTCTGTTTGTAGAGATCCAGATCTATCTTCTTATATCTCAGGCTGATTTTATGGGTGTTCAGTGTGGTCTGGTATATACCCAGCCCAATTCCAGGGACTGGTTGGAATAAGGTCCCCTATTCCTCCATCATCTTTTCCCCTCCTCTGAATTTTATACACTTTTAGTATCAATTTGTAACACAATTTATGAGAACCAAAAGAGAATTGGATATCTGGCCTATTTTGAAGTAAAAAATTAGAAACATTTATCCTTTGAGCGTCTCTGGCTATGAACAATATCTTAAAAAGTTGTTTTCTTCTTTTTCTATTCCACTGAAAATCGTTGCCTGCCTAAGCTAATTCTACTTAAGTAGCTTAAGGACATAGTAAAAAAAAAAAAAGAGAGAGAGAGAGAAGTCTATCAGAGGATAAACCATGTTTTTAACTTCTCATAAGTCACTTATAGTAAAATACAATGCAATTCAATGAAACACATAATAGTCTTATGAATGTCCATTATAAACATATTTTTCACTAGATTTTTAAAAGTTTTATTTATTTATTGCATTTTTAAAATTTGTTGGGTTAGCAATACCATGAAACATTTGCCCTAAGAGTTAAATTAATTTTCTTTCAATATCTTCTGTTGGCAGCAAGTAAATGCTTACTGAAATACATCTTCTGAACAGAAGATTGAATGTATTTTCCTAAATTGTACATTTGTATATGTTTTTAAAAGCATATATTACCCAATGCTCCTTAGAAATCATAGGTTGTGATTGATCTGTATTTCGCTTACTATACCCAGAATAAATTTGGTAGTTTATAACTAGATATGTAATTTGGTCCTCATTAAATCCCACAAAAGCAAGAGGGAAATTGGACTGAGCAAGTGTGATGATACAGTGAAGGTTTTTGGATGAAAAGGTTGTCTTGTTTTTCTTTTAATATATTAAAAGTGCATATCAATGATAGAGAAAATGAAATTACTACCTAATATTGAAAAAATAAAAGATGTCCTCTGAGAAACATTTTTACTGTTATATTTACTTCCAATTAAAAGAAATTAAGCAATGGAAATTATACTTTCTGTAGTTAGATTGATTACAAAAATGGAACAAAATTCTGCACATTTCTCTGAATCTGCCTTCGTGGACATTTCTACATTTCTGCTCCACACATCATGAGGTAGAATCTATTTTCCTACTCTTTGAATCTTATCTGTCTTTGTGACTTGCTTTGGCTGATACAATGTGGAGGAAATAACACTATGCTAGTTATAGTAAAAGGTCTCAAGAAACTTTGGAACCTACCTCTGCCATGAATACAAGTTCATGTGAGTCTATAGAAGGATGAGAAATCACATGGGGCAGAGCCCAGTCATTTCCACCAAGGCCATTCTAAACCAGTGAAACACTAGCAGGGCCACCAGTTCATAATAGATGCTGAACAAGCCCAACGGAAATCAACCAAACCTGACCAGATTAGGAGAATTTCCTGACCTTCTGTATCTCATACACAAAAATAAATGGTTGTTATTTTAAGTCATTAATTTTATAGTGGTTTGTTATACATAGTAGCTGACTGTTATATCATCAATTAATTAAAGGTATCAAAATAATTATACTATTTATCCAAATTTTGAGTTGCCATACATCTATACCTTGAAGTTATATAGAAGATTTCATATTATTTTTCAAAGTTAGATGTATTTTCCATCAGCAACTGAGATTTTATGTGTATCTCTGTGGTCTAAGAATCAATTTCTTAATGTAAGTATCATAAATTGTCCCAGTATTATTTATTTTCGGGTTTATTATTTTCCCCACTCATATGCAATTCCTATGTTATCCCAATCCCTAATCATAAACCAAACTATTAGGTATGTATAAGTATTTGGGGAGAGGTTCTAATAATGCCTTCCATTGTTTGTTTATCTATTTCTCTGCCAATACCTCACTACCTTAAATGCACTAGTTCTTTACAGATACTGATATCTGATAGGAGGATGTTCCTACAATTAGTTCTTTTTTTTTTAGAATTAAATTGGTTATACTTAGTCTTTCACTCTTCCCTATAAATTTTAGAATTATCAAGTTTTGTAAAGGACTTTGTCAAAAATTTAATTAGAAAATGCATTGAAAATATAAAGTAATTTTGCTAGAATGGCATTTCTATGGGATTAAATATTTCTATCCAGGAAGATTCCATTTCCATTTATTAAATCTTGTTTCATATATTTGAATAAAATGTTAAAATTTACACCTAAGAAGTAATGCACACTTTGAATTGGAATTATTCTAAGATTCTCTACATTTTTACTGCTGAATGGTAAAGTATTTTATATTACATTTTTATATTTCTTTACATTCTAAGTGATTATTATTGGTGTGAAGGATCAAAATTGAAATTTTAAAATTTATAATCAGCAAAACTACTATACTTTTTTGTTTCTAATAATTCTGCTACAGATTCTGTTTAGCTATTTATTCAGATAATTATACAACCAAATAATAACAGCTATGTTTTTTTCTTTTTCATTCCTTATATATATATTTTCTTATTATTGCTTTTTCTATTCTAATAGCATTTAAATAAATTTCTAAGAACCACTTACACCATTTCCTACAAGTTTTGGCATATAGTTTTTATTTTTGATCAGTTCTAACTATTTTTAGGTTTCCAAAATGAATTTTTCTTTGGCCGTTCCAAATCTATTGGTCTGTTATTGTTTCTATCAATTTCTCATTTAATTGCATGACAGATAATCTGACTCTTTTTTTTTTTTTTTCCTCTACCCTTTCTTTTTATTTATTTTTTTTTTTAATTTTTTATTGTTATGTTAATCACCATATATTACATCATTAGTTTTTGGTAGATAATCTGACTCTTTAAGATCTATTAAAACTAACTTTATAGCCTAATAAATTTCCATGTATACTTGAGGAAATTGAGTATTTCCTTAAATGTAAAAATAATGGATCTACACTATCACTGTGCTGAGTATTTCATATTTTTAATTTTTCTTTTTGTCTTCTGCTTTAGTCATCAACAAAGTAAAGTGATCTGAAATCTCCCATTGAAATGATGGATGGTAGATTATATCTTTTCTTTTGGCAATTTATCTATTTTAAGGTATTTCTAATTTTTACATTATTAATAGCATTATTTTTATACTATATGTTCTCTTTTGTATACTTTATGCTGCAAATATGTATGCATACACACATATTTATACATATATTCATGTATATACATATATATCCAGAGTGATTTATGTGTTTATCTTGCCAATATTTATTTGTAACCTCTAAATCAATATTGTGGCATTTATGCAGTCATTCAAGATTATGCAGAGCAGTTAAAAATTTGAGTAGCCCAATGCACACATTCTCACCTGAGGTTGAACAAAGTGAGGCTGTGCCTTCTTGTTTCAATTCTCATACTATACACAGGTGTCCTTTCTATGATCTATACAGCACATTTCTCACATATTTTGCTTTTTGTTGGTGATTTCATCACTGTTTATATGGTCCCTGAAGTGTTGTCTAGTGTTTCTAAATGCAAGAAAGCTGTGATGTGCTTTGCAGGGGAAAAAAAAAAAAGCCTGTGTTAAGACATGCATTATAGCGTAGCTGGCTGTTAGTTCAGTGGTATGGATCAACAATATATATTAAATAAGGTATCTTTAAACAGAAACACACCGATCAGTTGAGGAAAATATAACCAGAGGCTCTCAGCATGAACATAACCTTTTTTCCCGTAGAAGCAATGCTTCAACTGCTACCGTATTTCCTTACTTGGTGTTCATAGCAAATTTATAGAACAGAACTACTATGAAAACCTAGAATCAAATTTTGTATATCATATATATAAAACATGCATATAATTCCTAGTGATCTCTAGGGCTTTGATCTCTATGTAATTGTGATTTTTGCATGCTTTGTAATAGTCAAATATTTTATTAAACAAACTACTCAACCAACATATTAATATTATTGATTAAACTAATTTGAATTTCTTTTGCAAAGTATCAATTAATTTGACTTTGACAGAATAAATAAGACTATTTTCTACAAGGTAATTTTTCATATTCCTTTGATTTTTTTCTATAAAATCTCTATATAATATCTATATTAAGTTTCTACTATAATTTTTTGGATATAGAACAGACTCTCAATTCTAAAAGCAGGGTTTATCATAAGAGACTGATGTCTATTTAATGTATCCATTTCTGACTACCTTAAGTATAAATTGAGCTATACAGTGAATTTTGAATACTTTCTGTAGGAAACTTTTATTTGTGATTATGGAGGTTTGAAGGAGCTGGCACTACCTCCATACTTCTTTACATTAAAATATCTACATTTCCACTTTTTCTGACTATAAACCTCAAAGTATTTGAATGCTGCTTTTTTTCATTTTAGCAAACCTGTAGTCAGTGTCAGTCTTATTTTATCTTTCACACAACATTTTTGGGAGAATTGAGACCCCAAATCACCTCGCACATTACTCTTCACTACAGAAGATAAAAGGAAAGGACTAAGCTGCCATTGCAGACTTAACCATTCCCTCGCCTGATTATCACTTTATCTCATTTCATCTTTTAACTATTGCTGGTGTCTGTACACTTTGTGTTATGTAATCTCTTTTGACATAGTGTTTTTGAGACAATTAGGATGCATATAGATAAATCACCTAAGTCTTTATGGTTCATTTTATTAATTGATGGTAATATCCAAAATAGTGACTGTTATAAATATAATCACATTAATAGGTAAATAAAATAAACCCTATGAAATAATTACAAGTTGTTTAGCAAGTGTCCGCTGCCTATACTTGCCAAGTGTGGATTCAGATTTTTTTTAAAGCAGGCCTGTTTTATTCCAAAACTAAAATAGAGTTATCTCCATTTTCTACTAACCATTGGTGAGTTGAAGAAATACTGTGACATATTTTATCTTCACCTACCTAATCCTGTCCTTAAAAGATTGGAAATATATTGTTAGCCACTTCATGGAAGAATTTCCATGTCTAATCTTGTTAAACTTTTTAAGTATTTTAAAATGTTCTTTTTAGTCATGTGGCTGACTATTCTTATTAGAGTTTGAACTCTTTTGTTCTGATCAAATTAAGCAAGTTTTCATTTAGAGACTATATTGAAGAGTGTTCTGTTACAACCAACAGAATGCATTATAGTCTGTCTAAACTGGGACAGGACTTAATACAGAAAATTTGGTCCATATATAATTACTGAGAGGGAGAAAGATAACTAAGTTAAGGTCCCAGGAACAATTCTTAACACCCAGATCTATTGTGTCTCTGCCAAAATCAAGAAAGTGTCTCATCTTTGCAGAAATTGATGAATCAAGAATCTGCTGTCTTCAGAACCATTCCACCACTGCCATGACTTATGCTAGAAAAATGGATACTCTAAATTCTGCCTTTATTTGATCTGTCTTGCATAAATGCACCCAATTGCTATAAACTAAGATATATTCCAAATCTAGATACAAAGAAACCTAGGGAAGTATTTTATACCTGTCTGCTATCTGTTCCTGAGAGATTATAGAAATGGATGTTGGGTGATCCAATCCTAGTATTTGCCACCATCAATAGCTATTCAATGGCCACATCTAAACACACATTCTTCTTATGCTTAAAGTCTTGAATAACAGTTACATCAACAGCCTGCTACCAACTAACTTAACGTGAATAATTCCTTGTATGCTCTCACCCTTTTCCCAAAGAGGAGACTCAAACTTTCATCTGTAACATTTACATATCTGACTGGTGTTCATTATCCCTTTTAGTTCAGTAACAATCCATCCTTGATTTCTAGTAACTTATGAATAAACACCACTACTCCATCCTATATAAAACAATACTGTAGGGGCGCCTGCATGGCTCAGTCATTAAGCGTCTGCCTTTGGCTCAGGTCATGATCCCGGGGTCCTGGGATCGAGCCCTGCATTGGGGTCCTTGCTCTGCGGGAAGCCTGCTTCTTTCTCTCCCACTCCCCCTGCCTGTGTTCCCTCTCTTGCTGTGTCTCTCTCTGTCAAATAAATAAAATCTTAAAAAATATATATTGTAAAAGAAGATAGGAAAATGAAGTAGAAAATTAGTTAAATTATATAAATATATAATTAATAAAAGGACAAAAATATGAGTAGCTCATATGGCCTTTGTTTCTACAACAAGCATTTTTTTCTATACATATTACATGCATTTTTTTTTGTCCCCACTTAGAATCTTAGCTGAACTGATGTGTTCTTTATATGATAAGTAGACTTGACCTTCATTTTTGATGTTTTTGAATCCTTGATGAAGTCCTCATATTATTTTGATGTTGTCTTCATAGATTTTAATATTAGGCATACAAATAATATGAATATCCCCTATGCCCCCATTGTGTAGTAAATTTTTCATATGTTGAACCATCTTTGCATGTCAGGAATAAATTTCACTTGATCATGGTGTATGATCCTTTTGATGTGTTATTGAATTTGACTTCCTAGTATATTGTTGGGGATTTCTGCATCTTTTCATCAGACATTGTCCCATAAATTTCTTCTTTTGTAATATCTTTGCCTTTGATATCAGGGTAATGCTTACTTTAGAAAATGATTTTGTGTTTTCTCTGCTTTAACTTTTAGGAAGAGTTTGAGGACTAGCATTAATTATTCTTAAAATATTTGGTAAAATTTATCAATGAAGCTATGTGGAGGTTTGCTTATTGATAGATTTTTAATTACTGATTCCATATCTATTCTAGTTATAGGCCTGTTAAAACTTTCTATTTTTTTTTTCATGATTTCATCTTGATGGGTTGTATGTTTCTGGGTATTTATCCATTTCTGCTAGATTACCTAGTTTGTTGGCATAAAGTTGTTCATAGTACTCCCTTATAATCTTTTCTATTTCTTTGGCATTATTTGTAATGTCTCCTCTTTCATTTTTAAGCATTTATCTCTTTTTGCTTAGTCTAGCTAAGGGCTTGTCAATTTTTTTCCAAAACACCAACTCTTAGCTTCATTAACTTTTGATATTGTTTCCTATTTTGTTTAGTAGCATAAAGATGTTATTGTATTGAAGATACTATTGTATTTCTATTTATTTTAAGTGTGCTGTAATCTTTGTTATTTACTTCCTTCTGCTCACTGTCTAGTTCCTTAAAGTGTAAAATTAAATTCTTTATTTGAGATCTTTTTTCTATTTCATTTGAAGGGTTTATCACAGTAAACTTCTCTCTTAGTACTGCTTTTGTTATACTGCATAAGATTAGGTATATGGTGTTATTGTTTTAGTTCTTGAGGAATTTTCTATTTTTTATTTATTTATATTTTCTTTTACGCCCTAGTTGTTCAAAAGTGTGTGATGTAATTTCCACATATTTGTGAATTTTCCAGTTTTCCTTCTGCTATTGATATCTAATTTCATTTCATTTGGTTCAGAAAAGATACCTGAGATAACTTCAATATTCTTAAATTTGTTAAGAGTTGGTTAATGAAGGAAAAATGTAATCATATGAGAATGTTTCACATGCACATGAAAATGTGTATTCTGCTGCTGTTGGGTAGAATGTCTTTTTCCCATTGGATATTCTTTTCTGCTTTGTTGAAGATTAATTGACCATATAGTTTTGGGTTCATTTATTTGTTTTCTAATCTATCCCATAGATCTGTGTTCTATTTTTGTGACAATAGCATACTATTTTGATCACTACAGCTTTGTAATATAACTTGAAGTCTAGAATTGTGATGCCTCCAGCTTTGCTTTTTCTCTTTCAAGATTGCTTTGGCTATTCAGGGTCTTTTGTGGTTCCCTACAAATGTTAGGATTGTTTGTTCTAGTTCTGTGAAAAATGCTGTTGGTATTTTGAAAAGAAATTACATTAAAATTGTAGATTGCTTTGGATAGTATAGAGATTTTAATCATATTTATTCTTCCAATCCAGGAGCACAGGATGTCTTGCCATTTCTTTCTGTCTAGGAATGAATAATTCAAAGAGGAAATTAAGAAAACAATACCATTCACAACAGCATCAAAAAGAATATAATTTATAGGAATAAATTTAACCAAGAAGGTCAAAGACTTATTCGCTAAACACTATAAAAAATTTTTGGAAGAAATTAAAAAGAACTAAATAAATGGGAAGAAATCCCTTGTTCATGGATTGGAAAACTTAATATTGTTAAGATGTCAAGACTATCTAAAGTGGGTGCTGGGGTGGCTCAGTTGGTTAAGCGACTACCTTCGGCTCAGGCCATGATCCTGGAGTCCTGGGATCGAGTCCCACATCGGGCTCCCTGCTCAGCAGGGAGTCTGCTTCTCCCTCTGACCCTCTTCCCTCTCATGCTCTCTAGCTCTCATTCTCTCTCTCTCAAATAAATAAATAAAATCTTAAAAAAACAAGACTATCTAAAGCAACCTACAGAAATAGTACAATCTCTATCAAAATTTCGGCAGTGTTTTTTTTTTTCAAAAATGGAAAAGCTGATCCTCAAATTTATATGTAATTTGGGGGGAATCTCAAAGAACCAAAACAGTATTGAAAAAGAAAAGCAAAAGTGGAAGGCTCAGATTTCCTGAATTAAAAACTCACTACAAAACAACAGTAATCTAAACAGTATTGTACTGGCATAAGGATAGGTAAATCTACCAGTAGAATAAAATTGAGAGTCCAATAATACACTCATATATCATTAGCCAATTGATTTTTGACAAGGATACCAAGATCAGTAAATGGGAAAAGAAATAATCTATTCAACGAATATTGCTGGGACAATGGAATGGCTGCATACAAAAGAATGAAGTGAAACTCCTACTTCACACCATACACAAAAATTAACTCAAAATGGATGACATAATGAATGACATAAATATAACTGCTATAACCATAAAACTCAAGTAAAAAATAGGATTAAACCTTTATGATTTTAGATTTGGCAATGAATTCTTTGATGTGACACCAAATGCATAAGCAGCAAAAGAAAAAAAATATATTAATTAGACTTCATAAAAATGAAAAACCTTTGTGGATCAAAGGATATTATCAATAAAGCAAAAAGACCACTTACCGAATGAGAGAAAATATTTGCTAGTTATATATCTGATAAGGTCTAGTATCCTAAATATATGAAAACCACATACAACTAACCAAAAAAAGACAAATGACCCGATTAAAAAAAAAGCTAAGACATTATATACATTTCCCCAAAAAAAGATATACAAATGACCATCAAGCACCTAAAAAGATTCTCAACATCACTAATCATTAGTTAAATGTATGAATGCAAGTTGGTACAGCCACTTTGGAAACAGTGTGGAGTTTCCTCAAAAAGTTAAAAATAGAGCTATCCTATTACCCAGCAATGCCCTACCGGGTATTTACCCCAAAGATAGAGATGTGGTGAAAAGAACAGTCATATGCACCCTGGTGTTCAAGCAGCAACATTCTAAATAGCCAAACTGTGGAAGGAGCCAAGATGCCCTTCAACGGATGGATAAAGAAGATGTGGTCCATATATACAATGGACTATTACTCAGCCATCAGAAAGGATGAATACCCAACATTTGCATCAATATGTATGGAACTGGAGGAGATTATGCTAAGTGAAATAAGTCAAACAGAGAAAGACAAATATCATATGGTTTCACTTATTTGTGGAACATAAAGAATAGCATGGAGGACATTAGGAGAAAGAAGGGGAAAATGAAGGGGGGAAATCAGAGGGGGAGATGAACCATGAGGGACTATGGACTCCGGGAATCAAACTAAGGGTTTTAGAGAGGGGTGGGGGATGGGTGAGCACGATGATGGGTATTAAGGAGGGCACGTATTGCATGGAGCACTGGGTGTTATATGCAAACAATGAATCATGGAACACTACATCAAAAACTAATGATGTACTGTATGGTGACTAACATAACTTAATAAAAAATGTATATAATTAAAAAAATGTAAAAAAATAAATTCTATCAGTTACACACCAAAAAAAAAAAAAAAAAAAAAACCCATAAAGAGACATCACATCACACTGGTTAGAATAGTTATTTACAAAAAGGAAAATAATAAGTGTTGGTAAGGATGGAAAGAAATTGGAAGCCTCATGCACTGATGGTGAGAATATAAAACGGTTTAGTCACCATAGGAAAGAAGTTGGTGGTTCCTCAAAAAGTTAAATATAAGATTACTATATTACCTCCTCTAATTCCACTCCATTCCTATGTATATATCCCCAAATGATTGAAATGTTCAGACAAATATACATAAATGAATGTTTACAGAAGCATATTCCCTAAAATCAAAAGGTGGTTGCAACCCAAGTGTCCATCAGCTGAAGAATGGATAAAGAAAATGTGGTATATGCACACAATGGAATATAATTCAGGAATAAAGTTCTGGATGTACTTTAAAAACACTGTTAGGTGAAATAAGCCAGATACACAAGAATAGCATATTGTGTGATTCCACTTGTATGAAATATCTAGAATGGATAAATTCATAGATACAGTAAGTAGATTAGATGTTATCAGGGCCTTGGAGGAGGAAAATAACAGTGAGTTTGGGCTTAAATTCCATACAGGGACCTGAAAAAAAAAGGAAACAAATAGCGGTGATGGTTGTATTACGAAGGTAATTAATGCATTGAATTGTATACTTAAAATTGGTAAACATGGCAAATTTTATATTAACTAAAACATAGCTAAATAAAAGAAACAAATTAACAAAAATTTGTCCAAAAGTATGCATACTATAGATAATGTACACTTATCCAGCATACATATATTTCTAAGTATAACTAAGTACATTTCTGGTATAAGTAGATTTCTAAGTATAACTTGTTGAGAAGACCATGGAGTTCTGGTAAACTTTACTGAGAAAAACTCATCAAACTTTGGAAATTTGCTGATACCAAGGAAAATATGAAGGCTTATTTATCCAAAGTGTCCTATCATTGTTTTCCAAAGGAGATTTGAGATTCATGAGTATGCTTGTATTAAGTAATCTAGGGTAGTTTTGGTAAAAATTACACTAAGTTCATCATATAGTCTCCCAATTTTATTATCCCAAATTAGAGTTTGCCTATAAGATATTTAGCACCAATATTAAAGAGATAATTTCAGACTTTGAAATTCCATTTTTAACATTATCCTAATATGCCAAAACTGGAACACTGTCCTTGGCTTTATTGTGAATATTAAAACAAGTTCTGATGAAAAAATTTAAGAAATAATTTTTGGGAAAGTCATAGAAACTCTCCAATCTTCTCAACTTTTCTTGATCTGAACATTGAAACATAAAAATATAATTTTCTCTCTTTAAGCTCTTTAACACAGTGATAAGAAGGTGTCAACCACGAGTTAGCATATTCCTTATGCCAGTCTTGTTTTATTTTGGCAGGCACACAGTTCATCAAACCTTGACTTCAATAGACATTCCTATACCAGCAGTTGGTAATGTAGGTAATTGTTTCATCAGTCTATTGGATGATGTCATTGAATTGTGTCCTGGTTACTAACAGTAAATTGACTTTCACTAGTGTCAAAACTAATCAGATCAGATCAGAGGGGCAATCACAGGATTTCCTTTCTTCTAAACGGTGATTACAAGCACTCTTCATACCTCTGTGTGGTTCATATTATGCAGAAAGTTTTGATAAGTGCGTACAAAACCCTTGTGGAGGGCTAGAGGAGCAGGTTCTAAACTGACCACAGAATCAAAGGTAAGTCCTCTCTGCCATTGCCATATTTGGAACAGTTACAACTACCACTTTAATTACCTATGCATGAAGCTGCTGTCACCCCTGCAATCAGGGTTGTGATGCAGAAAATGTGCATTGCTGTAGTAAGCTTCAGAACCAAAAAAACTTCAGTTTCAAAACCATTCCAGCATGACTGTGCTCAACTCTGGTAAAATAAATATCCTACACCTTCTCTTCTCACATACCTCAGTTCTGAATTGGCAGAATTGGTTGTAGAACCCAGACTTTAAGGAGATTGGAAAAGGTGTTGAACAAGTTCATTATATTTTCCACCAAACAGGAAAAGCACAAATTTTGCATTTGTTTCCTTCTCTTTAACAAAATAAATGACTGATTGATTATGATAACAGAAATTCTACTGACATAAAAATCAAAACACAATTTCTGTGCTCCATTAGCCAGAATTAGAGACTGAAGGTCAACACAAGTTATGGCTATTATACCTATTGAAGAGCAGCTTTATAGTTAAGAGATGCAAAATTTCTTCTTTTAGTGAGTCATAGCCAAGAAGGTTTTTGTTTGTTTATTTGTTTTGTTCTGTTTTTTTAATATGGTAATAATCATTTGAATGTATTAAATCATATCACAGGAATCCGACTCAACATAAAAACTTGAATAATATTCTATAATTAGATTTCTAAGCCCTGATTATCTTTGGAGCACTGTCTATAGTTTTGATAGTATTCTCTGTAAATTCCTACTGCTGTTCAGGGGAAAGATTTATGAAAGTATAAATCCAAATGCATTATCCTTATTTCTTATTAATCTGCCTTCTTACATCTAACTCCAAAAAATTTCTGATCTGCACAATGCATTAACTCCACAATTTTATCACCACAACTTCTGTCATGCAGTCTAAATCATTCATAGTTATTTTAATTATTATAGGTTTTAGATGAAACAGGGATAAACAGCTATAATATTTTCTTACACAGATAATAAGAATCCCTGAAATTCAATGGCATCAGGAAAAAAAAATGTCTTGAGCTTCATTAATAGATGCAGTTCTATTATTGCTTCTGTTGATGTATTTTAAATGTGTTTTGAAGATATAATTTTCTGAAGTATCTTTGGTGTTTGTGAGTGTGTGTATGCATGTGTGTGTGTGTTTTACAATAAATATCATTTCATATTTCAAGGGTTACTATCTGAGGATCAATACTCTACATTCTCAAAATACCTAAGGCTTTTTGTCCAACTATCTTTTCTCTACATAAGGTTTAGAAAGCTTGATAGATTAATGTCATTACTAAATTGTGTGTCATCACAAATTGAATCTTAAGTATTACTGCTTTAGCCATTGACCCTTATACCATGATGTATTGCATCTTCAAGAAATAGAGTTACAATTTTATTTTACCACTGTATGCTTTTACCAGGAATTATAAGCCTAAGGGGGTATTTTGCCACTGAAATTTCAATTGCAATATAGACAATATTTATTTTAAAATATTTTCCTGCAAGATGGCTCAGAGGAGTATCCTAATAATATTATAATGCATCCATATTTCTTTCCCTGAATTTTATCTATTAAAAATTCACTTTAAACTCAGAGAAAGTGAGAGAAGAGGAGGGTGAGGATGAAGAGAAAGAGAAAACAGAAAAGGATATAATACTAAATCAAAGAGTTTTCAGGCAAAGTTACATTAATATGGAAAATGAAGATGACATTGATATTAAGGTGAAATTGCAAGTGCAGATAACATACATGCAAAACTATTTATGATCCTTTTGTTTCTACAATCTTTAAGGAAAAGCTTACAGAAGATTAAATGAGAAAAGCATTGCCTTCTTCATCACACAATATTTTCTGTTTTAAACTGTCCCATTTACTTATTCAATCTTCATCTAAGGAATTCTAAGTGTAATATTTGTCATAGAATATATAACTATACCTTAAAAAGTTAAAGTGTTTTTGGCATTTCATGATGGAACAAAATATAACAGATTAAAGATAAATTTTCAAAAATGTTGTAACTACCAGAAGACATATAGAATTTGAATATAATAGAAAATTGTTATAGAAGTCATGTTGTTTGGGGGTTTTTTTGTTTTATTTTTTGGGTTTTGGGTTTTGTTTTTTTGGGGGGTAGAAGTTCTCCCTAGTTGGTAAGTACACATATAATAAATTATGTTTATACAAGAAAGAAGTTGAAGACATAACAAGGAAGACATAAAGTCAGATAGATCATTGTTCCATGGTCCTTAGAAGAAGGCTTTTGGTTTTGGGGGTTGGGTTTTTTTGGTTTCTTTTAGCATGGCTCTGCTTTATCATGAAGTGTTCACCATTAGATAACTTGCTTACCTTAAGCCAAACTTAACACACCATTTTCTATGTACATGGGATTATCTTATTGTAGATTTCATTTATCTAACAGAAGGAAGGTTGTGGACCATTGTTGTCACTCTGAAAGCTCTAAAAGGAAGAACAGCTGACACAGGCTCTTGAAGGACAGCCTGTACCCTCATGACTAGCAACATAAATTGTTAAATTTAAGAAAAGAACAGATTGTCGGGTCCCTGGGTGGCTCAGATGGTTAAGCCTCTGCCTTCGGCTCAGGTCATGATCCCAGAGTCCTGGGATCGAGTCCCGCATCGGGCTCCCTGCCCTTTGGGAGCCTGCTTCTCCCTCTGCCTCTCTCTCTCTCTCTCTCTGTCTCTCATAAATAAATAAATAAAATCTTTAAAAAAAAAAAAAAGAACAGATTGTCTTCAGTGTTCCTCAGTTTTCAATAAGAAATAGACACAAAAATGGAGTCTAATGGATTAGAGACACGAAAGTGAGAGAAAAAACTACAAAGGAAATAGAAGAAAATTTAGGAAAATATCTTTTGACTTGGGGTGGAGAACTTTAAAAATTAAATTTCAGAAACAAATTGTATGACAATAAAAACATATTTACATCAAAATTATGGTTTTATATTCAATACAGTTAACCAAAGATAAATTTATTAGGCAAACTAGGGGATGGAATTTTCAATGTCCAAAACTAAAGATCGATTAATATGTACAATATATGTGTTGCTTCACCAAATCAACTAGAAAAACATAACTATGTCAGAAAAAGATTGGCAAAGGTCGTAAACAGTTAATTTACAGAAAAGGAAATACTGAAAGCTAATACGCATATTGAAGAGATGGGCACATTCATTGGCAAACTATTACGATAAGATTTTACTTCATGGATATTAGATGGATACAAATTAGAGGGCTGGATAATTCAAGTTTTATTGAGGATATGAGAATATAGGAAGTCTTCTGTGCTGCTACCAGGAATGTAGATTGGTACAATCATTTTGGAGAGCTATACAACATTTCTCACACTAAGTAATCACATACCTTGTACACAAAAATTCTATTCTTGGGTATATACTCCAAGTAATTGTCACACATGGCCGTAAAATAAAAATCCCAGGATGTTCATTTTATCACTGTGGTTGAAATATAGTCAATCCACATGGCCATTCCTGGGAGAGAGGTGAAGTAAAATATGGGGAATGGAGAAGTCTGAAGTCTTTGATAGATGTATGCATGGTGCATCTATAGATCTTAAAAACATCTTGTTCAATGAAAGAAGCAAAAAGCAACAAAACACATAACCAATTCCATTTACATAATTAAAAATGCATTTGTACCAAGCAACACTATTTGGTTTATGTGGGCATACAAATAACATTTGGTAACACATTTGATTAGATAAGGTTATCTATTGGAATTAGTCCTTGAACATATTTATATTAGCTGAATTATATTCATGCCTCCTAATCCAATTTAAAGTTCCTATCTCCTTGATAATCAACAAATATAAAGACATTTCTATTAGCATCATATTCTCTCTGCTATGGGTCCCATTTTGTGGTTTCTTTGCATTACTAATATTTCTTTATTGTATATTGAACATTGGGGAGATATTGCAGAGACAGTGGATTTTGTTATCTTCCTCTAAAAAATATTGTTTTATGTTGTAGGAGGCAGTTAACATCACTGTGTTCATATTTTAAACTGTCTTTTCCATGCAATGGACAATAGCTGAAAACTCCACTGAATTTTTTCAGCCATTCAGTTTATGTTAACAACAAGCCTCTGTTGAAAAACTTCATGTAGAACACCTCATCTATAAACCAGCCAAGTATTTGGATGAAATTTAAACCCAGATATTTAGGGTCACCCTTTCTGCAACTCTGTCTTTCGGGTATATTCTACCACAGGTCCCAGCTACCCAGGCAATCCCAATCTCCATCCACTGACTCCCTAAATCAATAATCCTCTGGTTTTTTCCTTGAGTTCCACCTATCCTGAGCAATGAGGACTAAGGAGCCCCTCAGGCAAAAAGCCACATAAATGCAAATCTCACTTGGTTCAAATATCCTCTTCTAAAATCTGGCTCACCTTCAGTTCTGACTGCTTATTCACCCATAAGTGCCTTGAAATTATTTTTTAAAATATATTGTCCTGATTTAATTATTGCTATCTTGGAATAATTATTCCAATACAAACTACTCTAATAATACTGATACATATGAAGTAATAAATTGGTTAATATACATATAAACAAACATTTCAAGAAAGCATTAAAAATAATCTTCCTGCTTAGGAATATATTTATTATAGCTTCCAAAGATTTTCTACATCATGAGGGAGCCATTTTGATAACCTTTAACACTGTGATAAGAATCTAATAAGACAAAATATCAAGATATATTGTTAAATTATATTGGTAAAATCTGCACTCTGAACTTCTCAACATAGTGAAGCCCCTTAGAATGGATAAGCTCATATTTCTAACCTCAACATCCTAACTTTAAATTCAGCCTTATTCTCTACACTCCTAACCATAGCACCTTCATTATTTTGTATATTCCCAAAGTCACCAAGCTTGCTGTTCCTTAAAGGTACCATACTTCCTTCAACCTCTCCCAACTTCTACACGTAGAACTTGTCCTGCTATTCCCCAGGGAAGTTCACAGAAATAAATATAATTACTTATCACCTTGCTTATCTAACTTACATTGTTCTTCAAGATCCTCTTTAGATTTCACATCTTATGGAAGTATCTCCTAATACTTTAAGGCAATATTCATGTTCCCATAGTACTCTATTTATCTGTTAAGTTAGCACACATTACATGTTATTGTAATAATTTTCTCTATCTTCAAAATGGGATAGAAATGTAATAAATATTTCTAGCTCACCAATTTAGCCTTTCTAAATGCTGAATAAAAATTTATGGAAAGAATGAATAAATATAGATGAATTGATGAATGAATGAATGAATCAATCAATCAATGACATTTTATATCTCCCAAAAGAAACTCCTTCAGAAAGAGGGGTTGTGTAGAAATTGGAAGGAGTCAAGATACATATGGGTTATAAAATATCTCTGAAATTATGCCTCATTGTAGGCACTTCTCAGTTTATCCTTAAATCCTATGTTGGCTGGAAAGACAGTACAAAAACAGGAAATAATAATTCATATATGAATTATAAGATGTAATAAATTAATTATTTGATTTAATGAATCAAACCCTTTTAAGCAACACTAATCCAATGGAATATAAAACCTCAAATGGTAGCTAACGGACACATAAATATATAACCATGATTAAAAAGGTGATATGTATCTCACTAAAGTTTCTAAGCTGTTATTTCATCAATTCTCTCCATATTAAAGAGGGTTGAATTTGAAAAAATAATGATTAGGGATCTTTGATAAGTAAAATTAAAAGACAGGAAATAGATTAACATTCTTGCGAATGAAATAGGTGATTTTTCTCGAAGTAGAATTATTTTCATTATACCTAATTTGTAATTTAAACTTTTTTCAGAGTTTAAGAGCACAGAAATAATCATAGAATTGAGTTAATACATAATAAACAGTGCTGCCTGATGTACATGTCTCTGAAATGGATTTACTTAGGAAAAATTAAAGTAAATATATAAAACACATTGTAGGGGTTTTTCATATGAAATTCTGTTTTATAATAGAATCTTAAAAAGACAAACTGATGAAAACTGGTCTCATTAGTACCATTCTATATACTTTCTATGAGCTTAGGGAAAAGGAAGAGGCCAGGAGCGACATAAATCAAATGCACAAACTTTCAAAATAAAAGTTTTCCATTTTTTAAATTCTCATTAAATTTTAATCTTAATGTTTTATAGCTACCACTCATAGTGGGTTCTTGCTCACTTTTATGCTTGAATAACACACCATAAGTATGGAAGATGTATAAACTGAAATATCCTAAATATTTTAAGTGATGGCTGTTGTCTAATTTGGCAGCATAGAGAAAATCATCAAATTCATTGCAAATGAAATTAATGAATATTGAGATATTTGGGATAATTATAATAATTCTTATAACTTCTAAGAGGGAATCCAAAGGTCAATTCAAAATATCTCTGTATTAGTTATCTTTTGCTGTTTGACAAATTAGTGGCTTAAGACAACACTCATTTATTTTCTCAAAGTCCTATAGGGACAGAAAAAGTAGATGCATTTGGGATCTCTGATCATGGTCTTACAGTGTGTAAATCAAGGTGTTGTTAAGGATGGGCTCTTCTCTAGAGGCTCTGGGGAAGGATCCTCTTTCCGGCTTGTATAAGTAGGCTAAATTCAGTTCCATGACTTGGAGAGGCATGAAGACCCTTCTCTTTTCTTACCGACTGTTAGCAGGGACCACTCTCAGCTCCTAGAGGCCGGTCTCCAGTCCTTACACATGATGCCCTCCATTTCAAGCCAACAACAATGTGTCAATCTCAGGCTTCCTATTTTTCTGACTTCCCCCTTTTCTTATTAGGTGGAGAAAATTCTCTGCTTTTAAAGGGCTCAGGTGATTAGGCCCACATGATAATCCAAAGCAATCTCTTTATTTTAAAGTAAATTGATCATTCATCATAATTATATCTACAAAGTCCTTTTTAAAAATTTTTATTAAAAGGTTTTATTTTTAGGTAATCTCTATACCCAACATGGGGCTCAAACTATAATCCCAAGATCAAGAGTCAGAAGTTCTACCGACTGAGCCAGCCAGGCGCCCCTCTGTAAAGTCCTTTTGCTACAGCCTGTAACATATTCAGAGTCATGAAATATAATCATATTTATGGTCCCAAATATTAGTGCAGGTGATCTTGGGGGGCTATTTTTAGAGTTCTGGCTACCATATCCATTTAGAAAAAAGACCTCAACTTTTAGATTATGCCAACAAAAATTTCTATAAATTTCCCTTTTCAGTTTAGAAACAACTTTCTTTTTTATTCAATTGCCAGTTTTAAAGAACTAATTTTCAGATCATTTGTTCTGCTAAGGGAATAACTTCAAAAATATGCAGGCAAATTAATAGTTCATGAGTTTGAAGCAGATAAGCATAACGAAGATAAAGTAGAAAAGCAATGATGAGCAAATTGTTGAGCCAGGAAAGTGAGATCACCTTTCCCACATAAATCACACAATACCTCCAAAACACAGACTATGCTTTGTTTCAAGTCATCAGAGAAATCAAGGGGCCAACAACGTCAGATCATTCCATAGAGATGTGTTGTGCAAGATGTGTCCTGACTGATTGCCTCCTTGGGAGTGTTGGAACATGTTTCTAACAATCCAGTTGTAAACAAATACTTAGTGCTATTATCTTTAATAAGCCTTTAAAAGAAATGATAGTTAAGTCTGGATAGCTTTGGATTTTTATTAATGGACCAAGCCTTTCTTGGAATTTCAGACATTGTTAGAGGCAGTATCTTCTCTCTGATATTTAGATGATTTATTAACCTGGAAAAAATATGTAACAAAACCTCAGAACTAATATGGTTGAAAGAGTGGTGGTTAAAATATATTATAATGGAGGAATCATTTCTATGGATGCAAGGTGTTAAGGTGAGAAGAGTTATCTATAAACTAATATAAAATGCATCTTTTAAAACTAATATATTATAATGTCAGTGTTCTTAAGAGCTGGCTTTATATCTTAATACTATGGGAATCATAATTTCAAGGAGTATGTTCATTAAAAAGCCAACATTAGGGTAGGAATGATTCAATCCTGATTTTCAGTCTAGCTAATTGATACCATACTTCAATAGCTACAACTTTTCTACCATGCAGTTTGAATTTTTCTTGAGATAAAAAATATAGTGGAAGCCTTCTGTCATGTGCAAATGAGAGGGTCTAAAATTGTGTTGTGCTAAGACAATGTCTTGTATGCATTAGGATTATCATGGATCTTTCTCATGACAGCTCCACTGTGCCTTCCTGTTCTGAAAAACACATTTCAGGAACAATGGAGATGGAGACTATATCTTTGATCCAAGACATCTCTGAACCAAACTCAGAAGGCAGCATTGCTTCCAAGTGAAACTAGAGATTTTTCAGGGGCCAGAGTAGAAAGAATGAGGCCTTGAGGTGCTCAGCTTTATCTCTGCCTGATTCATCTCTAGGAGACAGAAAAAGGAACATAAATCTGACTGAATTTTACACAGAGCTTAACAAAGTGCAAGGCACATAATAGACATTCAATTAGTATTAGGCATTGATTGAGAATCAGGTAATCTTCCAATTGAATATACCAAAGTAAAGTATAATAATCACACTCCCATATTCAATAAAAATGAAAATCATTAGGGAAAGATTTAGTAAACATCATTAGGAGTAACACTATTTGTGAGGGAAGAGATATAGAAACTTACTTGAAGTTACTATTTGAAAAAATTCAAAACCCTATATCTGATTAGAATGTCAAATAATAAACATAAATGTACAATTTTTATCATTGTGAGTTGTGGGACAAGAAAAAGTAAAAATTGTTTTCTATTGGTATATAAATTCAATATTTTTGTGATGTTTATGATGTTTAAAACTTAAAAAGTTGTCAAGTAGTTGAACAAGTAAAGTGTCTTCTGATTTGGGATTTCTGTCTTGAATTTGTTGGTCTGCATCATTTCCTGTCTGTTAGTCATGCCATACACACTTTATTTAAATATGGCAACATTTGTCTGAGAAGGGTCATCCAACAGCATGGCTAAAAGTACCAAAAAAGTATAAACTTCTTTATCCTGCTGTGTTTTCTGCTTCTGAGATGTTGAAAGCATTTGTGATTTTTGAACTGCTAGGAAGCATTTATGACGCCAAGACTTTTTAAAGGGATTATAAATGGTGGGCTGTGGTAATACCTTTTATTAGTTTCCATTTGTTGTATTCCCTGTTATCTGCAAATGTTTTTAGTGGCTCTGATGCCATAGCCATAGTAGCTCCAGTGGCTAAAAACCTGTTAAGAGGACTGGCTGACTTTCAGACCACAGGAAAATGGTTCTATCTCTAGCTTTTTTTTTTTTTAATAAGTTAAGGTTATATTTTGTTTTTGGCTAGCCAGCTCAGTTAGCATTTAGGGTTTACACAATAATAATTATTTGACTTATAATAAAATATTTTTATTATTTGAAATAATTTTCAAATATCAAAAGCTATTCTCCATATAGAAAAACTGTGTCTGGTGTGATTGTGGAAACTAGGAAGAATTTGGTTGAATTGCAAAAATTTCTGTGCTTGCTAAAGCTATCCACAGTGGAGGACAGAAAGGCAATAGGGCAGACTGACATGTTGAAGGGCCAGACTCTGAACAGAACTGCTAAAGAGGAACTGTTCCAGTTATTCAATTTGGATAATAATTTGTAATGAATCTTTGGCTATGTATCTATCCATATATTTATTCAAAAATATTCAAAAATAATTCAAAAATATCCATGTGGTAGGCATTTCAGTGCCATGGAGAATAAAAGAATTTGTACATGCCAAATGACAATGGGAAAATAAAAAAATAAGTAAGAAAAGCAATGGGGTGGGTATTGTTATCATAGAGAAATAACAAGGTTGGGGATTATTGGTTGAAAAAGATGTTGCCATCAAGAGAATTCACCTCTTTCTAACAAGAGAGAGTCGTTCAGGAAAACCCTCTAGAGGAGACAGTATTTAAGTCGGAATTTGAAGAGTGAGAAAAGCCAATCATAGGAAGAGTAGAGAAAAGCTTTTTTAAAGAGAACAGTGCATGCGTGAAGAGTTTAAGGCACAAAAAAAAAGTGTTCATTTTGAGTAAATGAAGGACTAGTGGGCTTGGAACTTTGAAAGAATTGAGTCCAGAATGTAAATATAAGATAGAGCCTTGAAGGCCATTGAACGGGTTTGGATATTAATCTAAATGCAATGGGAAGCCATTGACAATTTTTACCTTTGTGTTTCCATTCGACATAATGGCTCTAGTTCCTGAGTGAAGACTAAATTGGTTTGAAGAAGAATAGTAAGAAAGCAGATAAGAGGGTGTTGCATACACCAAGGAAGGAATGTTAATGGCCTGCAGTAGGATTGATGAGGCAGAGATTGATAAAAGCAGATGGATTTGTCATAATTTGGAGGTTGAATCAACAGAATTTGCTGATGAACTGGATGTGGAGGAATAAGGTGAAATCAGAAATCGGAAAGAATGGCTCAGATTCCAAGCTCAAAAAATTACATGTATGATAAGACCTTCACCAAGATTGTGGAAAATGCTGTCAAGTTCTATATTAATGGAGGTTGGCACAATGAATTTCTCTAACAACTAAAAATTCTAGGGGTATTCAGGAGGAAAATATTTTCTTTTTGGGGGGGAAGCTTTTCATTATTTAAATGGTTAGAAGTAGCTTAATATGCATTATCTGATACATAAACTTATTGCCCATTTTTCAGTCTATTATGAATGACTTTTTTGAAACATGAGAACAAGTCTGATGTAAAATAAATGAGATCTGAGTGAGGCAAGACAAGTTCATATCACCCCACATTTATTTTTCAGATACTCTACTTTTTCCACAAGGGTGAGCAAAACTTTTGTGGTTTTTTGTTTTTGTTTTTGTTTTTGTTTTAGAGAGGAAGAGAGAGAGGTTGGTGGGGGGAAGGTGGGGCAGAGGGTGAGGGAGAGAGAATCTTAAGCAGGCTTCATGCCCAGTGTGGAGTCTGATGCAGGGCTTGTTCACACAACCCTGAGATCATGACCTGAGTTGAAATAAGAGTTGGACACTTAACCACCGACTGAACCACCCAGATACCACAAGCAAAACTTTCTTAATATTCATTGTATTGTGGTTATAAAATTATTGGAACAGCTCATGGAACAAAACTATCAAGAATCATAGAACTAAAAATCCTAAGAAATAGATTACACTGACAAGATATTTAAAGTAAAAACCTAAGGAAGACATAAATAATTTATGTCAAAATTTAATTTGACAACTTATTTTACATTTTTCTATTGTGGTAGCTAGCTTCCAAGATGGCCCCAGTGATCCTGACCTCCTGGTATTCACACTCTTCTATAGTCAGTACCCTCCCACCTTGCATCAGGGCTGGTCTCTATGACCAATAGAATATGCCAGAAGGGACAGCATGTCACTTATAAGGGTAGGTCATTAAAGATATTGTGGCTTTTTCCTCCCTCTTGGATTACTGGTTCTGGGAAAACTAGTTTTCATGCAGTAGGAAGTCCACATGGTAAGGAACTGAGGTATCTGGAGATCTGCTAGTAAAGGACAAAAGCATCCTACTAGCAGCCACATGAGTTAGGAAGCAGATCCTCCAGCCCTCATCGGTCCTTCAGAGGACTGCAGCTCTGGCCAACGTCTGGACTAAAACCTCAAGAGAAACTGAACCCCAGTTACCAACTAAGCTGATTCCAAGTTTGCAGCTTATGAAGGCTGTGCGATAAAAATCACTGATAGTTTTGGGGAAATTTGTTACACAACAATAAAAACAAATGCACTATACTTTATTAAAAAACAAAAAAAATAATGAATCTTCCAAACCTGTGAGGGTTTTATATCCTGGACTTAGACAAAACATTGACATGTTTTGGAGATTTGAGTCTATTTTTAAAAATGTTTTTAAAGTTTCTTTTTAAATTTTTTTTATTAGAGAGAGAGAGTATAAGCAGGGGGAGCAGCAGGCAGAGGGAGAGAAGGGGCTCAATCCCAGGACCCTGGGATCATGACCTGAGCCAAACGCAGACACTTAACTGTCTGAGCCACCCAGGTGCCCCGGGAGATTCGAGTCTATTGACATTACATTAAAATATGTCTTTTTGTTTCCTTTGAGAGTTCTAGTTAATTTCTGATTTTGTTATGGTGTATATCAAGGAGGATATAAGGGATACATGAAGTCATGCTCACAGATGGAAATTCATCTTTGAAGAGGGACTGATGGAGAAACTGTCTGAGGAGTATGTATTAGGATTTTAAATATGATGTCTGTAGATACAATTATGAAAAGATGCAAAACGGTGCTGCCTAGATTCAAGAGTCATAGTCCTAAATGTTTTATTAAGGAAATTATAAACTTGAGGATAGAAGGAAGAAATGATACAAAGAACAAAATGTATAGGGCTAAGATTTGTAAAGTGTGTTCTGCTGATACAGATTTGTGAAATGTTCTGTGAAGAAAGAGAGGTGAGTGAGCAATTTGGAAAAAAAAGGGGGGGCATAATCTCATTGAAAAAAATCACATTGGAGATTTGCACAGGAAAGAAACCTATTTACCTAATTTTTACCCTCTTTCTCAGTCTGATTGGACTGCTATAATAAAATACCACAGGCTGGATGGCTTAAACAACAGAAATTTATTTTCTTACACTTCTGGAAGCTAAAAGTCCAAGATTGAGGTGTTGGCCAATTTGGTTTCTACTGAGGCCTCTCTCATCTTGCAGATGGCTGCGTTCTTATTATGTCCTCATATGTCCTTTTCTCTGTGTGTTCACATTCCCTGTGGTCTCTTTCTGTAGGTCCTAATCTCCTTTTCTTATAAGGACACCAGGCATTTTGGATTAGAGCCAACTATATGACCTCATTCCACCTAAATTACCTCTGTAAAGGCCCTATCTCCAAATACAGTCATATTCTGAGGAACTAGGGGTTAAGGCTTCGACATTTGAATTTTAGGGAAACATGATTCAGTCCATAACACCCACCTTTCCAGAAAAGATTTGACTATGGTAACTTCTACCTCAGACTAAAGGACATTCCTGATGTCTAAGCATGTCATCAAATTGGCTCCCAAAGTACATTTTGTCTGGGAGAAATAGAAGTAATCTTTACAATATTCTCAAAATAATCACTTAAAAATTAGTGTCTACTCCCACAGTCTTCACAGGAGAATTTATCCCTGCCCATCGTGATCGACATTTCAATCCTGTGTCAGTGTGGTACAGTCAGGAAAACAGAAATCATTCTGCTAATTTCAAACAGGCAGAATTTAATCCAGAAAAAAAAAAAAAAAGGTTCTAAAGTTGTTGGAGGAGCTACAAGAGAAAAGGGTCACTGGATGAGCAAAAGAAAGGTAATATTGAGAAACTGCCACCCTCTTATTCTGGAACCCACAAGCCTGCAACTGCTGCTATATTTTAGAGACTTTGTTACATTTGGCTTTGGATCCACACGAAAAAAAAATCAGTGGTGACAAGAGCTATGGTGTCAACAGGTGTGCTGTCTCTGCTCAGGCTGCAGGAATCCAAACTTACCTTATTCTTCCTGTTGCCACCAGATGACCTCCAGCAACTCTCATATTTATAGAGAGAGAAGACAGACGTTTCATTCTTTTTTCCTGCCTTGTGATTTCCTACCCCTATTTTCTATTGGTGGTGCCTGAAGAAAGCCCCTAGTAAGGCAGACTGGGAAATTCAGCTGGAGACTCCCAGCCTCAGCAGTTTGAAACTGAGAGACAAGTAAATAGCCAACACAGCAGTGGCACAGTCTATGGCTGATTGTACTGTATGGTTAAACAGTCACAGTTTATTGTGTGGTTAAAAAGTTACAGTTTAACAGTTAAATAGAGTTACAGTCAGTGCAAACAGATGAAAAATGTTGCAAATAATGCAAGGACTGATTAAATATCAAAATATTAAGAAGGCTTTAAGAAAATTGAAATAGTTTTCAGATATCTTTGCAAAAGTGATCTTTTCCATAGTTTTATATAAAAGTCAAATATGAAGTCTAGTATGTGATATTATACTATTGCGTGGTCTTAGTAGAAAAATGATGCAATAATTAAGATGCCATCCTTTATTTCTAAAATTAGTATAATAGTAGCCTAAATTTTGTTAAATAAATAATGTTTTTAACTGATTTCCATTATTTTTCATTTTATTTTGTAAGATATGGGTGCAAATCAAAATATTAAAATTATTTACTATGAAATTAACTTCCTTAAGTGGATTCAGTTAAATTAGATTTTTCTGGCCACCAATTTTACTGAGATAAGGAGAACTTCTCTAATGCCTATCAGCATGCTACAAAACTATTTTTCCATTAAATATATTTAGGGGAACACTGGTATAAAAATAAAAGATTTGACACAATGGTTGCATTTATATAAACTGGGAAGATTTGGTTTGCTTTATGACTGATGTGAATTTTCAGGAGTATGTGGCTAGGTACAATAGGTTTTTAGGGCCAAAATATAAACAAAAGAGTTTGTGTGTTTCTTTTCCAGCCAACAATTCTGATTAGTATGTTTGTTGCTTATGAGTTCCTACAGTTCTGTACTCCCATGATTTAGAGTAAAGTTAGCCTAGAGTATATTTTTTAAACAGCAGAATAAAATTTTATTGAAGGCCTGTTCTTACCTTGTGTGTTTCATTGATCTCCACATGATTTCTTTTTTTTTTCCATATTGCTAAGATATGTAGGCAGATGGTTAAATAAATGCTTCAAGCATGTTAAAATTAGACCTGACATTTCTTATTACCTTGGCAGATACTGCCACTGATTTGCCACAATGTAATTTTAGGATAACTTATTCTAAAGTTTTCATATTTTATATAAAATTTAGTTTCAAGTATTAAAATTATTACTATATGAAAAACTATATTTGTATGATGATAATAGCTGATAGCCATGTATATGCTTCTTATTTTTTAAAAACCATACTATTTAAAATTATGAAACTCTTCTATGAATTATAATTCAGGATCTTAAAATAAATTAATACTTTCATAAACTTATTAATGCTCTCAAGTTTATAAAATTTTTCATGAAAATTCATTTGGAGCCAGATTTGTGAACTGTGACCTTTTTGGTACCTAAATATAAGAATAGTGTCTTAGGGGTTGGTTGTGCCAAGTGACTAATTAATCATAGGAGGAATATTTAGAAGGCGTGTGGTGATCCATCTGGCAAGTGACCTAGAGACGAAAGAAATTTGTTCATCCTTATAGTGTCTATTTTGGAAGTAAGGTGTTTTTCCTGTCTTCACAAACTCATTATCTTCCTAGGAGGAAGATATGGACAACCTCATTTTTAGGTTAACTGAAAGAATACAATGGCCATTCTGAGCTTTGGTGAAATAGAGAAATAGACCTAGGACCAGAATTTAAGATACACAGTATGTGTAAGAAGACAAACTGACTCGGTCAGCTGTCACAAATGAGATCAATGATAAAGCTGCAGTTAACTGGGCTAACATTTAAAAGAAAGATCTCTATGCCTGATTATTGACTAGTGAATGCTTTTATAATCCCCTAAAATTCTTGGAATTTTGAGACAAGATGGTAGCATTAACATATTTTGAAACTTGACAATCTGCTTCAAACTTATGAGGGGTAATTAAAAAATAACTATTAAAGTCAATGTGTAAAAACAAGATGGAATTCTCTACAAACCTATATTGAAAGGAAAGTCAGACTTCTGAGGTGACATTGAAGTCACAAGGTCCTATAAAAGCTGGCATAAGGGATAAGCTTTAAGAACTAGGGTTTTTATGCTTGAATTCTGGGGTCAAGTACAAACCATCAATGTCAGAAAAATGACACTGACCTCCATGTTTGAGGTGAGGAGTGATGTTACACGTCTGAATCATAAACAGGAGAGAAAATGTCACTACCCATTCACCTAGGATTCAACAGAAAATTTATAGTTCCTTATATCTAGAAAAAAAGAATAAGAGGCACACATCAAAGGCTGGAGACAGAACCAGGCTCTGACCTACAGTTGTTAATACAAGATTTAATATGGAGACATGAACTCCAAAGACCTTGGAATGAAGTAACTGATAAAACCTATTGAACACACAAAACTCTTCACATAAGTATGTATCTCAAACAAAAATTACAAAATTCATTAAGAAATTCTATGCTGGGACAGGGTGGGGGAGGGCGTCTGGGTGGTTCAGTCAGTTGAGCATTCTACCTTTGGTTTCAGCTTAGGTCATAATCTCAGGGTGGTGGGATTGAGCCCCATGCCGGGCTCCTGTCTGCTTCTCTCCATCTCCCTCTGCCCCTCCCCCTGCTCTCTCTCTCTTTTTCTCTAAAATAAGTAAATAAATCTTTTTTTAAAAAGAAATTCTATGCCATGAGATGTAAATCCAAGATTCCAAAACAAAAAAACAACACATCCAAGAAAATAGAGAGAATATAATGTCTTAAAAGTTGTTAAATGAAATATGATCAAAAAATCTAAAGTCATAGGGGGCGCCTGGGTGGCTCAGTTGGTTAAACGTCTGCCTTCGGCTCAGGTCATGATCCTGGAGTCCCGGGATCGAGCCCCACATCGGGCTCCCTGCTCGGCGCAGGGAGTCTGCTTCTCCTTCTGACCCTCTTCCCTCTCGTGCTCTCTGTCTCTCATTCTCTCTCTCTCAAATAAATAAATAAAATCTTTAAAAAAAATCTAAAGTTATAGGGAGAATAATAACATCTATTAGAGGTTTTTGGATTAACAAGTAGGTAAACTTTAAAAAGAATCTTCTGACAATTATAAAAATACAGTAACTGAAGAGATGGAATAAATTATGGTCTTGACAAACTGAAGAGAGGATATTGACCTAAGAAACAAAAAGTATCAAATCTATATGCAGGCAAAGCAGAGAAATGAAGATAAGGAAAATATAGGTAAGAAGTTACAGACAGAAAAGATAATCCAAGTACATCCAAACCAATGATTATAAGAATTTTCCAAAGGTATTTCTCTATTATTTATAGAGAGAATTGAAGAGAGAAAAATGATAAAGATAAAAATGGCTGAAAATTTTCTGGAACTAAAGAATATGATTCTTAAAGCTAAAAAAACAATCAGAGTGTTGCACATGATTAGGAGGCTAACAGCAGAATGGTAGTATTATAGTTGCTGAATCTCAAAATATTTCCTACAAATACAGATAAAGCAAATAGGCATAATAAAACCCACAGACAATCTCTGCAACAAAACTAAATAATAAGACGTAATAATTACCAAAACAGAAGTGAGTAGTGCCAAATCACCTACATCAGCAAGATACTGATATTGTCAGAAATCATGCAGAAAGAAATGTTGAGAAGTCAGAGGTACTTATGACATCCCTTAAAACTATGCACCCTATTATGAGTTGAATTGTGTGCCCCCCAAAAAATTGAGACTGTAACCCCCAGTACCTCAGAAAGTGACCTTGTTTGGAAATAGGGTCCTTACATAGGTAATCAAATTAAAATGAAATCATTTGGTTGGACTATAATCCAGGATAACTGGTACTCGTATAAAATAGGGGATTTGGACACAGAATCAGATATGCACACAGGGAGAATGAAGGCAGGGATCAAGATGATGCATCTATAATCCAGGAAATGCCAAAGATTGTCAGCAAACCATTAGAAGTTAGAAGACAGAAATGGAATGCACTCTTCCTCAGAAGGAACAACCTTCCTGACACTTTGATCTTGGACTTCTAGCCACCAGAATTATAAGATAATAAATTTCTATTGTATAAAGAACCCAGGTTTTGGTATTTTGTTATAGCAGCCCTAGCAAACTAATACAATACAAATTATCAAATGGTTAACACCTTGTTATAGGATGCTCAGAGAGTCCATCTGAGAACAACTTCTGAAAAAATGCTCATTTTGTGGTGGGTGTAAGGGGACCACTGAAATATCTGAATACTATGATCTCTTATCCATGTGGAAAAGCTTCACCCTAGGAATGGCCATGTAGGCTCAGTCTCCTACTGTCTTTAGTTTTATAATTCTATCTCTATAATTCTGCCAGAGTTCTGATGGTTTCAATGTCTTCCAGAAGCAGTTCTGCCTGGGAAGGCCTGGATTTTCAGCCTCCTGCTCTGTACCCAGAATTGGCAAATGCTATCCACAGGAAAACCAAATGCAGAATTTTGGTTCAACTGTTTGGCCCTCCTTTCTTGGGAATACTAGTCTTTCTCATTCTGGCTGCTTCAGTAACTTTCTCATGCCTATAAACAGGTGATTCTTAAAAATTCAACTTTTTTCTACAGTTCACCCAAATTTTTGAATTATTCATGATGGAGGTATTTGTATTCTAAACTACTCTGCCTTACTCGAAAATAGAAGTTAATGTTGCCTTATGTTTGAACCAATAAGATATATTCCAAAAGGAATTTGAGTGCCTCTCTCTCTCTTATATATATGTGTGTGTGTATATATATATTGCTTTCTATATTTTTATTCATACACTTATATGTCACTTTTCATGTTTCAGTAGGAAGCATTAAGTATGACCTGTACATTTTTAATAACTCTGAAAATTGACAATACAGTGAATATCAAAAAGATAAATGCTATATCCGGTTTAGTAAAAAATTCAGCTACACAGTTTATAAATGTATTGTTTCCTCTTTTCGGGTGAATTTATTTAATTTGTAGTCCTATATTTTCCTCAAGAATCACTACTTCATATCATGACTCTCCAAATCACTACTTCATATCATGACTCTCCTTAGAGTAAATGAGATAAAACTATTTCTCAGCAATTGCTCATTTAAGATTATCTAAAGGAAAAGAGAGAGAGGAGTCTGGAGGTCCTTACTAATACTCAGGGAAGCCTAATAATCAGCTTGTGGTTGAAGTGGCCCTACATTCTGTGACTGAGTTCTATATTATAAGTTTCTATTTATTGTATGCTAAACTTAAATTAACACACTTAAGGAAAATAACATAGGTGATCTCAGAATTGAGTAGCTTTCATTTCTTGAGCCTAATTTATAGTATCAGAAATATGTGAAGCAATGCAATTTGGCCACATTCTTCTACCCTAAAGCATGTGAAATTTCTCAGAACTCATGAAATATAAAACTTACTATAGACTTTTTTTTTCTGGACTTGAAAAATACAAGACTTTCTCCCTCATCTCCTCTTCTTGTTACCAAGTTTGAATTCAAGGTATGAATCCATTGACATTAAGGAACAAGTCCCCCTAAGAAAAAAAGAAAAACACTCAAATGCTCCCCCCACCAAACCCACCATAGCACAAAAATTTAAATGTTTCCTCCTAAAATTCCTTTGAATAGACCATAATTCAGTTCAAGGCAAAGACTGCTTAACAATATAAAAGATAAGCATAAACTGTTCATTTCCTAATTCATCATTTTGTTATATATATTTTTTTCTTTTATTATTAATAAGAAAATCATTGCAGTACACTGACAATTACTAGCTACTTGCAAACAGTCATACTGACAATTCAGTTAAATGTTTTATAAGGTGTTTAGGTTCATAAATAGGATTATTTTCCACATGGTATAAGAAAGGTTTGGCACATAATACTCATGAACAATAAAATGAATTTGGTGACTACTTCCCCTTTCTACTACCAGACTGGAAAGTTTCCCATAAATTTTGTGTCCCTCTGTTTGTGACAACCATCTGCTTAGCCTTCACACCTTTTTGTGTTTCAGCCAAGATGAAATTAAAATTGATGGAAGTATCTACTATAAAAAAAAAAGATAGCCCAGATAATTGGGGAGTGGAATGTAGTGTGCAACATTGCTTTGCATCCAGCACCTTCATTATGACAGTGTTCTAAACTCAAACATTTTGACAATTGCTGAGGAGAATTGGTTTATAAAAGAGTGTTTAAATATAATGAAATCAAATGTTGAGGATATATAAATATTTATTTCATTAAGTTAAAAGTTTAGCAATTTAATTTAAATCTTTATATTATAAAGCATTCTTTTTGGATTGAGGAAAACAATGTTAGCCCTCATATTTTTTCCTCCTTTGTTACAGGCATAATATTCTGAAACAATATTATTATTTAATGTTCAACAGTGAGCTACACAAGATTGGCACAAAAATAGACACATGGATCAATGGAACAGAATAAAAAACCCAGAAATGAATGCACAACTCTGGTCAAGTAAACTTCAACAAAACAGGAAAGAATATCCAATGAGAAAAAGACAGTCTCTTCAACAAATGGTGTTAGAAAACTGGATGGCAACATACAAAAGAATGAAATTGGATGACTTTCTTATACCATACACAAAAATAAATTCAAAGTGGATTAAAGTCTAAATATGAGACAGGAAACCATTAAAATCATAGAGGAGAACACAGGCAGTAACCCTTTGACATCAGCCATAGCAAATTCTTACTCGATATGTCCCTGAGGCAAGGGAAACAGAAGCAAAAATTAACTGTTGGTACTTCATCAGAATAAAAAGCTTTCGCACAGTGAAAGAAATGATCAACAAAACTAAAAGGCAAATTATGGGAGGGGAGAAGATATTTGCAAAACAAATCCAAATTAGGGTTAGTATCTAAAATCTATAAAAAACTTATCAAACTCCACACACTCAAAATGAGTAATCCAATAAAAAATGGGCAGAAGTCATGAATAGGCATTTTTCCAGAGTACATACAGATGACTAGTGGACACATGAAAAGATGTTCAACATCACTGATCCTCAAGGAAATAGAAATCAAAACTACAGTGAGATATCACCTCACACCTGTCAGAATGGCTAAAATCAACAACACAGGAAACAACAGGTCTTGGCAAGGATATGGAGAAAGGGGAAATCTCTTGCACTGTTAACTGGAATACAAACTGGTGGAGTCACTGTGGAAAACAGTATGGAGATTCCCCAAAAAAGTTAAAAACAGAACTACCCTATAGTCCGGTAATTGCACTACTATGCATTTAGCCAAAAAAAAAAAAAAAAAAATACCAGTTTGAAGGGATGCAGGCACTCCGATGTTACAGCAGCATCATCAACAATAGCCAAATTACAGAAAGAGCCCAAATGTCCATCGACTGATGAATGAATAAAGAAGAGGTGGTGTGTATATATATAATGGAATATTACTCAGCCATAAAAATGAATGAAATCTTGCCATTTGCAACAACATAGATGGAGCTAGAAAGTATTCTAAGCAAATAAGTCAGTCAGAGAAAGAAAAATGCCATGTGATTTCACACATATGTGGAATTTAAGAAACAAAACAAATGAGCAAAGGGAGAAAAAGGGAGGGAGGTAAAGCAAGAAAGAGACTTTTAACTATAGAGAACAAACTGACAGTTAACAGAGGGGAGGGGTGGAGGTTGGGTTAAACAGGTGATGGGGATGAAGGAGTGCACTTGTGATTAGCACTAGGTGTTGTATGGAAGTGTTGAATCACTAAATTGTATACCTGAAACTAATATTACACTGTATGTTAACTAACTGGAATTTAAATAAAAACTTTTAAAAAAGTTTTAACTATCTGAATAGATTGCAGCTCTAGTTCATGGTCACAGGAAAACTGTGAGCTCATCAGTTTGTTATTATAAGGGAGGAAAACAGCAAGGGAATGACAACATGTAAAACACTAAAAACATGTTATATCAAATTATTTGAAGATAGAAGAAAAGTATGCTATAAAGCCCACTGGAACACATTTAAGTAAAATTGAAATTGATTGTATATTGGTCACTAAAATGAAATTTAGTTTTGCACTTTCTAATCATCTGGCTTTAACGTAGGTAATGAAAGACATACCCAAACAAGACTAGTCCTTTCTATGACACCATTCTTTAAAGGAAGAGGCTTGATAATACTCACCTAAAATCAGGCATATAAAGACAGCTCTCACCATTTTTAGACTGTTTAAGTCCTTTTCTCAACTATCATTAAATAGGAAATGGTCACTGCATATTTTCTTTGGTTTTATTGCTGTAAAACTATATCAAAAGAACCATTCTACATAATAATTGAATGACCTATTAAAACCAGAGACTTCTATATACAAGGAGAATCAAATTCTAAATTGTTTTATATAGTGAAGATAATTTATTTTATTGTTTGTGTAAAAACAAAAAAAATAATTGGGTCAGAGGACTTATCCAAGATTTTACATTTTATGGCAATTACATGGAAAAAGTATATGATAGAAATTTTTTTTCTCTTCAGTGAAAGTAATCTGCAATTAGCCATATACCTTTTATCCACTGAAATTGTCTAGTTTTGGCTATAAGCAGGTCAGCTTCAGTTCTAAATATTTTTCTTAGCCATAGTAATATTAAACGTACATACACACATTACAATTTCTGGTAGTTGGTGGGCCAATTGGCCAATTGCCCTGACCACCAGTGAATAGAATTAAAATTTTAAATCAAATATATGGATAACACTAAAAATATTAATGGACCTCATTTTTTAGAGCAGTTTAGGCTTACAGGAATTGAGCAGATAATACAAAGATTGCCTTCATATCTTCCCTCTTCCTCCTGCCCAGTTTCCACTATTATTAACTTCCTGCATTAGTGTGCTACATTTTTTTCCTATTGGTGAGATAATACCAATACATATTATTTTTAACTAAAGTCCAAATTTAAATTGGGTTCAGTCTATGTTGTACATTCTATGGGTTTTGACAAAAATATAATGACAGGTACCCATTATGACAGTGTCATACAGGAGACACTCATTACCTTAAAGATCCTGTGTTCCTCCTTTTCATCCTTCACCCCTCCCTGAAGCTGCTAAATTTTTTTCCTGTCTATAATTTTGCCCTTTTTAGACTGTCATATAGTTGGAATCAAACAGCATGTAGTCTTCTCATATAGGCTTCTTTCACTAAGCAACATGCATTTAAGGTTATTCCATGTCTTTTTGCGGCTTTATAGTTCATTTATTTTTATCACTGAATAATATTCCACTGTATGGATGTATCACTGTTTATCCATTCACACTTTGAAGGACATCTTGGTTACTTCCAATTTTGACAACTATGAAGAAAGCTGCTGTACACATTCTTATTCATGCTTTCATGTTTATATAAATTTTCAACTCATTTGTGTACATACCCAGGAGTGTGATTACTGTATCATATAGTAAGATTATAATTAGCTTTGTAAGAAACCATCTTCCAAAAGATATCCACTATCTTACAATTTCTTTGTAAGAAATTATCTTACAAAGTTGTAGTATCTTTTTGCATCCCACTAACAGTGAAGAATTCCTGTTGCTCTACATCCTCACCACATTTGGTATTGTCAGGTTTTTGTTTGTTTGGTTTTTTTTCAATTTTAGCTATGCTAATAGGTATGTAGTGGTACCTCATTATTTTAATTTGCAATTCTCTAATGTCATATCATGGTGAGCACCTTTTAATATATTTACTTCTATTGATTATCTCCTAAGCAATGTGTCTGTTCAGATCTTTACCTATTTTTTTAGATCTTTCCCTATTTTTAATTGGATTGTTTGCTTTCTTATTAATAAGGTTTAAGTGTTTTTATATACATTTTGGATATATTTTTTATCAGATATCTGTTTCATATAGCATATAAGACCCAGTTGACTGATGATAATGTTCTTTTCAGCTATATTTTTCCTGAATTTCTCCCTGCTGGATCTATTACTGGTGTAGAGGGGGGGTTAATGGATTTGTCTGTTCCTCTTTACAGTTCTATTAGGTTTTGCCTTACATATTTTGAAAATCTATTTTTAAATACGTATTAAGGATTGTTATGTTTTCTTAGAGAAGTAACCCCTTAATCATTATGTAGTGCCCTTTTTATCGCTGATTGTTTTCTTTCTTCTGAGTATCCTTTGTCTGAAATTAATACAGCTACTCCTATTTCCTTTTGATTTGTGTCACAATGATATATCTTTCTCCATCCCTTTATTTTTAATATACATGTGTATTTATATCGAATGTGGATTTTTGTAGAGTTTTTTTGTTTTTTGACTATTTCACTCTTTTTAATTGGTATACTGTCATTCATATTTATTACTATTATTGATACATTTAGATTAATAGCCATAGTATTTGTAACTATTTTCTATTAGTTGCCCATGTTCTTTTTTCCTTTTTTCTTCCACTCTCTTTTCTGCCTTGTGTGATTTTAACTGAGTACTTTATACAATTCCATTTTCTCTCTTAGCCTATGAATTATATTTTTTAAATTTTTTATTGTGATTGTCCAGAGGTTGCACTATACATTTACAACTATATAAGTTCACATTCAAATAACACTACACTATTTCATGGATGGTACAGATACATTATAATGGATTATCCCCAATTCCTCCCTCTTGTTCTTTAAAGCATTTCCATCATTTATTTCATTTATCCATAAGCTATAACCACATGATACATTGTCATTATTTTGAACAATAAACAAGTGGAGCAATTAAGAATAAGAAAACAAAGTGTTTATTTCATCTTCATTTATTCCTTCTCTAATGTTGGCCTCTTTATATAGACCTGAGTTTCTAACCTATATTATTTTCCTCTTTCTGAAGAACTTTGAGCCTTTCTCACAAGTCATGTATGTTGGTGAAAACCCTCAGTTTTTGTTGTCTGAGAAGTTCTTTATTTCTCCTTCATTTTTGAAGAATATTTTCATTGGATACAGAATTCTAGGTTGGTGGTTTTGTTCTTTCAATACTTTAAAACCCCATTCTCTTCTAGTTTGACTGGTTTGTGAAGAGAAGTCCAGTGAATCTCTTACCTTTGTTCTTTTTCCTCTATTGGTCAGGAGCCCCACCAACTTGCTTGGTGTTTTCTGATATTCCTGTATCTATAGTTTGATGTCTGACATTAATATGAGGGACTTCTCAGCCATTATTTCTTCAAATATTTCTTTTGCTCCTTTCTCTCTTCTTGTTTTTCTGCATGTTACACCATTTGAAATTGCCCCACAGTTTTTAGATATCTCTTTATTTCTTTTTTTTTTAAAGATTTCATTTATTTTTTTGACAGAGAGAGACACAGCAAGAGAGAGAACACAAGCAGGGGGAGTGGGAGAAGGAGAAGCAGGCCTCCCGCGGAGCAAGGAGCCCAATGCGGGCCTCGATCCCAGGACTCTGGGATCATGACCTGAGCCAAAGGCAGATGCTTAACGACTGAACCACCCAGGTGCCCTACATACCTCTTTATTTCTTTTCCATTCTTTTTTTTTCTCTTTAAATTAAAGTTTGGGAGGTTTCTATTAGCATATGAGAAAGCTCACTGACTCTTTCCTCAATTGTATCAAATCTACTGATTGGCCCATCAAGGCAATTTTCATTACTGTTACAGAGTTTTTAATATCTAGTATTTCCTTTTGCTTCTTTCTTAGAGTTTCTGTTACTTGTCTGTTTTTGAAGGTTTACTAATTTTTCCTTTGAAGCCCTTAGCATATTAATCATAGTTATTTCACCTTACCTATATTGCACTTCTGAACTTCTGCCACTTGCAAGTCTGGTTCTCTTGTTTGCTTTGTCTTTTAGACTGTATTTTTTTTTCTTTTTGTTTAGCATGCCTTATAAATTTGTTGAAAGTAGACATGATATATTGGGTAAAGGAACTAGGTAAATATGCCTTTAGTATGAAGCTTTAGTTTTATCTTGTAGGAGTTATATTGTATTTATTGTTTTAGCCCTATTTATCTAATCTTTCAATTTTCTCTAGTATCCTTATTTTTGTTCCCCCTATATTATTTGAGTTTCCTTAACAGCTTATTGTTTTATTTTTTTAAAAGATTTTATTTATTTATTTGACAGAGAGAAGACACAGTGAGAAAGAGAACACAAGCAGGGGGAGTGAGAGAGGGAGAAGCAGGCTTCCTGCAGAGCATGGGGCTTGATGCAGGGCTCGATCCCAGGACCCTGGAATCATGACCTGAGCTGAAGACAGATGCTTAACGACTGAGCCACCCAGGCACCCCAACAGCTTATTCTTAAATAGAGTCTAAATTTTGCAGTTTTTAAACCTGTAATTTTCTGTTTTACAGGAGTCCTAATGATGTGGTAGTAAATTATGAGGGAGGACATTATTCTATAATCCTACAATTAAGTCTAAGTATTTTACCAGGTTTGTGGCCTAGAGCTGTAACTTTCACAAATGCTTCTCATCATTTTTACCCCCCTCAAGAGAGATAGGAGGGCAAAAAGTCCTGGAATTAGGTAGTTCCTTTTCCTCATATGGGTCTAGCTCTGGCATCTAGCAAAGTAGTTTCCTTTGGGGGCAGGAGGAGAGCTAAATTCTCTATTTTTCAAAAGTATTACTTTTCCCCTGGGCTTACATCAAATGGTTACTTTTTCCCTCCCCTGCTTTTGAGTGTGCAAGAGTATTTGTTTTTTTTCTGACTTTCACCATGATGAAGACTCTTATTGGTCCTAGAGATAAGACTCACAAAAATGTGTGTTTCCCCTAAGACTGGGCACCCAGGAGTTTTTAATTATCAAGCTAGTACACATTCAGCTTCCAGAAGTTTGTCAATTTTAGTTTAAGATTTCCTACCAGTTTCTGGCTCCAGGGGCTTCTGTTCCTGGTAAGCTGTGATCTTTGTATTCATCTGTTTCTCCAGTTGTCAGGGCATCAGTTTGCTCTGTGTTCTCAAGTCTCTGATGTACCTAAGGAGAGTTGTTGATTTTCAGTTTGTTTAGAAATTTTCTTGTTATAAGATTTGGCGTAACAACTTCCAAGCTCTTCACAATCAGATCAAAAGCTGGAAGCCTGGATAGTACTTTTAAAAAAAAAAATGTATGGAAGACTTACCAAGTTAATTAGTAAAATAGGAATATAGGGATATTTAAAAAGTTATGAAACTCACTTTTGATTTCAGTATTTTTTAAAACATATAAATTGATTGTAATAGTATCATAGAAAAGTTAAATTATTTTCAATGGAACAAACATTATACTGACATTGGCTTTCTAAAAGAAACAATGGAAGTCAGAAAGTAGTGGTATGATATTTTACCCTATACTGGCAAACATCTTTTGTAAGGATGAGGTGAAAAAAGACATTTGCCAAAAAACAAAAATAGAGATTTTATTACAAATGAAATGTTACCAAAGGAAATTTTTTAAGTAAGTAGTGGGCAGAAGAAAATAATACCAAAGGAAAATTCCAAGATGCAAAAAAGAAATAAAGAAGAAAGAAAGCTATACATTAGGGCATAAATCTAGAGAAATCTATAAAAACAATATAATTAACTCTTCTGTGGATTTCAAAAAGAAAAAAATAGTCTGCATAATAAAACCAGTATAAAAATGTTAAGGTGTGTGTTTGACATTAAAATATTCTCAGGTTCTTGCATTAAGGGATGCTAGTAAAGATACTGATTATCTTAGACCTTGATGACCTAAAAAATAATTATAAAATGTCTAAAATAACTACAAAGATTAAAAATAGAATGTGTAGCATTCTAACTAGTACCAAAAATAGATTAAAAAATACTCTGACAATCAAAAGGAGGATATTGCAATGATGGCAGGGCATAGAAACATGTGGCAATAGAAGATGCAAGCTAAGACTATAAAATAATAAATTCGAATATATCAATGTTGCAATAAATCTACATAAACCACTTTTTTCAAAAGAAAGTCTTTGTTTATTTATAGAACATTCATTATAAAGTTTGGATCAAACTTTATGCCCACCAAACTATTGAATAAAAGAAAAAATTTAATGAATAAAGAAAGACAAAAAAAGTCAAGCAAATAATAAATACTAACTTAAAAAAAACCGTTTAGTAATAGTAACATTATTTTGTGATATTTTGTGTATATCCATTTGGAGAGATGTCTGTGCTAGAGATTCATATTAGGGAGTTGTTTGCATATAGATAATATTTAAAGTTATAAGACTTGATAAAACACCAAAGTGTGAGTTTTATAGGAGGAAAGAGAATCAATATTGAGTGCCAGAAACCACCAGCTTTAAGATGTCAGTGAGATGAAGAAGAAGCAGTAAGAGAGATGAAAAACAGCCATCAATTTGAAAGGAAGAAATCCAGAAAATTTTCTGAAAGTCAAGTGAAGACAGTGTGTCGAGGTGCAATGACTGATGAATCATGGTAAAGTCTGCTTATAGTTCAAATAAGATTAGGGATGATGATCAATGATTAGACAGTAATAACAAGGACATTGATAATGTTGATAACTCTTATGGCATATCGTGTTCCCCAACACCCCTATTATCAATTTCTCATTCCATCATCAGTAGTAGTAATTTGTTTTTTTAACAATTAATTCTCCCTCACTCCCCTCTTTTTTAAAAATCAGAAATGAATTTTTTCTTTCTATTGTTGTATTTATTCCAAATCTCCACACATTCAATACAGAAAAGTTTCCTTTATTATACACATAACTGGTTTATATTAATTGGGGAAATAAATCTTATTTACATGCTTTTCTTGTGGTTGTCTTACTGAGCAAAACAAGATATAATACCTAGAATATACAAATAGATTGATGTTTCTTTTCTTTTTCATTAACATAGATGAGATTATTAGGAAAAGTCTTAAGAAATAGTCTATCTAGAGCCATGCAAGATATTAACAGGGAACAAATAGAGAGCCAACTCAATTGCTGCTGGGGATTCTTCTGTTCAGGAAGATCAAACACTAAGTTACATATATCTGCTCTAAAAGTACCACAAATTTTTAATTATGACCCAGTCCCATGGGACATATATGGATATTCTTGCTGATCCAGGTCCAAATGAGTTTATTACATCCCTATAGATAGGACTTTTAATGGTATCCACATGGAAGAAATCCTTAGAAGCCATTTTTCCAAAATCTTAATCTTGCTAAATTTAACTTATTTCTCTTCCTCTGGTTTGCTTCTGAGATTTCAAATTTCCATATATAGAGCCTAAATTATGATAAAAGCTGAAGTTCAAAGTTTGCTCTTTATAATTCAAGGTAAGTAGTCAATTTTAGAAAGAGAAAGAAAAGACCTTCATCCCCCATATACAATCAACTGTGCCATCCACCTGCTTCCATTGTCACAATATTAATAGGTGTAAAAGCCATAGATCAGGGATATGCTCAATGTATTTGGGCATATTTTGTTTCAGCTATAAATTATTTCTTCCACAGCTAATTAAGAGGGACCACATGTGTGCCTTGAAATTTCCTTATGTTCCTTTTATTCATGGTCTAGACTGAAGGAAGATATAAGTTGCCTACTTTATGATTTCTTTTCCATGATCCCAAACTTGATTTCTATTTATAGGGGATGACAATTCTCAAGCAGAAAGTTTATCTGGGTTTTATCTTCCAAGCCACATGGAAATATAAATAAAGAGTGAAACTTGAAGATTATTAGAAGAAAATGGAAGAGTCCTGTCCAGTCTCTATTATAAGACTTTTCTCCTTCCTACTAAAGGTCTACTCCATATTATGGTAGACCAGCTGTAATTTCGATGATTCAATATAGTTATTTACTAATATTAATGATTCTTATCTTGAGCAATAGATTGCAGCAGGTAGTGTGAGTTCTGAACTGACCCTATTAATTTGAGTGTGTTATCAAATAATTATTCTTCACAGCACCATCTGACAGTGTAGCAACTTACCTTGAATACAATAGGGACATCTTAACAAAATTGAGATTTCTACCCAATTTGAATATGACATATATTCTATGATATCTCTATGTGGTTTATAAATAAATGAAGAAAGTAAATTTAGCTATTCAAAATGTTTGTATGATTTGTGAGGAAGAACATTACACACAAGAATCAATGTTGCTAGGGGGGTTCAAGATGGCAGTGTAGGAAGATCTTGAACTCATCTCCAACCATAGACACAAAAAAACTTATAACAACATATAAAATGATTTCCTCCTAAAGAGACCTGAAAACTAAATAAACAGAGCTCCCACAACAAAGGATAAAAGGACAACATCAAAATGGGGAAGAGAGACAGAAACATGCTCATGCCAGAACAAAAACAAAACAAAACCCAATAAAACCACCCAAGGAAACGGCAATCCACAAACAAAAGGGATCTCACAGATATGTAATTTTTTTCCTGAAAAATAAGGGGTCTGTGCTCCACAGCAAGTATTTTAACCTCTAGATCTTGCACAGGAGAGATGAGTTCCCAAAATGCCTGGCTTTGAAAATAAACAGGGATTACATCCAGAAAACCCATAAACTGTAGGTAACAGAAAACCTGCTTTTACAAGGCTCACTAAAAAATTTACTTGCACTGGATCCTTGCACAAAAATACCAGTTTGAAAATCACCTAGACCATATGGTAAGGAGACCCACTTATTAACCTTAAAACATTGCAAGAAAGGCAGGAAATTTTTGGATCTCTCTCTAGGGCAGAGACAACAGTGAGTGCCATTTTGTGATCCCATTCTAACTTCTAATACTGGCAACTGTGGGAGCCATTTGGAACTCTTCCTTTAACCTGTTTGCACTGAAGAGTGTATCCCACTAAGGGCTCTGCCTACACCCATGCTATAGTTCTGTGTCAACAGGAGACTGGATGAAGCAGAAGAACAGATTGGTGAGGTGGAAGACAAAAAAATGGAACTTACACAAACGTATTGGCAAAACAAAAACATATTTACAAAAATAAAGTACTTAAAGGGACTTTTAGGACAACATTGATTATAACAACATTCACATTATAGAGGTCACAGAAGGAAAAGAGAGAGAGAAGACCAGAAAACTTATTTGAAAAATTAATGGCTAAAAATTTCCCTCATCTGGATGAAACTGATATCCATGTCAGGAACCCCAGAGAGATCCAAATAAGAACCCCAAGAGATCCACATTAGACACGTTATAATCAAAATGGTAAAAATTAAAGAAAGAATCTTAACAGCAGCAAGAAAAAAAAATGTTACATACAAGGGCAACCCCATAAAGCTATCAGCTATATTTTTCAGCAAAAAAAAAAAAAAAATGCAGACTAAAATGGAATAGTATGACATATTCAAAGTGTTGAAAGGAAAAAACTTCCAAACTTCCAACCAAGAATTCTCTACTCAGCAATGATTCAGAATTGAAGAGGTGAACAAGGATTTTTCAGATAAGTAAACCATAAAGGAGTTCATTGCCACTATATCAGCCCCACTAGAAATGTTAAAGTGACTTCTTTAAGGTAGAAAGTAGTGGCACAGATAAATAATGATTTTACAAAAGTAAAAATCCCACAGCATCTGGGTGGCTCAGTTGGTTAAGCCTCCAACTCTTGTTTTCTGCTCAGGTCATTATCTCAGTGTTGTGAGATCGAGCCCCACATTGGGATACACACTGGGTGTGAAACCTGCTTAAGATTCTCTCTCCCTCTCTTCCTCCCCACATCTCTTAAAAAATAAATAAATAAAAATCTCAATGGAAAAGGTAAATATATAGTAAAGATAGTAGATCAATCATTTATAAAGCAAATATGAAGGTTAAAAGACAAAAGCAGCAAAATTACTGAAAAATGCAATAATTCATTAATGGATGCATAATAAACATGTAAAATATGACATCAAAAACATAAAACGTAGGGGAGGAGGAATAAAAATATAAAGTTTGGTAAGTGCTCCAATTTAAGTTCCTATCAACTTAAAACCAATGGTTATATACATAGGATATTATATGCAAATCTCCCAATAACCACATAAAGCAAAAACAAAAAGAAAAAAAAAAAGAGAGAAAGGAACCCCAAACATAACACTAAAGAAAGTCATCAAACCACAAAGAAAAAGAAAGAAGAAGAAAGAAACAGAGAGAAATTAAAAAAAAAACAGAAAACAATTAACAATAGGATAAAAAGTATATACTTATCAATCATTACTTTAAATGTAAATGTATTATATTCTTCAATCAAAAGACATAGAGTGACTGAATAGATAAGTTAAAAAAAAAGGACCCATTTATATATGCTTTACAAGAGACTTACTAAGAATTAAAGACACAGACTGAAAATAAAGAGACAGAAAAAGATATTCCAGGCAAATAGAAACAAAAAGAAAGCTGGTGTAGCCATACTCAGCTCAGACAAAATAGACATTAAAACAAAGACTGTAATAAAAAACAAAGGAGAGCATTACATAACAATAAAGAGGTCAATCCAAGAAGAAGACATAACATTTACAAATATATATGCATCCAATATAGAACCAGAATGTAGAAAGCAGGGGCACCTGGATGACTTAGTTGGTTGAGCATCTGACTCTTGGTTTTGGCTCAGGTCATGATCTGAGATCATGAGATCAAGCCCTACATCTAGCTCCATGCCCAGCAGGGAGTCTGCTGGAGATTCTCTCCCACTCTCTCCCTCTCCCTCTGCCCCTACTTCACTCCTGCATGCTCTTCTCTCTCTTTCTCCAAAAATAAATAAATAATTATTTAAAAAATATAATGCAAATATTAACAAACCTAAAGGGAGAAATTGACAGGAATATGATAATAGCAGGGGATTTTAACACCCAAGTTAAGTCATTGGATACATCATTCAGACAGAAAATCAGAAGGATACATCATCCTTAAGTGACACATTAGACCAGATGGACTTAATAGACATAAACAGAACGTTCCATTAAAAAACAACAGAATACACATTCTTCTCAAGGACACATGGGACATTCTCCAGGATACATTACATGTTAGCCACAAAACAAGTATCAGTAAATTCAAGATGACTGAAATCATGTCAAGTGTCTTTTCTGACAACAGTGCTATGAAAGTAAAAATCAATGAGAAGAATAAAACTGGAAAAAAAACACAAAAATATGGGGATTAAAAACATGCTACTAAACACCAATGGGTCCTCAACAAAATCAGAGGAAAACCCAAAAAAATACCTAGACAGAAATGAAAACAGAAATATGACATATAAAAAGCTATGGGATACAACATAAATGATTCTTAGAAGGAAGTTCAGAGCAATACAGGCCTACCTCCAGAAACATCAGAAATTCAATTTAATAATTTAACTTTACACCTAGAACTAGGAAAAGAAAAAGAACAAAGCCCAAAGTTAGTAGAAAAAAGAAATGATAAAAGTCAGAACAGAAATAAATGAAATGGGAATTAAAAAGACAATAGAAAAGATCGATGAAACTAAGAGCTGATTCTTTGAAAAGGTAAACCAAATTGATAGACCAGGAGCCTTTCTTTTAGGGACATTGAATCAGTAAGGCAAAAATCCCAACAACATAAGTCCATGATCAATGATTTCATTGGTGAATTCTACCAAATATTCAGAGATTTAATATCTATCCTTCTGAAACTTTTCCAAAAAACTGAAGAAGAGAGAATGTTTCCAAACTCATTTTATGAGGCCAGCATTACCGTAATAGCAAAACCAGACAAAGATATCACAAAAAATACGTATATAGGCTAACATCCTTGATGAATATAGCTGCAAAATCCTCAATAAAATATCGGTAAACCAAATTCAACAACACCTTGAGAGGATCATACAACCATGATCAAGTGGGATTTATTCCAGGGATGCAAAGGATGGTTCAACACCCACAAATCAATCAATGTAATACACCATAGTAACAAAATGAAAAATGAAAATCATATGATCATCTAAATTGATGCAAAAAAAAAAAACATTTGACAAAATTCAACAGGAATTTATGGAAAAACTTTCAACAAAGCTGATACAGAGGAACTGTAACTCAACATAATAAAGGTCATATATGAAAAACCCACAGCTAACATCATACTTAATGGTGAAAAACTAAAAGCTTTTCCTTTAAAATCCAGGAACAAGGCAATGATGCCTACTTTTGCCACTTTTATTCAACATTGTATTAGAAGTCCTAGCTGCAGCAACCAGACAAGAAAAAGAAATAAAATGCATCCAGATAAAAAAGGAAGAAGTAAAATTGCCTCTATCTACAGATGACATGATACTATATTAGAAAATCCTAAAATCTATACCAAAACAAAAACAAAAACTTGTAGAACAAAAAACAAATTCAGTAAAGTTACAGGATACAAAGTCTATATACAGACATTTGTGAAATCCCTATACACTAATAATGAGCTACCATAGGAGAAATTAATAAAACATTCCAATTTGCAATTGTATAAAAAATAGTAATATAACTAGGAATAAATTTAACCAAGGAGGTGAAAGACCTGTACTCTGAAAACTATAATACACTGATGAAAGAAATTGAAGAGGATACAAATTAATAAAAACATATTCAGTGCTCATGGATTGGAAGAATTAATAATGTTAAAATGCCCATACTAACCAGAGCAATATATGAATTCAATGCAATCCCTATCATTTTCCAATGGTATTTTTCACAGAACTAGAGCAAATAATTCTAAAATCTGTATGGAACTACAAATGATTCTGAATAGCCAAAACAATCATAAGGAAGAAAAACAAGGTTGGAGGTATCACACTTACTGATTTCAAACTAATACTGCAAAGTTATAATAATGAAAAGAGTATGGTATTGGCATAAAAACAGACACATAGATCAATGGCACAGAATAGAGGACTCAGAACTAAATCCACACGTACATGAATAATTAATTTATAACAAAGAAATCAAGAACACACAATGGAGAAAGGATAGCTATCTCTTCAATAAATGGTGTTGGGAAAACTGGATAGCCACATGCAAAAGAATGAAACTGGAACCTTATCTTATATCATACACCATAATTTACTCCAAACTGATTAAAGATTTGAATTTAAGGACTGTAATCATAAAATTCCTAATAGATAACATAGACAACAAGACTTGACATTGATCTTAGTGATGTATTTGTGGATCTGATGCCAAAAGCAAGCATAATAAAACCAAAAATAAATAAAATGAACTATGTCAAACTAAAGAATATTCTTTACAGCAAAAGAAACCATCATTAAAACAAAAAGACAAACTGCTGAATGGGAGAAGATATTTGCAAATCCTATATCCAATTAGGGATTATTATCCAAAATATATACAGAAATCATACAATTCAACAATAAAAAAGCAAACAACCTGAATAAAAAATGGGCAGAATATGGAGTATGGAAAATACTATGGAGGTTCCTCAGAAAGCTAAAAATAGAACTACCCTACAATCCAGCAATTGTACTACTAGATATTTATTAAAAAATACAAAAATACTAATTTGAAGGGATACATGCACCCTGATGTTTATAACAGCATTATCTACAAGAGCCAAATTATGGTAACAGGCCAAGTGTACATTAACCAATGAATGGATAAAGAAGAGATGGAATATACTTACAATGGAATATTACTCAGCCATAAAAATGAATGAAATCTTGCCATTTGCAATGGCATGGATGGAGCTACAGAGTATTACTACTAGGTAAAATAAGTCAGTCAGAGAAAGACAAATACTATAAGTTTTCACTCATATGTGGAATTTAAGAAACAAATAAGCAAAGGTGGAAAAAAAAGAGAGCGAGGCAAAGAAACAGACTCTTTTATTTTATTTTATTATTTATTTACTTATATGAGAGAGAGAGAGAGAAGAGGGGGAAGGAGCAGAGGAAGAGGGACAAGCAGACTCCACACTGAGCATGGAGCCTGACATGGGGCTTGATCCCACAACCTTGAGATCACAACCTAAGTCGAAATCAAGAGTCAGATGTTCAACCAACTGAGACACTGAGGTGCTCCAAGAAACAGACTCTTAACTATAGAGAACAAACATGGTTATCAGAAGGGAGGTGGTTAGGGGCATGGGTTAAATAGGTGATAGGGACTAAGGAGCACACTTGTGATGAGCACTGAGTGTTGTTCGAAGTGTTGAATCACTATATTATACACCTGAAAGTAATAGTACACTGTATGTTAACTAACTGGGATTTAAATAAAAACCTGAAAGGGAAACAAAACCAAAAAAAAAAAAAAAATGGACAGAGAATCTAATAGACATTTGTCCAAAGACATACAGATGGCTAACAGGCACATGAAAAGATGTTCCACATCACCAATTATTAGAAAAATGCAAACTAAAATTAAAATGAGATATCACCTCATATCTGTTAGGATGGCTATTATCAAAAAGACAAGAAATTGTAAATCGGGTGGGAATGTGGGGCAAAGGAAACCCTCCCACACTGATCGGAAATATAAACTGGTGCAACCACTATGGCAAACAACATGAAGATTCCTCAAAAAATTAAGAATAGATCTACCATATGATCCAGCTTTTCTAGTTCTTGGTATTTATCTAAAGATTATGAAAAGATTAATTTGAAAAGATATATATACCCCTATGTTCACTGCAACATTATTTATAATACCCTAAATATCGAAATGACCTACTTGTCAATTGATAGATGAATGGATAAAGATGTGATATTCATATACAATGGAGTACTCAAGCATAAAGAAGAATGAAATCTTCCTTTTTGACAACATGGATGAAACCTAAGGGAATCATACTAGGTGAAACAAGCAGACAGAGAAAAAATATTTATTAATTTCACTCATATGTGGAATCTAAATAAACAAACAAACAAAAGAGTACAAAAACAAATTGATACAGAGAACAAATTGATGGTTACCAGAAAAGAATAGGGTTAGGAGGTGGGCAAAATGGGTGAAGGGGGTCAATTGTATGTTTATGGACGGTAACTAGACTTTTGGAGGTGATTATTTTGTAGTGTATACAGATGTTGAATTATAATGTTCTATACCTAAAATGTATATAATATTATATACCAATTTTACCTCCAAAAACCCAATGCCAATTATTTTTTGACAGCACACACAAATATATAATTATAGAAACTGATGAGCAATAGTTCTGAAATTCAAAGCCTAATTGATAAGTTTTGAGACGATGTGAATGTCTTTTTCAACCCAGTAGAAGTACACATTATCATTTCAATGTATAATGTGATTAGGCTATGAAAATGAGAAAAAAAAAAAGGAAGGGGAGTAAATTGAAGAGTTTTCTGAGGACAATTTCATTATATATAAAGTTGAAGATACTGAACTAGATATTTTCCATGGTTCTTTTATATCTAAAGTTCTGTGAGGTTTTACAAAATTTGTTTCTGAGTACCTCTTGCATATTATGAAAAACAATCACTTTATATAGCACACTCTATAAATAAAGGGCTGGTTGTTGTTAAGTAGAATGAAAGATTCTATAAAGTGTCTGGATAAAAAGGGGCATTTAACCAACACAATAAACTATGGTTCTGCTGATTTTTTTCCCTCTAGGATCATTTTAATACATGCTGGAAGAGGTCACAATTAAATGTTTGATCTCCTTCACTTGATACTAACTTTTGTAAATTCAGAACAAGCCAGAAAATGGCATATTCTTTCTCTGTAATTCATATGTTAACCAGAACTACTAGAATTTCTATGAGGGATTAAAGTATCTCAGAAATTCTTTCCAGATAGTACAATTTTAGTGAATAAATAGATCAAATCTATTTCCTCTTCTTGCTGACAAGACTTGTTAGCAGAATTTGCACTGAATGAAAATTATTGCTATGCTATCTGGAATTAGTACAATTTCTAGGAAGCTCTAAAAATTCTGGGCAGCATGTGTGAATTTAAGGAGAATTTCAATTTCTTGTTGCTGGTGAACTCTTGCTTAGCTTTCTCTATAATCTTTAATCTATAAATTGCCAAGTCCAAATGATTTGAGAAAGGGAAACTGGACACTTCCTTTAGTACTTCTGTAATGTTGGCATTTCTTCTCCACCAATATCCACTCATACCCAAAATGTGAAAGATTTCTGCAGCCTCATGAGAATCATAAATGATTATACATTCTGAATTCAAACTGCATATCATTGCTGCATATCAAATGATTCCAAGAGAGAATATGTATTTAGTAATTATTTATTCATCACTGAATTGGACCAAAATATTTTTGATGCAGCATTTTTGTTATTATTGATTTAAATTCCATTTCAGATAAATATCTGAGTATAAGTAGGTATTAGAACATCTGTAGTTCATACACGACAATATGTTATATTTATTGCATTTTTCACCAACAGTGACTGAGAAAAAGAGTTTTGTATGTGTCTATATGTACATGTGAGTAGTGAATAGATGGTATGAATGAATACATGAATAGGAGAATAAAAGATTTGACCTCACAGATTATTATGGCATAGTTGTCATAGTTTATGAGATGGCATTAATAGAGTATTATTTTTTAATGCAGACATTTATTATTTTTATGCAGTCTTTTTTATAAATAAAATCAATATTTACATTTCAGAATGTATAGGACTGATTAATTTATTTTAATAATTAGGGTTTTTTTTGGTACCAGTGAGTTCTGCTTTCCTTCTGTTATGGGTGGAACAATATGTTGGTATGTCAGGGGGTGGGATGTCATAGGTGTTAAGGTACACTTCTCAAGGTAGCATGATCAATACCATGCTCCTTGTCACTTAGACAAAAGTTCTCAGATTCAGACTTTGGGTGCTACATAGTGCCACATAGAATCCAGTGGAACTCAGAGCATCTGGATGTTTTAATGTCAGAGTGTATGATGAAACGTAATATCATTGTTTATTAGGTATAAATCTCTGGAGACAGAATGTGAAGTTGCAAAGGAGTTGAGTTGTATTTGCTTTACAAAAACAAAATAAATGTTAAGACATATATCATGAAAGCCATGTTTAAATGCAGATCATTTTCAGAAATGATCAGTTAAATTAAGATTTATTTAATACCAAAAACTAAAAGAAAATAATTGGCTTGATCAATCTACCACGTGAACCATCATTGTAGTCATACTTTGAATCAATATTTTGATCTTGGCCTGAGCCCTTGTTAACATAAGGTGATAGCTGAAAGATATACTCTCTTTTGGGTTATTTCTATGGGTTCAAACATAGATACTATGTTCTGCTATCAATGGTTGTGATGACATGACTGATAATTACGGCAATGATACATTTCTAAATAAATTTCTTATCACACAAATTAAAACAGAAAAAAAGATAAACTCTTAAAGTTGGGCTATGTGTCTATATCCAAAAGTTAATAATAACTTCTGCTTTTGGCCTTGTTGAGTTAAAAGAAACCAGATTAAGCTTACTACATTAAATAAGTAAAAAAAAAAAAAAATGGACAAAATAGGTAAGACAGTGGTTTTCAAGTTTGAGGCAATGGACATTAATCCTTGAGAGAAAAAAACAAACGAGGTGAGTCATACTTTGCCTAGAGAGAGTTTCCAGGCAGCAGTCTATGGAGGGAAAACCTAAACAGATTTTGGCACTCTTCCTAAGCAAAAAAAACAGAAGTCAGAGTTAGGGAGGGCAAGGCAGGTAAAATGTGCGGGGCAGAGTACTGAAGAGGAAAGAGCTGAGTGAACACACACACACACACAAATACACACACAAGTACCTCAAAGGTTTTCCTTGAAGTGTTCAGTTGAATACTGAATTATGTATAATGTCATATTTAACAATATACAAAAAAAATTAAGACATCAAAACCATTTGGCATATTTCCCCCAGGAATGCAAAGTTGATGTAACATTTGAAAATCAATATAATTCACCATATTATATTTTTTAAAAAGTTTGATTTTCCTAAGCAGTGCAATGAAAAAGTGAGGAGTGGGCTAGCAAAATGCAATCAGATGGCAAAGAAAGAAATATCAGTGTCTTTATGCACAGAATACAGAAACATGATTGTCTACGTAGAAAATCCTAAGTATCATGCTAAGTGAAATAAGTCAATTGGAGAAAGACAATTATCATATGGTTTCACTCATATGTGGAATATAAGAAACAGTGCAGAGGATCTAAGGGAAAGGAGGGAAAACTGAATGGGAAGTCATCAGAGAGGGAGACAAAACATGAGAGACTCTCTCTCTCTCTCTCTTTTTTTAAAGATTTTATTTATTTATTTGACAGAGAGAGACAGCAAGAGAGGGAACACAAGCAGGGGTAGTGGGAGAGGGAGAAGCAGGCTTCTCTCTGAGCAGAAAGCCCGATGTGGGACTTGATCCCAGGATCCTGGGATCATGACCTGAGCCAAAGGCAGACACTTAACGACTGAGCCACCCAGGTGCCCCAAACCATGAGAGACTCTTAACTCTGGGAAACAAACTGAGGGTTCCTGGAGGAGAGGTGGGGGGGAATGGGGTAACTGGATGATGGACATTAAGGAGGACATGTGATGTGATGAGCCCTGGGTGTTATACACAAGTGATGAATTATCTAACACTACATCTGAAACTAATGACATACTCTATGTTGGCTAATTGAATTTAAATTAAAAAAAAAGAAAATCCTAAGGAACCAGAAAAAACATTCTAGTAGGGTACAAAGTCAACATATAGCAATTGATTCTACTTATTACTAGCAATGATCAGCTGGAAATAATATTTTAATTAATATCATTTATAGTAGAATTAAAGATATAATAAATTAGAAATACATTTGATAAAAGAAGTGAAGTCTATGGGCACCTGGGTGGCTCAGTCAGTTAAAAGTCTGCCTTCAGCTTAGGTCATGATCCTGGGGTCCTGGGATCGAGCCCCACATTGAGTTCCCTGCTCAGCAGGGAGCCTGGTTCACCCTCTCCCTCTGCTGATCCCCCTGCTTGTGCTCTCTCTCTCTCTTTCTCAAATAAATAAATATTAAAAAAAGAAGTGAAGTCTAGTAAATTGAAAACTACAATATATTCCTGAGAAAAATTAAAGAAGTTCTAAATAAATGGAAAAATACAATTTGTCCATTGATTGGGATATTTCATATTTCCTTAAAATGTTAACTCTCTCTGTAATGCTCTAGAGATTCAACACAATCACTATAAAACTCTCAGCAGGCTATATTGTAGAAATTGATGCGTCCATTCTACAGTTTACATGGACATGTAAATACCTAAGTTAGCCAAAATAATTCTGGGAAAAAAAACTTGAAGGATTTACACTATCTGATATCAAAATTTATTATAAGTCTACAGTAAAAACTGCATGATATTGGCATTAAAAAAGACTTGTAGATAAGTAGGAAAGAATAGTGTCAAGAAATAGGCCTGCATATATGTTGTTATTGACTTTTGACCAAAATGCCAGGCAAAGCAGTGAAATAAAAACTCTTTTTAAAAAAAATAATGCTGAAATAATTGGGTGGCCATATGCCCAAATGAATAAATGAGTAAATAAAAAAACCCACATAAATGCATATACAAATAAAAGAACATAAGCTATTTCCTCACATTATTTATGAAAGTAAAATAAAAATAGATCACTGACCTAAGTATTAAAGCTAAAACTCTTCTTGAGGAAAAAAGTTAACTAAGGATTTTTATAATAGCACACAAAAAGCATTGAAAAAGGTATTCAAGGGAAGACAGCAAAGTAGGAGAAGCAGATTGGAAAGTGCCTGTGGTATAAATGAAGGAGATTTATTGACTAATCTCAGAATGTCTGCTGAGGGGCAGAGATCTGCTGTAGAGTTCTCTGGGAACAAAAGTACTAACGGGCACCCTTTCTGTTCCCCTCCCTCAGCCTAAAAACCTGGATGCTTACAGGAGCCACTGCTAACACTCCCCATTTACCTTGCTAGCACATATGCCCTGCCTCAGAGTTCCCCTCCACACCCATCCCACCACTTTGCATCCTAGCAAAGTGGCTCTAGCCCCATTATCCCCAGAAGTCAGCCCAAGCTAGGACATGTGCCATCCCAAAGTGACTCCTGCCCTGGTGAGGTGGGGAGATAGCAAGCCCTGTCCTTTGATGTGCCTACAGTCGTGGCAGGGAGGCTAATTACAGACAGCTAAGCTGAGTGCCAGCATCACCCACCAATGAGCCTGCTGTGGCCACAGCCAGGCCTCTCACCAGTACAAGGACCAAACTCTGCCCAGTGCATCCACAGCAGGCAAATTGAGTCATTGCAGCTGGCTGGACTAAACACCACTGCAGCTCAGCCAAAACAAAAAGGCACACACAGCCCACACAGGGGACACTCCTGGAGTATCTGGTTTGGTGACCAGGGTGGTTATAATATAGGGCACCACAGGACCCCTTCTACATAAGACTACTACTTTCAAGATGAGATGATGCACCTGACATACCTAGTACATAGAAACAAACACAGTTAGACAAATGAGCACACAGAGGATATGCCCCAAAGGAAAGAACAAGACAATAGTAAATTGTAGTAAATCATAGTAAAAGAGGTAAATGAAATGGAGATAGGCAATATACCTGATAAAGTATTGAAAGTAATGATCATAAAGTTACTTGCTGGACTTGAAAAAAAGGGATAAACTCTGTGAGAACTTAAACAAAAAAATAGAAAGTATAAAAAATAACCTATGAGAATTGAAGAATACAATAACTGAAATGAAAATACAGTAAAGGAACCTATTACAGATTATAGGATGCAGTAAAACACATCAGTGATCTAGAAGACAGAGTAATAGAAAGCAACCAAGCTGAAAGCCTAAATGAAAAAAAAAAAAGTAAGAATAGGTTAATGGAACTCTGTGACATCATCAAGACTAATAATATTTGCATTATAGAGATCCCAAAAGGAGAAGGAAGAGAGAAGGGGGCAGAAAACTTATTTGAAAAAATAAAAAACTTCCCTAACCTGGGGAAGGAATAGCTATCCAGGTCCAGGAAGTACGGAGAGCCCCAAACAAGAGAAACCCACAGAAGCCCACACCAAGACACATAATAATTAAAATGGCAAAAAGTAATGATAAACAGAAAATCTTAAAAGCAGCAAGAGAAAATAAACAGTAACATACAAGTGAAACCCTATAAAGCTCTCAGCTGATTTTTCAGCAGAAAGTATAATCCAAAAAGGAGTGGCATGATGTATTCAAGGTGCTGAAAGGAAAAATGAGGAATACTTTACCCAACAAAGTTACCATTCAGAATTGAAGGAAAAATAGTCTACCAGACAAACAAAAGTTAAAGGAATTCATCACCATTAAACCATTCTTACAAGAAGTGTTAAAGGAAATTCATTAAGTGGAAAGGAAAGCCAATAACTAGAAGTAATAAATTATGAAAAGAAAAAAAATAGACAGGTAAAAACAAAATATACTAAGGGTAGCAGATTAATCACTTATAAAGTCACTGTAGAGGTTAAAACACAAAAACACTAAAATCAATTATATCTACAAAAATTAGTCAAAGGATACACACACACACACAAACAGATGTAAAATATAACATTATATCCATAAAATGAGGAAGAGAAGTAAAAATTTAGTGCTTTTAGAACCTGTTTGAATTTAAGCAACCATCAACTTAATATAGGCTACTATACACATAAGATATTTATTGAGTCCAAGAGTAACCACAAATAAGAAACCTACAATAGATAAGAGAAAGGAATCCCAGCATAATAATAAAAACAAAAACAAAAGCAAAAACTGTGAAACCACAAGGGGAGAGAGATGGAAAAGAAGAGAACAGAGAAGAACTACAAAAATAACCATAAAACAATGAACAAAAAAACAAGTACATACTTATCAATGGATTAATGCCCCAATGAAAAAATATAGGATGACTGAATAGATAAAATGTAAGATCAGGGACACCCGGGTGGCTCAGTTGGTTGAGCATTGGCCTTCGGTTCACATCTTAATCCCTGGGGTCCTAGGATTGGGTCCCACTTCAGGCTCCTTGCTCATTGGGGAGCCTACCTCTCCCTCTCCCTGCTATTTCCTCTGCTTGTGTGCTCTCCCTCTCTGACAAATAAATACATAAAATCTTTAAAAAAAAATGTAAGATCAATCTATATGCTGCCTACGAGAGACTCAGTTCAGACCTAAAGACACATGCAGACTGAAAGTAAAAGGATATAAAAAGATATTCCATGCAAATGGAAGCCAAAAAAAAAAAAAAAAAGCCAGGGTAGCAATATTTATGTCAGACAAAATGGACTTTATAAAAGCCCTGTAAGAAGAGACAAAGAAGGGCATTACATAATGATAAAGGGATCAATCCAACAAGAAGATATAATAATTGTAAATATCTATGCACTCAACACTGGAGCATGTAATCATAAAGCAAATATAACATAAAGAGAGACATAAAGGGAGAAATGGACAGTAATGCAATCATAGGAGGAGATTTTAACACCCCACTGACATCAATCGATAGATCATCCAGAAAGAAAATCACCAAAGAAGAGTGGCTTTGAACAACCCACTATACCAAATGGTCCTAACATATATAGACATATACAGATAGATAGATAGATATGATATATATATGATATATATATATGATATATATATATATATATCATGCAATTTGCAAACAGCAGAATACATGTCTTTCAAGTGCACATGAAACATTTTCCAGAACACATCACGTTAGGCTGCAAAGTAGGTGTCCATAAATTGAAAAGATAAAGCATATTTTCTGACCATAAAAGTATGGAATTAGAAAACAATTACAAAATAAAATGGAAGGAACATAAACAAATGGAGGCTAAACAACATCCTACTAGCCAACCAATAGGTCAATGAAGAAATCAAAGAGGAAATTAAAAAAAAATACATGGAGACAAATGAAAATGAAAACAGAACAGTTCAAAAACTTTAGACTGCAGTAAAAGGAGTTCTAAGAGGAATCTTCACAAAAGTACAGACCTACCTCAAGAAACAGGAACTGTCTCAAATAAGCAACCTAACCTTACACCTAAGGAAACTAGAAAAAGACTAACTCAAGACTAGTAAAAGGAAAGAAATAATAAATATTAGAGCAGAAATAAACACTTAATTGAAAAAAAACCAATGAAATCAGGAGCTTGTTGTCTGAAAAGTTAAACAAAATTTGTAAATCTTTAATCAGAGTTATCAAGAAACAAAAAGAAATAAGTCAAATAAATATAAATAAATGAAGGCAAAAAAGATATCAGAGACACATAAAGAATTTTAAGAAAATATTATAAAAAAGTATATGCTAACAAATTGGACCAGCAGGAAGAAATGGATAAATTTCTAGAAACATACAATCTTTGAAAACTGAATCAAAGAGAAATAGAAAATTTGAACACCTTGATTACTAGTAATGAAATTGAATTAATAATCAAACAACTCCCAACAAACAAAATCCAGGACCGGATGGATTCATAGATGAATTCTACCAAACATTTAAAGAAGAGTGAATACTTATACAGCTTAAACAATCCAAAAAATAGAAGAGGAAGGAAAACTTTCCAATTCATTCTGTGAGATCAATGTTACCCTGACTACCAGACAAAGACACCACAAAAAAAGAAAACTATAGACCAATATATCTGATGAGCACAGATGCAAAAATCCGCAACAAGGAGAGCATGTGTTGGGATGAGGACTGGGTGTTATATGTAACTAATGAATCATTGAACACAACAAAAACTTAGGATGTACTATATGTTGGTTAACTGAACATTATGAAAAATAAAAATAAATTAAAATAAGTTAAAAAATTAAAATTAAAAAAAATCCACAACAAAATATTGGCAAACTGAATTCAACAATGCATTAAAAGAATAATTCACCATGTTCAAGTGGTACTGATTACAGGCATACAAAACTGGTTCAGTATTTCAAATTGAACAGTGTGATACATCACATTAACAAAACGAATAATAAAAACCATATAATCATCTCAATAGATGCAGAAAAAGTATTTGACAACATACAACATCTGTTCATGACAAAAATTCTCAACAAAGTGGGTTAAAAGGGAACATACCTCAACAAAATGAAAGCCATATATGAAAAACCCACAGCTAACATCAATCTTAATGGGGAAAAACTGAGAGCTTTTCCTTTAAGGTTAGGAACAAGTCAAGGATGTCCACTGTCACCACTTTTATTCAACATAGTAGTGAAAGTCCAATCCATAGCAATCATAAAACAAAAATAAATAAAATGCATTCAAATTGGCAAGAAGAAGTAAAATTTTCACTATTTGCAGGTGACATGAGACTCTATATAGAAAACCCAAAGACTCCATCTACAAACTGCTAGAATTGATAATGAACTCAGTAAAGTTGCAGGTTACAAAATCAATCTACAGAAATCTGTTGTATTTCTATGCACCAATAATGAAGCAGAAGAAAGAAATTAAGGAATCAATTCCATTTACATTTAAAAAACAGTAAGTTATCTAGGAATAAACTTAACCAAAGAGATGAAAGACCTGTACTCTGAAAACTATAAAACACTGGTGAAAGAAATTGAAGATGATAGGAAGAAATGGAAAGACATTCCATGCTCATGGATTACAAGAATAAATATTGTTAAATGTTTATACTACCCAAAGCAATCTATAATTTTAATGTAATCCTTATCAAAATACCACCAGCATTTTTCACAGAACTAGAACAAACAATCCTAAAATTTGTATGGAATCACAAAAGACTTTGAATATCCAAAGCAACCTGAAAAAGAAAAGGAAAGCTGGAGGCAGCACAATTCCAGACTTCCTGTTACATTACAAAGCTGTAGTAATCAAAACAGTATGGTACTGGGACAAAAACAGACACACAGATCATTGGAACAGAATAGAAATTCCAGAAATAAAACCACAAATATATGGTCAATTAACCTTTGACAAAAGGGGAAATAATACTCAATGGGAAAAAGACAGTCTGTTCAACAAATGGTAGAGGGAAAATTGGACAGCAACATACAGAAGAATAAAACTGGGCCACTTTCTTACACTATACACGAAAATAAGGTCAAAATGAATTAAAGACCTAAATGTGAGACTTGAAACCATAAAAATTCTAGAGGAGAACACAGGCAGTAACAACCCCTTTGACATCAGCTATAGCTACTTCTTACTAGTTAGGTCCCTGAGGCAAGAGAAATGAAAAAAAAAATGAAATACTAGGATTTCATCAAAATAAAACTTCTGCACACTGAAGGAAAGTATTAACAAAACTAAAAGGCAGGGACATCTGGGTGGCTCAGTCGGTTAAGCATCCGCCTTCGGCTCAGGTCATGATCCCCAGGGTCCTGGGATCGAGTCCCACATCGGACTCTCTGCTCCATGGGAGCCTGCTTCTCCTTCTGCCTCTGTCTCTCATGAATAAAAAAAAAAAAAAAAACTTAAAAAAACCTAAAAGGCAACCTATGGAATGGGAGAAGATATTTGCAAATGACATATCTGATAAAGGGTTGGTATCCAAAATCTGTAAAGAACTTATAAAACTCCATACCCAAAAAACAAATAATCCATTTAAGAAGTGGGTAGAAGACATGAATTGACTTTATTCCAAAGACATATGGATGGCTAACAAACACATGAAAAGATTCTCAACATCACTGATCATTAGGGAAATACAAATCAAAACTACAATGAGATATCACCTCACACCTGTCAGAATGGCCACAATTAACAACACAGGAAACAATAGATGTTCGCAAGGATGCAGAGAAAGGGGAACCCTCTTGCACTGTTGGTGGGAATGCAAACTGCTGCAGCCACTCTGGAAAACAGTTTGGAGGTTCCTCAGAAAGTTAAAAATAGAACTATCCTACAATCCAGCAATTACAGTACTAGGTGTTTACTCACAGAATATGAAAGTACTAATTCAAAGGGATACATGCACTCTGACATTTATAGAAGCATTATCTATAATAGTCAATTTATGGAAATAGCCCAAGTGTACATCAACTGTTGAATGTATAAAGCAGTGGTATATATATACACACACACAATGGGATATTACTCAGCCATATAAAAGAATGACATCTTTTTCATTTGCGATTCATTTTCATTTTTTCATCAAAAATCATTTGCAATGACATGGTTGGAGCTAGAGAGTATTATGCTAAGTAAAATAAGTCAGTCAGAGAAAGACAAATACCATATTATTTCACTCATATGTGGAATTTAAGAAACAAAACAAATGAACAAAGGGGAAAAAAGAGAGAAAGGGAGGCGAACCAAGAAACAGACTCCTAACTATAGAAAACAAAATTGATGGTTACCAGAGGGGAGGTGGGTGGCAGGATGGGTTAAATAGATGATGTGGATTAAGGAGTGCACTTGTTGTGATGAGCACCCAGTGTTATATGAATCACTGTATTATAGACATAAAAGTAATAGTACACTGTATATAACCACCTGGAATTTAAAGAAAAACTTAAAATAAAACGCTAAAATTGTAAAAAAAAAAAAAAAAACCTAAAAACCAAACCAAAACAATAATATTGATGAAAGAAATTGAAAATGACACAAATGAATGGAAAAATATTCCATACTCATGGATGGGAATAATTAATATTGTCAAAATGTCCATACTACCCAAAACAATCTACAGATTTAATGTAACACCTATCAAAATATCAATAGTATTTCAAGCAGAACTACAACAAATAATCCTAAAATGTGTATGGAACTATAAAAGTCCTTGAATAGCCAAAGAAATCTTGAAAAAGAAATACAAAGCTGAGGTGCACAATCCCAGACTTAAGATAGACTACAAAGCTATAGTAACCAAAACAGTAGGCTACTGACACAAAAATAGACAGACAGATCAAAGGAACAGGATAGAAAGCCCAGAAATTAACCCATGCCTATATGGTCAATTAATGTATGATCAAAAAGGGAATAATATACAATGGAGAAAAGACAGTCTTTTCAATAAGTGTTTGAAAAACCCATTGTTACATGCAAAAGAATGAAGTTGAACCACTTTCCTACACCATACACCAAAATAAACTTAAAATGGATTAAAGACCTAAATGTGAGACCTGAAACTATCAAACACCTAAAAGAATACAGGCTGTGATCTCTTGGACATTAACCTCAGCAACATATTTATGGATATGTCTCATCAAGGCAAGGGAAACAAAAGCAAAATAAACTGTTGGGACTACCCCATAATAAAAGGCTTTTGCAAGTAAAGAAACCACCAACAAATTGAAAAGGTAACCTAGTGAGTTGGAGAAGGTATTTTTAAATGGGGTTAATAAGGGTTAATATCAAAAATATATAAAGAACTTATACAACTCAGCATCAAAAAACAAACATTCAGATTAAAAAATGGGTAGAGGACCTGGACAGACATCTTTCTAAAGATATACAGATGACCAACATACACATGAAAAAATGTTCAACTTCACTAATTGTCAGGGAAATGCAAATCAAAACCATAATGAGGCATCACCTCACACTAGTCAGAATAGTTAGTATCCAAAAGACAAAAAATAATTGCTGGCCAGGTTGCGAAGAAAAAGGAAACACTGTGTATCATTCATAGAAATATAAACTGATGCAACCACTTTGGAAAACAGTACGAAGTACCCTCAAAAAGTTAAAAATAGAAATACCATATGATCTGGCAATCCCATTACTTGATAGTTACCCAAAGAGAATGAAAACATTAATTTGAAAAGATTTATGCACTCCTATGTTTCTTACAGCATTATTCACAATAGCCAAGATATGGAAATAATCCATGTTTACTGACAGATGAATGGATAAAGAGGAAGAGGTATGTATACAATGGAATAATACTCAGTGGTAAAGAGAATGATATCTTGCCATTTGCAACAATATGGATGAACCTAGAAGGTATTATGTTAAGTGAAATAAGTCAAAGAGAATGACAAACATGATATGATTTCATTTGTATGTGGAACCTAAAAAAAACCAAGACAAGCCAAAAAACAGAATCTTAAATACAGATAACAAACTGGTGGTTGCCAGAGGGGAGATGGGTAGCATGACTGGTAACATAGATAAAGGGGATTAAAAGGTACAAACTTCTGAGAACGGGGACAAGATGGCAGAGGAGTAGGCGACTCCATTTCAACTGGTCCCCTGAATTATGCCGGATATTTACCAAACCATTCTGAACACTCACAAAATCAGCTTGAGATGTAAAAATATATATCTGGATCTCTACAATCAGAAAAAAACACCACCTGTCCAGAGGTATGAAGGGCAGAGGTGGGATTCTGTGGGCAGATATTGGAAGATAAACTGAAGGGGGAGGGAGCCACCATAAGCTGGCCCCTGGAAAGGATGTAACGCCAGAAAGCAAAAGCATCATGTACAGGGGAACTCACGAGTGATAGCTGGCGGGGAAGGGCTTTATAACAGTGCTCAAACAGGAGCTTCGGGGGCGCAAGCGGGAACCCAGGACCACTCGTGGTCTGGATTTTCCCAGGGTGCATCTTCTGGGTTGTGGTTGATATTTTGAACTCTGTACATTCCCTCAACCACCCTTCAACAGAATGAATAGGAGAAGGAACTGCCAACAAAGAAAAGAACCAGAGACAAGGGCCTCTCCCACAGACCTAACGGATATGGATATAAGCAAGATGTCAGAGACAGATTTCAGAGTAGCAATTATGAAGTCAATAGGTAGGCTTGAGAAAACCAATAGCGGCAATATAGAATCTCTAAGGTCAGAAATGAGAGCTAATCAGGCTGAACTTAAAAATGCTATGAGATGCAGTCTAAACTGGATACTCTAACAGCTAGGGTAAATGAGGCAGAAGAACGAATTAGTGACGTAGAAGATAAGCTGATAAAAAGGAAGGAAATCAAGGAGACCTGGGATAAACAGCTAAAAACCCAAGAGAACAGATTTAGGGAGATTAACAATGCCATGAAACATTCCAATGTCAGAATTATTGGGAATCCCTGAGGGGGTGAGAGAGAGAGGACTAAAAGGTATATTTAAGCAAATCGTAGCTGAGAACTTCCCTAATCTGGGGAAGGAAACAAGCATTCGTGTCCAAGAGGCAGAGAGGATCTGTCTCAAGATCAAGGAGAACAGACCAGTGCCCTGGCATATAATTGTAAAACTTGCAAATCTTAGAACCAAGGAAGCCACCCTGAGAGCAGCTAGGGGGAAGAGATTTTTTACATATGGAAGGAGGAATATCAGAATAATGTCAGACCTATCCACAGAGACCTGGCAAGCCAGAAAGGGCTGGCAAGACATATTCAGGGTACAAAATGAGAAGAACATGCAGCCAAAAATACTTTATCCAGCAAGGCTGTCATTCAGAACAGATGGAGAGATAAAGAGCTTCCAGGACCAGCAGAAAATGAAAGAATATGTGACCACCAAACCAGCCCTGCAAAAAATATTAAGGGGGATTCTATAAAAGAAGAAAGACCTAAAGAGTAATATAGATCAGAAATTTACAGAGACAATCCATATAAACAGGGCCGGTAGAGACAATAGGATGGCAATAAATAAATATCTTTCAGTAGTTACTCTCATTGTGAATGGCCTAAATGCTCCCATGAAATGGAATAGGGTTGAATGTTAGATACAAAGACAGGATCCAACCATATACTGTCTACAAGAGACTCATTTTGAACCTAAAAACACCTCCAGACTGAAAGTGAGGGGAAGGAGAACCATTTTTCATGCCAATGGACCCCAAAAGAAAGCTGAGGTAGTAATTCTTATATCAGACAAATTAGAATTTAAAGAAAAGACTATATTAACAGATCCAGAGGGACACTATATCATACTTAAAGGGTCTAACCAACAAGAAAATCTAACAATTGTAAATATCTATGCCCCCAACATGGGCACAGCCAACTACCTAGCCAACTGTTAACTGAAATAATGAATCAGATTGACAACAATACATTAATAGTAGGAGATTTTAACACTCCACTCTCAGCATTGGACAGATCATCTAAAAGGAAAGATCAACAAAGAAACAAGAGCTTTGAATGAGACATTAGACCAGATGGACTTCGTAGATATATACAGTACATTCCACATTAAAACAACAGAATACTCATTCTTCTCCAATGCACATGGAACTTTCTCCAAAATAGACCACATAGTGGGTCACAAATTAGGTCTTAGCTGATAGCAAAAGACTGATATTATTCCCTGCATGTTATCAGACCACAATGCCTTGAAACTGGAACTCAATCACAAGAAAAAATTTGCAAGGAATTCAAACACTTGGAAGTTAAAGAATGATTGGGTCAACCAAGAAATTAAAGAAGAACTTAAACAATTCATGGAAACTAATGAGAATGAAAACACTTCAGTTCAAAACCTATGGGATACTACAAAGGCAGTCCTAAGAGAGAAATACATAGACATCCAAGCCTCCCTCAGAAAATAAAAAATCCCAAATGCCCAAGCTAATCTTACAGCTAAAGGAGCCGGAGAAAGAACAGCAAATAAAACCAAAACCAAGCAGAAGAAGAGAAATAATAAAGATTAGAGCAGAAATCAATGAAATAGAAACCAGAAAAACAGTAGAACAGATCAACAAGACTAGAAGCTAGTTCTTTGAAGAATTAATAAGATCGATAAACCAGTGGCCAGAGTTATCCAAAAGAAAAGAGAAAGGACCCAAATTAATAAAATCATGAATGAAAGGGAAGATATCATGACTAACACCAAGAAAATAGAAATAATTATTAGAAATTATTACCAGCCACTATATGCCAACAAATTAAGCAACATGGAAGAAATGGATGCCCTCCTGGGAACTTATAAACTATCAAGACTGAAACAGGAAGAAATAGACAATCTGAACAGACCAATAACCAGTAACGAAATTTAAGCAGTAATCAAAAACCTCCCCCCACCAAAAAAAAGTCCAGGGCCAGATGGTTTCCCAGGGGAATTCTACCAAACATGTAAAGAAGAAATAATACCTATTGTACTGAAGATGTTTCAAAAAATAGAAACAGAAGGAAAACTTCCAAACTCCTTCTATGAGGCCAGCATTACTCTAATCCCCAAACCAGGCAAAGACCCCATCAAAAAGGAGAATTACAGACCACTATTTCTGATCAACATGGATGCTAAAATAGTCAACAAGATGCTAGCTAATAGGATCCAACAGTACAATAAAAAGATTATTCACCACGACCAAGTGGGATTTATTTCTGGGATGCAAAGGTGGTTCAACATTCACAAATCAATCAACATGATAGAGCACATTATAAAAGAAAATACAAGAACCATATGATGCTCTCAGTTGATGCAGAAAAAGCATTTGACAAAATACGGCATCCTTTCCTGATTAAAACTCTTCAGAGTATAGGGATAAAAGGAACATTCCCAAATATCATAAAAACCATCTATGAAAATCCCACAGCAAATATCATTCTCAATGGGGAAAAGCTGAGAGCTTTTCCCTTAAGGTCAGGAACATAACAGGGTTGCCCACTCTCACCACTATTGTTCAACAGTTCTAGAAGTCCTAGCATCAGCAATCAGACAACAAAAAGAAATAAAAGGCATCTAAGTTGGCAAAGAAGTCAAACTCTCTCTTTTTGCAGATGACATGATACTCTATGTGGAAAACCCCAAAGACTCCACCCCCAAATTACTAGAACTCATATAGCAATTCAGTAGTGTGGCAGGATACAAAATCAATGCACAGAAATCAGTTGCTTTTCTATACAATAACAATGTAACTGTAGAAAGAGAAATTAAGGAATTGATTCCATTTACAATAGCAACAAAAACCATAAGATATCTAGGAATAAATGTAACCAAAGAGGTAAAGGATCTATACACTAGAAGCTACAGAATGCTTATGAAAGAAATTGAGGAAAACAAAAAAAGATGGAAAAAGATTCCATGCTTATGGATCAGAAGAATAAACATTGTTAAATCCTGCCCAGAGCAATCTACACCTTCAATGCCATCTCTATGAAAATACCATCGGCATTTTTCAAGGAGCAGGAACAAACAATCCTAAAACTTGTATGGAGCCAGAAAAGACCCCAAATCGCCAGGAGAATGTTGAAAAGGAAAAACAAAGCTGGGAGCATCATATTGCCTGATTTCAAGCTCTATTACAAAGCTGTGATCACGAAGACAGCATGGTATTGGCATAAAAACAGACACACAGACCAGTGGAACAGAATAGAGACTCCAGAAATGGGCCCTCAACTCTACAGTCAATCTTTGACAAATTAGGGAAAAATGTCCAGTGGAAAAAAGATAGTCTCTTTAATGAGTGGTGCTAGGAAAATTGGACAGCTACATATAGAAGAATGAAACTGGACCATTCCCTTACACCATATACAAAAATAAACTCAAAATGGATGAAAGACCTCAATATGAGACAGGAATCCATCAAATCCCAGAGGAGAACATAGGCAGTAACCTGTTTGACATCAGCCACAGCAACTTCTTTCAAGACACGTCTCTAAAGGCAAGGGAAACAAAAGCAAAACTGAACGGTTGGTACTTCATCAAGATAAAAAGCTTCTGCACAGCAAAGGAAACAGTCAACAAAACAAAGAAGCAACCCACGGAATGGGAGAAGATATTTGCAAATGACACTACAGACATAGGGCTGATATCCAAGATCTATAAAGAACTTCTCAAACTCAACACTCAAAAAACAAATAACTTGTGTATAGAATATATTAATAATTTTTATAATCTAAAATAATATCTGAGTTCAATAGAGCCTTCCAAAGAAGATGTATTGATGACAATAAGTATATCAAAAGAAGCTCAATATCATTAGTTATTGTGACTTTTTAAAATCAACATTTGTCAACTAGAGCCTCCCAGAGTGTTGGATGGTGATACTGGTTCAACGAAGGACCACAGAGAATTGAAATAGAAAAATTTATTACTCACAAGTCCTGGAAAAAGTACACAGCATGACCATACAGGGAGATCAAAGCAGGCTGTAGGCAGAAAGAGTGCCACGACCTAGGGCACCAGCCTTTATTAGAGACCACAGATGGAGTGCTTTGGGGTTCCTGGACTAAATTAGTCAATTCAAACCAAAAAGAGTGAGGTTTTGGTAAACTCCACAGGGGTCCTAGCTCAGGAGCTCTAAGGGGAAGGCCTTAGGTGACAGAGGAGACTGTTTACCACAAGGGGCTGTTAGGGAAGTTATAGCAGGAACTTACATTTACCTGTGACTCTATGGGCTGATATCTACAGTACACATTTGCATGAGAAGCTAATGTCATTTTAAGGCTCCCACTAGCCTCTTGATCAAAGAAATGGATGTTGAGGCCGCAATACCATGGAGTAGCTTAAATAAATTCTCAACATTAGTCATTAGGAAAATGCTAATTAAATGTTATTTTATGCCCACTGGAACAGCTAAACTAAAAAGACTGATCATTCAAAGTGTTGGTTATAATGTGGAGTATCTGCTACTCTCATCCTTCCCTGGTGGTGGGAATGTAAAATTGTATAACCGCTATGGAATACTGTTTGGCAGTTTCTTAAAAAGTTAAACATGCATTCAAGATATATTCCATTTATTCCACTCCTAGGTATTTACCCAAGATAAATAAAGGCATATATCCTACAAGTACACATGAGTGTACACAGCAGCTTTGTTTGTAACAGTGTAAAAACTGGAAACAACCCAAAGTTTTATCATAGGTGAATGGATGAATAAATGTGGCATATTCATGTAATGGGATACTATTTAGAAATAACAAAATAGTTGAAATATGCAACATGGATTAATATTGAAATAATTATTCTGTGTCAAAAAGCCAAACAAAATAAAGTACTTGTTGTTTGATTCTATTTATATATAATTTGAGAATATGTAAATTAATCTATAGAGACAAAGTACACCAGTGATTGCTTAGGGAGGAGGTGGTGGATCAAGGGAAGAGGTTTGACCTTGAGGGTGGAAATGTTTATTATAATTGTGATGATATGAAATATGTTTCTTTATATACAATATAAATATATTATATTTATGATATATTTAAGTATATAACATATACAATAATTAATATATAATTATATATTATACATATATTTATGTGTAAACGCCAAATTGCAAACTTTAAGTATTTGCATTTTATTGTACTTTAATTACACTTCAATAAAGCTATAAATATAAGAATGTACTAATAATGTAATCTCATATTAAAAAGTTTCAAACCACTGCTTCTCTTAACATGTTACTAGCCCAAAAAAGATAATTAAGCAAATGAAAATGTAAGATGAATCCAAGATGGCAGGTAAACTCTCCAGAGATATTCTACTTGCTCCCTGCTTTATATTGATATAAAATATTATTATAATCCCTCTTTCATAATGTAGAGAATGGAGGCCAAAAGAGTCAAGGGACTGACTTCATTCATTCACTCAAGTCTACATAAGTAGAGATAGAAGATAAGATTTTAACCCATTCTGATTCATGCCCAAAAGGCTATGTACCCAGTGACATCAAAATATATTATCAAATTAACATGTCACAAAAGAGTCTAAAACATAAAGCCACTTTTGAGGAAATATGAAAGTAATATTACCAGAAAAAAAAAATCACAGCTCTGATGTATGGAAAGACACTTCCACCTATTCTTTTAAAGTTTCTATAAGAGGGTGCCTGGGTGGCTCAGTTGGTTAAGCGACTGCCTTCGGCTCAGGTCATGATCCTGGAGTCCCGGGATCGAGTCCCACATCGGGCTCCCTGCTCAGTGGGGAGGCTGCTTCTCCCTCTGACCCTCTCCCCTCTCACGCTCCCTCTCACTTTCTCTCTCTCTCAAATAAATAAATAAAATCTTTAAAAAAATATAAAAAAAATAAAAAAAGTTTCTATAAGAAAAGTAAATCATTTGTTGGATTTAATAAAGATATTCCCACTTAATAAAAGGAAGGTCTCTTTTATTAGGTAACTTTTTAATAACAAGGGAGGAAGAAAACCAGTAAGGAGTATCTTATAGTAAAATACTCCAGATGGAAGCAGTCACAAGTGTGAGAGAAGACAGAGCTAGATGCCTGCTTGTCATATTCTATGAACAAGGAGGCTGGTATGATCAGAAAGAATGAGGTGGAGAAAAGGAGTTGTAAATGGGTAGGTTATGAAGTCTGAAAAAAAACTAGGGTCTAGATCATACAAAGTTTGGTAAAGAACTTGGATTTTTATACAAAAATAAATGCAGGGGGCGGAGCAAGATGGCGGAGGAGTAGGAGACCTAGATTTTGTCTGGTCTCAGGAATTCAGCTGAATAGGGATCAAACCATTCTGAACACCTACGAACTCAACAGGAGATCGAACAGGAGAGTAGCAACAACTCTCTGAACAGAGAAGCGACCACTTACTGGAAGGTAGGGCGTGCGGAGAAGTGAATCCGAGGCGATATTCGGGAGGATAGACGGCGGGGGAGGGGCCTCCGCCGGCCGCTTCTGGCAAGTGATAGAGCCGCGGAGCACAAAATCGGACCTTTTAGGAGTTGGCTCGGCGGAGGGACGTCGCTGCAGTGGCTAAGCGGGGGGTGGAATCCTCCCGGGACAGTGTGGTCTCAGGACCCTTGGGGTCACAGAGAGACCGGGGGTGCCTGAGTGTGCCAGAGCTCCCAGGTATCAGAGCAGGGAAGCCGGCTGCGGAGACGGAGCAGAGTCGCAGGCTCGCAGCTCGGGGTTGCCATAAACTGTGATCTGCGGCCCAATTGGGGCACGGCTCCCCCAGCAGGGACCCAACAAGCAGCAGATCCGGAGAGACTCCCCTTCCTTCCCGGGGAGGAGCGGTGCGGGAACGCACTGCAGGGATCTGCTGGGTTTGGAGACTCCGAGCGGGGTTGGGTGCCAGAGATAGCAACGCTCGATCACAGGCCGGGTGAGCACAGAGTGCGGCCGGAGACCGGGGACATGGAAGTGACTGCTTTTCTCTGGGGGCACACTGAGGAGCGGGGCCCCGAGTTCTCAGCTCCTCCGAGTGGAGATTGGGAGGCCACCATTTCTGCCCTGGTCCTCTAAGGCTGTACCGAGAGCTTGCAGGGAACAAAAGCTCCTGAGAGCAAACCCGAGCAGCTTCCTTAGCCCGGACCAACAAGGGCGGGGCAGGCAAAGACATTTGGAAACCACAGGAACAGGCCCCTCCCCCAGAAGATCAGCACAAACAGCCAGCAAGCCAAGACCAAGTTGATCGATCAAGGAGAATAGGAGAACTCCAGCGCTAGGGGAATACTGCACATAGATTCATGGCTTTTTTTTTTTTTTTTTACCATGATTCATTATTTCATCAAAGTTAATTTTTGTTGACTTTTTTTTATTTTTCTTTTTCCCTTTTTCAACCAACATCTTAATAAATCCCTTTTTTTAAAAAAAAAAAACATTTTTTATTTTTTTTTTCATTTTTAGAGTCATATTTTATCCCTTCATAGTAGTTACCCTTGTTTTTGGCATATATATATAAGTTGTTCTCTCTTTAAAATTTTGAGGTACAGTTTCTTCTAACAGATCAAAATATACCCTAAATCACTAGTGTATGGCTTTGTCCTAGTCTCCTGCCTGATCACATTCTCTCCCTTTTTCCTTTTTTTTTTTTTCCTTAAATCTTCTTTCTTTTTTCAAACAACTTATCTTACCAAGTCCTTTTATAAAATCTTTTATAATTTTCATCTTTACAGTCATCTTCCATCCCTTCATTGTATCAACCCTTATTTTGTACATATATGTCTTTCTTCCTTTAAAATTTTAGGAGGCACTTTTTTCTAACAGACCAAAATACACCCAAAATCTAGTGTGTGGCACTGATCTATGCACTAGCCTGATCATATTTGATCATATTCTCCTTTTTTGAATTGTTTTGTTTTTGTTTTTATCTTTTTTCTTTTTTTTTCTTTTTCTCTTTCTTTTTTCTTTCTTTCCCTTTCTTTTCCCCTGGTTTCAGGTCTTTTCTGATTTGTATACAGTATATTTGCTGGGGACGTTGTAAACCTGTTAGCCTTTTCTTCTCTCATTCATCTATTCTCCTCTGGACAAAATGACAAGACGAAAGAAATCACCTCAGCAAAAAGAACAAGAGGTAGTACCGTCAGCCAGGGACCTACTCAATACGGACATTAGTACGATGTCGGACCTAGAGTTCAGAATCATGACTTTAAAGATACTAGCTGGGCTTGAAAAAAGCGTGGAAGTTATTAGAGAAACCCTTTCTGGAGAAATAAAAGAACTAAAATCTAACCAAATCGAAATCAAAAAGGCTATTGATGAGGTGCAATAAAAAATGGGGGCACTAAATGCTAGGATAAATGAGGCAGAAGAGAGAATCAGCGATATAGAAGACCAAATGATGGAAAATAAAGAGGCTGAGAAAAAGAGAGAGAAACAACTACAGGATCACGAGGGCAGAATTCGAGAGATAAGCGATACGATAAGACGAAACAACATTAGAATAATTGGGATCCCAGAAGAAGAAGAAAGAGAGAGAGGGGCAGAAGGTATATTGGAGCAAATTATAGCAGAGAACTTCCCTAATGTGAGGAAGGAAACAGGCATCAAAATCCAGGAGGCACAGAGAACCCCTCTCAAAATCAATAATAATAGGTCAACACCCTGACATCTAATAGTAAAACTTACGAGTCTCAGAGACAAAGAGAAAATCCTGAAAGCAGCTCGGGAGAAGAGATATGTAACCTAGAATGGGAGAAACATTAGATTGGCAACAGACCTATCCACAGAGACCTGGCAGGCCAGAAAGGACAGGCAAGATATCTTCAGAGCACTAAACGAGAAAAATATGCAGCCAAGAATACTATATCCAGCTAGGCTATCATTGAAAATAGAAGGAGAGATAAAAAGCTTCCAGAACAAACAAAAACTAAAGGAATTTGCAAACACAAAACCAGCCCTCCAAGAAATATTGAGAGGGGTCCTCTAAGCAAAGAGAGAACCTAAAAGCAGCAAAGAGCAGAAACGAACACAGACAACAGACAGTTAAGAGTCACCTTACAGGTAATACAATGGCACTAAATTCATACCTTTCAATAGTTACCCTGAATGTAAATGGGCTAAATGCCCCAATCAAAAGACACAGGCTATCAGATTGGATTAAAAAACAAGACCCATCAATATGTTGTCTGCAAGAGACTCATTTTACACCCAAAGACACCCCCAGATTGAAAGTGAGGGGGTGGAAAACCATTTACCATGCTAATGGACACCAAAAGAAAGCTGGTGTGGCAATCCTTATATCAGACAAACTAGATTTTAAAACAAAGACTGTAATAAGAGATGAGGAAGGACACTATATCCTACTTAAAGGGTCTATCCAACAAGAAGATCTAACAATTGTAAATATCTATGCCCCGAACATGGGAGCAGCCAATTATATAAGGCAATTAATAACAAAAGCAAAGAAACACATTGACAACAATACAATAATAGTGGGGGACTTTAACACCCCCTTGACTGAAATGGACAGATCATCTAAGCAAAAGATCAACAAGGAAATAAAGACTTTAAATGACACACTGGACCAAATGGACTTCAGAGACATATTCAGAACATTCCATCCCAAAGCAACGGAATACACATTCTTCTCTAGTGCCCATGGAACATTCTCCAGAATTGATCACATCCTAGGTCACAAATCAGGTCTCAATCGGTACCAAAAGATTGGGATCATTCCCTGCATATTTTCAGACCACAATGCTTTGAAACTAGAACTCAACCACAAGAGGAAAGTCGGAAAGAACTCAAATACATGGAGGCTAAAGAGCATCCTACTAAAGAATGAATGGGTCAACCAAGAAATTAAAGAAGAATTAAAAAAATTCATGGAAACCAATGAACATGAAAACACAACTGTTCAAAATCTTTGGGATACAGCAAAGGCAGTCCTGAGAGGAAAGTATATAGCAATACAAGCCTTTCTCAAGAAACAAGAAAGGTCTCAAATACACAACCTAACCCTACACCTAAAGGAGCTGGAGAAAGAACAGCAAATAAAGCCTAAACCCAGCAGGAGAAGAGAAATCATAAAGATGAGAGCAGAAATCAATGAACTAGAAACCAAAAGAACAGTAGAACAGATCAACGAAACTAGGAGCTGGTTCTTTGAAAGAATTAACAAGATTGATAAACCCCTGGCCAGACTGATCAAAAAGAAAAGAGAAATGACCCAAATCAACAAAATCATGAATGAAAGAGGAGAGATCACAAGCAACACCAAAGAAATACAAACAATTATAAGAACATATTATGAGCAACTCTATGCCAGCAAATTAGATAACCTGGAAGAAATGGGTGCATTCCTAGAGATGTATCAACTACCAAAATTGAACCAGGAAGAAATAGAAAACCTGAACAGACCTATAACCACTAAGGAAATTGAAACAGTCATCAAAAATCTCCCAAGAAACAAAAGCCCAGGGCCAGATGGCTTCCCAGGGGAATTCTATCAGACATTTCAAGAAGAATTAATACCTATTCTCCTGAAACTGTTCCAAAAAATAGAAATGGAAGGGAAACTTCCAAACTCATTTTATGAGGCCAGCATTACCTTGATCCCAAAACCAGACAAAGACCCCATCAAAAAAGAGAATTACAGACCAATATCCTTGATGAACATGGATGCAAAAATTCTCACCAAAATACTAGCCAATAGGATCCAACAGTACATTAAAAGGATTATTCACCACGACCAAGTGGGATTTATTCCTGGGCTGCAAGGCTGGTTCAACATCCGCAAATCAATCAACGTGATACAATACATTAACAAAAGAAAGAACAAGAATCATATGATCCTCTCAATAGATGCAGAAAAAGCATTTGACAAAATACAACATCCTTTCTTGATCAAAACTCTTCAGAGTATAGGGATAGAGGGTACATACCTCAATATCATAAAAGCCATCTATGAAAAACCTACAGCGAATATCATTCTCAATGGGGAAAGGCTGAGAGCTTTTCCCCTAAGGTCAGGAACGCGGCAGGGATGTCCACTCTCACCACTGCTATTCAACATAGTATTAGAAGTCCTAGCCACAGCAATCAGACAACAAAAAGAAATCAAAGGCATCCAAATCGGCAAAGAGGAAGTCAAACTCTCACTCTTTGCAGATGATATGATACTGTATGTGGAAAACCCAAAAGACTCCACCCCAAAACTGCTAGAACTCATACAGGAATTCAGTAAAGTAGCAGGATATAAAATCAATGCACAGAAATCAGTGGCATTCCTATACACCAACAACAAGACAGAAGAGAGACAAATCAAGGAGTCTATCCCATTTACAATTGCACCCAAAACCATTAGATACCTAGGAATAAATCTAACCAAAGAGGCAAAGGATCTGTACTCAGAAAACTATAAAATACTCAGGAAAGAAATTGAAGAAGACACAAAGAAATGGAAAAACGTTCCATGGTCATGGATTGGGAGAATCAACATTGTGAAGATGTCAATGCTACCTAGAGCAATCTACACATTCAATGCAATCCCCATCAAAATACCATCCACTTTTTTCAAAGAAATGGAACAAATAATCCTAAAATTTGTATGGAACCAGAAGAGACCCAGAATAGCCAGAGGAATACTGAAAAAGAAAAGCAAAGCTGGCGGCATCACAATTCCGGACTTCCAGCTCTATTACAAAGCTGTCATCATCAAGACAGTATGATACTGGCACAAAAACAGACACATAGATCAATGGAACAGAATCGAGAGCCCAGAAATGGACCCTCAACTCTATGGTCAACTTATTTTTGACAAAGCAGGAAAGAATGTCCAATGGCAAAAAGACAGTCTCTTCAACAAATGGTGTTGGGAAAATTGGACAGCCACATGCAGAAGAATGAAACTGGACCATTTCCTTACACCACACACAAAAATAGACTCCAAATGGTTGAAAGACCTAAACGTGAGGCAGGAGTCCATCAAAATCCTAAAGGAGAACACAGGTAGCAACCTTTTCGACCTTAGCCGCAGCAACTTCTTCCTAGAAACATCGCCAAAGGCACGGGAAGCCAGGGCAAAAATGAACTATTGGGATTTCATCAAGATAAAAAGCTTCTGCACAGCAAAAGAAACAGTCCACAAAACCAAAAGACAACCGACAGAATGGGAGAAAATATTTGCAAATGACATATCAGATAAAGGGCTAGTATCCAAAATCTATAAAGAACTTATCAAACTCAACACCCAAAGAACAAATAATCCAATCAAGAAATGGGCAGAAGACATGAACAGACATTTCTCCAAAGAAGACATCCAAATGGCCAACAGGCACATGAAAAAGTGCTCAACATCGCTTGGCATCAGGGAAATCCAAATCAAAACCTCAATGAGATACCACCTCACACCCGTCAGAATGGCTAAAATTAACAAGTCAGGGAACGACAGATGTTGGCGGGGATGTGGAGAAAGGGGAACCCTCCTACACTGTTGGTGGGAATGCAAGCTGGTGCAACCACTCTGGAAAACAGTATGGAGGTTCCTCAAACAGTTGAAATTAGAGCTACAGTTCGATCCAGCAATTGCACTACTCTGTATTTACCACAAAGATACAAATGTAGGGACCCGAAGGGGTACGTGTACCCCAATGTTTATAGCAGCAATGTCCACCATAGCCAAACTGTGGAAAGAGCCAAGATGCCCATCGACAGATGAATGGATAAAGAAGAGGTGGTATATATACACAATGGAATATTATGCAGCCATCAAAAGGAATGAGATCTTGCCATTTGCAACGACGTGGATGGAACTGGAGGGTGTTATGCTGAGTGAAATAAGTCAATCAGAGAAAGACATGTATCACATGACCTCACTGATATGAGGAATTCTTAATCTCAGGAAAGAAACTGAGTGTTACTGGAGTGGTTCGGGGTGGGAGGGATGGGGTGGCTGGGTGATAGACATTGGGGAGGGTATGTGCTACGGTGAGCGCTGTGAATTGTGCAAGACTGTTGAATCACAGATCTGTACTTCTGAAACAAATAACGCAACATATTTTAAGAAAAAAGAAAAAGAAGAAGATAACAGGAGAGGAAGAAAAGGGGAGTATGTCAGAGGGGGAGATGAACCATGAGAGATGATGGACTCTGAAAAACAAACTGAGGGTTCTGGAGGGGAGAGGGGTGGGGGGATGGGTTAGCCTGGTGATGGGTATTGAGGAGGGCACGTTCTGCATGGAGCACTGGTGTTATGAACAAACAATGAATCATGGAACACTGCACCAAAAACTAATGATGTAATATATGGTGATTAACATAACAATAAAAAAATTTTTAAAAAATTAAATTAAAAAAAATAAAAAATAAAAGTATAAAAAAAACACAAAAATAAATGCAATTTATATTCAAAGAATCTCTGCTCTAAATGCCACTAGAAAAAATATATTACCAAAAAAATGAATAACATTAGAAGACAACTGTTGCTTAAATGGGGCACTGTGCTCTCTTTCTGAGAAGATGTAACTCCTGAGACTGTTCTGCTCATGTCTTAACTACTTCTATTTCCAATACATTATGCTTTAGATTGATCAATGGTAGAAAATATCACCAACAAAAATAAGGCTTTTCATCTTCTGACTATAGTGATAAGAATTATTACCTAATAGTAGATGATACTTGAAATTCCAAGGGGCATATATTAATTACCAGGATTATAGATTTAAGCTCTTGATCACAAATGACAACACATGCCACTTGGAGAGATATACACTTCTGTTTAAAAAGCTTTGGGTAATAAGCCAAATTTACTTAATGTCTTCATTAATAAGAGTTACAAAGTTCTTGAAGCAAAGGGTATCAGTTTGCTAAAAGGGACACAGGTGGAAACAACTTGAGAATGATATAGGGATACTTGTACATAAGAAAATGAACTCACGAATCTCTAAAATCTTAATGTATATTTTTTACTATATATGTGAAATTAATGGATGACTTGATGAATTCTTTTTTTAGTAGCATTCAAAATTACTGGTAAATTTACTCATGTAATTCTAGGTTGACTAACCCTCTTAGCTTGCCTGTGATTCCCAATTTTATCACTGAAATGTGACATTCTTTTTTTTATTATGTTCACTTAGCCAACATATAGTACATCATTAGTTTTTGATGTAGTGTTCAGCTATGCATTAGTTGTGTATGACACCCAGTGCTCATCACAACAGGTGCCTTCCTTTAATACCCATCACCCAGTTACCCTATCCCTCCAACCCCCTCCCTTCTGTAACCCTCAGTTTGTTTCCTGGAGTCCAGAGTCTCTCATAGTTTGTCTCCCTCTCTGATTTCTTCCCATTCAGTTTTCCCTCCCTTCCCCTGTTGTCTTCATATGATTTCACTCATATGTGGAACATAAGGAAATATAGCATTCTGGGAAACATTTCAGTTCAGGGCCAACAGGGCTGGTTGATCACCCTACTTCTAGAAATACTGAAAGTGTATATACTATGTGGTTATAAATCATCTTTTTCAATTTTGTTCAAAATAGGGTACATTACAAAATAATATGCAACCTATCAGTAGGACATAATGAATGACACTGGTATACCAACTACCCAATTAAAACATTTGAAATGACTGCTCTATTTCAAGTCTCCTGTATGCTTCCTACCACTTTCCCATCTTCCAGCTTTGCTCAGAAGTTATTGCTTTGACGAAATACATAATTGCTTTTCTGCTTTCTTATACTCAAATGCCATCTTGTTTGAATTAACATTGTTTTGGAACTTTATATAAATAATATCATATTGTGTATATTTTTCTGCCACACATTTTTATTATTCAACATTATGTTAAAGGATGTCATTCATTTCACCATGTGAACACCCATGAAGCAGGTTTATTCATTTTCATCATTGTACAAAAGCAATAAGAAAATAACTAATGCTTCTATAGTGCTTATTATGTTCCAGAAACTGTTCTAAACTCTTTTCATATACAAATTCATTTATATGTACAAGAACCATAAGTGCTGGAAACTCTCATTATCAATATTTTATATATGAGCAGACTGAAATATGCAGAGTGACATAATTATAGAATAATTAGTAGTAGACCTGTGCTTCAAATCTATAAGTTCTGACATCAGAGACTTCATTCATAATCACTAAAATAAGATATTGTATATTCTGTATAAATATATGATAGATATATCCATTATATTGTCATTGGATATTTGGGTGGTTTTCACACATATTTTCCCAATTACAAACAATAACTTGGTAAACATTCTTGTAACAGGTCTTCTCATTCAAATAAGTAAGATAGAGTATATTCCAAGAGTCACAAAGTGTATATATTCTCATATATGTCTGTATTTGAACCAAAGCCAAATAAAATGTCTCTTATCCCATATTTTTATCAACCTACTGTGTAGTCACACATTTTAAGATTTTTGCCAAATTAGTGTTTGGATCAATTTGCATTTCCAGATTACAAATGAGATTGAGCATATTTTTATTTTATTGGTCAATTATGTGTAAGAAAAATTCTTACTTGGTCCCTAGATTTTTTTCCACTTGTTTTGATTTTAGTGATTTTCAAAGACTTTTAAAAATAATTTTTAAGTGACAGAAAATCATACATTTTGTTTCATATGTTACATTTTGTTTTATATACAGTTCATATTTTATATAAGTATATATGTTCTTGTTTTAAGTGTTGCAAAAACACCTTCCAGTTTTTGTGTATCTTTTCATTTTATAAATTTATGATAACAAAATTTATTAATCTTTCCAGTATTGTCTTCTTTTATATCTCATCTAAGAAGTCTTTTCCTTTTTTTTTTAAGAAGACCTTTCCCATTCTAAAGTCATTATTAAGTCTTTAATCCTTTTAGAATCAAATTTTATTTATGGTAAGAGAAGACCATCAAATTTCTTTGTTTTGTTCCCATATGGATAACTAGTTTTTCAACAGCATTAAGGATTATTACTGCCTGTTGTATTATATATTAAGTTTTCATAAATATATGTATTTCTTCATTCTCTAGTCAGTCCAATGATCTATTTGACTAAATAGACATCAACACCAATTTCTTTTACTATAGTTTTATGTGATAGAGCAAGACTCTATCAGTTCTTCTTCAATTTTTTTCTTGGATAGGCACCTGCAGAAATGATACATATGCAGATAGAAAGTTAACTATCTGAGCAGGAAGGCCTCACAGCAGTGATTGAGGGAGATGGATGGGGAGACCATGTCTTCACTGGGTCAACTGGCTCAGAAACTGGAGAGCTTACTGAAAATGGTATGAGTGACAAGATTAGATTTGAACAGTAATAGGAGGTGCTTATCACAGTGAAATAATAATAAGCCTGTAGAGAAAAATGATGAACTTTAAATATGAAACTTCCCCAGAGGTTTTGAAAATATATTTATTAATCATGATGCTAAATTTTCTAAATATGTGTCCCTTAAGGAAGCTCTGAAATCAAAGTTCTCTAAAAAATTTCATATAGTTTATTCTTTGAGTTTAATTGTGGTCCTTATTTGGCTTTTTTTGAATAATTATTAAAAGTTGAAAACTTGGTGTCAAAAAGCTATGTTTTGTTATTGTAACTAGCTATGCTTTTAACTCTCACATAAATACTTCTATAAACTAAACTTCTAACCATTACTCTTTGCTGAAACAGTTGCATGGGCTTCTCTTCCCACTCCTGGCATGTTTAGATGGTATTATGACAGAACTGAGTAAAAATTTATGTCATAACTGGGGTGCCTGTGTGGCTGTCACTGAGCATCTGCCTTCAGCTCAGGTCATGATCCTGGATTCCTGGGATCAGGTCCCACATCAGGCTCCCTGCTTGGCAGGGAGTCTGCTTCTCCCTCTGACCCTCACCCCACTTGTGCTTTCTCACTTGCTCTCTCAAATAAATAAATAAAATATTTAAAAATTATGTCATAACTTATGTCCTGGTCATCACCATCTTTCATGCTTTCATCACAATTCATGGGTGAGTCTTTCTAACTAGTCCAGATTTCTCATGCTTCAATTACAAGTACCCTCATATAAAATTTGTGAGAAAGATGAAACAAGTATACTCTCTCACTTCTTAAACATTAAAATCTGAAGCTCAAAACTCTTAGTTTATTTTTCCATATCCTGTAATCTTTGGGTTTATAACTAAGTGCTTTACTAATATATTGCACAACAATAGACTCCTCTGGCAAACTACATTGAGTAGGATCTTCAGGAAATAGCTCAACATCTTGATTTATGTTGAAAGCAAATATCAAATCTGTTGTGATATTTCTTTGACTTTTATCTCAGTGTGGAGGTAAAACAAAGAGTGCTAAATATAAAATGATAATTTACTACCATTTTATTGTAATACAAATGAATGTAGAGAATTTTAAAATGTAGAATTACAGAAAACTAAATTTCTGGGGGTGCCTGAGTGGCTCAGTCAGTTAAGCATCTGTCTTCAGCTCAGGTCATGATCCTCGGGTCCTGGGATAAGCCCGTGTTGGGCTCCATGCTCAGCCAGGAGCCTGCTTCTTCCTCTCTCTTTGCCCCTACTCATGCTCTCTTTCTCATGCTCCCTCTCTATGTCAAAAAAATAAAATCTTTTAAAAAATTAAATTACATTTCTAATTTTTAATAAAATGCTAGTTTATAAATTATGTGTCCATAAATTTTGGATGAAGTGGTAAGAGTGCCTACAATTCCAAGAAGCAGAATGTTTTTGTATCCTCAATTATTTTATGGAATGAATTTTTTTCTAACTTACCAGGAAAATATTCTTGTTCTAAGAAGTAAAACTGCTAAAGAGCAAATAGCATGTTTGTTAATTTTCAATTATTATTTTACTCTAATCAAAATGTTAGATTTCAAGAGACTTAACTATGAGAAAGAAACTGAGGGATGCTGGAGGGGAGGTCAGTTGGGGGATGGGGTAAATGGGTGATGGGCATTAAGGAGGGCACTTGATGTAATGAGCACTGGGTATTATATGCAACTGATAAATCGCTAAATTCTCTCTCTGAAACTAATAATATACCATATGTTAACTAAATTGAATTGAAATAGAATTTTTTTTAAAATGTTAGACTTCATAATTTTAAATCTTCTTTTTTTATCAATTTGTCATTAAAAGTATACATACATGATAATAAATTGTTTTAAGATGACTACAAAGGAAAAATTTCTCTGGAATATGGTCTATTCAAGATGTGAAATAACTGAGGTGATGCTGGAAAGAGAAATAAAAACAGCTAAGAACACCTGTAGTTGAATTATTTGAAATTTTGTTTTATTATTTTGGTTGACATTTTCTAGAGTATTTAAATGTATTACTAGGATTAATTTTTCCATTTGTAAAATTGACCTTAGCTGAATGAATATTTAGCATATACAAAGTATCTGCCTCTTATGGAAAACATCTTGCTACCTTGCATAAATGACCAAGTTCAATAGTGTTCTTCCCTTATCACATAAATCAGCACGAAGTCTTTGCTATTGGCTGAAATGTACTCAGAGCTATAGTAATCACTTATGATATGAAAAATTGGCACCTTCAAGATTAAACTATTGTGCAATTCTTTTTGCATATTACTTGGATGATGATAGTGATAATGATAATTAAAAAATACTACCACTTACTCAGAACCTAAGTATAGATATATTTCAGCTATTATGTATACCTGATCTTATTTAGTTTTTACAATAATTATACTTAAAATGTTATCTGAATTCTGCATCTGAGAGCTATGGGTTCATTAAATGACATAATGGAAAGAAAGTATACATGCTTTCAGATTTGCTCTTGCCCTTATGGTCTCCTTAGGAAACAAATACCTACCCTTTATTAAACTAATTATTACCATCTCTGTTATATATATTATTATAACCATTTTATAACCACAATACAAGGCTCAGTGGAGTAAACTATTAGTTGGTTAGTAACACAGCTAAGAACTGGCATAGACAAGTTTGAAACTCAAATCAGTGTGTATTTAGAACTCACCATATAATCCATTCTGGCATCAAAAAGGTCAAGTTATACTATTTTGAAAATTTAAGATTTCACAGAAAAAGTAAATGGCTTAAGAAAACATAAAAAGATTATTACTGAGAATTGGGAGATAGGGTAATGGAGAGCACCCAAACAAAATAGCAAAAAGCAAATAATAATAATAATAATAATTTTAAAATGAGGATAAGTTAAAGGATCTCTGGGACAACATCGAGCATAGTAACATTCACATTACAGAGGAACCAGAAGAAGAGAGAGATGTGGCAGAAAATCATATGAAGAAATACTAGCTGAAGACTTTTTTAACCTGGGGAAGTAAATAAATAACCAGGGTCAAAAAGCATAGAAATCCTCAAAGAAGATGAACCCAAGAAGGTCCACACGAAGACACAAAATTAAAATTCAAAAAGTAGTGATAAGGAGAGAATTTTAAAAGCAGCAAGAGAAAAGAAAACAATTACTTTAAAGAAGAATCTCATAAAGGTATCAGCTAATAAAAACATAGACATGAAGCCAAGCATAACACTAAATAAAACCATAAATAACAAAGAAAGAGAGCAAGAGAAGAAAGAAAGAGAGAAAATGATGGAACCAACCCGAAAACACTTAACAAGATGGAAAATAGTACATTTTTATCAATAATTACTTCAAATAAAAGTGGCCAAAATGCACCGATCAAAAGACAGGATTGATTGAATAGATAAAAAACAAACAAAAAACAAGACTCATTTTATGCTTCCTACAAGAAACTCACTTCAGACTCAAAAACACATACAGACTGAAAATGAAGGGATGGTAAAAGATATTTCATGCAAAGGAAGCAAAAAAAAAAAAAAACAGGTAGAAAAGCAATACTTATATCAGGCAAATTAGACTTAAAACAAATACTATAGATTGGGAGGGAGGGGCAAGATGGCAGAGGAGTAGGCAACCTAAATTTTGTCTGGTCCCAGGAATTCAGCTAGATAGGGATGAAACCATTCTGAACACCTATGAACTCAACAGGAGATCGAAGAAAAGAATAGCAACAACTCTCTGAACAGAAAAGCGACCACTTTCTGGAAGGTAGGGCGTGCAGAGAAGTGAATCCAAGGTGATATACGGGAAGATAGATGGCGGGGGAAGGAGCCTCCATCAGCCACTATGGGCAAGTGATAAAGCAGTGGAGCACAAAATCGGAACTTTTTTTTTTTAAGATTTTATTTATTTGACAGACAAAGACACAGTGAGAGAGGGAACAGGGAGAGTGAGAGAGGGAGAAGCAGGCTTCCTGCTGAGCAGGGAGCCGGATGCGGGGCTCGATCCCAGGACTCTGGGCTCATGACCTGAGCCGAAGGCAGACTTAACAACTCAGCTTAATGACTGAGCCACCCAGGAGCCCCCAAATCAGAACTTTTTGAAGTCTGCTCCGCTGAGGGCCGTTGCTCCAGTGGCTAAGCAGGGCGTGGAACTCTCGCTGGGACAGTGTGGTCTCAGGACTCTCGGGGTCACAGAAAGACTGCAGATGCCTGAGTGTGGCAGAGCTCCCAGGTATCAGTGCAGGGAAGCCGACTGCAAAGACGGAGCAGAGGAGCGGGCTCTCAGGTCGGGGTTGCCATAAACCATGATCCGCGGCACAGTCAGGCCACTGCTCTTCCAGCAGGGACCCAACAAGTGGCAGATCCGGGGAGTCTCCCTTCCCTCCCCCGAGAGGAGCAGCGTGGGAACGCACCGCAGGGATCTGCTGGGTTTGGAGACTTCAGATGGGGTGGGATGCCAGAGATAGAAACGCTGGGTCACAGGCTGGGTGAGCACGGAGTGTGGCCTGTGGCCAGAGACTGGGGAGATGGGAGTGATTTACTGCTTTTCTCTGGGGGCCCAGTGAGGAGTGGGGCCTTGAGTTCTCGGCTCCTCCAGGCAGAGATTGGGAGGCCGCCATTTTCACTCTCCTCCTCCAAAGCTGTACAGAAAGCTTGCAGGGAACAAAAGCAACCAAGAGCAAACCCGAGCAGATTACTTAGCCCAGCCCAGCAAGGGCGGGGCAATTCCACCTCTGGCAAAGACATTTGAGAACCATGACAACAGGCCCCTCCCCCAGAAGATCAGCAAAAACAGCCAGCCAAGACCAAGTTTACTGATCAATAAGAATGGCAGACCTCCAGCACTAGGGGAATACAGCACATAGAATTCATGGCTTTTTTCCCCCTGATTTTTAGTCTTCCAAAGACAATTATTTAAATTTATTTTTTCTATTTTTTAGTTTTTATTTTTCTATTTCAAACAACATCTTATCAATCCCTTTTTTAAAAATCTTTTTTATTTTTCATTTTTAGAGTCATATTCTATCCCTTGAAACTAGTTAACCATATATATATATATATATATATATATATATATATATATATAAGTTGTTCTCTCTTTAAAATTTTGGGATACAGTTTCTTCTAACAGACCAAAATATACCCTAAATCTCTAGTGTATGGCTTTGTTCTAGTCTCCTGCCTGATCACGTTCTCTCCCTTTTTCTTTTTATTTCTCTTCTTTCTTTTTTCAACCAACTTTTTATCAATTCCTTTTATAAAATCTTTTATTTTTATCTTACACTCATATTCCATCCCTTCATTGTATTTACCCTTATTTTTGTACAAATATAAGTTTTTCTTTCTTTAAAATTTTGGGAGGCAGTTTTTTCTAACAGACCAAAATACATCCAAAATCTAGTGTGTGGCACTGATCTATTCACCAGCTGGTCATATTTGATCATATTCTTTTTTTTTTCTTTTAATCTTTTTCCTTTTCCTTTTCTTTTTCTTCTTCTTTTTTTTTTTTTCTTTCCTTCTTTCCTTTTCTTTTCCCCCAGTTTCAGGTCTCTTCTGATTTGTTTAGTGACTATTTTTCTGACATCATTGTTACCCTATTAACATTTTGTTCTCTCATTCATCTATTCTCCTCTGGACAAAAGGACAAGACGGAAAAAAAATCACTTCAAAAAAGAAAAAGAACAAGAGGCAGTACCGACTGCCAGGGAACTAATCAATATGGACATTAGAAAGATGTCAGAACTAGAGTTTAGAATGATGATTATAAAGAGACTAGCTGGGCTTGAAAAAAGCATGGAAGATATTAGAGAAACCCTTTCTGGAGAAATGAACTAAAATCTAACAAAGTCAAAATCAAAAAGGCTATTAATAAGGTGCAATCAAAAATGGAGGCTCTAACTACTAGGATAAATAAGGCAGAAGAGAGAATTAGTGATATAGAAGACCAAATGATGGAAAATAAAGCTGAGAAAAAGAGAGATAAACAACTACTGGATCACAAGGGCAGAATTTGAGAGATAAGTGATACCATAAGATGACAAAATATTAGAAAAATTGGGATTCCAGAAGAAGAAGAGAGACAGGGGCAAAAGGTATATTGGAGCAAATTATAGCAGAGAACTTCCCTAATTTGGGGAAGGATACAGGCATCAAAATCCAGGAGGCACAGAGAACCCCCTCAAAATCAATAAAAATAGGTCAACACCCCAACATCTAATAGTAAAACAGAAAGGACTGGCATGATATATTCAGAGCACTAAATGAGAAAAATATACAGCCAAGAATACTATATCCAGCTAGGCTGTCAGTGAAAATTGAAGGAGAGATAAAATACTTCCAGGACAAACAAAAATTAAAGGAATTTGCAAACACAAAACTGCCCCTACAAGAAATATTGAAAGGGGTCCTCTAAGCAAAATGAGAGTCTAAAGGTAAGATGGACCAGAAAGGAACACAGACAATATACACTAACAGTCACCTTACAGGCAGTACAATGGCATTATATTCATATCTTTCAATAGTTACCCTGAATGTAAATGGGCTAAATGCCCCAATCAAAAGTCACAGGCTATCATATTGAATAAAAAAACAAGACCCATTGATATGCTGTCTGCAAGAGACTCATTTTAGACCCAAAGACACCTCCAGATTGAAAGTGAGGTGGTGGAAAATCATTTACCGTGCTAATGGACACCAAAAGAAAGCAGGGAGGCAATCCTTATATCAGACAAATTCGATTTTAAACCAAAGACTATAATAAGAGATGAGGAAGGACACTTTATCCTACTTCAAGGGTCTATCCAACAAGAAGATCTAACAATTGTAAATATGTATGCCCCTAACATGGGAGCAGCCAATTATATAAGCCAATTAATAACAAAAGCAAAGAAACACATTGACAACAATACAATAATAGTAGGGGACTTTAATACCCCCTCACTAAAATGGACAGATCATCTAAGCAAAAGATCAACAAGGAAATAAAGACTTTAAATGAAAGAATGGACCAAATGGACTTCACAGACATATTCAGAACATTCCATCCCAAAGCAACGGAATACACATTCTTCTCTAGTGCCCATGGAACATTCTCCAGAAGAGATCACATCCTGGGTCACAAATCAGGTCTCAACCGGTACCAAAAGATTGGGATTATTCCCTGCATATTTTCATAACACAATGCTTTGAAACTAGAACTCAATCAGAAGATAAAGTTGGAAAGAACTCAAGTACATGGAGGCTAAAGAGCATCCTACTAAAGAATGAATGGGTCAACCAGGAAATTAAAGAAGAATTTAAAAAAATTCATGGAAACAAATGAAAATGAAAACACAACTATTCAAAATCTTTGGGATGCAGCAAAGGCGGTTCTAAGAGGAAAATATATAGCAATACAAGCCTTTCTCAAGAAACAAGAAACATTTCAAATATGCAACCTAACCCTACACCTAAAGGAGCTGGAGAAAGAGCAGCAAATAAAGCCTAAACCCAGCAAAAGAAGAGAAATAATAAAGATCAGAGCAGAAATCAATGAAATAGAAACCAAAAGAACAGTAGAACAGATCAACGAAACTAGGAGCTGGTTCTTTGAAAGAATTAACAAGATTGATAAACCCCTGGTTAGACTTATCAAAAAAAAAAAAAGAGAAATGATCCAAATCAACAAAATCATGAATGAAAGAGGAGAGATTACAACCAACACCAAAGAAATACAAACAATTCTAAGAACATATTATGAGCAACTCTATGCCAGCAAATTAGATAATCTGGAAGAAATGGATGCATTCCTACAGATGTATCAACTACCAAAACTGAACCAGGAAGAAATAGAAAACCTGAACAGTCCTATAACCACTGAGGAAATTGAAGCAGTAATCAAAAATCTCCCAACAAACAAGAGCCCAGGGCCAGATGACTTCCCAGAGGAATTCTACCAAACATTTAAAGAATTAATACCTATTCTTCTGAAACTGTTCCAAAAAATAGAAATGGAAGGAAAACTTCCAAACTCGTTTTATGAAGCCAGCAAAAACCTTGATCCCAAAATCAGACAAAGACCCCATCAAAAAGGAAAATTATAAACCAATATCCTTGATGAACATGGATTCAAAAATTCTCACCAAAATACTAGCCAATAGGATCCAACAGTACATTAAAAGACTTATTCACAATGACCAAGTGGGATTTCTCCCTGGGCTGCAAGGTTGGTTCAATATCCACAAATCAATCAATGTGATACAATACATTAATAAAAGAAAGAACAAGAACCATATGATCCTCTCAATAGATGCAGAAAAAGCATTTGAGGAAGTACAGCATCCTTTCTTGATCAAAACTCCTCAGAGTATAGGGATAGAGGGTACATACCTCAATATCATAAAAGCCATCTATGAAAAACCCACAGCAAATATCCTTTTCAATGGGGAAAAACTGAGAGCTTTTCCCCTAAGGTCAGGAACATGGCAGGGATGTCCACTATCACCCCTGCTATTCAACAAAGTACTAGATGACCTAGCCACAGCAATCAGACAACAAAAAGAAATAAAGGCATCCAAATCAGAAAAGAAGTGAAACTCTCACTCTTTGCAGATGATATACTTTATGTGGAAAACCCAAAAGACTCCACCCCAAAACTGCTAGAACTCATACAGGAATTCAGTAAAGTGGCAGGATATAAAATCAACACACAGAATTCAGTGGCATTTCTATACACCAACAACAAGACAGAAGAAAGAGAAATTACAGAGTTGATCCCATTTACAATTGCACCCCAAACCATAAGATACCTAGGAATAAATCTAACCAGAGGTAAAGAATCTGTACTCAGAAAACGATAAAAAACTCATGAAAGAAATTGAGGAAGAAATGGAAAAACGTTTCATGCTCATGGGTTGGAAGACCAAACATTGTGAAGATGTCAATGCTATCTAGAGCAATCTACACATTTAATGCAATCCCTATCAAAATACCATCCATGTTTTTCAAAGAAATGGAACAAATAATCCTAAAATTTGTATGGGACCAGAAAAGGCCCCGAATAGCCAGAGGAATGTTGAAAAAGAAAAGCAAAGCCAGTGGCATCACAATTCCAGACTTCAAGCTCTATTAGAAAGCTGTCATCATTAAGACAGTATGGTACTGGCACAAAAACAGACACATAGATCGAGACAGAATAGAGAGCCCAGAAATGGGCCCTCAACTATGTGGTCAACTCATCTTTGACAAAGGAGTAAAGAATGTCCGATGGAAAAAACACAGTCTCTTCAACAAATGGTGTTGGGAAAATTGGACAGCCACATGAAGAAGCATTAAACTGGACCATTTCCTTACACCACATACAAAAATAAACTCAAAATTGTTGAAAGACCTAAATGTGAGACAGGAGTCCATCAAAATCCTAACGGAGAACACAGGCAGCAACCTCTTCGACCTCAGCCGCAGCAACTTCTTCTTACAAACATCATCAAAGGCAAGGGAAGCAAGTGCAAAAATGAACTTGATAAAGATAAAAAGATAAAAAGCTTTTGCTCAGCAAAGGAAACAGTCAACAAAACCAAAAGACAACCGACAAAATGGGAGAAGATATTTGCAAATGACATATCAGATAAAGGGCTAGTACCCAAAATCTAGAAAGAACTTCTCAAACTCAACACCCAAAGACCCACTAATCTAATCAAGAAATGGGCAGAAAACATGAACAAACATTTTTCCAAAGAAGACATCCAAATGGTCAACAGACACATGAAAATGTGCTCAACATCACATGGCATCAGGGAAATCCAAATCAAAACCTCAAATGAGATACTACTTCATACCTGTCAGGATGGCTAAAATTAACAAGTCAGGAAACGACAGATGTTGGCGGGGATGTGGAGAAAGGGGAACCCTCCTACACTGTTGGTGGGAATGCAAGCTGGTGCAGCCACTCTGGAAAATAGTATGGAGATCCTCAAAAATTTGAAAATAGGACTACCCTACGACCCAGCAATTGCACTACTGGGTATCTACCCCAAAGATACAAATGTAGGGATCTGAAGGGGCACGTGAACCCCAATGTTTATAGCAGCAATGTCCACGCTAGCAAAACTATGGAAAGAGCCAAGATGTCCATCAACAGATGAATGGATAAAGAAGATGTGGTATACACACACACACACACACACACACACACACACAATGGAATATTATGCAGCCATCAAAAGGAATGAAATCTTGCCATTTGCAATGACACGGATACAACTGGAGGGTATTATGGTGAGCGAAACAAGTCAATCAGAGAAACACATGTATCATATGATCTCACTGATATGAGGAATTCTTAATCTCAGGAAACAAACTGAGGGTTGCTGGAGTGGTGGGGTGTGGGAGGGTTGGGGTGGCTGGGTGATAGACACTGGGGAGGGTATGTGCTATGGTGAGCTCTGTGAATTGTGTAAGACTATTGAATCACAGACCTGTACTTCTGAAACAAATAATACATTATATGTTAAAAAAAAAAAGAAGATATTAGGAAGGGTAAAATGAAGTGGGGGGAATTGGAGGGGGAGACAAACCATGAGAGACTATGGACTCTGAGAAACAAACTGAGGGTTCTAGAGGGGAGGGGGTTGGGGGGATGGGTTAGCCTGATGATGGGTATTAAAGAGGGCACATATTGAATGGAGAAGTGGGTGTTATACGCAAACAATGAATCATGGAACACTACATCAAAAACTAGTGATGTAATGTATGGTGATTAATATGACATAATAAAATAAAAAAATAAAAAATAAATAAAAAATAAAAAATACAATATATTGGGATAAAATTCTATAGCAGGAGGCAAGAAAAAAAAAAGCATGTCATAAGTATTAAAGGATCAATCCAACCAGAAGATATAACAATTGTAGATATCTATGTATTTAATATTGGAGCATCTGAATACATAAAGCAAATATTAACAGATATAAAGGGAGAAATGGACAGAAAAACAATCATAATAGGGAATTTTAGCATCCCACTAACATCAATGGATAGATGATCCACACAGAAAACCAACAAGGAAATGGTTGGTGTGATCATTAGGACAAATGGACTTAACAGATATACAGAATATTCCATCCAAAAAACAGCAGAATACACATTCTATTTCAGTGTACATGGAACATTCTCCAGGATAGATCACCCTACTGGTTGATATGCTTGATAAACAGATTTAAAAATCCTCAACAAAATATTAACAAACCAAATTCAGCAATACATTAAAAAATCATTCACCACAACCAAGTGGGATTTATTCCAGGTTTCTGGATGGTTCAATATCCACAAATCAATCAACATGATACATCACATTTACAAAAGGAAGGATAAAAACCATATGATCAGCTCAAAAAATGCAGAAAAGGCATTTGATAAAATTTAACATCTGTCATGATAACCCTATACAAAGTGGATATAGAGGGAACATACCTCAACATAAGAGAGGTCACATAAAAAATCCTCAGCTAACATGATATTCAATGATGAAAAACTGGGAGCTCGGGGCGCCTGGGTGGCTCAGTTGGTTAAGCGACTGCCTTCGGCTCAGGTCATGATCCTGGAATCCCGGGATCGAGTCCCACATCGGGCTCCCTGCTCAGCAGGGAGTCTGCTTCTCCCTCTGACCCTCTTCCCTCTCGTGCTATTTCTCATTCTCTCTCTCTCAAATAAATAAATAAAATCTTTAAAAAAAAAAAAACTGGGAGCTCTTAGGAACTAGACAAGGATGTCCATTCTCACTTCTTTTATTCAACATAGCACTGGAAGTCCTAGCTACAGCAATCAGACAAGAGAAAGGAATAAAATCATCTAAATTGGTAAAGAATATGTAAAACTTTCTTTCTTTGTAGATGACATGACACTATATATAGAAAACCCTAAAGACACCACCAAAAAACTACTAGAACTCATAAATGAATTTGCTTAATTTGTAGGATACTAAATGAACATATATTAATCTGTTGCCTTTCTATACACTAATAGCAAAGTAGCAGAAAGAGAAATTAAGAAAACAATCTCATTCAGAATTGCACCAAAAAGAATAAAATACCTATGCATAAACTTAACCTAAGAGTGAAAGACCTGTACTCTGAAAACTATAAAACATTGATGAAAGAAATTGAAGATGACACAAACAATAAAAAGATATACCATGTTCATGGATTAGGAGAATTAATATTGGTAAAATATTTATACTACCTGAAGAAATTTACATTTTCAATATAATCTCTATCAAAATGTCAATAGTATTTTTTTAATAGAACTACAACAAATAATCTTAAAATTTCTATGGAACCACAAAGCCTTATATAACCAAAGCAATCTTGACAAGGAAAAAAATCTGAAGGTATCACAATCCCAAATTTCAAGATATACTACACAGTTATAGTAATCAAAACAGTATGGCACTGCACAAATAAAGACACATAGGACAACGGAACATGATAGAAAGTCTAGAAATAAACCCATACTTATATGGTCAATTAATCTACCACTAAGAATGAAAGAATATACAATGGCGAATGGACAGTCTCTTCAAGGAATGGTGTGGGGAAAACTGGACAGCTACATGCAAAAGAATGAAACTAAACCACTTTCTTACAGCACACACACACACACACACATGCAAAATAGATTAAAGACATAAATGTGAGACCTGAAATCACAAACCTCCTAAAAGCAAACATAGGCACTAATTTCTTGGATATCAACTTTAGTAACATATTTATGGGTATGTTTCCTCAGGCAAGAGAAACCAAAGGAAAATAAAGTATTTTGGAACTATGACAAAATAAAAAGCCATTGAACAGTGAAAGAAATCACCAACAAAATGAAGAGGCACTCTACTGAATTGGAGAAGATATTTGCAAGTTATATATCTAATAAGTGGTAAACATATAAACATATAAAAACATACAGAGAACTTATATAACTCAACACCAAAAAAACCCAAATAATCTAATTAAAAAATAGGCAGAGGAGGTGAATAGACATTTTTCTAAAGAAGACACACAGATGGCCAACATACACATAAAAAGATGTTTGACATCACTAATCCCTGGGGAAATGCAAATCAAAACCACAATGAGGCATGACCTTACACCCGTCAGAATGGCTAGCATCAAGAAGAGAAGAAACAAGTGTTTGCAGTGATGTGGAGAAAAAGGAAACCTTGTTCTCTCTTGGTGTGAATCAAATTTGGTGTAACCACTGTAGAAAACAGTATGGTGTTTCCTCAACATATTAAAAATGGAAATGCCATACAATCCAGTCATTCCACTGCTGCATATTTACAATACCCAAAGTAGAGAATCAACCTTAGTGTTCATTGATAGATGAATAAAGAAGATATGATATCTATATCTATCTATCTAAATATATACATACATATATATCTATATAGATATATAGATAAATATATATACATACATACATACAACACATACATACAATGGGATATTATTTAGCCATAAGAAAGAATGAGATTTTGCTACTTGTGACAACATGGATGGACCTAGAGAGTAATATGCTAAGTATGATAAGTCAAAGAAAGACAAATACTCTATGATTTCACTTACATGTGGAACCCAAAAAGAAAACAAATGAACAGAGAGACAAACAAGAAAACAGAAACAAACCAATAAAAACAGAGACAAACTGGTGGTTTCCAGAAGGGAAGAGAGTGGGGGATGGGCAAAACAGGCAAAGGGGAGTGGGAGATACAAACTTCCTATTATGCAATTAATGAGTCATGGGGATGCAAGGTACAGCATAGGGAATATAGTCAGAGTTATTGTAGTAGCATTGTATGGTGTCAGATGGTAGCTACACTTGTGGTGAGCAATACATAACATATAGAGTTATGTTATGTACTAAGCTATACACCTGAAATTAATGTAACATTGTGTGTGAACTATACTTCAACAAAAAATGAAAAAAATATTTTTTTTAGTTTGTCAACACTTATTTTTACAATATCCATATTTTCCCTATATATTATGTGAAAATAAATTACTAATGTTTTTATCAATTCATCTTTTTTCATAAGTCAAGATACTGAAATGAATTCATTGGCTATAAAGTATACATTTGCAATGGTATCTAATCAGCTTGAGTGTTATAAGGCATACTTTTCTGCCATATGAAATAACTCTGGTTTCTATTGTTATCATTAATATTAAATTGCCTTATTAAAAAAATACAATACCCTAATATTTTGCACTGTATAACCTTTTTAATGTTATTTATATTATTATTATTTCTTTGTTTTTTTAAGATTTTTATTTTATTGTGGTAAGAACACTTAGCATGAGACATCCTCTTAATGGGTTTTTATGTGCAAAATACAGTACTATTAACTATAGGTACAATGTTCTACAGCAGATCTCTAGAACTTATTTATCTTGCTTAAATGAAACCTTATGCCTGTTGATAAGCAAATCCCCATTTCACCCCAGCTCCAGCCTCTGGCAACCATCATTCCATTCTTGAGTATGAATTTGAGAATTTGACTATTGAAGGTACATCATAAAGTGGAATCATACAGTATTAGTCCTTCTGTGACTGACTTATTTCACTCAGTATAATGTCTTTCAGGTTCACCCATATTGTCACATATTGCAGAATTTCTTTTTTTAATAACTAAATAATATTCCATTGTATGTATACATACCAAATTGTCTTTATCCATTTATCTGTCAGTGCACATTGAGGTTGCTTCCATATCTTGGCTATCATGAATAGTGCTGAGATAACTATGGGAGTGCTAATATCTCTTTGAGATACTAATATTAGTTCTTTTAGATAAATATCTAGAAGTGCAATTACCTGATCATATGGTAGTTCTATTTTTATTTTTTAAATTTTTTCTGATGAGGGATTTTTCTTAAATCTAGTAGAGTTAACATTCACTATTTGACCTTTAGCTCATTCATTTGAGAATGGATTTTTACCTAGGGAATATTTTACATGTATTTCATATAAATGAATCTTATTCTTTAATAAACAAAGTGAAAACATATAGTGTCTCATGTATATTTCAGAGAATTTTTTCCAGTGGTCCTGTATATATGCAAATAATAACTGGAAAATGGGATGTGAACAAACATTTTAAGATGTAGATTTCCTTAGAATAGAACAAGTAATAGGAGTTCAGGAAAGAAATAATAAATGGCAATTTATGGAGTACTCTAGATACCAATTTAATTAGAGATAAATTTGTTGTCCAAATAATGAGACTGGCATGTGCCAAAAATGGTTTATTCTTAATTGCTTGCTCTCCCTTTTAATTGGATTTTGAAATTGTTTAATGATACAAGCAAGGCCTTTCAAATACTGATCACTTGAGACCAAATCCAAATTGCATTTGGTACACTCAACGAACACAGCAGGGACTTCAGTTTGTAAAAGTATATATCAAGTTAATCAAATGCTGAAATAAAGTGAATTATCTCTTAAATTTATGCCTGGCTCTTGTGAGGATTAAATGAGACAAGGCATATAAAGTGCTTAGTAGTGTGTCTGGCACATAGTAGGGGCTTAGTAAGAAAAAAATGTTACCATAAACAAAAAAATTTCAATAAATTTATGCTATTTTGACACACAGAATCATATCTGTGAGGAAAACAAATACTCCAAGATTTCTCATCTTACTCTTTAGTGATTTCTTGAGTTGGCTGCTGAAATATTTGGCACACATACATTGTCCTATTCCTCTTTCTAAACATTCTTATCTCCATAATCCTTCCCAAACCACCAATTCAAACTAATCCCATTTTCTCTTTTTTTCTTAATGCTGTGTGCACTATGCTTTATTATTATCAATTTCATTTTAATCTTGCTCAATTTTCTACCTCATCTTCAATTTTTTTGCCATGACCAAAGTTGACTCTCCCTCTATTATACCACAATCAGTGTTGCCTTTTCCTTCTATTTCTATCATTCTATATACTGCAGTTACCTTAATCTGTAATTTACCTACTTTCCCCCAACTTCTTCAAGTCAAAGTGAATTCATTCATTTGATTTATGAATATAATTTAATAAGTGCTTTCTGTGTCCCAGGTAGAATCCTAGGTGCTTGAGATATACATCAGTGAACATACTAGACAAAAATCTTTGCACAGGGATAGCTTTCACTCTAGTTGGGGGTGGAAGATAGACCATAAAAATAAATACAAAAAATGAGATTATAATGAAAGTTAAAATTTGAGAATTTCTATTAAATAAAAAAAATTAAAGGGGATGGGCATGAACAAGTAGGTTCATAACTGGAGAGGAATTTTACCTGAAGATGAATTGTACCTGGAGACTTTGGACTTTAGATTTTAGAGTTGATGCTGGAATGAGTTAAGTTTTGGGGACTGTTGGGATATATTTTGCATGTGAGAAGAATAAGAATTGGGGTTGAGAGGGCAGGGGCAGAGTACAATGAACCGAATGTTTGTGTCCCCTTCATATTCTTACGCTAAAATCTAAATTCCAAATATGTGGGGGATTTAGGAGGTAACTAGGTTATAAGAGTAGAGCTCTCGGGAATGGATTAGTGCTCTTCTAAAAGGTAACCCAGGAGCGCTCATCCTCTTTTTGCCATGTGAAGTTGCAATGAGAAGTCTGCAATTTGGAAGAGAGATCTCATCAGAACCCAACCATGCTAGCACTTTAACCTCAGAATTCCAGCCTCCAGAATTATGAGAAAGAAATATATTTCTATTATTTATAAGCCATTCTGTATGGTATTTTTTTATAGCAGCCTGAACTAAGACAGGAGGGTACATTTCATTTTGAAATAAAATGGTCAGAGCAGGGCTTATTGAGCAAAGGGAGGTGGAGAAGATAAAGACATTTGCCTAATGGATATTTGGGGGAAGAGCATTTCATGTAAAAAGAAAAAGCTAGTTTAAAAGATAAGGGTTTATGAGAATCGAAGAGGGTATTATATCTAGAATACAGTGAGTAGGAGGTAGTTAGGTGGAAAGGAAGTCAGGGACATAAACAGTGGTCAGATCTTGTATAGCGTACTAGGCCATGAAGGTTATATCCTATGTTATTTCTACAGAGGGGAAAGGAGAGATATTGGAGGATTTTGAGCAGAACAGTGTTAAGATCTGGATTACATTTTAGAAGATTTACTGTGTTTGCTATGTTGAGAACAGAAAACACTGAGGATGGGATAGGATGGCAAAGATGGAAAAAAACAAAGTTTCCGTTTCATTTATTCCCATTTGATGTCCATATAATCAATGCCATAATCTATTTATTCTGAAGTTCACTTTTTCTACTTTCTAGGTAAGTCTCAGGTTATATTTTTCTTTTATTGCATTACCTGCTGTCAGTATCAGTAACTATAACATCCATTTCTATCATTTATTATATAGCTGAACATCAAAGATCTTTAACTCATTTTACTCCATTGATATTTACATCACCTTACAGCCTGGCTACATCCTAAATCCTAGAAACACAAAACATATCCCACTTCTGGATTGTGAATTTGTTCCAACACCTCTCTCCTCAAAGTTCTTATCTCATCTTCCAAAATCATCACAGCTTTTGGATGAAGTCAACAGAACAGACTTTGATATACATTACCTAATTTCACCAAGATTGTTAATATTCCCCAGCAGCATGAAATTGTATCTTAATATAAGTTGCAAACTCAGGGCACCTGGGTGGCTCAGTCAGTTAACTGACTGCCTTTGACTCAAGTCAGGATCCCAAAGTCCCGGGAACCCGTCTGCTTCTCCCTGCCCCTCCCCTGCTCTCTGTGTCTATCTCCCTCTCTCTCTCAAATAAATAAATAAAATCTTTAAAAATAAATAAATAAATTTCAGACTTAGCTATAACAAATACATTCTTAGTACTACCATCCTTGTCAATTTACTAATGTCATTTTCCTGCTTGAAATCTTTTCCTTTATATTTGACCTCTCAGTTCCTCAAGGCCTATTACGTGTTTTACCTTCTTCATGAAGATTGCTCTACAACTTCCAGTCAGCATAGATCTTCTCTTCTTCCAACAACAAATTAGTTGAGCAACATATGTTTAATGAGTACCAGCTAGGTCTCTGGCACTGTACCAAATTTTGAAGAGTCAGATTTTAATCACTAATGAATGTGTTATTACAAACTAAGGGCTCAGAAGGAAAAATTACATAATAAAATAACAACATATAGTCAAGGAATTTGAAATAGCCAAGGAAGCAAGAAGCTGACAACTGACCTGAGATGTACAAATGAACTGGAGTTATTTAGATAAATGAGGTTGGAGATGGACAGGGCAACTCTTTCTGGTGATAATCAGCAGTATGTTAACCATACCTCAGATTTCTGCTTAGATTCAATGCATTATCTTATTTTTTATCACATATATGTTCCTCTGTTTTTTTACATTTCTGAGTTTTGCTTTACTTTTTCTTCTCTAAAGCCTACTTGATGTTAAAGTCCATGTCTCACTTATTTCGACTTTCCTATTTTACCACCAATTCCAGTTTCACAATTGTTTGTTTGTTTATAAGTAATCTCTGTGCCAAATGTGGGGCTCAAACTCATGACCCAGAGATCAAAAGTTGCATGTTCTACCTACTGAGACAGCCAGGCGCCCCCTCCACTATAATTCAGAGAGAGCTAGGTGTGAATTGAGTACTTGGTAAATAATTTTTAGAATCAAATTAAGACACCTGTCTTTTAATCATTGTGCAATATTTATTTATTTTTTTAAAGATTTTATTTATTTGAGAGAAAGAGAATGAGAGATAGAGAGCACGAGAGGGAAGAGGGTCAGAGGGAGAGGCAGACTCCCTGCTGAGCAGGGAGCCCGATGTGGGACTCGATCCCGGGACTCCAGGATCATGACCTGAGCCGAAGGCAGTCGCTTAACCAACTGAGCCACCCAGGTGCCCAATTGTGCAATATTTAATCTAAGTGTTGTCTACCTTTAACTTATGGTTAAGATAAAAACCCATCAATGTTAATTAAAACATGGAGTGAGATAATGGGTTTGATTCAAAATAGAGGATCATATTTTTTAATTCATTGCTCCATTTCTTTTTCTTCTAAATTTCCACTATCAGAGGCAACATTGTATTTCCAGAATGTTTTGTGTCCTGAGGAGATAGTTCAAGAGAAGTGTGAAAACATGTGCACATGAATTTCATTGCACTGTTATTTATAAAAGATAATAGAAACAAAATATGAAGCAGTAGGGAGACAGTAATTATATTATGCTACATCAACTTAATGGACTATTATACAGACATTAAAATTAATGGTTATAAACTATCTGCATCATCTTGAAAAATGCATTTAATAATGAAAATCTAAAAACTTAATATTCTATCTCTTCAATGAGTGATAACATTTAAAAAGTATGCATGTGGCCAAAAACTGGAAAAAGGGATGGAAAATAGACACATGATTTGTTAAAGTGGACAGTTTACTAGTGATATTTTTGATAGTTTTTATCTTTATAATATATAGGTAACAATATTAAACAGCACTAAGGAAATGTTTTAAATTTATATAGTTATATGTTATTGGTTAATCAAGGGATGAATATGTATATTTGAATATATAAAAAAGACTAGATCAAACATGTATTTCTCCTTGTCCATAAATAATAATTAAAATTTTAACTGTCATATATATGTCCAAATCCATCCTCCAATATTTTTTCTTTTGCTTCTGTTATAAAGGATTCTTTTATCTCCAGATTATCTACTGCATTTCAACTACTCATAGCCTGCAAATGAGTTTTGGCATCTTTCCCATAGTCTTATGCAGGTTCAACAAAGTGTTTTACACATAATTGGTAAATTCATTTGTTTCATTACTTCTATCAGGTGTGACAAAAATTCTAACACCTTTTTTTTACTTTAACTGATTAAAATTACTGTTATTTTGACAATTTTGTATACTTTTAGAATCAACAATGCTAGATTTTGTTTACAGGTTATTTATGAAGAATAGTATGAAATCTCCATACCAGCTGCAATATATTGTTGACCTTTCCAAAGAACATTTGCTATTATTTTTCTCTCTGTGCCCTTGTCTTTCTTTTTCTCTCTGGTTTTACAATAGGCTACAGTGTTTTCTGGAGTGAAAATGATGATCATAACTGTTGTAATTCTGAAGTTTCTTCAAGTGAAAAAGGATTTATAACTCTTACATTATCTATAATTCTGTCTGTATTTGGAACAAAACGTTATTAGATTAACACTGGAAAATGATTTTTAAAAATTTATATTGTCAAAAAATACTTCTTTAATATAAACCTAACATCTCCTAATATAATTTTGCAAATACCCAAGTTTTACAAAGTATAACTTGAATATATTTCTATACTCTTTTTCAGCCTTAGTATTTCTTCTCCAATTATTAAAGACATTGAAACATAATCCTTTTTGCACATTGAAATATTCAGCTTACTTTGTCTACTGCCTTTTTTAGTTAATCAAAAAGTTTTGCTAATATTGGTCCAAAACCTCAACACAAAATAATATTGCATATTACTTATATCTTTTCATAAACTTCATAAACATGTAAGTTTGTTGGGTTAGATTTTTGTAATTATAATATCATTTCAATATACAAATTGTATCCACCATTTAACAGCTTAACACAAAATTTTAATAAAATCATATTGGATTATTGAGTTTCAGTATGGTAGAAACCCAAGTAGGAATATATAACATCTGGATAACAATATTAAGAATAATTTTAAAAGTCTTCTCCAAATTTATCCATTAAAGACTGGCTTTACAAAATCAGCATAAAATTTTAACTATTTCTAAAAGGTATCTTACCTGTCAAAAATATATTTTTGAGTTACTGGCATGAGTAAAGCTATTTCAGTTTTAGTTGCAATGCATCAGAATTCTCTAGAAGCCTAATTTAATATTTGAGGCTTTTCATTAGTGTTTTAAGAACTATTAAATGTCAAGCCAGATAATATACACTGTGGAGTCTATATTGTAAAATCTGGACTGGAGGAATGGATAGGTCATGCTTCTTAATGTCTCCCATTTCTAAAACCCGTTCTAGGACATCTGTCCCATAGTTTCCTATGGCTCTGGTCATTTCTTAATGCATTGGTGGCCATGCTGCCTAACACATGACTTTCCTACTATGACCACAGCCAATTGGGTCAAGGGAGAGCATTTATCTCAAGGGAAGATCATTCACATGTTAGTCAGTGGACTTTATAAAATTTCTTAATAAGGAATGTTTTAGTTGACAGGAGGAGATGACAAAATTAAACCTGTAAGATTCTTTTGGTGAGGAAATTGAAAGTGTTATGTTATGCAAAGCAACTCTTTAATAGCAGCTACTGAATGTGAAAGACACAGGAGAAAAGGGTAGCAGAGACTACATGGAGAAAGAAAGAAAAAAATTACTATGACTACTACTGCTACTACATAGAAATAACTGGTGAATAGCAACAGAAAGGTAGAGGGAGTGTGTAAATCATGTAAATGATACAGTACTGAAATGAAGATGTATTCTTACTGCAGATTTTGAAGCAATATAAGATCATCACAGGGTATCCTGGTTTCTACAGCAACTCTAGATCCTGAATTATCTCCTGGTTCCCCTCATCTATTTTACAAGAGGCATGACTATATTGCAGTTCTGAATTCTATCTGCATGGTCTGGTCTATCCACTATTTCTGGGTTCTTATGAGTCCTGGCTATAAGAAGGAATTTCACTCTCTTTTTATTTCCTTGTTCATTTCCTTGTTTTTCAACCAGCTCTCTTTTTCTAATCTAAATAACGTGATATCTAAAGAAGCTTAATACAGAATCCAGCTAATATAAGAGGAAGAGTTAACATCTTTAAGTGTTTATTGGTCCTTTATTAAAAGTTTCATGGCCCTGAAAATACTTCAAATAGAAGTTAAAACAAGAAATATAATCTACTGCATATAAATATATAAATATTACTAACTCAACCATTTTCTTAATAAATCAACTTCTTAAAATGTAATTGTTCAATAACAGAGTCAAGCACATATGTGATCTAGTTCCTCATGCTATAAAAAAAAATTGTGCTTGGAACTAACTAAATACTTTCAGAACAATCTGTAAACATCTAGGACCTCACATTAAGAAGTCCCCCAAGAGAAAGGGGAACCCTCTTACACTGTTGGTAGGAATGCAAGTTGGTACAGCCACTTTGGAAAACAGTATAGAGGTTCCTCAAGAAGGTAAAAAAAATAGAGGTACCCTACCACCCAACAATTGCCCTACTAGGTATTTACCCCAAAGATACAAATGTAGTGATCCAAAGGGGCACCTGCATCCCAATGTTTATAGCAGCAATGTCCACAATAACAAAACTATGGAAAGAGCTGAGATGTCATCCATCAACAGATGAATGGATAAAGAAGATGTGGGATATATATATATATATATATATATATATATATATATATATATATATATATATATATATACAATGGACTATCACTCAACCATCAGAAAGGATGAAATCTTACCATTCATATAGATATGGATGGAACTGGCAGGTATTATGCTGAGCAAAATAAGTCAATCAGAAAGACAATTGTCATGTGGTTTCACTCATATGAGGAATGTATGAAACAGAGCAGAGGACTGTAAGGGAAAGGAGGGAAAAACAGAATGGGAAGAAATCAGAGAGGGAGACAAACCATGAGAGACTTTTAACTATGGGAAAGAAACTGAGGGTTGCTGGAGGGGAGGCAGCTGGGGGGATGGGGTAACTGGGTGATGGGCATTAAGGAGGGCATGTGATGTGAGGAGCACTGGGTGTTATATGCAACTGATGGAGTACTGAACTCTACATCTGAAACTAATGATGTTTTATATGTTGGCTAAATGAATTTAAAAAAAAAAGTCCTCTAACAAAGAATTGTGTGCATAAATGAAATTTTTGGGTATAAGGAATTGCCATTAGCAGTGCAAAGAATTATGTCAATATAAGAACAAGGAAACTTATAGTAACTTTATAGTCATATTTCAATTAGTTATTTCCTTATATTTATTGTCCCTCCTAAAAACCAAAAGGGAGTTTCCCTTTTTATATTTAAAAATAAATACTCATTTTTAGCTTTAATATTAAAGAATATGTATCTTTGAGAAATCAGTGGGATGAACAGTTATTCTTCATATGATATTAATAAAAATGAAAGAACATGCTGCAGATATTTGGAAATAAATTTAAATAATAGTATAAAATGAGAAACTATAATAGGAAAATTTGAAAGGTAATAGAGAAAATAAATCTTAAGAGAAATTAACAAAGGAGAGGAAAGATAAGCATAAAATGTAGATAGAAACAATCTTTTAAAAGCTTACAAAGATAAAGTATTTGGAACTCAAGTAGAACAATAAGGGGGAACAGAAGTAAAGTATATACATATATAGACAGAGCCTAAAATATACTTAAGAAATAACTATGAGTATCTGTAATTCAAGCATCTTCTCAAGCTTTAATGAAGTATTTGTGGGAGGGAACTCTTATAAGTATACAGGATTTTGATGGTATTGTTTTGATTTATATTATTAATTTTAAAACAAAATAAATAGTCTTTCAATTTGATAAATTGCTTTGCTTAATATGTTGAGTACTATGCTAGTCTATTTTTTAAAGTGAATCCCTTTATCACCTCCTCAAGATTTCATAAGTATTTACTTGTTCTATTTAATCTGTTAATTTCTCCACCTAATTTGTGGAGTCCTTTGTTCCTGCTATGTGGATTGCTTGCAGTTTAGGCTTGCTGTACAGTTGTCATTCTAAAATGAAACAACATGTCTCCCAGGTTCAATAGAGTCTTTCCTGCATCTCACATTTTTCTTCTATATTATTTACTCTCATATTTTTACTGGATAAATCTTCAGAGAACTTCTTAATCTTCCCAGTCTTTGCTAGTCTGAAAATATCTTTTTTGGGCTTTCAGACCTAATTTTTTGGAATCAAATTCTCATTTGAGCTTTCCTTTACAATACTGAAGATCTTTTCCCTTTTTCTTTTTCCAGCTTTATTGAGATGTAATTGACAAATAAAATCGTATACATTTAAAGTGTAAAATATAATTTTAATGTATGTATAAAATATCACAATCAAGTAAGGTGATGGATATATATATATATATACACACACATATATTTTTTCAGTGTGCACTGAAAATGCTTAAGATATACTCTCTTAGCAAATTTAAAGTATACAATATAGTATTATTATTTATAGGCACCATGTTGTACATTAGATCCTCAGAACTTATTCATCATAACTGAAAGTTTGTACCCTTTGACCAACATTCCCCATTTTTGCCACCACCACCCCCAGCCCCAGCCCCTGGTAACTGCCATTCTATATTCTGTTTCTATGAGTTCAACTTTTTTTTTTTTTTTAGATTTCACATATAAGTGATATCATACAATATTTCAGTATTTGTCTTTTTCTCTTTGGTTTATTTCACTTAGTATAATGCCCTCCAATTTCATCCATGTTGTCCCAAATGATTGGATTTCCTTTCTTTTTTAAGGCTGACTAATATCCCATTGTTTTCCACATCCTCTATTGCTGATGAGAAATATCCTTCTAGTCTAACTGTGGTCCTTTCATGGATACCTTATTCCTGCCTCCCTCCCCCATTCTTCAAGCATGTAGGGCACTCTCATTATCCTCAATTGTTCTGAAATTTTAAAATGGTGTGTTGTGTTCATTCATATTTATGGGATCTTGATAGGATTTCCAAATCATTCAGCTCTGAGAAATTCCCTAGTATCATTTTAATTACTTTTTTTCTATTTTCCCCATTATTTCCTTTTGAAATTTTAATAGGTGGATGGTGAGACTGCTGAAAAGAACCTCTATGATTCTTATATTTCTATGTTATTTTTCATCTTGTTTTTTTTTGTTCTGCACTGTCTTTTCTATATTCTAATATTTTTATTTCTTGCCTAATAATTTCTGCAATTACATATTTAATTTGCTAAGTTATTTATTCTTAAATTGTTCATTCATTGTAAATGGTACTGATTAGTTTGAACAGGTGACCATTTAGTTACCCATTTTTGTGTTAATAGGCTATTCCACTCTTTTTTTTTTTTTCTTTTAAACTCATGCTTCTACAAACATGAATATTTTGGTCTATGTTCCCATGTGATTTTGAAGAATATCTCAAGGTCATAAGTACTAAAATGTAGAAATGATGAATCATGGATTGTACACATTTTCAATTTAGGTATTATTTATTTGGAGATATTTATTTAGATATTATTATTATTTGGAGATATTATTCTCCAAAGTGATTGCATTTTCCCTTCATCTCCAATAGTATATAAAAATTCCCTTTCTCTACATCTTTCTTATTTTTACATTTTCAATTGTTTGCTAATCTAGGAGATATGAAATACTGTGTGGCTCTAATTTGTATTCCCTTGAGTGTTAGAAAAGTTGAGTCTCTTTTATTTATTATTTATCTGTGTTTCTTCTTCTGTGGGTTGGGTTTTATATTCAGTTGGTTTTGCTGATTTGCTTGTCAGTATACTTGTTCCAGTCCAGGACCAGTCTATTTTAGTTTCTAAATTTGAGGTGTCCTGGATCATGCTGTCAGCCAAAATTTGAACCTCATACAAATGCATATTAAGACCTATGTTTATAAATTTTTAGGGAAGTCTCTTTATCTTCCTAAAAGACTAGGTAAACTCTGGAATGGAACCTGAGATAGGTGGGTATTTTTTTCATCTCTGTTTGCTGGCAGGTTGATTTGATTTTTTTTAAATTTTATTTTATTATGTTATGTTAATCACCGTACATTACATCATTAGTTTTTGATGTAGTGTTCCACGATTCATTGTTTGTGTATAACACCCAGTGGAAACAGTCAACAAACCAAAAGACAACCAACAGAATGGGAGAAGATATTTGCAAATGACATATCAGATAAAGAGCTAGTATCCAAAATCTATAAAACACTTATCAAACTCAACACCCAAAGAACAAATAATCCAATCAAGAAATGGGCAGAAGACATGAACAGACATTTTTCCAAAGAAGACATCCAAATGGCTAACAGACACATGAAAAAGTGGTCAACATCACTCGGCATCAGGTTGATTTGATTTTGTTCACCTTAAACTTCGACAGTCCCAGCTTGCTGCAAAGCATCAAAGTTCCAACAATTTCTATGTCCCAAGGACTTATCTCCTTTTCCCCACACATAAGTTAAAGCAATAATCTATGTTACAGAATCTGGCAAATGCCTGAATGTCCTTTAACTTCAGCAGCAGCTTACTAATATGATATGTCTGCTCATTTAAGAAATACACCCCTCCCCCGCCAAAAAAAAGAATAGGAAAAAGAAAGAAAGAAAAAAACAAAGAAAAGCAAAATATAAAAGCTCATTAGAGCTTGGTTACATGGGTGGGACCTAGGTAAAGCACATACAAAAATACCAGAATGAGGAAGTCTTTACTCTGTTTTTAATACCCTCAGTGTCTTCCTTAGGTGTCTTCCAGAAATTTTGTTTAGTCAATATTGAGAAAAACCTTCCTAATTTTGATTGGATTATAAAAAACTGGCCTCGGGTGCCTGGGTAGCACAGTCAGTTAAGCGTCCGACTCTTGGTTTCTGCTCAAGTCATGATCTCAGGGTTCTGGGATTGAGGCCTGCCTCCAGCTCCACGTTCAGTTCAGAGGCTGCTTGAGATTCTCTCTCTCCCTTTCCCTTTGCCCCTTTGCTCATGCTCGCTCTCTCTCTCTCAAATAAATAAATATTTAAAAACAAAAAAATAAAAAACTGGACTGAGTCTTCTGTACATGTAATGAAAATAGGTTACCTACAATTGCAAGTAAACATCTGTACATAATGCTCTCTTGTCATGATCATATTTCATCTCACACGGCCTGTCACTGTAAAAATCCAATATTCAAGGATTCTACAAGGCATGCCAGGTCTGCCCCAGCTGTAGCTCTTCATGTATACTCTTAACTTCCCTGTCCTCTGCTTTTCTTTAACAATTACTATTTCCCTAATCTTACTCAGTTTTTCAGAAATTTCTTGAAAGGTCTTTTATTCTATTGCTTGCTCAATTTTCTCACTCTTTTCATATATGTGTGGTTTCATTTTTTTATTATTATTTTTTATTATCAGTTAAATATGGAGTTTTGGGATGGAGAATGTAGATAAAATTATGTGCTATGGTCAGCATCTTAAACAACAACAAAAAAAATTCTGCTAACAAACCTTCTGTAGACTTCTCTACAAATCTTAACAGTTCCTTACAGTTAAAAGGCAGTATTAATAAAGTAGTGATGCAGGAGTAGGTTCTGGTAACTTAAAAAGTTAATTCTTCTCCTACTGGACAGCTACATTTTAGATTCATGCAGGAATATAGGACTGGTATTTTAAATTTCATGTTAGGAATACATCAGTCATTAGAATTTTTATATCAGGTTTCTTAATTTCTTAATGTTGGCATATTATTCTCCTATATTTTTGTTGGCACTATGTGAGTTGAATATGTCTGCAACAAGTATCCAGTGTGCATGATTCCATTTTATGATCTTTTTTAGACCCTTTTTCTTAATTATTAAAAAATCCCAAGAAGTGGTTACTATTCTCCATATTTACAAAAGAATAGACTAAGATGCTTTCATAAGATTAATTAGTTTGCCAGATGTTACTCAGAGGACTTGAGTCTTCTTTCAAGTCCAGGTTGTCTGACATCAGTGACTATTATAGCCTGAAGAACAGTGTATGTTTTTGCCATGTAGATGATAAGTAAAATAAACCATATAGTTATCTCACTAAATAAATATTCTATATATTTTATGAAAATGCTACATATGTTATTAAAGTGTATGTTGATTTGTGAGAGTTTGAAGATTATATTCTTTTCTTCACATCAAATAACTTGAAAGGGGAGCCAATAGTAAAATGCCTTCAGTCTTCATTTTATATGATCCAAATGCTTCAAATAATTATGTGACCAAATAATTAGAAATTATTTAGTGTCAAATATGCCTATATATATGTGTGTGTGTCTATGTATGCATATGTTTTACATATATGCATGTATATACATAGACACACATAAATAATTTAGAATATGTGCTTTCTTAAAAAATACAAAGTGGTCCCCTGATTAAACAGACTCAATTTAATTACTACCTACACTGGTAACACAAACTCCAAGCCTCTATCATCTCTCTCCAGGCCTAAGTAATCTCTCTAGTCCAATTTTACCCTTTCCCCTACTTACATTTTATTTTGCATACAGAAATATTTTTCAAACATAACTCACATCTTGTCACTCCTCTGCTTACACTCTTTCAATACATTTCCATTGAGTTTAACGTAAAAATACAAAGCCCTACACTCACCGACTTGGCCCTACATAAATATTGTACTTATTTTTTTTCTCCAACTCATCTGTGTACATTTTCCCTTTCCTCATTACATTCCAGCCACAGTGATGGTATTCTCATTCATCCAAACACCTACCTCAGACCTGTGGCAATTTCTACTCTATCTGAAGTAATTACCACCAGGGTATTTGACATAAGGCTTTGCCATATTTCTAAACATAGCATCCTATTTTATTTGTATCTTAGTATACAACTGATATTTTAAAATACTTTATTTTTAAGTAATCTCTACACCCAACATGGGGCTTGAATTCACAACCCCAAGATCAAGAGTTGTGCCCCCACAACTGATTTTTTGATTGTTCATAATATATTTTGACCCTTCATCTCTACATTGGTTTTATTTTTATTTATCATAGAGTATAATATACTACAGAAAAATACACAAATCATGGTGCACAGTTCTGTCAACTTACAAAATGAACACATCCATCTAACCCCCCTTAGGTCAAGATAATGGACATTACCCACAGTCCACAAATCACCATTATTCATTCTCCCTGTCACATCCTCCTGAAGATAAACACTGCTTTGACTTTTATCTCTATAGATTAGATTTCCCTATTTTAACTTCAAATCAATGGGTTATATATTATGTATTATTTTGTGCCTAGTGTATTTTTTATACTCTTTTTAAGGTATAATTGTGTCTGATTTCTTTTTATTATAGTAAAAAATTAATGTTAAATCTACCTCTTAATAAATTTTTAAGTGTATAGCATAGTACTGTTAACTATATGCACATTGTTATAGAACAGATCTCTAGACCCCTTCACCTTGGGGAACTTTGCATGACCAAAGTTCCATTTCTATTAAACAGAAACTCCTCATTTCTCTCTCTCTCAGCCCTCTTTACTCTATGTCTTTTACTCTATTAATTGTTCCCTTTGCTGTGCAGAAGCTTTTTACTTTCATGTAGGCAATAATTTTTTGGATATGATGCCAAAAGTACATGCTATAAAAACAGATAGATAAGTGGGACTAGATCAATGCCAAGTTTATTTGGATCTTGAGTCACTAGATCTGCATATTGTCAGTATTCTCAGTGCTACACTAACTGAAGGCAGAAGTTAAATTTCAAAAGAGGTGTGTCTGTGTGTGTGTGTGTGTTTGTGTGTGTGTTTCTGTGTGTCTGTGTGTAGCTAGTGTGTCCATATTTGCTTATATGGTTGCCTGTAGTAGCTGAGGAAGTCTATGGGAAGAAAACCATTCCATGAGGAAAAATAATAATCTGGCTATCTGATGAAAAATTATATACAAAACATTGGAATTATAAACAGAAGTGCTTTTAGAAGAAAAAAAATATCTTATCTATTGCTGGAGCTAAGGACTAAGGACAATGCTGGAAATTTCAAGATATCTAACTTGATCAGCAGAGACAGTTCTCCTCCTTCTCCAGATATTTGTGGTCCAAAGAACTATGAATACACTAAGTAACTAAGGGTAGATGAGTCTATAAAAAAAGCCTCAAAGAAAGGGCAGATTATTTTAGAGTGAAGCAGAGAAAACATGAAGGGTTATGCTTTCAGAGCAAAATGTATCAAACTCTAATGGAGATTATAACATAAAAATATTCTTCAACTGGCAGCATGGGGCATGGAGGAAAATTAATGATAAATATAGAAAGAAACTGGTGCATTGTGGAGGTTTAATACAGGATTTAGTTGTAACTCTATTATTCCCTGGCTTGGGGATCTTGGGCAAATTAAATGATATGAGCTTCATTTTCATCATTTGTAACATGGAAATGCCTACTTCATTTACAGTTGTTATATTGATCATAAAATTGTGTATATTTTTAAATGTTAAACAGCACAAGGTATACAATGATAACGGTAGCAATCTGAATAAGAAAACTTTATTTGGATCAGTATAATCAGAGAGTTTTGCCAGCTCCTTCATGCCATCAATATTCCTATGTATTCCTCATATTGAATCAAATCCCATCAACATATATATTTGAAATAATGGAAATATCTTGTTGCAAATATCCTTCAAAACTATAAGGTTAGTCTTTACTAGTGTAATGTAGAGTGTCAAATATAAGCTCCTAGTCTAATAACATTAGGAAAATCTTTGATTATTCTGAAATCTTTCCTCATTTGTAAAGTGAAAGACTTTTGAGCTAAGTAATCCAGTCAAAACATTGTAAAACGTTATAATATTTAACAAGTTCAAAGGATTTTAGAGTTTAATTCAATTTTCATAAAAAAGCAGGATAAATTAATATGAAAATTTTTAATCTATCACTTAATATTATCCATTTTTTTGTCATGTCAATATTAAATTAATAACTTTTGTTATCAAATTTCACCATAAATTTAAAAATGAAGTTTGTACTGCCTTTTTTAACATCTAATTTATTCTACAGATATTCTCTGCATTTAAAGGCTCCCTTTTGGTAGAAGTATTGGTACTATTATGGCATGTATGATGATAACCACTATCATAGTTTTAAAAAAATAGTATAAGGGGAGTGATGTCACCAAGATGGCGATATAGGTTGTTTCTGACTTCACTCCCCCTCACAAGAACGACTAACAATTATTCAAGAATCTCTCTCTCTACCACTGAGAGAATCCTAGAATGTAGGCTGAGGCTGAAGCACCCACCTCTGCACAACAGAGACCAAGACAGACTGCATTACTCTTTAAATGAATTTCCCCTCCCCCAGACCAGTGCAACACCATGAGGAACGGTCTCTCCTAAGCCTCTGGATCCTCCATTGGTAAAGAAGAACCCAGAGGAACAAACAGCCAACCCCCAGCATTGGGTCACTTTGTCAGATCCCTAATCTAATCTTGCACCATGGAGATTGCAATGGAATTTAAACCATGAGGAAGTCTGAATGTGACAGAGAAGGGGGAAGGACTTAGCCCCAGTTCATATATGCAGTGTCCAAGTAGTAGTCTCAACCAGCAGTTTTGGTTACCTGAAGAATTAAGTCAGAGTGCACTCTGACCAGGGAACTTAGTGGGGTACAGATCTGCCTGATTCAAAACCCCAGATGAGGAGATTTGCTGGACCTGGAGCTTAGTGTGCCCATATCAAAGAAAGAAGCAGAGTTACTGTCCCTCCTGTTGTCTTCTGACCCCATCTGCCTAGAAGATTTGGTGAAAATTTCTGGAAGCCATGTTGGCCCCATGGTGCTCCAGCTGAGAGGCACGGGGAAGATCTGATCATCCCCAGAGCAAAGCCAGTTCTGAGAGTAAAAAGATCCTATGCTACATCCAGGTAGAGGGATTAATTAATATCTAAAGCTGAGGGTAGCTTCTGGCCCCTCTCAACCAGATAACCTGTTTGAGAAATTGAGAGTAACCTGGAGTGGACCTTTCCTGTCCCACCCAGGCAAGAGAGAAAAGAAATAGCCACTAACCTGTTGTGGAGGGTGTCTTCAGTTCTCACCTGACCAGAAAGGCTGGTGACAGCTCTTGAGCCCAGCAGCACTCAAGCCTAGAGAAGGGCAGTCAGAGTTGATAGTTTGTAAAGCAGAGCCAGGGTTCCTATTTAACCAGAGAGCTTGGGGGTGCAGCTTGGCTTGAGTTAAGACAATAAACAAAGAGTTTACTGGCTATACAGCTGCATCTCCCACTGCACCCAGGCAGGGAATTTAATTTATAGCCTCGCTCATCCCTGATACAGCCTTCAATCTGTCCAACAAGGAAAGCTAACCAGAGCACATAGACAACTACATAGGCCACTCAGCAGGCCTACATACAGTGACATTTGAACAGAGAGCACAGCATATGCAGTGCTCATCCTATAGCCCCACTTGGGCAGGAAAATAAGACAACAGTCCTATCAAACTGTTCTCAGCCAGAGAAACAACCACTGAACCCCATCCTCAGAACTCAAATAATTGTCTCACCCAAAAATAGACCCTAATAGCAGGTCCCACCTGCCCAAGGATATTATAAGCAGACACACCTAGAAACCTAAACTGAGCTCTGATGAATGATCTCTGCCAAAGTAATCTGTAAAGTCTGTAAGAGGAGCCTGATTACCTAAAAGCACAGACACCAACATTAGGAATAAAGGATCATGAAAAATCAGGTAAATATTATATAACCAAAGGAAACTAATAAATCTCTAATAACTGACCCTAAAGAAATGAAAATCTTTGAATGTTCAGACAAAGAATTCAGAATGGATAGACATCAGCATCATGTGTTAGAGCACCTAAATATAAAGCAATAACTAACAGAGCTAAAAAGAAGAAAAAAACAGTAATACAATAATAGTTGAAGACTTTAATATCCTACTCTCAACAATAGATAGATCATCCAGACATAGAATCAAATAAGAAGACAGTGGATTTGAACAATACTATAGACCAAAATGGACCTAGCAGAGATATGCAGGGCAGTCTATCCAACAAGAGCAGAATACAAATTCTTCTTAAGTGCACGTGGAGCATTTTCTAGAATAAACCATATATTATGCCACAAAACAAGTCTTTAGCAAATTAAAGAAGATTAAAAGTATACCAAGTATCTTCTCTGACAATAACATGAAACTAGAAATCAACAATGACAGGAAAACTGGAAAATTCATGAACACATGGAAATTAAATAACAATCCCCTGAAAAACCAATGGATCAATAAAGAAATTAAGGGGGGAATAAAAGTTTCTTGAGAAAAATGAAAATGGATACACAACATACCAGAACTTGTGGGATGCACCAAACACAGTTCTAAAAGGGAAGATCACAGCAATGAATTCATAGATTAAGAAGCAAGAAAGATCCCAAATAAGTAATGTAACTTTACACCTTAATGAATTAGAAATATAACAAACTGAGTCCCCCACAAAAAAGAATAAACTGAGCCCAAAGTTAGCAGAAGAAAGGAAATAATAAAAATTAAAGCAGAAACAAAAAGAACAAACTGAGCCCAAAGTCAGCAGAAAAAAGGAAATAATAAAGATTAGAGCAGAAATAAAATAAAGTACAGAAAACAACAAAAAGAACAGGAAAACAAATAGCTAAACTAAGAGTCAATTCTTGAAAAAGATTTTTAAAAAATACAAATCCTTGACTAACCAAGAAAAAAAGAGAAAGGATGCAAATCAACAAAATTATAAACAAAAAAGGAGACATTACAACTGATACCACATAAATTCAAAGGATCAAAGGAGGCTACTGTAAACAACTGTATGCCAAGAAACTGGATAACCTAGAAGAAATGGAAAAATTCTTAGAAGCATACAACTTACCAAGATTAAATCAGGAAGGCGCTCCTGGGTGTCTCAGTTGGTTGAGCATCTGACTCTTGGTTTCAGTTCAGGTCCTGATCTCATGGGTTGTGGGATCAAGGCGCATATCGGGTTCCACACTCAGTGGGAGTCTGCTTGGATATTCATTCCCTCTGCCCCTTCCCCCCACTCATGCTTTCTCTCTCTCTCAAATAAATAAAAAAATAAAATCTTTAAAAAAATATTAAATCAGGAAGAAATAGAAAATCTGAAGAGATCAATTACTACTACTGAGTTGAATCAGTCATCAAAAATCTCCCAACAACAACAAAATTTCCCAACAAAGAACAGCCCAGGACCAGATGGTGTCACTGGTTAAATTTAAAAAACATTTAAAGAAGAATTAATACCAATCCTATTAAAACTCTTCCAGAAAATCAAAGAGGAGGGAACACTCCCAAACTCACATGACAAGACCAGCATTATCCCAATACCAAAACCAGTAAAGGACACTACTAGAAAAAGAAACTATAGACCAATAATTTTGATGAATATACATGTAAATACTCTCAATAAAATGCCAGCAAATTGATTTCATTGGCACATTAAAAGGACCATTGATCATGACTGAGTGGAGGTTATCCCTGGGATACAAGGACATTTCAACATATGCAAATTAATGTAATAAATCACATTGATAAAATAAAAGAAAAAATCACATAATCATCTCAACAGACACAAGAAAAACATTTGGAAAAATACAACATTCATTCATGACAAAAACTCATAAACAAATCAGGCATGCAGTAAAGGTCATTTATGACAAGTCCACAGCTAACATCCTATGGAAATGGTGATAAATTGAAAGTTTTATTCTAAGATCAGGAACAAGGATGTTTATTCTCACCACTTCTATTTCAACATAGTACTGAAGGTCCTAGCTAGTTCAATCAAGCAAGAAAAAGAAAAGTATCAGAATTAGAAAGGAAGAAGCAAAATTATCTATATTTGTAGATAATATGATTTCATATGTAAAAAATCCTAAAGATGTAGCAAAAACACTGTTAGAGCTAATCAATGACTTCAGTCAAGTTGCAGGACACAAAATTAACATAAAAAATCAACAGTATTTCTATATATAATCTATATATATTCTAGAATTCATAATTCTATATATGAATTTTCTGAAAAAATCAATGCCATTTACTATAGCATCAAAACAATAAAATTCTTAGGAATAAATAAAGATCTCTATTCAGAAAACTACAAGACATTGATGAAAGAAATCAAGGAAGAAACAAATTAATGGAAATGTATCCTATGTTTAGGTACTCTGGGGCAAAGATGGTGGAGAAGTAGGGGACCCTATTTCAACTTGTCCCCTGAATTGAGCTGGTTATCTACCAGACCACTCTGAACACCCATGAAATCAGCCTGAGATGTAAGAAGATATATCTGGATCTCCACAAACAGAATAACGCCAGCAGGTGGTTTTGATGTATGAAGCAGGGAGCCAAGATTCTGCTGGCAGATATTGGAAGATAAACAGAAGGGGGAGGGAGCTGCCATAAGCGCTTGAGCTGGTAAGATGAACTAACACAGGAGCGCAATATCCTCCCGCACTGGGGACTGGGCACAGACTTGCAGACCAGTTGTGGCAGGGAAAGGACTTTAGGGCAGCCCCCTAGACTGAAACCTGGAGCTGCAGGGGCATGGGTGGAACCTGGGGGTGGCTGGTGATTTTAGAAGCACAAAGGACAGAGACGTGCCTGGACCTGGAAGCGAGGGCTGGGAGTGCTGTTGTAGGGCACACAATCCAGGACACTGCATTTTTAGCAGCACAGACAGAAATGGAGACAGTGTGGCCTGGTGAACTCACTGAAGAACAGACTGCAAAATCTCTGTTCTGAGGCAGAGGATTGGAAATGGTCACTTCTGTTCTGACTCTTGGAAGAGACATGGAAAGTCACCAGGGAAAGCTGCCAGAGAACAAAAGCCCCCCATAAACAGTTTTCACTGAGCAGGGCAACTCTGCTCAAACAGGGTTGACCGAGTAACAGCGTGGCAGGCCCCTACCCCAGAAGACAAGCTGAAAGAAGAAGAGGCTGACAACCCTAACGTCCCTATAAAACAGGTGCATCTTGCTTGGGTTGTCATCAATAATTTGGACTCTGTAAATTCCCTCAACCACCCCTCAACAGAATGACTAAGAGGAGGAATCCCCAAAATAGAAAAGACTCAGACACTGTGACTTTTGCCACAGATTTAAAAATGAATATAGATATAAGCAAGATGTCGGAAATAGACTTCAGCGTAACAGTTATGAAGACGATAGCTAGAATGGAGAAATCAATTAATGGCAACATAGAGTCTCTAAGAGCAGAAATGAAAGCTGAATTGGCAGAACTTAAAAATGCTGTCAAAGAGATCCAATCTAATCTAGAATACTCTAACAGCTAGGGTAAACGAGACAGAAGAACAAATTAGTGATCTAGAAGAAAAACTGATAGAAAAGAAGGAACACGAGAAGGCCTGGAATAAACAGCTTAAAATCCATGAAAACAGAATTAGAGAAATAAGTGACTCTATGAAATGTTCAAATGTCAGAATTATTAGGATCCCTGAAGGGGTGGAGAGAGAGAGAGAGGACTGGAAGATATATTTGAGCAAATCGTAGCTGAGAACTTCCCTAATCTGGGGAATGAAACAAGCATTCATGTCCTTGAGGCAGAGAGGATCCCTTCCAAGATCAAGAAGAACAGACCAATGCCCCAGCATGTAATAGTAAAACTCACAAATCTTAGAGCCAAGGAAACCATCTTAAGGGCAGTTAGGGGGAAGAGATTCCTAACGTAGAAGGAGGAACATCAGAGCAATGTCAGACCTATCCACAGAGACCTGGCAAACCAGAAAGGGCTGGCAAGACATATTCAGGGTACTAAATGAGAAGAACATGCAGCCAAGAATACTTTATCTGGCAAGGATGTCATTTAGAATGGATGGAGAGATACAGAGCTTCCAAGACTGGCAGAAATTGAAAGAATATGTGACCATTAAGCCAGCTTTGCAAGAAATATTATTGGGGGTTCTATAAAAGGAGAAAGACCCCAAGAGGGATATAGAACAGTAATTTACAGAGACAATCATTAGAAACAAGGACTTTACAGGCAACATGATGACAATAAAGTCATATCTTTCAATAATCACTCTCAACATGAACAGCCTAAATATTTCTAAATGCTCAATGAATTAGAAACCAGAAATACAGAAGAGCAGATCAACAAAACTAGAAGCTGGTTCTTTGAAAGAATTAATAAGATCAATAAGCCACTGGCCAGACTTATCCAAAAGAAAAGAGAAAAGACCCAAATTAATAAAATTATTAATGAAAGGGAAGAGATCATGACTAACACCAAGGAAATAGAAACAATTATTAGAAATTATTATCAATAACTATATGCCAATAAATTGAGCAACCTGGAAGAAATGGATGCCTTCCTGGACACCTATAAGCTACCAAAACTGAAACAGGAAGAGATTGACAGCCTGAATAGGCCAATAACCAGTAACACATTTGAAGCAGTGATCAAAAACCTCCCAAAAAACAAGAGTCCAGGGCCTGATGGATTCCCTGGGGAGTTCTACTAAACCTTCAAAGAAGAAATAATACCTATTCTCCTGGAGCTGTTTCAAAAAATAGAAACAGAAGGAAATCTTCCAGACTCATTCTATGAGGCCAGCATTACCTTAATCCCCAAACCAGGCAAAGACCCCATCAAAGAGGAGAATTTCAGAACGATATCCCTGATGAATATGAATGCCAAAATTCTCAACAAAATCCTAGCTAATAAGATCCAACAATACATTAAAAAGATCGTCCATCACGACCAAGTGGGATTTATCCCCGGGATGCAAGGGTGGTTCAATATTTGCAAATCAACCAGTGTGCTAGAACACATTAATAAGAGGAGAGAGAAGAACCATATGGTCCTCTCAATAGATGCAGAAAAAGCATTTGACAAAATACAGCACCCTTTCCTGATTAAAACTCTTCAGAGTATAGGGATAGAGGGAACATTCCTCAATTTTGTAAAATCCATCTATGAAAAACCCACAGTGAATATCATCCTCAATGGAGAAAAGCTGAGAGTCTTTCCCTTAAGATCAGGAACACGACAAGGATGCCCAGTATCACCACTATTGTTCAACATAGAACTAGAAGTCCTAGCAACAGCAATCATACAAAAAGAAATAAAAGGTATTCAAATAGGCAAAGAAGTCAAACTCTCTCTTTCTCTGCATATGATGTGATACTTTATGTGAAAAACCCAAAAGACTCTACCCCCAAATTACTAGAACTCATATAGCAATTCAGTAATGTGGCAGGATACAAAATCAATGCACAGAAATTAGTTGCTTTCTTATACACTAACAATGTAACTGTAGAAAGAGAAATTAGAGAATCGATTCCATTTACAATAGCACCAAAAACCATAAGATACCTCGGAATGAACCTAACCAAAGAGGTAAAGGATCTATACTCTAAGAACTACAGAACACTCATGAAAGAAATTGAAGAAAACACAAAAAGATGGAAAAACGTTCTATGTTCACGGATCAGAAGAATAAACACTGTTAAAATGTCTATGCTGCCTAGAGCAATCTATACCTTCAATGCCATTCAGATCAAAATAGCAATGGCATTTTTCAATGTGCTGGAACAAACAATCCTAAAATTTGTATGGAATCAGAAAAGACCCTAAATCGCCAAGGAAATGTTGAAAAAGAAAAACAAAGTGGGGTCATTAAGTTGCCTGATTTCAACCCTATTACAAAGCTGTGATCATCAAGACAGCATGGTACTGGCACAAAAACAGACACATATAACAATGGAACAGAATAAAGAGCCCAGATATGGACCCTCAACTCTATGGTCAAATAATCTCTGACAAAGCAGGAAAAAAATATGCAATGGAAAAAAGACAGTCTCTTCAATAAATGGTGCTGGGAAAATAGGACAGCTATATACAGAAGAATGAAACTCGACTATTCTCTTACACCATACACAAAGACAAACTCAAAATGGATGAAAGACCTCAATGTGAGACAGGAATTCATCAAAATCCTAGAGGAGAACATAGGCAGTAACCTCTTCAACATTGACCACAGCAAATTCTTTCAAGACACGTCTCCAAAGGCAAGGGAAACAAAAGCAAAATTGAACTGTTGGTACTTCATCAAGATAAAAAGCTTCTGCACAGCAAAAGAAACAGTCAACAAACAAAAGGCAACCCATGGAATGGGAGAAGATATTTGCAAATGACACTACAGACAAAGGGCTGATATCCAAGACCTATAAAGAAATTCTCAAACTCAACACTCAGAAAACGAATAACCCAGTCAAAAAATAGGCAGAAGACATGAACAGACACTTCTCCAAAGAAGACATACAAATGGCTGACACATGAAAAACTGCTCATCATCATTAGCAATCAGGGAAATTTAATTCAAAACCACACTGAGATACCACCTTACACCAGTTAGAATGGCAAAAATTGACAAGGCAAGAAACAACGAATGTTGGAGAGGTTGTGGAGAAAGGGAAACCCTCTTACACTGTTGGTGGGAATGCAAGTTGGTACAGCCACTTTGGAAAATAGTGTGGAGGTTCCTCAAAAATTTAAAAATAGAGCTACCCTATGACCCAGCAGTTACACTACTGGGTATTTACCCCAAAGACACAGATGTAGTGAAAAGAACGGCCATATGCACCCCAATGTTCATAGCAGCAATGTCCACCATAGCCAAACTGTGGAAGGAGCCGAGATGCCCTTCATCAGATGAAGGGATAAAGATGTGGTCCATATATACAATGGAATATTATTCAGCTATCAGAAAGGATGAGTACCCAACATTTGCACCGACATGAATGGAACTGGAGGGGATTATGCTAAGTGAAATAAGTCAAGCAGAGAAAGACAATTATCATATGGTTTCCCTTATATGTGGAACATAAAGGATAACATGGAGGACATTAGGAGAAGGAAGGGAAAAATGAAGGGGAGGAAATCAGAGGGCGAGACGAACCATGAGAGACTATGGACTCTGGGAAACAAACTGAGGGTTTTAGAGGGGAGGGGGCTAGGTGTGGGTTACCCTGGTGATGGGTATTAAAGAGGGCACATATTGCGTGGAGCACTGGGTGTTATACGCAAACAATGAATCATGGAACACTACATCAAAAGTAATGATGTACTGTATGGTGACTAACATATCGTAATAAAAAAAAAGGTAGCCTATGTATATGGATTGTAATAATTAATACTGTTACAACTCCAATACTACCAAAAGCCTTCTATGGATTCAATCCAATTCCTTTCAAGATTCCAAGGGCATTTATTCCAGAAGTAGAAAAAAACAACTCATAGAATTTGTATGGAACCATCAGGACTCCAAATAGCCAAAGAAACCCTAAGAAAGAAGAACAAAGCAGGAGGTATCACATTTCCTATTTTCAAGCTATACTATAATGCCTTAGTAATCAAAACACTTTGGTACTGGCATGAAAACAGGCAAATAGACCAATGGAACAGAAATGAGAACCCAGAAAGAAACCCAAGCCAATACAGTCAAGTAATATTTGACAAAGAAGCCAAGAATACTCAATGAAGAAAAGGCAATCTCTCCAATAACTGCTGCTAGAATTAGATATTCACATGTAAAAGAATGAATCTAGACCCCTTTCGTGCACCATTCACAAAAATTAACTCAAGATGGATTAAAGATTTAATGTAAGACCTAAAGACATAGAAGAAAACATGGGAATAAAGGTCCTTGACATGGGTCTTAGTAATGTTTTTTTAGATATGACATCTGAAGTATGGTCAACAAAATAAAAATAAAAAATAAATAAATGTCTATTTATTTATATTTTAACTTAAAAGGCTTCTGTACAACAAGGAAACCATCAACAAAGAACAGAACAGTAAAAATAAGGTTACAAACCATTTATCTGATAAGGGGTTAATATCCAAAATTTTAAAGAACTTATATAACTCAATAATGAAAAAATAATAACCCAATTTAAAAAATGGTCAAAGGAACTGAATAAACATCCCCCCAAAGAAGATAGATTCAAAAGGCAAACAAGCACATGAAAAAGATGCTTGACATCGCCCTCATTAGGGAAATGCAAATCAAAACCACAACATATCACCACACATATTTTAAAATGGTCATCATCAAAAAGACAAAAGATAACAAATCCTAGTGTGGATGTGGAGAAAAGGGAACCCTTGAGCATCCTTGGTGAGACTGTAAATTGGTGTAGCCATTATGGAAGACAGTATGGGGGATTCTCAAAAAATTAAAAATAGATTTACCATATGATCCAGCAATTCTACTTCTGGGAATAAACCCAAAGGAAATGAAAACACTAACTCAAAAAGATATCTGCACCTCCATGTTTATAGTAGCATTATTTAAAATAGCCAAGACATGGACACAATGTAAGTGTCCATCAACAGATAAATGAATAAACAAGTTGCAGTGTGTGTGTGTGTGTGCGTGCGTCTATAAGTAGATAGATAGATATACATATATAATGAAAAATTATTCAACCATAAAAAACAAGGAAACCCTACTCTTTGCTACAACATGGAGAGATACTGAAGGCATTTTGCTAAGTGACATGAGACAGACAGACAAAGAAAAATATATTATAATCCCATTTACATACAGAGTCTAAAAAAACCCAAAACCTTATAGAAAAAGAGATCAGACTTGTGGCTCCTAGAGGTGGAGGGTTGGGAGGAGGGGTATTAGAAGAAGACGGTCAAAAGGTTCAAACTTCGACTTATAAGATAAATAAGTATCAGGGATGTAATGTACCACATGACTACAGCTAACACTGCCTTATGATATAGGAAAGTAGTTAAGAGAGTAAATCCTAAGAATTCTCATCATAAGGACAATTTTTTTCTTTTTTTCTTTTTTTCTTTTCTTTTTATTGTATCTGTGTGAGAAGATAAGTATTAGCTGAACCTATTGTGGTAATCATTTCATAATATATGTAAGTCAAACTATCAAGCTAAATGCCTTTAGCTTATACAGTGTTGTATGTCATTATTTCTCAAAAAAATTTTTAAAAACGTTTAATATTAGTTAAATATACACTGAAAAGAATAATAAGTTATGTCATTGAGAACAATGTCACAATAGCAATGAAATGAGAATATTATGTTGTTTAATACATGTTACTTAAACCAATAAAAACTTCTATGTGGAAGAGCATTATCCTTGTCTCAATTTTTTAAAAAGTATTCTTTTTATTTTTTTAATTTTTTTATTATGTTAATCACTATACATTACATCATTAGTTTTGGATGTAGTGTTCCATGATTCATTGTTTGCATATAACACCCAGTGCTCCATTCAGTATGTGCCCTCTTTAATACCCATCACCAGGGTAACCCACACCTAGCCCCCTCCCTTCTAAAACCCTCAGTTTGTTTCCCAGAGTCCATCATCTCTCATGCTTCGTCTCCCCCTCTGATCCCCCCCTCTTCATTTTTCCCTTCCTACTATCTTTTTTTTTTTAAACATATAATGTATTATTTGTTTCAGAGGTACAGGTCTGTGTGGGGAGGGTATGTGCTATGGTGAGCGCTGTGAATCGTGTAAGACTTGAATCACAGACCTGTACCTCTGAAACAAATAAAAAGTATTTTCTAATGTGAAATTAATATGAAAAATGGTTGGGATTTTTAATATTAGATTTATATTAGTTTTCTCGGGCTTCCATAACAAATAAACATAATGGGCAGTTTAAACTATCGAAATGTATTCCCCCACAGTTCTGGAGGCTAGAAGTCTGAGATCAAGTGTTGGCAGGATTGGTACCTTCTGGAGGTTCTGAAGGGGATTCTGTTCCATACTTTTTCTCCTCTTTTCTGGTGGTTGCTGGGAATCCTAGGCACTCCTTGGCTTGTCAATGCATCACTCTAATCTCTGCCTCCCTTATCACATGGTGTTCTCCCTGTGTGTGTTCTCTGTATATTCATGTGGTCTGTGGTCTTTTTTATAAGGACACCAGTCTTTTGATTTAGGGCCCATCCTAATCCAGTAGGACCTCATCTTAACTATTTACATCTGCAAAACTCTATTTCCAAATAAAATCACATTCTGAGTTTCCTTTGAACATGAAATTTTGAGGGTTATAGTCAACCCAGTACAGCCAGCATCTAAAGGAATTTATAAGCATATTTTAAGTACAAAATAGTTAATTCATAAAATTAGTTTCATATTGGTGATATTTTCATTTTCACCAAGTAAATATTGTTTTTCCTGGTTCCAGGAACTGTTTTCTTATCAAAGCTGGTACAGTATATGTTCCAGTATGATCAGGTCTTTTTTTTTTTTTTAAGATTTTTTATTTATTTATTTGAGAGAGAGATAGCACGAGAGGGAAGAGGGTCAGAGGGAGAAGCAGACTCCCTGCCAAGCAGGGAGCCTGATGTGGGACTCGATCCCGGGACTCCAGGATCGTGACCTGAGCCGAAGGCAGTCGCCTAACCAACTGAGCCACCCAGGCGCCCCTGATCAGGTCTTTATAACACCCACCTGGTTTTCACTGAATTCTACAGCACATAAAAATAGAGGGAAAAATCTAGAAATGTTTGTGTGGATTTTTAAATCATCAAATCCCTTTATCTTCTTATTAAAAGGCACATAAATATTCAACAAGCAATCTCAAAAGAGCAGAATTAAAATATACCTAATATTAGATTGTTTCTTGTTAGGAAGAATCTTAGAATTTAAACAACTACCTCCAAAATGTACTGACACTCTTCATGTAAAAAAATATATCTATAAAGTATATCTATATTATACCTAGATATAATATACCTATAATACTTAGGAGAAAGGAGCACGTGATTGTATTTTATTATGCATAAGCTTTATTGAAAATATGAATTATAATCTACCAGGAATTAATATCTCCAAAGCCTTTATGTGAACCTACTATGAATATGATTTCATTAAGTGAATATCATTATGTGTTTGGTAGAGCATTGGGCATGAGATAATACTTAATAATTTCTTTATAATTGAGATTTCCCTTAAATTAAATTTTCATTAAAGAAGTGATGTTTTAATAAACTTAGATACGGTTTGACTAAGCACTGAAAGAAGAATAAACAAATACGGATTTTATTTTGGTGAGTTACTTTAATGGAAATAATTTATATTTTCCAAATGGTAGAAAAATAAATCTGATGTATAAAATATTGTTTATAAATCTATGTATATGAATGTAAACAATGGCATCTCAATTATTAAAATAATAAATATATAGGTTTTTAAAAATATTTCATATTCAATATTTAATTTGTTAAACATAGAGATTTAAAATCACAAACTGAATTGTATAGGATTAAATGATCTTAATGATTAAATCAGTCATTTATTAACAATTGGTTGAAATTACTCTCATGAAAATGTTTTCAATTTTCTTTTAGTAGAGAAAAAAATAAATGATCAGTAATAGATTCCGAGGTGAATTGTGTATCAGAAAAAAACACTTCAAATGAATTAATAAAAATGTTTCTTATCTGAAGTAATTGGCAATCTAGGCAACCAACCAATGATGTCATCAAACACCTTTTTCTTTCATCTGCGCTGTCCTGCTGTGTTATCCCAAGGCTGGTAACCCACATGGTGGTGAGATGACTGCCTATGAAAAGGTTTTGGTTTTGCTTTTGTTGTTTTCCTTTTTACAACTGGTGGGTATGAAGGAGAGAAATGAAAGAAAACCTTCTCTCTAAAATGAATTCTAAATTCTTCCCTTCAAGTTTATAGGGCCAGGTTCAGCCACAAGACCATTTCTGGAATACCAGTTGCTAGGGGCCGGATATAGTATGGTTACGTTAGCTTTTCTTTTATTAGTGATGCAATGGTATATTTCTAAAAGTCTTTTACTGTTCCCCCACCTTTTACAATGTGTTTATTACTTATTTCTATGTGTATATAGAATGTAGCTGGGTTTTGTTTTCAAATCCAATCTGACAATTTCTACCTTTTAATAGGTGGTCGTAGAAATTTCACATTTAAGTGGTTATTGACACAGGTGGGCTAAAATCTACCAATTTCCTATGTGTTTTCACTTTGTCTCATCTGTTTTTTATTCTATTTCCTCTTTCCTCTTTTTTTCTTTTTTGCATCCCGTTTTCTCACTGCTGTTGGCTCATTAGCTATAATTCTTTTTTTTTTTATTTTTGGTGGTTTATAGTTTATAAAATTACATATTTATCTCAGTTGATTTGATATATCACTTCATGTATACTACATGAACCTTGCAAGAATATACTTAAATTTTTCTCCTCATGGTATTTATGCTATTGTTCATCATATATTTTGTATATAATATGTTGTAAATCCCAAACTCTGTTAATCATTTCATCTTAAGCATTAATTTTTTTATTTGTTTTATTTTTATAAATAAAATAAAATTCACATATTATAAAAGTTGCTATTTTAAAGTATATGATTCCTTGCATTTTTTAGTTATACTCACAAGACTGTGCAACTATTACCACCATTAATTCTAGAATCTTTTTATCACCCTAAAAAAGACTAAATCCATTTGCAATCACTTCCCATTACTCCAGCCAACAATCACTAGCAATAACTAATCTATTTTATGCCTTTATAGAATGGTCTATTCTGGCTATTTCATATAAATAAAATCATATAACATGTAGTCTCTTATGACCAGCTTCTGTTATTTGGCATTATATTTTCAAGGGTCATCCATGTTGTAGCATGTATCAGTACTTTATTCTTGTATAAGTGGGTTAATATTCCATTGTATAGATACATCACATTTTGTTTATCTATTCATCAGTAAATAGACATTTAGGTTATTTTCCACTTTTGTCTATTATAAATAATTTTACTAAGAATATTCATGTAAAATGTTTGTGTGAATATATGTTATCAATTTTTTTGGTTATATAACCAGGAGTAAAATTGCTGGGTCACAATGTAACTCTATTTCACTTTGTGAGGAATCTCCAGTTTTCCCCAGCACCTGCACCAGTGTATTCTTAACAGTAATGTATGGGGTTTCCAATTTCTTCATAAATTCACCAACACTTATTTTCTTGTTCTTTTTCTTTTCCTTTTTAATTTTAGTCATCCTTGTGGGTATAAAGTAATATCTCATTGTGGTTTTCATTTGTATTTCCCTAATAACTATTGATGTTAGGCATCTTTTCATGTGTTCATTGGCCATTTGTATACCTTCTTTGGAGGAATTTCTATTTGATACCTTTGTTCAATTTTTAATTTTTTTTAACTTTTGTTAAGTTGTAAGGTTTTTTTATATATACATTCCAGATACTAGACCCTTATCGGATATATTATACACAAATATTTTCTCTCCTTCTGGGGGTTGTCTTTAACTTTCTTGACAGTGCCCTCTGACAAATAAAAGTTTTTATTTTGAGGGGCACCTGAGTGGCTCAGTTGGTTCAGGGTCCAACTCTTGATTTTGGCTAGGTCATGATTCCAGATCAAGCTCCAGGGCAGGCTCTGCCCTCCCGCTTCCTCCCCATCTGCTCTTCCCCCTGCTTGCTCACTCATAAACTCTCTCTCTCTCTAAAATAAATAAATAAATAAATAAATAAATAAATAAATAAATAAATAAATAAATATTTTAAAAAGGGTTTATTTTAATAAAGTTGAATTCTCTATTTTTCCTTTAGTTGCTTATGCTTTAGGTGTCATCTAAAAATCTGTTGCTTAATCCAAGGTCATGAAGATTTATACTATATTCCTTCAAAGAATTTTAAAGCTGTAGCACTTATTTTTAGGACTTTTATCCATTTTGAAGTAATTTTTTTATATGATAAGAGGGAGGTATCCAAATTCATTTTTGTGCATTGTCCCAACATCATTTCCCCCATCAAATGACTTTCAGAAACCCTTGTCAATAATCAACTGACCATAACATATGAGTTTATTTCTGGACTGTCAATTCTATCCACTTGATCTATATGTCTATTCTTATGATAGAACTACCCTTCTAATAACAGTAGTAGTAGTAGTAGTATAGTTTTGTAGTAAGTTTTGAAACTTACTTATTGGGAAGCGTGGCTCTTCCAACTTTATTCTTCTTTATCAAGATTAGTTTTGCATTTCCTGTGCATTTCCTCTGCATTTCCATCTGGATTTTAGAGTCAGCATGGCAATTTCTGCAAAAAGGTCAGTTTTAATTTTTTATAGAATTGCATAAAGTCTGTAGATAAATTTGGGGAATATTACCATCTTAACAATATTAAACCTCCCAATCCAAGAACATGGATATTTTTCTACTTATTATTTTTTAACATTGCTTTGTAGATTTCAATGAACATTTGCAATTTTGTTACTAAATTCATTTCTAGTATTTTGTTCCTTTAGATGTTATTATAAATGGAATTTTAAAAATTTAATTCTCATATTATTCATTACATCAATACAGAAATAAAACTGATTTTTGTCTACCAATCTTGTATTCAACATTGTTAGACTCCTTTAACAACTAATATAAAGTCATTATTCTCTTTCTGCTTTCAAGAGTTTGTCTTTGTCTTTCAACATTTTCATTGTGATGTATATAGATGTGAATGTGTTTAATTTATTCTACTTGGAGTTCATTAAGCCTCTTGATTGTATAGATTAATATTCGTCATATTTGGGAAGCTTTTAACCATTATTTATTCAAACATTTTTCTGCTCCATTTTCTTTCTCTTCTCATTGTGAGTATTCCCATTATGTTGATGATTGTGTGCTTAACATTTTTCTGATGCTCTGTTCAGTTTTTTTCACTCTTTTTTTCCTGTTCTTTTGACTACATAATCTCTATTTACTTCTCTTCAAGTTTGCTTATTCTTTCTTCTGCCACTTCAAATCGACTATTGAGCTCCTCTGCTAAATGTTTCATTTCAGTTATTTTATATTAACCCCCAGAATTTCTGTTTGGTACCTATTTTATAATTCCCATCTCTTTATTGATATCCTGTATTTTATTCTTTTGGCATAGCTTCCTTTAATTTTTAGCACATATTTATAATGGTTGTTTTGAAGTCATTTTCCTTTAACTGATATATGGGTACTCCTATAAACATTGTCCATGTGATTCAATAACTTCTTCAGTCTGCTTATATTGAAAGCATGATTTGTGACATTAAAAATCATGTTACTTACAGAAAATATCCCATAGCAATTTTCTTCTGCAAGTAAGATATTCCCTTTGAGAACATTTGAACAATGAAGTTTTCTTTGAAACTGAATCACAAGTTGATTTCTTCCTCTGCCCAATTCTGTTTCCTTCCCTTCCTTCAAAAGCATTAATCCTCAGAGCACCCCCTAGTAAATATCTTGCAGACTAATCTCTGGTCAAAGTCTGTTCCTGAGAAAGGTATCCTGCAAATATTTGGCTGTTTTATAAAATTGTCAGAAACATTAAGTTGTAGAGAAGAAAGTAAAACTCATATAATTTATCATTCAGATAATAAATATGCATTACATATATCTTTAATAATTTTTGAGGTGCTTTTATGGTTACCTATACCACAAAAATATGATTATATTATATATATTTTTTGTAACCTGGGTTTTTTCCTTAACATAGTGTGATTATCGGGGCGCCTGGCTGGCTCAGGCATTAAGCGTTTGCCTTCGGCTCAGGTCATGATCTCAGGGTCCTGGGATCAAGCCCCACATCGGGTTCCCTGCTCTGCAGGAAGCCTGCTTCTCTCTCTCTTCCACTCCCCCTGCTTGTGTTCCCTCTCTCGCTGTGTCTCTCTCTGTCAAGTACATAAATAAAATCTTAAAAAAAAAAACATAGTGTGATTATCTCCTCAAACTTTAACTAATTTGCACTCCTACCAGCTGTTTCTGAAAATGCTTCATTTACTATAACAGCATCAACACTATACATGACCAGTAAAAATATTTACAAACTTGATACACAAATAAAAATATTTATTTTTTTATTATATTTTTAACATGCATATTTTGATAGGTGTACCCAAAAAGAATCACATCTTGTTTTCAAAGTTGTTTTGTCATTTATATTGCCAGTTTTTCTTTTTCTTGTATGAAACTCTGGTAATGCCTGACCCACATAAAAAGAAGAATGTTGATGCTTATGTTCAAGTCATTACTTCATTCAAAGTCCTATAAACATTGCCCATGCGATTCAATATATTCCCCAACCTGCCTTCCCAATAGATACCTTAACTGAGAATGTGACTGTGACATTAAAAGCATGATGGATATTTTCAGAAAACACCCCACTGCAATATTAATTGACACTGCATTTAACAAAACATTCATTCTAATGAACATTCTCAGATATATGGGCACTTCCCCATTTCATAAAGGAAAACTGGGGGAAACCTATAGGTTTCTTTCTTTAATATTTTTAATTGTGAAAAATTGAATGCTTTTCCTGTTAAGTTCAGGAACAAAGAAAGAATATCTGCTCTCAACACTTAAGTTCAACATTGTATTTATACTTCTGGGCAGTGCAATAAATAAGAAAACATAAAACACAACAATTTTGTAAAAGAATAAGTAAACTACTTGTTTGCAAATGGCATGATCATCTACGTAGATAATTCTATGGAATATATTGAAAACCATTAGAAATACTATTAGCAAGGTTGCAACACACAATATTAACATACAATAACAATTACTTTTCTATATACTACCGATAAAAGTCAAAGTGAAAAATAATATTTTTTAAAAGATCATGAACATTTTGAAATAATTAGGGGTAAAAATGACAAAAGTTGTGATAGACATATGCATTAAAATCTAGAAATCATTGCTAAAGAAATTAAAGACAGAGACTTAAATATGTTAAGAGATAGGCAGCATTAATGCAGCAACATGGATAAAAGGTCAATTCTGCCTCTATCAAGGTATACCTTTATTGTAATCCTAGTCAGAATCCCAGTGGGCTTTGTAGATACTGATGAGCAGACTTATTACAAAAGTACAGTCATCAAGACAGAGAAAACTGTGGTAAAGTTGGACAAATATATCAATGGAACACAACAGTAAGCTAACCCACAGACCCACACATCAATAGCCAATTTATTTTTGAGAAAGTTCAAAGACAATTCTTTGAAGAAAAGCAACCCTTTCAGAAAATGTCTCTCTCTCTCTCTATATATATATATATATATACAAATTTTGATCCATACTTCTCACTGTATAGAAATCTTAACTCAAATTGAATCATAGATGTATGTATAAAACTAAAGACATAAAATTTTACAAAAAATACATGGGAGAAAAATCTTTGTAACCTTGAGTTAGACAATGTTTTTTAGACACAAAAAGTATGATCCATGAAATAAATGATAAATAGACTTCTATCAAAATTAAACTCCTGGAAAGACACTAAGAGAATTAAAAAAAAAAAATTCAAATCACACACTGGACAAGCCATAAGCCATTTAAACATATACAAAAGATTTGAAGACACACATAATGAAAGAAGATACATGGATTGCAAACAAGCCCATAAAATATGTTCAACACCATTAGTCATTAGGAAAATTCTATTTAAAATGACAGTGAGATACCACTACAAACCTAGTAGAATGTCTCCATAGCAAAACTGTTCCTGCTAGAAGGAATGTAAAATGGTACAATATTTTGTAAACAGTTTGGGAGTTTCCCAAAACTTTGTAGGTGCTAGTCATTTTACTCCAAAGTATTTACCAAAATAAGTGAAAGCATATGTCTATAGAAAGATTTTTACATGTGTATTCATAACAGCTTTATTTTTAATAATCCCAAATTGCTAACAACAGCTAAAATATCCATGAATAGGTGAATAGACAAGCAAATTATGGTACATTTACACATTGGATTACTGTTCAGCAATAAAAAGGAGTGGCTTATTAATATATTCAGTAGCATAAATGAATCTCAAAATAATTATGCTGAATAAAAGTAGCCAGACAATAAAGAGTAGGTACTTTATTATTCCATTTATATAAAATATTATAGAATAGCCAAACAATCAATATTGAGAAAAAGCTGGTCAATGATTGTCTGGTGATGGGTATGGTATGCAGAAGGATGAGAGGAAGAGATTAGAAAAAAGGACTCTTGGATGTAGTAGTTATGCTCATTATATTAACTGTGGTAATGACTTCAAGGCATACATGTATATCAAAACTAATCAAATTGTATACTCTAAATATTTACCGTTATTTATACAACAATTATACTTTAAATTTTGCTCTAACTTTACATAATACAATCCATGAATGAATCTACATTGCTTATATAGCATAGGTATTTAAAATATAGGTTTATATTTAATCATTACAGGATAAAGAAATTAATCTGTACAAATAAAGCATAAACCATTAATTATCCCTGTAGAATAGCATAATGAAATAGAAGGAAAAAATTAGGAAATATTGATTGACATGAGTTAAAGCACCTGGAAATAACACGCCATTTTCAGAGAAACATGTATATCAAGCACTATTGTATATTTCTGTGTGCTGCTATATGAATGAAACATTAGTTCAAATTCAGTTTGTGAACATTGAGACAACTCTATCCTAGTTTTTAACTACATAGGTTGTTTGAGGTCACCAATGAGGCCATCAATTGCTTTATTAGAAATCAATATTTCATGCCCCTCCATGATATTCTGAGTATACATTAATAAGCCTAGAAAAGTGCCTGGCAATATGTAGACCCTCAGTAAATATTTGTTGCATAAGTACTGCTTAAATCCTTTAAAAACAACTCTGAAATGTATTATTAATTCTTCAAATGTGAAACTTTAATACCAATTAGAATGAATATTTTTACATAGGCAAACTATTTAAAAGCTGCATCTTGGGTTACCTATAATAGATTATTTCTTCCTTGTCTAAAAATATAATATTTCTCATTCTCCCATCCAGAGCTTGTCTCATTAATTTTCCCTTGAGTCTGAATAGTGTTTAGTGATGCTATCTTGACTACCTCCCTGGGTACCCTATTAGATTGCCTCATTGACCTCATGACTGAGAATTTCTTCATCTTATCTAGCTTAAGCATTCTCCCTTTATGTTTCAGGCCATTACTTCTTGTCTTACCATCTTTAACTATCTTGAGTAATTCATCCCCTCAGGAATTTTAGCTACCCATAAATATAAAAAGAAAAAGGCATTTCTCATTGCATGACAGTTTGTGAAAATTGAGACAACTCTATTCTAGAGATAGCAGTACTCTAGGGCATGCAGAGAGCACTAGTGAAGGAAAAAAAAAAAATCCCTGGTTTGCTGACTTGAGGCAAGGTCACTAAATTTTATATGAATAGATCCCTGAAGCTATTCTTCATTTACCAAAGAGATGATTCTGACTTTGTGATATTGGCTCTTAATGTCATCTATTTTCCCTTTGAACTTTGTCCATATGTATTACTGCTTCTCTCTATATGATGATTTAAAAAAAAAAAGAGAGGATGAGGGATGTGAGAATGAATTTTTTTATAAATTATCAAAATATTATCATTTGTGGCCACTTCTCTATGACTCTATCTTCTATTTTTCAAAAGTTTTATTTTTGTTTTGTTTTGTTTGTAAATCTTAGTAAATTCAAAAGTCCATGTGATTTGAAACTATGACCCATTGGAAAATAATTTGACTTGGGAAGTAGAATTTTAGAAACAAAGCAAATGAGCAAGGGAAAGAAAGAGAAAGGGAGGCAAACCAAGAAACATTCTTAACTATAGAGAATAAACTGATGGTTACCAGAGGGGAGGTAGGTCAGGGGATGCATTAAATCTGTGATGGAGATTAAGGAGTGCACTTGTGATGAGCACAGGGTATTGTATGGAAGTGTTGAATCACTACATTGTACACATAAAACTAATATTATATTGATGTTACCTGATTAGAATTTAAATAAAACTTTTTTTAAAATGGATTCTAAACACTTTTGAGAAATTCCCAAATATGAAAGCTTAAAAATATATCATGTGCTCTAAAACCAACATACATATATTTCCTAGTATAAAATATTTGTCCCTGGAAGAGTAGACTTTATCTAAACTATCATGCTCATCAAGTTTCACTTCAAGTTTCCCTCCACATGGTATAAAGCAATCCAAACTATAGTGTCAGATATTCTGTACAATTTCAATCTCCCCTGATTTTTAAGACCCACTTTCAAATCACCCAGTCCTTAAACTCTATAAATGCCTTTCTCTAATTTCTTCTCTTTGAGACTCTCTTAAGATCATCAAACCAGTATCTGTCTTTAATGCAGTAAGTCCAGTAAACTTAGTTTTGCTTGATTACCAGGTTTTTCTAGTGTTGACAGGTGATATTTACATACCACACATTAATCTACTAATCATTCTGATTTTTTTTAAAATTAAAACACTGTAAAATACTTTTATTTATATCAGATTGACTAGAAGATTATGCATTCTTTCCCCGGAGATAGTTTTTTGATGTTTATGATACAATTTTTTGCCCTGTTGTAGGTTGAGTTATGACCCCACCAAAGGTATGTCTGAATCTTAAACATTGGTCCCTGTGAATGTGACCTCACTTAAAAATAGGGACTTTATAGATATAATCAAGTTAAGGTAAGCTTATACTGGAACAGAATGGGTTCTCATCTAACAACTTGCATCCTGATGAGAAGATATTCTGCCTCAAGACTTCTAGAGTATCAACTCCTGCCTGAGTTTCTGGCCCATCAGCAGACCCTAAAGATTTATCATTTACCAATTCCTATGATCACCAAGGTCAATTGCCTAAAATCTCTTCATAGATGGATGGATAGATAAATAGAGATAGATAGATTAGATAGCTGACAGATGATAGATGATGATGATAGAAAGATAGAGATAGATGATATAGATATAGACATAAATAAAGATATAGACACAGAGACAGATATAGATAGATGATATAGATATATTGATACAGATATATTTTCTATTGGTTCTGTTTCTCCAGAGAACCCTAACACAGATTTTGGCACTGGGAAGTGGAAATCTGTTCTATCAGATACCTCAAAATGTGGAATGGCTTTGGATTTAGGTAATAGGTAGAGGCTGGTAGAGTTTTGAGACACATTACAGAAAAAAAATTGTATAGGATTGTTGGTAAAAATATGGATATTAAAGCTGATTCTGGTGAAGACTCAGAAAGTGAGGAGAGCTATAGAGAAAGCTTTAATCTTAAAGAATATATATATATAATCAAGAACAGAATGGTGCTAGAAATATTAGAGACGTTTCTTGTGAACCTCAGGTGAAAATGAAGGGCAGATATTGGACACTAAATGAATGGGAACCCTTGTGATAAAGCAGGAGACACTGGCTAAATTGTGTTCTACTGTGGGGTGGGAAGTAGAACTCACAAGCAATAAACTTATATATTTGCCCAAGGAGATTTCCAAGTAAAATATGAAAGATGCAACGTGGTTTCTCCTTGAGGCTCTGTAGAGAATCCAGAAGGAAAATTTGGATTTCTAGACTCCAAAACTGTGATAGAATAAATTACCATACCCCATCTGTGGTAATTTGTTATAGCAGCCCTAGCAAACTAATACATGGTCCATGTAGTAAATTTTAGAGACAGTCTCATTGGAAATCATGAGTCTTAAAGGAAGAGTTAGAAGGGAGAAGGACATAGAGTAGGGCAGTTGGGTATGATCCAAAAAGAAAAAAAAATTGCTAAGTTGGACTTTTTTAAAATGAGCAACTTCTGCTCTGCAAAATATACTGTTAAAAAATTTTGACAAGTTACATACTTGAAGAAAAATACTTGCTAAACACATCACACTGACAAAGAGCTTCTGTCCAAAATATAAAAAAGGCACTTAAAACTCAATAGTAAGAAAGTAAATATGCCAACTAAGAAATAGGCAGAAGATCCTGACTCCTAACCGAAGAAGATATGCAGATGGCAAATAAACATCTGAAACATCTTAACATATGTTATTAGGCAACTGTAAATCAAACAGTGAGGTACCAATACACACATGTTAGAATGGCTAAAAGTTTTTAAAAAAGGTAAAAACTAAAAATATCAAATGTTGGTGAGGATGTAAAGCAATGGGAAACTCTAATAGCTGGTGAGAATGGAAAATGGTTCTGCAATGTTAAAAGACAGTTTAGCAGTTTCTTACAAAGCTAAACATAGTCTTATTATATGATGGAGCAATTGTGCTCCTAGGCATTTCCCTACATTAGTTGAAAACGTACACACACACACACACAAACACACACACACACACGCCACACATTAATTCATAATTATCCAAAACTGAAAACAACTAAGTCTTTCTTAAATAGATTAAGGGGAGATAAAATTATGGTACATCTAAATAACAGAATACTAAAAATAGGAATACTAAGGAGAGAGGCCAAGATGGCAGAGGATTAGGAGACCTTAGTTTTGTCTGGTCCCAGGAATTCAGCTAGATAGCTATCAAATCATTCAGAAAACCTGCAAAATCAACAGATCTAAGAAAATAATTGCTGCAATTCTATAAATAGAAAAGTGACAACTTTCTACAAGATAGGAGGTGCAGAGAAGTGAATCCAAGGCAAAATGCAAAAGTTTTTCTTTCATTACACTTTTGGGATATAGTTTCTTCTAACAAATAGATCAAAATACACCCAGGATATAGTGTATTGCTCTGTTCTGTTCACCTGTCTACATTCTTTCTTCTTTTGTTTGTTTGTTTGTCTTTTAATTTTCATTTTTACAGTTACAGTCTCTCCTTCCATTGTATTTAATTTTATTTTTATACATACATACGTTTTCCTTTTGTTATAATTCTGGGATCTAGTTTTCTAACAAAAGACAAAAATACAGGATTCAGTGTGTTGCTCTGTTCTGTTCACCTGTGTGATTATATTCTCTCTCTCTCTGTTTATTTTAAATTTCTTTTTCAGTTTTGGGGTTCTACTGATTTGATTAGTGTATATTTCTCTGGGGTTGTTATTGCCATTTTGGTGTTTTGTTCTCTCATTCATCTATTCTTCCCTAGACAAAATGGCAAGATGGAAAAACTCACCTCAAAAAAAGAGAACAAGTAGCAGGAAATACTGAATGACAGGAACCTAACCAGTATGGATATAAGTAAGATGTTGCAACTTGAATTCAGAATAATGATTATAAGCTATAAGCTGGAATTGAAAAAAGCATAGAAAATACTAGAGAATCCTTTTCCAGAGAAATAAAATAACTAAAATCGAATCAAGCAGAAATCAAAAAGGCTATTAATGAGACACAATCAAAACGGAAGCTCTAGGTGCTAGAATAAATGAGGCAGAAGAGAGAATTAGTGATATTGATGACAAAATGATGGAGAATAAAAAAGCTGAGAAAAAGAGAGATAACTACTGGATTACGAGGGGAGAATTCAAGAGATAAGTGATAGCATAAAGTGAAACAATATTAGAATGATTGGGATCCCAGAAGAAGATGAAAGAGAGAGAGAGAGGCAGAGGTATATTGGAGCAAATTTAAGTGGAGAACCTCCCTAATCTGGGGAAGGAAAAAGGCGTTCAAGTCCAGGATGGGCAGAGAACCCCCCTTAAAATCAATAAATATAGGTCAACACCTTGACATATAATAGTAAAGCTTTCAAATCTCAGAAACAAAGAGAAAATCCTGAAAGCAGCTCAGGACAAGAGGTCCATAACCAACAAGGGTAGAAACATTAGACTGGCAGCAGACCTATCCACAGAGACCTGGCAGGCCAGAAAGGACTGATATGATATATTCAGGGTGCTAAATGAGAAACATATGCAGCCAAGAATACATTATCCAGCAAAGCTGTCATTCAGAATAGGAGAGATAAAAAGCTTCCAGGACAAATGGAAAATAAAGAATTTGTGATCAATAAACCAACCCTATAAGAAATAGTAAGGGGGGGGTCCTTTAAACAAAGAGAGAGCGCAAAAGTAACATAGACCAGAATGGAAAAGAGACAATATACAGAAACAGTGACTTTACAGGTAATACAATGGCACTAAATGTATATCTTTCAATAGTTATTCTGAATGTAAATGGGCTAAATGCCCCAATCAAAATGCACAGGTATTAGATTGGATAAAAAAGCAAGACCCATCAATACTCTGTCTGCAAGAGACTCATTTTAGACCCAAAGACACCTCCAGATTGAAAGTGAGAGGGTGGAAAATGATTTATCAGGCTACTTTCATACTATCAAATGAAAGTTGGGGTAGCAATCTTTATATCAGACAAATTAGATTTCAAACCAAACACTGTAATAAGAGATGAAGAAGGACACTATATCATATTTAATGGGTTTATCCAACAAGAAGATCTAACAATTGTAAATATTTACGCCACTAACATGGAAGCAGCCAATTATATAAACCAATTAATAACAAAATTATAGAAACACATTGATAATAATACAATAATAGTACGGGACATTAAAACCCCAATCTTTGCAATGGACAGATCATCTAAGCAGAAGATCAACAAGGAAACAAGGGCTTTGAATGACACACTGGACCAGATGGACTTTACAGATATATTCAGAGCATTCCATCCTAAAGCAACAGAATGCACATTCTTCTCGAGTGCACAAAGAACATTCTCCAGCATAGATCGCATACTGGGTTACAAATCAAGTCTCAACCAGTACCAAAAGACTGGGATCATTCCCTGCATATTTTTAGACAACAATGCTTTGAAATTTGCACTCAATCACAAGAGGAAATTTGGAAAGAACTCAAATACCTGGAGGTTAAAGAGCATCCTACTGAAGAATGAATGGGTCAACCAGGAAATTAAAGAAGAATGTTTAAAAAGTCATGGAAACAAATGAAAATGAAAACACAACTGTTCAAAACCTTTGGGATACAGCAAAGGCAGTCTAAGAAGGAAGTATACAGCAAAACAAGCCTTTCTCAAGAAACAAGAAAGGTCTCAAATACACAACATAACCTTGCACCTAAAGGAGCTGGAGAAAGAACAGCAAATAAAGCCAAAACCCAGCAGGAGAAGAGAATTAATAAAGATTAGAGAAATCAATGAAATAGAAACCAAACAAGAGTAGAACATATCAATGAAACTAGGAGCTGGTTCTTTGAAAGAATTAATAAGATTGATAAACATCTGGTCAGACTTATCAAAAAGAAAAAAAAAAGGACCCAAATAAGTACAATCATAAATGAAAGAGGAGAGATCACAATCAACACTTTAGAAATACAAGCAATTATAACAACATATTATGAGCAACTATATGCCAACAAATTAAGCAATCTGGAAGAAATGGATGCATTCTTAGAGAGGTATAAATTGAAATAGGAATAAATAGAAAACCTGAACAGACCCATAACCAGCAAGGAAATAGAAGCAGTAATCAAAAATCTCCCAACAAACAAGAGTCCAGGGCCAGATGGCTTCCCAGGGGAATTCTACCAAACATTTATAGAAGAATTAATACCTATTCTTCTGAAGCTGTTTCAAAAAATAGAAACGGAAGGAAAACTTCCAAATTTTCTATGAAGCCAGGATTACCTTGATATCAAAACCAGACAAAGACCCCACCAAAAAAGAAAATTATAGACCGATATCCTTGATGAACATGGATGCAAAAATTCTCACCAAGCTACTAGCTAAGATCCAACAGTACATTAAAAGGATTATTCACCACTACCAAGTGGGATTAATTCCTGGGCTGCAATGGTGGTTCAACAACCCCAAATGAATCAATGTGACACAATACATTAATAAAAGAAAGGACAAGAACCATATGATCCTCTCAATAGAGGCAGAAAAAGCATTTGACAAAGTACAGCATTCTTTTTTGAGTAAAACTCTTCACAGTGTAGGGATAGAGGAAACATACCTCAATATCTTAAAAGTCATATATGAAATGCCCACAGGAAATATTATTCTCAGTGGGGAAAAACTAAGAACTTTTCCCCTAAGGTCAGTAACAGGACATGGATGTCCACTCTCACCACTGTTGTTCAACATAGGACTAGAAGTCCTAGCCTCAGCAATCAGAAAACAAACAGAAATAAGAGGCATCTGATTCCACAAAGAAGAAGTCAAACTCTCACTCTTCACAGATGACATGATATTCTATGTGGAAAACCCAAAAGACTCCACTCCAAAACTGCTAGAACTCATACAGGAATTCAGCAAAATGGCAGGATATAAAATCAATGTACAGAAATCAGTTCCATTTCTATTAACTAATAATGAGACAGAAGAAAGAGAAATTAAAGAGTTGATCCCATTTACAGTTGCACCAAAAACTATAAGATATCTAGGAATAAACCTAACCAAAGAAGCAAAGGATCTATACTCAGAAAACTATAGAACACTCATGAAAGAAATTGAGGAAGACACGAAGAAATAGAAAAACATTCCACCCTCATAGATTGAAAGAACAAATATTGTTAAAATGTCTATGCTACCTAGAACAATCCACACATTCAATGCAATCCCTGTCAAAATACCAACAACTTTTTTCACAGAAATGGAACAAATAATCCTAAAATTTGTATGGAACCAGAAAAGACCCTGAATAGCCAAATGAATGTTGAAAAAGAAAAGCAAAGCTGGTGGCATCACAATTCTGGGCTTAAATCTCTATTACAAAGCTGTAATTATCAAGACATTATGGTATTGGTACAAAAACAGACACATGGATCAATGGAACAGAATAGAGAACCCAGAAATGGACCCTCAGCTCTACGGTCCATTAATCTTTGACAAAGGAGGAAACAATAATTAATGGAAAAAAGACAGTCTTTTCAACAAATGGTGTTGAGAAAATTGGATAGCCACATGCAGAAGAATGAAATGACCATTTTCTTATGCCATACTCAAGGTGGATGAAAGCCTTAAATGTGAGACAGGAATCCATCAAAATCCTGGAGGAGAACACAGTCAGCAACCTCTGTGACCTCAGCCACAGCAAACTCTTGCTAGATAAGTCCCCAAAGGCAAGAGAAACAAAGGCAAAAAGGAACTACTGGGATTTCATCATGATAAAAACTTTTGCACAGCAAAGTAAACAGTTGATGGAACCAAAAGACAACTGACAGAATGGGAGAAGATATTTGCAAATCTCTTATCAGGTAAAGGGCTAGTATCCAAAATCTATAAAGAACTTATCAAACTCAACACCCAAAGAACAAATAATCCAATCAAGAAATGAGCAGAAGACATGAACAGACATTTCTCCAAAGAAGACATCCAAATGGCCAACAGACACATGAAAAAGTGCTCAACATCGCTCGGCATCAGGGAAATCCAAATCAAAACTTCAATGAGATACCACCTCACACCCGTCAGAATGGCTAAAATTAACAAGTCAGGAAACTCCCATTCTTTGAGTTCTCTCAGACATGAATCTGGGAAACACCAGACACTGGTAACAAAGGGAGTGGCATGAAATACTCAAAGTTCTGAATGGGAAAATTCTGCAGGCAAGAATACTCTATCCAGCAAGTCTGTTAGAATAAGTCAGATAAAGAGTTTCCCAGACAAACAAAAACTAAAGGAGATATTAAAGAGCACTCTTTGAGTGGAAAGGAAAGACCAAAAGTGACAGTATAGAGTTAGAAAAAACAAAGGAAGTCAAAATGAGTATTCCTACAAAAAATCAGTCAAGGAACTCACACAAAAAAAGGATATAAAATATAATAACTTATACTTAAAAAGTGGGGAGGAGAAAAAAGAATTGGTTCAAACTTAAAATACCATCAACCTATTACAGACTGCTATTTGCAGAAGAGGTTCTATACAAACCTAATGGTTACCATATATCAAAAAACCACTAATAAACATGCAAAGAATAAAGAGAAATAAATCCAAATATATCATCAAAGATAAACAGCAAAACATAAAAGAGGGAAAGATAAGAAAGGATTAAAGAAAATCCTCAGAAAAAAGTAATAAAATGGCAATAAATACATATCTATAAATAATGATTTTGAATGTAAATGGACTAAATGCTCTATTCAAAAGACATAGGGTGACAGAATGGATTAAAAAAAAAAGACCTATCTAATGTCGCATAAAAGAGACTGTTTTTAGTCCTAAAGGCACATGCAGATTGAACGTGAGAGGATGGAAAAACATTTATCATGCAAACATTTGTCAAAAGAAAGCCATAGTAGCAAATGGACAAAATAGACTTTAAAACAAAGCCTGTAACCAGAGACACAGGACACTATATAGTAAGAAAGGAGACAATCCAACAAGAAGATATAACAATTGTTAATATTTATTCACCCAACTTGGGAGCACCCAAATATATAAAATATATAACAAACATAAAAGAACTAATTGACAATAATTCAATTATAGTAGGGGACTTTAATACCCACTCATTACAATGGACAGATCATCTAAGCAGAAACTCAACAAAGAAGCAATGGCTTTGAATGACACACTGGAATAGATGGACTTAATGGATATATTCAAAACATTCTATCCTAAAGCACCAGAATACACAGGCTTTGCAAGTGCACATGGAACATTCTCCCAAATAGGTCACATATTGCCACAAAACAGGCTTCAACAAATTCAAGAAGATTGAAATCATACTATGCATATTTTCTGACTACAATGCTATGAAATTATAAGTCAACCACAAAAACTAAAGTGAAATAAAATAAAATAAAATTAAATTAAATTAAAAATCTGGAAACTAGAACTCAACCACACACACAATACAAAAAAAAAATCAGGAAAGACCACAAATACATGGAGGTTAGAGAACATGCTACTAAATAATGAATCAGTCATCCAGGAGATAAAAGAAGAAATAAAAGTGTACATGGAAACAAATGAAAATGAAAACACAAAAGTCCAAAACCTCTGGGATACAGCAAAAGCAGTTCTAAGTGGAAAGTTTTTATCCATACAGGACTACCTCAAGAAGCAATAAAAATCTCAAATAAACCACCTAACCTTACACCTAAAGGAGCTAGAAAAAGAACAAACAAGGGCGCCTGGGTGGCTCAGGCATTAAGCATCTGCCTTCGGCTCAGGTCATGATCCCAGAGTCCTGGGATGGAGTCCTACATTGGGCTTCCTGCTCAGAGAGAAGCCTACTTCTCCCTCTCCCATTCCCCCTGCTTGTGTTCCCTCTCTCGCTGTCTCTCTCTCTGTCAAATAAATAAATAAAATCTTAAAAAAAAAAAAAAAGAACAAGCAAAACCAAATAAATAAATAAATAAAACAGCAGAAGGAAGGAAATAATAAAGATTAAAGCAGAAATAAAAGATAAAGAAAATAAAAAAGAGAATAGAACCATGAGCTGGTTCTTTGAAAAATATCAATAAAATTGATAAACTTCTAGCCAGACTTATAAAGAAAAAAAGAGAAAGGATTCAAATAAATAAAATCACAAATGAGAAAGGAGAAATAATAACTAACCTCACAGAAATACAAAAAAATCATAAAAGAATATTATAAAAAACTATATACTAATAAATTGCACAACTTAGAAGAAATGGAGAAATTCCTAGAAACATATAAGTTACCAAAACTGAAACAGGAAGAAATAGAAAATTTGAACAGACTGATAGCTACCACAGAAATTGAATCAGTAATCAAAAAACTCCCAACAAACAAAAGTCCAGGACCAGCTGGCTTGACAGGTGAATTCTACCAAATATTATAGAGTTAGTACCTATTCTTCTCAAACTGTTACTAAAAATAGAAAAGGAAGAAAAAAATTCCAAATTCATTCTATGAGGTCAGCATTAATCTGACACCAAAACCAGATAAAGATGCCACTAAAAGAGAAAACTAAAGGCCAACATCCCTGATGGATATGAACGCAAAAATTCCCAAAAGAATACTAGCAAACCAAATCCAACAATACATTAAAAAAAAAATCATTCACCATGATCAAGTGGAATTTATTCCTGCATTATAAGGGTGGTTCAATATTCAAAAATCAATCAACATGGTACATCATATCAGTAAGAAAGAATAAGAACGATATGATCATTTCAATAGACATAGAAAGATCATTTGACAAAGTTACAACATCCACTCGTGATAAAAACCATCAACAAAGTAGGCTTAGAGGGAACATACCTCAAGAGAGTAAAGGCAGTATATGAAAAAAACACAATTAACATCATCCTTAGTGGAAAAAAAACTGACAGCATTTCCCCTAAGGTCAGGAACAAGGGAGGGATGTCCACTCTAAGCACTTTTTTCCAACGCCAATAGTACTAGAAGTCCTAGCCACAACAATCAGACAACAAAATGAAATAAAATGTACCTAAATTAGTAAGGAAGAAATAAAACTTTTACTATTTACAGATGACATGATATTATATATAGAAAACCTGAAAGACTCCACCAAAACAGCTAGAACTGATAAAAAATTCAGCAAAGTCACAGGATACAAAATCGATCTACAGAAAACTGTTGCATTTCTATACAGCAGTAATAAATAAGCAGAAAGAGAAATTAAGAAAACAATCCCATTTACAACCACACAAAAAGTAATAAGATACCTAGGAATAAACCTAACCAAAGAGGTGAAAGACCTGAAGTCTTAAAACTATAAAACACTGGTAAAAGAAATTGAAGACTATACAAAGAAATGGAAAGACATTCCATGCTTATGTATTGCAAGAACAAATATTGTTAAAATGTCTACACTACCCAAAGCAATTTATACTTAATGCAATCATTGTCAAAATACCACCAGCATTTTTCACAGAACTAGAACAAACAATCCTAAAATTTGTATGGAACCACAAGATACCTCAAATACCCAAAGCAATCTTGAAAAAGAAAGCAAAACTGGAGACATCACAATTCTGGACTTCAAGTTACATTATTGAAGTTATAGTAATCAAAACAGTATGGTACTGGAAAAAAAAAAGACATCAATCAAGGCAACAAAAGGGAAAACCCAGAAATGAACCCACAACTACATGGTCAATTAATCTTTGACAAAGCAGGAAAGAATATCCAATGGGAAAAAGTCTCTTCAACAAATTGTGGTTGGAAAACTAAACAGCAACATGCAAAAATTGAAACTGGATCACTTTCTTACAGCATACACAAAAATAAAGTCAAAATTTAAAGTGAGAATTGAAATTAAAGATCTAAATGTGAGAATTGAAATCATAAATATCCTAGAAGAGAACACAGACAGTATCTTCTTCGACCTTGGCTGTAGTAACTTCCTTCTACGTAAGTCTCCTGAGGCAAGGGAAACAAAAGCAAAAATAAACAATTGGTATTTCAGCAAAATAAAAAGCTTCTGCACAGCAAAGGAAACAATCAACACAACTAAAAGGTACATGATGGAGCTAGAGTGGATTATGCTAAGCAAAATAAGTCAGAGAAAAACAAATACTGTAGGATTTCACTCATATGTGGAATTTAAGAAACAAAACAAATTATCAAAGGGAAAAATAAGAGAGAGAGAGAGACAAATAAGAGAGAGATAGACAAATCAAGAAATAGATTCTTGGGGCTCCTGGATGGCTCAGTCCATTCAGTGGCCACCTTTTGCTTTTGGCTCAGGTCATGATCTCTGAGTGGTGAGATTGAGCCCCAAATTGAGCTCTGTGCTCAGTACGTAGTCTGCTTGTCCCTCTTCCTCCCCCTCTGCCCTTCCCCCTGGTGGCACATAGGCATGCTCCCTCTGTCTCTAATTAATTAATTAATTAATTAACTAATTAATTTTAAAATAAAAAAGAAATAGATTCTTAATTATAGAGACCAATATGATGATTACCAGAGGGGAGGGTTTGGAGAGAGGGGTTAAATAGGTGATGGTAATTAAACAGTGCACTCGTCGTGATGAGTACAGGGTAATGTATGGAAGTGACAAATCGTTATATCATACACATAAAAGTAAAATGATACTTCATGTCAACTAAATGGAATTAAAATAAAAACTTAAAATAAAACTAAAAAATAAAACATTTATTAATTTAAAAAAAACTTTCAAGTGCTCACATAGTATGCCAATTTATAGTAACTCAATTTCTGTTCCTTGTTTTTATAATCATTGTTTATTTTGAATTTCCTACTTAAACATACACACATACAAATCTAGGTCGGGGGTAGGGGCAGGGAGGATCATATAACTGAGTCCTCAGAGTAATCATGTCAAATACAATGTTAACCAAAAGATAAGTAATAAAGCAGTGACATATATATGCACAAACCAATATATATAATATGCATATGTAGATATAACATATATAGAGACATATATGCACAAATGAATATATGTAATATACATATATAGATATATGTACAAAAGATACATATATATATATGCATACATAAAACTCAAAGGTAAGTACAGCACTTGTTTTAATTAGACCTTAGAGCAAAAATGATTTTGGTTTTATGTGAATGAGTATTTTATCACTGAAAATGTTTAGAATGGCTGGTGGTAATAAAAAGCAGACCAACTTTTAGTTGGGTTTTTATTGTTTTCCAAATTCTCTGCAGACAATACAACCCCTGCCCTTTGTATTCCACTACTTGAGCTGAATCTCTGTAATAGCTGCAAATTGTTCTGAGACTGACCAAAAAAGTAAATAAATAAATGAAGGAATGCATCAATTTCAGCACTTTTAAATATTTTAAGAAAGTCAAAGGAATTTTAATTAAGATTTCCCTCTTTCACATAGCTTTCCACTTTTATTAACTGATTGGCTAGGAGCTAGAACTAATTGATAGATTTAGTTGTGTGAACTTCATCGCTAGAGGCAGCTCTCAGGGAATATGTGACTGCGTAAATAGAGTACTTGATTAAGTTGTAGAGCCCCAGGGAGCAGCCTGGACACTGATTATGTAAATATAACAGATGGCTAAGCAAATGCTATCCTGTACTAAGACTAAGTTTGTTGTAGTAATCTATGTTTATATAGAAGATTTAGGAGGCGCCTAGGCTATGCAACTTTTTGAGAACAAACCAGGTATTGACAGTACCATTCTGTCATGAAAATTATTTTAGAATGGATTAGAATTTTTTCAAGTTAACATTCTCTGGAGAAAACTACACTGTTTAAGTGTCTTCAATAGTTTTGTTATGCTTTGTGGGTTTTAAAAAGTGTTCTTTCCTGGGGCACCTGGGTGGCTCAGTTGTTAAGCGTCTGCCTTCAGCTCAGGTCATGATCCCAGGGTCCTGGGATCGAGCCCCACATCAGACTCCCTGCTTGGTGGGAAGCCTGCTACTCCCTCTCTCACTCCCTCTGCTTGTGTTCCTGCTCTCACTCTCTCTCTCTGTGTCAAATAAATAAAATCTTTTTTTTTTAAGTGTTCTTTCCTGAAGAATAGTGTGAAATAATGACTCAGACCTAATCAATTTGGTGAGGGTTGTGCCACTTAATTGATTACAGAACTGGTAAACAATTTCCATTGAGAAAGAAGTTTATGAATGAATACTCTTTGAAATCAGACACTGTGTCAAGCAGAACACTGTGCACTGGTTATCAACCCCAAGAAGGACTACAGACACTTCTGCCTACTGCATGGGTATCAGAGTTGCCAAGGAAAATGATGCAGTCAAGCACTGGATGGAACAAAGCTTTACTCACATAAGAAAGAGAGCAAGATCATCTCCAATAGTGAGCTAGCCCCACATGACTAGTGGGCCCCCCACCCCCATGGAGTCTGGAAATTGAGGATATGCCTGAGGGCCAGTGATTTACATGCTTATGTAGAATAAAGGCATATTCAATGAGCATGCAACAGGGAAAGAGCTTTGCACACAAGATAAGAAGCCTGGCCGACTGTGTGGGCTCTTTATCTCTTGGTAAGAAAGTGATCTGTGCCCAAGATATATTCATACACAGTCAAGTAGGTGTCAAAAGACTGCACAACCGTTTTTCTCAATGCTATGTGTGCTCTTATTTAATCCTGACCTCAATGTTTAAGTTAAGTGCAGATACTTCCCACTTCAACTGAGGTAACAAAGGTTAAGATAGAAAAAAAAAAGATTTTAAAAAATCATCGGGGCAATACTGTACATTAAATAGACACAGTAAAGATGCACTGGAGGGGTCACGGTAAGACTAGAGATTGATGCACACTTAAATGCCTCCACTTAAAAGACTTTAATATTCAGAAAGTGACGCCTCTTTTCTATCTTTCATTGGACCAAGAACACTAGGAAAAAAATGTCAGCCAGTTGTGTTTTTGGTTTGACTTACTTGTTTTCATTGTGATTTCAGAAGTAGAGGATCATATAGGAAGAAATACCTTGCAAGAGGCTTGGAAACTTAAGGCCGAATTATATGCAGATGAAAAAAATTCTAAGTACCATCCAACAAACATAATAGAATTCTTAAATCGTACCCTAAAACTCAGGCTTGTATCTACTGCAGCTTGTAGATGCCAATCACTGCTTAAGCAGGTAATCTTTATTAGAAGCAGTACTAGCCTGAAAAAGGAATTGTGTCTTAATGTCATTCATTCTAACATATATATTAAGTACTTACTATAGGCCACTTGAATCTTAAAGTCTAACTCAGTATCTGCTAATTTACCTTATGAGAAGGTGTATCAAGTGCCCTTGTTAAAAACAGAGGTTGTTAAATTGTCTCCTGGAATATCAATTCAATGTGTTAGAAAAGTCTCAGGCCAACATTTTATTAAGCACTTCAAGTACTATTACCAGACATGTGTGGAAACCTCATCTAAATAACTTATAGTTAAAACGAAAAGCATAATTACTTTAACTAGAGGAATCGCATTTGTGATAAATTATCTGAGTGTAAACAATTAAAAGCAGTATTTTTTTAGTGTTCTCTTATTGTAGTGTCTATACACAATTACATTGTTGTTCATTTTTAAATAATAGATCATTTTGAGATTTTGCAAATTATAATCTTTCTCCTTCTAATCTACTAAAGAGATTCCTGCTGAAACTACTCACTTTAAGGGTGCCTGGGTGGCTCAGTTGGTTAAGTGTCTGCCTTGGGCTCAGTTCATGGGATCCAGCCCCATGTTGGGCTCTCTGCTCAGTGGGGAACCTGTTTCTCCCTCTCCCTCTGCCTGCTGTTCCCCCTGCTTGTGCTCTCTCTCTGTCAAATAAATAAATAAAATCTTAAAAAAAAAACAAGGAAAGGAGAGGAAAGGAAAGGAAACACAGGGAAAGGAGAGGAGAGAAAAGAAAAGAGAAGAAGATTACTTAGCTTAAAGATTGTCACCTCATGCTAACATTTAAGAACATTACCAAAAGCCCAGAATGCTACCCAAGATTATGCCTAAGAGGGTATATGACCTAGGACCTCCTCATAAAAGTTCCAATTCCCACCAAATAACACCACTCGTCTTCTTGATAGATATAAACAGGATCTACCTAAAAGAAATTATCAAGGGCCATATGCTTTGGGGCAGGAGAGACGGAGGGCAAGAGCTCCACAGATTTGCTCCTGTAATGATGGTTGCAGTAACACAGTTAAGATGGCAGATAGACATGTCTGTGCACTATATACATACAGACATATATATATGTGGCACAATTTATTTTCAGTGCTAGCAGCCTCGTCATGCAAAATATCATCTTTTTTTTTTTCACTGAAAATTTGGTAGATATTGCCATACTACCAACTTGAGTTTGTTGACATTTTTCTCTTTCATTTAAGATAGAAAAGAAAAGAAAAACAACTAATGATATCTTTAACTATTATCTAGTTACCAGACAGATCTCCAAGAGACACTTAACATCTTATATGAAGGAAATAGCTTCAGGCAATAGATCATATCTAGTATTATACCACCTGGTCAGCAACTAATTCAGCTGTCTTGAAATAGTTCTTTTTTTTTTTTTTTCAAAATAGTTCTTTAAGCAGATGAATGATATTGACTCATATGTAGTCTTATACCCCAGACTCATAATGAAATTAGAATCTTAATCCTCCACTATTAGTTTAACATTATAGTTTAAAAGGATGTTTAATTTCTTCAGGAAAGATATGCTAAGCCAGTTCTGTATTTAATCTACTATACCAAAATAAGTTCTAGCATTTCTAGTTAAATGAAAATAAGCAAATATATTAATTCTAGGTAAAATAATTCATCAGTAGACCTTTATGTTTTATATATTTGTTTATCAGTACAGAAGCCTCCAAATTCTTTACCAACATAGTTATAAAGGAAAGTACAATGCAATTTGAAACTAGGCAAGGTCAAAAGTTTTACTTTACTGTTATGCAGGCTAACAGAGTACAAAGAAATGCAATTTCCTACTCATAACAAAGAAACTAAATAGGTAAAATTTACTAGATGGAAAAACTACAATGTAAATAAAACAAAATTTAAATACAGTATTTTGTTCCTAGAAGAGCTACAACTGAATTTATAAATTGCAATTCCTCAAGAGAGAGAGAATTAGACTCAGCAAATAATTTTAAATCTATTTTACTAGCCTTTATTGGTTGTTAGATTGATCAATAACAATACTGTCTTTCATTCTTTTCTAAATGCACAAGGGTCTAACTTTCTTTTTTAATAATTATTTCTATGGAAATAGTTATAAATCTTTTCCTTGAAATTTGTTTTAGAAAGAAGTAGCACCTAATAAGTTTACCAGGTGGATATTATTAATTCTAAAATTGTTAATTTATATTTATTTTCATGGATAATTTAATGCCAAAAACATCTAAAGAATTGAATGTTTAATTTTTTACTCTGTGATGATACTTTTAGTAAGCAACATGCTGTAGGTAATGAAAGAAGTGGGTATAAGCTAACAACAATAAGAACTCAGGGTTACTGATACTACTATGATCTTACCTAAATAAAAATATTGGTGGCCATAATAATAGTGAATTCACCCCAAGAAAATAAATAGATTACTTTTTTGGGAAAAATAAATTATTATGTAATTCCATAGTGATAACTGAGATAACTGGAAAAGTAGGAAGCGAAGATAAAAATTGATGTCAGAATCAGCGGCTGGAAGGATTTCTAAATGCATGAGTCATACTGACTTGACTGTTCTATCTTTTCCTCTTTTCCCCTTCCAAAAGCACTTGGAAAATGATCATTTAGGGGTGCCTGGGTGGCTCAGACATTAAGTGTCTGCCTTCAGCTCAGGTCATGATCCCAGGGTCCTGGGATCAAGCCCCGCATCAGGCTCCCTGCTCCACGGGAAGCCTGCTTCTCCCTCTCCCACTCCCCCTGCTTGTGTTCCCTCTCTTGCTATGTCTCTCTCTGTCAAATAAATAAATAAAATCTTTAAAAAAGAAAAGAAAATGATCATTTAAATTTCTACCTGATCCTCCTTACAAGTTTGGAAACAATGTTGCCTTGAATACAATATGAAATTACTGTTAACAGAATATTCATCTTGTTGAAAAGTCCTCATAGATTCCTTGATACAGAAAAATGTTTTCCTGTTTTCTGTGACTAAATAGATTCTTATTGGAGGGGCCATGTTAGAAGCCCTAACATGCTGAAAGAATTACAGCATTGATTATACAAGAAGGTGGGAAAGTAAAATTTACTTGGATTTCAGTTATTTTTTAAAGTGAACTTTTAAATCCATTTAAGCTAAATATACCAAGAAAGGGACATCTTTACAAGGATGTTTGATGTTGCTATTAATCTTTTTAAATGCTTAAATAGAACCCATAAAACTTCAAAAAATGGAACTTTCAGAGTGGCTATTAATTCAATTTGAATAGACCCTGGAACTTGCATTGTAGAAGGAGCAGCCTTTTGAAATGAATATTGGTATCTTTTCCAAGTGATTAGAAGAAAGCTTATCATTTATGCCGTCCTGGTCCCTAATCATATCTTTAAGGGTCATGAAAGCTGTTGTTACAAAGTATCTGAATATTATTTTCCAGATTATTTTTCCTTTGGATGTCATTTTATAGTGTTGGATTGCATAGTCCTTCATTAATTACATAATTTCATTCAGAATCTATGTGCTGCAATCACTGTGGACACCTCACCCATATCCCCTCAACACCTACCATTCCAGATCTTGTTAATGACTTCTCTGTACAACAGTCTATTCTGCGTGATGGCTTTCCCTAGCCCAGGAAGGGCATACAACCAAGACAGTTGGTACTGGAAATAAGGTTCCAGGAAGTAAACACCTAGGTTAAATTCTAGAATTGTATCAATTATCAGCCATATTCAACAAGGAAACCTTTACTGAGGATGACTGGAGTAATAATAACCTCTAATATGCTATAGCTTTACCATCACTAAGACTTTCAAGTGTTTTGGACTAAGATAGGATAGTGGTGGAAGGGAATTTATTAGACTATGCAAATAGCTGTAGCACTTGAGAAAATATGGGGGCAATAGTATTTAAAAGGATCGAGTATGGGTTGACTATTGTTCCTCTATAGGAAGAAAATAATAGGCTTGGGTACTCAGGCCATAGTGTTAAAGCCAAAAGGCTTCCATTGCAACATTTTAAAATTATCTTTTCTTCCTGAAGTACAAGGGCAGACTGTGCTGAAAATCAGACCCAAGATTTTACTGTAATCAAGTGGTAGTGTTAAAAAGAAAATTCACAGTCCCAGAAATCTACTGTGCTAAAATACAGGCCCTAGTGGGAAAGGAATAGTATTCCTGAGACCGGGAATGGAACAATAGGGCACAAACAAATGAAATGTTGAACATCAAGATTCTTTTATAGGGAATTTGGGCCAGAAAAAGAGGTCCCTTCACCCATGCAATTAAACATCTCATTCTCATTGCCTGAAAACTGAAATAGTTTTTTTTTTTTTTAAGATTTTATTTATTTATTTGAGAGAGAGAATGAGGTAGAGAGAGAGCACGAGAGGGAAGAGGGTCAGAGGGAGAGGCAGACTCCCTGCTGAGCAGGGAGCCTGATGTGGGACTCGATCCCAGGACTCCAGGATCATGACCTGAGCCGAAGGCAGTCGCTTAACCAATGGGCCACCCAGGCGCCCCAGAAAACTGAAATAGTTTTATCAGAGATGATTTCTTCATATAATGATGCTTGTTGTTCCTAAGATCTGCTACCTCCTCCACTCATTGCTTCTTGAACAAGAGTTAGGGTCAATTATCATCATAATCTTGTTAAGGGAAGAAATAAGTTATCCCCCAGGAAGATCCAGAACCTGACTGACATGTACCCACAGGAAAACATATGTGACATTAGATATTGAAGGGACTAGAATGCAGTGGCAGAATACATGGCTAGATATGCAGAAGTTTAATGATGTGGAGTTACTCTTGTGACTTAGTGTATAACGTTCTGGCCAAGGTTCCTGGAGCTGTCCTAATACACTGGAAGAATGATCTGTGAAAATTGGGAACACTGATTTATATTAAATTGAGTGGAGACATTGTAACTAGGCAGTATGTTGAGGAAGAGGTCAAATAGTTCTGAAGGTAGGTCATGCTAAAATGGATCTGTTATGTAAGACCAAAGAATTTACCAGCTGATAATGACCTCTGGGAGGATCAAAAAAATATTCCCTTCACTAAAGTGATAAGAAATGTTGTGGCGTGGGGTTCTAGCATCATTGATACATAATCAGTGATGATTGACCTTTCAAATCCAAGGTTGATATTAAGAATTGCTGCTATCATTTTGGGCTCTCCAGTGATAACTGTGGATGATGGGATTCCAAAATAGCAGAGGATAGATGGCAATATTTAAACATCATATATGAGGCCTATACAATGACTGCATGGCACTAATGATAGAGCAGCAAGCAGTTGACCTTCGTTCCTAGGGATTTTAGGTAGGTGGCTCATACACAATGATATTCCTAAGGACAAAATATGCAGGCAGTCATTGAGGATACTGCTTCATTTATATAACTAAAATTAATCAAAAGCAGGTGAGCAGAAAGGTGATGGCAGTCACCACTAAAGGTAAATCACTGTCCCTAAGAGAGTTTTTAGACCTAAGCATGGTATGAAACCCAGAACTCAGCAATAGAAGAGGAGATAAAAATCTATGGCAAGTATATTCAGCAGCTACTCCCTAAATGTCAGGTTAGGGAAGAGAGAATACCTCAGATCGTTCAAAAGCCGTCAGATATGGGTTGTGTGCTGACACTGAAACTAGGAGCATACAACACCATCATGGCCTCATATAAGAGTGAGGGCATATATAAGTGAGATGAAAAATTAATTTCTGGCACAAAGCCATCTCATATTGGGCCTAATGGGTCATGGAAACACCCTGCAGTCATTCCCCAGTTTGTTAATTACATAATTGTGATGGACATACTTAATAGCTGGCATAACTATTGCATCATTTCTGACATGTGCATTAACAATGTGATAGGAAAAACCAAGTAGAGGCTCACGAAACTGTTCACCCCTGCAAACCTCAACCCAGACTGTAAATAGCAAGCAATAAAGAATCCTGGGTAGAATGGCAGAGATTAATACTTCCCTTAAAGACTTAAATGATATAAAGCTAGTTGTTTCACCATATTCTCATTTAACTAACTAGCTTAATCAAAAATCAGATGTATCATGCAAATTTACAGTATATTTCTATAAACTTAACCCCATGATAATCCCAAATGCAGCTGTTATGCTGGATGTGTTTTCTTTATTAGAATCAACAATATAGCCTTTGTTCTTGGTATGAATTTATTTAGTGAATGCTTTTCAATCTGTTATCAAGAAAAGAATCAAAAGCTATTTCAATCTTTCTGAGAAGAACAACAGCATGCATTCATTGTCTTACCCCAGGGCTATGATGAACTTTTGGTTTCTGTCTCAGGGTAGCCCAGAGATCTTGATTGCTTTAACATTCTTCAGAAAAAATATGTTGGCAATTATATTGATAACACTTTATTAACTGAATCTGGTAAACAAATGGTAGCAAGTACTCTAGAAGTATTGGCTCTACCATAGCTTGTATTACTAGAAACTCTGGCCTGGTTGGAAATCGTTAATGACCTTTAAAAGGCACAGTAAATGTGTAAGCTTGGGAATGACAACCTGCAATTTAGACATTGAATCATTGACCATTATATGATGCTATGTTTGTGAATAGATGGATCTGTGGAAGTAGAAGTGGTCCCTCATCATTACCAGTGAAACATTTGGGAAGTTTATATTTTCAATCTTTATAATTGTAAGCATTTAAGGATTAGAAGTCCTATTTTCAGTAATGGGGGTAATACTTCTACCAGAGTACATAATAAGAGCTCCAATAAGTGTAAATCTATGGCTCATGCCTAGTCAACTTGAGCTCTTCATGATTGTAGATTGACAAGCAAAGAAAGGATTTACAATGCTGGTATGATTAATTGACCCTGTTCATCATAAAAAGATAGGGTTGTTGCTGCATAAGGAAACAGGAAAGAGTATGATGCAAGTTAAAGAAATTCATGTGGGGCTCTTTACACATCTAGCACAAATGGACAACTGTAGCAATCACAGCCAGAGATGAGTACAGTATTAAAGGGGCTTAGACATTTCAACCATAGGTTATTTCATTGGGTAATCAACCTAAATTAGCACAAATACTGACCAAAGATGAGTGAGGCCCAGAGTGCATAATAATGGACAGAGAGTATGTATAGGAATTACAGCCTCTTCTCCATAAGGATCTTAGCTATTTTTGGCTATGCTCTTTTATATAAGATTTAGAATTAGCTTGCCAATATTCAAAAAATATTTTGGGATATTTATTGAAATTTAAATGTACATCTAAATAAATCAAGACTAAGAGAAGAAAATATAATGGGATTTAAAATACCTAGAACTAAAAGATTATAAAAACTTAACACATCAAACCTGTGGGATGCAACAGTACAGTAATACTTATATTAGAAAAAAAAAAGAGGCAAAAATGCAAAAAAAAAAAAAAAGCCAGTGTAATATTGAAGGAGAACAAATTTAGAGGACTGATATTATCTGATTTCAAGACTTACTATAAAACTACAGTAATCAAGACAGTATAGTATTGGTGAAAGAACAAACAAATAGATCAATGAAACAGGGAGCTCAGAAACAAAATCACATAAAAATAGTCAAGTGATCTTTAACAAAGGAGCAAAGACAATACAATGGAGCAAAGACACTCATTTCAACTAATGGTGTTGGAACAATGGGACATCCATTGTAAAAAAAAAAAAAGAATCTAGAAACAGACCTCATACCCTCCATAAAAATTGACTCAATGGATCACAGACTTAACTATACATAAACTCCCTAGAAGATAACAGGAGATAACCTAGATGACCTGGGGTATGGTGATGCCTGTTTAGATAAAACCACCAAAGACATGGTCCATGAAATAAATCATTGATAACCTGACTTCATTAAAATTGAAAACTTTTCTGTGAAAGACAGTGTCAAGAGATTTAAAAGACAATCCACAGATTGGAAGAAAATATTGCAAAAGACACTTTTGATAAAGCTCTGTTATCCAAAATATAAAAGGAACTCTTACAACTCCAAAATAAAAAAAAACATATTAAAATATGAGCCAAAGAATTTATATAGATAGAAAATATGTATATAAAAAGATGCTCCATACCACATGTTATCAGGAAATGTAAATTAAAACAATGAGATACCACTACACAGCTATCAGAATGGCCAAAATCTGAAACATTGACATTACCAAATGCTGGTGGGGATATGGAAAAACAGGAATTCTCATACATTGCTGCTGGGAATGGAAAAATGATACAGCCATTTTGGAAGACAGTCTAGCAGTTTCTTATAAAACTAAACGTATTCTCACCATATGATCTAGTAACCATGCTCCTTGGTATTTACCTAAAGGAATAGAAAACTTATATCCACACAAAACCTGAACATAGACATGTACAGCATCTCTATTCATGATGGCCAAAACTTTGAAACAACCAAAATGTCCTTCAGTAGATGAATGGATAAATAAACTGGTACATCTAGAAAAGAGAATATTATTCAATACTAAAAAGAAATAACCTTTCAAGCTAGGAAAATATAGAACATTAAATGCATATTTCTAAGAGAAAGAAGCAATCTGAAAAGGCTATATACTCTATGATTCCAACTATTTGACATTATGTAAAAGCCAAAACTATGGAAACAATAAAAAGATCAGTGGTTGCTAGGGATGGAGGGGGATAGAGGATTTCTAGGGCAGGGAAAATAGTAGGTACTATAATGATAGATATACATCAGTCATCGGTATATAACTGTCTAAAGCCATACAGAATATACAATGCTAAGATTAAGCCCTAAACTATGGATTTTAGGTAATTATGATCTATTAATGTAGGTTCCCATTTGATTTTTTAAAAAATGTGCCATTCTAATGAGTGATTTTGAAATTAAAGGAGACTCTGCATTTGTGGGGACAGGGAATATATGGGAAATCTCTATACTTTTCTCTCAAATAGTTGTAAGCCTAAAATTGCTCTAAAAGCAAAGTGTTTACAGATGGCAAGATTGTATTCTTTTTAATGGCCAAGAAATATTTCTTGTGGTCTTATATATATATATATATTTTTTTTCTTTATAAAGAAATTTTTCTTTATACTTCATCTATGGATGGGCACTTTTGGTTGATTCTATATCTTTGCTATTGTAAATAATGTTGCAATAAACATGAATGTGTATATCTTTTCAAATTAGTGTTTTGTTTTCTTTGGGTAAATACTCAGTAGTTAATTACTGGATGGATGGACCCAACAGGCATAATGCTAAGTGAAATAAGTCAGACAGAGGAAGACAAAGAATTGCACTCATTTGTGAAATTTAAGAAACAAGCAAAGAAAGAAAAAATAGACAAACAAAAAAGACTCTTAAATACAGAGAACAAACTGGTGGTTGCCAGAGGTTGTGTGTGTTTGGGGGATGAAATAGGTAAAGGGGATTAAGAGTACACTTACTGTGATGAGCACTGACTAATGTATAGAATTGTTGAATCACTATATTGTGCACCTGAAACTAATATAACACTGTATGTTAATTATATTTTAATAAAAATGAAGTTTTAAAAATATTAAAACACTGGTATAAACCAAAAGAGTGAGAGTGAGAGAAGCTGAAATATTAATGAAATCAGTGGCCAATATAAGAAGTCAGTTGATATGAACAGACATTTCTGCAAAGAAGACATCCAAATGGCCACAGACACATGAAAACGTGCTCCACATCACTCAGCATCAGGGAAATACATAAGCCACAAGGATAATCTAGTCTGAAAGCCCGGTTAGGGAGAAATAAAAAGACTAACTGGTAGAATATAATATGCACTACAAGATAGCTGCATCATTAGCAAAGGTTGTTAGTGAGGCAGGTATAAAAAGTGTGATGAAAATAGAAAGTAGACAGAAAGACGAAATCAAGATAGAAGACACATAGATGATGACAGAGCCTGTGCACAAATTGGAAGGCACACTTTTTAAGTAGGAGTAAAATGTTTGTCTTATGGTTTCTTTTTCAAGAGTTAGGACCAGAAGGTGATATTACAGATCTACTATCCCTTATCAGAAACTCATGGGGCCAGATGTACTATAAATTTCAAAATTTTTCAGGCTTTTAAAAATATACATCTTGGGGCGCCTGGGTGGCTCAGTTGTTAAGCGTCTGCCTTCGGCTCAGGTCATGATCCCAGGGTCCTGGGATGGAGCCCTGCATCAGGCTCCCTGCTCCGCAGGAAGCCTGCTTCTCCCTCTCCCACTCCCCCTGTTTGTGTTCCCTCTCTCGCTGTGTCTCTCTCTGTCAAATAAATAAATAAAATCTTAAAAAAATAAATAAATAAAAATATACATTTTATATAGATTAACACTTCCAGCTGAGTTCAGCAGCATCTCTCAGTGCAACACACTCATAATACTCCAGCAAAATATAAGCATATCCACATTGTTCAGCTATATAAAGATTATAAATGTATTTCTCCAGTTCTGGTTTGGTTTTACCATCACCTGAGTTCAAGTCAGCTCAGCACAGGTTGAAATACCAAAATAGTTAAGGAAAAAAAATCAATTTTTAGAACATTTGGATTTTGGCCTAATGAATACAGTGATAATGAAAATTCCTTCAGTAGAGAAAAAATTAAGTGGATCACTTTTTAAATTTTCTTTTATTGAAATGTAATAACAATAAAATTCTAATATTTGAACTATATAAAAATTTGAGGTTCAGTTAATTTATACTCAGAAATAAACAAGGAGTGTGACAGGCAACACTTCTGCCTTTTATTCTCCATCAGGTGGATGAAGAACATAAAGGAGCCCTACCTTGTCTTTAGAAAGACATCACTTAAAAACAGAAGGGCTTGCCTAGAAATGAGTAAATTGTTTCATGAAATCTAAGATCCAATATCTTGTTAATCTTGTCTAATTTAAATGTTATATGGACCATAAACAGATAATTAAATACAATTATTTTGAATGAATTACAAATGTATATATCTTTAGTCCTTTGAAAGTCTCACACAGCTTAGACAATGAGACATATTTGTTCAGGGAGTTTACACTGTCAGCATTCATTTCATCACTATAAACTTGCTTTGGAGTTTTTCAGTACAATTAATAAATATTAGATATTTAAAAAGTGATTTTTAAAAGACCAACTCTGATAACCAATTAAAACTATGGAGCCTGAACTTGATTTTCTTATGCAAATTTAAGCTATACCAAGATGGAAAATGGAACACAATAAATTGCCCAGTCCAGACTTGCTGAGAGTTGTAATTTCTTCAAATTATCCTGATTGTCCCAAGCTTAAAAGAATTCATACAGTACATATTTATTATAGAACATATAGAAAAGAGTAAGCAGAAAACAATAAAATGGGAATATATATTTTAATTTCATCACTTAAATAAAAATCTGAAGTGAAGTTATAGATATTAACTTAATAATTCATTCCTCTGCAAGGGCTAGCATGTTTTTCTTAAGTTTAATACCACTGCCTCCAAAAAGCTTTTTCTTGGAGTCAAATAGTGTATTAATTTTTTGATTGATAATAGATGATAGATAGATGATAGATAGGAAGTGGGAGAGGATTACCACAGCTGCACGCTAGGCATCAGGTGATCTATATATGATTAGTTCTACAAATTAATATGTATTTATATATTTATATAGGTGCAAGGATGTAATTGTATTAATGCTGTAACTCACCATTAAAGTCAGTCTTAAAACCTGGCACATTTATTCTTTTAATCCTTCTTGATTATCCAATACATGCATAATTCTAATAAACAAAAAAAAAGAATAAAAAATGGGTGAAATAATTGAATGGTTCATGCTATGATGTGATAATTATAAATAAGTGATTAGTTATCGAATTCAGCTGGTAAAATAGTATTTGAAACACAGGTTAGGATGTACACAGAAATTGGAATTTCTTCTACTTCTGCCTGCATTGAATTTATGCACCCAGCTGCAGGCAGAGATGTATATGCCTGTGCCACACAGAGTAGCAACTGCTATAGCAGTATCTTAATCTAGAACGGGAGGAACAAACAAGATGTGGAAGGAATAAATTACTTCTTAAATCTTCACGGAGGGATTGGAATTTCCTATTTGGGGACTAAGACAGGAACCTGGAAATCCTTCAGTGCACCAATGTTGATTCAAAACCTTGGGAGACTCTTTTGAGTGAAATCTGAAACTGGCTCGTACATGGAGGGCAAGAAGAGACAAGAATGAGCAAGCCACTCCAGATTGCTAAATGTCAGGTTTAGCAAGTAAGGGAACTTGCATATGAGGTTTGTCTTGGGCAGGCACAAGATAAGGAGATCTCTTCACCTGCCCAGCATTAAAAAGATTATACAGAAGCCTTAACTTGTGTTCAGTACCAGTATACCATCCAGATGGTCTTAGCAACACATTGCTTTCTCCCGTTGTGTCCTTGAAAATGGCTCCCGCTGTGGGAATGGTGGGTGGAGAGTGCATTCCAAGGACAGAGGAAGAGGTGAGGAGCTTCACATTGCCAGGCTCCAGACTAGAGGCCACATCTTCTCAATGACCTCCTTCAACAACTAAAGTCACCATACTGAGATTATAGTCACGGGTTTAGAATGTTTATATTATCCCAAAGGTCTGTGTCTGATTTTAACAGGAAACCACCAACATGATTTTAAGAAGTCCTGAGCTGGACTAAAGCCTTGTTCCCTAGAGGAGTGGCCTCTGTTAATGACCACTCTGAAACTAGTGACTGTAGGCAAGGGAGAGGCAACACAAGAGAATAGGTAGGTCCAGGGTCTAGAGTAAGAATGACTTGTTTTATAACGAAGTTCTTTAATTACCTAGTTATATGGTCATGCGGGTCTAGGCCTCAATAGTATCATCCTTGTAACAGGGATATTAATAGTATAGAGTTCTCTTTAGGATTAAATAAATTAATCAATATAAAAGCACTTAGATGAATCCTTGATAACCAGAAATGCCAGCAGTTGGAGGTTCTGTTAGTGTTACTATTTTCTCATAAATTCAATGTATATTTGTTAATTTATACTTACCGCCAGCATAGAAATCTATATGCATGTAAATATGTTATTTATCCAGGTATGCATATGGACAGATCTAGAGATAGTATGAAATCTATAAAATACATATATAGATATTATATATACTAAGATATAACAATATCTTCTAAGCATCTGCTGTTACCTTTTCTTCTGGAATGGGGAAAGAAGCAATGTTGTAAAATAAAAATATTGGTAGTGATGGCAAAGAAATTTGGGACCACATAATGTTACTTATCTGTCATCTTATACATCATACTCACATCGTTTTTCTCTAAAATGCAATCCAGTGGCAAACTCATCATCTAATTATGAAGTTTATGTGAGACTACAAATCTCAAATGATTATCTGAAGACATGAAATAAAGTATGTCCTCAATATGGTTTCTCTTGGAAATCTGTTAACTCTAATCTTATGTTGTTTACATTTAACATTGTTTTATTTATAGAGGAATTCATGTATCTCAATGCTATTTATACCTTTAAGCATTCATAGCCTACACTAATATGTGTGTGTGTTTCAATAATTAACTACAGAAATCAGTGGAGGATTTCTCCAACCTCAACACTTCTGAAAAATACAGATAAGTAGGTAGGTATATAAGTAGGTAGGTAGATGAATAGATTAGATAGATCAACAGATACATAAATAATATTTCCTATCATTTTAAAATTTTGGTAAGATTATATTTTACTCCAGAATCCTGTTGAAAGTTTTACTATCTCTATTTAATATAACCAATCATAATATTTTCCAATAACTAAAAGTTTTTGTAGTGGTGTTTACTTTTTCATAAACAGTATCTTCTGAGAAAGAAATTCCTCAAGCGCAGATGTTGCTTTTTGTATTAAATACTTTATATTATGTATGAGAATACAGGATTCACAAAGAGATTGTTCTACAAGTATTATATTAATTTTTTGCATCTTGACCATTATTTCCAATGCTAGTGTAGTTGCTGCATTACAAATAATTACATCTGGACTAATATAAAAGACCATAACACTTACTGTGGAAAGTGAAACTTCATGAAGAAATAGTTGATGTCAATAACAATTTAGTTGAGGATTATGGTTACTAAATCATTTCATTTAATGTGTGTTTAATTATGTTTAAAATCTTGTGTGATCTTTGAATACTTTGAGACCCAAAAAAACTAAGGAAATAAGCTGAGAGAAATTTCTGAAAATGAAAAAAAAAACTTGAAGAAAAATTAAAATGTAAGGGAAGTTTTAGTGAGTTTAATTTGACTTTGAACATATTTTCCCACAAACTTTAAAAAACTTTCTTTAATATTTTATGCACTACAGAGTAATTTTATACTGAATTTATACAAACACATGCAATTAAAGTTCATTAAATTGCATTTAATGGGAGAGTACAATTATATGGCTTAAAAAAGAAAATCCCTAATGATTTTTGGTGTTTATACTTTCTGAGGATTTAGCTCTTTTAAATTTCCAGTAAGTATATGGATTTTTTGATAATTGTTCCATTTTTGAGAATTTGTAGGAGTCCTTGTTTATCAGATCTCTACTACCTTCTATAGCTCACATATATATTCTTATTAATATGGAAATAACATATCTTTATATTTTACACCTCTACTACCTTATGTCCTGGACACTGTTTCTTCTTGGTTTTGGCTGAATACATTTTTACCACATTCCAAAGAAAATGGAAATTTAACTGAGAGATTGTATAAAAAGGAGAAAAAAAAGCAGTGGGCTAGGATAGTTTGTATTATTTATCTTTGTAGCAGTATTTTTAGTCATTTTCAGTTCACTTGAAATGATGCAAACTATGACATGACAGCAAAGAATAAGCACTCCCTCTAAAACTTTAACCACCAAATCAGTTTGTCCTGGAGTAAAGTTGGGGAAACTCCTGTTTATGGTTATTCAGGGAAATTTTTCTTTGTGATTATTTTGTTTCTGTGCTGAATACTGTAATGAATATGTTGTAACTGTTACTGTGGTTTTTGCTATTTCCTGTACATTGTTAACAATGGCTTTATGATATCATTAATTATTATAGGACTTCTAACACCACAAGCTTTTCCTTCCCAAGAAAACATATTTTTGACGTTGCAGCTATATAGATATATAGCTGTTTCTAAATTTGATTGTATAGAAGAAATCTTAACTCTGCCATTTTATGTAACCTTGGCTAAATTATTTAATGTCTCTAGGTTTTATCATCTCTCTCTATAAAATGAGGTATCAACAACAAAAGTCATAGAAAGTTTTTGAGATTATTAAATAAAAATGCCTGTTAAATTCTTAGTAGAGTTCCTGCCACATAGGGTGTACTCAAAAATGTTAATTGTATATGTTTTATAAAACATCATATATGAGTTATATATATGTATATAATATCTAATGTAAAATGTTTATTTTTTTACTTTCATCATTATTATAGTAGTCCTTTTAAATGTAGAAATCAAATACTTGGATCTTTGACTTTGACTACTCCCTTGTGAGCTAGCTTGGTCTTTCCCATTTACATGGGTTACATGACAAAGTTACAAAGTGTTTCTCCTATTCAGCAGTACTCCACAAAAAGAAATTCCTTCTAACAGAAATTGCTTATAACTAACAAAAGGAGACAAGTCCTTTCTGAAATTTGTACTTCTGCCCCTGCTAGTAAGGGATGCTTATAGTAAATAAAAACCTCCTAGATGTTTATACAGTAAAAGCTATCTAAGGAAAGCGAATCTCCCATTCCTTATAATTACTCTTTTTATTTTCATGTTAGGCCAGTGGAAATCAGATTGATAGAAGGTATCTGAGTAAAATGAGGGATGATTTGGATTATTTGTGTTGTGTGCTTTACTACCAGATTGTAATTTTGTGGTTAATATCATAGAAACAAAACCTAGAGGAGAACAAAAACTTGATTTGAAATACCTTAGCATCATTATATTTTATATACCATCTATATACCATTTTGTAACCTCTATATTGTTATATTTTTTTCTATGACTACCACACATACTAGGTAATGTGTTCTGAGAAAATAATGGTTGTAAAAATATAGATATACTACACTTTATTCTACCTGAAGTATACTATTGATTAAATTCTAGTCCACAATATTTTAGCTCCCCAGAAGTATGACAGCCACAATCATGAATTTTAGTATGGGTTATAAAGGGATACTATATAAACTTCTCACTCAAAAATTGTTCCTCAGCAATATATATCTTTGGTGTAAGCACCTAAACAACACTTTCCCATGTCAGTTGTAACATTCTCTTCAAGGTTCCGGGTCAAGTACTAAAAGCTGTAGTGATAAAAGCTTAATTTCTATTACTCTGTAAGGCTACTGTCATCACTTATATTTTTAACCATGAATAAACTGAGTTGTACAGCAGAAAAACATGTAGTTCAATGTCAATTTTTTGTTTGTTTGTTTAACCTACTCAAATTCACAAGAACATTTTTAGCTTTGGCTTTATAAAATCTGGATAAAGGAAAGCACTATCAATAGGTTATGAAATTATTTTACTTAGATCAAACAGGACCGTAAAGCTTCAGACAAATTATATTTGTGAATAAAGCAATTCAGACTGACTATGCTTTCGTGCTCTGAAATTTTAACACATGTTCTTTGAACTAATGGTAGGATTTCTTTTTTACTATTAGTTTTGTTTTGATTTGGTTTGGTGTTATGTATGTTCCTAGTTCTTTTAGGTGCCAGCCTTGAAAGTTGGATGCTTACTCTGTTGGTGGGAATGCAAACTGGTACAGCCACTCTGGAAAACAGTATGGTGTTTCCTCAAAAAGGTAAAAATAGATCTACCCTATAATCCAGCCCAATAGGAGAAAACCTTTTGCAGATTTGGAGCTGATTATAAGCAAGTTATTTGAGAATTTTAAATGGATTTTATGCTACTAATTAGGGCCAGGTTGAAAAGACAGTTACCAGATTACATATGGCAAATTCAATTTCTTCCTCTCTGGTAATTTTAATTTACCCTTGTTCTAATATCACTGTTATGCAAAAGCCTCTGTTTCTTAACACTGGACATGCCCACTCCTTAGCATGTGTCCATTTTATGTCATCTTTGCATCTTTTCTCTTTCATCACTATTAATAACAGCTCTTACAAAATGGGGGGGAAAAGCCCATCATTTTTATATATATACTTAAAATACTTTCATTTATTTCATTAATGTAGATTTATATTTTAATTCATAAATTACTAATGGATAAAATTTTTCATTTAACATAAATTTTATACCACCCCACATTTTGCTAAACGTGTAGAAACAGGGTATTCAATGGATATCTGTATTCTAGCTTCCTTAGAAAATATTTCATCCTGTAGAAAACTTTCAAAAGAAGTACATTTTTCTTGCTAATCAATTTGTTAGTATGGCTAGCTGGATTTTTGGTGGTTGACCGGTTTGTTTTTTTGAAAGATTTATTTATTTATTTATTTATTTATTTATTTGAGAGAGAGGGAATGAGTCGGGGCGGGGAGAGGCAGAGTTAGAGGGAGAAGCAGACTCCCCGCTGAGCAGGGAGCCCAATGCAGGACTCAGTCCCAGAACCCTGGGATCACAACCCTTGTCGAAGGCAGATGCTTAACCAACTGAGCCACCCGGCACCCCAGACCAGTTTTTTTAATAAACTATCAAGACTACAGTACTACCTAAAATTCTAAATTTATTATTCATTTCTTGAAAGCATTCATCTACTTGAAATGAACCCATAGTACCACTCTTTAAAAGAAGGATAATGAATAAGTGGAGATATTTTTTTATTGTGTAATTCTGGACATATCACTCGTAAGACTGTTTCTATAAAAATTTCATGATGCTAGAATACAATGTTCAAAGTGAGTGAAGTACAGCTGAGTATCCATAATCTAGGCATTAGTTCTCAATCAGTATGTCAATTTAAATTTTTAAAAATTTTGCTACAATGAATATGTATACTGTTACACTGTCCACTATCTATCCACTAGAACATAAGATAGACAGTTTACTACTTGTGGTTCTCCATTGGAAATTTGGTTCTGTATCAAGTTGGCACTCAAAAAAAGATCTTGTGGCTACAGGTACACATAACCATGCAGGGCAAGAGTTCTATTCAAATGGTAAGAGAATGCTTAGGGTAGACAAAAAGAAGGCGGCAATTAATATGGATACTTTTATAAGTAATGCACAACATTAAATCATTGTATTACTGATATATTTTCATTATTCTTCCTCTATTTAGTGCTAAAATATTTAACTTTGTCAGGTGTATTATCAAAATTTTGGTAATCAGAAGTATAACAGAAACACAGAAAAACTTGAAACTTTATTATCCTAAAGCTACAAGTGAGAAGAATATTTCACATGTTTATTGACTTCTCTAAAACCTTAGAAATAATAATAAATGTATATCCCTAAGTATAACTTGAAGTTTGTGCAGTAGTAATAATTTAGTATAAGAACATTATAAAGTGGTTTTGGATTGTTTATTTTTACTTCCTTATTCCTATACTATGAAATAAGACAAAAATATTTCAAATACATGTACCAAGATTGTTCTTGTTATTTGAATTTTTAATAACAATCAATAGTTTGAAACAATTTATCTCTTAATTAAGTTTACATATTCATCATAATTTTATCATCTTCACTCTTCTACCCTACTCCCAAATTCACCTTAGGTCAGTGACAACCAAATTGATTGTAATAAAGAAATAATATTCTCCAATTGCATATGTTTCTTGGCACCTCAGATATCTATACACATTTATTAGTAAATAAAGAATATGGTGTCACAAACTAGTTAGGTAGGGAGAAATTACTTGTGATATTACTTTTTTACTGGGATATAAATTTATAATAATGGAAAAAACTGCAGATCATGTCTACCATTTGTCAATATTAAAGATCATGTCTTAAGTTTCTTAAAATGTAAATGTCTTCAAAATTAAACAGTTTTACCCAGCCAGAAAAATTACATATCACTCTGAAAAGAAGAGCCTTTGCCTACCTATTGTGTCTATTTTTTTATTGTAAATAATTTAGTACATGTCCACATGAAATTTGGTATTCTGTAAGTTCTCTTGATGATGACATTTATTTCACAGGAATTATTATTGGTATTGGTACCTTTATATATGAATTTCTTCTTGAAAATTTAAAGCTGATTACTATTTTGAAATCCCTTAAAATTACTTAAGTGCTAGACATTGAAAATCACATGCTATTTAGAACCAAGCATACGGAAAGCAATGCCAAATTCTAATCATGGACTCGGGTACAATATGCCTTTTAATACTCTACTTCTGTTAGAAATGTCTTAAATAAAAAGAAAATAAATAAATAAATAATAAATAAATAAATAGAATGTCTTAAGGTATATATCATTAATGCATTAAGATGATTAGTAGATTTCTAAAACTCAAATTTATTTTCTACTTTGTGAAACTTGTTAAGTTTATGAAAGAATTTTTTGTTGTAAGGAACTATCTCTGAGTGACATAATAAAATTTGTTTAGCTTCTCTGTTTCAGAACAATTACATTTATATTTTCTCATTTGATATTTTCATTAACCTTAAAAATCTGGACTTAATTTTATGTCATTATTTAGAGGAGAAAATTGAAATAATAGAAGGGCAAAGTAAAACAGAAGAACATTGGTAAAATTGCAGTTGGGGTAGCCACAGAAGTGCACTGCTTAGCACTCGCTTCAGGAGAAACCTGCTGCAAGGAGCATAAAGTGAGCTGACAGCCTCCACCTACTTTACCTTCTGGATTCACTCTACCCTCTTGGCTAAGGCCAAGGCCATTCTCTCTCTGAGTGTTCCCAGCCAGTGACCGAGCTCAGGGGGATTCCTAGAGTTAAGTGATCCCTGCTCAATAGGGGACTATTTTAAGGTAGGATTTGTCCTAGGACTCCCAGTTGGCCTGGCTGAGACTTTCTCAGACCTGCACTGTGGTCTGAGGCTCTTTCTACTCAATATTCCTTTATTTTCTTCTTAAACAAGTGTCAAATCAGCATTGCAGTCTTCCAGCTCTCTCTGCCTACTCCCTGTTCCCTGTTCTTCCTCTAGTCTATCCTATACAGGAATTGCCCCAAGTAATTCCTTTGTAAGTCCAATCCTGTGCTGATGTCTGCTACATGAAGGACCTCAGATGATACACTGGCTAAAACTTCATGGATAGTAGAGATAAGCTCACACTGGTAGGAACTAGTGATAACTGAGAAATTTGGCTAAAATATTAAATGCCTTTCCAATTCTGTGATTGAAGTATAAGGATTTCCGCTTCTAAGAATGGTAAAGAAACATTTTGCAGACTAGCCTAAGTACGGGGAACATCTAGAAAAATTAGACAAAATTTGAAGAAAGAAATTGAAGAAATCAGAAAACTAGCAAAATATCAAGGATTTTAAAACCAGATCTAGAGAGAAACAAAAAATGAGATAAGCTCAAAATTCTGAGTATTTCTATAGTAGAAGCATTTCAGAAAGGAAAAACGGAAAAAGGTGGGGACAAAATCCCACAAATAAACTATTCAATTTCAGGATAAATACTGCTTAATATGAAAAGCTCAAAGATCAGATTTTGTACTTCAAAGTGTAATAATTGTGTGTGAATTTGGGCAAGCTAGTTAACCTATAACATTTTTCTCACTTTAAAATGGTTGTAATACTGGGCGCCTGGGTGGCTCAGTTGGTTAAGCAACTGCCTTCGGCTCAGGTCATGGTCCTGGAGTCCTGCGATCGAGTCCCACATCGGGCTCCCTGATCAGCAGGGAGTCTGCTTCTCCCTCTGACCCTCTTCCCTCTCATGCTCTCTATCTCTCATTCTCTGTCTCTCAAATAAATAAAATCTTTAAAAAAAATAAAATAAAATGGTTGTAATACTAATATACTACCTCAGTGTATCATGAGGCTATATTAAGTTAACATTTACTGTGCTCTGAGAATATTGTCCAATACATATTGAACGTGAAGATTTTGTTAAAGATCTAAAATAAGGAAACAATAGGAAATAATAGCCAGCTGACCAAATATGGTATACAGATAGAAATAAATTTGTAAGTCCACACATATTTTCTGGAAAACACTAGTTCATTTAAAATTATTATTTTCAAAAAACGTTTCTCTCAAATGACTTTTGACATTAACCCACAAAACTTCATCAGTATCTGTTCTTGGGTGAAAGTACAAGATGTAGATTCTTTCATAATATTCTATGCTCTATATTTGGAAACAGTTTATTCTCTGAAGTAATATATCAGAAACATTTCCAAGTGGTTGCTGATTAATTTGTATATTTAAATATACAGGTTTTTGTAAAGCAAATTTAACTATAAAGTGATCAATTAATTATGGGATATGACTTGGTTATACTAAACACTGTTATTACTCAATTTGAGATTAGAATCTTCAGGATATTTTGCTCTATTTTGGAAAAAACTGTGCTTTGCCACAAAAATATATTATGTTAGAGTGGCTTTCCATATTCTTTACCAAAGCAATGGGTTAAAAGCTGTATAATGCTTAAATGCCTTTTTTCTACTCAAGCAATTTATATTATAATATTGATTTGATAATGGATGGTTTCTTAAGAATGCACCTACCTAATTGCAGTGGAACAGAAGGTATATAGCATTTTTCAGTTTTAAAATGTCAAAAATATTATTTCCTGCAATTATCCTATTAAGTCAGCATTAATATTTCCATTATGAAAATGATACATTGAATCATATAAATAAATTTTTAAAGTTATGAACAATAAAAACAAATGATTGTAGAGTTTGGTGAGTGGTTTACCGTTCTAAAGTCTCACTGTCTACTGGGTAATGATGGTGGGGTGGAGTAAATCTTTTCTCATCTAAAAAAAAAGTAATGATTTATGACATTATTGTCTAAATGCCATCTGGACAGATGCCACATTTCATTCTGAAATTAATTTTCAGAAAGTTTCTAGGAGTTTCAGAAGTCATAATTTATTTCTATCTGCATACCATATTTGGTCAGCTGGCTATTATTTCCTAGTCTGTTGGCACTGATGATTTGGATCAGTTTGTATTTCAAACCACTCAGGCACTTAATAGCTTATAAATGTTTACACTGGGACCAAAAGAGAGAAGAAAACAATTTTTGAAGGAAAACATCAGTTTGTATACCAGCCATGGACAATACCCAGTAATGTTGGCTTCATTTTTTATTATTAGTTTCACTCTGTTGTTGAAGCCAAGTCCTCATACAGACTCCCTTTCCATACCAGTCTAGCCTTTTGCAAAATAAACTTTCATATAATGTATCTTTGTGGGACAAATCAAAACTATCTAAAGGTATAAAAGTGCTCATAGATTGTTATATTTATCCACTTGTCCCAGTATCTATGCCCTCGGTTCCCTCCCATAATGATTCTGAGTATTGTCATGCAAATTGCTTTGGCTAATAGAAAAGTAGCAAATAGGACACAAACAGAAACTTGAAAAATGTTTCAGCGTTGGAATTTGCCCCTTCTTGGTGCTATTGAAATAGTGCTCCCCCTCCCATTAGTGAAAAAGACTGGGGTAGCCTGTTGCCTGAGGAGAAAAAATAATCGTATAATTGCCATACCCCCCCAGTAATATATGGCTTCCATTGTCTGGCGTAAGTATGAGGCTATCCTCGATCAACCAGCCCTAGATGACCTGCCAGCTGACCACAGATGTCAAGGCAAGCCCAGTTGAGATGGCCTACATCAGCAGAACTGTCCAATCAACACACAGATTGATAAGAAATAATAGTATAAAAGTTTCACCCATTGGGCCTTTTTCCAATGTTCCAAAGCAAATATTCATTAATAAATGTTTTAAATAATGACATTCAGGCTATGTTTTGTTTTGTTTTGCTTTGTTTTGTTTTGTTTTGTTTTTGTAAGGAAATACACTGGAACTCCATGAAGTCTTTGCTCAGAATTATGGAAGCCAGGAGGCCATTCTGAAATCTCACTTTTAAATGAATATCACTAGCCAGTATAATTAAATACTTGCAATACACTAATGATGCTTATATTCACATCAAACGTGTTTGTGTAGATGCATTTTTGTATTCCTTTAGATATTAAGTGAATGTAATTTTTGTTGAAATTTTTAAGTAATTTAAAATCTTTCTTCCACTTCTACATCTGACCATTTCATTTCATATTCAATGCTACCAAAAAATAACATTAGGTAGAAAAAGAAACAGCAGATTTTCCTTTATTAGGTAGATCATAGGTAGCTATTAGTAAATTTTCCATTAGAGTTTTCCTTAATTTCTCCTGGGTCTGAGGGGAGAAGGGAAGCTTATTAACAGAAAAAGTGCAATGTGGTTTATTGGTGGGAATTTACTTTACTTTTTTATTTGCTTTATGTGATGTCTATCTGTTTATTTTCTAATAGCAAGGAAAGGACCAAAGCTATACTTAATGATAAGCACACAACTGCATTTGAAGATTTTACTGAACATTTGTAGGTTTCAACTCATATTTTATGAGAAGTATAGGTATTATGTTAAGATATCAGATAGTTTATAAATATAAAACTCTACCAGCAAACACAAACAATGTTATTATATATTAATAGCAAATTTCCCAAATGTAAAAAATAAAAGAGTTCTGGTAGAATTAAGAAGTCAAATATGCTAAGGAAAGAGATGAAAGCTCTAATGTAAACAAGTTTCTGAGCCAAGTATACATCCTGAGAACAATGTATCAAATATAAGCACAGAATTATTAAGTCCTCTTTCTAATGGCTCAAAAGGGTAAAGTTTTAATATAATTATTATAATGTTTTCATTTGCAAATTGTTACTCGTCTTACACTTTGTAGCCAAGTAGGCAATAAATCTAGGAACTTACGCCAAAAGACCAAAAATGCAACAAACTGATTTAGCTAAAACAATTTTAATCTGAATTATTTTAAAAGTGAAACTATAATCATAGAATATTTTGAACATCAAGTTATCATTTCCATTTTTCTCTACTTTCCAAATATTTTAAAAAGACACCCCTCAGAATGAAAGTATTTGCAAATCATATATTTGATAAGGGGATAAGGGGTTACTATCCAAAATGTATACGGAACTCCTACAGCTCAATAGCAAAAACAAAACAAAGTAAAACAAAATGTTTCTAAGGATGTAGAGAAATAGGAACCCATCTATACTGTTGGTGGGAATGTAAAATGGTGCAGTATGAAAACATACTGAAAACAGTATGGAGTTTCCTCAAAAACTTAAAAATAGAGCTACCATATGATCCACCAATGAATACCACTTCTGGGTAAATGCCCAAAAGAACTGAAATCAGGATCTCAAGGACATATCTGTGCTCCCATGTTCATTGGGGGCACTATTCACAATAGCCAAGTTGTAAAAACAAACCAAATGTTAATCAACATAAGAATGGATAAAGAAAATGTAGTAAATACATACAAGGGAATATTATCCAGACTCTAAGATAAAGAAAATCCTGCCATTTGTGACATGAATGCAACTTGAGGACGTTATGCTAAGTGAAATAAGGCAGTCAAGGAAAGACAAATATTTCATGATTCCACTTATATGAGATACCTAAAATAATCAAACTCATAGAATAGAGAATAGAGAATAGAATGCTGGTTATCAAGGGTTGGGGTTATAGGGAAACGTGAGGTTGTTCACTTGTTATGTTTTCAGTTATGCAAGATCATTAATTCTAGAGATCTGCTTAGCATAGAACATAGAGTTAACAATACTCTAGTATACACTTAAACATTTGATAAGAGACTAGATCTTATGTTAGGTAAACATACATAAAGTAACAAAAAACCAAAAAATTGGATACAAGGAAATTTTTGGTTGCAACAGCTATGTCCAATACCCTGGTTTTGGTGATGGTTCCATGGGTGTATATATATATATATATATATATATATATATATATATATATATATATATATATATATATATATATATATGCCCAAACTCATCAAATTATATGTATTAAATATGTGGTTTTGTGTATCAAGTATACCTCAACAAAGCTGTTTCTTTTTTAAGAAAAACTCTACAGACAAACTTGCACATTTTCCCAACTCTTCTTTCATATATCCTTGAGATTCTGTTCTGAAAACACAATCACTCTCTGTCATCTGAAAAGTGGCTCTAGGGGAAAAATAGTGAATTTAGAAACCAAAAGTCTTTCTAAATCAAAGTATATGTACCTACAAAACAATTATGTTGGCCTTTGGAAGATAAATAATTTATTTTTCAACAGATTCATCTAATAATCATTCGCCCGACAATTTATAATAAAATTAAGATTAGTTTTAAGTTGTTAGGATAGTTAAAGTCAGAAATATTATCATTTACAAAAGTGTTGGGATAAAAAAATAACATTTAAATTTGTCACTGATCATACAGATACAAATATATAGGAGTGAAGTATATAGTATATATGGAAAATTAGTATTTAGAAATGTTTATAATCCATGTAATCAAATAGTTTATTACTTGTCTTAAAATTTCTTATGGTTCATTCCTGCTTTTATCCTTTCACAGTGCCTGGTAACCACATCTATTATGTACTTGGCATTATAATCCAATAATTTAGTTACTGTTTTTCTTTTCTCTGACTGTGACTTCTTTGAGGATCATACTTGTTTCTGGTTTATCTTCTTATTTCTAATATCTGACCCAGGAACTCATAATCAGTTGATGCTTTAAAACAATTGCTCAATGAACTAACATTCCCCTGTCAATTTTCTCATATTTTTAATAAATATTCCAGTATATTTGCATCTTAGTACCATAATACATTTCCCATCTCCATCTGAGAAGCTTCCATTTAGTCTAAACGACTCTGTTTAAGGCAGAAGGTAGGGAATCCAATCAGAGGGACCAGATACAGATTCAAAAATAAGGAAGTAGATGACAATAAAAGAAAGTCAGTCCAAAGACAGAATTAAATAATAGCACCAGGATATCAATATATGAGGAGAAAATCTAAGTTTTGGATTTTATGAATCTATTGATTGCATGATGTATACAGTAAGATAAGCAAGCTTTCATAGAGTCTGACTCTATTAACTAAAATTATAAAATAATTGATTAAAGAAAGTAATATTTTTAGATAGGCTAATAATACACAATTAGAATGGAGACTTTATCTAAATAACTGTGATATTACTACACTCATTCTAAAATATTTCCAATACAAATTTCTTAAAAGTTGATACTTACCCATGGTGAAATTCTCATAAATCATTAGTGAATTTTCATGAAATATTCATTGAGCTGAGTTTATAAGCATTCATTAAAATTCACAAATGTGTGCTTATGGACAGTCTATTAAATCTGCAAACATAAAAGGCCACATTTTGTGTACATGTAGGTTCATGTACCCTATTTGAAAAGTGAATTTTTATTAACTTTAATGCCTTAGCCATCCCAAATAAACACATTCTTACTATGTTAAGTTCCTGAATCTTTGCAAATAATTTAAAGGACACTTATTTGTACCAAATAATATGCAATTTATGAAAAAAATGACACTTAGGTCAATGGCATTCTATAGAATTACTCAGTTTACATGCACTAAGCCAATATATTTAAAGAGGTCTTAATGGAAGGGACATCTATTATAGTAAAAAATAAAAAAAGAAATAAGACCTACCTGGGCCACGAAAAATTTTGTCCCAGGTTTTTTTGTTGTTTAATATTTGTTTTTGTTTATGTAGTCAGTGATGACTCTTAATTGGTAATTACTTCCCCAATTCTATACATTAGTGCTTCCCTTCACTTTGTGCTTCTTTTCCTGAACAAGAAAAGCATTTAGAACTTTTTTACATTTCCTTCCCAGTTTCAAATACTAACAGGAATAAAGATCATACAAAATATCACATCTTTAATCTTTGTTCCTAGTTTAAATTTGATCACATAAATTTAATGTCTTCTGAAATTTATAAGCAAGATAATCTAATTTACTGTTAAATAAAACAGGTAAATTCAGTTCAATTCAACAAGCATTTATAGAGGAACTACCCTGGGTAAAGCATTATATCAGGTTCTGATTATACAAATATTCTCTGATGTTTTTGGATGTCAATTTCTTTGTGGAAAAATAATTTGCATTTAGTGGGAAATATGAAATTGAAAACCTAGATTTTACATAATGAGCTGTGTCTCATTAAATCTTCTGGAGAGCGCTTCTTCTTTCAGAAGAGATTGAGCATAAAATACTTCTAAGGCCACAAGTCTTTCCTCAAGAGTAAAGGACAGCATACTCTGATATTAACTTCAGTTAAAAAGCCCTCAACTATCAGTGCAGGACCACCAAGTTAGAGGTAAAAGCCACTATAGTTTCTGAGTTTTGACATGTACACTATAATGTACACATCCTACACTTATGTCCTTTCAGCTGGAAACAATTGTTTTCTTGTCAAAATGCTTCAAAAAGATTCATTGTTTACTTTCCAGAAAAGACTGAAGCTTGACTTTGAGTTATCAGTTCCTAGACAGTTCTGCCTATAAGAATCACAAAATAAATGCTCTGACATATCCAAGGTGCAATGTCTGAAAGACATCACCTGCTTTTCAGGCTCCATTTGGGGAAAAAAAACACTTTAATTCAAAAACTTTGAAACATAATCATTTCTTATTTTGTAAAGTATGTTTGCTCATTGCAAAACCCCAAACAAAATTCATATTTCATTAAAAGGGACAAGTGGAAGTGTGGAAAAGAAACCAGTAGCATTAATGGGAATACATGTCAGGGACATATTTTTCCTTACACTCAAAGAAGATACAGTTGGGAATTAAGTAATCAATCACATTAAGAAGTTCAGAGGTCCGATGTGTATGCAACTTCATATATATAATATATAAGCATCCTGTTATATGAGCATCCTGTTATATAAGCATCCCGTTAGTTATTTCTCTTGAGAACCCTGCCTAATACAATGATAAGGGATGTTCCCAGCTTGTAAGAAAGAAACCCTTCCAAGACGTGTGTACTTCATACCAGGAAGATATCTATCACAGGAAGAGAGAGAAAAGAAGATATGAGATTCAGGTAGCATAGATTCCCCCACAGTTGGTGTCAAACTCCAGGAAATAAGAGATATAGAGTTATCCTGTTGTATTAGGGGAAACCTGCTTCCTAGGGCATAGAAGAAACTATACACAAAGGCCTGTCCAACATGGTGTTGGAAAATATATTAGCAATGTCTGGTGGGGAGGTGAACATGCTTGCCCAAGAGGAAGGATAGGTCTGGAAGATGCCTGGGTAAATAAAAAGAGAGGCTAAAGATGCTAGAGACTAAGTAGGGGCCATGAATATCAGTAACAGGTGCAAATATTATCCTAAAATAACATGTAGATCAGTGGACACCAGTACAAAATAATCAGGTCAATGGCCCATAATAGTCTGAAGAGGCAATGGATCTATAAGTATCCCCTGTGCCTTGCCCATACCTCTACCCCTTGCCCTCCTACAGTCACATTTACCAGTTTCTTATACATCTTTCTAGAAATAATTTGTTTGAATAGGTATTTGTGTGTATAGGTATTTTTAAAAATAATTACCTCTATTTTACTTTTTTCAAGTTTTTTACTTAAATTCTGGTTAGTTACCATATAGTGCAATATTAGTATTAGGAGTAGAATTTAGTGATTCATCATTCATTACTTACATAGAACACTCAGTGTTCATCAAACAAGTGCACTCCTCGGGGGATCTGGGTGGCTCAGATGGTTAAGCATCTGCCTTTGGCTCAGGTCATGATCCCAAGGTCCTGGGATGGAGCCCCATGAGGGGCTCCCTGCTGAGCAGGGAGTCTGCTTCTCCCTCTCCCTCTGCCTCTCCGCCTCCTTGTTCTCTCCCTGTCTGTCTCTCTGTCTCAGTCTCAAATGAATAAAAAAAAAAGTGCACTCCTTAATACCCACCACTCATTTAACCTACCCCTCTCCCCACTCACCTCTCCTCCAGCAACCCTCAGTTTGTTCTCTACAATTGAGAGTCTGTTTTATGGTTTGCCTCTCTTTTTTTTTTCCCCATATGTTCATCTGTTTCATTTCTTAAATTCCACATACCAGTGAAATCATATGGTATTGTCTTTCTCTGATTGAGTTATTTCGCTTAGCATAATACACTCTAGCTCCATCCACATCATTGCAAATGACAAGGTTTCATTCTCTTTGATGGCTAAGAATATTCCAATGTGTATATACACTACTTTTTCTTTATGCATTCATCAGTTGATGGACATCTGGCCTCTTTCCATAATTTGGCTATTGTTGATAATGCTGCTATAAACATTGGGGTTCATGTGTCCCTTCAAATCTGTATTTTTGATTCCTTTGGGTAAATACGTAGTAGTGCAATTGCTGGATCATAGGGTAATTCTATTTTTTAACTTTTGAGGAACCTCCATACTGTTTTCCAGAGTGGCTGCACCAGTTTGCCTTCCCACCAACAGTGTAAGAAGGTTCCCCTTTCTCTGCATCCTCACCAACATCTGTTGTTTCCTGTGTTGTTAATTTTAGCCATTCTCACAGGTGTGAGGTGGTAGCTCACTGTAGCTTTGATTTGCATTTCCCTGATGATGAGGGATATTGATCATCATTCCATGTGTCTGTTAGCCATCTGTATGTCTTCTTTGGGAAAAAAAATGTCTATTCATATCTTCTGCCCATTTCTTAACTTGATTGTTTTTTGGGTGTTGAGTTTGATAAGTTCTTTATAGATTTTGGATACTAACCCTTTATCAGATATGTCATTTGCTTCTCCCATTCCAAAGGTTGCCTTTTAGTTTTGTGGATTGTTTCTTTTACTGTGTAGAAGCTTTTTATTTTGATGAAGTCCCAATAGTTTAGTTTTGCTTTTGTTTCCCTTGCCTCTGGAGACATATCTGGTAAGAGTTGTGGTGGCCAATGTCAAAGAAGTTGATGCCTGTGTTCTCCTCTAAGATTTTGATGGTTTCCTGGTCTTTCATCCATTTTGAACTTATTTTTGTGTACGGTGTAAGAAAGTGGTCCAGTTTCATTCTTTTGCATGTTGCTCTCCAGTTTTCCCAACACCATTTGTTGACATTTTTCCCTGTATATTCTTTCCTGCTTTGTCAAAGATTAATTGACCATATTGTTGTGGGTTCATTTCTGGGTTTTCTATTCAGTTCCAATGATCTATGCATCTATTGTTGTGCCAGTACTATCCTGATACTATAATTTTGTAATACAGCTTGATGTCCAGAATTGTAATGTCTCTAGTTTTCTTTTCTTTTTCAAGATCGCTTTGGCTATTCAGGGTTTTCTTGTGATTCCATACAAATTTTAGGATTGTTGTTTTAGCTCTGTGAAAAATGCTGGTGGTATTTTAATAGGGATTGCACTGACATTTTAACATAGAACAGTATTTGTTTTTCCAATCCATGAGCATTGAATGTTTTCCCATTTCTCTGTGTGCTCTTCCATTTCTTTCATGAGTTTCTGTAGTTTTCAGAGTACAGATCTTTTACCTCTTTGACTAGGCTTATTCCTAGATATCTTATTGTTTTTGGTGCAATTGTAAATGGATCGATTCCTTGATTTCTTTTTCTGCTGCTTCATTATTGGTGTATAGAAATGCAACAGGTTTCTATACGTTGATTTTGTATCCGTTTACTTTACTGAATTTGTGTATCAGTTCTAGCAATTTTTTGGTGGAGTCTTTGAGGTTTTCTACATAGAGTATCATGTCATCTGCAAACACTGAAAGTTTTACTTTTTCCTTGCCAATTTAGATGCCTTTTATTTCTTTTGTTTCCCAATTGTTGAGGCAAGGACTTCCAATACTATGTTAAACAACAATGTTGAGAGTGGACACCCCTGTCTTGTTCCTGACCATAGAGGAAAAGCTCTCAGTTTTTCCTCATTGAAGATATTAACTGTGGTTCTTTTGTATATGTCCTTTAAGATGTTGAGGTATGTTCCCTCTATCCCTACTTTGTTGAGAGTTTTTATCAAGAATGGATGCTGTGTTTTGTCAAATGCTTTCTATGCATCTATTGAGAGGATCATATAAATCCTCATATTGAGAGGATTTATTTGAAAGAGAGAGAGCGAGAGAGAGCACGAGCAGGGTGAGGGACAGAGGTAGAAGAAGACTCCCTGCTGAGCAGGGAGCCCGATGTGGGGCTCGATCCCAGGACTCCAGGATCATGACCTGAGCTGAAGGCAGATGCTTAACTGACTGAGCCACCTAGGCACCCGAGGATCATATGATTCTTATCCTTTCTTTTATTAATGGGGTGTATCACGTTGATCAATTTGTAAATATTGAACCACTCTTGTAGCTCAGGAATAACCCCCACTTGATCATGATGAATGATTCTTTCAATGTACCATTGGATTTGATTTGCTAGGATCTTGTTGAGAATTTTTGTGTCTATGTTCATCAGGGATATTGGCCTGTAATTCTCTTTTTTAGTGGGGTCTTTGGTTTGGGAATCAAGGTAATGATGGTATTGTAGAATGATTTGGAAATTTTCTTTCCATTTCTATTTTTTGGAACCATTTGAGAAGGACAGGTATTAACTCTTCTTTAAATGTTTGGTAGAATTTCCCTGGGAAGCCACTGGCTCTGGACTTTTGTTTATTGGGACATTTTTGATTAAATTTCTTGGCTGGTTATCTGTTCAAATTTTCTATTTCTTCCTATTTCACTTTTGGTAGTTTATATGTTTCTAGGAATTTAGCCACTTCTGATTTCCCAATTTTTTTGGCATATGATTTCCCATAATATTTTTCATTTCATTTCAAAATTTTTAATAATATTTCATAATATTCTCCTAAAATTGTTTGTATTTCTGTAGTATTGGTTGTAATTGCTCCTCCCTCATTCATGATTTTATTTATTTGAGTCCTTTCTCTTTTAGTTTTGGTAAGTCTGGCTAGGGGTTTATTAATTTTATTAATTCTTTTAGAGAACCAGCTCCTGGTTTCATTGATATGTTCTATTGTTTCTTTTTATTTCTATATCATTTATTTCTGCTCTAATCTTTATTATTTCCCTTTTTCTGAAGGCCTTAGGCTTCATTTGCTGTTCCTTTTCCTAGCTCCATTAGGTGTAATGCTAGGTTGTTTGAGATTTTTCTTGCTATGTGAGGTAGGTCTGTATTACTATATATTTCCCTCTTAGGACCTCCTTTGCTGCATCCTAAAGGTTTTGTAACATTGTATTTTCATAATCATTTGTTTCCATGTATTTTTAAATTTTTTCTTTAATTTCCTAGTTGACCCAATCATTCTTTAGTAGGATGTAGTTTAACCTACATGTATTTGTAGTCTTTCCAATATTTTCTTGTGGTTGACTTCAAGTTTCATAGCATTGTGGTCAGAAAATATGCATGGTATGATATCAGTCTTTTTGTACTTGTTGAGGCCTGATTTGTGACCAGTATGTAATCTATTCTGGGGAATGGCTCATGTCTACCCAAAAAGAGTGTGTATTCTGTTGCTTTAGGATGAAATGTTCTGAATATATCTGTTAAGTACATCTGGTCCAGTGTGTCATTCAAAGCCATTGTTTCCTTGTTGATTTTCTGCTTAGATGATCTGTCCACTGATATAAGTGGGGTGTTAAATTTCCCTATTATTGTATTATTATCAATGAGTTCCTTTATGTTTGTTATTAATTGTTTTATATAATTGGGTGCCTCTAAGTTGGGGGCATAAATATTTACAATTGTTTTATCTTCTTGTTGGGTAGACTTCGTTATGATGTAGCGCCCTTCTTCAATTCTTGTTACAGTCTTTGTTTCAAAATCTAGTTTGTCTGATATAAGTATGGCTACTCTGGCTTTCTTTTGACAAGCATTTGCATGATAAATTGTTCTCTATCCCCTCACTTTCATTCTCAGGTAATTTAGATCTAAAATGAGTCTTATAGGTAGCATATAGATGGGTCTTGTTTTTTAATCCATTCTGACACCTTATGTCTTTTGACTGGAGCATTTAGTCTATTTACATTCAGAGTGATTATTGATAGATATGAATTCAGTATCATTTTATTACTTGTTTTGTCATTGTTTCTGGAGATTTTCTCTGTTTCATTCAAGTCTTTGTTACTTTTGGTCTTTCTTTCCCCCTCAAGCAGTCCCCTTTTTTTTGCAGGTTTCTTTAGTGGTCACAAACTCCTTTAATTTTTGTTTGTCTGGGAAACTCTTTATCTTTCTGTCTATTCTGAGTGACAGCCTTGCTGGATAGAGTATTCTTGACTGCATATTTTTCCCATTCAGCACATTGAATATATCATACCACTCTCTTCTTGCCTGTCAAGTTTCTGTGGAGAGATCTGATGCTAACATTATTTGTCTTCCCTTGTAAGTTAGGAACTTCTTTTTTCTTGCTGCTTTTAAGATTTTTTCTTTATCTCTGTATTTTGCAAACTGAACTATGATATGTCTTGGTGTTGGCCTAATTTTGTTGATTTTGATGGGAGTTCTCTGTGCCTTCTGTATTTGGATGTTTCCTTCCCCAGATTAGGCATTTTTCAACTATAATTTCCTCAAATAAACCTTCTGCCCCCCTTCCCTCTCTTCTTCTTCTGGGACTCCTATGATATGAATGTTATTACACTTTATGGAGTCGCCGAGTTCCTTAAATCTACATTTGTGATATAATATTTTTCTTCCCCTCTTCTTTTCAGTTTCATTACTTTATCCTCTATATCATTTATTCATTCCTCTTCTTCTTCAATCCTTCTTGTTATTACATCTAGTTAGTTTTGAATCTCAGTTATTGCATTTTCATTTTGGCCTGACTAGTTTTAAGGTCTTTAATCTCTGCAGTAAGAAACTCCCTGGTGTTTTCTATGCTCTTCTCAAGCCCAGCTAGTATCCTTATAATTGTTGTCTTAAATTCTGGATTAAGCATATTACTTATATCTGTTTTGATAAGATCCCTGGCTGTGACCTTTTCTTATTCTTTGTTTTGGGATGAATTCCTCCCTATGGCATTTGTCTGTGTCTCTGTCTTCTTCTGTATGTTAAGTAAGTGGTTATGTTTCCTGCTCCTCAAAGTGATGGCTTTATAAAGAAGAGGTCATATGCTGTCCAGGGCCTGGTGCTTCAGGAAGTGTTCCTGGTATATGTTGGGTATGCTCTGCTGTTTTGGCTGCTTCTCAAGTCACTCCTCTACAGAATTTCCCCTTGCCTGTAGTGGGGAGTGTTTGAACCTTGGCCAGAGTGTGGTGAGTTTTAACTAGGTGTGTTCTGGTCTGCTTGTTAAAAGAGATCTGATGCTATTTGCACTAGAGCTGAAGCTTTTCAGAACTCTATAGCCAGTAGATGTGGTGTGTGCTGGGTGTTTGTGCTGGTTTTCTGGGGAACAGGCCCACTGCCCTGGTTCTCAGGCACACTTGCCCAAGAAAAGCAACATCTGCAGAGCACAGGGGAACAGGGCTTGTGTAAGTGGTTTAGGCCACCACTGTTAGTGCTGTGCTGCTAAATGCTAAATGAAGTTAGCTTATGCTAAGAGGTGGGGAAGAGAAATGGCACCAGCTCCTTCCCTCTTTCCTGGGGAGGGGAGTTTGGGCCCACTGCTATCAAGGAAGATCTCCCAAAAGAGTGAAAAATCTCCCCACACGTATCCCATTTGTCCTGTTGGATATTCCTTCCTGCTTTGTCAAAGACTAATTGGCCCCATATAGTTGTGGGTTCATTTTTGGGTTTTTTATTTTGTTTCATTGATCTATGTGTTCCATTGATCTACGTATCTATTTTTGTGGCAGTAACATACTGTCTTAGTCACTACAGCTTTGTAATATGTCTTGAAGTCTGGAATTGTGATGCCTCCAGCTTTACTTTTCTTTTTCAAAGTTGCTTTGGCTATTTTGGGTCTTTTGTGGTTCCATACAAATTTTAGGATTTTTTCTAGCTCTGTGAAAAATGCTGGTGGTATTTTGATGGGGATTATATCATATGTGTAGATTTCTTTGGGTAGTATAGACATTTTAACAATATTTGTAATCCATGAGTATGAAATGTCTTTCCATTTCTTTGTGCCATCTTCAGTTTCTTTCATAAGTGTTCCATAGTTTTCAGAGTACACATCTTTCACCTCTTTGGTTAGGTTTATTCCTAGGTATCTTATTGTTTTTGGTGCAATTGTAAATGGAATTGATTCCTCACTTGTTCTTTCTGCTGCTTCATAAAAATAAATTCAAAATGGATTAAAGACCTAAAATGAGACCTGAAACCATAAAAATTCTAGAGAAAACAGACAGTGACCTCTCTGACATTGGCTGTAGCAACTTCTTTCTAGATATGTCTTCTGAGGCAAGGGAAACAAAAGCAGAAATAAACTACTGGGAATTTATCAAAATAAAAAGCTTCTGCATAGCCAAGGAAACAATCAATAATACTAAAAGACAATGAGAGAAGATATTTGCAGTTGACATATCCAATAAAGGTTTAGTATGTAAAATATATAAAAACTTATAAAACTCAACACCCAAAAAAATGAATAATCCAATTAAAACATGGGCAGAAGACATGAACAGACATTTTTCCAAATAAGACAGGGTACCTGGGTGGCTCAGTTTGTTAAGCATCTGCCTTCTGCTCAGGTCATGATCCTGGGTCCTGGGATCAAGTCCCATGTCTGGCTCCCTGCTTGGCAGGGAGTATGCTTCTCCCTTTGTCCCTCTCCCACTCATGTGAGCACTCTCTCTCCCTCTCTCTCTCTCAAAAATAATGAATAAAATCTTTAAAAAAAAAAGACATACAGATAGCCAACACATGAAAAGATGCTCAACATCACTCATTATCAGGGACATGAAAATCAAAACCACAATGAGATATCAACTTACACCTGTCAGAATGACTAAAATCAAAAAGCAAGAAACAAGTGTTGGCAAGGATGTGGAGAAAAAGGAACCCTCTTGGACTGCTGGTGGGAATGTAAACTGGTGCAGCTGCTCTGTATGGAAGTTCTTCAAAAAGTTAAAAATAGAACTATTCTATGACCCAGCAAATGCACTACTATGTATTTACCCAAAGAATACAAAAATACTAATTCAAAGGGATACATGCTCTCTGATGTTTATTTACAGCAGCATTATTTACAATAGCCAAATTATGGAAACAGCCCAAGTATGTCCATTGACTGATGAATAGATAAGGAAGATGTGACACACACACACACACACACACACACACATACATACATATACATAGAATATTACTCAGCCAGAGAAAAGAATGAAATCTTGCCACTTGCAATGACATGAATGGAACTAGAGTGTATTATACTAAGTGAAATAAGTCAGAGAAAGACAAATACCTTATGATATCACACATATGTGGAATTTAAGAAACAAAACAAGCAGGCAAAGGGGTGAAAAAAAGAGAGAGAAAGAAGCAAACCATGAAATAAACTCTTAACTACAGAGAACAAACTGATGGTTATCAAAGGGGCAGGAGGATGGGTTAAATAGGTGATGGGGTTTAAGGAGTGATGAGCACTGGGTGTTGTATGGAAGTGTTGAATCACTATATTACTGTACACCTGAAACTAATATTACACTCTATGTTAACTAAATGGAATTTAAGTAAAAGCTTTTTAAAAACTTTAAAAACCTTTCAAATTATACTGAAAACATAAGTGGAATGAATAAGAAAATCTCTGTCCTAGTGTTAGCTATGTCTATAAACTCATTTTTTTTTCTTTTACCTTGGACTAACAAAAAAAAAAAAGCTTTATTGAGGTAAATTGGTATACAAAAAAACCATACAAAACAGAAAAACATCCCCTCCATAAAATGAATGCCTTTTTTCTCACACAATAAATATTTATGAGTACAAATTTTCAAGATGTTTTCTAACTCTAAATTATAACTTTCTATGAAGAACTAAATCACACTTTTTGATATTGACCATAATAAATATGCTCAAAATCAACCTAAACAATGTAAATTTCTTTTTTTTAGAGATTTTACTTATTTATTCGTGAGAGACAGAGAGAGAGAGAGGCAGAAGGAGAAGCAGGCTCCCAAGGAGCAGGGAGCCCAATGCGGGACACGATCCCAGGACCCTGGGATCATGACCTGAGCCGAAGGCAGACGCTTAACCATCTGAGCCACCCAGGCGCCCAACAATGTAAATTTCTGTAAGCATTTATTTATAGCAATTTCTCTCTTCAGAACATATTCCCAGCTTTCAAAGATATTAATGACATGGGCCCCCAGAAGACAGAAAAATTACAAATATTTTGTTCCAAGAAAGAAATTAATGTGATATTGAGACTGATATTTGAAAATTATGATTAAACATATTGAGAACATGTAAATGGAGGTTCAAAGCAATTAAGTCATATCTCTAACACATTCTGTTCATGGGGAAACATTAGTTACTGACTGTATTATCAGAACATAACACATTTACAGCAATACCAGTACACCGTTTATGATGAAATCCACACTGCGACTGATAGTGTCCAACAATATTAAAAACTGAAAGATTTTTTAATGCACAATTATTTGGTGTAACAAAGATATTTGTTTTGTTGCTATGATCAAGATAAATTTTCTTTTTTCTTTTGTGTTTTTTGCTAGTGTCTTACTTTAGTGATTACCTTAAGTGCTTTGCAATGTGCTGCCTTGTTAAGCATTTTTAATTAACTGGCTAAAAACCTTGCTAGAATAATATATTAACAGCTCAAGTCATAAGAAATTAATATATTCAGTGCCTCTGTAATACCTATAATAACTTAACAAATGCTCCTGGGCAGTTCATTGAAAATTAATTAAGTCTTGCCAAAGAAATGCAAAAAAAGTCAACTAGAAGACTAATTGAAATCACTGTAACTTCTTTATGTAAATATACTTTAAGAAGACCATCTTGTAAACTTGATTAATTACCAGATCAATTACTCTTAACATTTATATTTGAAATATCAAATAAGACATCACAGCTAGTTATTACACTTTAAATCTAGTTTTCTGAGTACTTAAAATCATATTTCCAATCCTCCCTCTCATACCCCCATAGTTATCATAGTATGTTCTCACCCTCCTTTGTTCCATTCAAAATATATGCCTGCATCATATGGTCACAGTTTTCTGTAAGATGGATATTATATCCTCTGACACAAGCAATTAAACAAGTACAGTGAATGTATTTGTTATAACTTAATGCCTAAATGAAATTTAAATGCGCATCTTCTTCAAATAATATTTATAGATTAATGCTAAAATTTTGATTGGAACAACTAACAGGACTCTGAGAGAGCTGTTTCAAATAAGGGAGCTCCTCAATAATTTAAAAAACTAGACTTTATTAAATCTATCCCTATGTGACAAACACTAGGCCAAGTGCTTTAGGAGAAAAGAAAATTATTTAAACTTTATGTGTCTTCTATGGGGCTTATTCTCCTATAACTATTTAAAAATATGAATAGATGCAGAATAATTGATAGATAATTAATAGGTACAGAAATTTGGCCGCCAAGAAGTTAATTAAGTTACTCAGGATCACTTAGCTAGTAAGTGATAGATTTGGGATTTGAACCAATATTGTCAAAGCACAAAGATAAAGGGCTTAAACACTATGCATAATTCCTCAAAACTAGACTGAATGCCACTTCCTCTGCTTAAGTATAAGAGGACAGCCCTGCTTCTGGATGGCTAATAAACTGATAGATGTGAAGCAGAAGTTTAATAATGGCAAAGATATGACTGTCTGTGGATAATATTTCAAATTTTTTCTTTATGGGTTCTTCTTCCCAATGATTGTCCACATTAAGTTAAAGAATATCTTTCAAACTAAATGAGATATGGCCAATAAAAAACCTTGTGACTAGAAACTCTTTGCAAGTTGATAGGAAATTTTACTTAGAAACAATAGATAAACAAAGAGTGATATCAGCTAGGGCACTTGTGCCTGTATTCACCAATTTATTCACTGCCAGAAGGTTATTTTGACATCATGTAAACCTGTTGTTAAACAAACATATACTGTGCAGAGTTTACCTTCTTCAAAGGAATGTCTGAATACATTTGGCACTTTAAATGCCAGGAGTTCACCTTTCATATTTCCCCATAAAACTGTGACAATGAATGTTTAACATATTTTTGTTGCTATTTTTATATTCTAGAAGGGAATATTTTGAAATAAAACTATTGACATGAATATGATACTAGATTTATAGAAATTTATCTTTATATATTTATATAAAATTATGAATTGCCATATGCCTAGAACTTTGTTAAATACCGGAAGAAAAAAAGACTGTCAAAAACTATACAATTAATGCATAAATGTGTGTGATAATGATAAATTAATTATGGTTTTGATATTTGTCAGTGTTAAATAGAACAAAATTCTGCTCTAGGTAGCTTAAGAAAGAGGGAATTTGTTTAAGGATATTAAAAGATATTATTTAGATATTATTGTAGGATAGTAAAAGGCTTAAGAAATCAGTGGGAGGGCTGAAGAAGGAAATGCTAGGTTGATTTTCAAGAATAACAGTTCAAATCACTCCAGGGAACCTGTACATCAAGGAAGTTTCTTTTAAGATCATAAACTTACAAACCCTAGAACATTTACATTGTCACAACCAGGAACTAGCAAAATTAAAGTCCACCATGATTAGGAAATCACACTCTCACACACCTATAGACATTCAGGACAGCACCATGATGAAAAAAAATTATACTTTTTTCTCTTGTCCCCAGAACCACATTGTATCTACTACAACTTGCACCAGCAAAACTGGTGTTTGTACCCTGTCTTTCTGCTTTCATGGTTCCAGTTACTGAACTATGGCACAACTGTTGATGTATTGCGTAAAACAGCAAATGCCTTAATATCCATGTCTGCCAGGTGAAACAGCAGAAGAAGCTGCCATATGGCCTCCATCTCACTTCTGTCTTCCAACATCTTATGTATGCATGTGATGGGCCAAATCTAAATCACATCTAGAAACCAAATAAGTGTGGAAAATGGAGTTTTTATTTTTCCAGCCTCTGTATTTCAGGGGGGCAAACTAGAGAAGGGTGGAAAGGATATTGAATAGATAACATAGAACATACAATCTGTGTTACTAAAAACGAATTATATGTAATAATGACTTTATCACTTAGGCGCTGATATATCTCAAAATTGTATTTCTCATCTACTTTGTTTTCCAAAGCTCCTTGCCTTTGCCTCTGCATTCAGAGTGTTTCTCTGTATTTGAGCATACCAGAATATTGCAAAGAAACAAAATATCATATTAAAAGTGACTTAAATAAATGTAGGTAAGTATTAACTCACAGATAAAGAAGCTCAGAGCCAGAGCAATTTCAATGTTGATGAAGTAGTTTAAGCATGTTATCAAAACCTGAGCTCTTCCTTCATTATGTTCTGCTATCTCAAAATGTTCAGTTTGAGTTTCAGACTTGCCTCTCATAACCTAAAGATCTAAGATGCATGTTGATAGAGCTTGTGGCAAAGGCAGAAGTTGGAATCAGATTCTTCTCATATGATTCTTTATACAGGGGGAAAAGGTCTTCCTGGGAAACCCAGCAACTCCCATTTGCCAGAGCTGAGTGAAATGGCAGGGCACTCAGGGAAACACTTGGAAAGCTACTGCATTTTTGCAGGAAAGAAAGTGAGAAGGGCTTAGGAGTTCTGTGCAGGTATCTCCAAATCTACCAGCCAGGTCAGAATTAATTACCTTTCTTCCACACCACACCTACTCCTTTCCTTTAGAAACTGTTTCCTTAAAGGATATTCTCCTCTATTCAGTCTCCTAAGTCATTTCCTCCTCCGCTATACTACCCAGATTCAGTTGGTCACCAAGTTCTATCTATTTCAATTCTTAGTACATCTGAAATCCATTCCTTTCTTTTTATTTTCAATGCTTCAGCTATAGGTTCTAACTTCATTACTACATTATTACAAAAGTGTTTAGTCCCCACACTGGGGTTTTAATTCCTTCAATGCCAGAATGATTTTATGGAATACAAATTTCATTATATTATTCCCCTACTTTAAGTTGTTACTGTTTCCCAATAGCTTTTAGCATGAAGTATAGACCAATAATTTAGCACACAGTCCTTTATCTCACTATTGCTACCTCTAGACCTTCTTAACTTGCCGTTTCACCAAATGCAATTCAAACTCCAACCATCTAAGACTTTAGAATGTCACCTATGTTTTTCACCTTATGATTCTGAACATATTAATCACTCTTTATAAAACCTCTCTTTCCCACTATCTTTCTTCCTTAATGTTACTTGTCTTTTAAGGCTCAGCTCAGTGCTCCTTCAAGAATTATTTCCTGACCTACAAATATAAATTAGGCATCATGTTTTCCCACTTCATCTTAGGTACATATAAGTCATAATTTATCATATTCCTTTGTAATTCTTATCTGTATATATCTTCAATATCATTGAGTAACCTTTTTGGGAACTAGAACAGTACCTTTTCTCAGTCATGAAATATTAATGAATTAAATTAAAAAGTATTTATTGAGTGGCTACTGTATAACATATATTGTATGAGATGTGAAGATGTAAAAGGTAAGCTGTGGCTTCCATTGTCAATAACTTAAACATTACATTATGGAATTGAATATAGGCACTTTCTTCTAGTCACAGCACTAATCAAAACTTGTAATTATATATGTATTTTCTCCAACAGACTGAAAATTACTATTCACAAAGAATATGTCTCCTTTGCTCACCATTGTATACCCATTGTCCACATAATGCCTAGTCCATAGTAAACTCTAATTTAAAAAAAATTAAAACAGCTTTATTGAGATATAATTGGCATAAAATAAGCTGTGTATATTTAAAATGTACCATTTGAGAAGTTTTGATATGTGTATAAATCTGTGAAATCATCATTGCATTTAAGATAATGAACATATCTATCACTCTGCCATTTTGTAATCCTTTCTTCCCAGCCCCACCAGACCATCTCAATTCCTAGCAACCACAGATCTATGTTCTTCCAGTGTAAATTAACTTGCATTGTCTAGAATTTTAATAAATGCAATCATATAGCATGGGCTCTTTATGTCTACTTTATTACCCTCAGCATAACTATTTTGAGACAGCTCATTCCTTTTTATAATAGAATACGATTCTATTTCTAAATTTACCACAATTGTTTATCCATTCTCCCATTGATGGACTTAGGCTATTTCCTGCTTTATTTATTACAAATACAGCTTCTATGAACATTTATATACTAGTATAGGCACATGCTTTCTTTCTCTTGGATAACTAACGAGGGAAATGTCAGTTATTTGTAGGCATATGTCTAACTTTTTAAGAAACTGTCAAACTCTTTCCAAAGCAGCTGTACCACTTTGTATTTCCACCAACAATGTATGAGAATTTCAGTCCTTCCATATCCTTTCCAACATTTAACATGTTCAAACTTTTAATTTTAGATATTCTCCTAGGTGGGTAGTGGGATCTCATGGAATTACTTTGCATTTTCCTAATTGTTCATGATGTTGAGTGTCATTTCATGTGCTTATTCACCATTAGCATATCCTCTCTAAAGAATTACCTATTTAAGCCTTTTGTCCACTTTTTTATTGGATGATTATTTTCTTACTGTTGTATGTAGAAGGTTTTTAAAAATACGTTTTGGATATAAGTCCTTTGTTGGATATGTGATTGGTAAATGTTTTCATTCTAAGCTCTGAATTTTTAAATAAGACCAAAATATATGAGAACATTAAAACAAATTTTATTTTTTCCCAAGTGGACACCCACTTGTCATACTGAAGTAATAGGAACCAGATTGATCTTCCTACATGAAATAGCAATTTTAAAAAGAGAAAGAAAACAGAAAAGAAAAGAAAAAGGAAAATAAATAATGGGGCAACAATTTCGGCAAGGCCCTAGGAAGTGTCCTGAATGGCATTCCAGTTTATAAAATAAATGAGATAAACCCTATCATTACTCCAGATTATTGCTATGAGCGAATTTCTATGTCACAGTTCAGAAAAGGAGAAGCAGGTGGAGACCAACAGACTCCATGAGTTCTGGAGGCAGAAATGATGGTCCAGAGTGAACAAAGCAACTAGAGTTCAGAAGACAGAACTGGAGAGGACAGAACTACAAACTTTGGATATTTGCAGAGGCTCCCCATTACACATTTTGCTGAATGGTGATCAGCATGTGCATTTGCGGAAAGTAATCAAAATCAGGAATAAAAACAAATAAGCAAAATGAGCAGTGTCTGGTGCTCACACAGGGCTGAAGAGCTTCATAATTGGGTGGAGGATACAGAAGTTTTCTATCTCTATCATGGGGACAATCAGTCCTAGATTGAACACTTCTTCTGTCCCACTTAAAATATCTTGGAAACAAAACCAGAAATGATCAAATTGTTTCTAACTTAACTGCATCTCAAAACAAAACTCAAGAGTATTTATAGGAATACAAGTATGCCCAACACTAAACAAGGTAAAATACAGAATATCTGATATCTAATAATAAATACCAGCCATGTAAAAATGCAAGATATATGATATATAATTAGCAGAAAAGTCAATCAATTGAAACCAATCCAGATGTCATGCAAGTGTTAAAAATAACAACAACAAAACAACAACAACAAAAACTAGGGCCACCTGGCTGGCTCAGTTGGTAGAGCATGCAACTCTTAATCTCAGGGTTGTAAATTTGAGCACCATGTAGGCTGTAGAGGTTACTTAAAAATAAAATTTAAAAAAGGGAAAAGGAAAAATGATACTTTAAAATAGTAATTATAACCATATTCCTTGAAAAAGTTAACAATGAGGTATATGTGGATAGGGAAAAGATGGCAGAGGAGTAGGGGATCCTATTCCAACCAGTCTCCGGAATTGAGCTGGACATCTACCAGACCACTCTGAGCACCCATGAAATCAGCCTGAGGTGTAAGAAGATAGATCTGGATCCCTACAAACAGAATATTGCCTGTGGTTGGTTTCAAGGTATGAAGTGGGGAGCCGTGATTCTGCGGGCAGATATCCGAGGATAAATGGAAGGTGGAGGGGGCCCAGCCCCTGGGATCCTACAGCACTGGTGAGTGATAGCCTCCCGCACTGGGGATGGGGCACAGACTCACAGACCGGTAGCAGAGGGGAGAGGACTATAGGGAAGCCTCCAGGATGGAAATCCAGAGCAGGGCTGAGTGTGTGAACTGGGGGCAGTTGGCGGTTTTAGAAGCACAAAGGGCAAACACATGCCTGGACCTGGAAGCGAGGGCTCAGAGTGCTGCTGAGGGGCACGCAACCCAGGACACCACAGTTTATAGCAACACAGACAGAAATGGAGATAGTGTGGCCTGGAGAGCTCACTGAAGAACACACTGCCATCTCTCTGTTATGAGGCAGAGGGTTGAAAATGGTCTCTTCTGCTGTGACTCTCAGAAGAGATGTGGAAAGCTGCCAGGGAAAGCCACCAGAGAACAAAAGCCCCCCAAAAACCAGTTTTCACTGAGCAGGGCAACTCTGCTCAAACAGGGTCGCCTGAGTAACAGCACGTCAGGCCCCTCCCCTAGAAGAAAGGCTGAGAGAACAAGAGGATGACAACACTAAGGTTCCTATAAAACAGGTGCAACTTGCTTGGGTTGTGGTCAATATTTGGACTCTGTACATTCCCTCAACCACCCCTCAAGAGAATGACTAGGAGGAAGAACCCCCAAAATAGGAAAGACATAGAGACTATGACTTCTGCCACAGATTTACAAATGGATTCAGATATAACCACGATGTAGGAGATGGAATTCAGGGTAGCAACTGTGGAGACAATAGACAGAATGGAGAAATCCATTAATGGCAACATAAAGTCTCTAAGGACAGAAATAAAAGCTGAATTGGCAGAACTCAAAATCCATGAAAATAGAATCAGAGAAATAAGTGACACCATGAAACGTTTCAATGTCAGAATTATTGGGATCACTGAGGAGGTGGAGAGAGAGAGGGGGGACTAGAAGATATAGTTGAGCAAATCATAGCTGAGAACTTCCCTAATCTGGGGAATGAAACAAACATTCGTGTCCTAGAGGCAGAGAGGACCCCTCCAAATATCAAGGAAAACACCCCAGCATGTAATAGTAAACCTCACAAATCTTAGAACCAAGGAAACCATCTTAAGAGCAGTTAGGGGGAAAAGATTCCTTACGTACAGAGGGATGAATATCAGAATAACGTCAGACATATCTACAGAGACCTGGCAAGCCAGAAAGGGCTGGCAAGACATATTCAGGGTACTAAACAAGAAGAACATGCAGCCAAGAATACTTTATCTGGCAAGGCTTTCATTTAGAATGGATGGAGAGATGCAGAGTTTCCAAGACTGGCAGAAACTGAAAGAATATGTGACCACTAAGCCCGACCTGCAAGAAATATTAAGGGGGTTTCTATAAAAGGAGAAAGACCCCGAGAGTGATATACAACAGAAATTTACAGAGACAATCATTAGAAACAAGGACTTCACAGGCAACATGATGACAATAAATTTATATCTTTCAATAACCACTCTCAATGTGAATGACCTAAATGCTCCCATAAAAAGGCCCAAGGTTGCAGATTGGATAAAAAGACAGGACCCATCCATAGGCTATCTACAAGAGACTCATGAACCTAAAGATACATCCAGACTGAAAGTGAAGGGATGGAGATCCATCTTCCATGCCAACGGACCTCAAAAGAAAGCTGGGGTAGCAATTCTTATATCAGACAAATTAGATTTTAAACTAAAGACTGTAGTTAGAGACACAGAAGGACACTATATTATTCTTAAAGGGTCTATCCAACAAGAAGATCTAACAATTGTAAATATCTATGTCCCCAACACGGGAGCAGCCATCCACATAAGCCAACTGTTAACCAAAATAAGGGTCATATTGATAACAGTACATTAATTGTAGGAGACCTCAATACTCCACTCTCAGCAATAGACAGATCATCTAAGCAGAAAATCAACAAAGAAACAAGAGCTTTGAATGACACACTGGAACAGATGGACCTCATAGATATATACAGAACATTCCACCCTAAAAAATACAGAATACTCAATCTTCTCGAGTGCACATGGAACTTTCTCCAGAATAGACCACATACTTGGTCACAAAACAGATCTCAACTGATACCAAAAGATTGAGATTATTCCCTGCATTTTCTCAGACCATAATGCTTTAAAACTGGAACTCAATCACAAGAAAAAATTTGGCAGAAATTCAAACACTTGGAAGCCAAAGACCACTCTGCTCAAGAATGTTTGGCCCAACCAGGAAATCAAAGAAGAACTTAAACAATTCATGGAAACCAATGAGAAAAAAACACATCGGTCCAAAACTTCCAGGATATTGCAACAGCTGTCCTAAGGGGAAAATACATAGCCAACCAAACCTCACTCAAAAAAATAAAAATATCCAGAATTCATCAACTAACTCTACACCTTAAAGAACTAGAGAAAAAGCAACAAATTATGCCTAAGCCACACATTAAAAGAGAAATATTTAAGATTAGAGCAGAGATCAATGAATTAGACACCAGAAACACAGTAGATCAGATCAACGAAACTAGAAGCTGGTTCTTTGAAAGAATTAGTAAGATCAATAAACCACTGGCCAGACTTATCCAAAAGAAAAAAGAAAGGACCCAAATTAATAAAATTATGAATGAAAGGGTAGAGATCAGGACTAACACCAAGGAAAGAGAAACAATTATTATAAATTATTATCAACAACTATATGCCAATAAACTGAGCAACCTGGAAGAAATGGATGCCTTCCTGGAAACCTATAAGCTCTCAAGACTTAAGCAGGAAGAAATTGACAACCTGAATAGGCCAATAACCAGTAAGGAGATTGAAGCAGTGATCAATAATCTCTCAAAAAACAAGAGTCCAGGGCCTGATGGATTCCCCAGGGAATTCTACCAAACATTCAAAGAAGAAATAATACCTATTTTTCTGAAGCTGTTTCAAAAAATAGAAACAGAAGGAAAGCTTCCAGACTCATTCTATGAGGCAAGCATTACCTTAATCTGCAAGCCAGGCAAAGACCCCTTCAAAAAGGAGAATTTCAGACTGATATTCTTGATGAAAACAGATTCAAAATTCTCAACAATCCTAGCTAATAGGATCCAACAATACATTGAAAGGATCATCCACCACGACAAAGTGAGATTTATCCCCAGGATGGAAGTTTGGTTCAACATTCAAAAATCAATCAATGTGATAGAACACATTAATAAGAGGAGAGAGAAGAACCATATGGTCCTCTCAATTGATACAGAGAAAGCATTTGACAAAATACAGCATCTTTTCCTGATTAAAACTCTTCAGAGTATAAGGATAGAGGGTACATACCTCAATATCATAAAAGCCATCTATGAAAAACCCACAGCGAATATCATCCTAATGGGGAAAAGCTGAGAGCCTTTCCCTTAAGATCAGGAACATGACAAGGATGCCCACTCTCGCCACTATTGTTCAACATAGTACTAGAAGTCCAAGCAACAGCAATCAGACAACAAAAAGAAATAAAAGGTATTCAAATTGGCAAAGAAGAAGTCAAACTCTCTCTCTGCAGATGACGTGATGCTGTATGTGGAAAACCCAAAAGACTCCACCCCAAAATTACTAGAACTCATATAGCAATTCAGTAATGTGGCAGGATACAAAATCAATGCACAGAAATCAGTTGCTTTCTTATACACTAACAATGCAACTGTAGAAAGAGAAATTAGAGAAACGATTCCATTTACAATAGCACCAAAAACCATAAAATACCTTGGAATAAAACAAAACAAAGAGGTAAAGGATCTATACTCTAAGAACTACAGAACACTCATGAAAGAAATTGAAGAAGACACAAAAAGATGGAAAAACATTCCATGCTCATGGATCAGGAGAATAAACATTGTTAAAATGCCTATGCTACCCAGAGCAATCTATACCTTCAAAGCCTTCCCGGTCAAAATTCCAATGACATTTTTCAAAGTGCTGGAACAAACAATCCTAAAATTTGTATCAATCAGAAAAGACTCCGAATTGCCAAGCAAATGTTGAAAAAGAAAAACAAAGCTGGGGGCATCACGTTGCCTGATTTCAAGCTATATTACAAAGCCATGAACACCAATACAGCATGGTAGTGGCACAAAACCAGACACATATACCAATGGAACAGAATAGAGAGCCCGGATTGGGACCCTCAACTCTATGGTCAAATAATCTTTGACAAAGCAGGAAAAAATATGCAATGGAAAAAATACAGTCTCTTCAATAAATGGTGCTGGGAAAATTGGACAGATATATAGAGAAGAATGAAACTCAACCATTCTCTAATACCATACAAAAGATAAACTCAAAATGGATGAAAGACCTCAATGTGAGACAGGAATCCATCAAAATCCTAGAGGAGAACATAGGCAGAAACCTGTTTGACATCAGCCACAGCAACTTCTTTCAAGATACATCTCCAAAGGCTAGTGAAACAAAAGCAAAAACGAACTTTTGGGACTTCATCAAGATAAAAAGCTTCTGCACAGCAAAGGAAACAGTCAACAAAACGAAAAGGTAACCCAGAGAATGGGAGAAGATATTTGCAAATGACACTACAGATAAAAGGCTGGTATCCAAGATCTATAAAGAACTTCTCAAACTCAACACCCAAGAAACAAATAATCAAGTCAAAAAATGGGCAGAAGACATGGACACTTCTCCGAAGAAGACATACAAATGGCTAACAGACACATGAAGAAATATTCATCATCATTAGCCATCAGGGAAATTCAAATCAAAACCACATTGAGATACCACCTTACACCAGTTAGAATGGCAAAAATTGACAAGGCAAGAAACAACAAATGTTGGACAGGTTGTGGAGAAAGGGAAACACTCTTACACTGTTGGTGGGAATGCAAGTTGGTACAGCCACTTTGAAAAACAGTGTGGAGGTTCCTCACGATGTTAAAAGTAGAGCTACCCTATGACCCAGCAATTGCACTCCTGGGTATTTACCCCAAAGACACAGATGTAGTGAAAAGAAGGGCCATATGCACCCCAATGTTCATAGCAGCAACCTCTGCAATAGCCAAACTGTGGAAAGAGCCGAGATGCCCTTCAAAAGATGAATGGATAAAGAAGATGTGGGCCATATATACAATGGAATATTACTCAGCCATCAGAAAGGATGAATACCCAACTTTTACATCAACATGTATGGGACTGGAGGAGATTATGCTAAGTGAAATAAGCAGACAAAGCCAGTTATATATGTTTCACTTATTTGTAGAACATAAGGAATAGCATGGAGGACATTAGAAGGAAGGGAAATTTGAGGGGCAGGGAAATTGGAGGGAGAGATGAACCATGAAAGACTATAGACTCTGAGAAACAAACTGAGGGTTTTGGAGGGGAGGGGCGGTGGGGGTTTCATTTAGCCCAGTGATGGGTATTAAGGAGGGCATGTACTGCATGGAGCACTGGGTGTTATATGAAAACAATAAATCGTGGATCCCTACATCAAAAACTAATGAATATTGTATGGTGACTAACATAAAATAATAAAATAAAATTTTAAAAAATAGCAATGGAACTATATTGTTTGAGATAGTAGATGGGATTAACAGTAAATTAGATATTGAAAAAATTAGTTGACTTGAATGTAGTAATAGAAACTATCTGAAAATGAGGGGGGAAAATAAAAATAAAAAATAATGAACAGAGAATCATTCACTTGGAATTAGTGGGAAAACTTCAAGCATTGTAATATGATTTGAATTTGGAATTCCCAAAGGAGAGACAAAAGAATCAGAAAAAATATTTGAAGCAATCTGATCAAGGATGTTATATATGTTTGATCTATATATGGTCCTATAAATCTACAGATGCAGGAAACTCACCATACTCCAAAAACTAAAAGCACAGGGAAAACTATGATAAGGCACATTGTATTCAAATTCCTCAAAACCAATACTAAAGAAAAATCTTTTAAGAATTGTGTAGAACAAAAAATGCATTATGAACAAAAGGATAAAGTTAAGGATGGCTGCACATTTATCATTGGAAATAATACAAATGAAAAGAGAGTAATGCAACATCTTTAAAGTATTAATAGAAGCTATCATCCTAGAATTCTAAGCCCAGCAATAGTCTTTCAAAATAATGTCAAAATAGAGATTTTTCAAAGACATACAAAAGCTGAAAAAATCATCACCAAACACACAGTACAAGAAGTTCTTTGGGCAAAAGGAAAATGATCCATACAAAAAAATGCATCTACAAAAACAAAATGAATCATTGAATAATTGCCTAAATTCAAAAGCCATGGTTGTTATTTTGGTTACTCTCATGCCATATATCCTCATTCAGTAACTAAATGTAAAAATAAAGCATCTGTGATGGCTTGTCTCGTTCCTCCTGTGTCCCTCTCCAAGATTTACATTATCAGGGAATAAGAAGTCAGGATTTCTTATAAGAGGCAGTTCTATGATAAATGTTAACAAAAATATATTCACACTGTAGACAACAGGACTTTACAGTTTCTTTTATGTTTTCCTGGCTCCTCCTTTTTGAATTTGCAACGATGGCAATTTCTCAGATATAGGCTCTATTCTACACTCTTTAAACTTCGTTCTTGTTGCTTTGAAAAATATATGTTCTAATATCACTTCAGCTGTCACTTCTTTGTCATTAGCCAGCAAATGTGGACTCTTAAATAGTTGGTTCATGATGACACACCCAGGACTCATCTCCACTTCACTGGCTCATTCTAGGCTCTTTCATTAAAGGGTTGTCCCCAATTTGGCATTTCTATTTAAATTTAATTTCCTGAATCACCATACATTTTATATCTCATATCTTTCACCACCCTTTCAGGTGTTTTTTGTTTACTGAACAAAAATGTTAAATGTTAGTAAAGTTAGATGTTGAGTAAAATGTGTTAAGTTGCATAAATCAGCTTGACAACTCAACCCTTTGTATTACTACAATTTCACTGTGCCTAACATAGTTTTGATGAATAGAATATATTCAGAAATGTTTCAATATTGATTGCTTATAGCCGAGAAAAAAGAACAGCATCCACTTTTTTATAATTTCATAATAATAGACAGCCATTTATATACAGATATGACAAAATTTAAACTATAATATAAAAGTATATAATAAAACATTTTTTATATATTTGGCATGCAATTTACAGCACTATCTTCAAACTGAGTGATGTTTTGTACCCTGATATAACATTTATGACACTAACATATTTACTGTGATTAAAATTTTATAAGTATAGAGATTTCTAACCTTGAAATTATTTCTAAAATATGTAATTTATATTGAGAACATCAGTAGTCTAACCTAACTATTTTTCTGTGGTGCTTGTTTGAGTGTGCAAGGAATTATAGGCTTTTTTTATTCCCATGCCCTTTTAAAGAATGTCCCAATACCTGGCATTCTAGGAATTTTGTGTCATTTTAGTTCAGTGCTATTCTGGATTCAGATAGAATGGTGTGAAGTTTGATGTTGTTTGAAGAAGCTGGGGTTCATCTTGTGTGATGCTTTGAAAATGAGAAGAAAAGGCTTTCTTATATTTGGAAGTGTCCTGGCAATGAGCAAAGGCAAAAGAAAATCACTGCAGAATGCTGTTTGTTCAATTCAAAAAGCAGTCTGCTACTTTATGGGCCATTTTTATTCTTTGACTGGCCTCCCTGGAGAGATTCAAATAAAAAGGTTTGAAATATACCAGGTTGAAAGGCTGAATATGTCAAGAGTATGGATCACTGAAGCAAGATCTTCATCTTGCAGCTTAATTTTCTGGCTAGAGCAGTTTAAAAATGAACAGAGACATTCATGGTTACTGCTGATGCCTCAGACTCCAGAAACATCAATGAGTCTCCAAGGGGTTCAAAATATTTCACCACGTTGAACATCAATGGGGAAACCTCTTTTTAGCAGAACAGATGCTACAGACCTTGCCAAATTTCCAAATTCCTCCTTTCAAATAATATATACTTTTTTATATGTCAAGGTAAGCAAATTGTAAACAGATTTTGTTTATCATTTCATGCAAAAAGGAAACCAGCACTTTTGTTGCACAATATGTACATTAAAAATAGGCAGTATTGGGCGCCGGAGTGGCTCAATCGGTTAAGTGTCTGCCTTCAGCTCGGGTCAGGATCCCAGGGTCCCGGGATTAAGTCCCACATTGGGCTCCCTGCTCAGTAGGGAGCCTGCTTCTTCCTCTCCCTCTGGCCCTCAGCCCTGCTTGTTTCTCTCTCTCTTGCTCTATTTCAAATAAATAAATAAAACCTTAAAAAAATAGGCAATATTGAGCTGTGTATCATTTTGAATAATTCTACTTTATTCTTTTTATGTCATTAATCTCTTGTGGTCTCTTGAGCAGAACATACAAGTGCTAAACTCCTTGGTACTTCACATTTGAGGTGATTCAACATGTGTTATAGTTATGTAAAGATCTGAAATACTTTTTATATAAAATTTATTGATTGACAATAAATGTACTTTCCAACTCTACCAGAAAGAACCTGGAATGAAATAGTGAATTTGAAATTCAGTGGAGGATATTAAAAGCTCTGGATTCATGGGAGTGTTTTCATCACTCCTCCCACTAAAAATTAATTACTCTAAAAAAGATGTGTGACCTGGGTAGTTTGTTACAATGGTGAGATGGAAGAATACTTCCCCCACACCAGAATGATGTCCTTCTTGCAAAAAAAGGAATTACCAAGCTTTGTCAGGCAAATCCCCTTTAAATTTTAGAAATTAAGTTTAATTAAATCCATAGAAAAATAAATATAACCCCATGGACAGAAACATGAAAAAAAGAAGTTAACCCAGGGGAAATGTCACACAAAATTTTGATAGTATTTTCACAAAATATCATGATAGAGCCAAAAGAGTGAGTCAGTCATCTAAAGAAATGAATGTGATGACACAAAGAGCTCTTTGGAGAGCTCAGATATAAAAATGACTTGGACAAAATGTAGGAGGAATGAAGCAAAATAAAAGGTAAATTTTAAAGTATTAAACGATGTCTAATAATGATGTCAGAAGACTAAAGGTAAAATGAAATATGAATACAGGAAGATAAGGAAATGTTAAGGCAAAGCATAAAGAAACTGGTTCGTCGGCTTATTTGGAGTTAATGGTAAAGTGTTTATGAAGACCCAGGGAGAATTTGGCCACTCATATTCTTCTGCTATTTTACGAATTATCATTTGTTCTATTCATTTGTATATCTTATTTTTTATTGTGCACAAACTATATGCTAGAGAAAATATAGGGTTCCATCTGAGTAGGATAATGTTCAACCAAAATGAAAGTAAAGATGAATAAAACAATTGAAATTTATCTGTGATGACTAGTAATAGAGCATTTAACTTCTCCAGATAGTCATCCATTATTCTTATATTATTGACAGCCAACATTTAATGTTACCATTTGCCTTGAACTGTGCCAAATTAAGCCATAAATTTTGTCTTACATGTGTCACCTCACTTAGCCTTCATTTCAGATTGTTATCCAAAATTTACAAATGAGGTAAATTAAATTCCTTACATTGCTATTTTCTTCAAAGCAAGTCTATACACTTTTCATTTTCTGGAACTCCTTCCATCTGCTCACCTCAGTTGAGGCCTACCTGCCACTGTGGAAACTACAGGGCCCTCTTGGTAACTAGAATGCAAACAGACCCAGCACAATTAGTTAATTTTCCCACATGGAGACTCTGCCAAGACTACGGCAAAAATGCAAAGTTGTAGGTTTGAGAAATAAAAGCCAAACCATGAAAGAGGTCTTTCCTCATGCCTACTTTTCACTCCTTACCCTGCCTATTTTATCAAGCCATAGTTATCTTCAATCAGTTTACTGAAATTTATTTGAAAATTTTCTTTGTGTGTGCCTGTGTCTGTGTGTGTGTGTGTGTGTGTGTGTGTGTGTGTGTGTGAGTTTATTAAATGATACTCTCCCTAGAAGGAAGATCTATGAGAAGAGAGAGGGGCTTTTTTTTTTTTGTCTTTTTCTATGCTACTTACCCAATATCAAATTAATACCTCTCATCTAGTGGGCACTCAATATATATTTAGTTAATCAATTCATGAATTATGAGAGAAAAGGGCACATAAGACACTTAGAGCTCCCTATTTGTACAAAAAGAGTGAGCTAAAAGCAATACCACAATCAGAGGAAAATTTAAGATTAATATCACCATAAAGGTATTGAAAGATGCAGAAATGGTCATTCTTATAGCAAAATAATTGTTTTTCAGTAGATTGATGAGGATGAAAAGGATAGTTCTAGGAGCCTGATGTTTGAGAAATAATTTTTTACCCACTACAGGGTCCCAGTAGAGAATGGCACGCCAGATGACCATGTGACCTAAGCTGTCTCCCTTGAATAAGATGTATATAATACATCTTGCCTGCCATAATGTTAGGCTTGCCCAACAGGTCTCCATCATCATGTAGGGAGTATGCCTTTCCCATTTAGGAATGTCTCTTAGGGCAGAACAAGATGGCGGAGGAGTAGGAGACCTGGATTTCGTCTGGTCTCAGGAATTCGGCTGAATAGGGATCAAACCATTCTGAACACCTACGAACTCAACAGGAGATCGAAGAGAATAGCAACAACTCTCTGAACAGAAAAGCGACCACTTACTGGAAGGTAGGACGTGCGGAGAAGTGAATCCGAGGCGATATTCGGGAGGATAGACGGCGGGGGAGGGGGCCTCCGCCAGCCACTTCTGACAAGTAATAGAGCAGCGGAGCACAAAATCGGAACTTTTAGAAGTCAGCTCCGCTGAGGGACGTCGCTCCAGTGGCTAAGCGGGGGTGGAACCCTTGTGGGACTGGGTGGTCTCAGGACCCTCAGGGTCACAGAAAGACCGGGGGTGTCTGAGTGCGCCAGAGCTCCCAGGTATCGGAGCGGAGAAGCCAGCTGCAGAGACCGAGCCGAGGCGCGGGCTCTCAGCTCGGGGATGCCATAAACTGTGATCCGCGGCCCAGTCAGGCCACTGCTCCTCCAGCAGGGACCCAACAAGCGGCAGAGCCAGGGAGACTCCCCTTCCTCTCCCAGGAGAAGCAGCGTGGGAGCGCACCGCAAGGGATCTGCTGGGTTTGGAGACTCCACACCGAGTTGGGTGCCAGAGATAGAAACGCTCGGTCACAGGCCAGGTGAGCACAGAGTGTGGCCAGAGACCGGGGACACAGGAGTGACTGACTGCTTTTCTCTGGGGGCACACTGAGGACCGGGGCCCCAAGTTCTTGGCTCCTCCAGGCAGAGATTGGGAGGCTGCCATTTTCACTCTCGTCCTCCAAAGCTGTACTGAAAGCTTGCAGGGAACAAAACTCCCGAGAGCAAACCCGAGCAGATTGCTTAGCCCAGACCGGCAAGGGCGGGGCAATTCCGCCTCCCACAAAGACATTTGGGAACCATGGCCACAGGCCCCTCCCCGAGAAGATCAGCATGAACAGCCAGCAAAGACCAAGTTTATGGATCAAGGAGAATGGGAGAACTCCAGCTCTAGGGGAATACTACACATAGAATTCATGGCTTTTTTACCATGATTCATTAGTTTTTCAAAGTTAATTTTTTTAACTGTTTTTTTTTTTAATTTTTCTTTTTCCCTTTTTCAACCAACATCTTATCAATCCCTATTTGAAAAAAAAATTTTTATTTTTCATTTTAGAGTCATATTCTATCGCTTCATAGTAGATACCCTTATTTTTGGCATATATATATATATATATATATATATATATATATATATATAAGTTGTTCTCTCTTTAAAATTTTGAGATACAGTTTCTTCTAACAGATCAAAATATACCCTAAATCACTACTGTATGGCTTTGTTCTAGTCTCCTGCCTGATCACATTCTCTCCTTTTTTTTTCTTCTTTTTTTTTAAATCTTCTTTCTTTTTTCAAACTTCTTATCTTATCATTCCTTTTATAAAATCTTTTATAATTTTCATCTTTACAGTCATCTTCCATCCCTTCATTGTATCAACCCTTATTTTGTACATATATAAGTCTTTCTTTCCTTAAAATTTTAGGAGGCACTTTCTTCTAATAGACCAAAATACACCCAAAATCTAGTGTGTGGCACTGATCTATGCACTAGCCTGATCATATTTGATCATCCTCTGGTTTTTTTTGTTTTGTTCTGTTTTTGTTTGTTTTTATCTTTTTTTTCTCTTTCTTTTTTCTTTTTTTCCCTTTCTTTTCCCCTCGTTTCAGGTCTTTTCCGATTTGTTTAGAGTATATTTGCTGGGGACGTTGTTAACCTGTTAGCATTTTGTTCTCTCATTCATCTATTCTCTGGACAAAATGACAAGACGAAAAAAATCACCTCAGCAAAATGAACAAGAGGTAGTACCGTCTGCCAGGGATCTACTCAGTACAGACATTAGTACGATGTCGGACCTAGAGTTCAGAATCATGACTTTAAAGATACTAGCTGGGCTTGAAAAAAGCATAGAAGTTATTAGAGAAACCCTTCCTGGAGAAATAAAAGAACTAAAATCTAACAAAGTCAAAATCAAAAAGGCTATTAATGAAATGAAATAAAAAATGGGGGCACTAACTGCTAGGATAAATGAGGCAGAAAGGAGAATTAGTGATACAGAAGACCAAATGATGGAAAATAAAGAAGCTGAGAAAAAGAGATACACAACTACTGGATCACGAGGGCAGAATTCGAGAGATAAGTGATACAATAAGATGAAACAACATTAGAACAATTGGGATCCCAGAAGAAGAAGAAAGAGAGAGAGGGGCAGAAGGTATATTGGAGCAAATTATAGCAGAGAACTTCCCTAATGTGGGGAGGGAAACAGGCATCAAAATCCAGGAGGCACAGAGAACCCCTCTCAAAATCAATAAAAATAGGTCAACACCCCGACATCTAATAGTAAAACTTATGAGTCTCAGAGACAAAGAGAAAATCTTGAAAGCAGCTCTGGAGAAGAGATCTGTAACCTATAATGGTAGACACATTAGATTGGCAACAGACCTATCCACAGAGACCTGGCAGGCCAGAAAGGACAGGCAAGATATCTTCAGAGCACTAAACGAGAAAAATATGCAGCCAAGAATACTATATCCAGCTAGGCTGTCAGTGAAAATTGAAGGAGAGATAAAAAATCTTCCAGGACAAACAAAAAATAAAGGAATTTGCAAACAAGAAACCAGCCCTACAAGAAATATTGAAAGGATTCCTCCAAGCAAAGAGAGAGCCTAAAAGCAGCATAGACCAGAAAGGAACACAGACAATATACAGGAACAGTCACCTTACAGGCAATACAATGGCATTAAATTCATATCTTTCAATAGTTACCCTGAATGTAAATGGGCTAAATGCCCCAATCAAAAGACACAGGCTATCAGATTGCATAAAAAAACTAGACCCATCGATATGCTGTCTGCAAGAGACTCATTTTAGACCCAAAGACACCCCCAGATTGAAAGTGAGGGGTTGAAAAAACATTTACCATGCTAATGGACACCAAAAGAAAGCTGGGGTGGCAATCCTTATATCAGATAGATTTTAAACCAAACTATTATAAGAGATGAGGAAGGACACTACATCATACTTAAAGGGTCTATCCAACAAGAAGATCTAACAATTGTAAATATCTATGCCCCTAACATGGGAGCAGCCAATTATATAAGCCAATTAATAACAAAAGCAAAGAAACACATTGACAACAATACAATAATAGTGGGGGACTTTAACACCCCCTCACTGAATTGGACAGATCATCTAAGCAAAAGATCAACAAGGAAATAAAGACTTTAAACGACACACTGGACCAAATGGACTTCACAGACATATTCAGAACATCCCATCCCAAAGCAACGGAATAAACATTCCTCTCTAGTGCCCATGGAACATTCTCCAGAAGAGATCATATCCTAGGTCATAAATCAGGTCTCAACCGGTACCAAAAGATTGGGATTATTCCCTGCATATTTTCAGACCACATTGCTTTGAAACTGGAATTTAATCACAAGAGGAAAGTTGGAAAGAACTCAAATACATGGAGGCTAAAGAGCATCCTACTAAAGAATGAATGGTTCAAACAGGAAATTAAAGAAGAATTAAAAAAATTCATGGAAACCAATGAAAATGAAAATGAAAACACAACTGTTCAAAATCTTTGGAACACAGCAAAGGCAGTCCTAAGAGGAAAGTATATAGCAATACAAGCCTTTCTCAAGAAACAAGAAAGGTCTCAAATACACAACCTAACCCTACACCTAAAGGAGCTGGAGAAAAAACAGCAAAAAAAGCCTAAACCCAGCAGGAGGAGAGAAATAATAAAGATCAGAGCAGAAATCAATGAACTAGAAACCAAAAGAACGGTAAAACAGATCAATGAAACTAGGAGCTGGTTGTTTGAAAGAATTAACAAGATTGATAAACCCCTGGCCAGACTTATCAAAAAGGAAAGAGAAATGACCCAAATCAACAAAATCATGAATGAAAGAGGAGAGATCACAACCAACACCAAAGAAATACAAACAATTCTAAGAACATATTATGAGCAACTCTATGCCTGCAAATTAGATTACCTGGAAGAAATGGATGCATTCCTAGAGATGTATCAACCTCCAAAATTGAACCAGAAAGAAATAGAAAACCTAAACAGACCTATAACCACTAAGGAAATTGAAGCAGTCATCAAAAATCTCCCAACAAACAAAAGCCCAGGGTCAGATGGCTTCCTAGGGCAATTCTACCAAACATTTAAGAAGAATTAATACCTATTCTCCTGAAACTTTTCCAAAAAATAGAAATGGAAGGAAAACTTCCAACCTCATTTTATGAGGCCACCATTACCTTGATCCCAAAACCAAACAAAGACCCCATCAAAATGAAGAATTACAGACCAATATCCTTGATGAACATGGATGCAAAAATTCTCACCAGAATACTAGCCAATAGGATCCAACAGTACAATAAAAGGATTATTCACCATGACCAAGTGGGATTTAACCCTGGGCTGCAAGGTTGGTTCAAGATCCACAAATCAATCAATGTGATACAATACATTAACGAAAGAAAGAACAAGAATCATATGATCCTCTCAATAGATGCAGAAAAAGCATTTGACAAAGTACAGCATCCTTTCTTGATCAAAACTCTTCAGAGTATAGGGATAGAGGGTACATACCTCAATATCATAAAAGCCATCTATGAAAAACCTACAGTGAATATCATTCTCAATGGGGAGAAGCTGAGAGCTTTCCCCCTAAGGTCAGGAAAATGGCAGGGATGTCCGCTATCACCACTGCTATTCAACATAGTATTAGAAGTCCTAGCCACAGCAATCAGACAACAAAAAGAAATCAAAGGCATCCGAATCAGCAAAGAGGAAGTCAAACTCTCACTCTTTGCAGATGATATGATACTTTATGTGGAAAACCCAAAAGACTCCACCCCAAAACTGCTGGAACTCATAGAGGAATTCAGTAAAGTGGTAAGATATAAAATCAATGCACAGAAAGCAGTGGCATTCCTATACACCAACAACAAGACAGAAGAGAGAGAAATTAAGCAGTTGATCCCATTTCCAATTGCACCCAAAACCATAAGATACCTAGGAATAAATCTAACCAAAGAGGCAAAGGATCTGTACTCAGAAAACTATAAAATACTCATGAAAGAAATTGAGGAAGACACAAAGAAATGGAAAAACGTTCCATGCTCATGGATTGGAAGACCAAACATTGTGAAGATGTCAATGCTACCTAGAGCAATCTACACATTCAATGCAATCCCCATCAAAATACCATCCACTTTTTTCAAAGAAATGGAACAAATAATCCTAAAATTTGTATGGAACCAGAAGAGACCCCGAATAGCCAGAGGAATATTGAAAAAGAAAAGCAAAGCTGGCGGCATCACAATTCTCGACTTCCAGCTCTATTACAAAGCTGTCATCATCAAGACAGTATGGTACTGGCACAAAAACAGACACAGAGATCAATGGAACAGAATAGAGAGCCCAGAAGTGGACCCTCAACTCTATGGTCAACTCATCTTTGACAAAGCAGGAAAGAATGTCCAATGGAAAAAAGACAGTCTCTTCAACAAATGGTGTTGGGAAAATTGGACAGCCACATGCAGAAGAATGAAACTGGACCATTTCCTTACACCACACACAAAAATTGACACCAAATGGTTGAAAGACCTAAACATGAGACAGGAGTCCATCAAAATCCTAAAGGAGAACACAGGCAGCAACCTCTTCGACCTCAGCCACAGCAACTTCTTCCTAGAAACATCGCCAAAGGCATGGGAAGCAGGGCAAAAATGAACTATTGGGATTTCATCAAGATAAAAAGCTTTTGCACAGCAAAAGAAACAGTCCACAAAACCAAAAGACAACCGACAGAATGGGAGAAAATATTTGCAAATGACATATCAGATAAAGGGCTAGTATCCAAAATCTATAAAGAACTTATCAAACTCAACACCCAAAGAACAAATGATCCAATCAAGAAACGGGCAGAAGACATGAACAGACATTTTTCCAAAGAAAACATCCAAATGGCCAACAGACACATGAAAAAGTGCTCAACATCGCTCGGGATCAGGGAAATCCAAATCAAAACCTCAATGAGATACCACCTCACACCAGTCAGAATGGCTAAAATTAACAAGTCAGGAGACGACAGATGTTGGCGGGGATGCGGAGAAAGGGGAACCCTCCTACACTGTTGGTGGGAATGCAAGTTGGTGCAACCACTCTGGAAAACAGTATCGAGGTTCCTCAAATAGTTGAAAATAGAGCTACCATACGATCCAGCAATTGCACTACTGGGTATTTACCCCAAAGATACAAATGTAGGGATCCAAAGGGGTATGTGCACCCCGATGTTTATAGCAGCAATGTCCACAATAGCCAAACTGTGGAAAGAGCCAAGATGTCCATCGACAGATGAATGGATAAAGAAGAAGTGGTATTTATACACAATGGAATATTATACAGCCATCAAAAGGAATGAGATCTTGCCATTTGCAAGGGCATGGATGGAACTGGAGGGTGTTATGCTGAGTGAAATAAGTCAATCAGAAAAAGACATGTATCATATGACCTCACTGATATGAGGAATTCTTAATCTCAGGAAACAAACTGAGGGTTGCTGGAGTGGTGGGGGGTGGGAGGAATGGGGTGGCTGGGTGATAGACATTGGGGAGGGTATGTGCTATGGTGAGTGCTGTGACTTGTGCAAGACTGTTGAATCACAGTTCTGTACCTCTGAAACAAATAATGCAATATATGTTAAGAAAAAAAAAAAGAAGATAGCAGGAGGGGAAGAATAAAGGGGAGTAAATCGGAGGGGGAGACAAACCATGAGAGGCAATGGACTCTGAAAAACAAACTGAGGGTTCTAGAGGGGAGGGGGGTGGGAGATGGGTTAACCTGGTGATGGGTATTAAAGAGGGCATGTTCTGTGTGGAGCACTGGGTGTTAGGCACAAACAAAGAATCATGGAACACTACATCAAAAACTAATGATGTAATGTATGGTGATTAACATAACAATTAAAAATTTTTTAAAAAAGGAATGTCTCTTAAGAACAGTGGGGAGAGTCAATCTTCCACCAGGCCAACTTGTCCCCTTAGCCCAGAAGGATAGCTGGATTAACATAAGGATACATTCTGTTTTATGCTTGGTGTCTAAGGTTTTGACAAGATGACCCAAATGATCAGGGATGTGGAAGGAACAAGACTGGACACTTAGTGACAAGGAGCTATGTTAACAGCACATCCTTGGGCATATTGAATGCCCGATAACACATATTCTCTGACAAAACATTCCTCATTTTCTAGAAACCAGTAGATCAGTGGCCTGATGCCTTAGGAGTTTCATGTCTTCTTTTTTTTTTTTTTGAGTTTCATGTCTTCTAATACACTATTATACGGATAGTATAAAATAGTGGAATGACATTTATTGGATAAAAATGCATTCTAGAATTGCTCAGGATAGTCGCTGTACACAGTTATTTGAGTATAACCATCAATAGTGTCTTCTGACTCATAAAAACAGTGGTTTGGATAGCAAATTATTGATATCCTATCTAGTGAATACATATTTAGATGCACCTAGGAGACAATGTTATATTATTTTATAGAGTGGTAAGTTTTACTGGAAGTGTACTGTAAATTTACATAATTTACTATAAACTTATATTGTTCTCATCCCTCAAAATTAAGGCTTGGCTTGTGTTACCAAAAAAAGAATGCTGACCAACAAGATACTACTAATGAGTGAGGAGCACATACAATGGGCAATGTAGAAGGGAATTATACATCAGAGCTATTATCTTGTGACTAGTAGAAAAAAAAACAAGAAAAATCTTTCATCAATTCCATCTTGCTGTGTCATAAATATGTCTGTGTTTTAAATATTAAATATAAAATTTTTTCTGTCAATACTGTACAAAAACAATATTTAATGGTCCATAAATTATAAAATATATAGAAGTAATTTTAACTTTAACTAGAGATGTCCAACTATACCTAGACTTATAGTTAGACATAGAAATTCATTTTTTTCGTTCTCTTTGGAAGGGATGTTTGCATTATGTTTTGCAGGAACTTTGTGTTTTGTTGTAGTTTTGTTGTCATTTTAATATATAATTGTGAAAAAAAATATAATGAATAAATGTTAGCCCCCCAGAAAGGTGAACATGTTTTTTTTTTTTGGTCTAATATTCATTTACTCTCACTTTCTATACAGGGGAAAAATCCTACTGAGACTTCTGCCTCCCAGTGTGAAAGATGAAATGGGTTATATATCTCCCAGCACTTATGGAGTAGACATCTGATCTAGCTTGACAATAGCTGCTTCAACTCAATATTGTGAATCTTGAACAAGTTATGTAATCACATAAGAACAAATGGCTATTCATTTAAAATTTTAATATATTCCCTAGCAGCAGTGTATATAGCACCAGAATATTCATTGCTAACAACAACAGCAAATTCCTATTCTAACCAAGGTATTCCTCTGGCCTGATCTTGGGTGCTTCTTCTCCTCGCATCCAGCTTCCCATGAATTCTTTGAATTATCAGACAATCTTTCAATAATTACTCTTCTTGAATTATCCAGAGCCAATATTTGTTTGCAATCAAAAAATTCTGATACACACTATTTGAAAAATAATAAAAGTATTTTCATATATAAACTTACTGCTATAAAAAAGTCCATAAAACTGTAATAGAGTAGTTTACATACAATCAGATCTAATGATTTTAGCTGATACAGGAATTAGTGCAAATAAAAAATATGATGTATCTTACAGAAAGTCTAGTGAACACATAAGGTATGTTAATAAAATGTGATACACAAGAAAGATGCAATAATATCACCAAGCTATTCAGGAACAGAAATTAGAAGTTATAGGTCTGATGATCTCAGTTAAATACCATGAAGACTATTTAATAAGTTTTTAAAGAATGGAATTATCTCACTTGGGAGAATGTGTAGTAAAATGAGACTTTGTCCTAGATCTTATTCCCACATCAAACACTTACTGCCCATGTGATTTTCAGCAAATAACTTCCCTAAGATACAGTGTCATCATTTCTATAATGAACAAAACCAGTCTTGCCATTTTATTGTTTTCCTCATTTATGAATTAAATAAATCTCTGACACATGCTCACTCTATCTGTGTAAGAGCTTTTAACTTTAAAAATTTATGCTTTGGCAGTAAGATGTCCAAGAAGACTCATCTTGTAGAGCCAATTAAGCTGTGTAGCCCAAAAACTGTATACCTCATGGACTGTTTAAGTCCAGGCATGTATTTTCTTGGTTCCCAGAATAAATCAAAAATAGTAAAAATAATTTTACTTCTGCTTCCTCTCTGATTCTCTGTTTTTTGGCTTCTGATTTTCTGTTTTTCTGTTTTTATTTTTTTTGGCCAAGTGTAGTTTTGATTCTAGTTTAAACATGGCTTCCCCATTGGTGGCAGTAGTTTTGGGAATTGGATTTTATTTTCTGTACATTTAGTCATTTCTGTGGAGTAAAAGCAGGGACCTATTCATTGTCATGTGAGATGTTACTGAATGTCTGTTTGTTAAATAATTAAATAAAATTATAATTATATATTTGGGTTATGTTAAAAAATATTTAGTAATATTATCATTATTCATTTTTACTATTTAAGGAAGTGTAAAAGGAAGTGTGTGGCTGTGTGGGGCTTTATTTTGTGGGCTTATGATCTTTGCAGTTCTGCTAAAATGTTTACGTATGACAGCTATTCTCAAATAACTAGCTTATGGGGCTTTTTTGAAAGACAAGTTAGTTACTTTGGTTAAAAGTTATATGGTGTTGAGACTATGATATGAAGGAGAATAGTAAAGAGTGAATATAAAAAGAATAATGAAAGCAATCACTACTGACATTAACAACATAATGTGAATATGGAAATTTTTTCATTATTAACACATTATTTCCTTTCATTTTTCTTATAATTCATTTTTTATTTAATATTCTTAATGATTTTTATTAAATCATTCCATTTATATTTGAATAGCTGAATTAAATTCAACACAAGTACACAGTATTAAGGTAGATGAAATGCCTCTCTTGGATTTTTATAAAAACTCTCTTTCACTTCTAATAAGGATTTGAGTTTTGTTCCTTAAAAAAAGACAAAAATTATGTTTCTATATCTTTGTTTTGGGACATTAAAACTGTTGTTTTTTTATGAATTCACATGTGGAAAAATTAGGCCTAAAATAATTGTTTCAATTTACAGATTTTCCATTTCAAATTTTAAGTAACACTCATTTTGAAAAAATAAATTTATCCTAATTCACTGAAAATATTAGAGATATCAAATGTCTGATGGACACAATTTCTCCATAATAAGGTCATCAACTCTGCATGACTCTGGTGTACTAACAGACATGCTTTTAGGCCTGTCCGTTTCTAATAAAATCTGCCTTTTCCCCCGAGTTCTAATAAACATATGTAGTATTACAGTTGAAAAAGTACTGATTTCACATTCATCATGGATTACTTTCCTTTATAAATAATATGTCAATTTCTTTACAATACTTAATTTTCATTCTAGTTTGTGTGATACATATCTCTCTCTTTAATTAGATATCAATCATGAACACTAGCTTTGATCATAGTAACAGACAAGACATTTTTCTATGTGAAATACAATGGCATTTCCACAGGGAGGCATTAGTCTTCTGACCTGCTTATTTGATTGCTTTAGCCCTTAACCAGAAAACATCTGGCAAAGTAAGCCATTGTTGCAGTACTAAATCTGAAAGTTTTTGTTTTTTAAGTTTCCTTCCATTCTAATTTTGAAAAATCATTACTTTCTCTGAAGAGGAAAGAAAAAGCTATTACTATTAGAAAAGCATGATTACACATTGTGAATTTTTAAAGTATTGACCACAAATCTCAACATGCGTGTAGATGCCTACATTATTAGAATAGTTATATTTGGTTTTGCTTCCCCAGCTTTTGCTACAAGATCTTCACACTTACCACTTTATTTGTAGGTTATACCACCCAGAGAACCATTCTACAAGGCTAAATTCTCATATTTTACCCACACTGAAAACTAATAGATTATTGACTAATGTTCTACCAAAAGAGCAAATGCATATTCATACATCTAAATTAGTAGTGTCGGTATGTTTATGTTACATTTGTGTGCAAATGTATGGTCTTCCATATATTTATCTTTACCCTACATCTATCTAGCTATATCCATATTTTTTATGTATACACATACACTTCTAGTATTCCTTTCTATGTATCTAATGAAATTACTAAATATAAGCAAGAAGACATTTAATTATACTGTAAGGCTATCCATATATATTATTAATCATTATTTAACAACCATTATTTTATATATGTAAATATGCATATATATTTATATTAAATATATACCTATGTATGTTTAATATTCTTATTAAGCATGCTAGACATAAACAAGTTGCTAAGAATCAGAGCTATGACCAAATAACTTTTCTTGTTTTTGGTTGCACATTCCCCAATGACTGTATTACTAGTTCCATTGGGACCAATTTAGAACTATACAGCCCTGTTCTCATGGATTGAATAAGGCAATGTATCATTGTTTAAGTGTGCTACTCAAAAATTTGGAACCCAGAGGGAAAACATAGGAAGATTGAGTAAACAAAAAACAAGCACCTCCCCAATCAATAATCTTTTTACAAAGTTTTAGAAACAATTTCTTACTTCTAATTTATTTATAATGTTTAAGGTATTAAAAAGCAGGAGTCAGAAATTTAATTTATATTCGTCATATTTTTCCCTTGGGAAAATACTCTCAGTATTTGTAACATGTGAGATATTCTACTACAGCAAACCCAAAGAAAAGGAGAGAGATTATATTCAAAAGCAGTTCCTAGCATATGTAAGTTATTCTGTTATATACATAAAACCCTTAAAGACTCAAAATAGTAGTATGAATGTAGTTATTCTTATTTTAGAGAAGAAGCTGAGATTCAATGTTATTTGAATCACTTTCTACTGGACTCCGAAAAAATCACAATATCCTAATGAACATAACTTGCTCATTCCTACCTATCCATACCTTTGCACAATCATTGTTTTATGCAGTTTATATGCATACACCACTTTAGCAATTATTTAGGGACTATTTAATATATGCCAAAATGCATTTTACCTAAAGCTTCATGCAGCTGCCTCATTTGCATATTTGTAGAAATATTACTCCAATATTTCTTTCTCCAATATTCCAATATTACTCCAATACTCTCTTTCCCACTTAATTTTGTTCATAGAACTAACTACTTCTGGAGTTACTATATTTATGTTATGTATTTGTTTCATTTTATGTGTTTATTGGGTGTCTTCCACACCAGATTTTAAGCAACCTGACAACACAGAGACTGTGTATAATTCACTGTTGTATACTTAGTGTTTAGAAAAAAGTAAGCATTACTGAAATACTGGGTGACTGGCAAGATAATAAAAGTGTGTGTAAATGAGTCCTAGGAACTGTGATAAATGAAGTTATATAGCCTTTAACTCTGTAATGGTGCCTTTTGCTATCAGCTGGTAGACAGCAATTCTCAGGAGCTCAAATTGCATAAACCCAGGAGGTTTTAAATTAAAGGTCACCACCTGGAATGATATCCACACATACTTAGTTCCAAAATGCTAGTTTAGGGGGAATTATTACATTCCAAAACTTTTCACTAATTCTCAAAATTGTTTATCTTGTTTACCAAAAATTAAAAATTGTCATTGGAGACATATAAAAGGTCAATAGCTTCATCTTATCTTAAGATTGTGTCAAACCCAAAGGCCTACTTTGACTATAAATAACAAAATTGTGTATAAATGAAAAATATAACCACATAATTTTTTAAAATTAGAATGAAATAAAGGAAAGCAAACTCATCTAGATTATTGTTAAACACTTCTAATGATCACACAAGCAAGCAAAATTAAATCATTTACTGAAATTAAAACATATAAGGCCTATGTTACCTCATAATGTATCATATGAAACAAGATTCATATTTAATTTAATTACATATCTTTGTATTATATTTATATAGTACCATATTATTATTAAAGTGCCATAACATCTATTAACTCAGTTCATGCTAACATGAACACTTCAAACTTAACATGGCAGATATTATCTTCCTGTCCCATTTTGTTGTAATAAAAAAAAATCAGTTGCAGACATATTATTTTGCTAATTCATTTTCTGACAAATGTCAATTGAATGCTTATCAAGTGCCAGGCTATTAGAAAAACAGACATATTTTTTTACCCTTTATGATAGAAAACAATCAATGACACAAAGTTATTTTAAATAATATAACAAAAAATAGCACTGAATAGAAAATTGGGAGAAACTGATCTCACCTGAGAGTTTGGAGTAGCGTTTCTTAAGGAAATGATATCTCAACATAAACCTGAAGAAATTCACCGGGAAAGAGAGTTCAATGATTATGTATTACAGAAAGAAGAATCAGGAAGTACAAGTAGCCTAACATAGAAGAAAGCTAGTACTAGAATCCAAATCTTCTCATTTATAACCAATAGTATTGCAAAATAACAAAAGGAATAGTTGCAATTCATTTATTCTGAGCAAAAATAATAAACAATGTAGATGATTTTTATATGAATTAAAATATGTGTTCTGGCTACTGTAACAAAGACCGAATAACACTGGCAGAAAACAGAGCATTGTAATAGTTGTGTGCTACTGGTAGTAGGAACCAATGGGACTATTACTTCATCTATATACCCAGCATGTTATACAGATAGGATTTTCTAACTCTGCCATAATTTGGAAAATAGTATGAAGCACTGGCTTAAACAAGATAGAGTTTTATTTACCTCTTAAATAACAATCTACTCATGATCAGTCCAGGACTATTATTGAAGTGTCTCTGTATCAGGGATCCAGGACCCATTATATGGTTTTATACGGACATCTGTACAATGCTGCCTCAAACAAATGGTCTAAGATGGCACATGACCATAGCTGTATTCTAAATTGTTCAAAGGTTGATCCCTTCCCCATTAAGGTCACAGTGCAAGGGTTGAACACATTACTTCCGGTCACCTCTTATTAGCCAGAAGATGGTCAGATGGTGAGAACGTGCACTCTGATTAACTTCAAAGGAATCTGGGAAATATAGTCTTTCCCTAGGGGGTACTTGTTCGTCACTGCATTAAAAGGGTTCATATTGTTAAAGACTCATTTATTCCACTTGTATTATTGAGTGCCTTCTAGGAATCCAGACTTTTCTAAGTATAGATACATCAGAGAGCTAACATTAGTGAACAAAATAAAAAAGTCTACCCTTGTGTTTAGATTATAATAGGGAAGACAGACAATACATAATAAACACACAAATAAGTATATTAAGATGTATTTTAGAAGCTCATAAATACTATGAAAGAATAGAGAAATAAAAGGAATTGGTAGTAGTGTGCTGGCAAATGTTTAAAAACCAGCTCTGAAAAAAAAATCCTACTTTGTAGTGTTTCCCAATTTCCGTAAATATTTCCACCAACTTTAAGCTACTAATGTGATATCAATATACCTAGAAAATTTCTAAAATATTAATGATCAACTATCATAAACTGTATAAGTTGCCTCCAGCATAATACCATAATACTGGAATGTTGGGAAGATGGAATTTGGAATTTTAACATGGTGATCAGGAAAAGATATATAACTTAATGACATGTGAGCTATCTGGATATCTGTGAAGGAGACAGCACTGATAAAAATTAAGGATCTCAAATTTGTGAGGAATACTTTAGGAGTACAATTTAAAAGTTGCATTTCACTTCACATTTCACTGGCCTGAAGTCAATCATATGACTTCAGGGCAATCAAATGTGTCTAGAAAGTGTGTCTTTATTTTTCATAGATTATTTCAGCTAAAATTCTAAAGTTATATTATTTTTAAAACAGAATAGATATTGAATCGTATCTAAGCATCAATGATCAGTTTTAATATCATATTTTTTTCTAAATTCTAAGCAAGTGGATACACATTTTAATATAGTGTTTGCAAAAACTGATCCACTTAAAGCAATATTGTAACTTCCAGTGTAAGGGCCTAGGCCAAGGCCATCAAATTGCTTAGGCTCTAACATGTGCATATTTCCACACTAACATAACTATGCAACATTTATGAAATTTTGTAATTATTTTTTAAGCCTCATTTTCTTTACCTGGAAAATGAACATAATATTTTTTCTCCATTAGTTTGTGAGAAGCTAAATAGGAAGAAAATATACATTGAGTATGAGCATTTATTATGTGACAGGCTTTAAGTTATTTCTACACATTAGTCATTTAATCTCCTCAACATCTGTATGCATTAGACACTCTTGTTATTCTTGTTTTACAAACAAATCGAGTCACAAATTCCAGCTTCACCTGGGGTTTCAGAGCTAATGGCTAGAATAAGTGGCTGGACTTCCATATACTCTGGCTTCAGAATTCCACTCTTATCCAATGCACTGGGGGAAGGATTTAGAGCAGTCTCTAAATATAATATGAAATCCACTGTTATAGCTATATGTGGTAGACAGAATAATCCCCCCTCCCCATCAAAATGTCCACATTCTATTCCCAGACCTTGTGAGTATGTTAGGTTACACAACAAGAGGGAATGAAGGTTGCAGATGAAGTTAAGGATGCTTATCAGCGGACCTTAATATAAAAGGGGTTATCTTTGATGGTGGATGGGGCAATGTAATCCTTTAAATGTGCAAGAGGAAGACAGAAAAGTCAGAGTCAGAGTGATGCAATGTGAGACATGACTGGTCATTGTTGGCTTTGAAGATGAAAGGGGGACATGCACCAAGGAATGCCTGCAGCCTCCAGGAGTTGAAAAGGCCAAGAAAAGAAATTCTCTTCCAGAAAGGAAGATGGCCCCACTGACAAATTCGTTTAATTGGTTATAGTACCCACAGGGAACTAAAGAGTATTGACATTCATGTATAAAGTTAGCTTATATAGTTTATGATGCTGTTTTGTCATTTTATTAATTGATCGATCATATTTTAAATAGAATATTATGTTGAGTAATTAGTGTGTGAAATTAATACAGGAAAAATTATAATTGCTATTTTGGGGGAGGATAATCCTGCCCATCTTTATGTTTTTATGATTTGTTATAGGCTGATACAAATTTTCTATATAATCTCAAGCTTTCTTAAAACTTGTAGAATTTTTTCCATATATTGTTGCATTCTTATTCTCATATATACTTTTAATTATGTTCATTTTTCCTCTATGAAGAATTGCCATTTTTTTCCTTCCTATTTCACTACTCATTTCAAAAACACAACTTTTAGGCTTACTGATCAAATTTATTTTTCTTAGTTTCATTGTAAATTAATTTAAGTTTCCCTCTTTATTAATTTACTCTTTCTACTGTCCTAGTTTACTTTGCTGTTACACTAGTTTCTCCAATTAAATATTTCAATTATATATATCCAATAGTTTCATTTTCACATAATCTTATTTAAGGCTATATATTTTCTTCTATATAATGATTATTTTAATGATTGTCCCCATAGGTATATTGAAAGTGGTGCTTTTATTTTTTAAAATAAAATTTTTATTTATAGAACAGTTTTTGATTTATAGAAAAATTCTGAAGATAGCACAGTGTTCCATATATAACACACCCGACTTTCCCCATTATTAACATCAATGGTATTTTTGTTACAATTAATAAATATTGATATATTATTATTAAAGTCCAAACTTTACTCAGATGTCCTTAGTTTATCTGATCTATTTTTGTTTGTTCATTTCAGGATTCCCTCTAGGATATCACTTGACGTTTAGTAGTTATGTTTTCTTAAGCTCCTTTTAACTGTGCCAGTTTTTTAGACTTCCTTTGGTTTTAATGACTTTGACAATTTTGAGGAATATTGATCAGATATTTTGTAGAAGATCCCTGAATTGGGATTTTTTTCTGATGTTTTTTTCATGATTAAAATGAGGCTATATGTTATTAAGTGGATGACCACAGAGATAAAGTACTATTTCCATCATTACATATTAGGTGTGTCAAAGTGACTTATTGTTCATGTTAATTCTCATCACCATACTGATGTAGTATTTGAATTTCTCCAATATAAAAGTACCGATTTTCCCCTTTCCTTTGGAGGAAGGCAGTACGTACAGTCCAGACTTAAGGAGTGGGTAATTACCTACCATCAACTTGAGGACAGAATTATCAATATAAGTTATTTGGAAATCTGCATGGAAGATTTGTCTCTTCTTCTCCATTTATCTATTTTTATTAGTATGAACTGATGGATATTTATTTTATACTTGGTGTTAAAATGCAATATTATTTTATTGATATTGTTACTCAAATATTCCAGTTTTGATAACTGGGGACTCTTTGAATTGGCTCTTGTATATCTTCATCATACCACCATCACTGTGGTTTCCTTGGGATGAGGGAGGGAGAATTTCTTTAATTTATGGTACTATAAATTACTCCAGGCATATCTTTATAAGTCCTTTCTTAGTACTAGAATCACCTCTTTTTCCCAGGAGCCTTCCCTCTTTTTATTGGAGAAGGGTTTTAGAAACCAAGATCTGAGTGCTAGGAGTGCTTGTAGCTACTGGGATTTCATTGTTTCTCTCGGTTGACAGAGGAAAGAATTATATGTATGTATACTAATCCATGCATATATACCCCTCTAAAATATTTGTATATATAAACATCTGTGGCTCTAGTAAGCTAATGTAGAATTCATATTATATCTGTAACTCCTATACATTATTACCACGTGAACTATTCTAGCCTCTTCTGCTTATCTGTTATCCTCTACTTCAACAGTGAGAAATCTGGCTTCCACCATCTATCATTCCATTTCCTGAATTGTTAGAGTCCAATATATAAAAATAGTAGTATCAGAATAGTTAAATCACTTCCCATGGGAACTATCGACAAGTTTACAGTTCTTATGTACAGTTACTTTTGCCTTTCCTCTCTACAAATTCCATTCATCTCCAAAATTACTTAGGTCAGCACCATTTCTCCCCATTCTCCTTTGAGTGAGGTTTTTTTCATACTTTTATAGTACAGTTAAGTCATTTTTTAATATACTGCACTCTATTTTGGAATCCCTCAATCTCCTAAACATAAACATTTTCTTTCAATTTATACACATTTAGATTCATTTTTATGCTCTCAGTCTCTGTGGGTTTTGACAAATACATAATGTCATGTGTTCACCATTACAATATCATACACATTAGGTTTCCTACCATACAATTTTCCGTGTGCTTTCACCATTCTCTGTAAACACTGATATTTATATAACTTTTAAAATTTTATCTTTACCAGATTGTCATATAATTGAAATTATAATGTGTGGACCTTTTAGATTGCCTTCTTTCATTTAACAATGTGCATTTGTAATTCACCCACACATTTGTGTGGCTCAATAGCTCATTTCTTTTTATTATTGAATAAAATATTCTATTGTATGAATGTACTGCCAATTGTTTATCCATTCACCTGTTAAAGGATAATCTGGTTACACACAGTTTATGGCAATGATGAACAAAGTTTCTAAAAAAATTTGTGTGCAGTTTATTTTTCAATGTATATATATAAGTTCTCAAATTGGTGGCAGTAAATACTTAGGAGTGTTGTTGCTTGTTTGTATGATCAGATTAGGTTAGCTTTGTAAGAAATTTCCAGATTGTCTTCAAAAGTGGCTACACCTTTTGAAACACTACCAGCAGGATGTGACGGCAATCTAGCTGGAACATCTGTCACCCCATTGATCACCAGGGTTGATTCAGCTGATCTGGCTGGCTAGGTAGGTGTCTCCTTCCACTCTCACCGCTCCATGTGCATCCTTCCCAAGGTTGCATGTTCAGTCAAAGAGGACAACCTCCACCATTAGAAGAGGACCATTCTTCAGTCAAGGGGTATATATGAGTAGCTGTGCTCCCCTGCTAGAACCTCCAAACAAGCTCTCAAGGTCCATTTGAAATACTACCAGCAATGATGAGAGTTCCTATTGCTCCATATCCTCTTCAGAATTTCGGATTATCAATTGTCTAGCAGTATTTTGTTCTTGCTTTCCTTGATAGAGTATGAGGTTAAGCATCTTTTCATATAGTTACTTGTCATTTGTATATTTTCTTTGGTGAGCTGTGTGTTCAGATTTTTTGCCATCTTAAAATTTTATTCCTATTTTTGTTTTGAGGGTTATTTGTACTTTCTGGATAAATGTCTTTTATAAGATATCTGTTTTATAAATATTTTCTTCCAGTCTGTGGCTTTTAATTTTTTAACAGTGTCTTTTGCACAGTGGAAATTTTTAATTTTAATGAAATCACCTTATCAAATTTTTTCTTTCATAAATTGTGCTTTCAGGGTTGTGTCTGAAAACTCATCACCAAACCCAAAGTTACATAGATTTTCTCCTATATTTTTTTCTAGAAGTTGCATAGTTTTTAATTTTTCATTTAGGTCTGTGGTCCAATTTAAAAATTTATTATTGTGAGATATGTAAAATATTGTGTAAACTTAAGGTACAACATATTGATTTGATAAACATATATTGCAAAATATTTACCATAATAAGGTTATTGAACATACCCATCACCTCACATAACTACTACATTTTTAGGGTGAGAATATTTAAGATCTACTCTCTTAGCAACTTTCAACATACAATACAGTATTGTTACTTATACTCTACTATTCCATTCTACTCTCTCTTTTTGTAAGTTTGTCTTCTTTTAGATTCTACATATAAGTGAAATTATACAGTATTTGTATTACTCTGAGTTATTTCACACAGCCTAATACTCTCAAGGTCTATCCTTGTTGTTGCCAACGAAGGGATTTTCTTCTTCTTTGTGGCTGAATTATATTCCACTTTACATATGTACCACATTGTCTTTATTCATGTATACTTAGATTGTTTCCATGTCTTGACTATTGTGAAAAATTCTGCAGTGGACATGGGAATGCACACACCTCTTTGAGAAAGTGATTTTATTTCCTTTGGCTATCTACCTAGAAGTGGAATTGCTGGATCACATGGTATTGTGATTTTTAATTTTTTTGAGGAACTTACATACTGCTTTCCATAGTAGCTGCATCAATTTACATTCCTTCTAACAGTACCTTCTAACAGGAAAGTTCCCTTTCATCCACATGCTCACCAGCACTTTTTATCTCTTGTCTTTTTGAGAATAATTCTCTAACAGATAGAAGGTAATATTTAATTGTACTTTTGAATTGCATTTCCCTGATGATTACTGATGTTGAACATCTTTTCGTGTACCTACTGGCTATCTGTATGTCTTCCTTGGAAAAAATGTCTATTCAACTTCTCTGTCTCTTTAAAAATCACATTATTAGTCTTTTTGCAATTGAGTTGTATGAGTTCCTTATATATTTTGAATATTAACTAATTATCTGATATATGGATTACAAATATGTTCTCTCATTCCATAAGTTGCCTTTTCATTTTGTTGTTTATCTTGCTGTACAGTTGTTGTTGTTGTTGTTGTTGTTGTTGTTTAATTTGATGTAGTCCCATTTGTTTATGCTTACTTTTGGTGTCATGTGCAAAAAAATGTTGCCATAACTAATGACAAGGAATTTTTCTCCATTTTATTTTAAGAAGTTTATAGTTTAACAGTCTTACATTTAAGTATTTCATCCATTTTGAGTTGATTTTTGTATATGGTGTAAGATATGGTCCAGTTTCATGCTTTTGCATGTGATTGTCCAGTTTTCCCAAGACCATTTAGTGAAGAAACTGTCCTTCCCTCATTGTACATTCTTAAATCCTTTATTGTAAATTAACTGATATATGTGTGGGCTTAGTTTGGGACTCTATTCTTCTATTGATCTATGTGTCTGTTTTTATGCAAATACCACACTATTTTGATTACTATAGTTTTGCAATATAGTTTAAAATTAGGAAGAGTAATGCCTCCAGCTTTGTTCTTTCTCAAGACTACTTTGGCTATTAGAGGTATGTTGTGATTCCATACAAATTTTAGGTTTATTCTTTTTCTGTGAAAAATGAAATTGGAATTTTAAAAGCAATTGCATTAGATCTATAGATTGCTTTGGATAGTATGGACATTTCACCAATATTAATTCTTCCAATCATGAGCATGGAAGATCTTTCCATTTATTTGTGTTATCTTCAATTTCTTTCAACAGTGTCCTCTAGTTTTCAGTGAAGAGGCTTTTACTTCCTTAGTTGAATTTATTCCTAGATATTTTAGTTTTTGATGTAATTGTAAATGTTTTCTTAACTTCTTTTTCTGGGTTTTTAATTAGTGTTTAGACAAAAACAGATTTTTGAGAATTGATTTTGCATCCTGAACTTTACCAAAGTCATGTGTTAGTTCAGATGACTTTTGTTGGAGTCTTTAGGATTTCTATATATAAGATCATGTCATCAGCAAACAAACAATTTTGCTACTTCCTTCCCTACCAGAATGCTTTTCGTTTCTTTTTCTAGTCTAATTGCTCTTTCTAGTATTGTGTTGAATATGAGTGGTAGAGTGGGCATCCTTGACTTGTTCCTGATTTTAGAGGGCAAGAGTTGAGCTTTTTGAGTATGAATATGATGTTAACTGTGGATTTTTATTATGTTGAGGTATATGTCCTCTATACATATTTTGTTGAGAGTTTTTGTCATGAATGGATGTTGAATTTTGTCATATGCTTTTTCTGCATCTATTGAGATGATCATATGATTTTTATCCTTCATTTTGTTAGTGTGGTATATCATACTGAAAATGTTGAACCATCCTTGCATCCCTGAAGTAAACCCTACTTGATTATGGTGTATGATTCCTTTATTGTATTGTTCTATTTAGTTTTCTAGTATTTTGTTGAGGGTTTTTGGTGCATTTTCATCAGGGATATTGGCCTGTAATTTTCTTTTCTTATAGTCTCCTTTCCTGGTTTTGGTGTCAGGGTAATGTTGGCCTCATGAAAGGAGGGAATACTTCCCTCCTCTTTAATTTTTTAGCAAAGTTTGAGAAGAATTGGTATTAATTCTTCTTTAACTATTTGATAGGATTCACTAGTGAAACCATTTATGCTGATACCATACTATTTTTGATTACTGATTCAATCTCCTTACTCATTATTGGTCTGTTGAAATTTTTTAACTTGTCATGATTCAATCTTGTATGTTTCTAGGAATTTATCCATTTCTTCTAGGTTCTCCAATTTGTTGGTGTAAAATTGTTCAGTGTAGCCTCTTAGGATCCTTTGTTTTCCGTGTTGTCAGTTATAATGTCTCCCCTTTCTTTTGTAATGTTGATTGTGTCTCTCTCTTTCTTTGGTTAATCCAGCTAAAAGTTTGTCAATTTTTTTTATCTTTTCAAAAAACCAACTCTTTTTCATTTATTTTTTCTATTGTCTTTCTAGTATCTATTTCATTTATTTCTGTTATACATTTTATTATCACTTTCCTTCTGCTAACTTTGGTTTTTAATTGTTCTTTTTCTAATTCCTTGAGGTGTAAAGTTAGTTATTTGAGATCTTTTCTCTCAATGTAGGCATTTAGTTCTATAAATTTCCCTCTTAGAACTATGTTTACTGCATCCCATAAGTTTTAGTATATTGTGTTTTTGTTCTCATTTGTCTCGATTGTTGATTTCTCTTTAAATTTCTTTAACCTATTATGTTCATGAAAGTATTGCTTAATTTCCATGTATTTGTGATTTTTTTCCTATTTTCCTTTTGCCATTGATTTCTAGTTTCATACTATTATGGTTGGAAAAGATATTTGTCATGATTTCAATCTTCTTATATTATTAAGACTTCCTTTGTGGCCCAGCGTATGATCTAGCCTAGAAAATAGTCTGTGTGTGCTTGAGAAGAATGTTTATTCTGATGCTGTTGGGTGGAATGTTCTGTATATGCCTGTTAAGTCCATTTGCTCTGAAGTCTAGTTCAAGACCAATGTTCTCTTATTGAATTTCTATCTGGGTAATCTAGGCAATGTTGAAAATGGGATATTGAAGTCCCCTTTTATTATTATATACTATTTCTCCCTTCAGTTCTGTTAATATTTGCCTTAAATATCTAATTAAATACATCCAATATCAGATGTATATATATTTACAATCATTTTATCCTCTTGATGAACTGACCCCATTATCACTCTACAATTCTACTTCTCCTCCTCTCCCCTCACGCTTTTTCCTATTGATGTCTTTCTTTATGATTTTTATACTGTATATCAATTCATAAGTTATTGTAGCTATAGTTGCTTTTAATATTGTTGTTTAACTTTATACTAAAGACAAAAGTAATTTATACATCATAATTACAGTATTAGAGTATTCTGAATTTGACTATTCACTGTTGCCATTGAATTTTATACTTTTATATGCTTTAATATTGGTTACTTAGTGTTCTTCAATTTCACATTAAAGAACTCCATTTAACATTTTTTGTCAGATCAGTCTATGGTGATAAGCTCCTTAATTTTTACTTTTCTAGAAATGCTTTAAATCTCCTTCATTTCTTCTTTTTAAAGTTTTCATTTAAATTCCAATTAGTTAACAGGCAGTGTTTTATTAGTTTCATGTGTACAATATAGTGATTCAACACTTCCATACAACACCTGGTGCTCATAACAGCAAGCACACTCCTTACTCTCCATCACCTACTTTATCCATCCTTCCCCGCCCCTACCACCTCCCCTCTGGTAACCATCAGTTTGTTCTCTAAAGTTAAGAGTCTTTTTCTTAGCCTCTCTCTCTCTCCTTTCTCCCCCCTTACTTTTTTGCTTCTTAAATTCCACATATGAGTGAAATCATATGGTATTTGTCTTTCTCTGACTGACTTATTTTGCTTAGCATAATACTCTCCAGCTCCATCCATGTCATTGCAAATGGCAATATTTCTTTCTTTTTAATGCCTGAGTAATATTCCATTGTACATATATACCACATCTTCCTTATCAATTCATTAAAGCTTTTACAGGGTCTGCAGTGGGGTTCACACATGGCATGCTTGTTAACCATGAGCACTGGTAGACATGGATCCTGTCTAGTCCCTGGATGGATAGGACTACCTCGAGTACCCTGTTCAGTAGGGAAGCATTGGGATAAAGTTCTACTTCAAAGTCCATAGTTGGGTTGTTAGTACACCTGCCTAGTACCACATGCATGGACAGGTTTATCTCCCACCAGGTCCCTGAGTGTTCTCCTGTCTGGTCACTGGGTCCCGGGATGGGCAAGACTGATCCTGGATTGTGGCTGGGAGGGGTAGAACTGAATACCAGGGCTGTTTCAGGATCCACAGACAAGAATGAGTTCTGCAGACCTGGCTCTGGAAACATAAATGGGTGTGTCTCCCACCAGGTCTCTGGGTGGGCTGGACTGCTCCCTAACTGTGGCTGGAGGAGCTGCAGCCAAATATAGAGGCCTTTCAGGATCTCTGGGGGGAAAAGACAGAACTGTCTCCTGCTGAGTACCTGTTCCAGTAGGACTCTTCACTAACTATGGGTAGCATGGGCTGGAGCCCAGTTATAGAGCCCTTTCAGAATCTATAGTCTAACCATGTTTGGGAGGCTTATCTCCAGGGGCTCCTTAGCAAAGTGGGCTGGAGCCAGTTCACAGGCCACTTCAGGGTCCACAGCCAGGACCGAGTTGTATATGCCCATTACACATTGACTTCTCCCAAGTTCCTTGGTGTGTGGTGCTGATGAAGGACCCAAAGCCAAACAGGGCTGTAGCCAGGTTCTTAGGATATGGAGCTGTTTTTAGGTATGTAGCTAGGACCAGGGTAGGTTAGTCAGCTGCCAGGGTGTGAAACTCTCTTCTCAAAATGATTCTCCTTGGTCTTGGACTGCACTGGAGTTTTACAAGCTCTTACTTAAACGCCAAAGCTCCCACAAGACCACTTTGTCCATGAATTGCATAATTATATAATTAATAATTATTGTTGAGCAGGAGATACATGAGAGAGATATCTTATCTGGCCATCTTGTTGACATCACTCCCCATTTGGTATATTTTACATTTTACTTTGTTTACCCAAAATAACTACTTTGTATTGGAAATTTATCCCACTTCAATTTAGTAAATACTATTTTTTTAATAACACTATCATGTTGGTTTTTTTCTTTTTTTTTTACAGTAAGAGACTTTTTTTTTTAAGATTTTATTTATTTGACAGAAAAAGACACAGTGAGAGAGGGAACATGAGCAGGGGGAGTGGGAGAGGGAGAAGCAGCCTACCCACGGAACAGGGAGCCCAATGCGGAGCTCGATCCCAGGACTCTGGGATCACGACCTGAGCCGAAGACAGACACTTAACGACTGAGCCACCTAGGCGCCCCTCATGTTGTTTTTTGTTGTTGTTTCCTCTTTATAATCTTTTCTTTTATCTTTCTTCTCTCATCTTTACTGGTTTATTTCTTGTTGTTTTTTTTTTAATTTTAGCATTTTGGAAGCTATTTCTATTTCTTTTATTTAGTAGAGAACTGTAAATGTGCAGTAGTTATATTAAAACTGCTTTTTTATTACAATAAAAATGCAGTATCAACAGCGTCTTCATCCTAAATGAGACAGGACTTATAGCAGGTCAGAATATTTTGTTCCTTTTATTTAAAATTTAAATTCCTAGTTTTCATTCATTTTATTTGCTATTATACCTTCATCCTAGAAATAAGTCCCTAACTATATTAAGCTTCACAGTCACCTCTTCAATATTTCAGGACTGATTATATGCTTTACGGATATCTCTTCTAATATTGGTTGTTTCTGATTATATCTACAAATGATTCTTTTAAAATATAGAATACATTCTTGAGTGCTAAACATTCTCAGCTCGTGAATGTCTCAAATTGTCTTTATTTTGCCTTTGATGATCATTTGTTAGACATAGAATTACAAGTGCAAAAATAACATTTTTCAGGACTTTTAGGGCATTCCTGACCCAATATTTGAAGAGAAACTAATACTTTTTTCTTTGTTGGTAGTCGTTGTGTTTTCCTCTGAAACTTTTCTTTTTTCATTTGCTCCAGGAGTTCTAACATTTTAATAGATTTTCTAGATTATAGTTTTTGTACATATATTTCTCTTGGACAATGCTTGCAGTCTAAAAACTTGATAGAATTTTTTTTCTCTTACTGCTTTTATTATTTCCTCCCTTCTGTTTTCTGTCATGGGTTTTTAGAAATTCTATAACAGGAATGTTGTCACCACATTCTCTCCTCAATGCACCTAACTTTTTACTCATTAACTTTTAGCTTTTTGTTTCTTTCACACAGCATTATGGAGAAGATCTTTGATCTTCCAGCTCAGTAATTTATTACTTAATAATACTAAAATTCTGTTTATTTAGTGTATTATTGTAGCTGCTTTATTTATAATTGTAGAGAACTCAGTGTTTCTTTTTCATAGCTAAATTGCAATCTGTTCTTTCTTTATGAATCTAATATATTCATAAGTGGTTCCTGTAATAACTCTATTCTAATTCCTGAATTCCTTGGAGTTTAATAGTGCCCTGTTTTATGATATTGGCGATTCTTTCTTGTTTGTTTTTTTTTTTTCTTAAATGTTTCATCATTTTTGGTTTTGTCTCCACATTTTCAGGTGAGGGAATAAAGTGCTCAATATCAGATATAAACTCCCATCCATGTTAATATTTTTTCTTGGTAACAAAGGTAATAGTCAAAGTATTTAATAATCACTACAGTAATATTAACAAGCATATGAATCAATATATATCAAAATTTATGAATAAGTCTTTTAAATTTGAAATAAACTGTATGTGATAAATATATATTTTATATAATCAACTTCTTTTAAGTAATAAATTGTGGGTATTTTCTAAGTAACAAAAATATAGAACAAATTGTTAGTAAACTTGATATTTTGTAAGTTGATGTTATAAGTTTATTTGGATTTTGTGTATGTGTGTATGAGACAGAGCTAATAATAGCTATTAATGGTTCCTTTGTCTACACGATTATTTGACATAAAGGACCATATGAAACTCTTCCAATAATTTTCTCATTAAATTGAAAGTTATTAAGATTACTTGTGGTCTCAAAAGGTAGAGAATTTTTCCTTAGCATCAATAATAATGTTCTTGGTGCTGAATTATCTTTCCCTTCTGCTTAATTTCACAGCAATTACATTCAAAATGTTCGACCCAGTCTGTGATTTTTTTTTTCAGTGTTCAATATCTCTATTATTGAAAAAGTCATGAAGGTAGTTTATTACAGTGCCATATTTAATTTGATAAAACCTAATCCTGTGGAAGCCATGTAGCATGGCATTTAAGAGACCAGACTTGTTATCAGGTTGCTTATATTGAATCTTAGCTCTGCTATTTATCTTTTAAGTCATATCTTTGTGCCTCAGTTACCTCACCTATAAATGATAAGATAAGATTATAATATTCTTATTATTTAATGTAGATATATAACAGTGTCCTGCATAGAGTAAATGCTCTGGAAAAATTAGTTATTCCTTTGTTGGTAAAATTAAAATTTGGTAATGTCCATTAAGGATAGGAATTGTGATGATTTTGCCAAATACATTGAACAGGGACAAAATTCTATGGGATAATAATGAAAAGGAGAAACCATAATCTGAGACTCCTCTGAACCCCAGATGCACACATGAGAACAGTCCTTTCTTCTGCAACAGAGGTGCCACTCTGCTGGTAGATCCATAGAAGACCAGTACCTGCAGTGGCCTTGGTACTGCCTTTTCACCTCTTTTCCCTACCTCTGCTAGGATTTCTCCATTTCTTCAAGGAGTTATGTGGGATTAGTTATCGGTTGCAGTCATACTACTACCCTTAATCTGTTCCTACTAGGCTCCAGCAGTGGCTTCTGTCCCAGCGAGTTGTGATTCTCTGCGTTTGTCTTTCTCTTCAATATTCAGGGTTGTGGTCTGCCCTGTATCTTCAATTTTCTGATGGATCTAGGAAGAATTGTTGACTTTCAGTTTTTTCTTGATGTAAGAATAGGAGAGATGACTTCTAAGTTCTTTACACATTGAACAAGAAACTGGAGGTGTCCTACAGTATATTTTATGAAGTGGAAAAGCATGTTCGATTCCTATTAGCCTCATTTTCCCACACAGAAATTTAACAGAACCTTGGAAATCAAAATTGGAGAAACTATAGTAACATGGCTTTTTGAGGAATGGATTTTGTCATAGGAAATCCTTTCTTTTTATTAGACAAGGATAATTTCTGAGATTCATAGATACATATACCTGCCTTTAATAAGATTTCAAGCTCTTGTTATATATATGTACATATTCATAAAGAAACAGTATGGATTTATCTTCTGATAGATAATAATCTAATAAAACTACCTGAACATGTTCCCAATATAGATGTTATTTAGTTCAAGTACAGTAAATATCATAGGGTAAAGTTTTAGAGACAATTTTTTTTCTATTTAAGATTTTCAGTACATGATGCAATATATGGAATATAGAACACATTCATCTAAAATTATCAAGATGAGGGGAATATTTTCAATAGTTTATAGATATGAATTAAAAATAAAAATATGTTTTTCATATAATTAGAGAGAGCAGAGTTGAATCTTTTAATTTTGAAGTATCACTTGTAGAGTGGCTCACTTATGAGTAAATGGAAAGAGTCATACATTGACACTCTCAAGATAGTACTCACAGTCAGGAAAGCCTAGCCCAAAGTCTCAGATATGACTGAAATGTCATGCTAAATCTCTGATATGGACACATAGCCATATCTTACATCACTAGATAGCATAATGATATAGGGAACAATTTGCCTAACTAGTGATAAAGGTAGAAGTTTCACAAGAAGATGACAGGCCTTTTTAATTAATACATTAGTATTATAGATTTGCATCTAAAAAGTAAGTTTTTGATCAGATGTATTTTTAAAGTTCTGCTTATTATTTATAACACTCTCTTGTAAACTCAAATATATATTAATATAGTAAGAGCTTTGAGAGGTCATATTGCAAAACTAACTGTTAAATTTTATTCAACCCAGCATTGTCCAAATTTATATGACCATATACTGTTTTTACAATATGCTTAAGTTATTAACTCTGTGGAATATACATTGGGAGATATTGTTCACTAACTTTTTTTATTATTTATTTGAATGCATGAAATAGTATAACTTTCATCATATTTGAACGTTGTTTTGTATCCTCCACTTGGAGAAATGAACCAGTACAATTAAATTACATATTTTTATTGTGATAACTATTCTGAATTTAGAATCTTAATTTGTCTTTTGAGTATTCTGTTATATTGAGAAGTTCCTATATGAAATTGATCAAAATTCCCCAGACAGCAAGTGTAAAGTTTTGCATTGCACAGTTGTTGGAAGAAATTGAATCCTCTATAAGAACAAGATGAGATAAGCTTTTTTCTTCTTAACATATGCTAGATAAAGACCCAGATTCATCAATAGATTTAACAAGTAATTTGGGTACACAAATAACGTGTCAAACATGATATTAGCAAGTTCTTCCACACCTCCAATTATCAGAAATTATTATAACACAAAAATAGCAGGCAACATTGTTTCAAGATGCAAGTCACACCACAAAATTGAATCTAATTTCCCAATTTACTGGACTGTTCCAGAAAGAAAAGTGTGTTCTGCTTTCATTGCATTTTAAATTATCTGTTGAAATGCCATAAATATCTGTAAGTTTTTTCTGTCTCTCCAGGAAAATCCAACCCTCTAAATGATGTACCCTTTCTTAACTTATCTAGGCCATTATTGGAAAGACCTCAGAAGGTATAAATGACCACATTGAGAGATTTCTGTAACAGCCTCCATAATCCATGACCTAGTTTTTAAAACAAACATATAGAGTGAGTGTATTTAAATGTTCTTGGTGAGTATCTCCTCAGAACTGAACTCCAGAGTAGAACAAAGAGCACACATATACATTATGAACACTCTTTTATTGCCTCAAAAGGAGAGGAAAAAAATCCCATTCTCCATACCTTTCACTCAGATATATTTCACCATTATTTGACAAATCAATCAATCTGGTTTCATCAACTTTTTCAAGTTGTTTCCTATCAACATCAGACTTAGAGTATGTCTAACATTTCTAATATGGCATAACTTACTGTATTTTTTTGCTTATATAATTGTATAAAATAATCAAGCAATTTTCTATCAGAAATTTGTAGTGATCATTTTAAATTTAAAAAAGGAAACAAAACAAAAACTGTTGTTGCAATAGCCAAAATGGGGGGAATATTTACTTTTGTCTCTCTAACAATGCAATAGAAATTGAGTTTCTTTAGAGTTCTAACATTTGCAAAAGTGTAGGAATTTCACCAAGACAAGACACAACTGTTCCTGCTTCAGGAGAAAACTATTTGCATGTTAACATTCTTGAAATGTTTGAAGGCTCTTACTATGCATTTGTAAACACGGTAACAAGAATATTAGATCAAGAAACAGTTTTAGCACTAGGGAGCAATAAAACAATATGGGATAATTTTCTTTGCCTATTGTGACATATACATCAAAGGGAGGGGGAAAATCAAACCAAACGATAATGGTCCGTTTGTATAACTGAATTTATTCTTACTATTACTAAATAACAATAAGGTATATCTATTTCTCTTTACCCCCTTGTTTTAATTTGCAACAGAGAAAAATCACCAGCAATGTTTTTAGTATAATTATATGAAAGAATTTCTAATATCTTGGATACTAGGTTTAAAGCATTTCTAGGTTGTTTTAATATTGCAATATTTCCAAACGATGACTTATTGTTCACATTAAAAAAATTAGGTTGAGAATATGTGAGAATAAGTGACTTATTCTTCATACATTAAAAAATTAGGTTGAGAATAAGTGAGATCTATGTGAAACTCATCTAAGAATTTGTTGTATGTCATTAAACAGAAATCAGTTGTTGCTTATTGTTTGTATCTTTAATACCTACCTAAAGGCTTGAGTGGTGTTACAGATACCTGAATAATTTAGAAATCAAATTATTTATTGGAAAGGCTCTGTTCTTAACTTACGTATGTGCTCTCACCAATTCTCCCTAATACTTAGGCCCTTTTGTACTCAGTTTGAGTTATGGAGTATAAGGAGAAAATCCATAGGGCCTATATATTCTCCAAAGCAAGAACAAAAACTACTTCAGCTGAGTGTGTTAGTAGGTTAGATGAGTATTGGTTTGCCTATGTGACTTCCTACATAATCTCCTTCTGTAAATGACTGATAAAATTTTTCCCTCTTGTTATATGGAACCATGAAAGATTCTTACCAAACATAATAGACAGCATGGAGATCTTGAAACAATTCTACAGATACTATATTTTAATTTCATAGAGCAAAACTTAGAGACTATTTGCTTCTAACTAGCTCCCAACCACAAACAGCAAAGGAGTAAGTCATATTTACATTACGTCAGCATGAAAGATAATAAGATGATTTCTTCAGCAAATATTTACTGAAAGTCTACACTATGCTGTTAACACTAGGGACACAATGGAAAGCTAAAGCCTCTACCCTTAATGATCTTACATTTTGAACTGACAGTAGAGGGGCAGTGATAAACAAAATACAAACCCCAAAATGTAACCTAACGTGAAGAAGTGATAAATATCATGAGGAAAAACAAAGCTAAGTAGGAAGGTGCTGGAGGGAATTGATATTTAAATGAGAGAGTAAGGGATAACCAGGACATAACCCAGAGGAGGTTTTTACATGTTCTAGAAACGTCATGGACGGTGGAGTTGAAGCTCAGTAAGCAACCAGAAGGGAGCAAGGTAATAAAAAACAAGTACAGAAAGTAGTATAGAACATATATACATATAAAAACATTTTAATATTGGATTTAGAAGGCTCTGTGCTATTTTCTATATTACAATATTACTAACAATGCCATTCTAAATCTTGATACTTTGAATATGACTTTTATTCTTCTTACATTTTGATGTTCTGAAATTTTATAATATTGTGACTTCCTAGTGGTCTCCATTTATCCCTGCTAGAGAATCAAACCTAGAGACACATGTTCCTAAATTCTGATTTTTTTCTAGCATGTTTGATAATTTTCCTTCTCAATTTGATCTTAATTTCTCATATCCTTAGTATTAGACACTGGTTTCTGCACTAATTCTGTGCTTTTCTTAACATTTATCTTCCATTTTCCATAACATTTAATTTTGTTATACTTCAGTAAAATTTTCTTGAAGTTTATCATTAAAATGTTCAATTGATTTTCTTGATGTTATATGTTCATTTCCCAAAAACTTTTTTAGTATTTGATTGATCTTATTTCAAACTAGGTTGTCATTTTCAAGAAGAAACTTCTAAAATTAAAGTATAACATAAAGAAAAGTACACAGGAGTATATGGTTCAATAAATATTCACAATTTGAACACATCTGGATCTCTAGCACTGCAGAAGCCTCTCTCTCCTCTATTACACAAAGCAATCAGTCACTAACCATCCCATCCTCCTGAGTCAATGGAAACCACCATCCTGATTCCTAAGAAATAAGAACACATTTTTTTTTTAATTTTATTAAGTTATGTTAGTCACTATACAATACATCATTAGTTTTTTAGAAGTAGCTGACTTTTGCAGGTTTTCTCAGGAACTAAATTTCTGGACTTGCCTCTTTCATTTCTGTTTGCAAATGGGAATTCTTTTCTGAGCACAGGGGTTTCTTGTGATAGTTTGCTGAAGGTAGTCACTATTATTTTACTAGTCACTTCTACCAGTGCCACAGTTTCAGAGGTTATATGGTCTTCCTTCAAGCTATCGCTGGAGACGGTTTTGCCCCGTTTTACTTCTAGATAACATGATTCTCTGTTTCCAGCCTCTGATCAGTTTCCTTACTGCCTGATGCTCAACTAACTAAGCCAATGTCACATATTTTCAATTGTTATTATTGGCAGTATCCCACTTCCAAAAAGAAATGTTCAATAGTTCAAAAATAATCAAGGTTTATTTCTCACTCACGAACACCTTTAGATACTTTTCAACTTTACATAAGTAGGGCGCCTGAGGCTCAGTTGGTTAAGCGACTGCCTTCGGCTCAGGTCATGATCCTGGAGTCCCGGGATCGAGTCCCACATCGGGCTCCCTCCTCGGCAGGGAGTCTGCTTCTCCCTCTGACCCTCTTCCCTCTCGTGCTCTCTATCTCTCATTCTCTCTCTCTCAAATAAATAAATAAAATCTTTAAAAAAATAAATAAACTTTACATAAGTAGATGATAGCTGAACAAAAATAATAGAGAAACCATCAGTAGAATGTTTGCAATGCTGAAAGGAAAAAAGAAAATTGTCATCCTAGATTTCTACAACCACCAAATTGTCCTTCAAAAAAATGATTTCCAAACACACTGAAGATAAAAATAGGATTCATCAGCACCCCTCAATAAATTTCCTCATGATCATTTATATCTCTCCCTCTCACTTATCCCCAGGAAACCACAGATCTGCTTTTTGTTACTAAAAATTAGTTTGCATTTTATGAAATTTTATAAATTGAAATCATAGAGTATGCATTCCTTTCTTAATCTGAATTTTTCTGCTCAGCATGCTTGAGATTTTTATTGATATGTGCATTAACTGCTTTTTCTTTTTTATTCCTAGGAAGTATTCACTACATGAATATATCACAATTTCTGTATCTATTTAGTTATTAATCATGATTATGGCTGATTTCAGATTTATCTATTGCAAAAAAAGGTCCTATGAATATGTGTGTACAAGTTTTGTATGGACATATGACTTTATTTCTCTTGGCTAAATCATGGAGTATAATAGCTGGGTCATCAAGTAGGTATTTGGTAAACTTTTTAAGAAACTCAGCACTTTGCAAATTGATTGTACCGCTAAACATTCTCACTAGCAGTACATAAGTGTTCCAATTCATATTCTTGCCCATACTTGCTGTGGCCAGTCTTCTAATTTTATTTACCTAATATATTTTATTTACCTAATATAGTTGTATCAAATTGTGTTTTTAATTTGTATTTCCCCAGTGACTAATAATGTTAAATATCTTTTCATATGCTGTATGCTATTCATATATTTTCTTTTGTGAAATTTCTGTTAAAATATAATCTCAGAATTAAGTTATTTTCTTATTGAGCCCTGAGAGCTCTTTATATATTCTAGATAAAAGTTTCTATCAAGAAAAAAAGTTTTTATCAGGTATAAAATTTGAAAAAAATATTATCACTATGTGACTTGTCTTTTATTCTCCTAAAAGTATCTTTAAAAGCAGGCATTGTTATTTTTAAATGAAATCCAACATACCTTTTTTTTTTTTTTTCCACTTTATGGAATGTGCTTTAAGTGTCATAGAAAAAAAAAAGATTTCAAAAAGGGCACCTTGGTGGCTCAATTGGTTAAGGATCTAGCTCTTGATTTCTGCTCAGGTCATGATCTCAGAGTCATGAGATTGAGCCCTATGTTGGGCTCCGTGTTGAACATGGAGCCTACTTAAGATTCTCTCTCTCCCTTTCCCTCTACAGCCCCTCCACCCGCAGCTCATCCTCTCTCTCTCTCAAGAAAAAAAAATCTTCAATGAACTCAATACCACAAAGATATCTTTTTCTCAGATATGTAATGGTTTCTAGTTCTAAAATTTCATTCTAAATACCACTTTATCAGGATTTTACAAATATTGATATATTTTATTTTCATTTGATCAAAAACACTTTCTAATTTCCATTTTGATTTATTTTTTAAAACATGATTATACAGAGGACTTTATTTAGAGAATTTTATAGCTATATTGGAGGGGGTCTAGAATTTTTTGGTATTATTCTCAGTGTATTTCACTTATAGGGAATGTAATAATTATGACCTGAATTCCTATTTTTGATTTCACATTCTGCACATACCCAAATTATAGTTTCCTTGCCTGTGTTATTTCAGTAATAGCACCTCCAATAATTTGATATCCTTTTAAACTGTACTGAAATCCCTTACCAGTTGTTCATTGTTCTCTCTTTGGTCCAGGTGTATGTATGCATGTGTATATACACAAAGACACACACACACATAATTATGTATTGCCATTTTATTGTAGGTTTATCAGTAACAGTAAACAAACACGTTTACTTAAACTTCTGTTTGTGACCAGAAATTCTTTGTCTAATATTAATTTAAGGCCATAGATAATCAGGTCCTCACCTTTCTTAAACCTTATTTTTACTTAATATTTTTAGGATTTATTTTGTTTTTGATCACATCATATTCATATTTGTTTGTGCCTTTTCTCATATTTTGCCATATCTACAATTTTTTTGACTAATCCCATGAAGAATTTTTAATCTATACAACTTCTTAATATTCTTCTCTTATAATCCTTGTGAATTTTAAAGTCACCAGCAGGGCCTAAGGAGGGTTAGGTAGGGATGGTGAATGTTGCCCAAGAATTGTGGTTCTCTTTGGGCACTACATTCACAAGGGACATTTCATAAATTTCCCGAGAATTGTGTACTGGCCTGAATAACAACTTAACATCCTAGAAGATATTCATCTAGTTGAAAATTAGTTTATAATTACCTGAGCCTAATGCTAACTCTGACACATTTGTGATGGATTTAAAAACTGTAATTTTCAGGATTGTAAGTATCAAGTAAATCAAGCAAAGATTGAATTTTGCTTAGAATTTGTTTTTTTACTCCCTTAGAAAATTGCATCATCAAAGGCAACACAGTTCATGGAATTCATGTGGCCAAAACAACACAAGTATACCAGTCTTCATTTATAGTTGTTACATATACATATATAATGAAGAAGATTTGAAAATTCTTTTAATTTTTTAGAAGCAAATATTATTTAAAGTGGACAAACTTCTAAAGGCAGAGAACTCAAAAAATAAAAATAAAAGGCAGAGACCTCATTATGTTTTATTTGCAAAAGGTGTTTTATGATATTTCATATTACCAACATCTTAAATATATTTGTGTATCTTAGTGTACCGTTAAGAAATTTCTGCTGTGAAGTATTTTTATCTTCACCATTTTCCATAAACATTTCTAAATCATAGGGACATATTTTTTGTCATATCTCAAGCTTGAGATGCCAGTTTTTGCCCTCCTCCAGAAGAGGATTATATTTCCAAGGATATGTTCCGGAAATAGGTATTAAGATTTTTGTTTTTCTAAATAGGCTCCACTCCCAGCACAGAGCCCAGTGCAGGGCTTAAACTCACAACCTTGAGATCAAGACCTGAGCTGAGATCAAGAGTTGGATGTTTAACCGACTGTGCCACCCAGGTGTCCCCCAAGTTATTTTTTAAAAGATGAATTTGGAAGCTAGGTGTCTCTTCCACCTTAATGTCCAAGAATATACATCTTTTCTCTATATATTCTCTTGTATCCACATCAAAAGTCTGTTAGATTCAGTTGTTAAACAAGTTACTACTGGGAAAAACAAAAATTACTATGTCTATAGCCTGTGTTTTCATAATTTCAGGGTTTAGAGCAGTCAAGACTAGTATGTAAAGTTGGTGGAGGGGGGAATCAAATGATAAAATATATTTTAAAATGTTTTATAAAGGTAAATGAAATAGAAATTCAGAGCAAAGCAGGAAAAAACAGAGACTCTGGAGAGAAAACAAAGAGCAATGCAACCAGTTTGATTATGAAAGAAATGTCCTATTGTTAAATCATGGAGGGAAAGGGTTAGAGGAATGGAGAAAGAAGCAGACACAAAAGAGAGTGCCTAGTACATAATCAACTTCATGAAAAGTACAATGTGAATCTGTGGCGAGAACAGATAATGCTTAAATGGCTAGGTGAAAATAGTTTTCTGGTCCTAAAAATTGCTTATATAATTTCTTGATAATCCTTTTAACACAGTAAAGATATTTTTTTTATTTCCTTTGCCTAAAATTCTCAGCTAGAAGAATCATTGAACTTTAATGTCTGAAAGAATCAATGAAAACTCTAAAAATTCTTTGATGTTTATTGTTTATGACTTAATTATTGGTATGTTTTTGCTTTTGTATGTGGTTTTATTTCCTATTGTAGGAACATTTTAACATTCATGTTCTCTTTGTGAGTTATTCAATTTTTGTTCTATTTTCCTGTTTCTCTCAAGAATCAATACTGAGATGTGCTTCTAACATTCATGGCACAAGATACAAAAAGACTAAGGTCTAAATAGGACAGCATTAAGTTCGGTGAAAAAATATGATAAATATATAAGCATTGATATGTTCATGAAAGCTAATACATCTCTCACTCATTCACTCTCTGTTACTTTAAATGGCTGCTTTTGACAACCATATGTTGTTTTTGATGTTTTATGTGCTTAGTACTACTGGACGCTGAACAAGTCCTTTGCGGTTTAAAGCCTATTGAATTGGTTGTATGTTACAGAGAAGTAATCTTTAAAATATATCTCCTGTCTGTACCTGTTCATTGATCCAATACCTTGCCTTATGGTCATGCCCACATTCAATAATCATCATTATGGAAATAACAATGCTTGTCTGTTTCAACCAGTAGTATCAGCAGATGTTGAGAGTACTAGAAATCACACAGGCTTTCATGCGTATTTTTTGGACTGCTTTTGACTGGGGAATATATTTATGAGTGTATTTTCATTCTTTTCCCCACCTGTTTTAAATCTTCAAAGAGCTCAAACTCTTGTTCCATAATTTTAGTGCTTTAATATGGTCTCCTTTATTGTCCTTTCATTTATCTATTGCTCAGAAGAATTTGCCAAAAACTTTATGAGAGGTGTCAAAGATTTGTAAAAGCTCTGAAATGCTCTTGGATAACATCATCCAACAAGTATTGAATTGAAAAAAGTTATTAAAAAATGAAACATTTCCCCAGATGACTTCGACTTCTAGAGTTTGATGGTATTGGCTAAATAAATTCATAAGTCTTAATTGTATCCAGTTATTCAGATGCATGTAGTTATAGATTTAAAATTTTGTAGCAGAGGGAAGCACTAAATAGCTACCCACTTTTGAGCAAATATTATATGTCTGTCTTCTCTAAATATTAGTTTGCATTTAATAGAATTTATATAAATGGAATCATACAGATACATGATTTTCTCACCTACCTTCTGTCACTAAACATAATTATTTTGAGATTATGCATCCATTTTGTGTATGAATAGTTTGTATTGATGAATGGAAATCAATTGCATGAATATATCACAATTTGTGTATACATTCACCTATTGATGGACATGTGGGCTTTTTCCAGTTTTGAGCCATTACAAGTAAAGTTGTAGTGAACATGCATATACGTATCTTTGTATGAACATATGCGTTCTTGTCTCTTAAGTAAATACTTCAAGTGGAATGGCTGATTAATGTTGTAGGAATAAGTTTAACTTTAGAAAAAGTTAACTGCTTTTTAACTTTTTAAGTTACCTGCCATCTGTTTTCCAAAGTGGTTACATCATTTTACATTTCCATAAGCAGTTTATGAAATTTCTAAATGTTCTATGTTCTCACCAATATTCGGCATAATCAGTCTTTTAAACCTTAGCCATTCTAATAGGTTTATAGTGATATATCAGTGAGATTTGAATTTGAATTTGCATTTCCTTAATAACTAATGATGTAGATAGAGTACCTATATGCATTTCCAGGATAGTCTATTCAAATTATTTCACCATTTTAAGAATTTAGATTCCTTGTTTGTTGTTTTGAAAGTTCCTTAAAAAGTCATAAAGAATAAAAATATTTTCTGTATTACATGACTTGTAAGTATTTTGTCCCCATTTATAGCTTGTCTTCTTATTATTTAATAGGGTCTTTCAGAGAGCAAAACTTTTTATAATTTTGAATAAGTCAAATTTAACATTTTTCTTTTTATCAGGTTTTTGGTATCATGTCTAAGAAAATTTTCCCTGACCCAAAATCACAAATATTTTCTCCTATGTTTCCTTCTAGATGTTTTATAGTTTTAAATTTTATATTTAAATGAATGATACATTTTGAGAAAATGTTTGTATTTGTTGCAAAGTATAAAGATTTGGGGGAGGAGTGGATACCCAACTGCTCTCACACTATTTGTTGAAAAATCAACCATTTCCTCACTAAATAATATTTGCACTTTTGTTAAAAATCAGTTGTACATATGTGTAGGTCTATTTCTACATACTCTATTCTATTCCATTGATATATTTGTATAGTATTTTTATATATTTTGGTCAATACCACAGTTTCTTAATAACTGTGGCATTATGATGTATCGAAATCAGATAATTTTAGTCCACCAAATTTATTGTTCTCTTTCAAAATTGGTTTGGCTATTTTGGGCCCTTTATATGTCTACATGAATTTTAGAATTATTAATTTCTATGACAAAAGGTTAAAGTAATTTGATTACAATTTTTTTTGAGTTTATGAATCAATATTGAGTGCCCACTTGTGGTCTGAGATGGTAAGTCTAAAATGAAACCAATAAGGGGGGTTTCATTTGTTTGGGGTAGGAAGACTATTATAAAAATGAATGCTATTTGAATAGACATTTCTCTAAAGAAGATATACATAATAATACATGAAAAGATTTTCAACATCATTTGCCATCAGAGAAATGCTAATCAAAACCACAATAAGATATTACTTCACACTCAAAAGCGTAGCTATAGGGGTGCCTGGGTGGCACAGTCTGTTAAGTGGACAACTCTTGGTTTTGGCTCAGGTCATGATCTCAGGGTCTTGAGATCAAGCCCCGGGCTGGTCTTCATGCTCAGCACAGAGTCTGCTTGGGATTATTTCTCCCTCTGCCCTTCCCACCCATCCTCTCTTGGAAAACAAACAAACAAACAAACAAACAAATAAACATTTTTTTTTAAATGGATATCTATAATCAAAAAAATAATAGCAAGTATTTGCAAGGATATGGAAAAATGAGAACCATCATTCACTGCTGGTGAGAATGTAAAATGCCACAGCCAGGAAAATAGCCAGGAAGTTCCTCAAATTGTGAAACAGTTACCATTTGACCCAGTAATTCTACTCTCGGGTACCCAAAATAAATTAAAATACATTCCACACAAAAACTTGTATGTGAATGTTCATAACAGCATTATTCATAATGGCCAAAAGATCTAAATAACCCAAATGTCTATCATTTGATGAATGGATGAACATAATATAGTTAAGTCCATACAAATCACACATTTGATAAGAGTTGAATATACAGAATATATAAAGAACACTTACAACTCAAAAATTAAAAGACAATCTAATTAAAATGTGGGCAAATGATTAGAATATATACATCTCCAAAGAAAAATGTACCAATAGCCAATAATCACATGAGAATATGCTCAGCATCATTAACTATCAGGGCAAAGCAAGTCAAAGCTACAACGAGATATCTCTCCATATCCACTTGGATATCTAAACTAAAAAGCTAATAACAAGTGTTAATGAGGACATGGAAAAATTGAAACCCTCACACACTGCTAGTGGGACTGTAAAATGATGCAGCCAGTTTGAAAAACAGTTTGGCAATTCCTCAAACTGTTAAATATTGAGTTACCACAGAATTTAACAATTCCACTTCTAGGTATATGTCCAAGAAAAAGAAATGAAGATACATGTTCAAAAAGACCCTCTTATATATGAATGCTCAAAACAGCATTATTCATTATAGACAAAAATAGGAAACAACCTAAATGTTTATCAACTGATGAATGGATACATGAAATGTAGTACATCAATATAATAGAATATTATTCAGCCATAAAAAAGAATGGAGCACTGTAACATGCTATAATGTGACTGAACTTTGAAAGCATACATTATTATAAAAGAAGCCAGTCGCAGAAGACTACATTTTATGTAATTGAAAACATACGAAATTTCCAAAAGAGGCAAATCACAGAAAGTGAATTAGTGGTTGGCTAGAGCCAGCAGGAATTAGAAGGTGATAACCAAAGTGTAGGAGGTTTCTTTTTATAGTGATTTATGGTAAATTGATTATGGTGATGGTTGCACAACTGTGAACAGACTAAAAACCGATGAATTCTATGATTTAAATGGAAGAATGGGAATTATATCTCAATAAAGTTTTTTATAAAAATTACTTTTTAAGTGGGTGCTGTAGAGTGAAATGAATTCTAAAACATGGGAAATAAGTAATATTACATAGGCATTTGAAAATTAAAAGACTCCCTAGAGGAAAGGATAACTAAGTGGAAACATGAATATTAGGTTGGAATAGAAAGGTGAAAATAGGACATGGGTAGTTTTTTGTAAGGAAGGCAAGATAAAGGAGAAAAAATATTCTGGGTAGAGAAAACAGCAGGTTCTCAGACTCAGGAGTAACAAGTTTGTAAGATGAGGGAAATTGATGAAACCCAGTATCTGGATGTTAGGGACTGATGGGTAGAAGTAAGAGAAGTGACAAATGAAGCTGGAGAAGATCATGGGGAGCTTTATAATTTTAATTAAGATATTTGAATTTTTCTCAGACTTATTGAGATATAATTAAAAATTCTATTAAGGGTTGAATTTATCAAATACACCTAATCAAACACTGGCTACTTATTTTTTTCCACTGAGGAATAACTGACATACAATATTATACAAGTTTCAGGTGTACAACAGTGATTCAACACTTGTGTACACTGCAAAGTGATCACCACAATAAATCTAGTTACTATCTGTTACTATAAAAAATTAGTAACATATTGACTATATTTCCAGTGATATATATAACATCCTCATGACTCATTTTATAACTGGATGTTTGTCCCTCTTGATCATCTTCACCCATTTTGCCCCTATCCCCAAACCCTCTCCTTTTGGGCAACTACCAATCTGTTCTTTGTATCTATGAGTCTAGATTTCTTTTTTTGTTTGCTTTGTTTTTTAGATTCTACATATAAGTGAAACCAGGTAGGATATGTCTTTCTATGTCTGATTTCACTTAGCATAATACCCTCAACTTTCATCCATGATGTCACAAATATCAAAATTTCATTCTTTTTCATGTCTGAGTAGTATTCTATTGTGTGTCTATGCACATGCGCATACAGACACACACATATCCCACATTTCCATCCATTCATCCATCAATGGACATTGAAGTTATTTCCCTATCTTGACTATTGTAAAAAATGCTGCAATAAGCATAACAATGTACATATCTTTTTGAATCAGTATTCTCATTTCCACTGGATAGATACCCAGTAGTGAAATTGCTAGATCATATGGTAGTTCTATTTTAAATTATTTGAGGAACCTCCAAACTGTTTTCCAGGGTGATTAAACCAACTCATATTACCGCTACGGTGCATAAGATTTCCCTTTCTCCACATCCTTGCCAGCACTTATTTTTGTTTTTATGAAAACAGCCATTCTGACAGATGTAAGCTGCTATCTCTTGGTTTTGATTTGCATTTCCCTGAAGATTAGCGATGTTGAACATCTTTTCATGTGCCTGTTGGCCATCTGTATGTCTTCTTTTGAAAAATGTCTCTTCAGATCCTCTGCCCATTTTTTAACTGGGTTGTTTGGGTTTTTTGTTATTGACTTGTATGAGTTCTTTATATATTTTGGATATTAATACCTTATTAGATATATGATTTATTGACTTGTATGAGTTCCTTATATATTTTGGAGATTAGCACCTTATCAGATATATGATTTGAAAATATCTTTTCTCATTCCATAGGTTGCCTTTTCATTTTCTTGATATTTTTTTCACTTTTCAGTAACTTTTTAGTATGATGTAGTCTCATTTGCTTATTTTTGTTTTTGTTTTCTTTGCCTTTGGAGTCAGATCAAAAAAAAAAACATTGTTAAGACCAATGACAAGGAGCTTATAGTCTATGTTTATGGTTTCAGGTCTTATTTTCAAATCTTTAATCCATTTGGATAAATTTTTGTATAAGGTAAAAGAAGTGATATGGTTTCATTCTTTTACATGTAGCTGTCCAGTTTTCCCAACATTTATTGAACAGATTGTTCTTTCCTCATAGCATATTTTTGCCTCTTTTGTTTTAAATTAATTCACCATACATGCATGGATTTATTTCTGGGCTCTCTGTTCTGTTCCATTGATCTATATGTCTGTTTTTATGCCAATAATACACTGGCTTGATGATTACGTCTTTGTAGTATATTTGAATTTAGGTCATGTAATACCTCTACTTTGTTCCTTCTCATAACTGTTTTTGACTAGTCAGGGTCTTCTCTGGTTCTATATAAATTTCAGAATAAATTGTTCTAGTTCTTTTAAAATCACCACTGGAATTTTTATAGCGATTTCACTGAATCTTTACATTGCTTTGGGTAGTATGGGCATTTTTTTTAAGTTGAACATTTCATTCAATAATATAATTTCTAAGTAAATTATTATCACTTACTAAAGACAACTTTTTTTAAGTTTTCATTTAAATTCCAGTTAGTTAACAATGAGTGTAACATTAGTTTCACATGTACAATATATGATCCACACTTCCATACATCACCTGGTGCTCATCACATCAAGCACACTCCTTAATCCCCATCACCTATTTGACCCATCCCCCCACCCGCCTCCCCTGGTAATCAACAGTTTGTCCTCTACAATTAAGAGTCTCTTTCTTGGTTTGCTTTCTCTCTCTTTCTCCCCCCTTTGCTGTTTTGCTTCTTAAATTCCACATATGAGTGAAATCATATGGTATTTGTCTTTCTCTGACTTACTTTGCTTAGCATAATACTCTCTAGCTCCATCCATATCATTGCAAATGGCAAGATTTCATTCTTTTTTATGGCTGAGTAATATTCCATTATATATACCACATTTTCTTTATCCATTCATCAGTCAATAGATACTTGGGCTATTTCTATAATTTGGCTATTGTGGGTATGCTGTTATAAACATCGGGGTGCCTGTATCCCTTTAAATTAGTATTTTTATATTCTTTGGTTAAATACCTGGTAGTGCAATTACTGGATCATAGAGTAGTTCTATTTTTAACTTTTTGAGGAACCCCATACTGTTTTCCAGAGTGGCTGCACCGGTTTGCATTCGCACCAACAGCATAAGAGGGTTCCCCTTTCTTCACATCCTTGCCAACACCTGTTGTTTATGTTGTTGACTTTAGCGGTTCTAACAGGTGTGAAATGATATCTCACTGTAGTTTTGATTTGTATTTCCCTGATGATAAGTGATGTTGAGCATTTTTTTCATGTGTCTGTTGGCCATCTGTTGGTCTTCTTTGAAAAAATGTCTATTCATCTCTTCTGCCCATTCTTTTACCTGGATTATTCATTTTATGGGTAGCATGGACACTTTAACAATATTAATTCTTCCAATCCATGAGCACAGAATATCTTTTTATTTATTTCTACCTTCCTCAGTTACTTTGTTTTGTACTTTCATATTTTTAATGTATTATATGCATATATGAATGTGTATTATATATGAATATATATATATGAAAAATTTCATAATTTTCAGTGTACAGGTCTTTCACCTCCTGGGTTAAATTCACTCCTAGATATTTTATTCTTTTTGATGAGATTGTAAATGAATTTTTTTCTTGATTTCTCTTTGTAATAGTTCATTATCAGTATATAGAAATACATCAGATTTCTGTATGTTAAGTTTGTATCTAGAAACTTTACTGAATTCATTAGCTCTAACAAATTTTGGGGAGACTTTTCTATATACAGTATGATGTCATTTGCCAATAGTGATAGTATTACTCCTTCCTTTCCAATTTGTATGCTTTTTATTTATTTTTATTTCCTAATGGCTCTGACTAGGACTTTTAGTACTATGTTGAATAAAGTAGGGAGAGTGGTCATCCTTATCTTGTTCCTGATCTTAGAAAGAAAGCTTTTACTTTTTCACTATTGAGTTGGATGTTAGCTGTGGGTTGGTCATGTATGATCTTTATTATGTTGAGGTAGATTCCCTATACACATAGTTTGCTGAAAGTTTTTATCATAAATGGATGTTAAATGTTGTCAAATGCTTTTTCTGCATTTAGTGAGATGATCATATGATTTTTACTTTTCATTTAGTTAATATGGTGTATTACATCTATTGACTTGCAGATTTTGAGCCATCCTTGCATCCCTGGAATAAATCCCACTTGATCATAGTGTATGATCCTTTTAATGTATTGTTCAATTTGGTTTGATAATAAATTGGTTAAGGATTTTTGTATTTATGTACATCAAGAATATTGGCCTAAAATTTTTTTATTATGTAATGTTAATTGCTGTTGTGTTTGCCTGATCTGGGTATCAAGGTATTGCTGGCCTCTTGAAATGAGTTAAGTGTTCCTTTCTTTTCGGTGTTTTGGAAGAGTGTGAGAAGGATGGGCCCTAAATCTTCTTTCAATTTTAGTAGAATTCACCAGTGAAGCTGTCTGGTCCTGGACTTTTGTTTTTAAGGAAGTTTTTAATTACTGATCAATCTTCTAGCTAGCAATTGGTCTATTAAAATTTTCTGTTTCTTCATGATTCAGTCTTGGGAGATTGTATATTTCTAGGAATTTATCCATTTCTTCTAGGTTGTCCAATTTTTTGGCATATAATTGTTCATAATATTCTGATTCTTTGCGTCAGTTGTAACTTCTCCTGTTGCATTTCTGATTTTATGTACTTGAGACCTCTCTTCGTGACATTAGTCAAAGGTTTCTCAAGTTCAATTATCTTTTCAAAAAATTAGTTCTTAGTTTTGATATTTTCTATTATCTTTTTAGTCTTTATTTGAGGCCTAGCATATGATCTATCCTGGGGAATATTCCATGTGTATTTGAGAAGAATGTGTATTCTGCTGCTTTTGGATAGAATGTCCTGTATATACTTGTGAAGTCCATTTGGTCTAATATGTTGGTTAAGACCAATGGTTCCTTATTGATTTTCTGTCTGGATGACCTATCATTGATGTAAGTGAGGTGTTAAAGTCCTCTATTATTATTGTATTGCTGTCAATTTCTTCCTTAATGTCTGTTAATATTTGCTTCACATATTTTAATGTTCCTATGTTGGGTGCATATATAGTTGTAAAGGTTATATCTTCTTGCTGGATTGACTCCTTTAACATTATGTAGTACCCCTTTTTGTCTTTCATTACAGTTTTTGTTTCAAAGTCTATTTTGTCTGATACAAGTATAACTATACCAGCTTTCTTTTTGTTTCCATTTGCATGGAATATCTTTTCCATCTCTTCACTTTCAGTGTGTTTGCATCCTTACTTCTCAAGTAAGTCTCTCATATGCAGTAATATGTGTCTTGTTTTTTTTATCCATTCAGCCATTTAAATTAATTATTGATATGTATATTTTTATTGCCATTCTGTTGATTATTCTCTAGCAGTTTTTGTATTCCTGTTCTTTTCTTCTCTTTCTCTCTATTGTTGTGGTTTGATGACTTTCTTAATTAATATTACATTTAGATTCCTTTCTCATTTTCTTTTGCATATTCAGTGTAATTTTCTGCTTTGTGGTTTTCATGAGGTTCACATATACCATCCTGAGTACATAACAGTCTATTTTAAATAGGTAAGTTGTATACTTAAATTTGAACACATACCAAACTCTACATTTTTGCCCCCCCATCATGTTTTATGTTTCTGATGTTACATTTTACATACTTTTATGTTATGTATCCTTTAATTAAGTATTGTAGTTTTTTGTTAATTTTACTGCTTTTGCCTTTTTTTTACTGCTTTTGTCTTTTAAACTTCATAGAAGATTTGTAAGTGATTAATCCAATACCTTTACTATATATTTACCTTTTCCAGTGAGATGTTTACTTTCATATGTTTTCTTATAAAAAACAAGTGCCATTTTTTTTTCAGTTTAAAGAAGTTTTAACATTTCTTTTATGACCAGTTTAATAGAGGTGAATTCCTTTAACTTTTGCTTATATGGAAAACTCTTTATTTCTCTTTCAGTTCTAAATAACAGCTTGGTTGGAAGATTTTTTTTTTTTCCTTTCAGCAGTTTGAATATGTCATGCCTTTTTCTTCAGGCTTGCAAAGTTTCTGCTGAAAAATCTGCTAATAGCCTTACAGGGTTTCTTCCCTTGCACATAACAAATTTTTGTCTTGTTGCTTTTAAGATTCTCTCTTATCTTTTTAACTTTGACTTTTAACTTTTAATTACAACGTGTCTTTATGTGGCTCTCTTGGGTTCATCTTATTTGGACTTTCTGGGCTTCCTGGATCTGGATGTCTGTTTCTTTCCCATGGTTAGGAAAAAATTCAGCCATTATTTCTTCAAATAATTTTTCTTCTTTCCCTCTCTGTTCTCTTTCTGGACCCTATAATATGAATGTTATTCTGCTTGCTGTTGCCCCATAGGTCCCTTAAGTTATTCTCACTTCTTACAATTCTTTTCTTCTTTTTGCTGCTCTGAATGAGTTCCTTTGCTTTGTCTTCCAACTCACTGAACCATTCTTCTACTTCACCCAGTCTGGTGTGGAAACCCTCTCATATATTTTCCAGTTCAGTTATTGTACTCTTCAGCTCTCAGACTTTTGTTTGTTAGTTTATTTTTTCTAGCTCTTTGTTGAAGTTCTATGTTCATCCATCTTCTCCTCAGTTCACTGGCTATCTTTACAGCTATTACCTTGAATACTTTATCAGCTAGATTACTTATCTCTGTACATTATGATCTTTTTCTGAGGTTTTTGTCTTATTCTTTCATTTGGAATATATTTCTCTGTTTTTTTCATTGTTTCTTTTTTCTTTCTTTTGACTCCCTGTGTGTCTTTTTTTTTTAAGATTTTATTTATTTGAGAGAGAGAGAGAGAGCACACGTAGGGAGAGTAGCAGGCAGAGGGAGAAGCAGGCTCCCTGCTAAGCAGGGAGCCTGACATGGGACTTGATCCCAGGGTCCTGGGATCATGACCTGAGCTGAAGGCAGATGCTTAACTGACTGAGCCACCCAGGTGCCCTCTGTGTGTGTGTTTCTATGTATTAGGTGAAATGGCTACTCTCTGTGTTGAAGGAGTGGACTTGCATAGGTGATAAAACTTCTTGTTCAGACTTGCACTAGATCTTGTGTCTTGATCCTTTGTGATTGTTTAAACCACCTGGAATATTCTTGATGTGTCTCTGTTGTTGAGGGTGTGCCAAGACCTGTGTTCCAAGAGATGGGAGCTCATTCAGTACCTAATTTCAGGGTGATTAGAAGCTAGACATACAGGAAGCATCTTTTAAAGTACACAGATACATACTGTCCCATTGCACCACAATTGTAAATCCTCCTGGCCTCCAGTCCGAGAGATCTGAAGTTTTCCCTGGGCAACAGTTGCAAAATACAGACAAGAGTATAAGTTTATTTCTAGGAGTCTCATTAAGCATTAGCAAAGCCAAGGGGGTATGCAAGAATGATGTCTTCATGCTTATGTTCTCCAGAAGAACCTCCCTAGTCTGTAGATGTTTGGGAAACCTGAAGTCTATTCCTCAGGCTGAAGCTCTTTGTTAAGAAAATAGGCCTTTTTCATAGGAACACTAGGGTTATGTTTCAATCTGCTCTCTGTGCAGTGCCCTGAAGGTGGTGGCTTTCCAAGAATCCCTTCCAATTCCTACAATTCCATGTAAATCAGGTAGCCAGCCCCCATTGCCCCCCAGATCCAGGAGATTAAAGGGCAACCATGTGTGGACTTCATGTGCCCACTGACTTTGGCTAGGTTAGCTGGAGAATGCAGGGGGCAAGGGATGCTTTCTGGCTTCAAAAAGGCAGCAGGAAAATGTCTTGACTGCTCACTCCCACAGGATCAGAAATGCAGTAGGAGTGTTTTATCTGTCCACATGTCCCAGGCTTAGGCTGGAAGCATGAGAGTGCCATGACCACTCATGCTTGCCAGCCCCAGCCAAGGAGCACAGGAGTTTCTCGAACACCTACAGTCACTGACGTTAGCAAGGGAGCAAGAGAATGTCACAATTGTTCATGCTCACCTTCCCCAGCCAGGGAGTGGGGGAGTGCTGCAATCACTTGTGCTCTTCAGCTTTAGTAAGGCAGAGGATTAGGGCCACTACTGCTTGCCCCTTACTTCTTTAGCAAGATGACAGGAGGGTGACATATAGGAGCTCACATACTTGTCTAGCAGGGTGCAGTGGGGATGCAAAAATGGCATCTGCCAGGGTGCCTGGGTGGCTCAGTTGGTTAAGCGACTGCCTTTGGCTCAGGTCATGATCCTGGAGTCCCGGGATCGAGTCCCACATTGGGCTCCCTGCTCAGCAGGGAGTCTGCCTCTCCCTCTGACCCTCTTCCCTCTCGTGCTATCTCTCATTCTCTCTCTCAAATAAATAAATAAAATCTTTAAAAAGAATGGCATCTGCCAGCACCTTCAATTCCAGGGAGTTTTAACTGTCCCCTGCCCCTCCAGAAGATTAATAAATGAATCTTTTAGATTAGTAAATGAATCACCTTAACGTATAGTCTAGGCACTTTTCAAATTGCTGTTTTTATGCTGGGTGTTGGGGTGAGTGAGACTGCATGGGAGCTCTTTAAAGGGGAATTGCAGTTTCTTATAGAACTCTGGGTCCCTTGGACATCAGCCCCCTTGATTTTTCTAAGCTGGGCATTTTGGGGACTTATCTCTCTGGCATAGGTCTTAGGGTTTGAGATACCTGACATAGGGCAACACTGTCTTACTCCTCCAGGAGAACTGCCAGAGTAGTAAACTCCCTCCTTATTTTGTGTTCATGTGAAGAATGTTGTTTTTTGGTCTTTTGGTTTTTTGTTTTATTTTTTTATGAGACTGTATCTCCACCTCTCCTACCTATCTCAATATGGTCTTTTTATCCTTTGTTGTGGAGAAATAGTTCATCTAGTTTTCAGATATTTTTTAGAAGAAAACAATCCATTTGTAACTGAAATTTGGTGTGTCAGTGGGAGGAGATGGGTTCAGAATCTTCCTACACCGCCATTTTGCAGAAGTCTCTCACACTGAGTAGTTTTAAAATAGAAGTTATATATAGCCCTCAGGAAGAAAACTATAAGAAAATTTCCATTTTTTGCTATCTATAACTGACTTTGGTCTTGATGTATTAAAATGAGAACAAAGTATTTTCTTATATACCTATTATTTAAAACTTTTAGCATTTCCATAATACATACCTTCCTAGTTCACAGGAAGTCATCTAACCTACTCAAAACCCCATTTGGTTTTTTCAATAAATTCGAGCATCAAAAACATAAGGGTAAAGGTAGCATTGGAACTTGGGAAGTTATTGATTTGATTTTTATGTTTTTTCTTTAACTTCTTTGACATTTATTTATCAGCAAAATTAGAGATATAAAGGTCTACCTTTAAATTTTTTAAATTTGAGAATATTTTTTAAAATACTGGTTCATTGGCTATTAAATGATAAGCAACTGATAAAAAGAAGTCATCATTAAGTATGATACAAATGTAGCAGTGTAATATTTTGAGGTGTTGATCTGGCTTTTACATTTCCCCATTCACCGGAAAGCTTTATTTATTTATTTGTTCAAAGTATAAAGACAAGAAACATCCTTTTATTTCAAAACCAAAACTTTTAATTTCAAAATCCTAAACTTTAAATTATTTAGATATTAAAATTTATGTTATAAGTAATTTAGGAAACTAAACAATCAGAATTAATTTTGGGTGGTAACTTCTGCTACCTTACTTCTACCACCACCCCGAGACTGGATAAAGTTGGTCCAGAAAAGTTAAAGAGTAAGAAATGAAACAAAAGTTTAAATGTTGATGATTCCCTAGAATGAACTTTGTCACCCATGTATAAATCCTGTGGTGAGGATGGAAACTACTGATAGATTTTAGTTTGGGGAACTTAAGAGCAGATGAGAGCCTGAACCACCTTTGCAGTTAGGGAACAGAAAGAATCAAGAATCAAACTCTTCCCCTTTCTAGCTTGATGTGAGAGAATAGGAAATATCTGCATGGGCTCTCCATGTAGCCAGTTTTGAGATAACTTGATAAAATCCCTGCGTGTACCTATCATGGATCAGGCAGCCACAAAATGTTTGCTTCTACAGCTAGGAACAGACAAAATGGCACCTCAGTCTAATAAACCTGGAAGACTATTGAGTCAAGATGAAGCAATGTGTCAAAATTAACCAAAAGTATTTGTGGACCCACTATCAATAAGCAGAAGTGAATGAGGACTTCAAAGTACAAACTGTCATAAATACATGACCATGACCTTTTTAGGTATATCTTGCCTCCCAAGCCTAGGCATTGGTCTTAATTAAGTCCATAAGAGAAACAACCCTATGAATTGAAGACCAATTTGCTAAGTTTAGTACTTGGTGCCTGGTAGAATGGAGGCTCAAAGTTAAAATGAAGTTTAATCATAGAAAAAAAATAACAATCCTCATACAAAAGTTATAGGCTAAGAATTGTAGCCATTAAGGCAACAAAGATCACTACTATTTACTGAATGCTTACAAGGTGGCAAGTATTACATTAGATGCTTTACATAGGTTATCTCAATTTTACTAACAGTAAAGCATACTCTACAAATATTCCTTCTTTTTTTTTTCTTAAACATTTTATTTATTTATTTGAGAGAGAGAGAGCATACAAGTAGGGGGAGTGGCAGGCAGTGGGAGAAGCAGGCTCCCCCCTGAGCAAGGAGCCCAATGCAGACCCTATCCCAGGACCCTGGGATCATGACCTGAGCCAAAGGCAGACGCTTAACTGACTTAGCCACCCAGGCATGCCAAATGTTCCTTCTTGGACAAATTATTTTAATGACAGACTTATTTCACTCTGATGATAAAAGTTGATATTGGTATACCCTCTTATAGTTGCTTAACACTATACACCTTAGATAAATATTGAATTGTTCTTATACTTGGTAGTTTTATATCTAGCAATTTGAAGTACCTATTCAAACCGTAATTAGCTTAATAGTAATGTCCCCTGTCTTTTAAAGCCACTTCCCATTAGTAAGACCTTTATGATTTCCCAACACAGTTGGCAACAATTTTATCTCTATCAAGCAAAAGACAATTAGAGGTATTCACTATAAAATAAATACTGATGTGAAAGGCTTTATCTTGTCTTGGGGCTTTCTTTAGCCTTCAAAAAAATTAATTGGCCCCAGAGGCTTAGGTGAATTTTAAATTTTTGAAGAGGGAATTAGACAAGGGAGGACGGGTGTTAAAATTATCATTCCTTCTTTTCCTAAGGCACCCCCTCAAAAGCTACTCAGAATGGGAAATGTGTGCTTGAGGCCTTGCCCAGGAAGAACTAACAGGAACCAGACCACATTTAGCTGTGACCTTTACAGTATATTTCTAAAAAGCGAATTCAGCCTCCAGACTTGCCAAAAGGTATAAATAAGCTTTATGGTTTTGACCTTAGCTAACTGAGGAGCAACCAGATAAGCTGACATCCAAAAAAAATTTGCTTTTATTTTTAAAACATTTCTTTCATGCTTATAAATTCTAATGGTAGAATGAGTGAGAGTAGGGATGGGGCAGCAGAAAAGCTGGCTGGGTAGGTGAAGGGTGGTTTATTTTCTCTCAATAAGCTGATAAAACTATGATGGAAACTCACATATAGAGAAAAGGAGATCAATTGTTTCTACCAATCTAACCATTGTGTACATTTTTTTGTCTCTGCACGTGTGTGTGTGCATGTGCGTGTTTAAATCATTGCATTAAAGCTAAGATTACCAAAAAAATGTTAAACCCCTCCAATATGAAAACAATCCCTGGGTATTTTTCTTGACCCTGCAAAAGTAAAAAAGCATGAAATAGTTTGCCAAGAGGAACAGATGTTTCGGTTGTATATTTCTTACTCCCTGGGCATGTTTGAGAATTCTAAATATAAACGTTCAAACAGACAGGGTGCAAACACACAGGAAGTTTGGGGGAGTGTGAGAATTCATTTAGGCGATTCAATCTGATTCACAACTTTGCACATGAATCAAAAATCAGGAAAATTGGGGAAAAGATCATTTAGACATATTAACATGTGTATAGCATAGATCTTAAAATGAAAGCAAATGTAGAAAGGTAACCAATCTCATGATTAACTTACACTACATAAAGAATAAATAGAAACAAGTTTTGAAGACATACACATATTAAATTAATTTAGCATGATCTTCTCAATGCTCTTATATGACAGATTGAATGGGGTCACATAGGTAAATTCTCAAATTTTACTCACTTTTAGTACATTTTTATATATTTAGTTAAACAATGAAAATCTCTCAGCAGAAATGTCAGTAGGGTCAGAATGAATATTCTAACTAACCAACACATTACTTGGTCCATAGTCATCTAATATAGGATAATAATCTAAGCTTGCTGATACAGATGCTATAACCAAATTAAGCTCTGAACCTCTAATGGATAGTAACTATAGGTTTCATTTCCATATTTAGGAGTCCATTCAGTCCAAAGTCCATTCTGACATATAGAATGAATAATTAACAGTCTCCTTTACAATGGTAATATAGTTTATTATCATGAAATAATATGTTTCCAGGTGATGTCATCAGGATAATGACATGGGTTGTTCCTGACTTAAATCTCCCTCATAAGAAGACCAACTAGCAACTATCCATAAACAAGATACCACTGGAAAAATCCCAAAACCCAGGTGTGAGGCTGAAGCACCTCCCTGGACCACAGAAATCAAGAAGGACCACATTAGAAGAGGAGTGGCTAGACTCTGAGCACTTTGCCCTAGCCCAGACAGGCACAATACCACAACAAGAGGGCTTCCCTGAGCCTACAGTTTTTCCAGTGAAAAATAGAAAGCTTAAGGTTGACATCTAGTTTCCCCTAGCACTGCAGAATGCTTCCGTGGAGGCAAATTGAGGTCTCACCCAGTAGAGATGACTCTGCAGGGTTTGACCACTGGGAATCAGAAAGAGAAGAGAGGGGGGATGGGGCTTACAGCAACCAGTGCTCAGATCTAAGACTACATTCCTCCTTGGAATGATCCTTGAGCAGAGATCCCAGCTAGCAAGCATCTCTGCTCATCTGCAAAGCAGAGCTGGTGCCCAAGTTAAGCCAGGGAGTTTGGTTGGCAGTTCTACTTGATTTCAGGTACTATTCAACAAGCCTTACTGGATCTGGAGACTGTTTTACCTCTCATTCAGGCAGGGAAACAAATCTGAAGCCCTGCCCAACTGTTGAGTATCACCTCCAGTCCCACATACCGAGGAAGTGTGACCAGAGAGCCTGGGCAGCTACATTGTCCCTCCTACAACAGCACTTACAGTGACACCTATACAGAGATTCTAGCTAGCAATTCTGCCCAAGCCAGTAATCCTGTCTAGTCGGGGAGTTCCACTGGTACTTCTGCCTGATTTAGGTTCCCACCCAACGACCCATACTGGCAGTGAAACCGATTCTAAGGCCCCACCCAGGCAGGGAAGCAAATCTGAAGCTCTGCCCAACTAGCAAGAAGCCTGACCAGAGAATCCAGGCAACTGCAAAGTCCATTCTGCAGCTGCAAAGTCCATTCTACAGCTGCCTTTGGGCAGGAACCCAAAGTACTACGCAACTGTTAAGTAGCCTCTGGCCCCCAATAAATGAGGGAACCTGAACAATGGCCTTGAATAACCTCAGTAACCAGACTTTAATATTGTCCAGCTGTGAAGTCCAGCCTGCAGCTTTGCCTGATTGCTGAACCCAGCCTATGGCAGGGAACCCAGACAGTGACTCCACTTAATCATGGAGCATAGTTTGCAGTCGCACATGAAAAGGAAGCGCAGCTGATACCACCTGACCTCAGAACACTGTCTCTAGCACCACCCAACTGCTGAATACAGCAGGAGGTTCACAAGACAGGCAAGATTACATCTATTGTTATGAACTGGAAGTGTGCTCATTCTCCTGCTCTTTTTCCTTCTGAACATTCTACAGAATATCACATTAGTCCACAATGTTGATGATGTCATTTTAATTGGACCCAAATGGCAAAAATTAGCAAATGTTCTAGATTACTTGTTAAGCCCATATGGGCATTGAAGAATGGGAAATCAACCCTAAAAAGAGATGCCTGTCAAATAAGGGGAAATTCTAGGGGATCTAGTATTCTGGCACCAGAGTCTTGCACCTTGCACCACCTACCTGAAGCATAACCTCTGATAGTTACCTTCAGATTTTGGAGTTAGCCCATTCCATTCTTTGGAATACTGTTACCATTTATCAGATGATTCTAATATATTAATTTCAACTGGGTCCCAAGGGGGTGGTGGAAGGGAAAGGCATTCTATAGCAAGTCCAGGCCGTGAATATACAGCACTGACACTAAGGACAACAGGACATGGAAGATCATATGATACTAGGGTGTGGTATGTTCCCTTGAGAAAAACACATCACAATGCAGGTAGAACATCTAGAAAGATTTAATGTGAATGTTGCAAGTCAGAGCACAGACCCCTGTGGCTCTGGAGGAAGGATTTATGCTGTCTGCCAGAAAGGACTATAAGCCTTTCAAAAAGCTACTCCTGAGGGGAGAAAGCTGGAATAATTTATGTTGTAATCCATTAGAATCAGAGACATCAGAAGACACTCAAGTTTAGCTTAATATGGACAGATATACATATATAAATACCTACAGACGTGTTTATACTCTGGGATACACACATATAGGTACTTGTTCAGTCAGCCAAGAGGATATAGAAACAACACATTAGTAGCAATTGGCATACCTAGTTTACAGATCTTGTTTTTTAACACAATTTTCCGGTAAAAGAACCTAGGGCTCCTTGGAGAAATGGTTGATCCTTGGGCTGGTACAAGAATTAAATACACAGTATATTGGAGTATCTTATTGTGCCTGAATAAAGTAAATCCTGGGCGGCAGGGAGGAATGGTGATGATGGGAGTATGTAAAGGGACACAGGAGCAATGAAAAGACCTACTAAAGGCCAAATCTGTCATGATGAATTTGCAATAAAATAATTACAACCCAAAGTATAAAATACACATACATGAGTCCATACTTATATAAATACATGATGGAATAAATAAATGAGGGAGAAGAGGCAAATCTCCAATACAAAAGAATTCAAATAATTTATGTAGATATTCTGCCTTCTAGGAGATGAAATACTTCTCTCTACTCTTTACATAAGGAATGTGCATAGTGTTTTCCTCCCAAAGGATAAAGTATGAAGGAGGGATAAAGAGTGTATTTATAAGTAGAGAAACCCGATGAATACCACCTTAGCCAAGTTATCAAGGTTAACATCAACAACAGTAAGTCATATTAATAACATATTTCTTTGATGTGATATAATGAAAAGAGCACTTTCTCTTTGTGGTGTTCCTTCCTAAAATATAAGTTCTATCTAGTCATGAGAAAAATATCAGAAAAATCCCTATTGCGAGACATTTTATAAAATATCTGACTGGCAATCCTCAAAACTGTCAAGACCATCAAAAACAAGGAAAATCTGAGAAATCACTATGGCCAATATAAGTTTTAGGAAACTTGACAATTAAATGTAATATTGTATCCTGGAACAGAAAAAAGATATTAGGTAAAAAATGAGGGAAATCTGAATAAATTATGTACTTTAAGTTAATAATAATATAGCAATACTGTTTCATTAATTATAACAAATCTGTGGGAGAATATGTTTGTTTGGAGCTCCATAAACAAACATATTAATATAAGATTTTAATAATAAGGAAAACTGGATAAAGGGTATATGAGAACTTCCTGAGTAATCTTCTCAATTTTTCCTCTAAATGTAAAACTTTTCTTAAGTTTATTTTTTAAAGGAAACTTTCTTGAATGCTACTTGAAAGCTACTGAGCCCAAGTTGAGATTGAGCACCTGACTATGGCACACTAAAGAGGTATATAAACAAAATTATCCATCAAGATCCATGTACTATTGGACCCAACAAGGCATAAGATCAGGCGATCCCTTCGTCTGTTGAAGGGCATCTCGGCTTTTTCCACAGTTTGGCTATTGTGGACATTGTTGCTATGAACATTGGGGTGACTGTGGCCCTTCTTTTCTCTACATCTGTATCTTTGGGTTAAATACCCAGTAGTGTGATTGCTGGGTCATAGGGTAGCTCTATTTTTAATTTTTTGAGGAATCTCCACACTGTTTTCCAAAGGGGCCATCCCACCTTGCATTCCCACCAACAATGTAAGAGGGTTCCCCTTCTCCACGACCTCTCCAACATTTGTTGTTTCTTACCTTGTCAGTTTTTGCCATTCTAACTGGTGTAATGTGGTATCTCAGTGTGGTTTTGATTTGAATTTCCCTGATGGCTAATGATGATGAATATTTTTCATGCGTCTGTTAGCCATTTGTATGTCTTCTTTGGAGAAGTGTTTGTTCATGTCTTCTGCCCATTTTTTGATTTGATTATTTGTTTTTTGGGTGTTGAGTTTGAGAAGTTCTTTGTAGATCTTGGATATCAGCCCTTTATCTGTAGTGTCATTTGCAAATATCTTCTCCCATTCCGTGGGTTGCCTCTTTGTTTTGTTGACTGTTTCCTTGGCTGTGCAGAAGCTTTTTATCTTGATGAAGTACCAACAGTTCATTTTTGCTTTTGTTTCCCTTGCCTTTGGAGACGTGTCTTGAAAGAAGTTGCTGTGGCCAATGTCGAAGAGGTTACTGCCTATGTTCTTCTCTAGGACTTCGATGGATTCCTGTCTCTCACTGAGGCCTTTCATCCATTTAGAATTTATCTTTGTGTATGGTGTAAGCGAATGATTGAGTCTCATTCTTCTGTATATAGCTGTCCATATATACAATGGAATATCACTAAGCCATCAACTTTTGCATCAACATGGATGAAACTGGAGGAGATTATGCGAAGTGAAAAAAGTCAAGCAGAGAAAGTCGATTATCATATGGTTTCACTTATTTGTGGAACATGAGGAATAGCACGGAGGACATTAGGAGAAGGAAGGGAAAATGAAGGGGGTGAAGTCGGAGGGGGAGACGAACCGTGAGAGACTATGGACTCCAAGACACAAACTGAGGGTTTTAAAGGGGAGGGGGGTGGAGGGGTGGGTTAGCCCGGCGATGGGTATTAAGGAGGGCACGTATTGCCTGGAGCACTGAGTGTTATAACCAAACAATGAATCATGGAACACTACATCAAAAACTAATGACGTACTGTATTGTGACTAACTTAAAAAAAAAAAAAAGATCAGGTGATCTCAGCAGCAAACAACCCTAAAATAGAAGTAGAACATTTGCAATGCATGCATACAACTACAGAGGGCATGTGTAAGCTTCCCAAACAAGGGGCCAACACCTCTCTCAATCTTGCACCAACACCTCTCCCTCAATTCACATATATAAACATGTATGTGTTTCCTATGACCTGCTTATAGAGGAAGTGCTGATTGGGTTTGGCAGGCATAAAAATGAACTGTGGCTTTTCTACAGCTTAACTAAGTAGTGGCTCTAAAAGACAATAGTGAGAAGAAATTCACCTAATGGGCAGAGTTTAGGGCAGTGCATCCTATGATACACCTAGTCTGAGAAGAGATGTGGCTTTATTTAAAGATATACACAGACACAGGACAGAACAAAATGGCTTAGCTGACTGATCAGTTGGCACAATGTAAGAGGAAATTTGTAATGCATGTTAATGCCCATCAAAGAGCATTCACTGCAAAAGAGATACTAAAATGAAACAAAACAAACAAACAAAAAAAACCCCACAGTGGACAGAATTACTTTGGTTAGTAATCCATCCTCTATGCTCATCTACTAGGACTGACATCTATTTCAGGTATGGATTTTCCTTCTTGTTTACAGTGCTTCATCCGACACTGCTATCAGAGGTCTCAAAAGATGTCTGATCCACTGCCGTGTGATTATGTGTACCATTGCCTCAGACCAACGGACTCACCTATTGCACAGAGGATTCAGCATATGACCATGAAATCCACTGGTCCTACCTCATACTACTGGACAACATCCCTAAGCTGCCAGCCTGATACAGCAGAGGAAGTGTTTCAGAAGTATTGCATATGCCCTGGTTTGGAGGTAACAGCCAGTAAGCACAAGGCACTACACTTCAGAACAATATACAGTTTAAGTCAATGGCTATTGTATGATACTCTGTCATTAATAAGTGAACCTACATGGGATAAAGAATGTAGAGATAAAAGTAGGAATGGTCCTCCTCACCATCATTCCTACTGACCCATTTAGGAAATTTGTGCATCTTATCCCCACAATTCTAGATTCTAAGCATTTAGAAGTCCTTGTTCCCAGAGAGAGGAATGCTTCCACCAGAGGACACAATTAGTGTTTCCGTAAACTTAAAGCTATAGCTACTGACTAGACAATTTGGATTCCATGTTCCAGTTGACTAACAGGCAAAGGAAAGGTGACTTTTTTTGGCAGGTTATAATTGATTTTGAACATTATGAAGAAATAGGGCTATTCTGCTACATAACGGGGACATAATAGATGATATGTTTGTCACTTATATTATATGCCCTGTTATTTTGTGGGTTTTTTTTTCCATCCCCAGTTTTATATTAAAATGGGCAAGTACTGACAACACAGTGTCATAAGGAGATGGTAATAGGGCTTCAGAGAAGAGGGTCTGAATTACACACTGAGTAAGTCATTTAGACAAGCAAACTCCTAGCCAAGTGGGGGCAAAATTTAAAAGAGAAAGTAAAAAAGGGAGATAATGAGGGTCAGTTAATAGCATGGGACCAAATATGGTAGCAAGAACTATAATTCACACTACTAACTTCCTCTTATAAATTTTTTTTTCCAAAAATTGTAACCAATCCAAATCCTAGGGAAGTATACCTGAATGGAATGAATCTAATTTGACAAGCAGAGCTCATGGATACAAGCAGATGACTGTAGTGGACATTGTTGATACTGCATGAAGATCTCCTTTACTAATCTGTGTACACATAATCTGGCTACAATGAATATTGGATGCTAAAACTTGTAGCTGCCCCTTTTCCTGAATAATTGCCACTGGCCAAATGGGAGTTCTTTCATATAAAATATTATCCCCACATACCTGGGGCAACCCGCAGTAATTGAATGATAAGGCAGTACAAAAAGCTGTCTTTGTTGCTTCAAATAAACCAATTCTATGGCACAATTTATGCTCCAGTTTCCCATAAGATCCAGCTGAAGCAAAAACCCATCCGAGACCACTTCCTTACTGGCCATGTTCTCTGTACTATTCCCTTTCCCTCACAACTTTCTCTTGAGACTACCCTTTCAATAAACTGTGAACATTGAAACAGGTCTCAGGTCTGCTTCTAGCTAACTCAGTCAAAATCAAGTTATTCATGAGTAAACAGTAAATAGAAATTTTTTCAGGGAAGAGTTTGGGTCATTTCTTACACAGAAACTCTATCGTCAGTTTGTTTGTTTTTCTTTTTCAGTTGCTTTCTAAAGTATTAGACATTGACCAACAACTTAAAATACCCATCCAACAGGACTTTGTCATACTGCTGTACATATACTATCTCATTTAATACTCAAATAACCCTATTAAATAAAAGCACTGTTATGATGTTCCTTTTAGAGGTGAAGGAACTGAAGGTTATAAAAGTTTTAAAAACCTCCCTTCAGGTTCTAACATAAGAAGAGAAGGAAGCAGTATCTAAGCCCAAATTTTAGCTCAAACTGCAAGCTACTCATGAAGTCTAGTCTGAAAAACAGTAAATCCATTTATTTCTGTAGGTGAATGGTTTTCTTTTTCTCAGCTTATTCTCAAATAAGATGTGCAGAAACACAATACATGATGTAGACAAAATAGTTTTAGGTTCTACAGTTGAAACAGGGTTGTAGAACATGGACCTGTACATGCTCAACCCCTCTGGACACTAAAATTGCTTAATAAGATCTCTGAATTTCTGCAGAGAACAATTTGAAAATGATTATTCTGTAGTATATCTATTTAACAGAAATGGCCCATTGTTTACCCAAAACTTGCTCACTCTTACCCTTTTTTCCCTGATAATAGAATATACTTGTGGGAAATTAAGTCATGACTGGCATTAACTAGAAATGTAATCTCATTCCCATATACCTGTGATTTTTCAAAGGTGGGCTTATAAACAAATTTTGATTACTGAGATCTTTGGGAAAGTTTTCTACAGATGATTGTGCATGCCAAATAAAAACACAAAGTATTATAAAGAGGCTTTTTGTCCTCTTCTCTCAGTTCTCCTGCCTGAAACATAGATACAATGCCAGAAAGTGCAGCAGGCATCCTCCAACTCTGAAGCAGCAAAGTCAAAACGCTAAACATGTGTGGAGCAGAAATTTAGAAAGAATCTGACATCCTGATGACGTATTTAAATCAGCTTAAAAGTAATGAATGCCTCCTTCTAGACTTCTTGCTATTTGAGTAATACAAGGCCCTATTTCTTTAAACCACTATTTTTTGGTTCAGTGTACTATTATTTGGATGCATCCATTCCTACTTGATAAAGCATATATTTCCAAATATACAATAGTCTGATTGATTGATGTAATCAAATAGATTACATTTTTTTTAATTCTGTGTTTTACACTGTAATACCTGCAAGCTCCTCCTGATCCAAATAATAAAAATCCAATCTTTCTATCATGTTATTGTCTTTAGGTTTTCCCAGGGATTCCCAGGGTCATTTAATTGGTCTCACTGCAGCTGTTCTCTTTGTGCTCACCTGCTGCAGCACACCAAATGCTTTTAGAAAATTGTGCAAATTAATAACCAAGAGACCTGTTTCCATTTGGAAACATCGAATAGGCATTAAACAATGATAACCCAAACTGCCAAAAATATAAGAAACGGTGCTCAACCTCTTCTTCCTTCCTGAATTTTTTTTAATTTTGATTTCTCTACTATGTAATCAATCTTGCTAAGTGTTTAGCAATTTTATTAATCAATTTAAAGAATTAACTATTAGGTTTACTTATCTTCTCTATTTTGGTTTTTCCAAATTATCACTTTCTTCTATTATTTTTTATTTTTATTTTTTTAAAGTTTGTGTTTTTTACTAACCTCTCCATATTTCCCCACCTCCAGCAACCAATGTTCTATTCTGTTTCTGTGAGTTTGATGTATTTTGGGGCAGGAGAGGGATTCCACATATAAGTGATATCATGCAGCATTTGTATATTTCTCTGACTTATTTCACTTTTCACTTAGCATAATGCCCTCAAGGTCCATCCATTTGTTGCAAATGGTAGGATTTCCTTTCTCTTGGCAGAATATTCTATTGTGTATACATACTATATCTTTTTTTCCCACTTATCCATTAATCGACACTTAGCTTGTTGACTTGACTATTGTGAATTAATACTTTGTGAATTAATACTGCACTAAACATGGAAAGGCAGGTATCTCTTTGACTATTGTGAATTAATACTGCACTAAACATGGAAAAGGCAGGTATCTCTTTGATATACTGTTTTCATTTCCTCTGCATATATACTCAGAAGTGGGATTGCTGGATTGTATAGTAGTTCTATTTTTAAGTTTTTAAGGAAACTCTATATTGTTTTCCATAGCAACTGCACCAGCTTATAACAGTGTACAAGTGTCCCCTTTTCTCCACATCCCTACAACACTTACAATCTCTTGTCTTTTTGATGATAGCCACTCTGAGAGGTGTGAGATTATATCTCACTGTGGTTTTGATTTGCATTTTCTTGATGATTAGCAATATTCACCTCTTCATATACCACTTGGCCATGTGGATGACTACATGGAAAAATGAAATGGAACGAAAATGAAAAATGAATGGAAAAATGTCCATTCAGATCTTCTACCCATTTTTTATTATTTGTTGTTTTGCTATTGAGTTGTATGAGTTCCTCGTACATTTTGGATGGTAACCCTTTACCAGATATATGGTTTGCAAATGTTTTCTCCCATTATGTAGATTGCTTTTTCATTTTGTTCATGATTTCCTTTGCTGTGTAGAACTTTTTAGTTTGATGTAGTCCCATTTGTTTATTTTTGCTTTTGTTGCTTGTGCTTTTGGTGTCAAATCCAAAAAACCATTGCCATGACCAATGTCAAGCTTATGCCTTATGTTTTCTTCTAGGATTTTTATAGTTTCGGGTCTTACATTTAAGTCTTAGAATGCATTTTGAGTTGATTTCTGTAAATGGTAAAAAATAGTGGTCCAATTTTGCCAAAACAATTTACTGAAGATGTTGTCCTTTCCCCATTATACATCTCGGTTCCTTTGTCATAAATTAAGTGACCATATATATGTGGATTTTTCTGGGATCTTTATTCTGTTCCACTGATCCGTCCTCTGTTAAAGACTGCGCTGGAATTTTAAAAGGAACTACAATGAGTTTGTAGATCTCTTAGAATAATACGAACATTTTACTAATAGTAATTCTTCCAATCTATGAGCAGAGAATATCCTTTCATTTATTTGTGTCTTCTTCAAGTTCTTCCATCAATGTCTTATTATTCTGCTTATTTCTCTCCTACCACTAATTTTCATTTAAGTTTCCTTATCTTTTTATAGTTTCTGAAGCTAGAAATTCACATTACTCACTTTAAGTACTTATTCTCTATTATAACCATTAAAACTTAAAATTTTTAATGAAATGCTGATTTATTTGCATCCCATAATTTTTATATGTTGTATTTTCATTATCATTCCAAAGTCCTAAACCTGTATAATTGGGGTTGAGTTTATTTTGTAACAATAGAGGCTTTCTTTGCTGCTAATGCCTGAGAAACTTATAAAACATAGGCAAAAATTGTGTGTTTTAAATACAGAAGTCCAGAATATTTATAAAACAGCTCTTACTAACCATTTGTTAAGGGATGCTCCTGGTGCCCTAACTACACTCTGCCTTTGGAGTGTACTTATGTGGAGATGGAGTTCCCAGAGCATTAGCTTAGGCTCTGGGGCAAAATATGGAAAGATTCCCAGTGTATGCTCAAGATGAGATGCTGGCAGCACATTTGACCCTGGTAGCAGGACAACGTGGACTGGATCTATACTTACCACAAAGTATTCTCTTGCTCTAGGCCCCACTCAAAACAAGGTATTCTGACTCTCCCTACTAATGAGTAGTAGCATATTTCAAGTATATTATATGCTGCCTCACAAATTAGGTGAAGCTTTCATGGCTCAGTTCATCTTTCTAAGTGGTATAAAATAAAGGTCCTTCACCAAAGGCATCTAACCTCCAATTCCAACCATATGCTCAGGGTTTGAGAAGTAGCTCAGATATTACAATTGGGTGAGTAGTAATAATTTTCCTTTTGGGGAGCTAACATCAGTCTTTTGCTCACCAGCTATCAATTTTTTTAGGTCGCATATGTCAACACCTTATTCAGCAGCCCTACTCTCAAAGAAGAGTGATCTATTGATTAATTTGATCTATTTGATCACTATCATAGTGATCTAGGATCTATTAACCATCAACACAGATCCTTGTGGGATAAAGTACCTAGAGGTCACTTTGACAATGCTCTCAGTTAGGATAATTATATTTTTTAAAAATGTAATTCCATAGAAAAACTTTGAGAAATGAGTAAGAACAAGGCTCTCAGCAAGAGCAGAAGAACTGGGTTTTTTAGTCAGAGTCCTTTAATCATGTCACAGGTATACTCTCAAGGAGTATTAATTATCCTGATATTTCAAACTGTTATCTGTGCAAAGTAACTTCCAAGTCTTCAGTAAAAACAAACAAACAAAAACTTTTACATGAAGAGGTGCAAGTACTATCAGTTAGAAATGGTCTGGAGCTCATTGACAGGATATACATGTGGCACCAGTATTTGCTATACTTTACCCCCTAAATTACCTTCCTAAAGTACAGAGATAGCTCTTGAGTTACAAAGCTGTAGACATGAGTCTCATATTCCCCTGGAAACATTTAATTCCAAAGTGTAAAGACCCCAGAATCCTTCTCATTTTATTTCCAAAGAGACACTTAGAAGAAGAGGAGGGACAGCTGCCTCTTCCGTTTCTATAAATGCCAAATTTATTTTTTGTGATCCTCACCTACAGTAGAACCTGTTATATACAAGATGATTTATGCTTCTTCTCACATCACCCCAAAGACAAGAACTTGGGCAAAGAAAAGTCCCAGCAGTTATTACTATATATAAATAATAATAATCTACCCTGTTCTAGAATCTTCATGTTGGCATTCAAGATAGTTTTAGTAAATATAGACATTAAAGACTTAAACTCCTTTTCCTGCCTCTTTGTCTACTGTCAAAAGAAGTCCAAAATGACAAAGCAGCAGCCATAATCCTAAAGGATTAATGGACCTTTACTGTGTTCCCTAATAGAAGCATACTTCCCCTTGCCTCAAAGCCACCACTCCCCACACTTTCGGAATCATTTCTTTATTCCAGCAGTACCTAAAGTTGTGCACATAAAAATAAATTCCCAAGTGGGTCATGGGAAGTTGTGATTAGAGGAGCAAATCTTATTTCTACGCAATAGCTCCCAGACCAGTGCATTTACGTTATCAGCAATATAGTGCCACAAAATGGCCATTGGTTCAAATTATATTTTTTATCTTGAAATATAGCAGCCTGAATTCACAAAATGTCATATTCAATTTTGTGCATTAGGTAAGCATTAACTAGTCATTACAATGTTTTCCTATTCAGATCTTGGGCATGACTTTTAGCACTTTTCCCTCCCGCCATAGGAGATGAGAGTCTCTATAATTCTCTCACGGAATCCTTCTACATTTCACAATTTGCTGTGAGTAGGTAGTTAGCTAAAATATGCCTATCATTTTCTTTTTTCATTACACTTCATTGCATTTCTTCTTTTACTGTACTGAATAGAAAATATCCAAATGCACATTTATTTTAATTGCCAGTGCCATCATATCTCTCATACAATGGCATAAACCAGTGTTTCCTGGAGTAGTCTGAAAAGTCTAAGGGTAATCTCAACCCCTTAGTATAGACTGGTTCAGAAATGAGGCCTAAGCCAATTAGAAGATAGCCTAGCCATGGAAACAGATATATGAATAGTCCGAGATTTCTGGAAAGGGCTCACACTTAGGAGAAAGCAAGTACAAAAGATGGCCTCCACTATTCCTTGAATATCATGGTAAATAAATTAAAAAAAAAAAAAAAACCTATATGAGGGAATCACAGGAAAATGAAGCCACCTGACTATACCTAATCCTGACACATATATTGCTCTAGATGCTAGTTGTAACCTAAAAACATCCTCATTCATTAGACCAATTTACGTCAGGTTTTTAATTTCTTCCAGCAAAAGTCATCTTAACTGATATATGTGGTATAACTGAATGCTATCTGTCCAAATACAAATTTTATCTATCATAAGTAAATTTAAGGGAGAAAATAGAATTGCATTTAAGATTAGACAGTAATTATTACTTTTTAGGTATTTTTTCAGCTTAACTTAGATAAGATTTATAATGTTCTATAAGGCATACAACATGGTGATTTGGTATATGTACATATTGTAAAAGGATTATTAAATAAGGTTAGTTAACATTTCCACCACTTCATATAACCACCATATTTTTGGTATGTAATGAGATCGTTTAAAATTTACTCTCTCAGCAACTTTCAAGTATACAGTATTATTAACTACACATAGCATGCTTTATATTACATTGACAAAAATTTTTCAATTTTTAACTGGAAGTTTATACTCTTTGATCAACACCTCCCCATTTCCTCCACTGCCCCCCAACAACCACCATTCTACTCTGTTTCTCTGAGTTTGCCTTCCTTAGATTCCACATATCAGTGAGATCATGCAGTATTTGCTTTTCTCTGACTTATTTCACTTAGTACAGTGTCCTCAAGGTCCATCCCTGTTATCACAAAAGGCATGATTCCTTCTTTCTCATGGCTGAATAATATTCCTGTGTGTGTGTGTGTGTGTGTGTGTGTGTGTGTGTGTGTGTGTGTGTGTGAGTGACATTGTCTTTATCCACTCATCCATTGATGGACACTGCTAGGTTATTTCCATGTCTTGACTATTGTAAATAATGCTGCAATGAACATGGGGTGCAGATGCTTTGAAGTGATGATTATAAAATTCACTGTTTCCAAATTATACCCTGAAGTGGGATCAAGTCCCATCTGTTCAATAAATTGATGTCTAATCTTTTACTCATGCCAGACATAATTATATTAGATTGGATCCCATGAAATTCTATTTTTGAAAGTAAAAAATGATCAAATATTAAGTTTTATATGGGTGAAATAAATAAATGAAGTTATGGATCAGTGACTATATACAGAATGCAAATGGCTGATACTGTGCAGATCAAGAGGTAAATAAAACACCAAAAATGAATATGAGAATCATAGGAAGCGGGTAAAGAAGCCATTTATTACCTGGAAATCACTAAATAAATACTTTGTGTGTAACAATAATGATATTCACACCTTCAGTATATTATTTCCCATCTTATAATTAGAATCACCTAAATTCAGAAAGTAAGTTTTATATCTTTCTTGGCAAACCATGTGGGTCTTTTTTTCCCCTTAATTTTGTACAAGAAAAAGATTTATTAAAGGGTGGCATAGAGATATATAGCAGTACATCTTGGTTATGAGGCATTGCAACAGTCTTCTTTTATTGGGGAACACATAGACTCTTTTTTTCCAGATGTAAGTTAAGCAGATAATGTTTAGATGCAGGCTCGTTTATAAGAAGGAGCATCTGGTGGCTCAGTTGGTTAAATGTCTGCCTTAGGCTCAAGTCATGAACCCAGGGTCCTGGGATCGCCAGCACATCAAGTTCCCTACTCAGCAGGGAGTCTGCTTCTCCCCCGCTTCCCGACCTCTGCCCCTCCTCCCACTTGTGCACTCTCTCTCTCTAATAAATAAATCTTTAAAAAAAAAAGAAAGAGCATCTGAAAGTTCTGTAATTGATAGTAATATAAAGGAAATATATAATCCACAAAGTTGAACATCAGTTTACATATAGAATTGAGCTACAACACTTGTTCACCATGCAGAACACATTATTCTTTTATTAAAGAAAGTGGAAATTAATCTGTAAGAAATATTCTGAGCAAGTTCCAGACCTAGAAAGCAATTTAAAGTAAGATTCAAACTAGAAAACATGCTGCCCATTTTGTTTTCACATTATGTGATATATTTTTTTTTCCAGAATGAAAAAAAAAAAAAAGTAGGGGCTCCTGGTAGATTCATAGCCACAGTAAATTTACTCTTGAATTTAATAAGCCAGGATGATAGAATATATTTTCTTTGGATTTCACCCTTTTTAGATATTTTTTTACTTAAGAATATGAGTACAAAGAATATTTAGGTTAACAGTAGACATGTAGACTGAAAATATATTTAAAAAAGAAGTACTTCAGGAATGGCAAAGCAAGACCTCTGAAAAGCTGCACCCCCATAAAAGCAAAGAGAACACTGGGAAAGATTGGCCACATCAATTTTTTCAGAACTCTAGAAGTTAAACAAAGTTTTGAAACAACCTGAGATATTATTCAAAAAAAAAAAAAAGGTGGCTATCAATAAGAAAGTGCTAAAACAGGCCTTATGCCCATTACTTTATCCCCACTGCACGGTAGTTTTGAAAACTAATAGCTTGCCTAGAAACACCTCTGAAAATCAGCAACCTAGCAGTCACTGGAGACTAGATCAAGAACCCCTCATAAGGTTCCATCCCAGAGAAATGTCACTATTTACTTGTCTGCATGTTCCCCCAAAGCTTAATTCTCAGGATCTGTCTTTATTTCACTTGACTCGGAGCTTATTCATGGCAAACAACTCCTACCATGGGTTTTTACTTTTTTTATTTTTTTAAAAGATTTTATTTATTTATTCATGAAAGACAGAGAGAGAGAGAGAAAGAGAGAAAGAGAGAGGCAGAGGGAGAAGCAGGCTCCCAAGGAGCAGGGAGCCCAACGCGGGACTCGATCCCAGGACCCTGGGATCATGACCTGAGCCGAAGGCAGACGCTTAACCATCTGAGCCACCCAGGCGCCCTACCATGGGTTTTTAATCTACAATAATTATTGGCAATTGTTTAAAATCTCACCTTCCTGAGGTGACAATAACAACTGGGACTAAAGAAGAGGGTAACCAAAAATTTAAAAAATGACAGATGGAGAATGAGATTAACACAAGACTTCGAAAGCTCTAACCTATTCCTGGAAATCAAAAAAGAGATTACCCATATAAAAGGCTTATGTTCTTGCCAAAGAGAGACAAAAGAAGACCTTGTCTCTCAGCTCTCTCTGACCTTGATGCTCTGACAAAGAGGAATAAGTTAAGGCAGAGTTGTAAACTGCCTTCCAGAGCATTTAAAGCAAACACCAATACAAACACAGAGCTCTTCTGATAAGCCTGGGAGATTTATTGGTTAATGCATTTCAGGAGATAATCTTTTCAACCATTAGCTGACAATGAAGCTAACCAAGCAGAGACTTAGTGGCCACACAAGATAAAGAATATAGACCTTCTAGAATTAACCAAGGAAAGAGGCAAAACAAACAGCAACAAGGACAACAAAAGTAAAACAGTCAGCAATAACAACAAACTCTGAGGGAGGAAGGAATCTGAGTTGCCAGACCCCACATTATGCCATTTTAAATGTGTAAGTTTCAATAAAATATCATGAGACACACATAGGGGGATAAAAAGCAGTCAGTAGAAGCTGTCCCTCAGAAAGTCCAGACATAGGACTTAATATTCAGCTTTAGGCTAGGTGATATATTATGTTCAAAGTGTTAAAGGAAATCATGTCTGAGGAATTAAGGAGACTGTGGGAACAACATCTCACCAAACAAATATTAATCAAGAGAAAATTCTATCTATTAAAAAAAATTCTGTAGTTGAAAAGTATAGTAACTGAAATGAAAAAATCACTAGAGGATATACACAGCAGATTAGAATAAATAAAAAAAAGAATGAACTTGGAGATAGATCAATTATGATTATCCAGTTCAAGCAACAGAAAGAAAAAAAATAAAGAAAAATGAATAGAGCCTGAGAATTCTGTGACTTAGCACCAAGCATACTAACATATTCATAATTGGAGTCTCAAAACAAAAGTGAAAAAGAAGCAGAAATAATACTTGAATAAATAATAGTAAAAAAAAAAAACTTTCCAAATTTGATAAAAAAAATTTATCTGCCCATCTAAGAATAGCTGCAAGAAGGATAAACTAGAGAGATCCACATATAGACACATCATAGTGTTACTGACAAAAGCCAAAAACAAAAAGGATGCTGTAAGCAGCAAGAAAAAAGCAATTCATCACATGAGAAAATCTCAATAAAATTAGCAGCTGACACTTCATCAGATAATAGATGCCAGATGGCAGTGGCATGACATATTCAAAGTGCTGAAAGAAAATGAATATCAACCAAGAATTCTGTATTCAGCAAAACTATCTTTTAAAATTGAAGGAAAAATTAAGACACACCCTAATAAACAGAAACTGGGAAATTTCATCACTAGCAGGCATATCCTATAAGAAATATTAAAATGAGTCCTTCAGGAACAGAGACTAGACACTAATTCAAATCCATGGGAAGAAATAAAGAGCATTAGTAATTGCATAGGTTAACATAAAAGACATTACAAATGTATTTTTCTCTGTAATGCTTCACTTCTGTACAAATGTAAAACTGTGTTGATGAACTTATATAAAAGTGCATATTTATAGGAAAATATGACAAAGAAGGGGAGTTTAGATATATATTGGGACAAAGTTTTTGTGTATTATATAAACTAAGTTTGCTGTGATATAAACTAGATTATTTTAATTAGGATGTTAATTGTAATCTTTAGGGGATCTGTCAAGAAAATAATTTTAAAATATGACATAAGAATGAAAGTAATATACTTGAAAATATCTATTTAGCAAAAGGAGTAAAAAAATTAAAAAGGTAATGCCCATATAAGAAAGACTTAACATATAGAGAAAACAAATAGCAAAAGTGTCAGACTTAAATTTCTTCTTATCAGTATTTACATTATACCTAAGTGCATTTAACACTCAAAAAAAAAAAAAAAGACCAATTGGCAGAAGGGATTTAAAATACATGAACAAACAATTATCTTTGAGTGATATAGCTTATTCAAAGACATAAACAGGTTGAAAGTGAAAGGAAATAAATAGATATACCATATATCATAAAAGAGCTGCAGCTGATACATTATCAGACAAACTTAAGACAAAAATTATAAGGATAAAAGGCTCAATTTCTCATGTAGATATAATAATTAGAAACATATATGTGCTTAAAACAATGCCTAAAAATATATGAAGCAAAAACTGACAGAATTGAAGGGGAAAATAACAATTCAATAATCACCTGAGACTTCAACATTCCACTTTATATAATGGATAGAAAACCTAGGCTGAAGATGAGTATAGAAATAGAAGGCATCAACAACACCAAAAAATCAAGTAGATCTAGGCATCTAGCCATAATCACATGTATTAAAAATCAGCACCTTAACTTTCTACGTGAAGAAACAAAACAGAGAAGAGCAATCAAAACCCAAAGGAGATAGGAGATAAAGAATAGAACAGAAATAAATGATATAGACAAAAACCACAAAGAGAAAACTGACAAAATCAAAAGATGCTTCTTTGAGAATATTTAAGCAAAACCGATAAAACTTTAGCAAGAATAACCAAGAAGATACAAGACTTGAATTACTAAATTTAAGAAGAAAAGAGGGGCATCACCATCTCCTTTACAGAAAAAAAAAATTGTAGGATAATACTATTAGGTAATATAAAGTACTGCAATTGTATGACCAAAAAATGTAATAATTTAGATGAAATGGACAAGTTCTCAGGGAGATACAAACTACTGAAACTAACTCAAAAAGAAATAATCTGATTAGGCTTATGAAAGTAGAGATATTCAATTATTAATCAAAAAGCAAAGAAAGCTCATGTCCAGACCACTTTGGTGGTACATTCTAACAAATGTTTAAAGAAATAACATCAAATCTTCAGAAATTCTTCTAAAAATAGAGGAATAAAGATTTCCCAAATCATTCAATGAGGCCAACAACACCTTACTACCAAAACCAGACAAAGATATCACAAGGAAAAAACCATCATACTAATATTCTTGATGATGCCAAACTACTCAGACAAATACTAACAAATTAAATCTAACAAGTAGAATATTATATACCATGTTCATGTTGGCTTTATCTCAGTAAGGCAAGGGTGTTTCAAAAAATAAAAACAACCTATGCGTACATAATATTATTTAGAAGACCAAAAACCACATGATCATCTTAGTAGATGTAGAAAAAGCATTTGACAAAATCCAATACATTTTCATTATAAAAACATCCAACAAACTCAAAATCAAAAGGAACTTCTTCAAATGATAAAGCGTATTTATGAAAAATATCCAGTTAATGTCATACTTAATGGTGAAAACTTTTCATCTAAGATCAGGAAAAAGACAAAACAAAAAATATGAATTCTCTCTACTTCTATGCAACATTAGAATGGGATTCCTAACCTGGGCATTTTGACAAGAGAAAAAATAGAAAGCACCAAAATTAGAAAAGAAGGAAAACTATCTCTCTCTCTCTCTCTCTCTCTATATATATATATATATATACACACACACACACACACACACACATATATATATAACTATCGCTAGAGCTAATAAATGAGTTCAGCAAAATTGCTGGATACAAAATCAATAAATAAAATGAACTCTATTTTTATACACTTACAATAAATCAGAAATGAAATTAAGGAAACAACTCCATTTATAATAGCACCAGCAAGAAAAAAATTGGAATAAATTTAACAAAAGAAGTACACACTTAAAACTATAAAAAACAGCCAAAAGAAATTAAAGAGTTCCCAAATAAATGGAAAAACATCCTGTATTCATTGATCAAAGATTAGAATAGCAAGGTAATACTACCTAAAATGGTCTACGGATTCAATGCAATCCCTATCAAAATCCCAGCTACCTTCCTAGTAGAAACAGAGAAACTGTTCTTAAAACTTTTACATGCAAATACAAGTGACAGAACAAGCCAAAACAATTTTGGAGAAAAAAGAATAAAATTGTAGGATTCATACTTCCTTTTTGTTTTATTTTTTAATTTTTTTTAATATTATGTTCAATTAGCCAGCATATAGTACATCATTAGTTTTTGATGTAGTGTTCAATGATTCATTAGTTGTGTATAATACCCAGCGCTCATCACCATATGTGCCCTCCTTAATACCCATCACCCAGTTATCCCAGCCCCCCACCTCCTTCCCTTATGTAACCCTGTTTGGTTCCTGGTCCAGAGTCTCTCATGGTTTGTCTCCCTCTCCGATTTCTTCCCGTTCAGTTTTCCCTCCTTTCTCCTGTGGTCCTCCACACTATTCCTTATGTTCCACATATGAGTCAACATCATGAACCAACATGGCTCATATTTGGAAATACAAACCAAAACCACAATGAGATACCACTTTACACCAGTTAGAATGGCAAAAATTAACAAGAGAGGAAACAACAAGGGTTGGCAAGGGTGTGGAGAAAGGGGAACCCTCTTACACTGTTGGTGGGAATGCAAACTGGTACAGCCACTCTGAAAAATAGTATGGAGGTTCCTCAAGATGTTAAAAACAAAGTTAACCCAGAACCCAGCAATTGCACTACTAGGTATTTACCCCAAAGATACAGACATAGTGAAAAGAAGGGGCACATGCACCCCAATGTTCATAGCAGCCATGTCCACAATAGCCAAACTGTAGAAGGAGCTGGGATGTCCTTCAACAGATGAATGGATAAAAAAGATGTGGTTCATATATACAATGGAATATTACTTGGCCATCAGAAAGGATGATTACCCACTATTTGCATCCACATGGATGGAACTGGAGGTGATTATGCTAAGTGAAATAAGTCAAGCAGAAGATTCATACTTCCTGATTTTGAAACTTACTAAAAATCTACATTAATTAAGACATGTGGTACTGGCACATATACTAACATATAGATCAATGAAATAGAACCAAGAATACAGAAATAAACTCTTACATTATGGTCAATTAATTTTTGACAGTGTTACCAAGATAATGCAATGGGGGACAAATAGCTGTTTCAATAAACAGTGCTGGGTCAAAAAAAAAAAAAAAAGACACCAAAATTGTTATCATCATCCTTGATGTTATCTCTTTTATCCTCCAGGCAGCAGAGAAGCTTTCAGAGAAGGAAAACCTGTGTCTTCTGATAGAGGAAATGGGTGGCATTGATAAAATTGAGGCTTTGCAACTTCATGAGAACCCTCAGGTTGCCCTGACTGCTTTGAACATTATTGAGAACCATTTTTCTGAGGGAGAAGAAAATGGCATAGTATTACCAGCCCTGGACCAAAATCATAAATTCTTAAACTGCTTAACAAAACAATACCAAGACCCCATGACTCCTAAACCAAGGAGCAAACCCTAATGGGTAACTTCTTTAAGAACCTTCTATGTCTTGGCATGGCACAGGTGTAAAGCTTTTTAAACTAAATGTTAATAAAATTTTCGATATCTTCAAAAAAAAAAAAAGAATGCAAAGAATGAATTTATTCCATACTTCATACCATGTAGAAAAATTAGCTGCAAAAGAATGAATTTGTTCCCATACTTCATACCATGTAGAAAAATTAGCTCAAAATAGATCATAGGCCTAAATATAAGAAATGAAAAGATAAAGCTCAGGAGAAAATATGGGAGGACATCTTTGTGACTTCAGGTTATGCAATAATTTCTTAGATATTACACCAAAAGCATAAGCAATAAAAGAAAAAAATAGAAAATAGTTAAAATAAACTTCATTAAAATGAAAACCGTGTGATTTGAAGAACACTATCAAGAATATTAAAAGATAACTCAGAATGGTTGAAAATATTTGCAATAATTTACTGACAGTAGTATTTTATGCACAGTAAAAAGAACTCTTAGCACTCAAAAAAAAGGCAAGTAACACAATTAAAAATGGGAAAAACATTTGAATAGACATTTCTCAAAAAAATATACAAATGGCCAGTAAGCAGATGAAAAGATGCTCAACATAAGTAGTCATTAGGGAAATGCTAAACAAAACCACAATGTGATACCACTTCACATTCTACAAGAATGGCTAAAATAAAAGATAGGCAATAACAAGTGTTGCCGAGAATGTGGAGAGTTAGAACACTCAAAATTGCTGGTGGGAATGTGAAAATGTGAAGTACAGCTGACTCTTGAACAATGCCGAGATTAGGGACACCGACCTCCTACACAGATTCCTGCATAATTGAAAAACTGGGCAAAAATTATGAGTCTCCCAAAACTTAACTACTAATAGCCTACTGTTGTTTGGAAACCCTACTGTTAACATAAATAGTCAATTAATACATATTTTCATGTATATGTATTGTATACTATGTTCTTAAGATCGAGTAAGCTAGAGAAAAGCAAATGTTAAGAAAATCATAAGGAAGAGCCAATATATTTATAGTATTGTATTTATAACAAAAATGTGCATAAATGGACTCATACAGGTCAAGTCTGTGATATTTGAGAGTTGACTACATTTGAAAACAATTTGTAGGTAGCTAAAAAAGTTAAACAGAGATACCATATAACCAATTCTAATCTTAGGTAAAAATCCAAGAGACTTAAAAATGTATGTCCACACAAATACTTGTACCAAATTTCCAAAGAAACATTATTCCTGAGAGCCAAAAAGCAGAAACTATACACATGTCTATCAATTTAGGAATAAAGTGGAATATTATTTGGCCATAAAAAGGAACAAAGTACTACACATGCTCCAACTAAATGAACTTTGAAAATGTTTAGTGAAAAAAATCACAAAAGACTGCATATTATATGATCCCATTTATATGAAGTGTCCAGAACTGGCAAATCCATGTTGATACGAAGTAAATTAGTGGTTTCCAGGATCTGGGGGAGAGAAGAAAGAGACTACTAATGGGTACGCAGTTTCTTTTGGGGTGATGAAAATATTCTAGAGTTAGGTAACGATGAAGGTTATATAACTCTGTGAACGTACTAAAGACCACTAAATTGTACTCTTTTAAATGGTGATTTTTATGCTCTGTGAATTATATCTTCATAGATCTGTTATTATAAAAGAAAATATAACTAGGAAGAAGAAACCTATAAGAACATCTTTGTCTTCTAAAAGATTGAAACTGGTGGTGAAGTGCAGAGTCAGAGTCTTAGTTTGGACCCTCTGGAAAGAAAGAATCAAATCTATAATTCAGGAAGGGGTGCAGAAAAATGTGTATAAATGTGCCTTATAGAGTATGTGAAGATATGATACGGGGGCAACAAGGATTTGATTCTTCCAGGAAAAATTACAAAAATGTCTCTCAAAATTGTTCACCTGGCTCATACTCTTACATATTGCCCCTGGGGATGTTATATTTCCTGGCTACATGGGGCCAAGCAGGCAACAATGGAGAAAGTAGAGACATGTATGGTCACATTACGACCATGGTGGGCCCCTTCCACCATAGAGAGAATTAAAATTTTCATTTTATGACTGCATTTGTATGAAGATAAATATATTACTATTATATACTAAAACATTTAAAACACTTCTATGGACTCCTAAAAGCAGCATGGGCCTTGGCACTACATCTAATGGATAAGTCAGTCCTGAGGATGTGAAACAAGTGCATGGAGTAGTAGTTAGCACAGGGTGCATCTGAGTGCACAGAACTATGGGATGAAGGTATGTGACTTCCAGGCATTAGAACCATCTGCTATCATCAGTCATATGAATAGATATTTTTATTTAAGGCAAATATCATGTCTTCTTATAACATCTTTCATAGAAAATCATTTCTAAAATATTTGCCTTACTACTCTAAATCACCAACTATATTTCATAACTGGGACAATATATAATAGGATAAGGTTATATTACAAGACAAAGTGATGCCTGATATGATTTTGTGACATTGTTTATCTACTAGTCCTTGAAAATTGCATAGAAAGTAGATTTTTTTCTATCTAGCAAAATGAATCAACGCAATAAAAGAGACCACTGTAATAAGGCTGATGTCAGAGGTAAGATAACACCTACCTTGTAGGCTCCTTCCATGTTATATTAAGAAAAATGCACAATGTACACAGTGGTTGTTGTTTGACCCAAGGTGTAATCGAATCTGTGAAATAGTGAAGTGCTTTGTAATAGAGTTTTATTGTAATTGCTGTGTCAGGTTATCGATCTTATAGCTCTCTCCGAAAGAGAGAAAGTTTGTCCTGCTGCTTTCAGGTATAGAGAATGGTGGAAGACAAAGTTTATGTCAGCTAAGGTGGCACTGACCCAAGAGAGGCTGGAACACTGAACAAAGAAAGAATCCTTCTCATTACAGGCTAGTGCAAGCAGAATAAGAAATAATCAGGTAAATGATGTTGATGGAATAGGGAAGGGGTTAAAAGGAGAAAAGTAACTTCATAAAAAGTTCCTCTTGTACTGGAAGTTCTGAAGAGAACTGAACTTAAGATGCTTTTGTTAAATTTTCCACCAGTTGCTATAAAGTTATGAGAAGCCTCTGAGAGTAAGAGAGGCAGCCTCCGGAAAGTATTTATAGATTTATAAAGGGAATAAGGTTAAGTTTCCTTGGAGACATAGTTCTTTCAGGCCAGATCTAACTTGGTCTGAAGTAACTTGAATAGTAGGAAAATTTAACTGAATATTGTCTGCTTCTTTTTCCTAAATCAACCAAAACATTGAAGATTTACAAATTTTAGATGAGAAAGGGACTTTTGAGAATAAGCCCTGCATCCATACTCTAGACATTATTTCCACTGAGACATAGTTTATGAAAATATTAAAAATTGTTAAAATTTTGTAGTCATTCATATTTAGAATCATTAAAACTGCTGTAGGGGAGATCCTTACTTGTTCCCTTATCATAGAAACATGAAGAGAGTCACAACTTCTTAAGACTAATCTAGAAAACCATTGTTATAAAATTAACATTTTGTATTTTATGTCAAAACCTTTTATTGTCTTTCAATTTTTGAAATGTATTTTTAAGTTCTATACCACTGTGTAAAGCAATTGTAGTTTTGTTAAATTTGATTAAAAAATTAAATATTCAAGTATATATACTAGGAACCTGCATTCTAAAAAGTCTCCCAGTCTTTTTAATAAAAGAAAAGGGAAGAAGATTTTATATATATATATATATATATATATATATATGATTATGGTTTATGTCTACTTGTATCTAGCAATATATTAAACTCTCTAAGCTGCCTCGTGTATCTCTCAGGCAAGAAGCATAGAAAACTACATTTTCCAGACCAACTTCCTAGTTGAGTTCTAGTTTAGATTCTGCCAAAGAAAGGCACTTTCACAAGATTTTAGAGATAGATAAGAACAAAAATTTATTTTTGTCCCACAAACAGTGGACAGGCACATTGACTTTGAGAGCAAGGTTATGCTATGTTTTCTAGATCTCCTACGAATCGATTAATTAGGTACTTCAGGTAGCTGAATTTAGCAGTACTGGTTTCCTATAATTTCTGCAACCTAAAAATTTCCTGAGATCATCATGCACTTTCTCTGACATTTGTTCCCCCACCCTTCCAAGGGTATTGAAAGCACCTAATTAAAGTTCTTGTGTGAAATATTTTCCTGGCAAGACCTTGACACCTATAGCTTGTGAGTAAAATGAAGGTTAACTACATGCCTAAATCCTGGTGACTTTTAACTTATACCTATATGTATGTAAGACTGCATCTCCATTTCAAGTCCCTGTCTTTATTTATGGGCCTTCCTCTAGAACTCAATATACTGTATATCCAAGAGTATCTTCCCAGTCCCTGCTGATTACAAACTTCATTTTCAGGCACAGAGGCTATTCTTTTCACGGTATCAGAGAATTCTCTCTAAATCCGGGGCCAGGGTGTGAGAGTCTGTATACCTGGCCTGCTGAGTTAGAATACAGAAGACATATTACCTTGGTCACAATGTTATAAATGATAAGGGAAAAAAATTTAACCAGGACTCTTACAACTTCTGTCATACTAAGGCTTCTGAGTGTTATAGGAGCACATACACATTTTTTTTCACTCAGTCAACATGGGAGCCCAATATCTAATAAACCAATCATTCTCTAATATTATTACTATGCATAAGATTTACTCAAAATCTGTACTAAAATAAAGATGGGGTAACATCAGCAAGATGACAAAATAGACTTCCTGATTTCAGATCCCCTCACAGAAAAAGCAACTATCCATAGACAAGACACCTGTGTAAGGATCCCAGAACCTGGAGGTAAGGCTAAAGCATCCTGTTGAACCATGGAAGTTGGGGGGAAAATACATAAGAGCAAAAGGGGCAAATTTACTTGGACTGCATCACCCCTCCCCCAGGCAGGTACCATGCTTAACTGAGGATCTGTAGTTTTTCCAGTGGGAAAGGAGAGCCCAAGGTGGATATCCAGCTTCCTCAGCATTATGGGATGTTTTCAGGAAGCCTACTTAGGTATTGCTTCATGGGAATTGCTGGAGGAATCAGCGAGAGACAGAGAAGCGGGTCAGGGCTCATAACAAAGAGTGTGCAAATCTTGGCAGACTGAATTCCAGCTGGTAATAACATCCAAGCAGAGATTCCCAACTTGTGGCTCTCTTCATCTGCAGAGTGAAGCTGGTGGCCCCATCTGGCCAATAAGCTTGATCAGCAGTTCTTAGTTCTGCTCAGTTTTGGCAGGCCATCCCAGCAATGGAGCCCATCCTAGAGCCTTCCTGGCCAGAGAAGTTACTAGTTCACTCAACCAGGAAGTATGGCCAGAGATGCTAGGCAGCTTTGGAGCACATCCTACAGCCCAGTAGGGCAGAGAAGCAAGTCAGTAGTCCCTCTGGACTGTTTAGAAAGACTAGAAGATGAGACTGCTTTCTCAAAGCACAGATATCAATGCAAGGAAATGAAATAACCATCTTGAACAGAAATCTGCACCCCCCATGTTCACTGCAATAGTATTCATAATAACTAAGATGTGGAAATAACCTAGGTGCCCATCCATGAATAAATAGATAAAGAAAATGTGTGTGTATATACACATACAATGAAATATTCCTCATCCACATAAAAGGAAGAATCCTGGCATTTGTGAAAACATGATGGACCTCGAGGCCATCAAGCTAAGTGAAACAAATCAAAGACAGAAAGACAAATACGTTATATCATCTGTATAGGGAACCTAAAAAGCTGAATTCATAGAAAGAAGACAGTTGATCTGTGGTTGCCAGGAGCTGGGGGATGGGGAAAACAGTGAGATGATGGTCAAAAAGTATATACTTCCAGATATAAGATGAATACGTTCTGGGAATGTAATGTGCAAATAGTGACTACATATAACAATACTGTATTATATACTTGAAAGTTGCTAAGAGTGTAGGGGCCAAGGGCAGGCCACCCCAAAATGTGCCACTTTGGCATATTGATTATTTTAAATGAAAGTTTCTTAATAAACAGCCAGCGTAAGGAAAATCAGACCCTTATCTGTCCTCCGAAAGCAGGAAACAAACCTCCCATATAAAAAATATGCTCCCAGGGTACCTGGGGTGCTAAGTTGATTAAGTCGCCAAGTCTAGACTTCAGGTCAGATCATAATCCCAGGGTCCCGGGACTAGCCCCATGTTGGGCTCCATGCTCATTGAGGAGTCATTCTTTCTCTTTCTCTGCCCCTCCCGCAACTCGCACTCTCTCTCTCTCTCTAAAATAAGTAAATAAGGGGCGCCTGGGTGGCTCAGTTGGTTGAGCGACTGCCTTTGGCTCGGGTCGTGATCCCAGGGTGCTGGGATCGAGCCCCACATCGGGCTCCCTGCTCGGCGGGAAGCCTGCTTCTCCCTCTCCCACTCCGCCTGCTTGTGTCCCCTCTCTCGCTGTCTCAATCTCTCTCTCTCTCTCTGTCAATTAAATAAATAAAATCTTAAAAAATAATAATAAATAAAATAAAATAAGTAAATAAATCTTCAAAAAAAATATATCCTCCCTATACCAAGAAGGGAAGAGATATCCTTATCACTAATGACAGGGAATTTAAAGCCAAGAAAGCTATACAAACAAACCTTATTACTTCTTTTTTAATCTACTACCTCAACCTAAATTCTGCTTAGAATTTCCTACTAACTAAAACCCCCAAACACCTGTTTTCTTTACCCTGTAAATTCCTCACAAATTTATTGTCTCTGCCTAAAATGTATAAAAACTACCTGCCTTGGTCATTTCTTTTGGTCTCAATATCATTATTGAGCCTCCATGTGCATGTAATAAAACTTTGGGATTTTTTCTCCTGCTAATCTGTCTCATGTAAATTTAATTCTTAATCCAACTGGAAGACCTTGAAGGGTAGAGGAAGAGTTTTTCCTTCCCTGCGAGAGTAAATCTTAAATATTCTCACCACAATAACAAAAATGAAAGGATAATCATGTAAGGTGAAGGTATAACTAACCTTATTATGCTAATCATTTTACAATATGTATGCCATCATGTTATACTCCTTAAACAATGTTACATGTCAATGATATCTCAATAAAGCTAGAAAAAAAACACAGAAGGAAAAATGTCTCGTTCTTACCTACCAAAGACTGTCAGGTGGGCTCAGGAATGTGTATTTTTTTTAAAGATAAATTTGGTAGATAATTATGGTGAATATATTTCAACAAAGAAATTTATAAAAATTGTCTTAAATCATTGATGGAAGAACAGAATTTTTCTATAAAAACTCTAAGGTTTTATCTTACACTAAAAGAGCTTTGTTAAGAACATGTCAATAGGAAACATTCATTCTGCCTTTCAGAGAGTCCGAATTTAACCTGGTGAGCAGAAAGATAGGATATCATAGGCCAAGGATATTCCCACCTTTAAAGCATATTAGTTATCCTATAAAAAGATCTATTTTGTGTTTAATCAACAAGTGGTATATCTTGATAGGAATAGCCTTCAATAAATTATAGTCCCTACATCAAGAATCCTTTGCAATGTGATATCACTACTCTTTCCATCAAGATGTGTAGTTTATTTCTCCAACACCTTCAATATGGGCTGCCTTCATTACTTCTTTGTCCAATAAAATGTGCCCATTTTAGAGATGAGAAAGCAAAAGAAGTTAAGTAACTTGCCCAAGGTTACATGGCCAGGAAGTGGCAGAGCCAGCATTTAATCAGTCTGGCAGTCTAGGTCAAAAGTTCATGCTCTTAATATACTATTTTGACATGAATGAATTGAATCATCACAGAAAGCACCCAAACTAGATGATAAAAATTTCCAATAAGAAAAAAAAAAAAAAACTGAACTCCAGAAAACAAACTGAGGGTTGCTGGGGTGGGGGCGGTAATTGAGTGATGAGCATTGAGGATGGCACTTTATATAACGAGCACTGGGTGTTATATTCAACTGATGAATCACTAAATTCTACCCCTGAAACCAATACAGTATATGTTAACTAAATTGAATTTAAATAAAGAATTTAAAAAAGAAAGAAAAAGACAAATACCATATGATTTCACTTATATGTGGAATCTAAAAAACAAAATAAACAAACAGAAACAGACTCACAGATACAAAGAACCAACTGGTGGTTGCCAGAAAGGTTGAAGAAATGAGCAAGATAGGTAAAGGGGATTAAGAGGTACAAACTTACAGTTATAAAATAAGTAAGTCATGGAATGTAATGTATAGCATAGAGAAAATATTCAAAAATATTGTAATAACTTTGTGTAATGACAGATAATAGATCTATTAAGGTCATCATTTCATAATGTACAAAAACGTCAAATTTCTATGTTGTACACCTGAAATTAATATTATATATCATTTATAAATCAATTTTAAAAAATAAGAAAGAATACAGAAACAAAAAAGAAGTTGTACATAAGGTGGCAAGAATAATCTGGGTTTACTTCTTACTTTAAAAAACTTTGTTTTCCTTTTTGAATACTAAATGTTATTTGTAAAGGCTTGTTTTCTTTGCTGCAGTAGAGATAAAGTATTTTTTGGACATTAAAAAAAAGAAAAATAGGTTTTAATGAAGGAAAAACAATGTGCCATTTTTAACTCTAATTCAAATTTGTTAAAATATTATCCACCATCAGGTGAGGATGAAATTTTCAAAGACTTTTATTATCCATTTGCTATTATTCTCTATGGTAAGAAATTGTGGATTGTATAAATGGATTCTAATACTAGTAATCAAATTGCCAAAAATGACTACATATAGTCTATGCTAGGGTTTACATAAAATACATGATAGCTGGTTCCCATTTGTTTTGGTTTACAATTCACAATGTGAAGAAAGATCAAACTGATGTCACAAATGTTTCAAGTGAGTCACAGTACCAATGAGATGCACTCATAAAGGATTTCTGAAGAATGGTTACAATTGATAGGGCTAGAGATACCTCCTAAATTGCTTTTTCTCTGCAATAACATATGGTTTGAAAACTCAGCAAACATCTTTGAGTATGTTTGACTAGATGCCAAATTAAGAATGGTGAGAATATTCTCCAACCTATATCTTATATTTTTAATTTCCAATTCTTACATTGTTAAAAATAAAACTTTTAATAAAAACTAAATTAACTTGAAAATTAGGAAGCATTGATCTCTTACTGATTGTCAATAGTCTGAGCACCCATAACAGAAGACCATAAGTCCCCACGTTCTTTCTCAGGAGTGTCACATTCTGTTGCTAGATGGCAACGATGATTAATATGACATGATTTCGATGAAAAAAGAGAAACCAAAAGAAAATGGAGCAAAAATCAGATGCCAGAGGTAATTTCTGATGAGTAAAGAAGTTCAATTCAATCACCAGTGAAAAATCAATGAAGTGAAAATGGACTGCTAAAATCACGCTCTGGCCATTTTAAAATGTCCCCAGCAACACCATCCAGTATCTCCATCTGTCCAGGGAATCTCTCTTTTCCTCCCCCACTGACTTGGTGCTACAATACAGTATTTTAAACTGTCTAAAGGCCTACAAAAATTTTACGGTTCCTGTTCTTATATTAGACCTGCGCATGCTCTACAAGACTTCTAAAATGTCCAGCACTCCTCCCTTATATCCAAAAGAAAAAGAAAAAAATCCTCAAAGCCATTCCTAAATAACATTTGACTTCCTGGCATTTACCTGAGTAGTCAATCCTGAAACATTCTCAAATTCACAAGAAGAACATTTTTACCTCAGAATTTAACCAGAGAACCATAATCATTTTTTGATCTATGGATCACTCCAGGGGTCTTGTAAAGTCTGAACTCCTTTTCAGAACAATGTTTTAAATGAATAAACTACATAGAATTAAATATAAACCAAATTATATTGAAATATAGTTTTAAAAATATTAAAGACAAATTATATTGTTTCTTTATTAATATCTAAAATAATAAGTTCCACTAGTATGCCTAATAACTACAATAATTTTGGAATATAAATGAACATAAGCTGTATTTTGAAATCTCTTCAGTAAGTGTGTTATGATATATAAAATCTCTGACTTCTATTAATGACAAAGTCACATGCACTGCTGATACTATAGTGATATATATATTAATTTTTCCCTCTAATTCATAATTCTCATATTTCTGTGTATGGACCCCTGAATCCTATCCACAGACCCTTGGGAGTCCATGGACCTCAGATTAAGAATTGCTCTTTTTATAAGAGAGGCATAAACTGTCACCTTAAAGAACTACTTTGCACATTCTTTCCTCACAATGATTTGAGCATTATCTGATATTACTCTGCAAATTAATATCCAAATACTCCCACAAGCTATCTCTTCTCTGTAAACATTAGTGTCACACTCTATTTATAGTAGCTTTGAAAAAGTCGAGAAAGAAAGACTATCATTGTTGGGCTCCTGTTCTCACTTTATTTGGAATATGACCTAATATACATTGTTTTATGTGCTTGAGGTGTTAATAGGCATAATGTGTTTGTTCATTTTTATTACCTACTTCACGAGCCACTTACCCATATGTATGGAGATTGATTGGCATCATATTTTTAATAACAAGAAGGAGACGAGTGTTCTAATGTCGCACTGCTTATACCTATTATGTAAATGCATTACTATAATTGACACTCTGGTACTTTGTGTCTCTCTGTGAATCCTAAAAGTGTCTTTTTGGAAAAATTGTCACCGAAAACATTTAAATCTGTGGACTAAAGATGCTATAAAATGCTATTCCTTTCACTGTAAGCAGACAACTGCCAAAGTATAATGATGATAGAACTAGCTACAAATGTGGCAAATTCATTCCTAGTATACCCCTATTATTCATGTAGCAATTAATTTTTGCAAAGCACTAAAGAGAAACATATTAATGGAAACTATCTATATGAAGCAGCTTGATAGGCTATATTAGAAGATGCTGGCTGCATTGGAAACAGAATGTGTAGAGTCAAGAAAGGCATCCTTGCTCACCCTTTAAAGGAGCTCTTCAGTCATTCACCAGATAACCAGTGAATGATCATTTGATTATGGAGAATAAAATGGAAGAATGCCTTTATTAAATTGCAACCATGAGATTCCCGTAACCAAATTGTCCTTAGTTTTGGTCTTTATTTACTTCAGGATTCCTCACTGAGGAATAAAAGTTGTGATTAGAAGAAGTACTGGCCATTCATTCCTTCTCAGTCCTGTCACCACTTTCTTTTAGGTGATAGAAGTAAATAAACTATATATTTTGCTATAGTTATTTTTAAATTACTCCACTTTAAATTAAATAAATACATGTCTCGAAATTCAAGTAGTTTTATAATCTTTAAAAAAACACAGAAGTTATACGCCCCACTTCAGATTCACTTTACTATTATTAATCCTAGGAAACAATAATTTGTAATGTTTCAAACCGATTCTTCTCCTGATGCCTCTGCATTTGTAACTAATATACACTTGTTGCCACTTCCTGATGTTTGAGTTTTGAATATAACATTTCCACAACTGGAACATGAGAATTTAGATATCTCATATACTGTATTCTCCACTCATACTCACACCTCCCTTCTTCATTCCCTTCTAATATAGAAGCATTCAAATTTCAAGGATTGGTATTATTTTCCACGTTTTCATCATCACCAACAGAAACATAAACCTCCTCTCCATGTTGAGATTTATATATAATGTATACATATAAATATACATATATATAATTCATAAATATATAAATATGTTTATAAATATGTGATTTAAGTTTATTTATTGTTTTTTTGCCACCTGAAAAAAATCCCTCTCCAGACTAACTTTCCTCCTATTTCAGTGTTCCAATGTGGCTGGTTGCTTTCCAGGTGTGCTGCTTAGCTGTCATCCTGGGATTTCTCTTCATGTTTATCCAGGGCATCACCTTTACCTATAAGGTGTTTTTAGTTTCTGTTTTCTGAATTCTATATGATTGTATTTCTTGGTTTAGTCATCATTTTGTGGAGCTTATCCTCTAGTAGCTAGTGAATTGAGTGAGTTATAAAGATATTTCATGTCTGAAAATATCATTATTCTCTCCCTCATACTCATCTTTTGATTGAGTATGGAATTCTAGTTTAGAAATCTGGAGCAATAAATTTTAAAGACTAAACACTAGTGTGTAGATTTACTATAGGGAATTCCAATCCTTTTTGCAATATGTTTTTATTTTTCAGTGATTTTAAGAATCTCTATTTCCTCACCCCTCTGAAATTCCATGATGAAATATAACATCATATGGGAATTTTTTCATTTAATTGATTGTTTTGTGAGATCTCTAATTCAGGAAGCTTATTTTCTTATTTATTTGATAAGTTTTTTACCCATTCTTTTATGTTATTTTTTCCTTTGTACAATTACTTTTATAGGATTTCCCAGACAGACCCTCCAATTCTGTATCTTCTTGTCTTTTGTTGTAATTTGAGATATTTCCTTAAGTATTCCCTCTAAGCTTCGTGAATATTTCAGTCAATTTTCATATATTTGAATTTTTAAAATATTTTTTATTTAATATATTACCTGAGAATTTCAATTTTGCTGATTTTTAAATACATTATCTGAATACTTCAATTTTGCTCATATTAAGGTAACTATGAATTCATGCCCTTGTCTTAATGTTTACCAATTTAATTAGAGTCTAGGTAATTTTTTTATATAGCCTTACCATAAAATACACTCATATGTAATACTTGGCCATGTATATTTTGCACCTAACACGAAAATTATTGATTTTTCATTAATTTCATTAATAAATTTTAAAACTTTATATAGGGTAAGTTATTTTTATTGAAAGGAGCAATTTATCACTTAAGTACATGGTCATCATTTTATCAGAAATGATGAGTCTACAGATAGGTTATGGAGACCCTGGAAAAACTATAAGCCATATAATCACTGTTCTACATATTGCTTTTCTTCTCTCTTAACCCTAACATCTAACCCAGGGAACCCTTTCACCATTGCCATCACAATACAGGGAGAGACATATGCCCATGTGAAAATGTCCATGTAGCATTTCTTTCAGGCAAAATACAAATAAAAATAATTTTCTTTTTGTTTTTAAAAGTAAATATGAGGGAGTGCTGTTTCTGTAATGGCAAAATCAATGTCTACCAACAGATGAGTGCATAAGTTAAATGTCTAATATTATTTGATCATAAAAAAATAAAGTGCTGATATACAAATGACGTTTGAGCACATTATTCTAGATGAAGGAAAGCTGTCATGAAAATACCACATATTGTATGATTTCATTCATATGAAATGTGTAGAAAAGGCAAACATAGAGACGGAGAGTCAGTCAGTGGTTGAGAGGGCTGCAGGGCAGAGAGGAAACTGTGGCTGACTGCTAATGGGTGCAGGGTCTGTTTGGAGTGTGATGAAAGTATTCGAAAATTAGACTGTAACAATGGTTACACAACTTTGTGAATATACTAAAAATTACTGAAGTGTAAACCTTAGGTGAATTTTATGGTACATGAATTATTTCTCAATAAAGCTTTATTTAAAAGATTTATTTATTTATTTATTTTGGGGGGAGGGACAGATGAGAGGGGAGAGAGAATCCCAAGTGGACTCCATGCTGAGCTCCAAGCTGAGGTGGGGCTCGATTCCTGAGATTATGACTTGAGCAGAAACTAGGAATCGGAGGTTGAACCAACTGTGCCAGCCAGGCACACCACTCAAAAAAGCTTCTTACAAAGTAAATGTGTTTATTACAGAAAATTAAAAAAAGTTACACAGTTTGAAAAAAAAAAAAGGAGTCCCTTACATAGGTCCTTATGCAATATAGCACTGTTAACATGTTCATGTATTTATATCTTTCTTTTTGTTCATTTTACTCATGTTCACATTGTTAATTTCGTATTCTAATTTTACAGATTAAATACTAAACTTTTTTCCAACTGAGGGATGTTGGTTAATAGAATATATTGGCTTACTACTCCATGAATTAAACATTTTGTCATTTGACCAACCAATTCAATAGTGTTGGGCATTTGGTACTTGACTTTCTGTACTAATTATAGAAGATACCCTAGAACTCCAGGGTGTCTAAGAAATTCATATGATAGTGTTCTTTGGAAATTCATTATGCGAATTCAAGAGTTATTTGACACTGAAATTAATTAAATAGATTTGGCTAACCCTTTCTATGGTAAATTTCTCCATTTGTTTAGACTCCAGTTTTTACAGTTATTTCTAGACAACAGTTTCTTCTCATTCCACACTTTATAAGTACTTATCAAGTTTATACAAAACTATTCTATCACATAAATGTTATTCTTAGTTCTCTCAGCAATCTTTCTTTTTTAGTTATCAAGACATTTTAGTATAGTGAAGACTAATCATACATATGGACACACACAAAAATGCTACAGTAATCAAGACAGTGTGATATTGACAAAATAAAAGAAAAAGAGATCAATGAAACAGAATAGAGAACTAGAAATAGACCCAAACAAATATATTTAGCTGATGTTTGACAAATGAAGAAAGACAATCAAACGAAGAAATTAAGTATTTTTTTAATAAATGGAACAATTAGCATGTAGTTAAAACAACAACACATCTAGTTGCAAAAACATGAACCTGGACACCTACCTTACACTTCCACAAAAATTAACTCAAAATGGGTTATAGATCCAAATATAAAATGTAAAATTATAAAACATCTAGATGATAACATAGGAGAAAATCTAGATGACCTTGGGTTTCACGATGAATTTTTTAGATACAACACAAAGAGCATGGTCCATGAAAGAAAAAATTAATAAGTTGGACTTCATTGAAATTAAAACTCCTGCACTACGAAAGATATTATTAAGAGAATGAAAAGACAAACTGCAGACTTAGGGAAAATATTTATAAAACACATCTGATTAAAAAAAAAAAAAACTTGTATCCTAAATATAGAGAACTTAAAACTCAACATTAAAAAAACAACCCAATGAAATAGTAGACAGAAAACCTAAATGGGCACCTCAACAAAGATACACAGATAGCAAATAAACACATTAAAAGATGCTCAACATTATATGCCATTAGGGAATAATTAAAATTAAAATTAAATATCACCACACACCTCTCAGAATGACTAATTCTAAAACATGAACAAAACCAAATACTGGTAAGAATATGGAGCAACAGGACATCTCATTGTTGCTGGTGGGAATGTAAAATGGTACATCTACTTTGTTTTGAATTCTACAGAAACAACCACATTTCTTTTTGTTTTATTTCTCTTATGATGAAGTTTCAGCCAGTCTTTCAAGTTTTGAAAATCATTAATAATAAGTTAATCACAGCCTTTTTAAATCTTTTGCTTCCTGCAGACAGTTTTTGTTTTGTTCTGCTGCTGCCCTGAAAGCACCTGCAATTAGCTACAAGCCAAAATTCTTCACCTTTAACAAAGAACTGTGCCAGAAATCAATGGAAAAGGACTATGCAAGGTAATTTTTCGTGCAATTTACTCAGCATCTCTGGTTCTCAGTTTCTTCATCTATAAAGTGGGAACAGCAAAGACACCTACCTCATAGGGTACACTTCTGATAGCAGTGTTTAAAAAGCTCTAGACCCATTTCAACAAACTGAGTCAGAATTTCTAGAATTCCAAGTAAGGAACAGATAAGTCCATGAGAGGCTAACCCAAGCTCATGGCTTGTGGGAGTTGTTTTAGGTTTTCTTTTTCATTTTTCCAGCTTTACTGAGATATAATTGACAAAATGGCATATATTTAAATTATACATTGTGATGTGATATTCATATACATTGTGAAACGATTACCACAATAAAGTTAATTAACATACCCATCACCTCATAAAGTTACATATTTTGTGTGTATATAATGAGAATGCTTAAGATCTACACTCTTAGCAAATTTAAAGTATACAATACAGAATTTTGAAAAGATGATGGAGGAGTAGGGGACCCCATTCCAACTGGTCCCCAGATTTGAGCTGGATATCTACCAGACCACTCTGAGCAGCCACAAAACCAGCCTGAGATGTAAGATCTGGATCTCTACAAACAGAATATCACAGGCGGTTGGTTTCAAGGTACAAAAATGGGGAGCCGTGATTCCACGAGCAGATATCAGAGGATAAACGGCAGCGGGAGGGAGGCTGGCCATGGGGATCCTACACCACTGGTGAGTGACAGCCTCCCACGCTGGGGACCCGGCACACACTCTCAGACTGGTAGCAGTGGGGCAAGGACTTTAGGGCAGCCCCCAAGACAGAAACCCAGAGCGGTGGGGTTGCACATGCGAACTGGGGGTGGCTGGCGGTTTTAGAAGCACAAAGGGCTGAGACATGCCCCAACCTGGAGGCAAGGACTGGGAGCCCTGCTGAGGGGCGCACAACCCAGGACGCTGCAGTTTATAGCAACATGGACAGAAATGGAGATACTGTGGCCTGGAGAGCTCACTGAAGCACAGACTGCGATCTCTCTGCTCTGAGGCAGAGGGTTGGAAACTGTCTCTTTGCTCTGACTCTCTGAAGAGACGTGAAAAGCTGCCAGAGAACAAAAGCCCCCCAAAAAACAGTTTTCACTGAGCCCATACAATGCCACGGGGGGTAGGGCAACTCTGCCCAAGCAGGGCTGCCTGAGTTACAGCACAGCAGGCCCCTCCCCCAGAAGACAGCCTGGGAAAACAAAAGGCCAGCAACCCTAAGGTCTCTTGAAAACAGATGCATCCTGCTTGGGTTGTGGTTAATAATTCGGACTGTATACAATCCCTCAACCACCCATCAACAGAATGACTAGGAGGAGGAACCCCCAAAATACGAAAGACTCAGAGATTATGACTTATGCCAAGATTTACAAATGGATGTAGATATAACCAAGACATCAGAGATGGAATTCAGGTTAGCAATTGTGAAGACAATCAATTAATGGCAACATAGATTCTCTAAGGGCAGAATTGAAAGATGAATTGGCAGAACTTAAAAATACTATCAATGAGATCCAATCGAATCTAGATAACCTAACAGCTAGGGTAAGTGAGGCAGAAGAACGAATTAGTGACTTGGAAGACAATTTAATAGATAAAAAGGGAAAAGAGGAGGCCAGGGAAAAACAACTCAGAATCCATGAAAATAGAATCAGAGAAATAAGTGACACCATGAAGCATTCCAATGTCAGAATTATTGGGCCAACCAGGAAATCAAAGAAGAACTTAAACAATTCATGGAAACCAATGAGAACAAAAACACATCAGTCCAAAACCTATGGGATACTGCAATGGCAGTCCTAAGGGGGAAATACATAGCCATCCAAGCCTCACTCAAAAAAACAGAAAAATCCCGAATTCACCAACTAACTCTACACCTTAAAGAACTACAGAAAAAGCAACAAATGATGCCTAAGCCACACATTAGTAGAGAAATAATTAAGATTAGAGCAGAGATCAATGAATTAGAAACCAGAAACACAGTAGATCAGATCAATGGAACTAGAAGCTGCTTCTCTGAAAGAATTAATAAGCTTGATAAACCACTGGCCAGACTTACCCAAAGGAAAAAAGAAAGGACCCAAATTAATAAAATTATGAATGAAAGGGTAGAGATCACGACTAACACCAAGGAAATAGAAACAATTATTATAAATTATTATCAACAACTATATGCCAATAAACTGAGCAAGCTGGATTAAATGGAGGCCTTCCTGGAAACTATAAGCTGCCAAGACTGAAACAGGGAGAAATTGACAACCTGAATAGGCCAATAACCAGTAATGAGATTGAAACAGTGATCAAAAACCTCCCAAAAAAACAAGAGTCTAGTGCCTGAATAATTCCCTGGGGAATTCTACCAAACCTTCAAAGAAGAAATAATACCTATTCTCCTGAAGCTGTTTCAAAATAGAAGGAAAGTTTCCAGACTCATTCTATGAGGCCAGCATTACCTTAATCCCCAAACCAGGCAAAGACCCCATCAAAAAGGAGAATTTCAGACCAATATCCCTGATGAATATGAATTCCAAAATCCTCAACAAAATCCTAGCTAATAGGATCCAACAATACGTTAAAAGGATCATCCACCCCGACCAAGTGAGATTTATCTCCGTGATGCAAGAGTGGTTCAAATTTCGCAAATCAATCAATGTGATAGAACACATTAATAAGAGGAGAGAGAAGAACCATATGGTCCTCTCAATTGATGCAGAAAAAGCATTTGACAAAATACAGCATCCTTTCCTGATTAAAACTCTTCAGAGTATAGGGATAGAGGGAACATTCCTCAATTTCATAAAATCCATCTATGAAAAATCTACAGTGAATATTATCCTCAATGGGGAAAAGCTGAGAGGCTTTCCCTTAAGATCAGGAACATGTCAAGGATGCCCACTCTCACCACTATTGTTCAACATAGTACTAGAAGTCCAAGCAACAGCAATCAGACAACAAAAAGAAATAAAAGGTATTCAAATTAGCAAAGAAGTCAAACTCTCTTTTCGCAGATGACATGTTACTTTATGTGGAAACCCCAAAAGACTCCACCCCCAAATTACTAGAACTCATACAGCAATTCAGTAATGTGGCAGGATACAAAATCAATGCACAGAAATCAGTTGTTTTCTTATACACTAACAATGCAACTGTAGAAAGAGAAATTAGAGAAATGATTCCATTTACAATAGCACCAAAAACCATAAGATACCTCGGAATAAACCAAAACAAAGAGGTAAAGGATCTATATTCTAATAACTACAGAACACTCATGAAAGAAATTGAAGACACAAAAAGATGGAAAAACATTCCATGCTCATGGATCAGGAGAATAAACATTGTTAAAATGTCTATGCTACCCAGAGCAATCTATACCTTCAATGTCATCCCGATCAAAATTCTAATGACATTTTTCAAAGTGTTGGAACAAATAATCCTAAAATTTGTATGGAATCAGAAAAGACCCCAAATCGCCAAGCAAATGTTGAAAAAGAAATACAAAGTGGGGGGCATCACGTTGCCCAATTTCAAGCTATATTACAAAGCTGTGATCACCAAGACAGCATGGTACTGTCACAAAAACAGACACATAGACCAATGGAAGAGAATAGAGAGCCCAGATAGGGCCCCTCAACTCTATGGTCAAATAATCTTCAACAAAGCAGGAAAAAACATGCAATGGAAAAAAGTCTCTTCAATAAATGGTGCTGGGAAAATTGGACAGCCACATGCAGAAGAATGAAACTCGACCATTCTCTAACACCATACACAAAGATAAACTCAAAGTGGATGAAAGACCTCAATGTGAGACAGGATTCCATCAAAATCCTAGAGGAGAACATAGGCAGTAACCTGTTTGACATCAGCCACAGCAACTTCTTTCAAGATACATCTCCAAAGGCAAGTGAAACAAAAGCAAAAATGAACTTTTAGGACTTCATCAAGAAAGAAAGCTTCTGCACAGCAAAGGAAACAGTCAACAAAACAAAGAGGCAACCCACGGAATGGGAGAAGATACTTGCAAATGACACTACAGACAAAGGGCTGATATCCAAGACCTATAAAGAAATTCTCAAACTCAACACTCAAAAAACAAATAACCCAGTCCAAAAATAGGCAGAAGACATGAACAGACACTTCTCCAAAGAAGATATACAAATGGCTAACAGACACATGAAAAAATGTTCATCATCATTAGCCATCAGGGAAATTCGAATCAAAACCACACTGAGATACCACCTTACACCAGTTAGAATGGCAAAAGTTGACAAGGCAATAAACAACAAATGTTGGACAGGTTGTGGAGAAAGGGGAACCCTCTTACACTGTTGGTGGGAATGCAAGCTGGTGCAGACACTCTAGAAAACAGTATGGAGGTTCCTCAAGATTTTAAAAATAGAGCTACCCTATGACCCAGCAATTGCACTCCTGGGTATTTACCCCAAAGACACAGATGTAGTGAAAAGAAGGGCCATATGCACCCCAATGTTCATAGCACCAATGTCGACAATAGCCAAACTGTGGAAAGAGCCAAGATGCTCTTCAACAGATGAATGGATGAAGATGTGGTCCATATATACAGTGGACTATTACTCAGCCATCAGAAAGGATGAATACCCAACTTTTACATCAACATGGATGGGACTGGAGGAGATTATGCTAAGTGAAATAAGTCAAGCAGAGCCAGTCAATTATCATACGGTTTCACTTATTTGTGGAACATGAGGAATAGCACGGAGGACATTAGGAGAAGGAAAGGAAAATGAAGGGCGGGAAATCGGAGGGAGAGATGAACCATGAGAGACTATGGACTCTGAGAAACAAACAGAGTTTTAGAGGGGAGCGGTGGGGGGATGGGTTAGCCCGGTGATGGGTATAAAGGAGGGCATGTACTGCATGGAATACTGGGTGTTATACGAAAACAATGGATCGTGGATCACCACATCAAAAACTAATGATGTATTGTATGGTGATGTCTGCTACTTACTCTCGGATGATTTAGGAAAAAAAGTGGAAATTATGGAGACAGAGAAGGAAAAAGGGAAGGGGAGTGGAGAAGGAATAAAAACAATGCAACCACCGAATATTTACATTAGTTCTAGCTCAAAAATACACAGGTATTCATTGTACAATGGTTTCAACTTTTCTATAAAGATAATTCCAGATGATCACATTGAAATTGAGTGCTCCATAATCTTATCCAAAGTTACTAAATTTTATGTTATTTTAGATCAACAATTTTAATACACTAGCTTTAGTTTATACCAGCCTGCTTTAAAATTTCAAACTTCGAAACACTGGTTTACTATAGGTAAACACACTTAGAAACATTTGCAGTTGTGAACATGATTGAAGAGAAAAAGATTGTCAACAAAGGAAATAAATATTCTGCATAATAAAGTTTAAAAAAAAAATCTGCCATTAGTCAGCTATGAACTTGTGGACAATTTACTCAGCATCTCTGGTTCTCAGTTTCTTCATCTATAAAGTGGGAACAGTAGATACCTACCTCATAGGGTTGTGATTAAATTAGATAATCCATGAAGATTAAATTAGATAATCCATGTTAAGTGCATAGCAATATCTGACACATAGTAAACACTTAAATAATGATAGCCTATGACAGAAAAAAAAATCTCTGGACAAAAGTCATCCTTCTGCATTCTGCATTTTTTAGAATAATCTGTAATAACATCCACCCCACCCCCTATTCTTTTTCTTAATGTAGGCATTTATTGCAATAAACTTCCTTCTTGCAACGCCTTTGCTTCATCCCCTAAGTTTTGGGTGTTGTGCTTCCACGGCAATGGCTGTTGGTTACCTTAATGCCAAAATCTGCCCTTGCCCTCTGCTGCTGCTGAGGTCCATGCCAACAAACACTAGGAAGACTTCTGCTATGAAAGCTTCAGGGAATCTGACTTCCATGGGGCCTGTTGAGGCCCTTAGTGGCAAAGGTTGCAGGGGCTCTATGCAGAGTAGGCCACTGGCAACTGCGATGACACCTGCTACATGGCTGATCCTGATAGTTCCTGCCCTTCTTCATTGCTCCTCACTGTCTGCAGTCATCTCAGCCAAGCCAGTCTCCCCAGCAATCTTTTTTGTGCAGTTATTCTGGCTTTTGCTCCACCATATTGCTGTAGATTCTTAATTGTTCTTGTATTGTTTTCCTGATTTCATAAAATTGTTTATCTGTTTTCTTGTAGTTCTCTGAGCACTTTTAGGACAACTGTTTTGATTTTTTTGTCACATAATTCATGGATCTAAATTTCTATAGAGTCACTTACTCAAAGTTTACTGCTTTCCTTTAGTAACATCACGTTTCCCTGTTTCTTCCTGATCCCTTCCCTGTAGCCTTGAATATGTGTCTGTTGGGTAGAAGCTAGATGTGAGCAGTGGAAGGAACTCCCTGAGGAAGAGTCCCAAGTCCTTGAGGGAGGAATGATAGAGACATGAGCTGAAGGCAAGGACGGTCATAAATAAACTACACATTAAAAGCCTGGGGGCACAACATCCTGAACTTATGGCTTCCAAGACTACAAATCTTGAAAGTGTCTGATAGATCAAGAGCCACAGGTGTAGAGCATGCCCTCTCCTCTTCCACCTCTGCCCCAGGGTAACCCCTAGACGCCTTATAATGCATTTGCGTTGTTGGTACATTGCCCCCCCCAACCATGGAGAAAGGCTGCCATAACAGTTTGGGTACAAACCTTATAGGGTCAAAAAGTCCCCTCCCAACCTGTGGGAGGAGTTTCCCAAATTATTGGAGGCTGCCCCGATTAGAGACCACCCTACTGTACTTTACAGCTCCTCCCAGCCAAGAGACACCCAATAAAATCCAATCCCAAAACAAGCTAGGGGCCAGTTCCACCTTGCAGAACCTGCCTGCTATCCCACCTTGAGAATGTACTTTCACTCTAATAAAGTCTAATCTAGTGATGCAGGACACCAAGTGCAGAAGCATGTAGTGGCTCTGGGCTGAAGGGTGTGTGGTATCTTGCTGGGTCGGGCATCTGGTGTCCACAACACGGACAGCTGCATGATCTTTGGTGAGAGCTGTAGGGGTCTTACATTAGATGCACAGGCTGTTGGGGTCTTCAGCAATGCCTTCAGGTCCAGCAGCTAGAGATCAGAGCAGGCTGCAATGGTGGCCAGAACTGGTTCTAGGCATACTCTTGGCTATTGGGGCTGGCTGCTGATACCTGCATGGTGGCAGTGGCCAGTGTCAACAGTGAGGGCTGGGGCCAACTGCAAGCACACAAGCAGCTGCTGGGACACAGGCTGCCCATGTGTACTTGAGTTAGAGCCAGTAGTGTGCAGGCCTGGGTAGAGGGGCTAGAGGCAGGCCTATGCAGCAGTGAAGGCCAGTGACAGTAGTAAGGGATCCAAGCCCACAAGCAGCTGTGGGCTGCTTGGCTCTCTCCACTCATAATTGGGTGACTATAGAGGCTAACTTCCAGCCTGTGCACAGTGGTGGGGGCCAGCTGTTGGAGCATAGCAAGCAAATTGCAAATGCACAGCTGCCGAGGCTGGGGCTTGTCTTTAGATATGGATCCTAGGCTCCAGAAGAGGGTGGGAGGGGGGGAAGTAAAAAAGGACTCAGGCAGCTAGCTTCTGCTAATGCAAAAACCTATGACCTGAAAATGTTACCAGTGAAATCTACAGAGGGTCCCCAGCACTGTACTGGCTTTTGGTTTCCTCAGTGGCAAAAGCTTCCAGGGACCTCTGCAGAGCAGATTATTGGGGTCCATGAGGAAGTCATCAGTGATGAAAACTGAGGGATCTGTAGCATCCACAAGGTCTGTTGCAGTCCTCAGCAATGAGCTGTTGTGATTCCCTGCAGAGCAGACCACTGGGAGCCATGATCATTCCTACCACCTGGCTGATTTTGGTAGTGTGAAAGAAGATTCCAAAGGGAAGTAATCATCACAAAGACAGTCATGTAAAATAGGGGAGAAGGAAATAAAGCAAGGCCTATGCATGTTTCATGGTTCAATTTCTGGAATACCATGGACTTTAAAATTTGTCAATTGCGATTTGTCAATTGCATCTGGACCACTTTCTGGAACACATCCTTCTACTTTGGATTGCAATGAACACAACATAGCATCTAACTAACTAAATAGCTGATCTTATATTAGGTAGCCAGTTTAACTGGGTCAGTATCCATCATAATTCCTTCAAAACAAGTTATGTAAACTTGTATTTTTTTTGCTTTTATAAATCTACACTCCGCTTGAAATTTGGGTCATACCTTCAATTTCACTCCACTGAAAATGTAATCTATAAGACCCCAAATAAATGGTTTTGGTGGCTTTACAGCCTCTTCTTGGTAGACAATAGCCTCTACCTGACTTACTCTTAGCCATCTCTAGACATCTCAGCTTTGCTAATCTCTGGGTGGGGGAAAAAGAAGCAGATCCTTCATGCAGTACCCCCAAATGCTGGGGAAGCCAGTTGCTCACTTCACTCTTCTCTTCCCTTGGGGGAAACTCTTGGCTCTAAGCAGTACCTATCTGGAGGTTGGAATGATGCAGGCAAAATAAAACTGTTCTTCCTACCCTTTTGTGTGGTTATTTAGGATTTTTGCTCCACTGTGTTGCTGAACATTGTTTAGTGGATATTTGAGTACCCCCAGAGCTATTTTTGTTGCACAGAGTGGTCTAGTTGTTCTTTGTTGGGAGATGGAGGCTGGGTTCTTCTATTCCACCATCTTAGTGACATTCTGTAAGTTCCTAATTGGACTCTTGAGCCCCTCCAGGTCTATTTTCATGTATGAAGAGCTGTCTAATTCTTGGGGTTTTTTTTGGGGGGGGCACAAAGATTAGTATCTTCTATGCCATCATCTTACTGATGTCACCCTGAAGTTTGACTTCTCATCACATGACTTGGACAATTTTTTATTCCTCCCTCTTCCACATGAAAGGAACTTTTGATTATATCAGACCTATATAGATAATCCAAGATAAGCTCACTATTTTATAGTCAGTTGATTAGTAACCTTCATTCCATCTGAAATCGTAATTGCCCTTTCTCATGTAAGGCAACAGATTCACAGATTTCAAAGATTAGGATATAAGTATCTTTTGGGGAGAGTGAGGCATTATTCTTACTACCATAACAGTTCTTGGCTTCACTTTTAGCTTATGAGGCTTTTAAATGTTCAAACTGAGATTTTTTTTTTTAAATGAAAACATCCAGCAAAGCAACTCTGTGAAGGTCAATATGGTAAATTACTTTTCCTTTTATAAATAATTAAGCCCAATCTAATGAGGCCACTCTTATTTTGTGATCAAGAATAATCTTACTTTGGGGCACCTCGGTGGCTAGTCAGTTGAACTTCTGACTCTTGGTTTCAACCCAGGTAATGATCTCATGGGTCATGAGATCAAGCCCCACATCAGGCTCTGCACTCACAGGGAGTCTGCTTGAAGATTCTCTCCCTCAGCCCCTCCCCACAATTGCTCTCTCTCTCAAATAAATAAATAAATCTTTAAAAGAAGAAGAAGAATCTTTTTTTGAGATTCCTTTGACCAAAATAGAGGTTACTCTCCAGAAAAATTTTGTGTTTCATCAGTAAACTATGCACCATCTATAGCACACCCTTCTGGGTTATCAGATTCTAGCCCTATCTTTTAAGATATTTCGCACTTCCTTCTAAGTTGCAGGTAATTGATGGATATGTTAATTGTCTTACCTGGTAGAGATTCAGTTGACTTCCATCAGTTTTGGTACCTACTGGTAAATTGAACTCAATCTAATTACTTTGTCCAAATTGTCAATCCCTGACAAAGTCACAATTTTATCAAGTTTCTCTAATACTGCCTACAATTCCCCAAACTTACTTTTCCAATATTTCTCTCTCCTGTCTGACTTGGTATAAAAGAGAAGTAAGACATGACTGCCCAGATCACTGTCATGACTCTGGGTTGCCTTGCGGCTGGCCCTTTTCCTCAGGATCTGAAGAAATTCTGCAAGCTGAAGCACAGCTACTTGATATAAATCTTGAAGGATTCACCACTGCAACAGACCATGTATGGGCCAGAATTCTTCTTGGACAAGCTGTTGTCTAGACCATAAAGAAGTCTGGCAAAATACTAGGGTCACACAAGCAAGAAGTAACCAAGACTGTGGTCAACATAACCAAGAACACAATTTCCTAACTAAAAAGCTTCAAGAACTCAACTAGTAGTGCTGAATAACTTCTAACAACCTCTTAGAGTCTGCTAGACTGGTTAATCTTAAGGTTTAATACCAGACACTTTATTCTAAAATAGTCTTACATCAAATTTTTCAATTTAATTTTAGGCCTCTCTCTTATAAGATGCCTGATTTCTAGGACAAAGGTTCTCAACTTTGAACCACCCATCAGATATTAGAACTAGTTTTACAGAAAAAAACACCAATAAGAATCCTCTAGAGACTATTTCTTACATGCTGCTTCATCTCATTCAGGAAGTTTATGATCAATTCAGCATTGTTCATAATATCTGTTCAATTAATATTTGTCTTAAACAAAAGAAAGGGCTAAAACATTAAATTCTATCATGAACTCAATAGAACTCCCAGATGACTTGCTTGTTTACATGCCTCTATAAAACTCCAGATCCCTTCTTTTTGAGACATTCTTCATTAATAATTGTTTCCTTAATACTATAGCCTAAATAAAATTATCTTCTTAACTGTTTGTTACACTTTGACTCTTACAATGTAAACTCTTTATAGTGTACTTTTTCACCAGGGCATTATTATGTAATAATATAAATATGAAATTGATGATGATGGAAATAATGATAATGAGATGATGATGATGACAATGATGACAATGGTATCTAACACCTATAATTATGCTTATTCTGTTCCAAACCCTATTTTCAGCAATGATTTAACCTTCATTAGATGTCCATGAAGTAGATATTATTAATATCTCCATATAACCAATAAGAAAACCCAAGAACAAAGATGTTGGGGAACTAGCTCAAAGTCAGAGAGCTACTAAATTATAGAGCAAGGTTTCAAACACACGCGGACTTGTTCCAAGGTCTGTGTCCTTAAGACTTACATCAACCACCTTACTATTAAGCTTCTAAAGATAACCTTTCTTCATCTAGAAGTCTCCTCCCATGTGATTCTGCTTCTTTGGATCCCTGTTATGATTATCTTTACCTTTCTTAAGGTGTTGTTATACAATTGCCTAAATACTCTATTCACTGCGATTGTTTATAAGGGCACATTGATATGTATTTTGTCCTCCAAACAAAATCCTTCATGATGTTATCTATTTTTTCTTAACATCCACTTTCATGATGTATTTTTATTTCTGTTACATTTAATTTGAAAAGGAAAGTATAGGGGTACTTCGGTGGATCAGTCAGTTAAGCAACTGACTCTCAATCTCAGCTCAGGTCTCGATCTCAGGGTTGTGAGTTTAAGCCCTACATTGGACTCCATGCTAGGCATGGAGGCTACTTTTAAAAAAATGAATTTTAATTCATTTTTTTAAAAATGAAAAAAGAGCATAATTATTATGAATTGTCTCTAGAGCCTAGTACCTTGGTTTGAATACTTGTTCCAATACTTACCAGCTTTGTGTCACCTTGGGCATATTACTTAATAGGCCCTGGCTCCATCCTCTGTAAATAGGCAAGATAATGGGGTCCAGTTCCTAGAGTAGATGCTATACTGAGGGAGGCAATGAATATAAATCACTTAGTGCAGCATTTGGAACATAAAAAGTGCTTGATCACCATAATTACTTTTTTAAACTCTACATTTCACTATAAACACTTCAAGGTTAGTGATCAGTTTATATTCCTCTCTATATTCCATTTTTAAGACATGAATTTAAACTTACTTTATGGTCAATATTTTTTATAAAAAATAAATAATTTAGATCCATTTGACTGACAGTATGAGCCAATTTTTTATAATTCTTAAATATTATATTGTTTCTACTATTTTCCATATGTTCACATTACCTCATGCAACAGCCTGATGTTTATTACTCATTTAATTACTTGGAAAAACCTCAGGTTTTTCTGAAAACTTGATGATTTCAATGCACAACCTTTTTTAGATTTTAGATAGAGATATACTGTTTATATATGTATAAATATATATAATCCTGGTCCAAGCATAGTGATTCCTGCTCTCTGTACTTCATAGGTTTGTTATCATAATGGAATTTGATAATGCATATGAAAATACTTTATAAAGTACTATATGTAAAATTTAATGTATTACTGATATTTAAATAATTAACATGTAAGGATGAGGATGAGAATGAGGTAAAATGGAATTGATCTACATCTGGATACCTTCTTCACATGGATGCTTAATATCCCAAATATTCACAAAATTGGAATATTCTTCACAACTAAGCAATTCATGTACCTAGTTTAAACTACAAAATGTGCAGCAAAAAATAGCTCTTCTCAATCTACCCTTACCTAATTCCAAGTTCTATAAATGTCTTTCAAATTTATTAGCTCTTTTTACTTCTTTTTTTTAAGATTTTATTTATTTATTCACCAGAGAGAGAGAGAGCACACAATCAGGGAGAGGGGCAGGCAGAGGAAGAAGTAGGCTCCCGGCTGAGCAAGGAGCCTCATGCAGGACTCAACTGACTGAGTCACCCAGGCATTCCTTTACTTCCTTATTTCTAAAAATCATGTTTTCCCTTCTACTTTGATTTTTACCTTTGAGTCAGTATCTTCTGTGGAAGAGAGTTTAGCTCTCTCCTTTGACTTCCCCCAACTCTGACATAGTCACACATCCCCATCTCCCAGTGAATCTATAGGATTTTGATTGAATCAATATTTGGCATTTTCATTATAAATGGTATATATATATTGTTTATAGCTCAGCCACAGAGTGATCTTATTATATTTCTTTACTTTTATCTGGAGTTAATAATTACCTTTTCCTTTAATATTCTATGTGCCTGTCATTGACTTACTCCAGCCATGGAACTAAACTCTAAGTCTTAATAAAGTTAAACACAAGGGGCACCTGGGTGGCTCAGTTGTTAAGCATCTGCCTTTGGCTCGAGTCATGATCCCAGGGTCCTGGGATAGAGCCCCACATTGGGCTCCCTGCTCGGTGGGAAGCCTGCTTCTCCCTCTCCCACTCCCCCTGCTTGTGTTCCCTCTCTCGCTGTGTCTCTCTCTGCCTCTCTCTCTCTTCAATTTCATTCTCAAATAAATAAATAAAATCTTTAAAAAAAATAAAGTTAAACACAATAGTCAGTATAGCAGGTTTTGTTTTTGTTGTTCAAATATCCATCCTGGAACCAGTGGTCCTGCAATTCCATTCTAGATTGTTGTTCTCCAGGCATGCTATAATAGATGTATTTTAGGCCTTTGCTTCACTTTCATCCTAGAAATTCTCTTCATCTTGCCCCTGACTGGATCCATATTTTTCCTCTTTTCCTTCAACTTTTTTTTAATTATGTTATGATCCATATTTTCTGAAGCTCAAGTTTTCCTTCCTCTTGGTTTATTCCCTCATTCACATATTGTAGAAGCTCCTAGAATAAAGGCTTACATTTGAGGGATCTGGAGATTTTATATGGATGAATATGCCAACTGGTATATAGTAGTCTGTGTCCAAACAGGAGATAAAAACTACACATAAATTAAACAGGAGAAGTTAAATATATAAAATTCAGGGGGCGCCTGCGTGGCTCAGTTGGTTAAGCGCCTGCCTTCAGATCAGGTCATGATCCCAGAGTCCTGGGATCAAGCCTGGCATTGGGCTCCCTACCCAGTGGGGAGTCTGCTTCTCTCTGCCCCTCTGCCCTTCAGCCCTTCTCCCTGCTTGTGCTCTCTCTCTCAAATAAACAAAATCTTTATATACATATATATATAGCATATATATATACATATATATATATAAAATTCTTAGAAAAGAAAATATAAGAAAACTCTATGTGATAGCATGTGAATGAAGGAGAATGCCTAAGAAGGACAAATTTAAAAGGGTTTGGAACTTCTTAGAGAATATGCAGTTCAACACAGCAGATAGCTGTTTGTGGATTTGGCCAGGCTGGTCTTGGTCTGTAGTCATGAGGCAAGCAACTGATAACCTGTCAGCATGAGGTAGGGAACAAGTAATCAGCAACTGGTAGTATAGCAATGCAAAGAAGGGCGATATGTTTTTTCAATAGCCCCATATTGTCTGTTTGCTTTTTACTGGAATTTCTGTTAAGATACTGAACTCCTAGACTGATTCTCCAATTTTCTTATTATTTCTCTCTCATAGTCCAATGGATTTTGTTGCTGTAGTTATGTTTTCTTGACTTCCCTTGCTCCATAAACTCCATGAAGTTAGACATTGTCATTTCTTTTGTTCATGGATGTATTCCCATTGCTAAGAACACAGTCTGTGCCATAATAAGAGTTCAATAAATATTTGTTGAATAATTGTTTAGTGTATACTGAATCTCATATTTTTGGTTTTTCCATTGTTATACATTGATCCTGGGGTCCTGGGATCAAGTCCCTCATCAGGCTCCCTGCTCAGCAGGAAGTCTGCTTCTCCCTCTCGCACTCCTGCTGCTTGTGTTCCAGCTCTCGCTATCTCTCTCTCTCTGTCAAATAAATAAATAAAATATTTTAAAGAAAAGATGACTATGACAAATAAGACTAAGTTCTCTGTGAACTAGAAAGTGGGGCCTCTAAATATGTCAGTGCCTTGATCGTAGACTTCCCAACTTCCAGAACTGTAAGAAATAAATTTCTGTTGTTTACAAACCACCCAGTCTATGGTATTTTTGGTATAGCAGACAAATAGACTAAGACATATATTATGCCTTGGAAATCAAGTGTGATTCCCAGAGTGTCTGGAAGAATGGGTAAATACAGGCTTCCTTCAAAAAGAAAGGGAGTACAGTTGGGGAAGCAGGTTTCTTTCAACAGAGGATGAGTTAAGTTTTGGGCAAGGTGAATTTGAGGCCCTTTGGATCATCCAAGTGCATATGTCTAAAAGTTGGATAAAAATACGGAGAAAAACTATGAACTAGAGACACCCAGTGAAGCCTCATTTGCATAGAGACAAGAACATCACCTCCTTTGGGAAATTATGTTGGGCCTCTTTAAGTAGATATAAATATTTTCTTTTCTCCTCTCCTATTTAACTTATTTATGTGTCTGTCAGTAAAGACATCACATGATGTAATTATTTGTTTCTATATCATTAAATTTAGAATTTCTAATGCAAATAGAATATTTTTTTCTGTAGTTTCTGTTATTTTGTATGTGTGTTTAAGTTATCTCATGTAATAGTAACTTGAATGAAAGACTATAATTGCAAACAATCTAATTTTCCATAGGTTGCTTAATATGCAACTTATTTGAATAGCATGAGCAATATTCCCTTGAGAAACTTGTAGGATCTATCCTTATTCCAGTGATCGAAACTGTTATTTAGCATAATTTTACCTTCAAGTTTGTTTACTATTAGAAAAAGATAATCATTATAAATTTACAATTAAATAGTGGTATCATTTCAATATTTTAAGTAAATAATAGTATCATTTTTCACAGTTCAGGATAGTAAATAGAAACCATAGAAACAGTATTGATATCATAGATTATTTCTGTATTAGTTTCCTATTGTTGCTATAAGAAATTACCATAGACTTAGTGACTCAAAACAACTTATATATGTTATCATACAATTCTAGAGCTCAGATATCCCAAACTATGCTCATGGAGCAGAAATGAAAGGTAGGGCGGTGGAGCAAGATGGCGGAGGAGTAGGAGACCTGGATTTCATCTGGTCCCAGGAATTCAGCTGGATAGGGATCAAACCATTCTGAACACCTACGAACTCAACAGGAGATCGAAGAAAAGAATAGCAACAACTCTCTGAACAGAAAAGCGACCACTTTCTGGAAGGTAGGACGTGCGGAGAAATGAATCCAAGGCAATATTCGGGAAGATAGACAGCAGGGGAGGGGGCCTCCATCGGATGCTTCTGGCAAGTGATAGAGCAGTGGAGCACAAAATCAGAACTTTTAGAAGTCTGCTCTGCTGAGGGACGTTGCTCCAGTGGCTAAGCGGGGGTGCGGGACCCTCGCGGGATAGTGTGGTCTCAGGAACCTTGGGGGTCAGAGAAAGACCCAGGGTGTCTGAGTGTGGCAGAGCTCCCAGGTATAAAAGCGTGGAAGCTGGCTGCAGAGACAGAGCCGAGTTGCGGGCTTTCAGCTTGGGGTTCCCATAAACTGTGATCAGCGACGCAGTCGGGTCTCTGCTCCTTCAGCAGAGACACAACAAGCAGCAGATCCGGGAAGACTCCCCTTCCTCCCCTGGGAGGAGCAGCATGGGAGCACACCACAGGGATCTGGTGCGTTTGGAGACTCCACACAGGGTTGGGTGGCAGAGATAGAAATGCTCGGTCACAGGCCGGGTGAGCACAGAGTGAGGCCGGAGACCGGGAAGACGGGAATGATTGACTGCTTTTCTCTGGGGACGCACTGAGAAGCAGGGCCCCGAGTTTTCAGCTCCTCCAGGGCAGAGATTGGGAGGCCACCATTTTCACTCTCGTCCTCCAAAGCTGTACCAAAAGCTTGCAGGGAACAAAAGCTCCCGAGAGCAAACCAGAGCAGATTACTTAGCCCTGACTGACAAGGGCAGGGCAATTCCACCTCCAGCAAAGACATTTGGGAACCACGGCAACAGGCCCCTCCCCCAGAAGATCAGCACGAACAGCCAGCCAAGACCAAGTTTACCGATCAATGAGAATGACAGAACTCCAGAGCTAGTGGAATACTGCACATAGAATTCATGGCTTTTTTACCATGATTCTTTAGTCTTTCAAAGTTAATTTTTTTAACTGTCTTTTTTTTTTTAATTTTTCTTTTTCCCTTTTTCAACCAACATCTTATCAATCCCTTTAAAAAAAATTTTTTTTTATTTTTCATTTTTAGAGTCATATTCTATCCCTTCAGGTAGTTACCCTTATTTTTGGCATATATATTTAAGTTGTTCTCTCTTTAAAATTTTGAGATATAGTTTCTTCTAACAGATCAAAATATACCCTAAATCTCTAGTGTATAGCATTGTTCTAGTCTCCTGCCTGATCACATTCTCTCCCCATTTTTTTCTTTCTTTTTTTTTTAATCCTCTTCTTTCTTTATTCAAACAACTTATCAATTCCTTTTATAAATTTTTTTATAATTTTCATTTTTACAGGCCTATTCCACCCCTATATCGTATCAACCCTTACTTTGTACGTATATAAGTCTTTATTTCTTTAAAATTTTGGGAGGCACTTCCTTCTAACAGACCAAAATACACCCAAAATCTAGTGTGTGGCACTGATCTATGCACCAGCCTGATCACATTTGATCATATTCTGTTTTATTTTGTTTGTTCTGTTTTTGTTTGTTTTATCTTTTTCTTTTTCTTTTTTTTCTCTTTCTTTTTTCTTTCTTTTCCCCTGGTTTCAGGTCTTTTCTGATTTATTTAGAGTATATTTTCTGGGGATGTTGTTACCCTGTTAGCATTTTGTTCTCTCATTAATCTATTCTCCTCTGGACAAAATGACAAGATGGAGAAAATCACCTCAACAAAAAGAACAACAGGTAGTACCATCTGCTAGGGACCTACTCAATACAGACATTAGTACAATGTCAGAACTAGAGTTCAGAATCATGATTTTAAAGATACTAGCTGGGCTTGAAAAAAGCATGGAAGTTATTAGAGAAACCTTTCCTGGAGAAATAAAAGAACTAAAATGAAAACACAACTGTTCATAATCTTTGGGATGCAGTAAAGGCAGTTCTAAGAGGAAACTATATAGCAATACAAGCCTTTCTCAAGAAACAAGAAAGGTCTCAAATACACAACCTAACCCTACACCTAAAGGAGCTGGAGAAAAAAAAGCAAATAAAGCCTAAACCCAGCAGGAGAAGAGAAATAATGAAGATCAGAGCAGAAATCAATGAAATAGAAACCAAAAGAATGGTAGCAGAGATCAACGAAACTAGGAGATGGTTCTTTGAAAGAATTAACAAGATTGATAAACCCCTGGCCAGACTTATCAAAAAGGAAAGAGAAATGACCCAAATCAACAAAGTCATGAATGAAAGAGGAGAGATCACAACCAACACCAAAGAAATACAAACAATTATAAGAACATATTATGAGCAACGCTATGCCAGCAAATTAGATAACCTGGAAGAAATGGATGCATTCTTAGAGATGTATCAACTACCAAAACTGAACCAGGAAGAAATAGAAAACCCGAACAGACCTATAACCACTAAGCAAATTGAAGCAGTCATCAAAAATCGCCCAAAAAACAAAAGCCCAGGGCCAAATGGCTTCCCAGGGGAATTCTACCAAACATTTAAAGAAGAATTAATACCTATTCTCCTGAAACTGTTCCAAAAAATAGAAATGGAAGAAAAACTTCCAAACTCATTTTATGAGGCCACCATTACCTTGACCCCCAAACCAGACAAAGATGCCATCAAAAAGGAGAATTACAGACCAATATCCTTGATGAACATGGCTGCAAAAATTCTCACCAAAATACCAGCTAATAGGATCCAACAGTACATTAAAAGGATTATTTACCACGACCAAGAGGGATTTATCCCTGGGCTGCAAGTTTGGTTCAACATCCACAAATCAATCAATGTGATACAATACATTAACAAAAGAAAGAAAAAGAATCATATGATCCTCTCAAAGATGCATAAAAAGCATTTGACAAAGTACAGCATTCTTTCTTGATCAAAACTCTTCAGAGTATAGGGATAGAGGGTACATACCTCAATATCATGAAAGCCATCTATGAAAAACCTACAGCGAATATCATTCTCAATGGGGAAAAACTGAGAGCTTTCCCCCTGAGGTCAGGAATGCGGCAGGGATGTCCACTATCACCCCTGCTATTCAAAATAGTATTAGAAGTCCTAGTCACAGCAATCAGACAGCAAAAAGAAATCAAAGGCATCCAAATCGGCAAAGAAGTAGTCAAACTCTCACTGTTTGCAGATGATATGATACTTTATGTGGAAAACCCAAAAGACTCCACCCCAAAACTGCTGGAACTCATACAGGAATTCAGTAAAGTGGCAGGATATAAAATCAATGCACCGAAATCAGTGGCATTCCTATACACCAAGAACAAGACAGAAGAGAGACAAATTAAGGAGTCGATCCCATTTACAACTGCACCCAAAACCATAAGATACCTAGGAATAAATCTAAGCAAAGAGGCCAAGGATCTGTACTCAGAAAACTATAAAATACTCATGAAAGAAATTGAGGAAGACACAAAGAAATGGAAAAATGTTCCATGCTCATGGATTGGAAGAACAAATATTGTGAAGATGTCAATGCTACCTAGAGCAATCTACACATTCAATGCAATCCCCATCAAAATACCATCCACTTTTTCAAAGAAATGGAACAAATAATCCTAAAATTTGTACGGAACCAGAAAAGACCCCGAATAGCCAGAGGAATGTTGAAAAAGAAAAGCAAAGCTGGCGGCATCACAATTCTGGACTTCCAGCTCTATTACAAAGCTGTCATCATCAAGACAGTATGGTACTGGCACAAAAACAGACACAGAGATCAATGGAACAGAATAGAGAGCCCAGAAATGGACCCTCAACTCTGTGGTCAACTTATCTTCAACAAAGGAGGAAAGAATGTCCAATGGAAAAAAGACAGTCTCTTCAACAAATGGTGTTGGGAAAATTGGACAGCCACATGCAGAAGAATGAAACTGGACCGTTTCCTTACACCACACACAAAAATAGACTCAAAATGGTTGAAAGACCGAAATGTGAGACAGAAGTCCATCAGAATCCTAAAGGAGAACACAGGCAGCAACCTCTTCGACCTCAGCCGCAGCAACTTCTTCCTAGAAACATTACCAAAGGTAAGGGAAACAAAGACAAAAATGAACTATCGGGACTTCATCAAGATAAAAAGCTTTTGCACAGCAAAAGAAACAGTCCACAAAACCAAAAGACAACCGACAGAACGCAAGAAGATATTTGCAAATGGCATATCAGATAAAGGGCTAGTATCCAAAATCTGTAAAGAACTTATCAAACTCAACACCCAAAGAACAAATAATCCAGTCAAGAAATGGGCAGAAGACATAAACAGACATTTTTTTCAAAGACATCCAAATGGCCAACAGACACATGAAAAAGTGCTCAACATTGCTCAGCATCAGGGAAATCCAAATCAAAACCTCAATGAGATACCACCTCACACCAGTCAGAATGGCTAAAATTAACAAGTCAGGAAACGGCAGATGTTGGAGGGGATGTGGAGAAAGGGGAACCCTCCTACACTGTTGGTGGGAATGCAAGCTGGGGCAGCCACTCTGGAAAACAGTATGGAGGTTCCTCAAAAAGTTGAAAATAGAGTTACCATATGATCCAGCAATTGCACTACTGGGTATTTACCCAAAAGATACAAATGTAGGGATTCGAAGGGGTACGTGCACCCCGATGTTTATAGCAGCAATGTCCACAATAGCCAAACTGTGGAAAGAGCCAAGATGTCCATCGACAGATGAATGGATAAAGAAGAAGTGGTATATATACACAATGGAATATTATGCAGCCATCAAAAGGAATGAGATACTGCCATTTGCAAGGACATGGATGGAACTGGAGGGTGTTATGCTGAGTGAAATAAGTCAATCAGAGAAAGACATGTATCATATGACCTCACTGATATGAGGAATTCTTAATCTCAGGAAACAAACTGAGTGTTGCTGGAGTGGTGGGGGGTGGGAGGGATGGGGTGGCTGGGTGATAGACATTGGGGAGGGTATGTGCTATGGTGAGCGCTGTGAATGTGCAAGACTGTTGAATCATAGATCTGTACCTCTGAAACAAATAATGCAATATATGTTAAGAAAAAAAAAGAAGAAGATAGCAGGAGGGGAAGAATGAAGGGGGGGAAATCGGAGGGGGAGACGAACCATGAGAGACGACGGACTCTGAAAAACAAACTGAGGGTTCTAAAGGGGAGGGGGGTGGGAGGATGGGTTAGCCTGGTGGTGGGTATTAGGGAGGGCACATTCTCCGCGGAGCACTGGGTATTATGTATAAACAATGAATCATGCATCACAAACTAATGATGCAATGTATGGTGATTAACATAACAATAAAAAAATTTAAAGAAAAAAAAGAAATGAAATAGGAAAAACTACATTCTTTTTCAGGCACTAAGGGAGAATTCATTTCCTTGACTTTTCTGGATGGTACAATTCCCTGGCTCTTGGTCCCTTCCTCCATCTACAATGTACATCACTCCTTCCTGCTTCCTTCATCACTCTTTTATTTTTTCCTTCTTCAACCTTCCTGCCTCCCTTTTACAATGACATTTGAGATTCCATTGGGCCCAACTGGATAATCCAGGATAATCCCCTGACTTAAAGATCTTTAATTTAATCACATAATGCAAAGTCCTTTTCGTCATATAAGGCAACATATCCTGACCTGGGATTACTATATGGACAACTTGGAACGGGAGCATTATTAAGTCTACATAATATCTTTTTAAGCTACATTTAAGTCATTTAATTTAGGCAAAATTAAATTTTAGCTAAATTGTCTAGATATTCTTTTACCTTCCTAATTATTAGAGGTGGACACCTAGAGACACAGACCAGATATGAAGGGAAGGCCCAATGATGCCATTGTAATTGTTCCTCATTCTTAACACTTTGTACCAACAACCTTACTCATAAAAAATTAAGTTCATAGGGAATAATGGATTGAGTGCTTTCTCTTTCATTTTTAGCATTATTCAAGAATCTATTCCTTAAAACTATACTATGAAGTTAGTATATGTCAGACTCAGTGCTGGGGCTGAGAAAACATATATAAAAGATATGGTAATGCATTCAAGACATACATGACCAAATGAAGAATGAAGAATTTAGATCAAAGTTATTCTGCAATGTAATGAATACTATAAGTATGAACTTATTTGTTAGCGTATTAATCATGTTTTTGCTTCTTCCTTGTCATTCTGAATCTTTGTTTTCAGTAAGCTTAATATTTTTTTTAAAGATTTTATTCATTTGACAGAGAGAGAGAGAGAGAGTACAAGCAGGGAGAGCAGCAGAGGGAGAGGGAGAAGCAGGCTCCTCACTGAGCAGGGAGCCTGATGCGGGACTCGATCCCAGGACCCTGAGATCATGACCTGAGCTGAAGGCAGATGCCTAATGACTGAGCCACTCAGGCACCCCTGAATATTTTCTTTTGATACTTTCTTTTGCTTAAAAATATCCTATAGATCTTTATATAAAAATAATATGTATAAATAATAAAAACCATTTACTTATCTTACCATAAAACTTATATATGCCTCTTGTTCACTAGCTGCATGTGTGAGTTATAACCATCTTCTATTGTGCATTATCGGTGCTACCCTTGAGAGAACAGTAGCTCATAGAGTCAAATATCTAGGACATATTAAGAAAGTAGGAGAACTCCTACAGGGAAAGTTAACAGCTTATGTGTACCTAACTCTCAAAATCAACTCAGATGATTGTTGTATTCCAACCAACTGTACATTTGGCTGAACTGTGCAACACCTGTCCCAGTTTCAGTCACCCCTGCTGAGTGTGCCCATGCTTGAACCACTTCACAGATTAATTATTGCAATTCCTTAATGTTTTGTCTCCAAAAACAAGCTTTAAGGGTAATGCAAACTTTACTTTTACAAATCCAAACATTATAGTGAGGTAACTAAAATATTTAAAGAAATGCATTGAAAATTTAAACTTTCATTTATAATTAAATAAGCCAGAAAGCAGCATCTTCTTTTATGATTATCAGTTGGGATTATTTGATTTCAAGAAACAGAAACTCATTCTACCCAAATCAAGCAAAATGGATTCTATTGGAAAGATATTTGAGACATGGAATCAAAGAGATGCTAAAAAAACAGATTTAAAATTATAGACACTAAAGTACCTCTAGAGTCCAGAAAATAGAAACAAAATAACATTCCCATAGCAAGATGATTATGGTCAATTTTATCCCCTTGGCATGACTAGAAATCTATCCATTTTAATTCCCATTTTCCTTCTGTTCACGATCCAATTTTCAGCAAGTAGCAATATATTAGTCTAGCCTAGGAAACTTGCCATTGGTTAGTGGACATGGGGGAAAAAGAAAATTTCTCTAAATGAAATTGGGCATGATAAAAAGTAGAATATAGGCATTGAAAAAAGTTACATATTCACCACCTACAATGCATATTTATATTTTCAGTATTACATAAAGATATTAGATAAAGAAGGATTCTATTGGTCTGTGACAGTAAGTGATGCTTAATTATTTATGTAATACTTACAAGTTTTAAGATATCCTAACATGACTCTCAGTTTAAACTTAGAGATGCAATGAACTGAAAAAGAAAAATTTCCACCCTTATAAGAAAAACACTGGGCATGCAGAAAATGATTTGTGTGTGGAGGGGTGAAACTATCAAATAATAGATGTCACAAGACAAATAGTCATCCAAAAGGAATACACTTGCAAGGAGAGATAGGAACCAAGCATTTGCTTACCTGTGAAAGAAACCACTGGACACTATATAATCTTATAGGAATAGTAAACTAGAAATTTCCAGAGTATGTGTTAGTAATAGAGTGAAAATCTCCTGGGGAATGGAATAATAGGGGAATTCTCATTCTTTTACAGGTTTTTTGTTCAGGAACTCTAACAAAGAATCCTGAGAAAGTTCATCTAGTGAGAATGGAGACCAAGAAACTTCTGCGGTACCTGGATGGCTCAGTAGGTTAAGCATCTGCCTTCAGCTCAGGTCATGATCCCAGGGTCCCAGGATCAAGTCCCACATCAGGCTTCCTGCTCAGCGGGGAGTCTGCTTCTCTCTCTGCCTGCCACTCCCCCTGCTTGTGCTCTCTCTCTCTCTGACAAATAAAAAATCTTAAAAAAAAAAATCTGCAGGGGGAAGAATAGAACCTGAGAACAAATAAAAAATCCATCTCAGTTGGAGAATGGGAACTCCACCCAATTACAGTTTCCCTGTCCATTTGGTTTGTTAAGGCTAACATAACAAAGTACCATAGACTGCATGGTATAAGCAAAATAAAATAAGTTTGTTGTCTCACACTTTTGGAGACTAAAGTTCCAAAACCAAAGTGTCAGAAAAAATGGTTTCTTCTGAGGTCTGTCTCCTTGGCTTGTAGATGATTACCTTTGTTGCTGTGTCCTCACATGGGTCTTTTCTTTGTCTGCATGTATCCCTGGTGTCTCTTCGTGTGTTCAAATTTCCATTTCCTAAAGAGGTACTAGTCAGATTGGATTAAGGCCCACCTGAACAGCCTGATTTTTAACATGACCACTTTTTTAAAGGTCTAAGGTCCAAATACAGTCACATTCTGAGATACTGGAGTTCAGGGATTCAACATATGAATTTGGGGTTAGGGGGGTAAGGAGACACAATTCGGCCCATAATGCTGTGTCAACTAAGAGAAAAAAGTAAAGTCTTAATCTACCAAGAAGAGCACCCAAGCACCAAGACTGAAAACTGGAGGACACTCACTGCAGCTGAAAAATAAATGGGGAGGAAAAAAAAACACTTTATCTACGGAGGAAGGACAGATACATTTGTGAAGGTCATACTCCCAAGACATGGGCCTACTGTGTACTCCAGAGACTAAGACTTACTCAGCACATTAGCATATGCTGCCTGTCCTACACTCTACCACTATACCAACACACCTGTAGTAATAATACCCGTGGATTACAGTCGGGAAATCTGTAGGAGACAGATTCTCTCTGAGGAGCATCTCAGATAGGGGAGAGTTGAAGCCAAAAGTAAAGAAAAAACAAGGTCACTAGGGGAATCTGAGCCTTCTACTGCTCTCCAGCAACAACACACTTCAAACAGCACAGCTTCTAACTAGATTAACATATATGCTCTTTTTACAGGCCTATTACCTCAGTATCGATGGCCCTATATAACATGCCCTACTTTAAACAAAATATTACAAAGGATTACAAAAAGCAAGGGGGAAAAAATCTGGAAATACAAGGCAATTATCAGAACCAGTCTCAGATATAACAGGATACTGATATTATCATACAGATTTTAAGATAACTATAATTAACATGTTGAAGCCTCTAATGGAAAAGATACTCAAATGTGCTAGACCAGATAGATTATTTCAATAAAAATATGGAATCTTTTAGAAGTAATCAAATAGAAATCCTAGAAATTAAAGACACAGTAACAGAGAAAGACCAATACCATATGATTTCACTTATGTGGAATCTAAAAAATAAAACAAATGAACAAACAAAAAGCAGAAACAGACCCATAAATACAGAAAACAAACATTATTCCCAGGGGGAAAAGGGGTGTGTAAAGGGGCAAAATACATGAAGGGGAATAGGAAATAGTCTTCCAGTTATAGAATGAGTATGTCATGACATTAAAAGGTACAGCACAGGGAATATAGTCAATGGTATTGTAATAGTGTTGTATTGTGACAGATGGTAGCTACACTTACAGTGAGCATTGAATAAATATAAACTTGTTGAATCATTATGGTGTACACCTGAAATTAATGTAACATTGTGTGTCAACTATACGTCAGTAAAAAACAACATATATATATAATATACATACATATATAAACAATAACAGAAATGAAAAATATCTTTGATGCACTCATTAGACTCAAACGGCCAAAGAAAGTACAAGTGAATTTGAAAATAGGGCAATAGAAATTATATAAATTGAGATGCAAAGAGGGAAAAAAAGAGTAAAAAAATGAAAATATAAACAGAAACAAAGCATATTTGTCCTGTGATATATCAAATGGGGTAGCACATGTGTAATTGGAATATGAGAAGGAAAAGAGAGAACAAGACAAAATAAAACTTGAAAGAATAATGGCTTTACAATTTCCAAAATTGGTGACAGAAACCAAACCACACACCCAAGTCCCTCACAGACACCAAACCACAGAGAACATTAGGGAAAATAAGTAGTAACACAATAAACAAACAAAGAAAGAAACTATGCATATCATACTCGAACTGAAAAAGAAAAGAAATTCAGAAAATTTTGAAGGCAACCTGGATGGGCTGGGATTAGGGAAGACACCTTACATACAAAAGAAAAAAGATAAGAATTACAGCAGACTTCTCATTAGAAACCATGCAAAAAAAGTAAAAGATGGAGTGAGATCTTTAAAGTTTTTAAAGTCAGAAATGAACTACTGAGACTTCATTAAGATAAAATCTTCTGCACAGCAAAGGAAACAATCAACAAAACTAAAAGGTAACCAATTGAATGGGAGAAGATAATTGCAAATGACATGTCAGAAAAAGGGCTAGTATCCAAAATCTATAAAAAACTTATCAAACTCAACAACCAAAAAATAAAAAAAATCCAGTTAAGAAATGAGCAGAAGACATAAACAGGCATTTCTCTAAAGAAGACATACAGGTGGTTAACAGACACATGAAAAGATGCTCAACATCGGTCATCATCAGGGAAATACAAATCACAACCACAATGAGATACCACCTCACACCAGTCAGAATGGCTAAAATTAACAACTCAGGAAACAACAGATGTTGACAAGGATACAGAGAAAGGGGAACCCTCTTACACTGTTAGTGGGAATGCAAACTGGCGCAGCCACTCTGGAAAGCCACTCTGGGAGGTTCCTCAAAAAAAGTTAAAAAAAAAAAAAAAAAGAGCTACCCTAAGACCCAGCAATTGCCCTACTAGGTAGTTACCCAAAGGATATAAAAATTGTGATTCGAAGGGACACATGCACCCCAATGTTTATAGCAGCACTATCAACAATAGCTAAAACATGGAAAGAGCCCAAATGTCTATTGACTGATGAACGGATAAAGATGTGGCATGCATGGAATATTACTCAGCCATCAAAAAGGAATGAAATCTTGCCATTTGCAATGACATCCATGGAACTAGAGGATATTATTCTAAGCAAAAGAAGTCAGACAAAGAAAGACAAATACCATATGGTTTCACTCATTTTTGGAATTTAAGAAACAAAACAGATGAACATAGAGGAAGGGAAATAAAAATAAAATAGATAAAAACAGAGAGGGAGCAAACCATAAGACACTCTTAACTATAAGGAACAAACTGAGTGTTGCAGGAGAGAAGGTTGGGGAGTGGGCTAAATGGGTGCTGGGTATTAAGGAGGGCACTTGGTGTAACGAGCACTGGGTGTTAGATGCAAGTGATGAATCACTAACTTCTACCCCTGAAACTAATACTACATTATATGTGAACTAACTTAAATTTAAAATAATCTTGAAAGAAAAAAAAACTTTTTAGAAAACAAAACCCTGCCAACCCAGAATTCGATATCCAGGAAAACTGTCCTTAAAGATGAAGGAGAAACAAAGACTTTCTCAAGAAAACAAAACAGAAACTGATAAGAGTTTATAACCAGCAGAACTATAAGATAGTTGTTAAGAAGTTGTTCAGTCGAAATGATAAGGTCAGAAACTTACATTATACACAAAAAGTAAAGAGCATCAAAATTCAATAAATGAATATAAAACAAAACTTTTTATCTTATTGTAATTGCTCTAAAAGGTAGCTGACTACTGAGGGCAATTACAGCACAATATGTGTTTGTTTTGTTATAGCATATGTTAAAACTTAATTAACAGAGAATTTTTAAGTATGACCAAAATTTTGATGCTGTGACTACCTACCAGTATCCCTAAAATGCCAACAATGGAACATGTTTCCTTGATTAGTTAATACAAATTTATAATCTGCCTTGGATTGATTTTAAAGCTTTATCCCATTAATTCCTTCCCACAACATGTTCTCATTCTAATTAGATCTTTCACAATGTGCTTTTGCATGTGTGACACTCTCAAAAACAACAAATTCCCAATTGGACACAGTGAACATTCTTTGATACGCCATAATCAACAGAGGGTTTCTTAAGAAGCAACTCCTTGAATCTCTAGCTAAAGCTTAGTAAGAGCAGTTTAGCCATCTCTATCAAACAAATGAATAGAACACATTTATAATATGTAAAAAAAAAAAGCCTTGTGAAATAAAATTATAAAAGGGGGCATAATACAATAAAAGTTTTAAACAAAGTCTGACTATTACATTGATCATTTGGAAATAGTTGAAGCCCTTCTTCTCTATCCAATTAGCATACATCTTGATTAAGTTGCACTTTATTGAAAACATAATTATAACATAATTAGGAAATCCTAAAATGTCATTAACTTTGTCCTCCATGGATTTAGCAGCCCAGTAAGATTCATCTGAAATTTTGGAATTTCCCTTTAAAATCAGCCAACATATAAAAGAAAATAAAACTTGTACACATAAGCAGTGGCATTTGTTCTTCTCTTAAAAATCATTTCCCCAAAAGTGTCTTGTTTTTTATTGGTTTTTCACTTTTTCATGTTTTTCCCATTGCCAGTTTTCTTTTAAATTTTATTAGGTTCCATTAGACATCTGACCTGAATTTTTTCTTTACATCACTATAAGTTTGCTATGTATAAAAATATATAGTATATATAATAGTATGTATAAATATCATTTTATATAACCTAAACTATTAATAAAAGTTAGCATCATAATAGTACATATAAATATATGATATATCTAAATATGTGGTATAATATATAGTATTTAGCATATATATTATATACACCATATATGTGGCATATGTACGGTATCTATACACATACCATATACACACCATAATTTGCTGTGGAATTACTGTACTGAAAGGAATATATTTGTGAACATTGATAGAAAAATTAAACCACTGATAAAAAAAACTTGTAGAATATGCTTATTCCTCATAGATAATACTATTGGATCTGATTTCAAGTTTGGGGCTCTCTTCCTTTTTTCTCCTCAATTTTAACTTATTCACCCTTTTTTTAAAGATTTTATTTATTTATTTATTTGTGAGAGAGAGAGAGAGAGAGCGAGACACAGAGAGAGAGAGAGAGAGAGAGAGCACAAGCAGGTGGAGCCGCAAGCAGAGGGAAATGCAGGCTCCCGACTGAGCAAGGAGTCTGATGTGGGACTCGATCCCAGGACCCTATGATTATGACCTGAGCTGAAGGCAGATGCTTAACTGACTGAGCCACCCCGGTGTCCCCTTATTCACCCTTTATAGAAAGGAAAGAGAATCAATGCAACTCTAAGGAAAAAAACAAGACAGTTTTTCTTTTATTACTGTTTTAATTTGTGGAAATTAATGATGTCAGACTTCAATTTAATGATAGGTATCAGAGGTCTTTGCTTTGCTTCTATTCTCCGAAAATCACCAAAACTAGCCAAAAATATGAAACATAGGAGAAAAATTATCTTCATTGTTACAAGTAAATTGTCATAACACACAAACCAGAATGTGCGATATTGCCTGCCAAATAATTTAAATATGTACAAAAGCAAGGGACCTGCTGAGAAAAGGCAAAATCTTGTGCAACTATAGAAAATGGATGTATTTTTTTCACGGGTATTGTAGTTTTAAAGAGCCTGGAGTGTCAAGATCAACATCTGGGAACATGCTAGATATACTAGGTGCTTGCGTACACTTACTACACAAAACAAAACATAACTATCTACAACATTTATGCATGGTATTTGTATGTTTGTGGCAAATTTTACTGAGGTATGGAAAGAGAAGATTTACTGTTCAAAATGCAAACATCTTTATGATTTTTTAAATATATTCCAAAATGGAATATATAAACATCCTTTATTTAGCTTTTTAGTTTTATACCCCTTCTGTGCTTTTCCCCAACTTCACTAATTCCGTTTCCTTGAGTTTTGAACTATTCTTTGTCCCAGATTCCCCTTTTAATATGCAAATAATGCATTGCTTCAAACATGGGACATTTACTTCAGATCATTTTCTATTCACACTCTTGTGATGGTCTCTGTAATAATTGCAATAACTAGTAAGGGAATCAACTGTATATCATTGTGGTGAAATGATCACCAACATTTTTTTAGTGCCTACTATATGCCAATAATCTATAAATATCTTAATATTTTAATCCTCACAATAGTCTTACAGAGTATATATTTTTATTTCCAATTATAGAAATAAGTGAGAGGTCAGAGAGTAACTTATCCAAGATCACAAAGTCAGTATTTGGAGGAGCCTGATATTAAATCTGTCTAAACATCATGCCTGCATTTTTTTAAAAAAGATTTTATTTATTTACCTGAGAGAGAGAGAGAGAGAGAGAGAGCACAAGCAGGGGGGAGGGGCAGAGGAAAAAGCAGACTCCCCAACCGAGCAGGGAGCCCAATGTGGGGCCCCAACCCAGGACCCCAGGATCAGAACCCAAGCCGGAAGGCAGATGCCCAACCGACTAAGCCACCCAGGCGCCCCTGCATTTTTTTCTTACTTTTATCTGCCTGACTCCAGGTCATCAAAGAACAGTTAGACTATACTTAATTCCTTTGTTTAATAAGGCATAGAAGTATGTAACTCATTTTAAAGTGATATACACCAAAAATAGTTAAAATAATTGTTGCATTCAATGGGGTAAATGTCAATTATCTATATATTTCATTTAGGTGGAAGAGCTCTTCTCTAACAATGGCAGATGAAAGAAGAGTCTCTACATTTTATTGTTTGTTTGCTTCTGCTTTTGTGTATGTTTTTGATCTTTGACCGGCATTCTATTATTTGTTTCATTTTCAATTACTAATGAAGCTTTTAGTCTATGTCAGAACTTCAAGGATTTGAAAACTCAGGGTAATTTGCTTCACACCGAAATACCTTCAAGGTTTCATCTTAAAGTGGCATCATTAAAATTGCTACAACATAGTATGTGCTCAGACGGGCAGGAATTTTGGCATAGGCTTGGAAACACTTTCCTTTCGGATTATCTTGAAAGGTATTTTGGTTTTGGCTTTACAAAGTCCTTTCTGGCGTATCTTTTGTCTTCCCATTAACATTCATCTCAGCCAGCCTTTCAAGCTACTAAAACCCTTTGCTAGGCAGTTTTTGTTTAAAAAAGCCCACATTTTAAATTACATCTCATCTCTTAAATCTAAGATTCAAGATTCTTCGCAGTATTAGATAAAAGGTGTTTTTCCTCATAAGCCTTTCTTTCTGTCAAGATTTGAAATGGTTAATTTTATCACAGGAGTTAAATAGTAGTGACTTTGCTCTGCAATTCTATTATTATCTTTCTTTCTCTTAATTTTCCTTTCTCCATCATCTTTATACTTTAGCATTAGAACCAATATATGCTGATTTAATCAACATCCCCAAAATGATGATAATTGAAAAAGTAACTGCTGAAATTAAGGAAAAGTTTGGAAAGTCCTAGATATTTGGAAAACAGCCTTTTAAGCTAAATAAATAGGTATATATAGTTTCATTTCTAGCACTTTTCTTCAACATTTTCCTGAATGCATTTCATTATTACTTGATATTAGCATTAAAAATATTCTCAGTGAAAACAATTACAATTGTACAGAAGGCATGAAAAACAAATTTTATCTACTTAGGACATAACCAAGATGTTAATTGGCAGTGTTTGAGGGATATATTGGTTTACAGCCTTATGAGCTGATATTATTAATTTCCTGGAGGTTTGCCCACATTTTATAGTTATATCTAAATCTAAATAGTAAGTTCTGTCTATAATTGGGGCTATGCGAGGCATTAGGAAATAGTAATATGTTCATGAGTTTTGAAGTCATATATATCTGTTTTCAAATCATGACTAGCCAACCATTTGACCTTGACCTTGTTATATAAACTCTAAGATCCTCAGTTTCTTCACCTGTAAAATAAAATGCTAATATCTATTTTGAAAAATCTTTTAAAAATTCAATGAGGTTTTTTTCAGGGTCCTCGGTGGCTCAGTCAGTTAAGCATCTGCCTTCAGCTCAGGTCATGATCCCAGGACCCTGGGATCAAGTCCCCCAAGGCTCCTTGCTCAGCGGGGAGCCTGCTTCTCCCTCTGCCTGCCGCTCCCCCCATGCTTGTGCGCTCTCACACTCTCAATCTCTCTCTCTCTGACAAATAAATAAAATCTTAAAAAAAAATAAAATGCAATGAGGTTTTTAAAAAGCACTTAGCAAAGTAACAAGTCAAATTAAGTGCATGACACATGGAAGCTACCATTCCTATAATTTGCTTAGCTAACAATATTTGCATCTCTATTAAAGGAAATGAAAGGAAAGAAAAGAAAGAGCAAGGAAAGAGAAGGGAAAGTTTTTCCAAAATGCTGGAATCTTCAAATAAATTTTAAGATCATTCAAGTTTTCTAACAATTATTTTATGACATCACTTTCAACACAGCAACCTCATTTTTTCTTGAAAAATACGTTTAAAAAAATGTTTGCAGTCAAATATATACCTACATTCAGCAATATTTCTTGAGGACTAGCTGCTTGGGCACTCTGTTATTTGGTGTGATATGACAGTGCATGAGGCACCCCCGCTCACTCCTTGTTAAGCAGGAGCAAGTCGTATTGCATTAAGTTGGGTACATCTGCTTCAACAAGTCAGAATCCTAGCATAAGATCAAGCCAGCGCCAAACAAATTTCTTACTGGACACCATTGCTCAGAGTATATAAAAGAACATGGTCAAGGCAAAATGGTGTGGACAATGACCTACTAAATCATGAAAAACTGAATAGATATTGCTATAGAATCTGTGAGTTAAGGCTGATTTGGGGTTTTGCTTTGCATTTTGAATCCCTTCAAGTGTAGTGCCAGAAATATAGCATAGAAACTTACCATCTCACAAACTTAAAGTTAGGAACTTCCATAAACATAAATAGTACTCCAGAGCAAAACCTTTTGACATTTTGCCAACAGGTAAAGGAAGTTCTAACAGAAAAACTTAGCCATGTTCATTTTATTGTTTGTTCTTTTTTGTACTTTGCGCTAATTGTTGCTATGAAGCCTATCATACTTATGTTAAGTACTAAATAATGAAAATATTGAAAGTGCCTAGTAAAATGATGCATAGATTATAATGGGAAATGGAGATTAATATGAGTGTTATGTTTATTACTACATCTGGCTCCATGCAGGGTATGGGGCCTGCTGGAGATTCTCTCTTTTCTCTCTCTTTCTGCCCCTCCCTTCCCCCTCCACTCTCTCACTCAAAAGAGAGAAAGGGAGAGAGAGAGAAACACAGAGAGAGACAGAGAGGAAGGAAGGAGGGAAGGAGGGAAGGAAGGAAGGAAGGAAGGACGGACGGAAGGAAGGAAGGAAGGGAGGAAGAAAACATAGTAGTGCCCCACGCCTCCAGTCTTTGCAAGAGGGTAGGATACTAACCTCAATAAGTGCCAATTAACAAACAGGGATGGCCTGATCACATTGACCAAACTGCCCCACAATGTCCTTCAGTATCTTTCTACCAGCTCACTTAAGAGTTTAAAACTCTCTTGCCTTTTATTTCAGCAGAGTTGAGTTCAATCTCTCTCCCTCGTTGCAAGTCTTTACCCCTATTTCAATAGTTTTGAATAAAATCTCTCTTACCTGTTTAACTTGTGTGGTGCAACTGGACAGGTTATCCAGCCTCTAAGGCACTAATGGTCCATATTAAAAACTCCATGTTTTATAAATGTAATAGTTGGTAGTTGATGGTGTTTTCTGAAATGTAATCAGAGGCAGAGCTTAAAGCTGAGACATTCTCCTCACAGCTACCTGTTATTTTTAAAGGTCCTTTCAGAATTTCTCTATTTCACTCAGCCTTTTCTTCTTTTGTTTCAAACCAAAATCTGGTCTGGCTTCAGGAAATTGACCATAATCTTTTCAGGTATGAGTCCCAATCTTCTCTCTGGCCCTCAGTAAATAACACCCCCCCACTCCCCTGCTACTGTTTTCCAAGAGATTGAATCATGCCTATCAGAGTCAAATTGGAGATAGGACACTGCTGTGAGAGTACAAGAGAAAAAGCCATGGGAGCTGCAAATGGAGATAATACTTTGAGATATAGAATCCCCTCAAAGGAGGGGGGGAACCTCAATGTAATAAGAAAATGAGTAATGTCTAGTACAGTAGGAATGATTTTAAAAGAAAGGAAAAGTAAGCAATTGTGTAAAGTGTAATCCTTAGCATTCAGTGGTAATTATCAAGAGACGAAAAAAAAAATTCTAGTTTACCCCACTAAGTACTCCAACTCCAACCGTCCTTTAACTCTCAGGGCTGGGAACAGCAACATTTTGACCTTCTCATTTCACTGGTCCTCACAGGCTTCTTGTCTTCATTTCCTACATTACCAAACCTTAAATCTCTGATTATAATAATCATCACTCTCTTGAAATTACCATAAACTCTCCTGCTTATTTAGCACTCTGTCCTCTTCTGACAAAAATCAACTCTGGGTAAAGCAACTCTCTGCTACTCTTTTACCTGCACCCACATAGGTGAACTGTTTGGATGAAAACTCATAACCATTCTAATTTGTTGTACTTTAAATTCATGATCATTAACCTCAGGTGAACCCTGACTGCTCCACAGCTGTCTTACCATATTTTCCTAGTCCTTTAACTTTCCCACTCTTTTTTTCTAGATCAGTGCCTCTTGAACTTGAATCTTCTTAAAAATCACCGGAGGATCTTGTTAAAAACATTCTGATTCAGTAGGTCTAGGGTGGAATCTGAAAATCTGCATTTTAGGTGATGAATGTGCTGCTGATCTGGGGCTCCCATGCCAAGAAGTCTTTCAGGTCAACTTCTCTCTTTCAAACCATTAACACCTCTTCCTTCTTGCCACTTTAACTTGAAAATCTCCTTCATATTTCACTGAGAATCAGACAGAACTTATTTCTGTAGAACTATCAACCTAGCTGCAACGTATTCACGTATTCTATTTTCCTCCTCTAGGAATTAACCATCATAGTACTATATTTGAGGCCAAACCACCATTCATTCACTGGCTCCAAATCCCTTTCATGGACTCAGGGCCACTGTTTCAGTAATTCACCTCTTTTATCCCTGTATCATCAGTTTTTTTCACTATATGTACAGAATCATTCTGAAAATAGAGTAAACATGGGGGATCCCATTTGAAAAAAGTCTTTCTTAATCCCACAATCTCACCAGTGCCTACCCATTCCTCTATTCTCCCCTTCAGAGAAAAACTCCTTGAAAGGTTGTCTGTATACTGGTTTTCTATTTCTCCTGCTTCCCTTTACTTTTTTTATTGAAGTATAATTGACATACAATATCCTATTGGTTTCAGGTGTGCATCATAGTGATTCGATATTTTTATACATTATGAAATAATTCCCATGATAAGTCTAGTTACCATCTGTCACTATACAAAGTTATTACAGTATTATTGACTATATTCCCTGAGCTGTACATTACATCCCCATGGCTTATCTATTTTGCAGCAGGAAGTCTGTACCTCCTAATCCCCTTCACCTATTTCACCTGCCCACTCCACCCCTTCCCTCTCTGGTAACCAAGGGCAACACAGCTAAAACAAATGGGATTACGTCAAACTAAAAAGCTGTTGAATAGTGAAGGAAACCTCTGTCTTTTCTTGAACCACTGAAGCATCTTTATACATTTACAAATGACAGCCAAATTGCTAAATTGGATGACCAAGTTTTAGTACTTACTTTACTTAGCTTATCGGTCTACTTGATACAGTTGATAACTCCCTCCTTCTTCAATGTCTTCAGTTAGCTTCTGGGAGCAACACTCCTGTTCTCCTGTCCCTCTTTTTCTCTCTCATTCTCATTCCTTCTCGTCTCTGCAAACTTAAATAATTCTCAACATTAGCTACGCACTAAAGTTACCTATGGATTATTTTAAGCAGATAATGAGCCTAATCTCCAATAATCTGGTATAATTGGATTGCCATAGTACCCGCATGGTACCTGGGTGATGGCAGTTGTTTCATCTTTCCAGGTGTTTCTGTCATGTAGCCAGGATCGAGAACCAGTGCCCAGTCTCAGGTTGGACTCCTTTTCCATCTAGATTGACTCCTAGGGGATGCCACTTTGAAAAAAAAAAAAAAAAGAATGTGCTGGGGAGTCAGACATCAGGAGAACTGATTTATCAAATAAACAGAAATTTGAAAGGGGGAAGAAAGCCCACAAAATTATCCTGGGTCTAAGTTTACATTAGTCTGCTCTTGACGGGAAGATAACAACTTTCTCCAATTGTTATATTCACAAAAAATCATGTATATCTTCAGATATCAGTATATCACAATTCAGGGATGATTACTTTTTGTTACGAAGTCCAGGTTTAGGAGCAATATTCAAGATTATATTATTTTCAGGACCGGAAACAATTAAAGAAACCTTAGTTTGCTTTAATCTCAGAATTTAAAGTGTTTGTTTTCAACATGAAGTGCTTAAATAGAATGGAAGCAGGGGAAAGTGTTATATGAAGTGCTTAATTAGAATGGAAGCAGGGGAAAGTGTCAGTTCTTCTTTAAGTCTCATAACTTTACACATCATCTATAGATGAGATGCCCAATCTATACCTCCAATATAGACAACTCTAAACTACTGACTTGCGTGTCCTATTGCCTATTCACCATCTACTACTGAATGTCTAGTTGTCATTCCAAATTTCACACGTCCAACACTAATATCGGCCCCCAACCTATTTTTCTGTGGTTGTCCTAAGTTAATAAATGCAACTCCATCTTTCCAAGGGATAGGCTAAAAATGTTGGGGTGGTCTTTAACATCTCTCTTTCTCTTATATCCCACATCTAATCTATCAGGAAAATCTTACTGTTTTAATATTTCAAATATGAGCAAATCCCTTTACTTCTCACCACCTTTACTGCCACCACCTTGTTTAACACTACATCATCTCTCACCTAAATTAAGACTTTACGTGCCTCCTGTGTTTCTACCTACTTCTGCCCCTGCTCCCTCAGACTATTTTCAAAGAATAATAGAGCAATAGTTTAAAAATAAAAATGTAAATCAGATTGTATCTTTCTTCTGCTTATATAACTTCCTGTTTAAATAACTTCTTATCTCAGAACAATCATGGTGTTTATTTCTGACCCATCTTTTCCACTCTTACCGTTGCTCACTGCAGTGATATTTCTCTTTCATCCCCTTAATCACCATGAGCACACTCCTGTTGTATTTTTATACTCAATGTTCTCTCCAGCTAAATACTCAAGATATACTCATGGTTTGCCCTCTCAACTCCTTCAAATCTTTGTTCCAATGACCTCTTGTGTTCTGAAGAAAAGATTGACAGCAGCTGTATTCTTGGTTTCAAAGGGGAAAAAAAAACCACTTTATTGATATTATAAAAATCTCATAGAAACAGAAAGAAGGGAAATCTGCGCCTAGATGAGGGCAATAGTAAGCAGTAAAGAAGAATAAGACAGAGTTATATCAAATCAGTACTGACAACAACCCACCTCATTAGCTGGGGAAGCCCCGTGGAGACAGCCAGGTTGGAGTCCTAATGGAGAGACCTGGGTGGGTCATCCTCCTCTCAAGTGAGACTTCCAATGACCATCTTTGTAAGGGCTGTATTTATAGAGCAAATGACAGGGTTTGAGGTTAAACATTTGCTTGCCTATGTGCAGTTTGGAGCAAGCTGCTTTCCTATGTTGTCATGTCTTTACATCTTCAAGGAGCCTGGGCTAGGTGTGCTTGCCTCCCCTCCAAGATTCCATTCTGGGGGGCCAGCCCAGCCCGGAGCCAAAGGGGATGCAAGGCAAAATTTATAGCTTTCGGCGTCCAGACCAGAAGGGCCAATTCTGACCTGGAGGCCAGCTAATGTCAGCTAATCAGGCTCCCAAGGACACTTAAGCAGCACAAACAACATTCTTTAGCCTGCCTGGTACGAGCAGGTCAGGGAGGTTGGTTATGCAGGACAGATCACAGAAACCTTCATCCATACAATACACCTTCTTAGCAAGGCCCTTCTTGAGCAATATATTTAAAAATCACAAGCCATTTCCCCCATCCCTGCTATCCTTATCTTTCTTGCTCATTTTGCCCCACAACAGGCATTACCATTTGACATATCATTTTTAAATTTGTTTATTTTATATCTCCTCTTTCTGTTGCCCACACTGGAATGGAAGCTCCATTGAGGGCAGGGACTTTGATTTGTTCATGGCAGAATAGTACCTAGATTAGTACCTCGCATACTATAGAGTCTCAATAAATATTTATTAAATAAGTGAATACAATGAGGGGAGATTAGTCCTAACCTCAAATACTGTGAGCCTGTATTAATTCATAGGAAGGAGATTTTCTATTTGATTTATTTTGTCTTGCTTTATTGAATTGAACTGCCATGTGCAAGGAAATATGAAGAATACTTACAACAGTGATCTTCTCCCCCCAAATATCAATCTTAACTTTCTTACCACAGGCAAATTATTTATCTTTCACAAATCACAAAAACACTCAACTACCTCCCTCCTGCCCTTTCTCTACAAAACTTACAGAAACACAGAGCTCTCAATATTTTTGGCAGAGACCTAAAATGAATAATCAGATACAGAAGCGTATACTGCAGAGAAGAGCAAAAACCAGTGTCTGGGGGGTTTCTTCCCTCTTAGTGTTCTTTCATTTACTCACCCCCAACACACTAATTCTGAAGGGCATCATATTCCATCCCATTTAACATTGTGCTAAAAACTCTTTCTTTAGTTATGCATTGGGAACGTTCCTTAAGCACAGAAGGGTTGGAAATCCTGTGGTCCACCCTACCTGGTTCCTCTTAGCGTTTTGGGGACTCCGGTATTACAGGTGTGTGCTGCTCTGTGCTGTGCTGGAATTAGCAAAACTTGTCTATTTAATGGAGCGTTTGCCAGGCCATCTACCTAAAGGGGACATAGTTCTGCTGTTGAAGGAATAAAGGAAATACCACGGAAAAATATTGGGTTTATGTTGAGGCCAAGAATCCCTATGGTCTCGCCTGCCTGATTTAAACTTGTCTCAACAGAACTGCAGCAGCACTGATGCTATCATTCATGCTAAGGCTAAGGCTATATGGTGATTCAAAGGAAAATTTGTTCTGCTTGACCAAAAATTTTTTCCTAGGCTTTGTGGCAGCAGTTGGCTCCATTGGTGGTGGAGTTTCCAACTGTGAAGTCAAGGATCTGCCCAGGCAGTGAGTCAACTCTTGCTTATCTGGTGCTGTGGGGCAAGAGAAAGGGAGCAAAGTGTGCCACTGCCTTCCCCAGAGGTAATTTCTTTTGCTGCATTAGAGTCTGCTCCACTTCCCGAAGGTGAGGAAAATCAAGCTCAATGATGTTCCTGCCCACAGTACCTTCTGTTATGCCCATGTGGTTAGCTGGCATCAAATGGCCTCCTAGAGAAAACAAAAGACTAAAGTGTTGTTCTGTTAATACTACCTCTCTTGTCTGTTTTATTTAACTTGTCAGGCTCTTTATTTTATCCTTGTTTCTCATGCATGTGGATATATTTCCATTTATCTAAGAGAGATTTCAGGGTCATTAAGATTCATCTTTTGAAGGTCACAAACCTGCACTGTCAAATTTGAAGTTATGGAGGAGTCAGCCTTTAACCTTTCTAATAGATATTCCATAAAATCTATAATGGCACATAGTAGAGAGGACATGCTTTATTCAGCGGTATCTTTGAAAAGCAATAATCACTGCTAGTACTGTTGCTATTCCATCGTGAGAGATATTTTCCTATTAGTGAATAATTCTATCTAGTAACTTAAACATGGCTCATATTCAGAATAACTGATAAATTTTAATTAAATGCTATGTAACATTTTGTAAAATATTTTGGTTCTAATCATATAATCTGAGTGTATGTTCATCAAAAATTAAAACAAAACAAAACAAAAGATATCACCATTCTCAGATGTGGATCCATCTATATTTCTACAAGCAATACAGAAATTTAAAAAAATTGTATATATGAAAAGCAAATGCAACTGAACACCTAGTATCATTTTGGAAGCCAAAAAAGCCATATGTATGTGCTACTGAAATTAGAAAATTATATTTTAACCTCTAATGTATTTTTAAACATAGCTAACACATAAGAAACCAGATGGGTTTATTGTAGGTCCAGAACCTTTGGAATTAAACAGTGTGTGCTAAAAAAGGAATGTAATCATGCAGAGACAGGTTTTTTTTTCTTTAACCTTATTTAGTAATATTTAATTTCCAACAAATACAGATTGCCAGATGTTAACATCCTCTTACTGCAAAATGAGGATAAGAAATTTAATGCTGATAGTTTTGTGTTTATGACTGTTGCCCATAAATTACACACTGGTTGTGGTTGAGTATTTGTTTGCATTTTTCTTCCACTTGAAATTTATTTCAAATATGACAAACTGTCTAATTCCCTGTGAAATGGCATTAGTTGTTACCTTGAGAAATTACTTAGCTTCTTCAAATACCCTCTGGAATCTCTATAACTAAGTAAAGCTAGACTTTGGACATTAGAGTAGGAAAGAATCTGTAACTCTTCAAACATGTTGTCTTATTCCATTTTGGTCAAATCTAAACTAGGGAATTTTGAGACAGAGAGAGGGAGATATTTTTTAAGTTAATTATCAGAGGAACACTGTGTTTTATATAATTTAGATAAATAAAAAAATAATTTTATCATTAATTTGAGACAACAGTTTAAAACAAGAACTGACTTGGGGAGAAAAAAAATGAATATTCATCTTAGACAAAATCAAAACATAGTAAATTATTAGCCTGTAAATTTCTTAAATTGCAAAAATTTGTTATATTCTGTGTGGAATTTCCTAATGAATAATAATTTTTTAAAGATTTTATTTATTTATTTGAGACAGAGAGAATGAGAGAGAGAGAGCACGAGAGGGGGGAGGGTCAGAGGGAGAAGCAGACTCCCCGCTGAGCAGGGAGCCCGATGCGGGACTCGATCCTGGGACTCCAGGATCATGACCTGAGCCGAAAGCAGTCGCTTAACCAACTGAGCCACCCAGGCGCCCCTCCTAATGAATAATATTAATTATAATCTCACATATTATAAGACTTATCACCTTAATTAAACAACTGAACCAATAGCAACAAGTGCCCGCCTCTCTGAGTAGACCTTAGGAAAAGGCAAACTGGATATGAGATACTTCTGATGTCTCTTTTAGTCGTGGGAAGGATGGAACAATGGAGAATGGAGTTTTGTCTGAAAAGGGGAGTAGAGGGTTATTAGGTAGTGAAGACACTACTGAATTATTAATTATATAAATCATTTTTATTCTTTTTGATGAAGGATCTAAAAATCTTAAGTGATACTTATCTTTTTTTTTAAGATTTTATTTATTTGTCAGAGAGAGAGAGCACAAGTAGGCAGAGACACAGATGGAGAGGGAGAAGCAGGCTCCCTGCTGAGCAAAGAGCTGGCTGTGGAGCTCTACCCCAGGACCCCGGGATCATGACCTGAGCCGAAGGCAGACACTTAAGCAACTGAGCCACCCAGGTACCCCTTAAGTGATATTTATCTTAATAAGGAAAGTTCAGCAATATAATTGTAAAATACAGCATGACAGCTTAAGAGAATGGATCTTAATATGTACCAGAATTAGACATATATGAAAGCATTTAGGGACAACGGTCCATATCACCCAGTATTCATTCAGAGCCACTAGGAATAATGTAGAATAAGAGATGCATAGAATGATGTAATCTTACAGGATTGTAGGAGCTGGTAAAACAATCTCGGTTCAGCTGTTTCTTCTTAACCTGGTGTCAATGGTAAAGTCACTGGACAGGTAACTGGAAGGGAATGTGTGGGAGAGCGGTGACACCTGGAGACCCAAGGAACAAGCTGGAACTGTATACATCTCATTAGAATCCATGACGGCCTCCAGTGGTGCTCTTGCCTCACTCACACCAGGATTTGGAGAAGCTCAAGGAAAAAATCCCATGGGACCTCTGTTGTTGCCCAGATCAACAGGGCGAGTCAGCAGATCCACATAAACATGCGTGATCAACTTTAATTTTCCAAGAATACACTTGGCCACTGCTTCACTTCTTCCTTTCAAATCTTGCACACTTTTGCCTTGTGGCAATCTTAACCAGAAACATTCAAAGAAGGGAATTATGAGAAACATAGTTCAGCTTAGTCAAATTGATACAATAGAAAGCCACCACACTGACAAATAGAAATCTCAACAAGAATTGCAACTCTCTAAATAAACTTTCACCTTAAAAGTCTCTCAGCTTCATCCTGCCCAATTCCTTTATTACAGACTTGGAATTCATTGTGAGGTTCCGATCATGATTCTGGATTCTAATTGTTTTTAGGGTCACTACTACCTTTCATTATAATGAGTTCAAAGGTCTTTATTGGCCCTTAGGGGTTCAGAACTACCAGGAAAGAAGGCTCAATACTTGTGTATTTTTTGAGTACAGTCTCAACTGAAAAGTCTCTTGCTTCCTGCCTCTTTTTCCAGAGAATCAAAATTCAAATGTATGATTTTGCTCATGTTTTTATAAGAAAAAGAATCAGGGAAGCCTATTTTTTAGATAGCACATATATTACCTTTAGCCTTTTGCCTTTCCTTTGGATATTTTCTTTTTTTGTTTTGTTTTGTTTTGTTTTGTTTTGTTTCCCTGTTGGTGCCTAATTATTTATTTCCTTCCACAAAGAAAAGAAAAAATAAGAAAAGCTAAAAACTATAGGATCTTTCTACAATGTAGCCATCATTAATCAGATCTAACTATATCATACTTTTCTCTCATAAGGATCCAAATTTTTCTCCATTCCCAAGGAGACCAACAACCTTTAGCTTGGTGCAGTCCTTTCTCAGTTTCCAATAAGGACTCCATGGCAGGTCTACTATTTAAGCAAAACTCAAGTTTAGGTTGATTCACTGATTGAACTTGCATCTTTAACCTGTTATAGACTTCTAAAGAAATGAAACAAAGACAGGTTTGCCTCAGAAAGAATCAGTATAGGCAGAGAGAATGATACCTTCTTTCCTTCTCACTTTGTAGCAGCCAACACTCAGGGCTATAAATGAGGATTGTTCCACTGAGCAGCATGTGCCCAAGACAGCAGGTCTGTACCAAATGGGAAAGATGAGCTGACCCACTGCTCCCATTAGGGCCAAATGGCTTTCTACCAAGACACCATTATGGGTCAGCCAAGATTCTTTCCAAGGTCACTTCGTGCTATTGACACACTTGGAAAAGTGATTTGGAATACTTAAATTTGCTCAGTCTACTCTCTCATTAAAAAGACAAGGTGGCAAAGGTGAATTCACAGCAAGGTTATCAATGAAACTCATAATGAGACATGAAAATCCCACTTCTTTTCTCTAATAAGCAATTTGATCTGAGAGAACTCTGCAGTTAATATGAACTAAAAAATTATAGATCCTGTGAAACTCTTCCAAGGGAGCTAACCTGTATACCCTTTTGCCTCAAGAAATGTCTGCCGATGTTGTACCAGATACCCACAAGTGCGCAGCCATACTATAGAGGCTGAATCAGGTTAAAATGACAAGGAAAGTTTCATAGACTTTTTGTTTTAAAAGAATAGAAAAACCTGTACTAGTGGACAATTCAGAAATTAATTTCCTTCCTGTACTAATAATTGATTCAAATATAATAGAAAAGTTTTATAGTAACTTTTGAAAATTAGAATTATATAGTAACTTTATACATTGTGGAAATAATTGATTTTTATGTCATTATTTTATGTGCATTACAAGGGAAGCCATTTTTCTAGGATCTTAATCTATTTTCCTTGAACCTTTAATCGAACATTTTTTTAATCTCAATATTTTTTTCTTTTATACATCTTTTTCCTCTCTTTTATGTGTCAATATTTCTTCATTCTATTTTGATAGCACTGTGGATGTATTTTACCTCTTAGAATATATTTTTTCTTTTTTTGCCAATACAGAAGGCATTCCCTATTTTAGTACACTTCAAGGTCTGCTATTATATGGCAATTTCCTTTCCCTCCTGTTCCCTATTTCCAACATATACGACAGCCATTCTGGCACAGATATAAAATTAGTTTTGCTCAATGGATTTCTTGTCATGAATGTGCACAAAGCTTCATTTACCTTCCAATTAGATTTTTGTTTTCCTCTGGTGACTCATTTTGCTGCATCTGTGTTTATTCTCTAACCTGTGGATAAAGCATGTTTCTCTGGCTGAGAGCTGGCTGAGCATTTGCTGTTGGCTGCCATGTGTTAGTAATTCCTAAATGCAGTGCAGGAATACTCTATCTACTGCATCAGATATTACTGCTCTTTATACATTTCCTATGTGGTAATCAGTTTAGATCCTGTTTGTTTATGTCAGGATTTGTTGTTGTTCCTGTTGACTTACTTAGTATATCACAGATGCTTTTGTTGTATTTCCAGGTAGTAAATAAATACAAGTCTTACTGATTCTGGTGATCTATGTCTGATATTTAGCTTTGGATGATGCTTTGCTCCTGTTTGAATGTTAAATGTAATCACAATGCTTTAAAATTTACTCTATACATTTGGGTCTTTCTCATGTAACAATGCAAACCCATTCCAGCCACAAGCATTTTCAGAAAGAGCTCACAGGCTATTGTTTACAAACGTGTTTGTCATTCGTGAATTTCTACTCAAATGTATTTGAGTTTTTCCTTCTAAATTACTGGATTATTTATTTTTACTATTTTTTAAAGATTTATTTATTTGAGAGAGAGAAAGAGAGAGAGAGGTACACGCAAGCCAGGGAAGGGGCTGAGGGAGAGAAACTCAAGCAGATTTCTTGCTGAGCACAGAGCCCCACTAGAGGCTGGATCCCATGACCCAAAGATCACAACCTGAGCTGAAATCAAGGTTCAGATGCTTTACTAACTGATCCACCCAAATTACTGTATTATTTAACCTATTTTATAAATTAGTAGAGTCTTTTTTTTAATGCTCCTTAAGAAATGGATCTTGCTTTTGAGTTTATTTGGTTAAGATGTGGGCTAAGTAGGAAGAAGGGAAATAAAAGTTTGCACAGGGAAAATTTCCTGAATAATTTTGGGATTTGCTTAAATCTTACGTTCCTTGCATTTGGGAGAGGAAAGAGATTTCAAAGTAATTGGATTTAATTTTTGTATTTAGGCATAGATAGTTCCTAAACAAGACCTTTCACATACATAGAGGGAGACTTACTATCAATTCATACAGATTGTTTAACCAATAACTCTCTTTCTTGGCAAAGCTATTTGCTTCTGAAATGAAACAGCTGATCATTTTCCATTCCTTGGAAATACCTAAAAACAACTGTAGGGGAGGAAAATTGCTTCAACTGTGAAACTGGGGAATTAGTCCAGCCCCACTGTGACCCCTGTTCCAATTTCAAGGCCTATCCATTCTAGCATATGAATAATAATAATTTTTGAAATTCTACTATGTCAGAATCATGGTCCTTCCTTCTGTATCAGGTGATGCTAACCACTATCCTTAAAAGACTGAAAAAGTTCCCATAGGGTCTTAAATATTTACATCAGGGTCCTAGTGCTGCTATAGCAAAGTGTCACAAACTGAGTTGTTTAAAACATCAGAAATGTATTTTCTCACAGTTCTGGAAGCTGGAATTTCAGAATCAAGGTATTGGCAGGACAATACTACTTCCAAAGTTTCTAGGAAGAGGATCCTTGCTTGCCTCTTCCAGCTTCTGGTAGTGCCAGGTATTCCTTAGTTTGTAGCAGCGTAACTCTTGTACCTGCCTCCATACTCACATGACCATGTTCCCTCTGGGTTTGTCTGTCTCTGTTTTCACATAATGTCCTTTTTTGTGTGCCTGTGTCTGTGTCCAAATTCTCCACTTCTTATAAGGATACCAGTCATAGTGGATCAAGGGCCCACCATAGGCAAGTATAACCTCATCTTAACTAATGACATCTATAACAACTCTATTCCCAAATAGGTCACACTCTGAGCCACCGAGGGTTAGAATTTCAACATATTTTGGGGGCTAAAATTGAAATCATAGCAAATCGTAAGAAGTTGATTTCCTGCTAAGTTAACATGCTGGATAGGTAAACAGTTTGTATGCAGTCATTCAAGATCCAGATTTATAAAAGCTCTAACATCTTCAAAATGTGATTTCTAGTATCATCCTAGAAGTTATGGCCATGTCAGATATCAGAAGTGATAAAGTGACATAGAGGACAAGAGGGAAAGAATTTTATAAGCCAGATGTGGAAATGGCACCTTTAACTCCTGCTCATATTCCATTGACTAGAATGATGAAGAAGCCTGGCAAATGTGGTCTAGCTGTATGTACTGGAGCAAAAGAACAATATGCATTTTTCTGAGCAAAAAGGAATTTCTGCCAGTCCTCTATACAAGGGCACTCTAGGGCATTTTATGAGAGAATGTGGATGTTTTCCTCTATGATTGGAGTTACCATACTTTCTGATTTCTATAGGACTACCTCAGTTTATGCCTGTTGTCTCAGAAAAAATATTAATTGCATTTCCTCTCCCTCTCAAAAGTGAACTGATTTGGATAATAATTTATATGGTCATCCTACCAATGAGAATAACGTCCCAAGGGTAAGGGACGGCACAGGGGAGAATCCCCAGTACACACCTTTTTTGTAAAAGAATATATTAACTTGCTGGGCTCCTCAGGAAAAACATTTTATTTAATATGTTTCCAATTCTACCAAAATGATTCTTGACAAGAATCTGGATCATATGTCTTTAGGCTCCCCATAAACTAGAAGGACTGAAACGGTGTTTAAGACATTTTAATAAAGTTTAAGTGTATACCTGTCTAGAAAATGCGCCCTTTAAAAATGTAATTTCTAACTGATTTGAGAAAAATAGATTTGGAGGCATCAATATGATAGTCTTATCTGCACTCAAAATAAATATAGCTTGGGCACATTCCAAATGAAAGTTTTTGATGAGTGATCATTGTAATGAATATATAATCCAGGGAAGGGTTGCCTAACGGAGATCTGGTGCCAGGTCTCTGAACTATTATAATTCTACTTATCTGAGTTGAATGTAGCTTTACTTTGCTTGTAAAAGCACATGTTAAAATATTCTTAAGATTGTCCTTGAGATTTCTTCACTCTTCTTGGAATTCCTCATCATAATGAAATGTTCCATTCGCTGTATGTACTAGATTTAAGAAACAAAGTACCCTCTCATTTTTTAAATTAGTTAAAATATAAAGAAAAAAATATAAAGAGAACCCGAACTCAAAAGAACTCATTTATCTTTTGCTACACCTCTATGGAATGTTTCCACAGCTCCATTGCCAATCCCTTGGTATAAAAGAACTCAGAAATCCTCAAATTCGAACTTTAATTCTCTTGTAGATAATTCAGGGAAGCCTGCTAAAATCCTTATAATGGGTAATAAGATTTAACTTAGCTTTTATAGAAGAGTCGGTTAAAGTAATCAAGTCTATATATACATTCGTGCCTTTTATAAGTAGCAATTCGCAAAAGAATTCAAGTCTATATGTGAAAGGTATGATTGGGAATATGTTTCCCATTAAACATTTTACCAAGGTTAATGTATTTTTTTTTTTAATCACAATCTTCTTTCTCAGAGGTTACTTGCGAAGGTTTATAGTCATCACACATTCTTGCCAGTATCTGTCAACCCACAATGAAATACAGCTGAAAAGCCTTTGGACTATTCACTGGCCACAAACAGAAATTTTTTTAATGTCCTTCTGAGTCCTATACAAGTCTCCTGTGGTATTATGCTGGAAGAAAAATCTTACTCCAATCTTATTATTGCCTGAAAATTCAAAATAGTTTGACTATTCTTGATAGTTAGCTATGAAAATGGAGACAGTATTTCGCACACTATTAACAATGCTGTCAGTGGTTTCAAATGTAACACACTCAAAAATAACTCTTCAATTACAATCATAAATATATTATCCACTTAATATCCTATAAATTTGGAATAAAAATATGCTCAATACACATGTCACAGTTTTTCCTTTAGAAAGCATTTAGACAAATTCTTGATTACAAAATGAGGAAAGGAAGGAAGGAAAATGAGAGAGAAAACATGGTTAATTGATGGTAACTCTAGGTTTTATACTTTTGCTTGTAGCACTGTGAAGAAAGCTAGAATATTACACCAGAAAAAATGAATTTATATCAATAATTTGGCTGACATGTGCTTTATATCTACTGTAACAGCAATTAACATTTCTTCCAGTGGCATAATTTTCAAGAGATTTTGAGTCACTGAGATGGATAATTAGTATTTGATATTAATAGAGATATTTATAATCCAGATATTAATAATTACGATAGTCACTTATTTAATAATCACTTCATTCTGCACAAGTCTCCAGATTTCTGAGCACATACTTTGGAAGACTACTTTAGAAAATAAATTTCTCATTTTTAGTAGCTTAACTCTCACTGAGGTGCAATTTTTTTTCCTAAGGATGTAAATAAAATCAATTAAGATGTGCAGAATGAGTAATGTGTATGATCTGAGTTCCAATGAAGCACGAAAATAAAGCAATATTGGACATTTGTTTGATAAATAACTCACAAGCAGATTTTAGATGTTTTATACTTTATGAAAGAAAACACATTAGTTGAGGAGTTAAAAAAAGTAAAAAAAAGAAGTCTGTTTACAAGACTTTAAGGAAGAAAAAGTATCACCTTCTAAACCTTCTTTTCAAATTTTCTGAGTATGAATCACTTTTGGATTTTGGACACCAAGATCTCATGAACAAAATTGGTTATAAATTTCATCTTATTTTTGTTGTTTTTCAACTGTGCTACAGAAAATATTTTCAATCTCCTCTCCAGTTAGTCCTGCCTAAATCTACCATTCCTTTATATCGTCTGCCTAATAAAAACAAAATCATTAATATAGATGCCAAATAATGGCATTCATATTTTTTTCATTTAATTTAATTTTATTTATCTTTTGATCTCCTTCATTTTTAACTACTCAGCCTTAGTCAATACTAAAATTGTGTTATCTTCCTTGATTGGGAAGCTGTTTGTTATTATAGTATTATTGGTGTTGTGATGACAGTGATACAGCTAATATTGGTTAAGCATCATTATTGTCCAGGCACTGTGCTGGGTGCAGAGATGTGTGGAGAAAAGATTTCAGGCTTTCTTAGTCAGGTAGACTTGGATTCCTCAGTCAGCTCCCTCATTTACTTCATTTGTGTGTGCTCTGAATGAGTCCCTAAGGTTTTCTGAGACTGTTTTCTCTGAACCTCAGTTTCTTTATCTTTATCATCTTTAAAATTTCATATAGATTTGAATGTCTGAAGAATAAACGAAATATCATACTTGAAGTGTTGTGCAGAAAGGAAACACTCGCAAGTATTCATTCCAGTCCATTCTTGCTTTCTGCTCTTATGCATTTCATTCACTTCTTTTCATGATTACATTGCAGAGGTTTATAGATTTTCTCGCTATCTACTCATTATATTTTTATAAGAACTCATGAAGAACCAGAGGATGTTCATTCAATTTCAAGGACTTTACTATCACATAAATGTCTACATTTTCTCCTGAATTGCTGCTACTGTGCTTCTGTGGTTTACATTCAATGTATTTTGTCTTTTTTTTTTTTTAATTTTGTGCTTCCCAGATTCCATTTGCTGTTTTGTAGGCTTTTTGTCTGTACTCTGGATTACTCTGAATTTTTTTTTTTTTTCAGTACTCATTCTCTACTTATTCATGTTTCAGGTCATCTGAAGTTTTAGAGGAAACTCCTGTGGCTTCCTCCTCCCTCTCTCCTATAAATGCTCTTGTGTTCTACTGATTTCCCTGACCACACAGGAAATATATTTTGACCTTTTCCTAGTTCTTTCTGTGGCATTCAAGTTGTAGTTACTTTTTTAGAACATTTTTTTCTTGGAACAATATGGTAAACATTTGGAAGCATTGTACAATGTTCTTAAGCACTACATAAGTATGAAGTGTTATACAACTAAGACCATCTTGGTATATATTTTCGCTGTCACAAACATCTGATGTAAACACCTCTGAAGCTAAACTTTTGTCATATTTAAGAATGCTGCTTATCAGTTGAAAAAGGATGCCTACCTAATTTTTATGTTTTTCAAATATGATTTTTCTAGTTTGTTCTTTTTATCCTTGGTTATTTTGCTTTTGCTATTTCTGTAACTCGTTTTAATTAATGTACCAAAGTTGGAAATGGTTTTTGTCCAAGCTTATCAACTGTTTCGTTATTTTATAACCTTAGAATATTGGGACTATTTTCCTCACTTACGATTATGTAAGTATTCATCAAGAATATAATTTTTTAGTAATATCGTGGTTCCATTTTTTTAATTATTTAAATGTTTAATCTACCTAGGATTTATTTTGCTGTATAGAATTAAGTGGAGTCCTGCCTTTCTATGTATCAATAAAAGCACTTACTATCTTTAATTTTCACACTGATTTCAAGTGCAGCTTTTAACAAATGGTGTGTGTTTGTACATGCACATACACATTTGTATTCATATAAATATATATCTGCTTTCAGAATTTCTATGTTCTGTTTCTCCATTTTTTCTTGTGCCAACTTTATATCATTTAATTGTCATAGTTTTATCATTGTGTGTGTGTATATATGGCACATGTCTCACCTCATTACTATTCATTCTCAAATTTGTCTTCATTATTTTCTTCTTGTTTTTCATTTTTGAGATAAACAGTTAAATGAAAAAATTGAAAAGGTTTTCATTTAGCTATTATATTTGAGAAAATTGATATTTTTACAACATAAGATTATACCATATCTTCTGATTTCTTCCAGTTCTCAGATCAAGTTTTTCTTCATATAGTGTTTTTATAAGTTATTTCTATTTCTTTTTTGGTATGATGTCTTTTAAAATTTTTTTTCTTAATATTTAATTGTTATTATATACTATCTACAGACCTGTGAATATATGCGAGTGTTTTACAGGTATCAGGAGTCTGAATCCAGAGTCAAACTCTTAACAGCTATAATAAAACTTACGTTGCCTTTCTTCATTCTTGTATAGCTCTACAGCACTGTAGACCAGCTTTCTCTAAACAGCAAAAATTTAACCAGCAACAGTTTTCACTACTATTTCAACTCAAAAACACAAAAGCAGGAGCAAAAAACAAACAAACAAAAAGCCTAAGCATAGTTTCTAGATGTATGAACAAGTTACTGCCTCAGATTTTTCATCTAGAAAGGGGCTTTTAAAAAGTACATAACTCTCAGCATTTTGTTGTGAAGATTAAAAGGACTTTTTTCTTTTTTTGATGATGTGGGACAATATTGTAAAGTCTCTTTGGGACCCAAATATTCTCCAGAAAATGGTTTCCAGAAAACACTGAGTAACTTGGGAGCTATAAATAATTTATTTGAGGCAGCAGTTGACTTTCTTATTGGCAGGAGTCATTTGTCTGTTTTAATGCAATGAGTGGGTTTTCCTTGGATAATATAATGATTTATTCTGGAGGTGAGCTTGTTGTTAAAAGTGAATCAGGTGGAAAACTTAAAGTACTTGAAGAATTTGTGTTCTATTGGTGTGTTTTTGATATCTGTGGGTTTGAATGTTTCCTGCTGTGATGTTCTGGGACAATGGTTGTGACAGAAATCTGTACTTGCCCTCATTCACCCCATCAAAAGAAACACTGGCCCAAGCAAAATAGGACAGTTGCCTTGAGCGCACCCTAGTCATGGGTTCCTGTCTCCAAAGCTGCTATTCTCCTCTCAGACCAACTACACTTCCTGGTACATGTAATGTCACAGACAAAAACATGCCACCCTAGAGCACCCTAGAGCAGATAAATTACTCTGGTTCTGCTGTTTTCTTCCGCCAGCCCGGCTAAGGCTAGTAGGGGAATTGAATGGAGATTCGGTGACCACAAAACTTGCATGAGTGCAGTCCTACCATTGACTACGAGGCAGTGTTTTTTTGTTTTTTGTTTTGTCTTGTTTTGGCATCGACCAGCAACATTCAAGGGGGTTTGTAGGTGGTAAGTAGTGCGAGGAAGTGAATTCAGGTGCTTAAGATAGCGGCAAGCAAAATCTAAGGACTGCAGCTCTAAACCCCACAGCGCATTCATTAATGTGCAGCTGAGTTGAGAAAGCTATGGTAGACTTGGTATCAGGAAGCATATACAGTGGCATGGCAATAACTGTTAATCTTGTCACTGGTATCTTCATTAATATTTTTAGGAAAGCCATAGGCCATTTACATTGTCTATTGAATTGTCCATTTGAATTAATTAAATGTTTTATCTTAAAGGTAGAAATCCAACTCTCATGACCTCCAGTCCAAAATTCCTGGAGAATGGGATCAGTAGCAGCTTTAGTAAGATGTTGATGTATTATGTCCAGATGAGAAAGATCATAAATCAACCTAGTAGTTGTTATCATAACCATATTCTATAGGCTTTTAAAATTTATATATGTAATTTATACACATAATGTATGAACAATATATTTATTATTTTCAGATGTTTTTACACATTTTTACTTGCAGCTGTTTGGGCAACTCATACATGTAGATATGGAGAGTTCTCAATAGCATTATCAGATAAAATGAAATTGTAGATTCAATTTTCTTTTTGAAGGGAAAGATATTTAGAAGCATAGCTTTCTAAAATTCTTAAGTCATTTAAAAATAATTACTTGTCATTTCAAATTTTATTGGATTTCTGTCAGAGATTTTGTCTACAGTATCAATTTCTGAAAATGTATTGAGATATTGTGGCAGGATTAATTAGTTTCCAGTGTTCCATCTACAGACATACATATTTTTAAAAATTGTTAATTTATATTTTTAATGTAAATTATCCTTTTATCTTCTCCCTTTGAAGGAAGTGTCACCATTTTTAACCTGATACCATCTGCTTTAAATGGCCATTCACTAACTTACACAGAAAATGGCCATTATAAGCTGTATTACTTGCACTTCATGACAACTAAACCTATAAGCTTTTTGTGCTTGTATAAAAGGTAATAATAATAATAATAAATGGCTATAAGTTTTGAGTCTTAAAAATTCGTCAGACATTTTGTTAATCCCCACACATATTTCTTCTAACAACAGTTTGAAGTCCATATATATAATCACCATTTCACAAGTGGGGTAACCACAATTTATAGAAATTAAGTAACTACTAAGTACCAGATCCTTTATTGGAAATTAGTCTGACAATAAATTCCATAATCCTATCCATAATAAAAATATAATTTAATGTCAACAAGTAAAATATAACCATAATCGAGTAGTAAAACTCAGTATTATGAGTAATAATGTACACTAGTTCTATAATTTTAACCAGGATGTTTATATTCATCCCCTGTCTAGAAATACAGCTTGTGGCTCAGAAAACAAAAAAGAAAACCATATAGTAGCTAATTCTAAATTCTGTCTTTTCCAAAAATGAAACTAGAAAATTGAAAATAGATAGATTTGCCCAGGGGAAAATACTGTTGATATCCTGGTCTAATTTTAGTATTTTTTTCACCACAAGTTTTTTGTCACTATGAAGTCTAAAATTACAAATCCTGGGGTGAAGAATTCCAATTCCTCAAGAATATACCTGTTTTCCTCAAATAGTTTTCCAGTTGGTGGTCTTTGAAAAATCACTGTAAATTATTCAATATTATATGATTTAATATTTCAGTGATTTTATGATTTAATATTTTGAGCAGTTAAAAGTAATGGATAGTAGTTAATCAATTAATAAACTGTCAAAGTGCTTTTAGACAGATACTGACATTCTAAAGTTGGCTGTCCAGTTATAAATAATGCTTGTCTAGTTCACACTTTCTATGCTACCCTGCATTTTTTCTTTCTATCTCTACTTTTTCTCTCTTGCTCTCATTCTTCCTTTTACTTCTTCTCCTTCTATTCTTCCTTAATTGGAATTCTAAGGAAATGAAGTATATAGTTACAGTTTGATGTCATCACTGAGTAGAGTGTTATGTCTTCTACTACTTATTTTAAAAAAATTAAGTAAGTGGAAGTTGGTACTTCTCTTTACAAAAGGAATTAAAAAAAAAGAGGTATCAATAGATGGCATTTTCTGAAAAACACTGGTTTTCTGCAACTCTAAATCTAGCCCTCATCTATATCAATGAATAAGTCATTAATACTCATTTTCTTGGGGCGCCTGGGTGGCTCAGTTCGTTAAGCGACTGCCTTCGGCTCAGGTCATGATCCTGGAGTCCCGGGATCGAGTCCCACATCGGGGGGGGGGGGGTCCCTGCTCAGCGGGGAGTCTGCTTCTCCCTCTGACCCTTTTCCCTCTCGTGCTCTCTATCTCTCATTCTCTCTCTGTCAAATAAATAAATAAAATCTTTAAAAAAAATTTAAAAAAAATATTCATTTTCTTATACCCTCCCTTTTTGTATTTTAAGTCTATTTTGATGCAAATTCATTCTATCTTGACTCAATTTTAGCAAAGAATTTTTGTGCTCTTCAGAATTCTTCCAACTGTTTCTCCTGGGCTGTAGATGAAAATCATGTATTTCCACCATTATACCATTATAGTCATCAATTCTTTTCCTTTATGTATAGATCATTTCCAGCTTGACATCAATAACTGCTGAAAAGAAGTACAACATACAAAATTTCTTTCTATAAGGCTTCGATTGGTGATACAATTGCTTCCCTGTTTCAAGACCTTTATGATTCCAGGTTTGCTCCTCTTCTTTTCCTATATCACTGAAAGGTATCTTTCCTTGTAAAAATTGTTTACAATTAGCCTCAGGAGATGCTCTAATAATTTTTAATACTAAAGGTACTGCCTGTAGACATTGTTACATAGGTAACAAAGTACAAGGTAAGCTTCCATTGTTATGTGGCAAAATATTTCTTTTTACTCTCCTTTATCTTTTTTCCCTCAAATGCACTACGAATTTCCTTTATATCACATCATGATAGAGCAGCTTCTTTAATGCAGTTGATGGAATGAAAATAAAAATCTTATGTCTGAAGATAGCTTTTGCCTAAATTCAGCTAAGATAGTAATTATTAAATAATACTTTAGAGATTTTAAATTAGAATATTTTAATACATATACTTCTATTTTATTTTGTCATTGTAACTGCATTGGTCATTTCAGACATCATAGTAAAACTTTAAAATTACAGAACTTTTGAAATATTTTCTTATATACTTTTAATAGTATGTCTTTATTGTAATGCTGTTTCCACACCCAGAAATTCTGCCTATATTTTTTTTAAGATTTTATTTATTTATTTGAGAGAGAGAGAGAGAAAGTATGCAAGCATAAGCTGGGGGAGGGGCAGAGGGAGAGGGAGAAGCAGACTCCCGGCTGAGTGGGAGCTGAACACAGAGCTAGACCCTAGGACCCTGGGATCACTACCCAAGCCAAATTCAGATGCTTAACGGACTGAGCCGTTATATAAATATAAAATTATATTCAGGTACCCCAGAAATTCTGCCTTTTAGATATGATTTTATATTTTTAACCAAAGCTTAATGCAGGCATAACATGGAAACCTATATGAATGCTATTTAAGTTTAAAAATTAGTTGAATAACTTTATTAGATATATCACTAAAATTCCAAGATAAAGATATATAAGGTGATTTTTTTAACTTACTTATTTCTACTTTTTTCTGATGGAATTGTTTTTATTGGCTAATACGTCAAGTTATTCAGTAAAATAGAAATATATATATATTTATATAACATATATATTACATAAAGCTGTGAACCTCAATTTTCTTTCTACAATACATATTTTTATTTGTGTGCTACTACATAGGGAAGATAAATTTCAGATTAAGCATAATTCCTTGCTCACTACTTGTAACTTTATCCTTTTCTGCTAACTGAATTGTAACATACCAGAGTATATGATTATGCATACCCATTTGAGTTGTCCTAGGATATCATATAAATCTTTTGGGGGCATTAAAGTCACTCAATTACTTATTCTAAAGCTCTTTCAGAACTAAATCCCTTCCCCACAATCAACTGAACAGGTTATTGGACACCAGTTGAAAATCCCCTACAAAATTGAACAAATTGGAGCTATTTGTGGTTTTTGTTTGCTGATATTCAGATTGGTAGTGGTAGATGTCTTTCAGGAATTCATTGAAGTGGCAGTGTACCATGGCAGAAATAGATTGCTCATTTGCTTGATGGATGGGCATAGAAAAGCAAGCAGTGTATGGAAGATTTCCCCAAAGGTCAATGCTTCTTATGGCCATGGAGTGTGAATGGTGGAATCACTTTGTTAAGTGACTTGGCTGCGAAATTGGAAGCAATAATAGCTAATGCTGGGCAAGAGATTCAGAGATGCCATTCATTGTCTGCTTCTGCTCTCTTAACCAAGAAAGAACCCACTGCACCAAACTTACATTTCTGTAATTTAAATCTACATTTCTATAATGACAATATGGCATATATTAAGTCTCCTCAAAAGTGCAAAGTTTTCTATTAAATGTCTAATAATGAATGTCTCCATACCATAATGATAGTTTGATGTTCTCCTATTTAGTTTGGCTTCATGCTGAAAGCTTTCAAGTCGTTTTTTATGAAAGTTCTGGCACAAATCTATAATGATTCTGAGTTCCTGACCTTAAGCAAACAATGTTATTCATGAGAGCAATTTAATGTACTAGTCATAGTAGTGATATCACTTGGCTCAGGTGTGTTTGCTTGGAATATGCAGACTCCACTTTGGATTCAAACAAACTGATTATAATATAGATCTGCTCTATCAGATCATAGTTACTCAGGAACTATGGCAATGTGTGCTTTATACTGCATAAATGGAATTATCAGTTTATCATTACATCTGTCTCTTTTAAATTTGAAATATTAGAAAGAAAAACTCTGTTTCATCTTCTCACCCAATTCTAGTCAACATTTGATTCAGCAGTCTTAGATCTCTTGGGATGAGAAGACTTTAAAACTTTATTAATTATACAAAATAATTTATAATATTTCAATTAGTTGATTTTCCCAAAAGCATCTAAAATTCTACCCTATTACATAACCTTCCCTTTTTCTGCTGATGAGTTTAGTCAAAACATTTCTATCACCACCCTCTAAAAATGAATCATTGCTTAGTATTTGCCCTGAAGCAATTTGTGCACACCTCATAATACCATATATTTTATTGAATAGATGGTCCTTGGATTTCCTAGTACTCAAATTATGCATATGCATACATTTTAGGCACTAAAGTACTGGTAATCTATTGGTATAATTTTAGTTAGTTAGATCTTATACATGACAGCTCTGTGTATTTGAGAGTAGGAAACACACTGATAGTTAACTTTATTCACAGTTAATGTATTCCAATCAGTCTAGTAATAGAAGTCTGTAATACCTCACATACATGTATCAATAAGAGATGATGATACTAGATTTTATACTTTATTAAGTAATAGAGTATTTAAGAAAATAGTGTCCTATAAAGAGAAAAAACACGGTTCTTTAAAAATGTACTTGGTGAGGAAATGGAACAAAGATCTCTTTTGAACACTTATAAATTTTAAGAGAAAGCGTACTGGGCATAAGAAAATTAATGCTGTTTACTTTAGGGTAGTGTGTGTGTGTGTGTGTGTGTGTGTGTGTGCACGCACGCGCGCGCACGCACACACCTGTGCCTGACTCCCTGAAAAATTAACCAGGTTCATACCCATTATTATGTAGATAGTTTATTGTTGAATTTAAAATCCACTTGTTGAAATACAAAGAGACATATTTTTATTTTGTGTTTTACTGCAAACTATCCTGTGGAACTCCAACTTACAAAACTATAAGTCTAATGTGTGAAACCAGTGAAGTCTAAATTGTCAGATAATATTATATACAGGCTGGAGAATTCAAATCAAATTAAGGTAAATGTAAACTCTTGAATGGAGAGGAAAGTGCCTTCAAAATCTTTGTAGTCTTCTGTACCTGAAATATTTATTATATTATTATTATTATGTGTTATAAGCTATAAGTTATAATGCTTATGTTAATAAGCATTAATAAATATTTCAGGAACAGATTTCATTTAGGATAAAATTATGTGTTTTTTCTTCATAATAGACCATGAAATAATAAAACTACATGGAAAGTTTAGAACAATTAGCTGAATATGCCATAAAAACAAACTCTATTTGAAGAAGTATTGAGTAACATTTATACCCTTGGTATATATATTTCATACAGGAAATGGGATCACAGATCTCTGCTCCAATTCATTTTCTCAAAAAGGAAATAAGTCCATATCCTCTTGACCTGAGAGGTCAAGACCTGACCTTATCTACTAGCTATTGTCCCAAATATATATTCTCTATTTCTTTTTGGTCTTGGTGAATTATTGTATAGCATGAAGACAAACACTGATTAATTCTTTTAAGAAGACTTTCTCAAAAATCTTCCCAATGCCACGTCTATAACATTCCTGTTACATAACTGTAAAATGAGCAATGTCCACCTGTGCTATTTTTTAAAGGCATGCAGAATGGCAGGGGATGAATTAGACGAAATGCTTTTGAATCATTTAACTACTTCAGAACTCAGGTCTATGAGTGATAGAAGGCCAATTCCAATTAGTACCTAACACAGACTTCTCCTGAATCTTTTCGGCTGACTTACCCATAAAGGAGAGTAGTTAAAGGGAAATAATGGGCCAGATTTTCACCACTGAAAGAGAAAAAGAGAGTGCCTTGTATCTGGGCCAAGCATTTGCTTTGAGACTGTTGGTAACTTGCCACTCCATAAGGTGGGAAAAGTAATCCCTGCCAAGAAATGGTCAAAGCATTATGTTACAAACCTCCCACTGGAAAGAGCTAGAATCAATGAGAGATTGGCCTTAGGGCTAAGGATTATTCTCAACCTTCATATTCATACAACTCAACTATACAGAACCCTTCTTTATTTAGCTCTGTATGACATTAAACATAGATCTTGAAAACTTTAATCTTTAGGCATGACAGGAAGGGGCAGTCAAATAAACATTCAGCCCAACTAAAGTATTTGACAGAGTCAGAGACTTCATAGTCAGCAGGCAAGTTGCTCTGCCAAAAATCAAATGAATCAAAGAACTTGCCAAGGAACCAGCTAGTGAGAAGGGAGTGTGCAGGCAGCCATCACAGAGCCCAAGTCTGCTCCTAGAAAATCTGTTCAAGAGCTTGGCATCTGAGGATTAGCCTGGCAGCTGCCAAGTGTTTGGCCACAGCTGTTCATTTGGGGGGATAAGCTGAAGTACACAAGAGTGAAAGGGAAAAGTGGTCAAAAATGCAGCAATGCCAAATAGGTCTGAATGCAAAGTGATTTGTTTTCTTGCTGTTGTAATATTCAACCACTTCTGAGCGGAGGTTAGGCTTTTCTGAGTTGTTATGATGCACCACTGGAAAATGATAAGCCAATGCATATAACTGAAGTAAATTCTGCAATGCTCGTTGAAAATATAATTCTTGATGTTTTGGCAAATCCAAAAATGTGTACCAGGCAAAGATAGTTTGAGTATGGCCTTTCTAGTCTTCCCGCCATAAAGGCACCAGCTGACTTAATGCCAACCTATAGCAATCCAAGGACCCCCTCACATGTGTTGCTTGCATTTTGCCTCCTAGATTAAGCTCCAAAAGATAAACCTTTTCTCTTATGTCATCCATTTCCTCAACTCTAATCTTTCATAAACTTCATTGTCACACATCTATTTCCTGCTCCAAAATTGTTACAAAAGTAAAGTATAATATCATTATTGTTAAGGGGCTTATATTAGCAAAACCATATGCTATTTCTAGGTCAAGGTAACACCTTTGAGTTTTAGGGGTAAATATAATAAAGTATGGAATTATTAAAAGTAGAAGAGTCACCTTTCTAATGTCTAAAACAATGAAGAGCAAAATCAAGCTTCTTTTGAAAACCCTTAACAATATGTGAGAGCTTAAAATGTGTAGCAGCTTTTATCAGATTCTACTGCCAGACATTCCTTCATTAGATACCATGTAGTCTGTTAATAATCTGAGTACCCTGGAGACTTTAACGCTTGGGATTCTTCTCTTAAAATGTGGTGAAGGTAACTACTTAACTAAGGAGTTCAGGAAAATCTGAGCTAACAATAGGAAGATGAGATCCAAAGGCAGATATTTCTATCAAGAACTGCCCACATGGACCATTCACAAGTAGCATAATCAGAAACCTTCCCATAACGTCTTGGGAAGAGAGTTACTCTTTTCTTTATAATGTTGTTTGTGAGTATTTGAGTTAATACTTAAGGTCAGTGTTTATTTTTAATAGAAGTACATTTAATCAATGCCTCCTTGTGTCCATAATTTTTTAAACTATCCAAAAATCATCCAGTTAGATGCTTGCTCTTTTGGCTATTGTCAAAGGCAAGCTTACTTCTGAAGAATTGAAAATTTAAGTGGATGCAGTATTTGGAGAAGTTTAGATTGTCTAGAATGAGGAAGGGAGACCAAGCCCATGGGAAGCTTAAAATAATTGCAGTCTTCATCTCTTCAGTTCAAAAAACTAATAAAAAAAACTATGTACCCAGAATGCATCAAGCACTAGGAATACCAAAACAGATAAGGAACTTCCCTTCCATGGTATAATAAGTACCATTTCTGTTATAATTACAGTAATAATAAGAATTCTGCACAGATGAAAAGAAGAAAATTATAAAGGAAAAAATTTTCTCCTTGTAAAGAAAACTCTTAGGATTTGCCCTCAACAACTTTCCTATATATCACAGAGCAGTGTTAGCTATAGTCATCATCTTGTACATTACATCCCTAGTACTTATTTTTCTTAAACAGGAAGTTTGAACCTTTTGACCAGTTTCCTCCAATTTCCCCTTTTCCCCAATTTCCCCCTCTGGTAAACACAAGCTTGATCTATTTTTCTATGAATTTAGACGAATATCTTTGGTTTTTTGTTTGTTGGTTGGTTTTGTTTTTAAGATTTCACATATAAGTGAAATCACACAGTATTCATCTTTTGATGTCTGACTTATTTCACTTAGCATAATGCCTTCAAGATCCTTCCTTCCATGTCATTATAAATGGTAGGATTTACTTGTTTCTTATGGCTGAATATATGCCACAACTTCTTTATCCATTCATCCAGTGATGAACAATTAGGTTGTTTCCATATCTTTGCTATTGTAAATAATGCTGCTATAAACATGGGGGTGTAGATATCTTTTTGAGTTAGTGTTTACATTTCCTTTGGATATAGTCCCAGAAGTAGAATTGCTGAATCATGTGGTAGTTCTATTTTTAATATTTTGAGGATCCTCCATACTGTTTTCCATAGTGGCTATACCAATTTGCAATTGCACCAACATTGCACAAGGGTTTCACTTTTCCACCTCCACACCAGAATTTGTTCTCTTTGTCTTTTGGATGATGGCCATTCTAACATGTCAGTTTGATATCTCATTGTCAGTTTGATTTGCATTTCCCTAATGACGAATGATATTGATCATCTTTTCCTGTACCTATTAGTTTTTCATGTATCTTCTTTGGAGAAACTTTTATTCAGATCCTTTGTTCATTTTTTAGTGTGGTTTTTGTTTGTTTGTTTGTTTTGGCTTGGCATTTTGTGCTCTTGACTTGTATGAGATCTTTATATATTTTGAATATTAACCCCTTATCAGCTACATCATTTGCAAATATTTTTTTCAGGTTGTCTTTTCACTTTGTTGATGGTTTCTGTTGCTGTGCAAACCTTTTTTTTTTTAGTTTGATGTAGTCCCACTTGTTTATTTTGGTTTTCTTGCTTGTGCTTTAGATGTCATTTCTAAAAATGCATTACCAAATCCATGTCAGGGAGCTTTATTCCTATTTTATTATAGGGTTTTCATGTTTTCAGGTCTTACATATTTAAGTCTTTTTCAAGACTAAAGTTAATTTTCAACTTTTTTCAAGTTTCAAGTTAATTTTTGTGAGTGTTATAAGATATGGGTCCAGTTTTATTCTTTTACATATAAATATCCAATTATCCTAGCACCATTATTGAAGGGATTATCTTTTCTCCATCCTATGTCACCATCTTGGTGATGTCATTCTTGCAAAGCATTTTTAAGTGTGGTATCCCATTTGATGCTTATAGATATCCAGCAATGTGGATATTATTTCCATTTATTCTGACATCAAATTCTATAAATCTATTTTATTGATGAACATGCATTATAAATTTTTTTTAAAGATTTTATTTATTTTTTGACACAGAAAGACACAGAGAGAGAGGGAACACAGGTAGAGGGAGTGGGAGAGGGAGAAGCAGTCTTCCCGCAGAGCAGGGAGCCCGACACAGAGCTCGATCCCAAGACCCTGGGATCATGACCTGAGCCGAAGGCAGACGCTTAATGACTGAGCCACCCAGGCGCCCCATGCATTATAAATTTTATTCAGCCTTAATACAATAGTGGCATACAAAAAGGGCTTTTATGGTGGTAATTTAGATGTCTTGTTCTCAATTTGGTTGTAATTCTGCATCTAAAAGTATTTCTTTTGATGTCATATTAATGTTCAGATCTCAATTTATTCAACATTTTAAAAGCAGCAATATTTGGGAAAATTTTTTTCTATGATATTCTTTTTTTCTCTTTCTTTGTCTCTCTCTCTTCTTCCTCAACCTCTCACTTTCTCCATCACTCTCTCTTCCCCCTCCCTCATCCCTTCCCTTTTTCTCCCTATCATTTTTTTTAATCAAGCATTTGACATTTACTTAAGTACTCTGAAATATTCATCTGTTGGGGGGAGATTAGAAGTAGTTACAGAACTGGGGCACCTGGGTGGCTCAGTCATTTAAACATCTGACTCTTGATTTCGGCTCAGGTCATGATCTCAGGGTCATGAGATCGAGCTCCAAGTGGGGCTCCCTGCTCAGTGGGGAGTCTTCTTGAATTCTCTTCTCTTTTTCTGCCCCTCATTTTGCAAGCATGTTCTCTCTCTCTCTCAAATAAATAAATAAATCTTTTTTAAAAAAATTGTTACATATCTAAAACACAGTAAAAGTTGGGGTAATATTCCACTTCTGGCTTACAAAGTAGGACTTCAAAGTAGGGAAATGGAATATTATCTTGAGAAAGGAATGCCAAACCACTCTATATTTATTTTTTTTTAATTTATCGAAGTTCAAGCCTAGAGAATCTGGTTCATAGAGTTCTTCCAGAAAAGTAACTTGTTTGCCTCTAATAACAAATCAAGGAAACCTATTACTCAATGGTAGAGGCAAGTAAAGAAATATGATATAAGCTGTGATCATTACAAATATCAACAACTCTTATAGCACACACTCTAGTTATTTAGAATAGACATTGGCCATACTACCGTAGCAGTTTTACAGTCCCCTACTAAGTCAAAATTAACCTTTAGTTTCTGGGTAATGGAGATGTCCAGTGCGAGTCCACAGAGAGGACTGGTTGTTTGGGTGCTTGGCAATATTGGGGATTTCAGAGCAACGGACTTAACAAACTGCATGACATTATTTCAATATTTTACCAACTGGTTTGCTCTTAATGTTGTGTACTATTTGAAGTAAGAAAATAAATAATACATAATTGGAACAGATAACCCACTGTTTGGGCAAAAATAAAAACAAAATATAGAAACACATAAGGGAGACTAATCAAGAGTTATTTTAGATTTGAGACTCTCTGAGTTGGTAACATTTGAATTGAAATCTTGATGATATGGAAAGAGCACTGATATGGAAAGAGCACTGGAAAAGTATGAGGAAGAATATTCTAGGTGATGTAACCAGCAAACACACTATGTGATTTTAAAATAAAATCAGCAAATATATTCATATGCCTATAAACACTTAGCAACTAATATGAAAATATTATATAGTGAAGATGATGGAGTGAAAGAAATGGGTAACAGCTAGGAGAATAAAGAGTGCTATCAACAACAGAAAGCTTAGGGAATTACAGTTAAAAGTATAAAACACTATGGAATTTGAAGGGAAACTTAATTTCTCAATGAGGTGTTATTAATTATAATAAAAGATAGGATTAGGATTCCAGTATTGTGGGTGAATCAGATGCCTAGTTTCCAAGGTGCCAAGTATGAGCCTTTTAAAATATGAGTATGTTCAACTATGAGATTAAGTATTTGCAACCATTTGGTTCATAACCTCTTGTATCTATGCTCTGGACTATTTTTCTATGACAATGGATCTGAGTTTGGCCATGTGGTTCGCTTTGGCCAAGCCAATGTGATGTAAACATAGACTTTTAAAATTTCTTGCATATTGGGGCTTACTTCTCTTAATGCTTTGTAAACCTGAGATTAGTATATGGAGAAGTTCAGGTAGGCTACTGAAAGTGAAGAAACCACTTAGAGCAAAGAGGCCCAACAAAGACCCCCAGGGGCCTACCCACAACAGGCTCTACTTGAGCAAGTCCAGCCGAGAAGAACTGCTCAGTGTACTGAATCATGAGAAATATAATGTTTGCTATCATAAATTACTAAGTTTTGTGGCAGTTTTAACACAGCAAAAATTCACTAATACTGGGCTAAAAGAGGGGGGAAATGTGTGAGGAGCAAGCATCTGACATAAAAGTGAAGTATATTGTGAAAAAAATAAAAATAGTCAGAAGCCTGGATCCTTAGATAGTAACTATATCAATAACAAGAAAAACTGCCAAGAAATTTAATTCACCTCAATTCCAACTTAAGAAAAATAAAATAAGAAGTATGAGTTCTGTGCCAGATATGGTGTTAAGTGCTAGAGTATAAAAACAAATGTCCCTCCCCTAAACAGTTCAGAGATTCAGGATGTAGAGGGTGGGATGGGGTGTGGTGGTTAAGTCCTGTGTTGTTAATGGATCATTTCAGCCTCATGTCAGTTTGCAGGGACCAGGAGTCCCCAACTCTAAGTTTTGAACAACTATGAAGAAAACCACATTTTTCTTTTCTCCTCTAAAAATAACTTTTTGTCTCATAAATTGGTTATACTTTATTAGTATATATACAGATATTTTTTAAAATATTAAAAATATATTCTTCACAGATTTTAGGAAAAGACAATTTTTAGGAGTGTTTATGAGTGATTTTAGAGTGTAATGACTGAAGGTATTATACCTATAACCTACAGATGTACTAACCCTCCTTCCACTATTCTGTCTCCTGCCCACACATTTGCCCTGTACAGTACAAGACTGACCCAGAGAATGAGTACATCTTCCTCATTTACTCAGTCTTATAAAGTAGACAGTAGAACCAAATAAAAAGACTCTAAAAGGAAATATACTTTATAAAGAATATAAACTGGCAATATTTTTACCTTCTTTTAAACAATTTTTTACCATTCTCTTCCACACAAAAAATAAACTCATACTTCTTAGACATGTTCTTTTCTACACAAAAATCCAAACAGATCCCTCTTTGAAGTCCTACAAAGGCACATCAGGATCTGGGATCACTTAAAATCAGAAGAAGAGAAACAAGGAACCCCTCTTTCCCACAGATTTTTTCTTTCCTCCTCTGTGGTTGCAGCTACTCAAATGGAGGCACTACTATGAGTACTTAATACTATTCCCTTTCCATATCTTGCATTCCCTTCTTATACTCTCCATCTCTTCCCTAAGTTATCAGTTGCAGATAGTTTCTCTTATTTAAGAGTTTTTCTTTAAACAAAGGTCTTGTTTATGTCATAGCAGTAGGTTTTTATTTTGATGGATTAAATACACTGTAGGAATTTGAGTTTCTCATATAATTCAATAAAAAGAGATTAGGCTTGTACACATGTATTCCTATTTCCCTAGCCACATTTCTCTGTGGAATGCAACTGTTTGTGTATTTTTGTTATATTTTTAGGCTCATGAGAATTCATGATCTATCCTGAAGATTGGGCTAAAAAGCAAAGATTAACTCAAATGTTTTGGCACAGAATATTTTGAAATGAACATTCCTATAGGATGGAGAAAAAGATATTGCTAATAAAGATGATCTGCAGGCATTTTTATAAATAAATGAATTCTAAATGTGCTGCCTCTCTGTCTTTTCTCCCTGTCTCATTGGGTATTCCTCTCAGGTTCACAGAATCAGAATATCACCAAGATGCTCTAATCTCTTCAGTGTGATGAGTCATTGAGTCCTATATTTCTTCAATTTCATTATAAATATTAAAAGTCATTTCCATATCACTCTTCCCACCCATTCCCTTTTTTTTCAAGGATCATTGTTTTTTGAAAAATGTGCACAAAAAAATTGAGGTAAAACACTCTTATTAATATCTATGCTATTCACAACTTTTTACCCAGGGCCTACCACCATGCCCTGCATATAACAGACCATTAATAAATCCTTATTAATGATGATATCATCCTGGGTAGCCTGGGAGGATGGTAGAGTAGGAGGATCTTAGGCTCACTTCATCCCACAGATATACCTAGATAAAACACACATCGGTGTAACCCAGAAAATAAACCAAAGAGTGGCAGAGCATACTCTACAATTAATCATAGAGAGGATGCCACATCGAAAACAATAGTAGGGGCAGAGTCCTGTTTGGGAACCAAACTAACTTTCAAGACTAACCACATGCAGAAGGGACACTATAGACATAAAGGAGGGAGAGGAACAGACCCCACACCAAACACCCCAAACACAGGGGACCTACACTAGGAAGATGAGTTCCCACAACATTTGGTTTTGAAAACCAGAGGGGCTTAAACTACATGAGTTTTACAATCAGTGGGGCTTACCACTAGGAACTTTAAAACTCAGTGGGCTTGGGGTGCCTGGGTAGCTAGCTCAGTCAGTTAAGCATCTGATTCTTGATTTTGGCTCAGGTCATGATCTCAGGATCAATCTAGCCCCGTGTTGGGCTCCATGCTGAACATGGAGCTGCCTGAGGGTTCCAGAGGGGAGGGAGGTGGGAGGATGGGTTAGCCTGGTGATGGGTATTAAAGAGGGCATGTTCTGCATGGAGCACTGGGTGTTACACGCAAACAATGAATCATGGAACACTACATCAAAAACTAATGATGTAATGTATGGTGATTAACATAACAATAAAAAATTTAAAAAAAAGAATCTCTCTCTTCCTCTCCCTCTGATCCTCCCCACCACTTACACACACACACACACGCACGCACGCACGCACGCGCGTGCTCTCTCTCTTTCTCAAAAAAAAAAAAAAAAATCAGTGGGCTTAACTCGAGGAGAGCCAGACGGCTATAGAAAACAGTTCCTGTCTTTAAAGAGATAGCATTAAAAACAGCCCCTCCAAGAAAGAGCATAGAAGCAGCAGTTTGAAAAGCACCTGTGGTATACAGGAAGGAGATTTATTTGTTTCATTTGCCAATCACAGTAACTGCACTGGAGGGGCAGGGATCTTTAGGAGATTTCTCCAAGGACAAAAGAGCTAGTAAGTGCCGTTTCTCTCCCCCACTCCCCAGCATAGATACTGAGACATCTGTAGAACCAGTGTGAATGCTTGCCACCTAACTTGCTAACGCTGTGTGCTTCCCACCATGATATCCTTGGGACTTACCCCACTCAACCCAAAACACTCAGCAGGAATCCATCCAAAATTGCACCTGAGGCCTCTGATTCTGCAAGAAGACAGTGGCCAGTACCACTCCAAAGTGATTTTTGCCATGGAGAGAGGGAAAGATAACCACACACAATGGTCTGGGGGCAGATATCTGATCTGGGTCTTGTCCCCGCTCACCAACAAAAACTTCACAGGAGGCTACACAAGGAAAGAGCACTATAGTTGGAAGTCACTGCAACTGCAACAGACAGATTGGGGGCAAACACTCGGTCTGATTGCAGAACCCGCCCACCAATGACTCTCAGGGGACAATGCAAGAAGAGTGCCCTGCAGGTCAATGTGGCAGCAATTTCAGTAAATGAGCTGAGGGAAGATAGCTGGTCTGATCCAACTGTAACCCCTTAATAGCACAGAGACTTTGCCCACAACAGGCAAAAAAGGCCACTATAACTGACTAGACTAAAGGCAAACAGGGTTTAACCACAACAGTAAGACAAATACAACACACATAAGAGATATCCCTGAAGTATCAGTTTCTGGTGAACAGGAAAAATTGCATTACAGAGCACAATAGGACCTCTTCTTCATAAGGCAATACTTTCAAAATCAGGACATGTACCTGACTTTCTTCTTCCTTTTTTAAATTTTATTTTATTATGTTATGTTAATCACCATACATTACATCATTAGTTTTTGATGTAGTGTTCCATGATTCATTGTTTACATATAACACCCAGTGCTCCATGCACAACATGCCCTCTTTAATATCCATCACCAGGCTAACCCATCCCCCCAACCCCCTCCCCTCTAGAACCCTCAGTTTGTTTCTCAGAGTCCATAGTCTCTCATGGTTTGTCTCCCCCTCCAATTTACCCCCCTTCATTTTTCCCTTCCTACTATCTTCTTCTTTTATTTTTTTTAACATATAATGTATTATTTGTTTCAGAGGTACAGGTCTGTGATTCATCAGTCTTACACAATTCACAGCGCACACCATAGCACATACCTTCCCCAATGTCTATCACCCAGCCACCCCATCCCTCCCACCGCCCCCATCAGTCCAGCAACCCTCAGTTTGTTTCCTGAGATTAAGAATTCCTCATATCAGTGAAAGTATATGATACATGTCTTTCTCTGATTGACTAGAGGGTATTATGCTAAGTGTACCTGACTTTATTAATAAATAGAAACACATAGAAAGTTAGACAAAATGAGGAGACAGAGAAATATGTCCCAAATGAAAGAGCAGAACAAAATCACAGCAAAAGAGTTAAATGAAACAGAGATATGCAATATGCCTGATAGAGAATTCAAAGTAATGGTCATAAAGACACTTATTGGACTTGAGAAAACAGTAGAGGATCTCAGTGTACCTTCAACAAAGAAATAGAAAATATAAAAAAGAATCAATCAGGAATTAAGAACTCAATAACTGAAATTAAAAATATACTAGATGCTAGATGGGATATCTGGGTCACTCATTGGTTTAGCGGCTGATCTTGATTTTGGCTCAGGTCATGATCTTGGGGTCCTGGAATGGAGCTGCACATTGGGCTCCATGTTCAATGGTGAGTCTGCATCCAGATTCTCTCTCTCCCTCTCCCCCTGCTCACTCTCTCTCTCAAATAAATAAATAAATAAATAATTTTTTTTTAAAAAACACACTACGTGGAAAAAAAACAGCAGACTAGAGGAAGCAAAAATGAATAAGTTGGAAGACAGAGTAATGAAAAGCAACCAAGATAAACAACAAAAAGACAAAAGAATAATAAAAATGAAAAGAGATTAAGGGAACTCAGTGTCATCATCAAGTGTAAAAATATTTGCATTATAGGGATCCCAGAAGAAGAAAAGAGAGAAAAGGAAGCAGAACATTTCTTTGAAGAATAATAGTTGAAAACTTCTTGAATCTGGGAAAGGAAAGAGAAATCCAGATCCTGGAGGCACAGAGAGCCTCCCAAAAAGTCAAACCAAAGAGGTCCACACCAAGACACATCATTCAGAATAGAAGGAGAGATAAAGCGTTTCCTCAACAAACATAAGTTTAAGAAATTCAACACCACTAAACTTACAAGAAGGGAATTATTTGAGTGGAAAAGAAAGACCATAAGAAAGTAAGAAAAGTAGAAAAGGAAAAAAAAAGTCACAGGTACATATAAACATAATAAAAGTAGTAGATTGATCACTTATAAAATCAGTACAGAGGTTAAGGCACAAAAGTAGTAAAATCAATTATATTTATAAAATCAGTCAAGGAATTCACAAAATAAATGGATGTAAAGTATAATACCATTTACATAAAATGTAGGGGGAGAGGAGTAAAAATTTAGTGTTTTTAGAATGGGTTCAAACTTAAGTAATTACCAACTTAACATAACCTGCTATATGCAGAAGATATTATATATAAACCTAATGGTAACCACAAATCAAAAACTGGTAATAGATATGCAAAAAAATAAAGGGAAAGGAACCCAAGCATATCACTAAAGAAAAGCCATCAAACCACAGCAGAAGAAAAGAAGAGAGAAGAACTACAAAAACTATAAAAAACATAAAACAAGTAACAAAATAGCACTAAGTACACACCTATCAATAATTCCTTTGAATGTAAATGAACTAAACACTAAAATCAAAGGACACAGGGTGAATAAATGGATGAAATAACAAGACCCATATACATGCTGCCTACAAGAGATGCATTTCAGACCTAAAAACATGCAGATTGAAAGTGAAGGGATGGAAAAATATTTATCATGCAAATAGAAGTGAAAATAGGGGTGCCTGGGTAGCTCAGTTGGTTAAGCGACTGCCTTCTGCTCAGGTCATGATCCTGGAGTCCCAGGATTGAGTCCTGCATTGGGCTCCCTGCTCAGCAGGGAGTCTGCTTCTCCCTCTGACCCTCCCCCATCTCATGCATGCTCTCTCTCTCTCATTCTCTCTCTCTCAAATAAATAAAATCTTTAAAAAATAGAAGTGAAAATAAAATTGGGGTAATAATACTTATGTTGGACAAAATAGACTTTAAAACGAAGACTGTAACAAGAGACGAAGAAGGACACTACATGATCATAGATGGAACAATCCAACAAGAAAATATAACAATTATAAATATTTATGCACCAAGGGAACTAATACATAAAACAACTATTCACAAACATAAAAGGAATCACTAGTAATACAATACAATACACCTCATTTAAGTCAATGAATAGATCATCCAGACAGAAAATCAACAAGGGAACGTCAACAATGACACATTGGACCAGATGGATCTAATAGATATATTAGAACATTCCATCCAAAAACAGTGGAATACACATTCTTTTCAAGTGTACATGGAACATTTTCCAGAATAGATCACTTGTTAGGCCACAAAACAATCTCAACAAATTCAAAAAGATTAAAATCCTATGATGCCTTTTCTATCCACAAGAGTATGAAACTAGAAATCAACCACAGGAAGAAACTGGGAAGAACACAAATACATGGAGATTAAATAAATGCTACTTAACAATGAATGGGTCAACCAAGAAATCAAAGAGGTAATAAAATTATACACAGTGTATAATTGAATGAAAATGAAAACATAATGGCTCAAAATCTTTGGGATACAGCAAAACCTGTCCTAAGAAAAAAGATTATAGCAACACAGGCCTAAATCAAGAAGCAAGAAAAATCTCAAATAAACAACCTAACTTACATTTAACAAAGCTAGAAAAAGAAGAGCAATCAAAGCCCAATGCCAGTAGAATGAAGGAAATGATAAAGGTTAATGCAGAAATAAATGGAATAGACACAAAACAATAGAACAGATCAATGAAACCAGGAACTGGTTCCTTGAAAAATATCAATAAAAATGATAAACCTATATCAGGCTTATCAAAGAACAGAGAGAAAGAGAGAGGACTCATAAATAAAATAAAAAATGAAAGATCGAAATAAAACTAGCACCAGAGAAATACAAAGGATTATAGGAGAGTATAATGAAAATTTTTATGCCAACAAATTGGATAACTTGGAAGATATGGATAAATTCCTAGAAACCTATAAACTACAAAAACTTAAGCAGGAATGAATAGAAATTTGAACAAACCAAACCAATTAGTAGCAATGAAATGGAATCATTAATCAAAAAACTCCCAACAAACAGAAGTCCAGGACAAGACAGCTTCACAGGTGAACTCTACCAATTGTTTAAAGAAGAGTTAATACCTATTCTTTTCAAATTATTCCCAAAAATGCAGAGGAAGGAAAGCTTCCAAATTCATTATATGAGGCCAGCATTACCCTAATACTAAAATCAGATAAAGACAGTACAAGAAAGAAAGAACAAACGAAAGAACGAAAGAACAAAAGAACGAGAAAGAAAGAAAGAAAGAAAGAAAGAAGAAAGAAAGAAAGAAAGAAAGAAAGAAAGAAAGAAAGAAAGAACGAAAGAAAGAAAGAAAGAGAGAGAGAAAGAAAACTACAGGCCAGTATCTCTGATGAATGTAAATGCAAAATCCTCAACAAAATATTAGCAAACCAAATCCAATAATATATTAAAAAATTCATTCACCAATATCAAGTGGGATTTATTCCAGGAGGCAAGGATGACTCAATATTCACAAATCAATCAACATGATAATCACATCAATAAGAGAAAGGATAAAAACCATATGACCATTTCAACAGATGCAGAAAAAGCACCAGATGAAATACAACATCTTTTCATGATAAAAATCCTCAACAAAATGGGTTTGGAGGGAACATATCTCACCATGATAAAGGCCATGTATGAAAAACCTACAGCAAACATCATATCCAATGGTAAAAAACTAAGAGCTTTTCCCCTAAGATCATGAACAAGACAAGGATGTCCACTCTTACCACTTTTATTCAACATAGCACTGGAAGTCCCAGCCAGAGCAATCAGACAAGCAAAATAAATAAAAAGGCATCAAATTAGTAAGAAAGAAGTAAAACTGTCACTATTTGTAGATGATATGATACTATATAGAGAAAACCCTAAAGACTCCACCAAAACTGCTAGAACTGATAATTAATCCAGTAAAGTCACAGGATAAAAAATCAATATACACAGAAATCAGTTGCATTTCCATACACTAATAATGAAGTAGCAGAGAGAAATTAAGAAAAAAATCCCATGTACAATTGCACCAAAAAAGAATAAAATACCTAGGAATAAACTTAACCAAGAAGGTGAAAGACCTGTACTCTCAAAACTATAAAATGTTGATGAGACAAAATTGAAGATGACACAAACAAATGGAAAGATATTCCATGCCCATGGACTGGGAGAAAATTGTTAAAATGTCCATATGACCCAAAACAATCTACAAATTTAATGCAATTTCCATCAAAATAGCAATACCTTTTTCACAAAAATGGAACAAATAATCCTAAAATTTGTATAGCACCACACAAGACCTCAAATAGCTGAAGAAATCTTGAAAAAAAGAAAAAAGCTGGGGATATCACAATCCCAGGTTTCAAGATATACTACAAAGCTATAGAATCAAAACAGTATGGTACTAGACAGAAATAGACGCATAGATCAATAGAATAGAATAGAGAGCCTAGAAATAAACCCATGCTTTTTTTGTTAATTCTTTACTTAAATTCAACGTAGTTAACATATACTGTATTATTAGTTTCAGGGGTTGAATTAATGACTCATCAGTTACATATAATACCAGTGCTCATTACATCAAGTACCTTCCTTAATGCCCATCACCCAACTACCCCTTCCTCCCACCCACCTCCCTTCTAGCAACCCTCAGTTTGTTTTCTAGAGTTCAGCATCTCTTATAGTTTGCCTCCCTCTCTATTTTCACACTTTTATGGTCAACTAATCTTTGACAAAGAAGGCAAGAATATACAGTGGGAAAAAGACAGTCTCTTCAACAAATGGTGCTAAGAAAACTGGATAACTACATGCAAAAGAATAAAACTGTATCATTTTCTAACACCATACACAAAAAAACTCAAAATAGATTAAAGACCTAAATGTGCAACCTAAATCTATAAAAATCCTAGAAGAAAGCACAGGCGGTAATTTCTCTCACATTGACCATAAATATTTTTCTAGACATGTCTCCATTGGCAAGGGAAACAAAAACAAAACTAGACTATTGAAACTACACCAAAATAAAAAGCTTTTGCACAACAAAGGAAACCATTATCAAAACAAAAAAACAACCTGCTGAATGGGAGATGATATTTATAAAGGATATATCTGATAAGGGGTTACTATCTAAAATATGTAAAGAACTTACACAACTCAACACCAAAAAACAAATCATCCAATTTAAAAATCGGCAAAGGGCATGAATAGACATTTTTCCAAAAAAGACAGATAGCCAACAGATAAATGAAAAGATGTTCAACGTCCCTAATCATCAAGGAAATGCAAATCAAAACCACAATGAGATATCATCATGTACCTATCAGAATGGCTAAAATCAGAAAGACAAGAAATAAGAAATGTTGGTGAGGATGTAAACAAAAAGGAACACTCATGCCCTCTTGGTGGAAATGCAAGCTAGTGCAGCCACTGTGGAGAACAGTATGGAGGTTGCTCAAAAAAATAAAAATAGAATTACCATATGATCTAGTAATTCCGCTACTGGGTATTTACCCAAAGATAATGAAAACTCTAATTTTAAAAAGACATATGGACCCCTATGTTTATTACAGCATTATTTGTAATAGCCAAGATACTGAAGCGACTCAAGTGTCCATCCATAGATGAATGGATAAAGAAGATGTGGTATATATAATATGTGGTATATATATGTATTTATGTGTGTGTACACACACACACACACACACACACACACACACACACAGGAATACTACTCAGCCATAAAAAAGAATAAAATCTTGTCATTTGCAATAACATAGATGGATCTAGAAGATATAATGCTAAGTGAAATAACTCAGAGGAAGACAAAAACCATGATTTTATTCATATGTGGAATGTAAGAAACAAAAAATGAACAAAGAAAAAAATATAGAAATTATTAAAAATAAAGAAGAGGGTTACCCGAAGTGGGTGGGGGGATGGGTGCAATGGATGAAGGGGATTAAGAGTATACTTATCTTGATGAGCACCGAGAAATGTACAGAATTGTTGCATCACTGTATTGTACACCTGAAACTAATAAAACACTGTTAATTATACTTGAATGAAAAAATATAAGATCCTTTTTTACAGTTTGAATTGCCTATTTCTAGAAACAAACAAAAAATCATATAAGTTCCAGTGGGACAAAGATTTTCAGTTGTAAGGAGCAAGGTCATTTACAATGGCTGCTTCTGTGCACATTTCCAGAGGTTTTCACACTGTGATCTTAGGAATACATCTCCTATAATTGTGCATTGTACCATCTGTGGAGCTGTTGTGGCCACTCTGAAATTATTGTACCATAATTTAAAGTCTTTTAAAATCCAAAGCATGGTACTATTGTTTATTGTAGAGATTGTAGGGAATTTTTTTTGTAAATATGCAAAATTATCTTCACAAACCTAAAGAAAAGATAAAATTTATGGAAGAACACAGACAGCAGGAAGAAAAGTAGGCCCTCACTCAGGTCTAGGATTAAGAACTGTGCATACAGAAACTAAGATTACTCTCCCTGTTTCTGTAATACTCTGGTTTCCCCTTTCTCTTCCTTTCCACATATTAGTTTTATTATTAATTCTCTCTGCAGATTGCTTTTTTTTTTTTTTTTTGGTTCTCTCTAGATCCAGCCCTCTATGCATTCCAGATAGTGCCAACATTCACTGGGAATTCTTTAATGTAATTTCAAATTTCTGAAAGAAGAAATTGAGTTAATCAAGGTTGGATCAGGTGTCTACTTCAAATGTGGCCCAAAAGCAGGATGAAATAAGTCCATGGAATTCTAGTAACTAAAACAGAAAACTCAGTAAGAAAGATCCATGAGGGTGGAAAGAAAATTCTGGATATTGCCAAGAAACTAGAGATGGATAGATAGATGATAGGTAGTAGGTAGGTAGGTAGGTAGATAGATAGATGTATATCTAATTATATATAAATTTAAACTCATTTTCCCCAAATATAAACCAACTTCTTATAACATGTGTATCATAAGATTTTTCTAAGCACAGTTCAAATATATTTTTATGTATTTATCATATAACCCTCATATCAAATATATTATTTAAGTACAATAAATGTCCTCATCCTATGGATAGTTAGTCAAGGTTTAGAATGTTTAATTTTCCTGGAGTCAGATAGCTAACAAGTAGCTACTTTTCCCGCTATTCCAATTTGCCTTGTCACCATTTCTCTCAGAGTTTTATTTTTTTAATCTCTCGAAACACCTAGTCCAGTGTTGCAGATAAAGCAAGTAAGCAAATAGATTAGGTTAACTGAATTGAATGAAATCATAAAGAAAATGAAAAATGAGGTAATTTCAGTCTTTGTACATACAGTATAGTATACAGTTTACAGGGAGATATTAGAACTGATTTTATGTTTAGGGTGGCCTTTTGTGATAATGTTAAAACAGCTAGCCTAAAGTTTAGAAAGTTTATCTTGCCGTACAAATGAGCAACTCTACCAAGTGAGCTGCCCTAGATAGCCAATTCATTTTCTTTCCAAAGCATTTTAAATAAATAACAACAAAACGATAGCACATTCCGGTAAAAGAGGACATTTTTGTTTTGCCCTAGCATGTGTTGTTTGACCAGTATTTTTGCATTAATTTATTAGGAATAGCTTCATTTCATTGTTGAAAAGGTAATTTGTATTAGTTGATTAATCAAAACATAGAAACTAAGGAATTAAATATTTTAAAAGAATATTTTAAAAACTAATGAGATATTTCAAGGCAATATTCAATCACATGATTTAAGGAACAAATTTTCTCTTTGTTTGCTTAAACGCTGGTAGAATTTACTAAGGATTTACTATAATATTTGCTAAGATTAGATGAGCAGGTGTGGCATGTTATATTTCATTAATGTTAGTGACCACCTGCAGCTTTTAACTTGAATGTCATTCAGATATATTTTTCCAACCTTTATTTCATCCAGATTCTCCAGAGACCATCAGAGAAATGTTCTTATCATTAACCGGAAAGGGAGTTATTGCAAACAGTATGTATAGAAACTGACTAGGCAGTGTCATGATGTCCAATTTGCTTGACTGTATTCAGGGCAGTACAAATCAAATTGTATTCCTAAATGTTTGATCTGATCTATATGTGAAGACAACAACAGTGGGGGTGGGAAGCAGACTGTGAGTAGTTCATCTGATTGATGGCCTGTTTTCAACTTCTATGATGGTGAGCAAAAGTCAATCTGACCAGCCAAATAAATATCCTGAGAGATATTAATCACATAATGTTAGGGCTGGAAGAGACCTGAGAGATCACCTGGTAAATGCCCTTACTTAATAATTTAGTAAACCCAGTCTCAGAGAGATTGCATTTTACTCAAATTTCACTTTGAGTTATTGGAAAAGCCAAGCTGAAATTTCATATTTCCTGCCTCTAAACCACTGTGCTTTCCAGTTAGCAATTTTTGATTCCAGGTGTTAGTACATGGGAGGATGAGCTGAGGAAGGGATGGAGCAGTGGGAAAAAAGAAGAAATGCTATTTTAAGGATGTTGATGTCCTGTGATGTTTTAATGAGAGCTTAATTTTTTACTTGGCGTTCTACCTATGATAAGTCTACCTAAATATTTACATATAAGAGCCTAAGAAATAATCACAAATGATTAATCCCCTCATTATGATGTGTTTATACCTTTTGCTAAAGATATGCCTATATTACATTTTTTGCATTAATATAAAACCTTCATTTATTCAGTGATGTGCTTGAACTGGCTTATATCTGGCAGAGTCAGTTAAATTTTCAGGAATTCCGTGAGCTAGTTATTAAATCATTATTAAAAATTAAATTATATAAACTTACAATGAAATAAATTATGTTAAAATCATAGAGAATAAATACTCAAAACTCATAAGTTCCTGTTTATTTTACTGGTATCTATTATTCATTATTTACTATTATCTATTCTACTATTATTTTGAGGTTAATTATGTCAATTGCACCTGTATGATAGAAATACTATATAATATAGCTTGCTACGCAAATCTCATCCCAACTTTTTATTCAGTCATGTATGTTTGGTAGCTTAAATCAGACACAGTAAAAGTATTTATACCATGGAAATCGGCAAACACTAAAAAGCAGGGCTTGATATGTTGGTTACATACACCAGCACACAACTGTTTAATCGACCTACACTGCACCTTGCATCTTGAAGCATTGAGACCTCAAGTCTGCTACCACTTCCAAACAAAAGTCTTAACTTACCCAACACCCTTCGATTTTCTAGCTGGCTGGGACATGCTTGTGTATTTATTCATAGGATGTGATAGCTTGATACAGTGGCAAGAAACTGGACCATGGAAGCAGAGAGATAAAAGTCCCAATCCTATTCTTGCTAACTTGTGACTTTAGTGGGCAGTCCTATGGGAAAAGTGTCTTGTCTCCATTTGGATAAAAGAAACCAATGACAAATAGTGTCCTCGTTGGAATTTCCCATTGCTTTTGTTACCTATGTTGCATGACCTAGTAAACTTTGAATCAATTAAAAATAAATAACTAAATAAAAAGACCTTTGGTCCAGCCCAGCTGCCAAGTGACCTTTTCCCAGCTCCCTTTCCCCAGGCCCGCATGCGTTCATGTGGAGTTTCTATTTCATATTGCAAATGTAAATAAATAAAGGAAGACCTCCCCCAAAAATGTTTTTCTTACCTTTCCAAAATTTAGTTTCCTTATACATAATATAGGGGTATAATAATACCTGTATCATTGTGTTGTTTTAAAGGTTAAATAAGACAAATAACGTAAAATGCTTGAAACATTGGTTGCATCAGTACACAAATCATAAACACTAGTACATCCTTTTTTTACTCCATAGCAACCAGGAAATTTTCTATATATCTACAAACAATAGAAACAACAACATAAAATCCATTCTAAACTAGACCCATGTTTGTGAATTTGGATTTGAAGCCAGGCTGGTGTGAGCACGGTAGGATTGAATTTGACCAAAAATTTACCACAGACATCACAGCCAGGTAGGAAGCAATGATCTATATACTAACACTACAATTTGGAGCCCTGTGTGGATCAGACCCACCAAATCAATAATCCATGATGCACGTAGAAACATAGCCTTACTGGGGTACCTGGGTAGCATAGTCGGTTAAGCATCTGACTCTGGGTTTCAGCTTAGGTGGTGATCTCAGGGTCATGAGATCAAGTCCTGCATTGGGCCCTGAGCTGAGCACAAAGTCTGCTTGAGATTCTCACTCCCTTTCCCTCTGCCGTTGCCACTTGTGCTATCTGTCTCTCTCAAATAAATTAATTAAATTAAAAAAAACATAGCCTTACAGTAGCTCCATCAAAGCATGAACACCCTGCCAGCCTACTTCCCAAACAATACTCCTCCCACAAGTATATTAAAGTGTTTGTCCTGTCAGTCCACGTAATGTTTTATCCCCACAGAGTCACTCTCTTTACAAGTATGCATAGTGAAACAATAGATTTATGAAAATGTCATTGAAGTTTCTTTCCCCAAAATAAGTACCCTGGAGGTGTTTGAAATTGCTCTTAAACCAGCCATTATTCTAGAACAATACTATATGTGTTACAGAGAAGAAAAGAAAAAAAAAGGCCAGTTGATAAGGATTCAGACATGGAGTTTTTCTTCAGAAAAAGTAAATTGCCACGGAAACATACTATAGAGAATGCCATATTTGAAGGGATTTCTATACTTCCAGTCAGAGAGGATCTGACTTCACTAACTGATGTGGTCATAGGCATTACACTGACAATGAAAACACTATCTACACTCATGGGTATACCTAACTCTAGCAGTGAGACTCAATGTGAATGCTGTCAGGGCCTTCAGGGAAAACAGGCAGAGGTCCTTTAGAATTCAGCCTGGCCCTGAAAAAGATAAAAAGAGGATTTGGAGGGATAGTTGAGAGAGGGAAAAGGGGAGGGCAGGGTGGAGAGGAAAGAAGGAAAGGGCTACAAAATGGTTAAGGGAATAGCTTTTGTTATGGGTCAAATATATCTTAAATTGCTGCTCATTTTTAAGCCCCCGATCCTGATATAAAAACTAATGATTGGAAGTTTCTCTAAAAATTTTTATTCCTTCCCTTTTCTCCTTGAGGCCCCTCCCACTGAGAGAAAGTTTTTGTGTTTGAATTTAAGGCTATTGACCTAGAGCTCGCACCTGCCAGAGCATTCCTGCCGAAGAACCTAATCTGAATCATTCAAGCAGCCAGGCAAATATGCCCATGTTTGTTCTCCCACTCCATTTCAATTCAGGCCATGTAGGCAAATCAATACAGTAGGCAAATCAATACAGAGTGTAAAATAACAATAGCATGCTTGGATACATTTGTCTCCATAGGCCTGTGTTACCAACTCCTGAACAGCCTCATATGGTGGTGATGCTTCCGCAATGACAAATTCACCACCACTTACTATGCCCAATGGAAAGTCATGGTTAGCTGTCATGTGTGGTCCATTGTTCTGTAGAGACTTGCTAATCCCTCCTTGTAGAACATTGATCCCTGATGTGTGGGAATGGTGTGATTTTTATTATTTCTTTTCTTATCAATAATTTATAAAATGAAAATATACTGATTCAGTATATTCTTCCAAGTTTATGTAAATATATTTATAAAATAGGCATTCATTCATTTTCATTAAAACAAAGAATTTTAACTCAAGCCTTAGATAATTTCCTGTTCAGAGACAGACTTAATACAGTGGTTTTTGAGACATTTGACAGTGTTGTGGCAGAGAGCCCAGCAAATTCTAGTATCTGATCAAACTGCAGTGTGGGCAGTCATCTTTTGATTCTTTGTTTTTATCTAAGATCTGAGCTGTTTGAATTGTAGTGTAAAGTTGAAATGATAAGACTTTGATAAAACCACTTGAAATACTTTATAGGATGAAAGGATCCTATAAACACCCATAAACTCCAAAAGTACTGATTGGATTTTACTTTGTAAATAAAAACTGGAGTTTGAGAATAGAGAATAAGATAAAGCGCTCCTTTCTGTCAGTATAAAGCTTTTAGGGGATCTGTGTGTGCAATATTCTACATACTGTTAAAATTGTGTGTGGGGGGGTGCACAATATGCAGTGTATGATTGTTGGGAAAAATAAGATCATGTCAGTTGTGTTCAGTTCTAATCTTTATTCTGTATTTATCAGTTTTAATATATTGGACAAAACACTGATTACCCCTTAGATTCTTCTGTCAGTAAAATGACAATAAATTATATTTCCCCTTAGTGAACAAAGTTATAGATGCAACAGTCACAGAAATTTAAATTACTATGCAAATGGAAACTCTCAGTATTTATATGGATTGAGATCCAGACCAGGTACTTAATTTTGATAAAAGACTCTATATAAAGCCACATGGACTTGCCCTCTGCTGTTCTCCTTCAGTCCCACTGTGTCAGGCTCAAAAGGGAAAGGTCATTCCTTAAAATTCTTATTCTAGTTAGAAATGGTTAAGAACGTCACATGTATCATATTTTTCCATTCAGCTTAGAACTTGATAATACTCATCAAGCAGAAGAAGCTCATGTAGGAGTAATGTTTAACTCTATTCCACTGATCATCTTTTAATGGATTTTTTTCTAAGAAAGATTATGAAGGAGAAAGAAAAAAAAAGTTAACATATCAACCTTCTGAACACCTATACTTTCTAAAAGAAATAGGAATCATAACAAGAGGTAAATCCAGTTTTCTTAACTAGTGGGTATGCACTAGATAAGACTATTTATAAAACATATAGAAACACATTAAAGGCTTATCTATTCTCTTACTCTAAACTCCTAGAGTTGCTACATTCTGAAGTTGGTAAATTAAGGCATCTTAAAATGACTCGCATTTATTAAGATTGCTAAAAATGTATTGAGCATTTCAGTTTCTGCATATGGTAGACTAATATGTTGCAAACTATTATGCTAGTAGATATATCTTTTTTTGAAAGATTTTTTTTTTGATTGGTTGTAAGTTCACAGCAAAATTGAAAGAAATGTAAGAGATTTCCCATACACCCCTGCCCCCAAACATACATAGTCTCCCCATTATCAACATCTCCCACCAGACTGGTACATTTTTTACCAATGATGAACCTACATTGACACATCATAACCACCCAAGGTCCATAATTTACAAAAGGTTCACTCTTGGTGCTGTACATTCTATAAATTTAGACAATTGTGAAATGACATGTATCCATCATTATAGTATCATATAGAGTATATTCACTGCCCTAAAAATCCTGTGTTCTGCCTATTCATCCCTCCTTTGTCCCTAACTCCTAGCAGCCACTGATTTTTTTTTAAACTTTTTTTATTGTTATGTTAATCACCATATATTACATAATTTGTTTTGGTGTAGTGTTCCATGATTCATTGTTTGTTCATAACACCCAGTGCTCCATGCAGAACGTGCCCTCTTTAATACCCGTCACCAGGCTAACCCATCCCCCCACCCTCCTCCCCTCTAGAAACCTCAGTTTGTTTTTCAGAGTCCATCATCTCTCCTGGTTCATCTCCCCCTCTGACTTACTCCCCTTCATTCTTCCTCTCCTGCTATCTTCTTCTTTTTCTTTTTTCTTAAAATATGTTGCGTTATTTGTTTCAGAAGTACAGATCTGTGATTCAGCAGTCTTACACAATTCACAGCCCTCACCGTAGCACCTATCTTCCCCAATGTCTATCACCCAGCCACCCCATCCCTCCCACCCCCGACCACTCCAGCAACCCTCAGTTTGTTCCTGAGACAGCCACTGATTTTTTTACCATCTCCATAGTTTTGCCTTTTCCAGAATGCCATACAGTGGGAATCATACAGTATTTAGCCTTTTCAGATTGACTTCTTTCACTTAATAATGTGCATTTAAGACCCCTTCCTATCTCTATCTCTTCATGGCTTGATAGCTCCTTTCTTTTTAGGACTTTAATAATACTCCATTCTCTGGATGTATCATACTTTATTTATCAATTCATCTATTGAAGGACACCTGGGTTGCTTCTGAGTGTTAGCAATTATGAACAAAGCTGCTATAGACATCCATGTATAAGTTTTTATGTTTTCAACTCCTTTGAGTAAACACCAAGGAGTATAATTGCTGTGTTATATGGTTAGAGTATGTGTAGTCTTGTAAGAAATTGCAAAACTGTCTTCCAAAGTGGTTAGACCATTGTGCATTCCCACCAGCAGTGTATGAGAGTTCCTGTTGCTCCACATCTTTGCCAGCATTTGGTATTATCAGTGTTCCAGAATTTGGCCAACATTCAAATAAGTATGTACTGGTGTCTCACTGTTGTTTTATTTATTTATTTTTTTTATTAACATATAATGTATTATTTGTTTCAGGGGTAGAGGTCTGTGATTCATCAGTCTTACACAATTCACAGCACTCACCATAGTACTGACCCTCCCCAATGTCCAACACCTAGCCACCCCATCCCTCCCACCCTCCTCCACTCCAGCAACCCTCAGTTTGTTTCCTGAGATTAAGAGTCTCTTAGAGTTTGTCTCCCTCTCTGCTTTCGTCTTGTTTCATCTTTCTCTCCCTTTCCCTATGTCCTCTGTCTTATTGTTGTTTTAATATGCATTTCCCTAATGACATGTAATGAGGAACATCTTTTCATATGCTTATTTGCCATCTGTACATTATTTTGGTGAGGTATCTGTTAAGATCTTTGGCCCATTTCATAATCAGGTTATTTGTGTTCCTATTGTTGAGTTTAAAAGGTCTTTATATACTTTGGACAGCAGTTCTTCATTGAAGTATGTCTTTTGCAAATATTTTATCCCTGTCTGTGGGATTCTCTTGATACTGTCTTTCACAGAGCAGAAGTTTTCAATTTTAATCAAGTCCAGCTAATCAAATATATATTTTGTGTATCGTGCCTTTGGTGTTGTATCTAACAAGTCATCATCAAGTTCAAGGTCATCCAGGTTTTCTAATATTTTATCTTCTAGGTGTATTATGGTTTTGCATTTTACAATTAGATCTGCAAACTACTTTGAGCTAATTTTTATGAAGGATGTAAAGTCTGCACCTACATTCATTTTTTGCATATGGATATCCTATTCTGGCACTATTTGTGGAAAAGGGTATCTTTTCTTCATTGCATTGACTTTGCAGCTTTGTCAAATATCATGAGACTTTATTTATGGCAGTCTATTTCTGGGCACTCTATTCTATACCACTGATCTGTTTGTCTGTTCTTTCACCAATACCACACTGTCCTGTTTACTGTTGCTTTATAGTAAGTCTTGAAGTCAGGTAGTGTCAGTCTTCCAACTTTATTCTTCTCTTTCAATATAGTTAGGTATTCTCTGTTAGATCAATTAATAATAAGAAGATTTTTTAAAAACTATAAATAAAATAGTTTTTATTTTGTCTTCTCTTAGTCCTTCTCTGATGTTTTCCCTTCTTTAAGTATAGCCAAGTTGGTGTCCTATTTTATTTCCCAACTCTCTAAAGAACTTCTAACATTTCTTGCAAGTCACAACTACTGGCAACAAATTCCCTCAATTTTTGTTTGCCTGAGAACATATTTCTCCTTCTCTTTTGAAAGATAATTTCACAGAGTATAGAATTCTAGGTTGTTGTTTTTTTTTTTTTTTTCTCTCTACCTCCTTCTTGTTCAGATGGTTTCTTAGGAGAAGTCATATGTAATTCTTATCTTTCTCTCTATATAAGGTATTGTTAGTCTCTAGCTTCCTTTAGAATTTTTTCTTTAGCTTTGATTTTCTTATAGTTTAAAAATAATAAAAATAATAATAATAATATGCCTAGGTTTTGATATTTATCCTGCTTGGTATTCTCTAAGCTCCCTACATCTGTGGTTTGGTATCAGTATTAATTTGCAAAAATTCTGTCATTATTGTATTAATAGTCTTTTCCTTTTTCTCTTTCTTTTTAGTATTCCCATTATGTATGCTATTCCTTTGTAGTTGTCTTGTGGTCCTTGTATATTCTGTTGGTTGTTAATTGTTGTGGGGTTGTGTGTGTGTGTGTGTGTGTGTGTGTGTTTCAGTCTTTCTTTGCTTTTCAGTTTTGAAGGTTTCTGTTGATTTATCCTAAAGCTCAGAAAATCATGCCTCAGCTATGCCCTATCAACCAGTCAGACCCTCAAAAGTGTTTTTTATTTGGTTTTTTTTAAATTTTTTTGACATTTCCTTTTGTTTTTTTCTTAGGATTTCCACCTCTTTACTTACAACACCCATCTGTTCTCACATGCTGTCTACTTTAAAGTTCTTAGAATATTTATTGTAGTTATTTTAAATCTTAACCTCATCCTTGCTATGTCTGGTTTTGATGCGTGCTCTATCTCTTCAAACTGTGGGTTAAGCCTTTTGGTATACCTTGTAACTTTCTGATAGCCAGGCATGATGTACTAGGTAAAAGAAATTTCTATAAATAAGTCTTTAATAATGTGGTGATGAGGTGTGGGAGGAGGCTAAGGCTCTATAGTGTTACGATTAGGATTCAGTCTTTTAGTGAGCCTTTGCCTCACAAATAGTTCTTAGGATTTTCCCCCCTCACCTGACAAGGCTGTCGCTTTGTATTTCTCATCTCTCACTTGGAAGGCTAGAGCTGACTGTTGTTGGCTATTTCCCTTCCCCCAAGTTAAACTCCTAGCAAGTTAGGCTCTAAATAACTGGTTTCCCCTGGGGGTAAACCTTGTTAAGAAGAACAGAATATCTGGGTATTTCAAACGGTTGCTTTTTCCTTCCCCCTGAAAGAGAATGAAGGATTTTTCTCTGGTATTTACTGTGAGAACCTGCTCTACCTCCTGGAGGTAAAACTGAAAATATATGACTGGTTTCTTTTGGAGTTTTTAATTCTCAGACTTTTCTACTCTGGGCCTCTAGTGCTTTGTCAATTTCAGATCTGGTTTTCCTACCCCGACTCTGGTTCCTATGGAGGTTTCAGCTCATGAGTTTCTGCTCTAAGTTGTGAGTTTTCTGTATTTACCTGTTAGTCTCTCCAATTTTAGATCCAGGGCTTTGCACTGTGACCTCACTTTTCTTATGAACCTAAGAATAATTGCTGATTTTTAAATTTGTTTGGCTTTTTACATGTTTTCAGGACCGAGTGACAACTCTAATCTCCCTACATGCAGAACCAGAAACCAGAAGTTCCAGTATCTATTTTTTAAATCAATTCAAAGACCTAGAGATCCATGAAGGCAACTAAGAGGGAATAAGAAATTTGAGAGAAGGTAAATGAACAGATTTAAGCCCAAGAATTAGAATTATTTTTCTCCCTGAAACTGGCCAATTTGCAAAAAGCAGCCTACAAGTTGAGAAGCATAGCAGTTTCCCTCAGTCTAAAAGAGCCAAAGACATGAAAATTGGAGTTTAAGTCCCACCACGATAAAGGTCCCATGGTAATTACCTTAGATTTTCAGTTGGTACTCTTGACTAATAATATAGTATTAAGGGAAAATAAGAAATAGGCAAAATTAGCCAGAAACCCTGTATCTGATCAATTCATCCTTAGCTTGTACTGAAATTCTTTCCCTAGCCTAAAGTAAATCCTCATTAGAAAGATAACATCATCAGAGCCTCAAATTATCTCAAGAATTTTTTTTAAATATGTAATAGCTGGCATTCAATCAAAATGCATCAAAAGTAAGAGATCAGTTAAACTTAGGAACAATAATCAATGAGATATAAAAGAAGTGTACAATATGGAAAATCAATAACAAAATTGATTCTTTGAAAAATTAACAAAAAACTCATAGCAAGGAAGAGGAAAAGCAGGAGAGATGGAGAGAGGGAAGAAGGAAGAAGTGGAGGAGGAGGAATGATTGAAGGTAGTGAAGGAGAAGACAGAAACAAAGTGGAGGAGGGAGGAAGAAAAACAAAGAAAGAGAGGGACAAAAAAAAAATTACCAGTAACAAGAATGAAAGGTGGTCAGCACTGCAAGTCCCTCAGATATTAAATATACATTATATAATTCAAATAATTTTATATAAAAAATTTGAAAATTAGAATAAAAATAGAAAAAATTTGGAAAAATCACTAATTTTGAATACTGTTACATTTATTAAGGAAATTGAATCCTTGTTTTTCAAAAGAGAGGAAAAATCTTCCCAGAAATCTTCCAGGTCTGAATGGCTTCTCTGAGAAACCCTTGCAAATGGTTAAGAAAGTAATAATACCAATCATGCACCAATTGTTTCTAGAAAAATATTAACACTTTCCAATTTTTTTTATGAGATCAGAATGAGCTTTACAATAAAATTCTTAAAAGATGGCATCTAAAAGAATCACTTTAAATACTAGAAAGAAATTTAACAAAATACATGTAAGACTTTTAAATACTGAAATTAAAGATACATGTGTTGTGGGGTAAAACTAAATATTGGAAATAAGTTGTCTTTCCACGTTACCTATAATTCAATGTAACAACAATAAAAAGCCAAACAAGATTTTGTAATTGACAAATTATAAAATTTATATTAAAATTCCAAAAGGCCATGAACTATCAAGACAATCTTTAAGAAAATAGTCAGAGATCTTTTACTATCAGAAATTATGCTTTATTACAATATTCTAATATGTAAAACAGTGTGGTTTTTGGCACAAAGAAAATCACATAAATTAATGGGTCAGAATAAAGTATCCAGAACATGTGGTATGGGCACTTGATTTATGATAAAGGATGCATGACAGAGCCATGCGAAAAGAAAGGTGCAGGGTAAAAGGGATAGCCATATGTGAAACATAATATGTCAGCCCCTAACTACACCATATACAAATGTCAGTGCCAACTTGATTAATTCCATTGTAGATTTAAAACTGAAAAATAAAACCAGAAGCTTTTCAGTAGGTAACCTAGAAAGATACCCTCTTTTTCTTAATAGTGTAAGCAAATATTTCCTAAATAGGAGAGAAAATATGTAAACTATAAAGAAAATATTGATATATTAAACTACAATGTATTGAAATAAAATGTATTTAATGTATAGAATAAAATTACAAGCCACAAACCAGAAGATATTTGCAGTACATATATCTGACAAAGGATTTTATTCAAAATAAATAAAGATCACTGAGAGAGAGAGAGAACCTAATTTTAAAAGGCACAGAAAACAGAAACAGGCACAACGAGGGAATAATAAGGTTAAAAAAAAAAACTTAAAAAAAGTGCTCCAAATTCAGGTCTCAGGGAAATGCAAATTAAAACATCAATATGATACAAAACCACCATAATAGCTAAATGTAAAATAAAATGTGATAGCAAGTATTGTACCATTTACTATTTACCAAAAATGTATGCCAGTTTCTCCACATTCTTACCAACATTTTTAAATTTTAGCTGTTTATATGAGTAAAACATTATAGTTGTGGGTTTTTTTTTTAAGATTTTATTTACTTATTTGACAGAGAGAGACACAGTGAGAGAGGGAACACAAGCAGGGGGAGTGGGAGAGGGAGAAGCAGGCTTCCCGCTGAGCAGGGAGCCCGATGCGGGGCTTGATCCCAGGACCCTGGGATCATGACCTGAGGCGAAGGCAGACGCTTTATGACTGAGTCACCCAGGCGCCTCCATTATAGTTTAATTTGTATCTCCTTGATGACTAATAAATTGAACACTTTTCATGTGAAATAATCACCTATTTTTCCAGACATACTTGTTTATACTATATTGTATAAATAATACACAAGGACCTTTCTGCCAGTGAGAACAAATCACTATAATGAAAAATAGCAAGGAAAAAAATCCAGTATTTGTTTTCCTTTTACCTCATGTATACACAAAAGTAAATATATGGTGAATTAATCATTTTATGTGCAAGAAAATAAAGTGACAGGAAATTAAAAATTATAATTCTGTTTTTATTTAAGCAATGGATTAAGTGAGGGTGCCTGGGTGGCTCAGTTGGTTAAGCGACTGCCTTCGGCTCAGGTCATTATCCTGGAGTCCCGGGATTGAGTCCCACATCGGGCTCCCTGCTCAGCGGGGAGTCGGCTTCACTCTCTGACGTTCCCCCCTCTCATGTGCTCTCTATCTCATTCTCTCTCTCAAATAAATAAATAAAATCATAAGTAATGGATTAAGTGTCCACCAAGAGATAAATGGATAAAGACAAAGTGATACACACACACACACACACACACACACACACACACACACACACAGGACTATTACTCAGCCATAAAAAAAAGATGAGATCTTGACATTTGTGACAACATGGGTGGACCTAGAGGGTTTTATGCTAAGTAAAATAAGTCAGACAAAAAAGACAAATTCCACATGATTTCACCTATATGTAGAATCTAAAAAAAACAAATGAATAAACAAACAAAGAACAGAATCAGACCTATAAATAGAGATAACAAACTGATGGTTGCCAGAGGGGAGGGGAGTAGAGGAATGGCAAACTGGGTGAAAAGAAGTGAGAGATTCAGGCTTCCAGTTATAGAATAAGTCATGGGGATAAATGGTACAGTATACGGAATATGGGCAATGCTATTGTAATAGAGTTTTATGGTGACAGATAGTACCTACATTTGTGGTAGCCGTGGCATAACGTATGGAGTTGTTGAATCCCTATGTTGTATACCTGAAACTAATGTAGCATTGTGTGACAACTATAGTCCAAAAAAAAAAGTCTTTTTGTGATGGAGTTGGACAAGTAAAATGTTATAACTTCCCTTTCTTTTTATTCTTTTTTTAAGATTTTATTTATCTATTTGTCAGAGAGAGAGCACAAGGAAGAGAGTGGCAGGCAGAGGGAGAAGCATGCTCCTCACTGAGCAAGGAGCCTGATGCAGGACTCAATCCCAAGGCCCCAGGATCATGACCTGAGCGAAAGGCAGATGCTTAACCGACTGAGCCACCCAGGCATCCCCCCTTTCTTTTTATTCTTACACTTTATTTTGAAAGTTTATTGTTGTGTAAACTGCATGTCAAATTTATTTTTGAGAGTCTAAACTTAGTCCTTTATAGCTTCATGAGAGGTCTATGAGATACTACAGTATATTAACTATTAAATCACCCAGTACTGTTAACAAACCCCTTACTGATCTCTTCTTACTAGCTCACTCAGAAAATATTATTTACACTATTTGAAAGCTGCTAATTTACACATATAGAGGAGAAAAAAATATAAGACTCAGTAGAAAATAAAACAGAACAAACATGTCATTTGCAGCCTATAACTTAAACAACTTAAAATAATGCAAACAACATCCCCCAAAGACAAAATATTTTCTTCCTTCTTTTTGATTATTGTTATTCATGAATGATTTTAGAACAGGTGTCTACCTGGAAATGTCTTTTAATGCCAAATATTATGTTAATACAATAGACTACAATAGAAATAGGACATCATTTTTACTTCCTGGGTTTCAAAGAGTTTTATAGAGTCTACCTTCAATTTTCATTAGTAAACTATAGAAAATATGTGTGTTAATATAGCAGCTGGGTAACTAAACAAACCTCCCTCTAAACCCATTTACTATTAATTAAGATATTCCCTGGAATAAAATGAGTGTTTTTATATTAACTAATCAAATCATAATGAAGAAATATTGTTAATCATAACTTTGATTCAGACACTATCCCAAATAACAGATTATGTCTATATGTATATATGTGTATAACATGTATATAATTGTTCACTTATCTGCTCATCAAATATGTATTTAGCAACAGCTGTAATAAATGCTGAGAACTATACATACAAATCTTCATAGGCCCTATGGCTTAGGTAATCATAAAATCCAAAATGAATATGCCGAATTGGTATCTCTGACCATACCAACATACTCAGCATCTACACTTAATAGGTTGATTTGTGTACTTTTGACCTCTTTTATTTCTGAACTAAATCTAAGAGCTATCTAGATTTTGTTACACATATCCAGGTCAAGACCAGTAAAGAGGATGACAATCAACTCTTTACATACAACTATAGAGAAAACACACAGAAAATTTTATTCAGTTTCTTAAATTTCAGATTATTTTCTCACCACTTGACTTAAATGGTCTAATATAGCCTGTGGGATTAATTCTCAATTGTTAGCTTCTTAAAGGACAAGCTTGTTTTCGTGCACTTTATTGATTCATCAAAATGCAAGTAAATTGAGATGTTTACTAAATGTATTGTTGAGTTAAAAAAATGATTTCTAAGTTCCTCTCTAACTGAATTTTTGACACAGAAAATTTTAAGCAGAAATATTCCTACCTACTTATAGTAATGAGAACAAATATTTAAAACATTTTTTATTTGTTTGAATTTTGTTCTTTTGTAAAAAGTAAAGGAAAGAATTTTTTTAAGTGTAACAATTTATTTTACCTCCTATATGTTAACAATTGTTTTTCATTACTTGACTCACCCATTTTTCATCCAATAAGTATGATTCTGCTAAAAGTCTGATGGAGGTTAGGATTACTAAAATATTGAAGATTCACCTCTGTTCTTTGAGGATTGTATTTCAGGGCATTTTTTGATTGAATTATGCATATGACTCAATCCTCCTTTTCCTAATTTATATGTCAAAAATTAAAAAGAATTAACCAGCAGTGTGCCTGGCTGGTTCAGTTACAAGAGTGTGTGTGACTCTTGATCTTGGAGCCATGAGTTTGAGTCCCATGTTTTATGTAGAGATAACTTAAAAATGAAGAAAAGGAAAGAAGAGAAGAGAAGAAGAAAAGAGAAGAGAAGAGAATGAATCAAGGCAACAAAGGCAAATTTCCTTCAGCAAATGAGAAGTAAATACAAATTTGTGGTTTTCTCGTGCTGCTATAAATATAATTTTGTATACTAATCACAGAAAATGGTTAATTCACTGAACCTGGAACTTGGAAATAGTCTCAGGTTTCACCTAATTCAGTATTACTCAAAATGTGGTCCACAGAACATCTCTTTCATTATCACCCAGGTGTTTGTTAAAAATGAAGATTCCCAGGCCTCAGTCCTGATAAATTAGAGTCCTATAAAATGTATTAGCAGCAAAGCTAGGAACAAAATGTATGTGTCCTAGCTTCTGGTACTATGTTTATCCTTTCATTCTTCTTTCATTCCAAATAAAGTATCCATATTTTATGGTGCAAATTTTTTTAAACGTGTCAATTTATTGTTGTTTATTAATACAAAGGCACTGTAAAGTGCAGATAGGATCAAAATATTTCTGAGTCTACATATGTTGACTGAAACTTTTTATTCTCTTGAATTTAACATAATTCTTTCATGTAGCAGGATTTGAGTCCAAGAGTATTTGATTTACCCAAATCCAGGCGTTCTAGTTTCTCTGCAATTTAACTTGATGAGATATTTTTAAATGTCTAATTTCTTGTGATTTCTTACTAATCTACCCTTTTCCAGTTCATATGCAGGTCAGAATGAAAGCATTTAGTTAAAAAATGAAGCAAGACAAAACCAGAGAGGGAGAAAAACCATAAGGGACTCAATCTTAGCAAACAAACTGAGGGGGTGCCTGGGTGGCTCAGTTGTTTGGGCGATTGCCTTTGGCTCAGGTCATGATCCTGGAGTCCCAGGATCGAGTCCCGCATCGGGCTCTCTGCTCAGCAGTGAGTCCGCTTCTCCCTCGGACCCTCCCCCATCTCATGCTCTCTCTATCTCATTCTCTCTCTCTCAAATAATAAATAAAAAAAAAAAGGAAACAAACAGGGTTGCTGGAGGGGACGGGGGTGGGAGGGATGGATGCCTGGTGATGGACATTGGGGAGGGTATGTGTTGTGGGGAGAGCTGGGTGTTGTGTAAGACTGATGAATCACAGACCTGTATCCCTGAAACAAATAATACATTATATGTTAATTAAAGAAATTTTAAAAATTAATATAAAAAAGAAAGCATTTAGTTATTTGTATTATAGTACATTTAAGATATCAAAATTTTCTAATGAAATATTTCAGTATCATTGGGATAAAATTAGTGTCCAAACACAAAGCAACAAAGTATCTAGAAGAAAAGAAAAAATATTTCTGACAAAAAGACCTCAATTAACATAAGTGTTAATGATTTTATTTTAAAAATATGGACGGATGGTCATTGGCAGTATAATTAAAGATCAGATGAGGTCTTTGAGGAGCAAAAATCAAGTGTTTAGAGATAAAGCCTTCGCAGAGAATCACTGAGAACCTTGTCCTTAACAACTAAATTAATCAAAAATCCATACTACATACTAATCTTTGTAATGGTATACCAAAAAATTAGAAAAAATTGAAATGCATATTTAAATGATTAACAGCACACATTTTTTCCTTATGTGGAAATTTATTTAATGAACAATTAAAATACCGTTTCCTGCTCTGATTAGGTAATCTTCTTAATATATTAAATTATTCTGCTTCCCATCATTTGTTCATGTTCTTGCCTATGTGTTTTATCTTGATGTACAAATGTTCAGAAGAAATTGAGTCCTGAACTCCTACATATCTTTTTGAAATATACCCCCAGTGAATATTTAAAATTCTTTTATAAATTCCTGTGTCCTAAGAGGATGGAGAATATGGATGGTAAACTAGATGCATTGTGAATACTTCAAGGTTAAAACTGTATGGATTATTCCACAGACATAAAAAAGACTGAGATCGTGCCATTGAGACAACACGGATGGGCCTAGAGGGTATCATGCTAAGTGAAATAAGTCAGACTGAGAAAGACAAATGTCATATGATTCCACTCATAAATGGAATCTAAAAAATGAATAAAAAACAAAAAGCAAAATCAGAACTATAAATACAGAGAACAAACTGATGGTTGCCAGAGGGGAAGGGGTGGGGATTCAGCAAAATGGGTGAAGGGGAATAGCAGATACAGGCTTCTAGTCACGGGAATAAAAAGCAGAGCATAAAGAACATAGTCAATGATATAATGAGACAGATGGTGGCTATACTTGTGGTAAACAGAACATAATGTATAAATTTGTCAAATCACTAGGTTGTACAGTGAAACTAATGTAACATTATGTCAACTATACTCAAATTTAAAAAAATAAAAATTAAAAACAAAGTCAAAGTAAACAAAACAAAATGTATGGTAAACTCATAATGAATATTATTCAGGAGGGCTGTTCATAAAATTAATACAAAAAATAAAGTAGCTCAATAACTACTTATTGAGCAGCTGCCAATATCTAAAATAAGTCCTGCAATATAGAAAGAGTTTCACAAATGTTTCATTAACTGATTTAAACAAAGAACTTCACATAGCAGCTTTATGCAAGGTACTACGGGAACACTTAAATCCAATTAACATTCCAAAAAATATAATTTTAGACATAATACTGTAAATGAGTAAGGAAACTGAAGTTAGAGTTGCCAAAGATCCCTAGAGCTAAACAAGGACTCAAACCCAAGTCTAGAGACTCCAAAAATCATGCAGAATCCATTATTCCACATTTCCTTTCTTTAAGGGCAGGATAAGGCATGAGATACTTTAAAAGAAAATATTTAGAACTCCATCACAGAAAAGTTCAAGCCCTAAATATCAAGAAAAAGAGCACCCAGAATAACTAGATGTTTCTGAAATCACCATTCTAAATATTGTAAAACCGTGAACATTACACAAGGGTTAATTTCAGTATGCCCATATATCTAGCACTGCCTTCCCTCTAACTGACCCTTTAACTTAGCTTCACTATTGACTCATAAAAGTACATTTTGAAGCTAGCTAATATCCAAAACTTAGAACCATTGGACTTCCAGTGTTGACCTTGATATCTTTTTTAACATATCTTTTTGGCTGGTTTTGAAACCTAGCTTTAACTCCTCCTCAGGCCCCTGCTAGATACCACACTCTTTGCTGTTCTAGCTTCCTCATTATCATTTCTTGATCAGCTCTATTGTCTAAGCCCAGTATCTCCCCTTGTCTTGGGTGGGTCTTTCATACTCCAATTCTCTATAACCTAACTCCAGCCAAATTTTGTCTTTTAACCACTCTGTACCTGCTCTTTACCCTCCTTAAAAGAAAAGATTAATACTGATAACACATCAATCTATAACTGTAGGTACATATAATGATGTACTAATGTAGTACTTAGCTACACAAGTAATTTTATAAGCATATTTCTGGTTTTCATACATTTGCCCAAGGACTATCAGCATTTAAATTCAAATTAAATTTTTATTAATTACTTCCTGCATTCAAGAGAGTGTCAGGGAGAGACAAGGTATATGATATGGTCCATCTGAGATTGTATTTCAATATACATGGGAAGATACAAATATATATACAGCTGATCCTTGAATAACATTGGGGTTAGAGATTGTGTATAACTTTGGACTCCCCAACAACATAACTACTAATGGTCTACTGTTGACCTGATGCCTCACCAATAACATAAAAATTTGATTAACACATATTTTGTATATTCTATATATTACTTTATATTACTTACTGTATTCCTACCATAAAGTAACATAGAGGGGCGCCTGGGTGGCTCAGTCAGTTAAGCGTCTACCTTCAGCTCAGGTCATGATCGCAGGGTCCAGGGATATTTTAACAATTATGACTGTTCTAAGCAGACTTGAAACTCTTCATTTGTTTGCCTATATAACAAATCTTATGAAGATGTTGCTATGGAACACAGTTCCAGTTCAATTTGAGCTTCTAAGGAAGAAGAAGATATAAAACAAAATATCACACAAGTTTTTCTCATTAAAATTGTGCTACGTGTCATGATTGAAAACTATACATTGTATAACAAGGAAATAGAAACTGGCTTAGAGTAGGGGGCCAGAGTTGAGTCCTGAAGAATTTACAGGAGTAAGACTGACTGACAAAAACAGGATAAAAGCTTTCCAGACAGAAGGACTGTGAGATATGTGACTGTGGAACATGAGTTGACAAAATGCTTGGCTTGCACAAGGAACTAAATTAAGTACAGGTTGTTTAGAGTATAATGATTGATTGGAAGAGAAATTCAAAACAAGATTTTAGATGTAGATAGTAGAATCCATTTTTCTATCCTAATAATCTTTATAAAAGATTTTGTACAATATTTAAAAAGCATGGGAAGGCACTAAGTATTTTAAGCAAAGGAGTGACAACTCAAGTTTGCAATGCCTAATCCAACACTAACCTGCCAAGCCTGCACATGGCTGCCATTTCCCTTCTGCCTTCCAAACTTTACAGATATTTCTCCTGTGGGCAATAATAATCTAGTACTTCAAGGCCTGATACTAAAACCTTGGCTCAGAAAACAAATACACAGGGAACAGAATTCTTGGAAACATAGTTCCATTTTAGCTAAGTTAACATGGTACAAATGCCCCACATTATTCATGTATTAAATGCGTGTATATTTTTGGTTCTCATACTGATGATCTTCTGAGTTAAAGAAAATAATGCACTAATTTTAATCTTAAGAGCTACGCAGCATATAAAGATATTTGAATAGGATGAACAGAAATAGGGAGACTATAACTTATTATGTTTTCTTAATGCTTTAGGAAAATATTACAGTACAGATAGAATAATTTCATTATTATAATTAGTAGTATTAGCAAGAATAAATCTGCATGACTCATCAATTACTACTGCACTGAATGTGAACCAACATTTTTTAAATTATACAATATAATGCTTTTTATATTTTTGCTTAATAAGGTGATATTCATTATTTTCAATAAATAAAGTCATTCACAACTATACAGCATTTCAAAGTTTATACATTATGTTTAATGTGTTAGATTAACATGTTTTAGATCTTCATATTTTATTTATTTATTTATTTTTAAATTTTATTTTATTATGTTATGTTAGTCACCATACATTACATCATTAGTTTTTGATGTAGCGTTCCATGATTCATTGTTTGCATATACATGCCCTCCTTAATACCCACCATCGGGCTAACCCATCCCTCTACCCCTCTTCCCTCTAGAACTCTCAGTTTATTTCTCAGAGTCCATAGTCTTTCATGGTTCGTCTCCCCCTCCGATATCCCCCCCTTCATTTTTCCCTTCCTACTATCTTCTTTTTTTTTTTAACATATCATGTATTATTTGTTTCAGAGGTACAGGTCTGTGATTCATAGACCTCCATATTTTCGATTAACAAATTAAGCTCCAAACTGTTAGGTACTTGGTCAAGACCAACTACTTGATATATGGCCATAGTGAAACTCAAATCCAGGTTTATCTTTTGACTAATTACAATGCTCTTTTAATTATAACATATACACACATACACACATGTGAGTGTTTTTAAACATGTATTTATCTGCTTTGTCATTCAAGGTTATAAATTAAGTCCATACATTTATACTCTCCTTCCAACAACACTATAAAGATGATAGTGAGATGATATTAGAAGTATAAACCCAAAACAATGAAAGATCACCAAAAGATGAAGAATATCAAGTCATTTCTTGAAAGGGCATACGAATGGAATTGCAGTGACTAAGAAGCAAAGTGAAGGTTTTGTAAATTATAATGAGTACAGGGAGGTTATAACAAAGGTGAGAACCACTCTTCTAATAAAAATTCTGGAGAGATCCTAGGACAGGGTGGGATGCAAACATAAGATGTAGGACTACAATTGGGGAATTAATTATACTATTCAAGAGTCTCTTGCATACAGGCCCTATACCTAGATACATAACCAGCACTCACTATCAGCAGGGGAAGGAAACAGCTAGTGTCTAAGCATTAATTTCAGACAAATGCAAAAACATAGTTATTTTCAAAATAAATTTCCTTTTTTAGGAAGGAGAAACAGAGGAGTCCATGTGAATGTATTTCAAAGGAAAGCTTTCCTAATTGTTTTCTTAGGGAAATACCAACATTATAATATATTAACTATTCACTTGCCCCAATCCAATCTTTGCAGGTAAATAAGCTTTCCTGTGTACACTAAGTGCATTATAATGCTCCCCACTAATTCATTTTAAGTAGGAATGGAAACCATGAATCAACACATATCTGATGGAGACTGTAGGAAAAAAAATGATGAAAGTAAACAAATAGAAAAAAGCTAAAGGAAACAAAATGCTAGAAACATAGGAGAGCTTAAATATCTTAAAATTTTAATCTGCACAAGGGATCAAGAAGATAGTATATCTATAAAACAAGAACAGGCTCATAAGAAAAATAAAAAGAAATAATTATAAGGTTGCCTTAGAAATTCATGTAATATTTTAAAGAAATATAATATGCATGCAAAATAGTGCTATAATCCAAAAATTGTACAGCTCAATGATTTTAACAAAGTGAATACATCCCTGTAATGATACAAACATCAAGAGATAGGATATTATCAGCACCACAGAAGCTCCTGTCATCCTCCCTTCCAGTATCTCTCTCTTCTGAGCAAATATTACTATGTTAATTAGTTCTGCCTATGATTTTTATTTTACATATATTTATACACTATAAACTCTTGTGATTGGCTTCTTTTGCTCAATCCTTTTTGTGATTATTTCATATTATATTGCTCAGTTATCATTTTGTTCACTTTCATTGCTGAATAGTAATCACTTGTAGGAATATACCACAATTTATTAATTCTACACCTTTGACTTGTTCTCAGTTTGGGGCCTTTATAAACAGTGCTGCTATGGACATCATTAAGCTTGTCTTTGATTGTACATACACAAACATTTCTGTTGCATTTACACTTGGGAGATTTGTTGCTTCAAAGCATGTGCAAATGTTCAACTTAAGAGATACTGCAAGGTTGCTTCCCAAAATGATTCTAATAACAATCTCACCAACAGTTTGTTCCGCCAACAGTTTGCACCACAAAAAACTTAGTTCAGTTTTGTTTGTTTGGTTTTTTTTTTTTGCAATTCTAATAGGTATATGGTAGTATTAAACTGTGACCTTAATTTATATTTCCTTCATGACTAATGAATTTAGCATTAGTCAATATGTTTATTGGTAATTTTGATGGCTGCTTATAAAGTATCCAGTCAAGCTGTTTGCTATTTTTCTTCTGAATTTTCTCTTCTTCTTAGTGATTTGTAGGAGTTGTATCTCTAAATATACAGGATATGCATTCTTCATCAGATAATAAGATGGCAAATATCTTTTCCCAATGGGTGGCTTGAATTTTCACTCTTTGAATGATGTCTTTGGAAGAACAAAAATTATTGATGTTTAATGTTGATCAATTTACTAATTTTCTCCTGTATTTTTTGTGTTCTTTATTTTTTTTAAGATTTTATTAATTTTTTTGAGAGAGAGAGCATGACTGGGGGGAGGGGCAGAGGGAGAAGCAGACTCCCTGCTGACAGGGAGCCAGACATGGCGTTCGATCCCAGGACCCCCAGATCCTGACCTGAGCCCAAGGCAGATGCTTAACCAAATGAGCCACCCCGGTGCCCCTTTTTTGAGTGTTCTTAAAAAATCTTTACATATCCTGGGTGCCTGGGTGGCTCAGTCAGTTAAGCGACTGCCTTCGGCTCAGGTCATGATCCTGGAGTCCCGGGATCGAGTCCCGCATCGGGCTCCCTGCTCAGCAGGGAGTCTGCTTCTCCCTCTGACCCTCTTCCCTCTCGTGCTCTCTATCTCTCATTCTCTCTCTCTCAAATAAATAAATAAAATCTTTAAAAAAAAATCTTTACATATCCTAATGTCATTAAGATATTTTTCATTGTTTTCTTGTAGAAACATTACAATTTTATTTATCACATTTTTATCTGCAATACTGTATCAAGTGGGATCAAGATTTTTTTTTCACATGAATATTCAAGATTTTCAGCAATAGTTATTGGTAAATAAAAACATATCCTTTTTCCATCACACTCCAGTACTACCTTGTCATAAATCAATGACCATGTATGTATGTGTGGGTCTCTTTGTGGACCCTCAGTCCTGATTTTATTGGTCTATTCTTGTATTGGTATCACACTATATTTATTACTGTAGCTTACTGTTAGGTATTAATATCTGATATTATCAACATAGCAAGTTTGTTCTTCAAAATTAACTTGGCTATCCTGATCTTACATTTTTATTTCTTTTAAAGATTTTATTTATTTGAGAGAGAGCATGAACAGAGGGGAAAGGCAGAGGGAGAGGGACAAAGAGACTGCCCACTAAGCAGGGAGCCCAACGTGGGGCTTGATCCCAGGACCCAAAGATCACAACCTGAGCTGAAGGCAGATGCTTAGCTAACTGAACCACCCAGGCATCCCCTGATCTTACATTTTTAAAACAAAATTTCCAGAACAGTTTTTTTTTAATCAGTTAGATGGTTTGGAAGACAAAAGTAAGGAAATACGCTAGAATATAGAATTTAAAAATGAAGCCCAAAAAAAAAGTGAGAAAAAGAAGAGATATAGGATATCAAATTAGGTGGTATAAATTCCCCAAAATAGAAGTTCCTTGAAAAATAATAGAGAGAAGACAGAGACAGAAACAGACTTGCCAATCACAGACAAATTTTAAGGAGGTCCTAAGGATCCCCACCTACACCTCAAAACACACTCCCACCTTTAATGCTATCAATAAATACCAACACAACCATCATGGCATTGCTGTTCTAAATACCTGAGATTGCAAACCTTTTTAAAAGTAAAAGTGATAGCTAATTTTCCTACAGATTAAGGCAGAAGGGGTATAACAAAATAGTATTTGATTTGGAATTAAAAACAAGCATTTCTGCACTTTATAAAGTCAGGGTTTTCAAGTTTTACAATATTTTAGCAAATGAATTTCCCTTCATTTAAAAACTGTGTTTTTGTAATATATTAAAGCATTCCCTTAAAATATATGCATAATATGAAGAAACAAGTTGTTAAAGTATACATTAAAATATCCAGGAAAAAAATTAAACTCAATAGGTAGACATTTTGCTCAAATTCAAGTTACATTATTTTATGCAATTAAAACTAAATGAGTTTAATTGTAGTAAGTAAAGATTATCTTTTTAAAATCTTTTTTTTATGGTCTATGTCTTTCTATCTTTCTCTTCATAGCAAATCTCATATAATATGGACAATATTTTGTTAAAATCTGTTTGAAGTTCAAACTAATTTCCACATATTGTGTTAAAGAATTAATGAATCTGTGAAAACTTTCAAAGTTCATTTGCAGTGTTCTCAGTTGATGCTATGAGGCTTCACTTTTGAATTATGCCCTTGTCAAGGAGTCTGGACTATTTGATTTGAGGTGTGATTATAACATAGTTTTTCAATTAATGTGTACTAGTTTCATGGCATAACTCTGGCCAGTGTTAACACTTCAACCTCATTAAGATGTAATGTTATATAAGTAACTATTGTTAGTCCTAATATTAATTATCTGTCCTCAAGTAATTGAACCTAATAGCAGTGGCACAGAAAGAATTACTGATTTAATTTAGGTCATTTCTCAGTGAACATTTTAAGCTAAGTGTAATGTAAACTACCAGAAATTGACCTAGGATAAGTACAAATAATATTATATTAAAATAAGAAATTATTCATTTAAAAAACATTCGTGTTATAGTTATCCAAATTATGGAGACCATTCTAAATGTGCTTGCTCACAATTACTAACACTAAACTCTATACTCAGACTGCTTTAGGTAGGCAGTCTTTGCAATAAGCACTTGTAATTCATCCTGTTTGCTCTCAACAATTAATGCAATAATTGCAGATATTACAGAGATAGTATGGAGAATAAAGGGAAAGATGGAAACAAAGTGAATGAAAAAAGGAAGGAAAATGAAGGAAGGAAGAAGAGAGACAGGGTTATTGTAGCAGGCTTAATCCAGATTCTAAGAGATTTTTATGTTTTGGATAAATATAACTGGATGATACATTTGACATTGGGGTAGGAGAGCAGGCAGTTTGGGAAAGTACATATAAAAAGAGAAAGCTAATATTAATTGGGAATTTATTATATGTTAATCATTATGCCATATACATATATATATATAGAACCTATCTCATTTAAGAGTCATAAAAATTCTAGAAGATATATATTATTTCTATTTTATAGTTAGAAAGATTTAAAGTCAAAAAATTAAATAATTTGCCCAAAGTCACACACAGTAAATGGTTGGTAGTGTGTATATGTTGGCAAAAAGCCAGACCTACATCATTCTTACTCTATTTTTTGAGAACCACAAAGCAATGTTTCTCTAGAGACTATGGCTTCCCAGGTTCAATTCATCAATTCCATGGGCTTTAAATAGAGCTGACTTCCACCTCTCTGAGTTTTGGGGGTTAAATTGGGCATGTCCAATCAGAGCATTTCATTTTTTTCTTACAAATTTTTTTTTGAATTCTAGTTAGTTAACATATACTGTAATATTGGCATCAGGAGAATTTAGTGATTCATCATTTATGTATAATACCCAGTGCTCATCATAACAGGTGCCCTCCTTAATACCCATCACCCATTTAGCCCATCCGCCACTCATCTTCCTCCATCAACCCTCAGTTTTTTCTCTATCATTAAGAGTCTCTTATGGCTTCCTTCACTCTCTCTTTTTTTCCCCTTCCCCTATGTTCATATGTTTTGTTTCCTAAATTCCACATATGAGTGAAATCATATGGTATTTGCTTCTCTGACTGACTTAGTTCATTTAGTATAATACACTCAAGTTCCAACCATGTCATTGCAAATGGCAAGATTTCATTCTTTTTGATGGCTAATATTGAATTGTATATATATATATATATATATATACCACTTCTTCTTTATTCATTCATCTGTCCATGGACACTTGGGCTCTTTCCATAGTTTGGCTATTGTTGATAATGCTGCTACAAACATCGAGCGAGGTACATGTACCCCTTCGAATCAGTATTTTTGTATGCTTTGGGCAAATACCTATTAGTGCAATTGCTGGATCATAGGGTGGTTTTATTTTTAACTTTTTGAGGACCCTCCATACTGTTCCAAAGTGGCTGCACCAGTCTGCATTCCCACCAACAGTGTAAGAGGGTTCCCCTTTCTCTGCACCCTCACCGATATCTGCTGTTTCCTGAGTTGTTAATTTTAACCATTCTGACAGGTGTGAGGTGATATCTCACCATGGTTTTGATTTGCATTTCCCTGATGATGAATCATGTTGAGCATCTTTTCATGTGTCCATTAGCCATCTGGATGTCTTCTTTGGAAAAATGTCTGTTCATGTCTTCTGCCCATTTCTTAACTGGATTATTTGTTTTCTGGGTGTTGAGTTTGATAAGTTCTTTATAGATTTTGGATACTAAACCTTTATCAGATATGTCATTTGAAAATGTCTTCTCCAATTCCAAAGTCTGCCTTTTAGTTTTGTCGATTGTTTCCTTTGCTGTGCAGAAGTTTTTATCTTGATGAGGTCCCAATAGTTCATTTGTGCTTTTGTTTTCCTTGCCTCCAGAGACATGTCTAGTAAAAAGTTGCTGTGGCCGAGATCAAAGTGGTTGCTGCCTGTGTTTTTGTCCAGGATTTTGATGGCTTCTTGTTTCACATTTAGGTCTTTCATCTATTTTGAATTTACTTTTGTGTATGGTGTAAGTAAGTGGTCCAGTTTCAATCTTATTCATGTTGCTTTCCAGTTTTCCCAGCACCATTTGTCAAAGAGATTGTCTTTTTTCCCTTGGGTATTCTTTCCTGCTTAGTCAAAGATTCATTGACCATATAGTGGTAGGTCCACTTCTGGATTTTCTATTCTGTTCCATTGATTTATGTGTCTGTTTTTGTGCCAGTACCATACTGTCTTGATGATTACAGCTTTATAATATAGCTTGAAGTCTGGAATCATAATGCCTCCAGCTTTGCTTTTCTTTTTCAAGAATGTTTTGGCTATCTGGGGTCTTTTGTAATTCCATACAAATTTTACAATTGTTCTAGCTCTGTGAAAAATGCTGGTGGTATTTTGATAGGGATTGGATTAAATGTGTAGATTGCTTTGGGTAGTATAGACATTCTAACAATGTTCTTCCAACCCATGAGCCTGGAATGTTTTTGTAATTCTTTCCATCCTATTCAATATCTTTCACAGGCGTTCTATAGTTTTCAGAGTACAGATCTTTTACCTCTTAGGTTAGGTTCATTCCTAGGTATCTTATTGTTTGGGGCACAATTGTAAATGGCATCAATTCCTTGATCTCTTTTTCTGCTGCTTCATTATTCGTGTATAGAAATGTAACAGATTTCTGTACTTTGATTTCATATCATGTAATTTTGCTGAATTCATGTAATAGTTCTAACATCTATTGGTGGAGATTTTTGGGTTTTCTAGGTGGAATATCATATCATCTGCAAACACTGAAAGTTTGACTTCTTCCTTGCCTACCTGAATGCCCTTTATTTTCTTTTTACTGTTTGTTGAGGCTAAGACTTCCAGTACTATGTTAAATAGTAATGGTGAAAGTGTATATCCTTGTCTTGTTCCTGACCATAGAGGAAAAGCTCTCAGTTCTTCCCCGTTGAGGATGATATTAGCTATGGTTCTTTCATATATGACTTTTATGGTGTTGAAGTATGTTCCATCTCCACCTACTTTGTTGAGGATTTTTAACAAGAGTGGTGCTGTAGGGGTGCCTGGGTGGCTCAGTCGGTTAAATGTTGAGCTCTTGGTTTTGGCTCAGATCATGATCTCAGAGTCTTGATATTGAACCCTGCATGAGGCTCTGCACTCAGCATGGAGTCTCTTTGAGATTCTTTCCCTTCTCTCTCCCCTCCTTTCCCCTCTCTCCTCCTCCCCCTGCTCACTTTCTCTCTCTCTCTCTCACAAATAAATAAATAAACAAACAAATAAATAAATAATAGATAAATAAATAAATAAATCTTAAAAAAAAAAGAGGGGAACCTGGGTGGCTCAGTCAGTTGAGCATCTACCTTCAGCTCAGGTTGTGACCCCAGGGTACTGGGATTGACCCCTGCATCCAGGTCCCTGCTCAGTGGGGAGTCTGCTTCTCCCTCTCCCTCTGCCCCTCCCTCCCATTTATGTGCTCTCTCGTGCTCACTCTCTCTTTCAAATGAATAAATAAAATAAAAAGAATGGATTCTGTATTTTATCAAATTCTTTTTCTGCATCTATTGACAGGATCATATGGTTCTTACCCTTTCTTTTATTAATGTGGTATATCATGTTGATGATTTGCAAATATTGAACCATAGCTACAGCTTGGAAATAAATCCCACTTGATCATGGTGAATAATTCTTTTAATGTACTGTTGGATTTGATTCGCTAGTACCTTGTTGAGAATTTTTGCATCCATGTTCATCATGGATGTTGCCCTGTAATTCTCCTTTTAGTGTGTGTGTGTTGGGGGGGGGTCTTTGATTTTGAATCAAGGTATGTATTATATGGATGGAGTTTTCTGTAATTTGTCCTGCATAACCAACCACCTCAACCTGCATGTACCAGGCAGGTTAAAGAATGTTGTTTGTGAGACTTGTGCTGCATAAGTGACTTTGGTAGCCTGATTAGTTGACATTAGCTGGGCTCCAGGTCAGAATTGGCCCTTCTGCTCTGGACACCAAGAGCAATAAATTTTGCCTTACATCCCCTCTGAGAGGGGAGGCAAGGACAGCTAGCCCAGGCTCCTTAAATATGTAAAGACATGATAACATAGAAATGTATTGCACTCCAATCTGCATGTAGGCAAACAAATGTTTAATTTCAGACCCTGTCATTTACCCTATAAATGCAGCCCATATGGGGATGGTCAGTTGGAAGTCTCACCTGAGGAGAGGATGCTTGGCCAGGCCTCTCAATCAGGACTCTTGCCTGGATGTCTCCACGGGGCTGCCCCAGGTAATGAGATTGGATGTTGTAAGTACCCAATTTAATGTAACTCTGTCTTATTCTCCTTTACTACTTACTATTATCCTCATCTCTGTGTGGATTTCCCTCTTCTTCTTTCTGTTTCTATTAGAGTTTTATAATATCAATAAAGTGTTTTTTTCCCCTTCAAAACAGAGAGTACAGCTGCCATAAATCTTTTCTTCAGAACAAGGTAATGCTGGCTTCATAGAATGAGTTGAGAAATTTTCCTTCCATTTCTATTTTTTTTGGAACAGTTTGAGAATAGGTATTAACTCTTCCTTAAATGTCTGGTAGAATTTCCCTGGGAAGCCATCTGGGCCTGGACTTTTGTTTGTTGGGAGATTTTTGATTACTGATTCAATTTCTTTGCTGGTTATGGGTCTGTTCAAATTTTCTATTTCTTTCTATTTCAGTTTGGCAGCTTGTAGTTTCTAGGAATTTGTCCATTTCTTCCAAATTGCCTAGTTTACTGGCATATAATTTTTCATAATATTCTCATAATTGTTCGCATTTCTGTGGTGTTAGTTATGATCTCTCCTCTCTCATTCATGATTTTATTTATTTGGGTCCTTTCTCTTTTCTTTTTGATAAGTCTGTTTAGGGGTTTGGGCGCCTGGGTGGCTCAGTTGGTTAAGCGACTGCCTTCAGCTCAGGTCATGATCCTGGAGTCCCGGGATCGAGTCCCGCATCGGGCTCCCTGCTCAGCAGGGAGTCTGCTTCTCCCTCTGACCCTCTTCCCTCTTGTGCTCTCTATCTTTCATTCTCTCTCTCTCAAATAAATAAATAAAATCTTAAAAAAAAAAGTCTGTTTAGGGGTTTATCACCTTCATTAATTCTTTCAGGGAACCAGGGAGTGGAAAAGGGAGAGGGAGAGAGAGAAACTCAAGCAGACTCCCGCTGAGTGCAGAGCCCAACACAGGAATCATTCTCACAACCCTGAAAGCTTTACCTGAGCTGAAATCAAGAGTCAGATGCTCAGCCAACTGAGCCAACCAGGTGAAGAACCCTGAGAACCCTCATGGTTCATGTTTTATGCCACTTAAAAGGACATAAAAATCAAAAGGAATCAATTAATAATATGAACAGATCCAAGATAATAGGAAATATATGATATGCTAAAGATTAACCTTAGCTGCTAAGGGAAAAATAAAAACCAAATATAATAATCAGGAGTTTGCTGTTTTTGTTTTTTATTTTTTTAACCACCTGAAACTATCTGTTGGCATTTAGTGAAGTGTCCTTGGTTTATTGCAATTATTACTGACTATGAGTAAAAGTTAATGAGACTAAATATTATGTTAAATGTACAGCATTGCATTTTAGTCAATGAGAAAGCATTTATTAAATGTTCATTCTCTCATTGTTACATGTATGGTTTAAAATACTGGCTTTAAAATGTATGTATGTTTAAAATCTGGCTGAACAGACAAAATAAATTTGCATGATTTAGCAGAAAACACTTCAGGGTAATCTATAATACATAGTCATAAATGTGGATTTACTCTATGCATTAAAAATCCTGCACAACCATATTAGACAGCTTATTAAAATATCCATATACAATTGCTAGATTTCATAATAATCTACTAAAGACTAAAACACTTTGGGGTATCCTGCTTCCCCTCATATGATGTTCCACCCAGATTTCAAAACAAAATTAGTACATACTTCTTAGCACCAATATCAACTCTTAAGAGGGGTCTAGACCATCTTGCCAGAGGAACAGAAATTACAACCCAGGGATAGAGCAAACAACTGATCATCAAAACAAAAAGTGATGTAACCAGGTTTTTTCTGTCCCAGGCATGGTAAATCAAAAGTAAATGAGCAAAGAGGAACCACTGAGGTATAGACCACAGATGTTTGGAGTAAGGAATGTGTTGTGTCTGAGATATTCAGAACTCAGGGTTGACAGATGAAGAAAGAGAAGCAATCCAAATCAAGTCACTGATGTGCTAAGTTCCAGTGTCCTGGGAAAATCAGTAGACTTAGGGAGTGATACCAAAGGGGAGAAATCACCTCTTGACAAAGATATATAGGGGTGCCACTGCCCAATCACAACTAAAGCATTGTGGACATCAGTTTTCCTATAGAAGAAACCAAAATTTTAAAGTCTTCCTTAGGTTCATGGATAGGTGTTAAAAAGTGTCTAGTCCTTCTGAAATTATATGCCAAAAATTATGCAGGCGTGCATGTGCGTATGTGTGCACACGCGCACGTGCATTGTCCCGGGCCAAAATCAGTAGGTATTGCTTAAGCAACTCTTTAAAGGATTCATGACCACCAACAAATTTAGTGACCACTACATCAAAGCCTAGTTTCAAACTTAAATTTGTAATGAAGGGAGGGATACTGATTACTTGAATAGCTAACATTTGCTTAGTTCCAGAGGAAGAATGGAATAGACTTTATACCTATGGCTGTTTACTAAGATATTAATAACATATGCTCTAGCAAGAATTCCAAAGAAAACAAAACAAAAATTATAGAAATATTTTAACAGATAGCAATAATTTAAGATATTATATGAGCTATTACACACAGAAGATGAATACTTTTATTTTTAAAAAATATTACATGTTTACCTGTGTTACTCATGGTGTTGAGGGTACAGACACCTTACTTTCTCAAACTGCCAAAGCCTTGGCTATGTGTAGTTCCATAAAACCAATACCAGAATCTTATCTCTGCCAAGTCCTCAATCAAGTGCTTTGTTCTCAGGCCATCCTGGGGCCCATTACTGAGGGTTGCCAATAGTACATCCTTCATCTTAATAGAGGAGTGGGAAAATGTTCTCATTTTCATTCCTGGGTCTTTGACATTTAATTCATGATCTTTTACTACAGCTTCTATAACAACAACAACAAAAATACTTTCTACCTCTGTCCCAGCTTCTTTATTCCCAGTGCGAAACCTCTGTTTCTTGTACCTCCATTATTCTGCTATTGAAATTGCATCAAATCCTATTCCTGGAGAAATTTGGCATTATTTACTGTTCCTATTTGGCATCATTGACTCGTCTAATTTCCCAGTTCATTTAATTAAAAACCATATCAGCATACTGAAACCGTAGAAATAAAAAGTTGCCCACTGGAAAAAGAATAGTGAGTACTTAACGTAAATTTGTGGAAGGAAAGGAAGGAGGAGAAAACAAAGAAATATATGTGAAAACTAAATGAAATTACAGGAGACTAAAAATAAAATATTTTCATAGTATTCTATTATTATAATCCTTTCATCTGTGTTATTCTTCACTTGTGAAGAATTCTTCATCTGTGATAAAGGGAGAAGGAGAAAGAGGAAGAATAGAAGAAGAAAATTATAATAAAATACCATGAAAGTGTTTCAGTCTCCTGATATACTTTAGTTTTCACAAATATTAACTTGTTTATTCAACAAATTTATACTGAGTCTTACTATGTGTCAAACACTGCTCTGTGCATGAGAAATAAAACAGTAGAGTTAAAGTTCTATCCCTCATGCTGCTTAGGTTCTAGAAAACACAGAGAAAATAGACATGTAAAATATTTACAGTGCAGTTTCTGATAATAAATTGGAAAAGGGCCTCTAAAATGAAAAGGTGTATAAGGAGGTGATATTTTTTCAAGTTTCTATTTAAATTCCAGTTAGTTAATATTAGTTTCAGGTGTACAATGTAGTGATTCAACACTGTCAGACAATACCCAGTGCTCATCACAAGTGCACTCCTTAATCCCCATCTCCTGTTTAACCCATCCCTCCACCCACCTCCCCTCCAATTACCCTCAGTTTGTTCTCTGTAGTTAAGAGTTTGTTTTCTGGTTTCCCTCTCTCTCTTTTTTTTTCTCCCTATGTTCACGAGTTTTGTTTCTTAACTTCCACATACTAGTGAATTCTTATGGTGTTTGTCTTTCTCTGACTGATTCATCTTGCCTCTTTAGCTCCATCCACATCATTGCAAATGGCAAGATTTCATTCCTTTTTATGGTTGAGTAATATTGCATTGTATATATATATACACCACCTCCTCTTTATCCATTCATCAGTTGATGGACATTTGGGGTCCTTCCCTATCTTGGCTATTGTAGATAATGCTGTTATAAAATGAGAAGCATGTATCCCTTTGAATTAATATTTTTGTATTCTTTGGGTAAATACCCAGTAGTGCAATTGCTGGATCATAGGGTAGTTCTATTTTTAACTTTTTGAGGAACCTCCATATTGTTTTCCAGAGTGGCTGCACTAATTTGCACTCAGGAGGGGCTATTTTTAATGGCTTGGTCAAGGAATACCTCATTGACATGGACACGTTTGAGGCAAAACCTGAAAGCAGCGTATCAGTGAGTCTTGTGAGGGTTTCAACTAATAAAGGCTAAAATCGAGTCCTGGAGGCAAGGACCAGCTCTGCCTATGGAGGGATCAACTACTATTCTAGTAGTTATTCATCTTTGTCACCAAGAATAAAAGTGAGACTCAGAAATTTTATGATAAGACACCTAGATCCAAAGCCAAGACTGGTGACTGGTCACTCACAGCTCACAAACATGTTACTACTCACCCATAATCAGCCTTAAATGCTACACAATTCAGAGAAGGTAATGAAGATGTTTTCCTCTAATAAAAAGACTGCCTGTTGATAATTTGTGAAGGAAAACTTGTCACTGATATAAATGGATAAATATAGATTAGGGATACACTCTCTCTCCAATATCTCCTAAAGACCTAACCCCTAAAGGGATTAATTTTATTCATCTTTGTATCCTCAGCCATTAGTATAATGCCTAGTGCAAAGTAATTTAATATAAATCATTTAACTCTGAGACTTGGAATTTGAGGTCCTGTGTTCAAGACTATATCATTTAAGGGTGCCTGGGTGGCTCAGTCATTAAGCGTCTGCCTTCGGCTCAGGTCATGATCCCAGGGTCCTGGGATCGAGCCCCACATCTGGCTCCCTGCTTGGCAGGAAGTCTGCTTCTCCCTCTCCCACTCCCCCTGCTTGTGTTCCCTCTCTTGCTGTGTCTCTGTCTGTCAAATGAATAAATAAAATCTTAAAAAAAAGACTATATCATTTAATAACTACATACCTTTGACAAACACATAATTACTTTAAGCCTTATTTCCTTCCTTTTTATAAAAAGGAGTTTGAAACCTTATACTGGTGGTATATTCATTGAATGACAAAGTACATGTGAAAAGTCTTCATTAATTATATTAAGGATTTTATATAACTATAACCATATATATAACTGTATGCATAACTATACCTGGTTTATATATATGCATACATATATACATACATACCTATACATACATATATTTATACATATATACATATATATATATATATATATATAAATATACACACACACTATTTAAACAGATGGCAATACCTAAGAATGTAGAGCACACCACACCACATGTGGTCAATGTTAAAATGTAGTCTCAGGACCTGAGCAAGGTGAATGTATGCCCTCAATATCCAAGATTTTAAAGCACTTGAGGGTAAATTCAGGCTATGCCTTTGAGAATATTAAGAAATTATCCTATCAAATGTATGAGGTAATATCAGGCTAAAGAGTAACAGAGAAGAAAATAAAAAAACAAAAGGATCAGAAGATTGGCAATGCTGAAATAAGCAGTGAATGTAAGATCTAAGGCCAAAGGGATCCATAACAATTATTTTAATAATGGGTCATTTCAATAGACCACCTGTTGCATGTTTGAGTTATCCTGGTTTGAAATACCAAACTGTGCTTGGGAACTTAAAGAAGGTGGTATGAGCCTATTTGTCTCTGTTTATACACTTCAGAGTTGCTAAAAGGGACAAGATCTTAAATGTTGTCGCCACAAAAAATAATTATGTGACATAATAGGTTAACTAACTCTACACTGGTAAACATACTGCAATATCTAAATGTATCAAATCAACATGTGCTTCTTATATTTGCACAAAGTTATATGTCATTTATACCTCAATAAAAAAGAAATGGTAAAAGAAAATGTTTGCAGTGTCATTTAACCATGGAACCTGATGATTTTGAACATATTATTGTAGAAGTCCAATAGTAGACTATGAAACCAATTCTACAGATAAGAGTACTATTACTTGGGTGGAGTAGCCTGGAATTATACCCCGTTTGAAAGCTACCAAGTTAGCCTACAACATTTTTATGCCTACTGGCAAGACACAAGATTCCTGAGTCAGAGAAAAAAAGCCTTTTTTACTCATGATATGGTAGGCATTTTGAACTTCATGTTTGCTTTGGTTTTGCTTGTCCCCAGTCCCATGGATAGAACATGGAACAGCCCAGGTGGATGCAGTAAGTTCATGTCACAGCTGAGAAACCCTGAGCCTAGGAAACTCCAATCTTTTAAAGGGGCCAACTGGAATACCTGCCCAAATTTCATCCCAGAAGGAGATGTTATCCTTTTTTATCCCAAACAATAAACAAATCTTCCTCTGCCCCAAGGAAATACCATCTCTATCTTTCAAGTCTGTTTGCTCTTCAAGTACCCTTGAAAAGACAGCCTGGAACAAAAGTTTCCAATGCCTGTGTTCAGAAGGAAACATGAGAGATCCAGGAGAAATTGCTTCCGAGAAGTAAGCAAAGCAAAATTTATGCAAGCACTTCAAGGATTTTGAAGGGTAGGCCTAATTAATGATCTAGAATGAGTAAATTTTTCAGTTGAGAGTTGGCATATAAAGGGGAAGAATATTTTATTTTAGCCTTATGCTAATAGGAAGATCAGTTAGAAAATATAAAATGTGAAATGATGAGAGTCTGTTCCTAAATGATGTCAGTGAGAAATAAAGTTCATTAGAAAATTCAGTGGAAAATTGTGCAGTACTACTAGTAGGACAAATGACATTGTGGGGAATAAAAGAAAAGGGATATTTTTATATGATATCATCCTTACAAATAAAATTTATGAAAAATGGGCACCTTAAAAAGAATGATATTTAAAAAGTATTAGGGCAATTAGTTAACTATTTGAAAACATCTGTATATTCTATATCACTCCCCAAAATAAGTTGTAGCTAATTGAAAAAAATATTGAATATTTATATAAAAAAATGCAGAAAATAGATGTCTTAGAAGAAAATACATGAATATATACACTTTTCCATAATTAAATAACAAAACAAAAAAACACAAATATTTGTCATTGCAGAGAAAATCTTCCTAAAAACACAAACAAATGCAGAATTCATGAAGGCAAGACCTTATAACACTTTACCATTTATTTACAATTCTGCCATTTGGAGGGCATTTTTTGCATTGTACCCTATTTGATACATATTTTCAACCCCACAAGACATTATTAGTTGTGTTTTAGACAGTCACAAATAATTTTTACTTATTTATTTACCTTTTCCATCGATCTTCTTCCTTTTCTGAATTTTTTTACTTCTGTGTACCTCTTAGATTTTGGTATGAAACAGAGAGCCTCATATTTTAGTGGTTGACTTAAAACAACTGTTTTCTTAGGCTCAAGTTTCTGTGTATCTGCCTGTTTGTGACCTGGCTCGGCTGACAGCTAGGTTTTCCTATGCTTCTGTGTTCAGTTAGCAGGTCAACGGATTGCAGAGTGATCTAGAATGGCCTGTTTCACATGAGGAAGTTGTTAGGCTCATTAGTCTAGGATATGTCTCAGTTGGAAAGACACAGCTGAAACTTCTTTCCATATAGTATCCTATCCTCCATTAGGCTGGCCCGTTTCAGAGTTCCAAAGATGGCAAGAGAGCAATTCATAGCCTTTTTCAAGCCTCTGTGTCTGTCAGTTTCCATTGACCAAAAGCAGTGCACCTGTATATTAGTTTGCTAGGGCTGCTATAACCAAGTACCACAGACCGGATGGCTTAAACAATTCACAGTTCCAGAGGCTAGAAGCCCCAATTCAGGGTGTTGGGAGGGTTGGCTCCTTCTGAGGGCTGTGAGGGGAAGCTATGTTCCAGGGCTATCTCTTTGGCTTATAAATATCTTCTCCCTGTGTCTCTTCACATTGTCTTCCCTCTACCCATATCTCTGTGTCCAAATTTCCCTTTTATTCAAGGACATATTAGATTAAGGACCACACTAAAGACTTCACTTTAGCTTGACTACCTATAAAAGATTGGCTCCAAATGAGGTCACATTCTGAGGTACTGGTGGTTAGGACTTTAATATATAAATTTGGAAGGGTACATAATTCAATTCATAACAACCTGGCAAATAGATTCAGTTTGGGGTAAAATTGACTCAAATCTTGAGGGGAGGATCTGCAAAAACAAATTGCAAGGAGGTGAAAGGAGGAAGAGGTACACATTTTGGCTACTTTTACAAATCTACAATTCAAAATCATCTTATTTTTTCCTGAAACATTGTTTTAGTATTTCTTTTAGTAAGAGACTATTACTACAAATTCTCTCTTTTTTTTCTTTTTTGTTTGTTTTCTGAAAATGTCTTATTTCACTTTATCTTTGAAGTATATTTTCAGTAAGCATATAATTCTATCTTGCCAGTTCTTTTCTTTTAGCACTTTAAGATGTCATTGTACTATCTGGCTTCCATGGTTTCAGATGAAAAGTTGGCTTTCAATTTTATTATTGTTCCTTGAAGTTAATGTGTCTTTTATCTATGGATGCTTTTATAATTTGTGCTTTGGCTATGGTTTTTCATATATTTACTTCTGGAAAATGCATAGACTGTGGAAGATCACCATGACTTAGCTCTAGCTAGATATCTTGTTTTGTGGAAACTGACATATTTGGGGATTTCTCTTATTGTTAGGGCAATACCAAAGAAGGAATCTCCACTGAAAGTCTGGGTTGCTTACCAGGTCTCCTACACTTGGTTAGTCCTGAGATCTCAATTTTTGTCTCTCCAGCCAAATTAATCTCTTGCATTCTTTGCATAACTTTTTATCCTTTAACTATGCTCAATTTAGATTCCCAATAACTTGTCCTGAGCATTTATTCCTCGAAGGGAAATTGCAGGAACAATATCAGGTTAACTTTTCAATACTTTTCTTTTACCCAACATTTTGACTTTTCATATCATGGTTGCTTTGGGAGGCTTAAGCACTAGTTTTTATCTACATAGCCCTCAGAGACTGCCACAGGCTCTAGGATGTAGCTTTCCATTTGGCATTTATGTCCACTGTTGAGAATAAGCAAAAGCTCCAAGAGGAAATGTAGATCTCATCTCAATATGTTTCCTTCTCTGCAGAAATTGTGTCTATCAAGATCTGGCTGTCTTGATTACTCTCTGATGTCTGCAAACAACTTTAAGTTTTTTTAAATCTGATTTTTACAGTTTCTGTCATTAAGACAGTTAGTCTGATATGTTCTATTTTGTCATAATCAGAAGCAGAAGTTTCCATAATAAAATTTAAAAACCAACCATTTGGACATCCATGTGTATACACACACACACACGCACACACAAACACACTCCACATGACTTAGTTATGGACCATGTGATATCAAGAATAGACTTCTAGGCAAATTAGCTCAAGTTTAGTTGGATACATGGGACTCTTAAGGAATGTAATTGCTAAATGTACAATGTAGAGCTGAGAATGTCATATCAAAGTCATCCATTTCTGGGTTTGAATAGTCAATTTTTAAAGGGTTTGGGGTTTTTTTGTTGTTTCTGTGAATTTGCTTCATTCTCCTATTTTTTTAATGCAATGAATCTAATTTCTAATTACTTATTAATTTATTTGGCCAAATGCTAGAGCAAATCCCAAGTTCATTGACTTTATAGCTTCAAGGTCTATCTCTAACTGGGTGACTTGAGTTTCATTCCTATTTTTTTTTAAAGAGATCATTCTCAATGTTGCCAAATATTGAAAAATAGCATGCTCATTCACCTAATTTCATCATATCATATACTCTTTATTGTCTCCATGTTTTTATGGATGAATTGTCTATATTCTTGGCCAATGACTAGTCCCTTCATCTCTCTGACTTATTTGAGGACAATACTTCTTTTTCTTCTATAACACCCATTTTCCCTCTCCATTTTATCACACTTATTGGGATATAAACCCTGATATATTTTTTCCCATCTCAAAGGATAAATCATGTGCAAACACATGGGGAAAAACTTAAAACACCTCTTTTTAAAGATATTTCTCTTTAGATACTGCCTCCACTTATCAAGTGCTCTTTACAGCAATACTTCCCGAAAGCATTGTCTATACATGTGTTTTCTCATTTTCTCTAGAATCCACCTCATTTAGGATTTGCCATCTCTGATCCACTGAAACCGCTCTTGTAGGGGTCACCAGTGATGACCTCCAATGACTAATGAATGTAGGGGTCATTAAATGTGCCCTATCAGCAGTATTTGATCAATTCTCTTTGGAACACTTTTTCACTTGCTTCCAGGATACTTCATTCACTGGCTTCACTCCTCCCATCACTCTGGTCTTTCTTTCTTACTCTGTTTTGCCTGTTCTTCCACAGCTCTCCATCCTAGAAATAACAGGGTGGACCAAGAGTTCAATCACTGGGACCCTTTACCCTTTCTATCCTTATTCTCTCCATTAGTGATCAACCGGTGTCACAGCTTCCAATCTATATTCTGAAGACTTCCAGCTTCTACCTCTCCACTAATTCCCAAACTTATATATCTAATTGCCAACCCAATTTCTATTTAAATGTCAAATAAGAATCTCAATTATATCATGTCCAAAAGTCTGCTTTTTATTTCTCCCTCCAAAACCCCAATGTGATGGTATTTGAAGAGGAGCCTCTGAGAGATAATTAGGTTTAGGTGACATCATGAGGATAAGGCCCCCATGATAGGATTAGTGCCCTATAAAAAGAGGAAGAGCTCACTCTCCCTATATGCATGCATTAAATGCATTAAAGGAAGGCCATGTAAACACAGAGGAAGGTGGCCATCTACAAACCAATAAGAGGGCTCTCATAAGAATCTGACTGTGCTGACACCCTGATCTCAGACTTCCAGTCTCCAGAATTATGAGAAAATGTCAGCTGTTTAAGACACCCAGACTCTGATACTTTGTTCTGGAGACTGAGAGTCTGAGATCAGGATGTCACCATGGTCAAGCTCTGGTGAGACCCTCTCGCTGCCTTGCCAACAAACACCTAGCTGCCTCCTTCTCACTGTGCACTCACATAGCCTTGGCTCAGCGTGTACACACAGAGAAAGAGATAACTCTCTCTTCCTCTTCTTATCAGGCCACCAGTTTAATCAGATGATGATCCCATCCTAATTATTTCATTTAAACTTAATTACTTCCAAAGAGCCGTTTCTCCAAATACAGCCACACTGAGAAATAGAGCTTTGAATTTGGGGGGAGTACACAATTCAGTCTGTAGCAATCACACAATGTAGGTATACATAAATCTTACTTCTCTGTTATTTCCTTCTCCTTACTAGCTCCCGGATGTCCTAGATATGTGTCTGTTTCATTACCTGCTATATTCCTGTTGCTAAAAAAGAGTCTGGGACATAATGAGAGTTCAAAGAGATATATGCAACTGTAAACTGAAATCCCCAGACAGTTTGGCAATATACATCCAAAGCACAAAATGACCATATTCTCTTTTTGGTAATTTCAATGTTAGGAAGTGACACTAATGAAATAAACATCTGATTATATACAGCATTATTTATGAGAACCAAGATTGAAAACAACCTAATAGCCACATCGAGTGGACTAGCTCAATAAATTATGACAATATATGGTAGAATGCTACGTATCAATTTAAAAGATCATGCCTAAGAACAGTGTCATAGAAAAAAATGTTTGTAACATACTTTGGGGTGAAAAAAAAATTCTTAAAAGCACAAAAATAACTCCTTATTCATATGTATATAAAAATGATAGAGAAATACTCCAATCTGTAAAGAGTGGCTTCTCAAGTTTGCTATTATTAGCAAAATTTATTTTGAGGTAAGAGCCTTTTTATATTCTCCAAAATTTTCATAAAAAATATATTGATATATTGGTGTAATCATAAAATACATTAAATAATTTAATATGAGAATCAAAATATAAATTATGAGAAGGAAATAGAAATGATCATTAAACTTAATTTTGGGAAGCACATCTAAATTTGAAAGGCAAGAGATTTGGGGGGTAAAATTTTAAAAATTACCTTAGGAATAAGAAAACTCTAAGACCATTGTTATAGAAAACAAATCTTGGATTCAAATTAGCTATTATGCTTTATGAATTTATTTAAAACAGTGAGTGCTCTTGAGTTAAGAGAAGATTCAAAATACTGCTGCATACAAAAATTACTATATAAATTATAGGCAAGAACAAAAAAGCAAGCAAAGAAGGATTATACTTTGGGGATGACTGAAGTTTATACAAACATTCAAAGGTATAGATGTTATAGTGTGGGCATTTAGACAGAAACAGACTGCCAACATTCTAGGTCATCCTGACACAAACTCTTCCTAGAATCAGTTTATACAGATATTTCCTTCTATTCCTCATCTATGTGTGATCTGAACACCAAATCAGGTGAAAAATTCCATGACAAAATAAAAGAAGACCTGAGTAAATGAAATGGATTTCATGTCCTTGGAGGAAAAGACTCAATACTGTAAAGATGCCAATTCTTTCCCACTTAATACATAAGTTCAGTGAAAATCCATCCAAAATCTCTTTTTTTATTTGTTTGCTTTTTTGTGTTTGTGGTTGTCTTATAACTTGACATACTGATTCTAAATTTCATCTCTAAGATTAAATGTGTGAAGTAGCCAAGAAAATAATGAGAAAAAAAGAATAATAATGGAGAGACTTACATCATAAATCTTTGTTAATGGAAAATGTGGTATTGATGGAGGAATAGGCAAATCAATGCAAAGACAGAGAATATGTGTACATGAGAATTTACTATGTAATAAAGGCAGCATTTCAAATCAATACAGAAAGGTTTGATTATTCATAAAATGGCTACCTGTTTGGAAACAAAGCATGTTTCCTATATCACATACAAAAATAAATTTCAGTGAGATTATATATGGAAATAAACGATAAAGTACTAAAGATATAGTAGATATTTTTTCTAATTTTGAGATAAAGCATATTTAAAATTTTCATAAAGTGCGGGGCGCCTGGGTGGCTCAGTCGTTAAGTGTCTGCCTTCGGCTCAGGTCATGATCTCATGGTCTGGGGTTCGAGTTCTGCATTGGGCTCCCTGCTCTGCTGGGAGCCTGCTTCTTTCTCTTCCTCTGCCACTCCCCCTGCTTCTGTTCACTCTCTCTCTCTCTGTCAAATAAATAAAATCTTTAAAAAAATGTTTTAAAAAATTTCAACAATTGTAAATAAAAGTAAGTATATATTATTTGTTTCAGAGGTACATTACATGTTAAAAAAAAAAGAAGATAGTAGGAAGGGAAAAATGAAGGGGGGGAAATCAGAGGGGGAGACAAACCATGAGAGACTATGGACTCTGAGAAACAAACTGAGGGTTCTAGAGGGGAGGAGGTTCTAGAGGTAACCCTGATGGGTTAGCCTGGTGATGGGTATTAAAGAGGGAACATATTGAATGGAGCACTGGGTGTTACACGCAAATAATGAATCATGGAACACTACACGAAAAACTAATTTTGTAATGTATGGTGATTAACATAACATAATAAAATTTTAAAAAGTAAATATATAAATAAGGTGGGTAATATTTTAAAATATTTATGTTATATGAAACTCCATAAACTAAACAAAGAAATTTAAGACAACTTATAACCGTTAATTAGTAGAGCAGTATAAATTTCAATTGTACAATAGTTTTGGAGAGCTACTTACTGGAATATATAAAGAACTTTGAAACTTGTGACAGCCTTTATAGTGAACACTGTGGTGTGGTATGTCCCTCAGGAAAAGCAGGGCTGCCAGGAGACAACCCTCTTTAGGACAAACTGTGTTGAAGAGAACTTCCTGCCTAGTCTTGTTCTCTTCCTTTGGGCACTTGCATCTATAACTAGTTAATTCTCTGATATAGAGGCCTGGCCCCTAACCCCAAAGGGCCATCTCAACTTCAGAGTTTGAAATTAATTTGCCTGAGATCAAGTTAAGAATGTGTCACGACGGGCGCCTGGGTGGCTCAGTTGGTTAAGCGACTACCTTCGGCTCAGGTCATGATCCTGGAGTCCTGGGATCGAGTCCCACATCGGGCTTCCTGCTCAGCAGGGAGTCTGCTTCTCCCTCTGACCCTCTTCCCTCTCATGCTTTCTATCTCTCATTCTCTCTCTCTCTCAAATAAATAAATAAAATCTTAAAAAAAAAAAAGAATGTGTCACAACGCAGCTTCTCCCTTTACTTCATACCCCTCCCATCACTGCCCCAACAAGGGAATTTCCTGGACACCAGTCTGTCTCAAAGTCAACTTTCTGGAGAAACTGATCTGCAACACTCTATGATTCATTAATTCCAAAAAGAAAATAATAATCAAGCTACAGAAAAATATATGCAGGTTCACCAAGGGATTGTTCAGAATAAGAAAAAGCTTGAAAACACTGAAATATTCAGAGATTATAGATATATGCAGTTGACCCCTGAACAACACAGGTTTGAACCTATCGACTTATACACAAGGTTGTTTTTTTTAATAAATACCGTACAGTACTGTAATTGTATTTTCTCTTTCTTATAATTTCCTTAATAGCATTTTCTTTTCTCTAACTTGCTTTATTGTAAGAAAACAGTATATAATGCATATAACACACAAAATCTGTGTTAATTGACTGTTTACAATTACCAATAAGGTTTCCAATCAACGGTAGGCTATTAGTAATTAAGGTTTTGTGGAGTCAAAAGTTATACACGGATTTTTGACTGAGTGGAGAATCAGTAGCCCCAACCCGCTTGTTGTTCAAGGGTCAACTGCGCAAATGTATGCATTTGTCATTGTACCAGTATCTATTATATAGCAATTAAAATTTGCTTGCAAAAAATTGTGGTAACACAGGAAATTTTTCTGTTGCAATGTTAATTGAAAAAAGTAAATAATAAAATCATTTATGTAGGGTTTTTCCTATTATGTAAACACAGGCATGAGAACAAAGATAAATACATGGTGATTTTTTTCTTTCTATATTTATGTTTTCCATATTTTCAGAAATCTTATATAATATTTGGGAAAATACTTTTTATGTTCTATAAATCTTTAAGTGGTGACCAAGAAAGATCATTGCAACCCTCTTCAATTAAAAAAGTAGTATTTAAAACTCAGTATTAATTTGAAATTCATTAAAGCAAAATCATGTAACAGTTCACATAACTAATATCAGCAGCAAAGTTAGGAATAAAACTTCAATCATTGACTTCAAACCCAATATTCTTTTACTTCAGCAAGCCTTGATGTTCAATGTGTATAGTAGTCATGATACATTCTTAAGAAGTTATAAGATATTCTGAAAACTATAGACCACTTATGACAGAAATTGAGGAAGACACAAAGAAATGGAAAAGCATTCTATGCTCATGGATTGGAAGAACAAACATTTTTAAAATGTCTATACTTCCCAAAGCAATCTACACACTCAATGCAATCCCTATCAAAATAACACTAGCATTTTTCACAGGCAAGAACAAACAATCCTAAAATTTTATGGAACCAGAAAAGACCCCAAATAGCCAAAGAAATCCCAAAAACAAAAAGAAAACCTGGAGGCATCACGATTCCAGACTTCAAACTGTATTACAAAGCTGTAATCATCAAGATAGTGTGGTACTGGCACAAAAACAGACACATAGATTAATGGAGCAAAATAAAGAACTCATTAATGGACCCTCAACTATATGGTCAACTAATCTTCAACAAAGCAGGAAAGAATATCCAAAGGAAAAAAGAGTCTCTTCAACAAATGGTGTTGGAAAAATTGGACAGCAACATACAGAAGATTGGAAACTGGACCACTTCTTTACACCATACACAAAAGTAAATTCAAAATGGATGAAAGACCTAAATGTGAGACAAGAAACCATCAAAATTCTGGAGGAGAACACAAGCAGCAACCTCTTTGATCTCAGCCATAGCAACTTCTTACTAGACACATCTCAGGAGGCAAGGGAAACAAAAGCACAAATGAACTATTGGGTAAAACTTCTGCACAGCAAAGGAAACCATCAACAAAACTAAAAGGCAACCTACAGAATGGGAGAAGATATTTACAAATGACATGTCAGAAAAAGAGCTAATATCCAAAATTTATAAAGAACTTACCAAACTCAACACCTAAAAAATAAAAAAAAAAATCCAGTTAAGAAATGGGCAAAAGACATGAACAGACATTTTTCCAAAGAAGACATCCAGATGGCTAATAGACCCATGAAAAAATGCTCAACATCACTCATCATCAGGGAAATACAAATCAAAACCACAATGAGATACCACCTCACACCAGTCAGAACAGTGAAAATGAACAACTCAAGAAACAACAGATATAGACAAGGATGGGGAGAAAGGGAAACCCTCTTACACTGTTGATGGGAAAGCAAACTGGTGAGTGTGGATGTTCCTCAAAAAGTTAAAGATAGAACTACCTTATGATCCAGCAATTGTATTACTAGGTATTTAACCAAAGGATACAAAAATAGCGATTCAAAGGGACACATGCACCACAATGTTTAGTGCAGCACTATCCACAATAGCCAAAACATGGAAAGAGCTCAAATGTCCATCAATTGATGAATGGATAAAGAAGAGGTGGTATATATTTCAATGAAATATTACTGGCCCATCAAGAAGAATGAAATTTTGCCATTTGCAGCAATGTGGATAGAATTAGAGTGTTTTATGCTAAGTGAAATAAGTGAGTCAGAGAAAGACAAATACCATATGATTTCACTCGTATGTAGAATTTAAGAAACAAAACAAATGAACATAGTAGGGAAAAAGAGAGGAAAACCAAGAAACAGACTCTTAACTATAGACAACAAACTGATGGTAACCAGAGGGGAGGTGGTTGGGGGAATGAGTTAAATAGGTGATAGGGATTAAGGAGGGCACTTACTGTGATGAGCACCAGGTATTTGTGTTGAATCACTATATTGTATATCTGAAGCTAATATAACACTGCATGTTAACTACCCAGAATTTAAATAAAAACTTGGGGAAAAAAGGAAGTTATATATGCAGATAAACTTGAAATGGTATAGTCAACATAGACATGACCTGAGTTGCATGAGTTATACTATTAAGATTCAAACTTTAACAAAAATATTACAGAGTTAGAGATATAGATCTTCAATGTATGGTTCTTTAACTGCAGAACATTATGGTCTTATCATGTTTAATCCATATGACTTGTGCAGAACAGCATAGAGCAGATTCTGAAAGATTTTCATTTGAAAGTAAATTCTAGCATTGAGAAACTTAATATTTTAACTTTTTATTTTGAAATGATTTTAGACTTAAAAAAGTGTTGCAAAAAGGCTCCTGGGTGGCTCAGATGGTTAAGCGTCTGCCTTCGGCTCAGGTCATATCACAGGGTCCTGGGATTGAGTCCCACATCGGGCTCCCTGCTTCTTGGGAGCCTGCTTCTCCCTCTGCTCCTCTCTCTCTCTCTCTCTCTCTCTCCCTCTCTCTCTCCCTCTGTCTCTCATGAATAAATAAATAAAATCTTTTAAAAAAAGTGTTGCAAAAATTGTAGGGAGATTTCTCATATTCCCTTCTGCCAGCTGACCCTAAATTAATTGGTTACATAACCATAATAAAGTTATCAATAGTAGGAAATTAACATTGCAGCAATACTATTAACGAAACTATGTCTTTATTCAGATTTCCACTAGTTTTTCACTGACATTTTTTTCTGTTCACAAATCCAACCTAGGATCCTATGCTGCATTACCTTGTTTTGTCTTTTTACTCTCCTCTAATATGTGACTGTTCCTAAGTCTTTCCTTGTTTTTTATGACTTGGCATTTTTAAAGAGCTTTGGTCAAGTATTTTATAGAATCCTCCCCAATTTGGGTTTTTCTGATTTTTTCTTGAGGTTATGGATTTGGAGAAAGAACACCACATCAATGAGGTGCCCTCATGCCTTCATGCATATCAGGTGTGCCTGCAGATAATATGTCTTATACTTGGTGAAAGTGGTATCTGCCAGATGTCTCCCTAGTAAAGTTACAATTTTATTCTTTTTAAATAATATTTATTTGGGGAAATATTTTGAGATAATGCAAATATCTCATTTCTCCTTACACATATCCTGTTTCTCCTTAATTTTCACAATTATTGATGTTTCATATCTATCTATAGTGATTATCACTATGATATCCTTTTTAAAAAAAGATTTTATTTATTTATTTATTTGCGAGAGAGAGAGAGAAAGAGAGACAGAGATAGCGAGAGAGAGCACGAGTGGGGAGGAAAGGGAGAAGCAGCATGGAGCCTGATGTGGGATTCGATTCCAGGACCCTGGGATCATGACCTGAGCCAAAGGCAGATGCTTAATCAACGAGCCACCCAGGCGCCCTATCATTATGATATTCTAATGATGTTTTTCTCCTTTCCTTGTTCCTTCTAGATTCACTAATTGGAAATCTTCTGTAAGGAAGAGTTGTCCCTTCACCATTAAATCATTTGTTTTTGTCATTAGTTTAGATGTATAAATGTTTATTTTATTCTCTGTGCTACAATTTAATATTATCATTACATTTTTGCTGGTCAAATTGTTCCAGTTTTAGACATTGGGAATCTTTCAGATTGGCTCCTGTATCTTTTCAACAGACCCCACTCTTTCTTTCACTGAAACTTCCTTACTTTCTAGGAGTACAAAATGTTCCAGAAATCATATATTTTCCTTGCATCATCCCTAGAATCCACCACTTGTCTAAGAGCCCTGGTTCCTTTTATTGGAGAATGTTATTTAGAAATCAACCTCTGGCACTGTGTTCACTGATTAGGACTGGAATGTCACCGTGTGTAGGCTCACTCAGAAGACAGAGCTAGGAAATACATGTATGTATACTAACCCCTGTATACTCACATGTCTATTCTGTGTGTGTGTGTGTGTGTGTGTGTGTGTATTTTTTTCCATACTGATACCTCTGATCCACTTCAGGACCACAGGTTTTTTGGGGTTTTTTTTCTATTCTCTCTTTGCTTATTTATGACTTCTATCTCTAGCAATGTTCCTTATCTATATTTGTTTACTCATTCAATTCAAGTATAGATATAAAGTAATTTCAAAATTTCTAACCCACACCCTTGGGAGAAGTAGCTTTATAAATCAGAGTAGCATTTGTATACAGTTATTTTTGCTTCTAGCTTACAACATCCAATCAAAACACTATTTTCTAAAGTCACTTAGGCCAGATCCTTTCTTTCCCATCCCCATAATTTGTTATGTTCCTTATTTGAAATAAAGTTAGATTCATTTGTCACAGTCTACTTTCTTCCTTCATTTCCTCTATATTTTGGTAATTTTTTTTTGCATACAGTAAAATTCACTAATTTTTTGTACAGTTCTATGGGCTTGACTAGCTCATAGAGTTCTGTATTTATCAACCCCAATACAAAACAGTTCCATCACCCCAAAAACTACCCTGTGCTCTTCCTACCCCAAATTCTGGAAATCACTAATAACATCTCTTTAATTTAGCCTTTTCCACAGTGTCATACAAATAAAATAATCATAAAATATCAAGCCTTGAAGTCTTATTTCTTACATTTATCAAAATGCATTTAAGATTCATTCATGTTGTATAAAACAACAGTTCATTCCTTTTTGTTGCTAAGTAGCATTCCACTGTATGTACCATTCGTCCAATTACCTATTTAAACACATCAAGGTTTTTATCAGGTTTTTTTCCAGTTTTTAGTGAATATCCATAAAACCGCTACAAATATTTGTGTACAAGGTTTTGTATGGAGATAATTTTTATTTCACTTGGGCAAACAAGAGGGGGTAAGATTGCTGGATCATATGGTAATAAATAGCCACACTATTTTCTCATAGTGGCTGTACATTCCCACCATCAATGTATGAAAATTCCAGTTGCTCTACATATCAAGTGTCTTTCACAGTGTAGATGTTTTTAATCTGCATATAATACAATTTATCATTTTTTCTGTTATGAATTTTACTTTAGCTATCGTATCTAAAAGTTATTTGCCAAACCCAAAGTCACACAGATATTCATTTGATGTTAATATTTTGGAAAGTATAAAGCATATTTAAAGGATGCTGTTTGTTTTGCATATGGATTTCCAATTGTATCATCACCATGTGTTGGAAAGGTTATCCTTCCTCAAACCAGAAATCTTGTATCTTCTGCCAACATTCATGAACTTTGACAGGCTAACTTGTTAGCCTACAAATAGGGTAGAACCTCAAACTCTTCATTATTTTGACTACAAAGAGATTTTATGTCTTGTAATGATAATGCCTTTCCTTCTGCGTGGCCTTCAGTGGGTGGGACTGAGTTAATCTAATTAGGAATTGAATGGGTTTTAAATTTGTTGTTGCTATGGTTAGATTCAGTATACCACAGGCTTCAAACTTCTTTAGGGATTGTATTGTTTAGTGTAGGAGTTGATGTGCCAGATTTTTCCCCCTAATATCTGTTCCACTCTGATCTTTAGGCCTTCTCTTTGTGCTACACCTCAAAAGTGGTCTGTTTCCTGCAAGTAACTCTTCATTGATTCAACACTTGTTAACCTGGTAGTGGAGGTAGGAACAGTCTATATTGTTCTGATTAAGTTTAAATACTAAGAAGGCACTGTATCTCTGAGTCTCCAGGTTACAATTTCTTCAACATCCCTCCCCCTCCCAGTGCAGTTTTGAGCCCAGCACTAACTTCCCATGTTCATTGCCTGTTCCTTTCCCTCAGCTGCAATTCGTTTTCACCAGTCTAGGGGTGACAACTTGTCCTTACCCAACAGATGAAAGTTCTTTTTCCTTAGGAAATAAGGGAGAACTCAGAGATCCTTCCTACTCCTACATTGGTTTCTGTTCTCTTCTGTATTCTCTGCTTCTTTTCTCTTTTCCCATGTTGCAATTTCTCTAGTCTCTCCTCATCTATTTTGAGTATTAGGTGAAGTTTGTGCATACCTGGCATCCCTGGCATCCAACAATTTTCCAAGCAACCCACCGTTTTTTTTTTTTTTTTTTTAACACGGGTCCAGGAACAATTTGTCCATTAAGCAAGTGGTTTGTTCTTGTCTCATACCTGCAAGTGACTGTCTCTCCTTAGATTTTTGTGCCCTGCAACCTCCACACACTGACCGGTTCAAAAAAAGTTGAGAATTTCCTGTTCGTTTGGCTTTTTTGTTGTTGTAAAGCTTGAGAATGATAATTTTTCTAGCTCTCTGTACCTCTGAGCAGAAATTATCAGTTCCCTTTTAAAATACAGATTCAAAAAGCAACTATCTAGAAGTTTATAACCCTTTTTACTTTGAGAGACTCCCAATAATAATTTGGAATTATAATAATTTTCCTTAGTAATTCAATGATTAACTGGAGCTCTGTGGATTCACTGAAACAAATAAAGACATGAGCCCTAAATACTATTTGGAACATTAAAGCCTTGAGCAACTTAGTGATTTTTTTCTGTGCCTCTGTGACTGAATTTGTAATGTAATAATAACAAATTTTCCTTCTAGCTCCAGCAATATGGTAAAGATTTAAGAACCAAAAGTGTTTTGATATCTTCAAAAGGTAATAAAAAATAGTTCATATGCAAAATAATTGTTTTTCTTTCTGATTACTAACTGAATTGTCCTGGCAGCTTGATCTAGTATAAATAATGTCATGACTATCTAAACTAGAACCACAAAATTGAGGACAAAGAAAAGAATCTATCTAACAAACTACACTAAATAACAGCATTTTAAAAAATAAATCACTGGGGTGCCTGGGTGGCTCAGTCAGTTAAGCATCTGCCTTCGGCTCAGGTCATGATCCCAGGGTCCTGGGATCGAGCCCCGCATCGGGGTCCCTGCTCCATGGGAAGCCTGCTTCTCCTTCTCCCAATCCCCCTGCTTGTGTTCCCTCTCTCGCTGTCTCTCTCTCTGTCAAATAAATAAAATCTTAAAAAATAAATAAATAAATAAATAAT